>NC_083360.1:5757500-7183333 GCF_030254825.1 Meriones unguiculatus
GAATCAAGTAGATTCTTCACCATTACTCTTTCTTGCCTTTCTCCAGTTTTCAGTGATCTTGGGCAATATTGATGTAAATATGGAATATAAAGTTAACTGCAGGAGGGGTATCACATGATACAGCTATCATTAACTCATCATTCCTGATGACCATCATGGTTACACAACTGCTTTGGACTAACCCATACTCCAGTAAATAACACCTCCTCTATGCTATGCGTAAATTCAATACACTCGCCGATTCACTGATTGTACTTTTTGGGATTATACTTTGGTTTGAATGTACATTTTTTATGTCAGAAAATCTAACACTATGAAACTATAAACGCACTGGTTTCATGCCCAACTACCACTACCACCATCATAGTTTAGATAGCTGCACTTCGAAAAGTAATGATGTCAATGTACTGACATTGCAAATATTAAAAGGTGGAATTATTGGGATGAATGTTTGGGATGGCTGCATTTAGGATTGGGATCAAATGCAGAATAACTCAGTTGTCTGTTCCCACACTAGCCCCATCAGTTCCTATCTCTCCTCCTGTATCTTTTTTTTTTTTTTTCTGCCTTCTTCACTTCACCTGTCAGACATGGTGATGCAGCAAGAAATAGTTAAAAAGCTGTCAGTAATTGGATGCTGGCTTGTCTAGCCTCCATTACCATGAGCCAATCTACTTTTGTCCATCAAAAATTATCTAGTCTGTGGTCTTCTGTGATAGAAGTCAAAAAAGCAGCCTGCAACAACCATCATAGCAGCTGTCACTGTCGCGTTGAGCATTTTCACTCCGAGTGCTGTTGCAGATATTATTTCTTCTAATCTTCACTGCAATCCTGTGAGGACAGATAATCAATATCACACAGGGATCATAGGAAAATAACTTGACTGAAACTACAAAAGTATTAGAAAAGAGTACCCTATTTCAAACCAATATGAGTCTGACCCATCAACTCCGTAGTTTCTTTCTTGTTTAGAGTATCTATCCTGAAGGCATTTAGTGATGTAACTGGAGCCATGAATGATCCACTTTTGTTGTTGGCTGTAGACTATAGACTTTTGTATTTATGAACACCTCTGCTTATCTCTACCTTACCTCATTAAAAACAAATGAAACTGTACTTAAGAGACACAAAATAATATCAATAATATAGGAATATCAAAAGGGAAGATTTTTTCCCTAGTAGCTGAACAACAAATCCATAGCCCAGCACAGAAACATTCCTTATTAGTGAACCAAATACAGAGTTATGATTGGTTACCATGATCCTAATTTTTATTATGCCAGGCTTGTTCAGACAACCATGTTGTCATGACACCGTATGTTCATTTTCTAAATCATGTTTAGGGGCCATTATTCGATAGTAATGAAGTTGGTATTCTGCTTCTTATTGTTACCAACACATCTCACATGTTGCTCCCTGAACCTTAGCAGTAGGGCTTATGTTGCAGATATAACAATCAATCGTGACTGAACACCCTGAAGTCACTTATTGTCTGTATATTGACTAGAAAGGTGCTATACAAGACTCCAAGGAAAGAAGTGATTGGCTGTCTGAAACAACTGTAAAATCTGTTAGACAGGCAAGATATGATCATCAATGAAATAGTGCACTCTGATATTGGAAATAACCAATAATTGTCTAACTGCACTAAAAGTCTATTTCTATATTCTGAATTCCTAGTCATATAAACATAGAAAATCATAGCTCTCTGCCTTCATCAAAGATGTTTCTTTTTATAACTGATGGAAAATATTTTATTTTCATAAATATACAGATTAAATTATTTTTATAAGTTTACTCAATTTTATACTGTAATGTTGTTAAATACATTATTTTTTACTTACTTTTTATTTATATATTTATTTAATACAATTTATTCACTTTGCATCCCCACTGCAGTCCCTTCACTCATCTCCTCCATTCTCACATACCCTCCCTTGGCCCTTTCCCTAGTCCCCTAAGAGGCGAAGACCTCCTTGCCTTCTATCTGACCCTAGCTTATCAGGTTTCATCAAGGCTGGCTGCCTCATCTTCCTCTGCGTCCTGGCAAGGCTGCACCCCTCAGGGAGAGTTGACCAAAGAGAACACCACTGAGCTCTTGTCAGAGACAGTCCATGTACTCCTTATTAAGGAACCCATGTGGGAACTGAGCAGCCATGGGTTTCCTTTGAACAGGGGGGTCTAGGTCCTCTCCATTCATGGTCCTTAGTTGGAGTATTGGTCTCTGCAGCCACCATGGGCCCAGGCATTTTGGCTCTGTTGCTCTCTTTGTAAAGTTCCTGTCCCCTCCAGGTATTTCTATATTCCTTTTTTTCCATAAAGATTCCATCACTCTGCCCAAAGTTTGGCTATACAAACCAAGTAATCCAACTAAAAAAAATGGGGTGTAGAGCTAAACAGAAAATTCTCAACAGAGGTATAGTGAATGGAAGAAAAATACTTAAAGAAATGCTCAATATCTTTAGTTATTCAGGAAATACAAATCAAAGACCCTGAGATTTCACTTCACAGCCATCAGAATGGCTAAGATTAAAAACTCAAGTGACAACACATGCTGCAGAGAATGTGAAGAAAGGGGAACCCTCTTCCATTGCTGGTGGGAATGTAATCTTGTACAACCACTTTGGAAATCTATCTGGCGCTTCCTCAGAAAATTAGGAATTGGGCTACCACAAGATCCAGGTATACCACTCCTAAGCATATACCCAAAAGACACTTTATTGAATGGTGATGAAATAAGGACATTTGTTCAACAATATTCTTAGCAGCTCTATTCATAATAGTCAGAATCTGGAAATAACCTAGATGTCCCTCAATGAAAGAATGGATACAGAATGTGTGGTACATTTACACAATGGAATACTACTCAGCAATTAAAAACAAGGAAATCATGACATTTACAGGCAAATGGTGGGAACTAAATAAGATCATCTTGAGTGAGGTAACCCTGAAGCAGAAAGACCTAAATGATATATACTCACTTATAAGTGGATATGAACAATATAACATAGGATAAACATACTAAAATCTATAGTCTTAAAGAAGCTAAAGAACAAGAAGAACCATGGAGAAGATGCTTAATCCTTATTCAGAAGGACAAACAGGATAAACATCAGAAGTAGAAGTCAAGGAACAGCACAGGAGCCTTCCACAGAGGACCTCTGAATGACACTACCCACTCGGGCATCAAAGGAGATGCTGAGAATCATAGTTAAATACAATATTAAACACATTTAAATTTGAAGGAGAAAAATATCCAGGTAAGAGAGAAGGGAAGGATGAACTGGGAGGAGTAGAGGGAGAGCAAACTGTAATCAAATTATTGTATGAGAAAAGAATCTATGTTTAATAAAAGGAAAAAACACATCTGACAGAGATATTTAGAGTATTGACTTACAGGTCTAAGTAGTGGCTACCACAGATTAAATATAGAGCTGGTAAACAATGTTGTCAAGCACCAGAATACATTTTATATTTTTGTTATTATGTTTATCAGCAACTTAGTTTATATCTCACTCTTATTACTAGGATAAAGTCTTTCAAATTTAGGTTACAACTCATGAAATACTCAAACCATTTGTGAGAAAACGTGTGTCTTCTAAATTTTTTCTGTCTTTGTGATAATTCTAGTTTTGTCTTACTAATTTATATTTTAACCAGTCAAAAATTCTTAACAAATTATATTTCTGATTAGGGTATCCATCATATTTAACATGTCTATAAACAGGAAATCTGGATTATTTTCACAAGTATAGATGGTATTTTCCAAAGTAGGCAAGTAAGTCTGTTTTTAGCTTTAGCAACAATTTTTCTATATCTTTATGTTTTCTGAGAGATGTATCGATTTCTGCAATTTTATGTTGAGTGCCTGAAATTCTCTCTTCCATCTTTTGTAGTCTGTTGGTGACACTTACCTCTGTGGTTGGTGATCTCTGCTCTTAGTTCTCCATCTCCAGAGTTTTTTCAGTTTGTGTTTTGTTTATTGATTCTAGTTCTGTTTTCCTGTCTTGAACAATTTTATTCAATTCCTTTACCTGTTTGATTGTGGATTTCTTTCTGTCTGTGATAGCCTCTATTTATTTGTTTGTTTCCTCTTTATGTGCCTCTTATAACTGCATAATCATAGATTTAAGATAATTTTCCTGTGTTTCAGTTATATTAGAATATCCATTGTTTGGGGGAGATTCCAGTGAAGCCATGATGTCCTGGTTTTTGTCGATTGCGTTATTATGCCTCTAGCCATCTGGTTGTCTGTACCCTTGACTGTTTGTTTCTGGAGCCTTTACTGCAGACAGGGTCTACCTGTCTCTGGTGTACAGAGTTGTCTACAGGAAAATGGGAGATATCCAGGGGCTCAGAATGAGTACTGAGAATTCAGATGCAGCTAAGGAAGAGAGGGTGCTCTGCTGAGTTTGCTGTGTGCTGGGCTTGTTGTTTCTGACCCTGGTGGGCCAGCCATCTATGGAGCAGGCAGAAAGCATTCCTGCTGGGTTTACTGTCTGTGCTGGGCTTACTCTTTCTGACCCTGGTGGGCCAGGCAGCTGGGGAGCAGGCAAAAAGATCTTTGCGTTGCTCCAGCACCCCACAGACCTCCTCAGGATGGAGCTTATTTTAAATTTTTAACTGCAGTTATCTGACTTAACAAGTTATTCATTACCCCTATTTCTGAACTTAGTTTATTTTCTCTTTGATAGATTTATCATTTGCATTCTGTATTTTCTTACAAGTTTTGCTTACAGCATGCCTGTATTGCCTTGGATCTTATTGAAAGCATTCCTTTGAAACATTAAGAGGAAGGACAATTTAGGACTGTACATTTAGCAAGATATTAATGGTGAGTTCATATTAGAAATGAAGCCACAGCCATCTATGCTTGGAAGATTTGGAACACCTGGAATGGATCTCATTCCTTGGATCAAACTTTAAATCTAGTCAGAAAGTGCTTTGTTTCCTTTCTAACGTACAGTCTGCTGTTGCACTCGTCGGCGCATCTTGCTACAGAGGTCATTTTAGACGTCTCTAGTCTCAAGCATGGGTGAGGATGTGGATGATTTTCTCTCAGTAGCGTGTGTAACAACCTCTCTCACTATGAGAGCTACCTCTAGCAAAGAGGCATCTTGGGATCTTCATTGAAATGTTAACTTCCTTCACTTACACAGATTCACTAAATGGCTTTCGATGACATTTGGCCTTCTCAGAGCCTTTAAAAGTTTTTTATTTAATTTTATTTATATATTTATTTATTAATTTCTTCACTTTGTATCTGTACTGCAGCCCCCTCCCTTGTCTGTCTCCCACCCACAATCCCTCTTCTCCCCCTATGTCCATTTCTTAGTCTCCTGATAGGGATGGACCTCCTTCCCTTCTATCTGACCCTCATTTATCAAGTCTCATCATGAATGGCTCCATCATCTTCTGTGGCCTGGTAAGGCTGCACCATCCTGCCCCCCCCCCCACAGTGGCCAGCTCTTTGATCACCTCCCTCTTAGAGACTTTATTCACAGAATTCCTTCCACACTCTGGTTGATTCCAGGAACTCTCTAAAACTTTGCAGGAATATTCTCCAACCTCTTTCTCCTTGCATCCCTCAGGACTCTAAACTGAAAATCATGTGAATGAGAGTTCCAAGTTTGTTGATAAATTGGGATGGTTCCTATCCCCACTGAATGTCAGTAACAGTGTCTTTAACTCGATTGCTTTTTATTAACACAAACAAGTTCACAAGTTCAAAGATTAGGTGGGTAGAACCTCAACATGAGGACATTCTCTTTTTCCATCAATGTTGACTAGGATCTGTCACCTTAATGGTGTTAATATCCTTATAACTTTCAGCACCATCAATGCTGTTATCTTATTTTTTATATCTATAGGCTGTACATTTTGTATCTGTACCCTACTTGGTGTTTACAGTTAGAGAACTACATCTACATTACTTATAATAACCATGACAGGAATTCAATTTTATCATGCATTAGAAGTTCCTCTGTCAAAGAAATGAGTCCATTATTTTTTAATTAATAATTTCTTACATCATGGGTAAAGGGGAGTCAAACACTTTGTTCAAAATATAAAAAACAAACCAACCTCAAGCCCAGATGCTAATATTGATCACTCTAAAACCTCTTGATCTGAACCTTATGTTCCCAGAAGTACTGGAGTCCATGCTTCTACTTGGAAAAGACTCTAATCTTTGCTTACAGCATTCAAAAGATTTTGTATTCAGAAACCCCACAGCAATCTACATTCCTCAAAAGAAAGAAAGAAAGGAAGAAAGAAAGAAAGAAAGAAAGAAAGAAAGAAAGAGAAAAGGGAAAAAGGAAAGGAAATGAAAGGAAAAAGAGGAAAGGAGAGGAAAGGAAAAGAAAGGAAAGGAAAGGAAAGGAAAGGAAAGGAAAGGAAAGGAAAGGAAAGGAAAGGAAAGGAAAGGAAAGGAAAGGAAAGGAAAGGAAAGGAAAGGAAAGGAAAGGAAAGGAAAGGAAAAAAGGAAAAAAGGAAAAAAAGGAAAGGAAAGGAAAAAAACAACTAGGTTATTCACAACAACACCTCACTTTTGTATAAGTTAATTTTCTGCTGTTGTGTTCATTTTGCTTATCATTTGAGATTAGAGTTGGTAA
The DNA here is from genome assembly GCF_030254825.1 of Meriones unguiculatus. Taxonomy (NCBI): domain Eukaryota; kingdom Metazoa; phylum Chordata; class Mammalia; order Rodentia; family Muridae; genus Meriones; species Meriones unguiculatus. The sequence continues at coordinate 5,764,115 of NC_083360.1, forward strand.
TTGCAGGGCAGAGGCAGCAAAGATTATAAAAATAGGAAGCTAAGTGCTCTCAGTGGCAACCATAATCACACACACACACACACACACACACACGGAGAGGAGAGAGAGAGAGAGAGAGAGAGAGAGAGAGAGAGAGAGAGAGAGAGAGAGAGAACTAAGAATAACAGGAAGCTTTGAAACTGCCAAGCCTTCTTCTAGGGATGTACTTTCTCTGAAAAATCACAATTTGTAGACACCTCCAAACAGCTCCACAAACTAGGAATCAATGCTTTTAATGCACTGGCTAATGCAGAAGATAGTCTCATTCAGACCAACATATAATTGTTAAATTATTGTGTTAGTAAAATCACCAGTGAGTTTATATTTTCTGAAATTATTTACTATTGAAGTCAATATATATATATATATGTGTGTGTGTGTGTGTGTGTGTGTGTGTGTTATATATTCCAATAGTTTTGCATGCAATAATGATGAAAGAATGCATCTCTATTATTAAAATATAAATAGTAAACATATTAACAATATTTTCTCAAGGCATAATTTTGAGAAATAGTCAAATTCAGTGCAGTGAATTTTATGTTATAAATGGAAAGAAAGAATATACAAATAAGCAAATAAAATCATATTTTGTTTTAGAGAACCTCCAGCTGATGTCTGGTCAACTTACAAACTTTCGCAGTGACCAGTTTCCTCACCGTGACAGGTATTACTGGGGTTCAATGTAGTTATTTCAGGGTACACTCCTGCAGAACCTCAGTTTCTGTAATATTCTTAAGAGGATTTCACAGAGGAGTTACTGACTATGATCTCACTTTTTAAAGATCATTGCATAATGTTGTTGATTTTACAAGAAGAATTTACATATCAAATATTGCCTAGTAATATTTTTTTTCAGTAATCAGCATTGTTCCTTGGGCATCTATGATTTAAGTTTAATTAAATACAGTGAACCTCACTAGTCTACTCTTCATTTTATAAATTGCATTGATATTTGCTCTCATTTAATCTGACTTGGCAATATAATAAGTTTATTAAACCCAAGAAAGTTATTACTTTTCCTGATATGATTTTTGATTGGAAAACAGGCTCAGGATAACTAAGTCCAGATTTTAGCCAGTTATTTAGTTGTAATTGAGAAAATGTTAAGAACAAGGCATTAAGGTATTCAGAGTTATTTAGTATGGGTCATAATACCACATAAGGATATAGAAAGACATTTTAATAATATTACAATTTAAGACTATTTTTATTGATGAGTGGATATTAAGGAGGCAAGTAGCCTGGGGGATAACAGAATGTATTAGTATGAAATAAAGTCATATTGAATCTGCCAGAGTACCAGACAGAAACATATAAACTCTAATTAGAATGGTTTGCAAAAGAGCTTAAGATGAACCTTATTTCCAAAGCATTGTGAATTTAAGATTACTAGCACAATACTGTTCTTTCCCCTCTTTATCCCTGTTTCTCCTTCTAAAGACAAAAACCCAAGAAAAGATACTGAGAAATTTGGGATAAAATTTAATGAGGCTAACTTAGGATGAATTCCATTCTAAGAACAGACAAGAGACCAGGGCTGAAGAACTGTGAAATACAGCAGATGAGTCAATTAGGATGATTGACTTGTCTTTACACTCTTCTTTAAACTCCTGAGGAGACTGTTGTCTAACTAAAGCTGGCATCTCGATGGCCAGGTTGATTTTTGAAATAGCCCAAACAAAGCATGACCTGGACCTAGTTCCTTAACAAAGGTGTAGCAAATGGGCAGCTTAAGCTTCACGTGGGTCCACTAGAAAGTGGGGACTGCATCGGGCATAAACTCACTTACCAGCTTGTTTATCACTTCTCCCTGGTGGGACTGCCTTGACAGGACACAGGGGAGGAGGAAGTTCAGTCCTGATACAACTTGATGAGCTGGGGTGGATGGGAAAGGGAGCTCCCCTTTTCTGAGAAAAGGAGGAGGGAGGGAGAAATGATCTAAGTTTATTTAGAGAGAAAAACATTTTAAATACCGTGGATTTAAATACCATTTTCCTTTACAAACAGAAATTCCTGTGTTTTTTCCAAACATATTTACAATTTATTGAGATTTGAGTGTAACATATGTTAAAGTCATAGAAATCTGACACATTTAAAATTTTCCTCAAAAATATATGTTAGTGTTAGAAAAGTTTAAGTGAGGAAGATCATAGGAAGATGAGAGAAAAAAAAGGTTGGATATCACACCAACAAACTAAGATTATTAAAAAAAGCCATAAAATATTTAAAAATTTAGTTAGTGGGATAGTAAACTACATGTGATATGAAAAAAGAAGATGGACAAATATTGGATTTTAAAGGATAAAGCAGGAATGGAGAAAGAGGTACCAGTTAGAAGAAAGGGTTGTGAGTGGATTAACCAAAACTAAAGATTTTGGAAGATGCCAATGGAGCCCGCTAGCTAGTAAACTACATTCAAAATATAATAAAAATCTTTAGATAGAATACCTTGCACAGATGGGCAATGTCACTCTCGAAACAAATTTCTTAAGTGGAAACCAGAGTACAAGGCATAGAGACCTGCCTGCGAACTATTCGTCAGGGAGCCCCACAGGTCTGCAAAATAACACAGGCTATTTCTAATGCCATCAGTAACCTCTACTTCTCAATATGCCACATACTTCAGCTATAAGCTCTAGATCCTAAGCTAATCAGCAGAGTTCCTAATTGTGTTGCTTTCATACTGTCGGAAGGTGTTTTACAGACTGCTGGTGGAAAATAATAATAATAATTGTCTTTTTCTGGTTGGGAACCAGCCTGCTCCAGTACTGACCTGCCGTGCAAGATATCTCTACTGTTTCAGTAGTTGTGGGGTAACTAACTGCTTTCTGCTGATTTTGATGCATCTTCCACAGCAGCGAACTTAATGACTGGTGCTGTAATTCTGATCAAAATACGGTAAAGGGGAGAAAATAGATAAAAGAGCAGAAATTGCTTCTGTTATTTTGCTAAATGGTCATGTTATAAAATTGTCTCCTAAATACTAATTTTAACACTTACTCACCTGGGTTGCTCTCAAACTTCATTAATGGAACTTCTGTTGCCATTGACAGCTGTCAATGCAGAGAGACATAACTGGTCAAGGTACTGAGAGTAATCGATTGAGTGTTCAGCAATAAATGGGACTTTTTTTTTCACGACTCTCCTACTAAGTCCCAGGAAATGTGGTAGAAAAGAAGGTGAAAGAATGTAAGAGTTGGAGAATAAGGAGGAGGACATTAAAGTTCTGTCATCTGGATGGAGCTAGGCTATCACATTCAATTTTTTAATTAAATGTTTATTTTTGTATTAATTACAGCTTATTCATTTTGTAACCCAGTTGTAGCACCCTCCTCCCTTCCCTCCCAACTCTCCTTCCCTCATCTCTTCCCATGCCCCTCTCCATGCCCACTGACAGGGGAGGTCCTCCTCCCTTTCCATCTGACTCTAGTCTATCAGGTCCCATTAGGACTGGCTGCATTGTCATCCTCTGTGGCCTGTCAAGGCTGCTCCACCATCAGGGGACGGTGCCAGCCACTGAGTTCATATCAGAGACAGACCCTCTTCCTCTTACTAGGGTACCCACTTGGACACTGAGCTGCCATGGGCTACATCTGAACAGAGGTTCTAGGTTATCGCCATGCATGGTCCTTGGTTGGAGAATCAGTGTCAGTAAGGTCCCCTGTGCCCAGATATATTTGGTCCTTGTGCAGCTCCTGTCCCCTTCAGATCTTTCTATCTCCCCCTTCTTTCATAAGATTCCCTGCACTCTGCCCGAAGTTTGGTTATGGGTCTCAGCATCTACTTTGATACACTGCTGGGTAGAGTGTTTCAGAGGCCTTCTGTGGTAGGCTCCTGTCCTGTTTCCTGTTTTCTCCTTTTTCCAACATCCATCCCGTTTGCCTATACAAGATCAAGTCACCCAAACTTTTAGCACAAATTAAAGATTTCACCACTTCTTAGAAATAAGCTATTATCAACAGATAGCTGCCTTATAGATTTTGTGCGGATGTGTGTGTAGAGGGGTAAGCAATTGGACTTGTTTGTTTATTGGTTGGTTTGGTTTGGTTTTGGTTTTGGTTGTTGTATTCTCTAAATTCAACTTACTGAAAAATTTCAACCCTTTTATTCTTATTGAATAAATGTCAGTATAATAAAAATAGCTCTCAACCATTAGCTTACGTAAGCATTCTCAGAATATTCTAAGAAAACTATCGTTTTACTCAGCTGGGGGTCTTGGTCAGGGAAGCCTGATATGGTTCAAAACAGTAAGGTTTACAGTAGGTGACTTGCCATTTAATATGTATTCCCAGGGGGAGGGAGAATCATTCATTTTTTAGGGTGTGGGCACAGATTGATTTCCTATGTTCCAGTTCATGGCCTAGCACCCACATGCATGTAAGCATCACTTATGGATGATCACTTTTCTACACTTAGTAGTTTATCAAGAAAAAATGAAGAAGACAAAAAAAATAAGTTGGGAGGAGGTGTCTTGAAGAACATATGACTGGAGTTGCAGAGAAGATACAGGAGATGAAATTGATCAAGTGTAGTTGTGTAAATGAATGAATATGCCCCCAAAACAAAGGAAAACTGTAGCAAAAAAAATTAGAAAATCATACACTATTTTTACTCTCTAAATTTTTGTAACATTATTTTATTGAAAACATTATATAGATAAAAGTTGGAATAATATGTCCTTATTCCTAATCTCTGACAGCAACATTCCCAAGCTTTACGCAAAAGATTTCACACATAAAGTCTACATTCAATTTTGTAAAATGGAAATAATTAAAACTAACAGATGCAAGTCAGTCTACTATTCCACTTTCTAAGTGTATGGAAAAAATCCACTAACAAATACGCTACTGTTTCTTTATGATGCTGTGATCTAGGCATTTTTCTATTAGGGTTCCACTGACATATAGAAATTTTAGTGACATTCTAAAAATAAAACAGTAGCAATTTTATGATTCTGTATGAATTATAAAAGCCTAAGAACTGACAGAGTCTGAGGAGAGCTGTAGCACTGTGAATTCTAGAAATATCATGCTATTGCACATGTGAATTCTCAGCAGCTTAGTTACCTGTGCAAGACCTGCACAAGAAGACATCAATTAAAAAACTGGATCATAGATGAGAATGACATCACAGATGCTCCACTGGTAGCTAAGGAGCTATTGGCAACTGATTAATTCCAAGAAAATAAGAGTTGCTTTGAAACTATCTTTTTAACTTTTTTTTTTTTTTTTTTTTTTTTTTTTTTTAGTACTAGAAACTTTATTTGGTAACAAAGTCCTAATTGGAGCTCTGTGTCTCCCATTATTATTTTTTATTATTAATTATACTTTATTCACTTTGTATCCCCCCATAGGCCCCTCCCTCCTCCCCTCCTGGTCCCACACTCCCTCCCCCTTCTTCGCGTATGCCCCTCCCCAAGTCCACTGATAGGAGAGGTCCTCTTTTTTAAAATTTGTGTTTACCTATGTCTGAGCATTGCTTGACAGTCTCTTCAGGGACCAGAAGAAGGAGTCGTGGGTTATAGTGAGCTGCCTGATTTCAATGTTGGGGACTAAAAGCTTTTCATTCAGCAGTGCTCCAAACTGCTGAGCCATCTCTGTAGCCACATGAGTCAGTTTTCTTTGAGAGGGTGCATGGTAGGTTGTCTAGGCCTCAGGGGGCAGTCCTGCACTCATGTACACATGGGCCATGCAAACTGAACTCATAGATTATTAAAATATTAAAACAAGGACAAGAACTTTGAAGGGAGCTGTGTCAGAAGAGGTGGGGAGAGCTGAGGTAAAAGTGTTGGGGTATATACAATAAGGATACCTTGTACACATGAGTGAAAAATTTCCAGGCATAAGAAAAAGAAACATTCATGTAAGAATGAGTGATGTCTTTAGGAAAATGTGTGTGTGTGTGTGTGTGTGTGTGTGTGTATGTGTGTGTTTAAAGAGAGAGCAAGAAAAGAGAGAAGGAAAAGGAGTATGTATATGTTCTATGGTGCATAAATACTATAGTATAACACAGGAGTTTGTAATGTATCATTTAGTGAATAAGAGTACATCATATTTTATAGATGCTACTGAACAGATTTGAATATACATCGGACTGTGTTAAAATTTGAAAAAATCTTTTAAAATTTTTTAATTCTCAATGTGTAAACTATAAATTAACACAGTAAAGGCTTATATTTTCAAATAAAAGAGTTGTAGGAATTAATATCTCAGCTACAAATTAAATGGTCACACACTTTCTCTTTGTAACATATTTTTATTTGTATTGCATCATTGCCTTGATCTTTCTATTTAAAACTGAATAGGAAAAACAATTAATATGAAACATATTTGACATAGAACATTTGATCTGAAATTTTTATATAATAATTAAATAATGGTCAAAGTACATTTTGTTGTGTACACATATTGATAATTAAAGAAATTTCAACTAAACAAATAGAAGATTGACATTTGTTACCTACAGCTCTGAAAGATACAACGACAAAGCTGATTAGCATTCAACTAAAACCTTTCTATTTTAATACTGTATGTCTGAACAGAATATAATATGCTGTTTAAAGAAAAAAATAAGAAAAATTACTTGAAGCCATTATACACTTTACATTCATAAATTTTGTTAAATAAGTAATTGGAAATAAAAACAATTATTTTGGACAGAGAAGTTTAAGCTAAGTAGAAAAGGTATTGAACAGCTTGTAATATTTAAATTTTGAAATTCAAGAGTTGTTTATATTGAATGCATGAACTTTATTATTTGGAGACTGGAGACAGGACAACTGCACATGCTTATCCCCTGCAAGAAAGCAAGTTCTAGGTCACCTTAAGTTACATGGGATGCTATATAAGTGTATTAATTTATTCTAAATGTTAAATTGTCATTTTAACAAAGTAGTATAAAAATAACAATTTTTCAAAATTCTGTCTGATGATAAACTATTTTCAGTGTTCTTTTGGATTTTGTTGATTGATAACATTTTTATCTTATTGTGTTCCATCTATTCTCTAACATCTATATTTATTTTAATAATTAAGGAAGGGAGCCTACCATAAATATTGTCTTTAAAACTCCACCTAGCAGGGGATCAAAGCAGATGCTAAGATTCACAGTCAAACTTTGGGCATGGCTTAGGGAGTCATAGGAAAGAGTACAGAAGTAGGAGCAAGAGTGAACAAGAGCTTCATAGGAAGACCAGGAGAGCCAACAAATCTAGGCCTATAGGAGCCTGCAGAGAGTCATGTACTAAGCAAAGACCATGCATGAAGAGAAAATAGACCCCCTGCTCAGATGTGGCCAATAAGCAGGTCAGTCTCCATGTAAGTCTCCTAGTAAGAGGAGCAGGGGCTGTCTCTGACATGAATTCCGTTTACTGTTCTTTGATCCCTTACTCCTGTTGGAGAGGCCTTGCTAGGGCACAGAGGAAGAAGATGCAAGCAGTTCCAAGGTGACTTGATAGGGTCAGATGGTAGGGGAGGAGCCCTCCCCCTTTCTGAGAAATAGAGGAGAGCAATAGGGAAGTAGAGGAGGAGAGGGTGAGACCTGGAGAAGACAAGGGAGAAAGCTACAATGTGGATGTAAAATTCATGAATTATAAAAAATAAAATTATGTAAATGTACCACAATATCTGTATCCATATCTCCACTGAGGGCCATCTAGGTTGTTTCCAGATTTTGGCTATTACGAATAGAGCTGCTACAAACATGTTTGAGGGAATGTCCATGTTGTATTATTGAGCATATTTTGGATATATGCCTAAAAGTAGTATAAAGCTGGATCTTGAGGAAGCACTATTCCTTATTTTATGAGAAAGCACCACACTGATTTCAAAAGTGTTTGTAAAAGTTTACATTCCTACCAGCAATAGAAGAGGGATCCCCTTTCCCCACATCCTCTCCAGCATGTGTTGTCACTTGCGGTTTGATCTTAGCCATTCTGATAGATGTAAGGTGAAATCTCAAGATTGTTTTAATTTGCATCTCCCTGATGACTAAGGACATTGAACATTTCTTTTAAGTGTTTCTCTGCCATTTGTTATTCCTCTATTGAGAATTGTTTAGCTCTGTATCCCATTTTTTAATTGGATTACTTGGTTTGCTGGTGATTAACTTCTTGAGTTCTTCATATATTCTGGATATCAGTCCTCTGTCAAATATAGGAATGTTGAAGATCATTTCCCAGTCTGTACACTGTCATTTTCTTCTGATGACAGTGTCCTTTGATTTACAGAAGCTTTTCAGTTTCAAGATGTCCCATTTATTGACTGTTAATCATAGAGCCTAAACTCTTGGTGCTCTGTTCAGGAAGTTGTCTCCTGTGCCAATGAGTACCAGGCTCTTCCCCACTTTGTCTTCTGACACATTTACTATGTCTGGTTTAATGTTGAGGTCTTTGATCCACTTGGACTTTAGTTTTGTGCAGGGTGACAAGTATGGATCTATTTTCATTTTTCTGCATGTAGACATCCAGTTAGACCAGCACCATTTGTTGAAGATGTTGCCTTTTTTCCATTGTATGGTTTTTGGCTTCTTTGTCAAAAATCAAGTATCCATAGGTGTGTGGCTTTATTTCTGGGTCTTTATTCAATTCCATTGATCCACCATTCTGTTTCTATGCCAGTACCATGCAGTTTTTATTACTACCGCTCTGTAATACAGCTTTAGATTAGGGATGGAGATACCTCCATAAGATCTGTTATTATACAGGATTGTTTTAGCAATTTTGTTTTATGTTTTTGTTTGTTTGTTTTTGTTTTTCTTTAGGAAATTATTGAGGTATGGAAGCAGAGGCTAGGACTCACAGCCAAACTTTGGGCAGAATGCATAGAATTTACAGAAAGAACAGGGACATAGAAAGACCTGGAGGGGACAGGAGCTCCAAAAGGAGACCAACAGAATAAAATAAAATAATAAATTAAAAATTAACTTAGGCCCTGCAGAGATGGATACCCCAATCAAGGACCAGTCATGGAGAGGACCTAAAACCCCCTGCTCAGATGTAGCCTATAGACTCAGTCTCCAATTGGTTTCCTTAATAAGAGGAGCAGGGGCTGGCTCCGGCATGAGCACAGTGCCAGGCTCTCTGATCATCTATCCCTGAGGGATGCAGCCTTGCCAGGCCACAGAGGAATACAATACAGCCAGTCCTGATGATACCTAATAGGCTAGGGTCAAATAGAAGGGGAGGAGGACCTCCCCTATTAGTGGACTATGGGAAGGGCATAGGGAGAGATGAAGGAGGTAGGGTGGGATTGGGAGGAGAGGAGGGAAGGTGCCATAGCCTGGAAACAAATTTAATAAAAATAAAAAATTAAATTAAAATAATGAATATGCTAGGCTACAATATAAATATAAATGAGACAAGTTTAGTAAAAAAATATAATTTTATTAATAATTTGCTATCAGGAATATATCTAAATACATGAGATTTTACATAAATTCAGTCCATTATAGAATTATAATTATAGAATTATAGAATAATTTATTATTATTATAGAATTATAGAATACATTTACATATAAAATGATAGTTTTAGTAATCCATTGATATGTTACACAATACAAAGAGTGTATTTGATTCATTTTTCCTTCTATTTCTTCTCCACCTATTTTTTTTAGAGATTCTTGTGCTATATTTTAATCCCTACTGACATATTGTTAGGAAATGTGATTCTTCACATATTTAGGTAATGAGATGGAGACTTTGTACGGGATCAGTGCCTCTATGAGGCACAAAAAGTTGCTTTTCTCTCTCTCACTGCTTTCTTCATGTGAGGATACAAGACACATTTTCTATCTTCAAGCCAGGGACGAACTGCACACCCTCTAAACTGGCAAGACAAAAACTTGTAGATTACTTAAAACAAGCAGTTGCTAAAACTAAATTAAAATAGAAACAATACGTGAAGAATCCTCAAGGAAACAAATCCAGTTCTGCCTTCTTAATGAACCAAACCTTGTTTGATTTGCAGAAAAAAAAAAGGAAGATTGGGAGAAAGATTGACTTAAGCTTTCTTTATCGTTTCGTTTATCACGACATAAAAAACAAAAAACCAAAAAACAGACCCAACACCCAACCAATCACAGAGACCCAACAAGCTGAGGCAGGAAAACATAAAGAATGGAACGTTGGGGCTCTGCTTTGTTTGGGGACACATGCGCCCACTCTTTCTAATGCGCCTTGAAGCCTGGGAAGCACGCAGGCACAGGTTATGCAACACATCTCTGTTTCTACACTGCACCTGACAACTAATGCCCCCTGTCTGCATCAGCCTGCCCCTGGCAACCAGCTCTAAGAAATGGAATCAAAGTTCCCTTACCCAACAACCAACATCTTCTCAGAGAGACAGTTTCTATTCAAGTAAATCCTGAATATATGCAAATATAGGAAGGTACACAGGAGCTGTAATTGTTGGACCAGCTTTTGGAGTGTGTTCAATAAGGCAAATCATATCCTTTGAAGGAATTTTACCTAGAATCCTCTGTTTCCTCCTCTATAACTTTGCACCATTGAGCTAACTTGTGTTTAAACCAGATGACAAAGCAGAAAATCATATTCACAGAAAAGTTTCTATAACTCAGCCTCAAGATTATATCTGATATCTGGTTACATCAGAGTTAACTTTGAAATAGCCATTAAATAGCTTCAGTGATTTCTTTGTTTGGTTTCCTTAAAGATTTTGATTAAAATAAATTCTATATCTGTATTAATGATTACCTCTTGTGAGAACAGACATGATACAAAGGTAAAGTAAAATGAAAAGAAATAAAAATCACTTATAAGATTCTCACCATCAAAACAAAGCGACTGCCTACAGATTGGGAAGGAATCTTCACCAACCCTTTATCTGACAGAGGACTCACATCCAGTATATATAAAGAACTAAAGAAGCTGAAAAGCAGCAAACCAAGTAATCCACTTAAAAAATGGGGAACAGAGCTAAACAGAGAATTCTCTGTAGAGGAATACCGAATGGCAGAGAAACACTTAAAGAAATGCTCAACCTCACTAGCCATTAGGGAAATGCAAATCAAAACAAATCTGAGATTTCACCTTGCACCCATCAGAATGGGCAAGATAAAAAACTCAAGTGACAACACATGCTGGAGAGGTTGTGGATAAAGGGGAACCCCTCTCCACTGCTGGTGGGAATGTAAACTTGTACAACCACTCTGGAAATCAATCTGGAGCTTTCTCAGACAACAAGGAATAGCTCTTCCTCAAGATCCAGCCATACCACTCCTAGGCATATATCCAAAAGAGGCTCAAGTACACAAAAAGGACATTTTCTCAACCATATTTGTAGCAGCTTTATTTGTAATAGCCAGAAGCTGGAAACAACCCACATGCCCCTCAACTGAAGAATGGATGCAGAAATTGTGGTACATCTATACAATGGAGTATTACTCAGCAATGAAAAACAAGAAAATCATGAAATTTGCAGGTAAATGATGGGACCTGGAAAGGATCATCCTGAGTGAGTTGTCCCAGAAGCAAAAAGACACACATGGTATATACTCACTCATATAGACATACAACATAGGACAAACCCACTAAAATCTGTGCATCTAAAGAAACTAAGCAAGAGAGAGGACCCTAACTAAAACACTCAATCCCCATCCGGAAAGGCAAAGAGGATGAACATCAGAAGAAGAAGAAAACAGGAAACAACCTAGGAACCTACCACAGAGGGCCTCTGAAAGCCTCTGCCCTGCAGACTATCAAAGCAGATGCTGAGCCTGATAGCCAACTGTCAGGCAGAGTGAATAGAATTTTATGTAAGAAGTGGGAAAGAGCAAGAGCGGGAGAGGACAGGAACTCCAGAATTAGAGCAACAGAGCAAGAAAATTTGAACACAGGGAACTTTAAAGAGACTCATACTCCAACCAAGGACTATTCATGGAGATAACCTGGAACCCCTGCACAGATGTAGCCCATGGCAGTTCAGTGTCCAAGTGAGTTACATAGTAATGGGAAGAGGGACTGCCTCTGACACAATCTGATTGGCCTGCTCTTTGATCACCTCCCCCTGAGGGTGGAGCAGCCTTACCAGGCCACAGAAGAGGACAATGCAGCCACTTTTGATGAGAACTGATAGACTAAGATCAGAAAGAAGGAGAGGAGAACCTCCACTATCAGTGGACTTGGGAAGGGGCATGCATGCAAAAAGGGGAGGGAGGGTGGGATCGGGAGGGGAGGTGGGAGGGACTTATGGGGGGATACAAAATGAATAAAGTGTAATTAATAAAAAAATTTTAAAAAGTTAAAAAAAAAGATTCTCACCTAAAGAGAAAAAATTTTTTTTAAGTAGTGGTGTTTAAATTAGTCACTTACTTGCTATTTTATAGCTTTTACAAATAAAACTAAATTAACAAAATCATGCAAAACCCTTTATATGTATTTTTGCAGAAAATCTACTTCGTGATAGCATTGAATGATTTTTAAAAACACAATTAAGAGTTACATAATTTCTATAATTTATATTTTGCCAAAATTTCTACTTATTTAATTAGCTTAAAAACATAGGTTTTTAAGCTAATTAAATACAAATTTGTGTCTTTATATGATAAACTAACAACTCATATCAAGAAATCAAAGTATATTTTTGTTTTTTTTACATGACCAAAATATATATTTATAAGGTTTACAAAAGAGAAACATATGGATGTGACTGTATATAAAATGGATGTTGGACATCACTGAGAATCATAATAAATTTCACTTCAAACAAGAATAACTTTTATTCTCTAGATCCTGTAAACACTTTGCACAGCAAGAGAATGATTAAACTTACAAATGTAATTAAACTTTCCATTTTTTAAATAACAGCCAAATAGAAAACATTATGAATATCCAATTGTGATATTTTCTAAATATTGATATATTATTCTATTTTCAGGTCTGTATTTATTAGCAGCTGAGAGACTTTTTGTGATTGTGTATTTGAATAATATTTGAAATATCATGGTTTTTGTTAATTCTTAATCTTGAAGTCCATTTATATGCTCAGTTCTCTAAACCACAAACACTTGAAAAGTCTCTCATGGAGCTAAAGAGATGAGTTTGCCTCTTAGCACTCAAATTGCACCACAAACTACCTAAAATTTAGTATGAGACCTTCTTCTCACCTGTATGGTGAATCAAATAATATATCTATTTACTTCCAGGCAAACACAGGGTGCATACATAAACATCCACACACACACACACAACCAAAAATTAACAGTAATAATAAGCAATAATAAGTCAAAACATTCCTCGGAAGATCAAAGAACTCAAATTCTAAAACAGTAGAATGGTTTATTATAGGTGATCTTTGTGAAAATGTCTTGTTTTATTTAAAAAAAATGATATTATTTATTTGAATCCGCAAACAAAGTATGCCTCTCCACTTAGTCTCTTGGCCCACTTCTTACTCTTGTAAGAAATCTTTAGATGTGCACAATGCCAACCACAATCTGCTGGTTTCATGTAGGTCTCTGAAGTCATGTCCACTCATTGATTCTTAAAGTTCTCAGTGAAAATATCCTCGGGTTAGAATACAAGCATCTATGAAAAGCAAAATAAATGCTATGACATGTTCTGTATTACAAAGTCTTTTAAGAAAATTAAAACATTTATAAATACTATACTTCATCTCAGCAAAAGGATATACAACTGTAATATTAGAATTCTATAATTTAGGTAATTTTAGGAATCAGACAATAAACATAAAGTGTTAAGACTACTTTCACACAATTGTAATGTTTAATGCATTTATCTGAAGTTCGTGTCATTTAAAAGCACCAGCAGTTGCATTGTCTCTGCTGTGAAATACGGCCAGCAATATATAGTGCTTGTGAAAGAATATTTGCCCCAAATTTATGGAATTGAGGGAGTTAATTTTTCCAGGCAACAAGGATTTCATGAGTATATGATCATTCCAAAGTCAATATTGTTTATGTTTTAAAAGAAAAAAAAATGTATGAAGTAAACACATATCCCTTAATTGCACATAAAATGACTTTACCAGGCCTCAGTAGAGGACAATGCAGCCACTTCTAATGAGAACTGATAGTCTAAGATCAGAAAGTAGAAGAAGACCTCCCCTATCAGTGGACTTGGGGAGGGGCATGCATGCAGAAAGGGGAGGAAGGGTAGGACCAGGAGGGGAGGAGGGAGGGGCTTATGGGAAGATACAAAATGACTAAAGTGTAATTAATAATAATAATATAAAAATAAAAAATAAATAAATAAAGAATTAGAGAAAAAATTAAAAAATAGAATCTGTCCACTAAGTGCAGTCAATCATGGTTTGAGAAGAAAAACATCTGGTTGAAATAAATGGCTAGATATTTTTTTAAGTTCTTTTTTTTTCTTTATTAATTAGATTTTATTCACTTTGTGTCCCCCCTGTGGTTCTCTCCCTCCTCCAGTCTCAATCCCTCCCTTCCTCCACCCTCTGCATGCATGCCCCTCCCCAAGTCCACTGATAGGGGAGGACTTCTTTTTCTTCCTTCTGATCCTAGTCAATTAGGTCTCATCAGGAGCAGCTGCATTGTCTTCTTCTGTGGCCTGGTAATGCTGCTTCCCCCTCAGGGGGAGGTAATTAAAGAGCAGGCCAATCAGTTCATGTCAGAGACAGTCTGTGTTCCTATTACAATGGAACCCACTTGGTTACTGAATTGCCATGGGCTACATCTGTGTAGGGGTCTTAGGTTATCTCCATGCATAGTCCTTGGTTGGAATATCAGTCTCAGGAAAGACCCCTGTGCTCAGATTTTTTTGGTTCTGTTGCTCTCCTTGTGGAGTTCCTGTCCTCTCCAGATCTTACTGTTTTCAACTTCTTTCCTAAGATTCCCTGCACTCTGCCCAAAGGTTTCCCATAAGTCTCAGCATCTACATTAATAGTCTGCAGGGCAGAGCTTTTCAGAGGTCCTCTGTGTCAGGCTCCTGACTTGTTCCCTCTTTTCTCCTTCTTCTGATGTCCAGCATCTTTGGCTTTCTGGATAGGAATTGAACATTTTAGCAAGAGTCCTTCCTCTTGTTTTCACTTTCATGAGGTCCCATTTATTGATTGTTGCTCTTAGAAACTGCATAGCACTGGCATAGGAACAGACTGGTGGATCAATGGAATGGAATAGAAGCCCCTGACATGTATCCACACACTTATGGACACCTGATTTTTTTACAAAGAAGCCAAAAACCATACAATGGAAAAAAGACAGCATCTTCAACAAATGGTGCTGGTCTAACTGGAAGTCTACATGTAGAAAAATGCAGATCCATACTCATCACTCTGCACAAAACTAAAGTTCAAGTGGACCAAAGGCCTCAACATAAAACCAGACACACTAAACCGCTTAGAAGAAAAAGTGGGGAATACCCTTGAACTCATTGACACAGGAGTCAACTTCCTGAACAGAACACCAAATGGCTACATCTTATATTTTGAAAAATATTGTATCTACCTTAAAACTAACCCAAAATTAAGAAAACATTACATCATAAATAAAATTTGATATTTATCCAAAACATGTATTTACACTGAACTTAGAGATGGAAAGATTTTTAAGGGTGGTTATTGTTGGCACAGAACTATTTAGCTCTACTCATGTCTTCATGTCCAATATGCATTTGTTAGTTCACTTATTTAAGGGAATCTATGGGAGATAATCTAGCCGAGACTCCAAGGAATGGGCATGAAAGAGCATGAAGTCAATACTCCCTATAGCCAGATGAGACACCCAGTAGAGGGGTACACCAAGTCACCCGTACAACTTCCAAACCAAAATGTGGCTTGCCTACAAATAATGTAGGGGTAAGGACGGAACAGAGATTGAAAGAATGGCAATTTAATGACTGGCCCAACTTGAGACCCACCCCTTGGGAAAGAGCCAACCCGTCACTGTTAATAACTCTTTGCTGTGCTTGCAGGCAGGAAGATAGAATCTGTCTTCTAAAAGTCTCCACCCAGAAGCTGAAACTGTTCTACATACCAGATTAGCATTGAACTCAGGGATCCAATTTCCTCCATAGTCTGGGACTAAAGGTATATGCAATTACTGCCCAAGTAAGAAGAAGTCGATATTTTAATTAAATTTTTATTTTTTATATTAATTACAGTTTATTCACTTTGTATCACAGCTGTAACCCCTCCCTCCTTCCTTCCTAATCCCACCCTGTCTCCCTCATCTCCTCCCATTCTCCTCTCCAAGTCCCACTGATGGGGAGGACCATCTCCCCTTCCATCTGAACCTACTTTATCAGGTTTCATCAGGACTGGCTTCATTGTCCTCCTCTGTGGCCTGGCAAGGCTGCTCCCTCCTCCGGGGGGGGGGATGTCAAAGAGCCAGCCACTGAGTTAATGTCAGAGACAGTCCCTGTTCCTCTTACTGTCTAGGGAACCCGCTTGGATATTGAGCTGCCATGGGCTACATTGAGGAGGGCTTCTCTGCTTTCTCTATGAATGGTCGTTGAAGTAGATTTTTTGAGGTGATTGTAAATTCATAATTCCAAACTCTTATGAAAAAGTTTAAGGCATTTTGTTTAATTATTTTCTTTGCATGTTTTCATTTTATATATAGTTTAAAGAACTATTAAAAGAAGTCAAAGGATGACTGATGACCTCTTTGCCATGAGAGGAAGTATTGTCTATTAACCAGAAATGGGATGTTCTTGAATTTTGATTTCTTGGCATGTCATCCTCTAAAGAATGAGAAATAAATTTGTTTAAATTAAAATCCTCTCATGCATGATATTAGAAATAAAATAGATACTAAAACAGATATGCATCTATAATTATAAAGTGAAGAAAGAAATATGAAAGAAAGAAAGAAAGAAAGAAAGAAGGAAAGAAGGAAGGAAAGAAAGAAAGAAAGAAAGAAAGAAAGAAAGAAAGAAAGAAAGAAAGAAAAAGAATTTACAATGGTCTACACATTTTGTTTGAAAACTATCAGTGAAACAATTAAAATACCCCACACCATAACTTAAGCTGTGATAATATCATTGGATGAATTTTTCATACTACAAAAGTATCTTTATATTACATCTAGTTTTTCTTTCAGAAAACTTTAAGATGAGACATTTTTCTTACTAAATTTGTGTTCTTTGCATTTTATTTTCATTGATATTTTTCTTTTTATGATTATAGTTGGTATGTGAAGTAAATTGGAATTTTAGAATATTTCTGTTAGAGAGCTTTGGAAATGTCTTAAGTCCTTAACATTTACAATGACAGCCATCAATATATTTAATTAAGTAGGAGAACACAAGAAACAGGACAAGAGCCTACCATAGAGGGCCCCAGAAAGACTCTACCTAGCAGTGTATCAAAGCAGATGCTGAGAATCATAACTAAACCTTGGGCAGAGTTCAAGGAATCATATGAAAGAAGGGGGAGTCAGTAAGACCTGGAGAGGACAAGAATGCCACAAGGACCAAATATATCTGGGCACAGGGGTCTTTTCTGAGACTGATTCTCTAACTAAGGATCATGCATGGATATAACCTAGAATCCCTGCTCAGATGTAGCCCATGGCAGCTCAGTATCTAAGTGGGTATCTAGTAAGGTACTATCTTACCTTACCTTACAGGGACTGTCTCTGACATGAACTCAGTGGCTGGCTCTTTTATCCCCCCCCCCCCAACCCCACACAAACACAAAGGAGGAGAAGCCTTGCCAGGCCACAGTGGAAGACAATGCAGCCAGTCCTGATGAGACCTGATAAGATATGGTCAGATGGAAGGGGAGGAGGACTTCCCCTTTCAGTAGTCTTAGAGAGGGGTATGGGAGAAAATGAGGGAGGAAAGGTAGGATTCGGAGGGAATGAGGGAGGGGGCTACACCTGGAATACAAAATGAATAAAATGTAATTCATGTAAAAATATAAAAATTTAATTAAAAAAGAAAAAGAAAGTGACACTCTGAAAAATATTTTAAAATAAAAATTTATTTGAAATATTTTTTTTTAAAATAATGTTAATGGAGTATAAAATAGCAAGCATAAACTTCTTAAAAAGAGTCAAAAGAAACATAATCACCATTATTAGTCAATGATCTGTTTCTATAGCATAACACTTGAGGTTAAATTAATTTATGAAATCTATCTGTCTATCTGTCAGACAATTGCGAGGGTTTGAGAACATGATAGCTTAGAGGCCAATAGTAACACAAAGTCAGGTGAGTGCCAAAGACCAAAGCGCGAGATGGCAATGCAGAAGACTGTAAAGTAGACTTGCCATTTTATAACTACTCTCTCCCAAGAATTCTCAGACCAACCCACAAAGCTGTGTCAATTTCTGTGAGTTCAGTGTTCACAAAATCTTCAGGACTTCACTTGTAGCCTGCGCACACACCCAGTCTCCCCCAGGACAATCAAATCCAAACCCTGGTATCACTTCAGAAAATGTCTAATGACCAACCAGCCTTTAACATCTTTTCAGTTACTTGAACTACCTGTTGCTGTCATAGAACTGATAATAACATTTCATATATGTCCTTCCATTCAATTAAAAAAAAAACAGACAATGCTAAAAAGACACATGTTAAAGATCTAATGTTTATTTTATTGCTGTTTATGTTTGTCTTAGCCCGACATCAGTACTCCACTCTAATTTATATTTAGTAGTGCAGAGTGAATGATTTTTCCCCTTTTCTGGATTTCTGGAGCACATCCATTGATCACCATGTCACTGGTGCTCGTTCCCATGGTATTTGAACTTATTTTTCTTGACAGTTTCTTTGTGTCTAATGCCCTTTGCTTGGAAAGGTGTCTTGATCAATTATATTTGTCTGTTTGTTTATCTTTCTATCTTACTCTATATCTACCCAGACCCTAATTGACTGGGACTCAGCCGGTATTCTCTGCTTAAAGTAGTGAAAGAAGCAACAAACCAGCCAGGCATTTGTTAAAATCAGGAAAGAGTGACATACTCATTTGTTTTTAACCTCTGGATTAGAGTCATGTCTTTTGGGAGTGGGACTTTCTTCCTAGGAATTCAGTCTCATACTGAAAGAGTAATGGCTTTAGGAAAAACAAAAAACAAAAAACAAACAAACAAACAAAAAAACACTCTATTGTGTAGAAAAAAAAATCTTTCCTAAATCACTTATCTCTCTAATAATTTTATCTTTCAAAGGGTATATTTCTGTGTTGTGTTTGTTATTTGTTTATTGTTTTCATTTAACTTTTTATTGATTCTTCGTGAATTTCGCGTCATGAACCGCAGTCCCACTCATGTCCCATTCCCTGTACAAGCCTCCACCCTCACAAGCGGCCCCATAAGGGAATATACATCATCGTGGAAGCTGTAGTGTGTCACGGTGTGACATGGTGTCACACAGTATACCTTTTAACCATCATTCTTCACTCTCACATAGTCATTGCAGTGAGTCTTTGGTCTGGTCTGAAGCCTCAGGCTTTTGCTAAACCCTCAATACTGGATCCTCACTGTTGTCCAGTGTCATGGACATCCTGCAGCTTTGGATCTGTGGGACCAGCCTCTTCACTTGCTCCAGTGCATTGATGGGATACATGCTGGAGTAGGCTAACTCAAAGCCCTGCATCTGCGTCTGGCTGGTAGCTGAGTGGGTCGGCCAACCAGCTCTCTCACACCTACACCGCAAGGGCAGCTCCTCAGCCCCGCCCCTGCTGGCTGACCCAGCGCCCCAGCTAGCAGCCGGCTCTCCTGCTCTCACAGCCTGCTCACTGACACCCATATCTCAGGGCTAGTTTTGTTGTGCTGCCCTGGCGGTGTAGGACCTGCTCTCCCACGTTTTGCATCAGGTGATGGTCGGGGACAGCTCTTACGAACCTGTGGCTAGCTCTGCTGCCTGCCATAGGTGGTTTTTGGATCAACAGACTGGGAGAGTGTCTCTCCTTTCTTATAGAGGCATAGCAAACAAGTGGCAGGGCCAGCTCTCCTACTCCGATGTCCTTGGGGCTGGACCTCCCTCGATACCTTCAATCAGGACAAGGTATTGTGCTGCTCAGGCAAGGTACAGGGGCACTCTACAGAACATACAGCTGAGGCCAGATCTCCAGATCCCACACATCTCAGGCCAGAACTCCCACGATGCTCAGGTGAGTGGAAGAGACAGCTCTGCACTCAGACATTTCCATAACCTCGGGTGGCACTGCAGACCAGGCAAGGCCACCTGGCCTTTGGTAGTAACAAACCCCGGCTGCAAGGCCATGGACCTAGACATGGCCCCTGGTGACAGCATGAGCCAGGACCTCCCCGTGGCCTCAGGTGACTCCAGCAGCCCCTCACATCAGGGTCTTTCTTACTCCCCTCAAGTGTCCAGCTCTGCTGCTCTTCATTGCTCACACATCCTGCTTCTCTTTCTCTTCCATCTCTCTAGACTTACTTGCTCATGTTAGTGGGCCTGGTGCCTCTGAGTGCCTGGAGATATATCGGGTTTGCTCTGGCCTATCCATGCCATGTGGCAACAGGCAGGGATCATCTCAGGTGCTCTGACCTTCGTGGCACAGGACTGGGTTTCATCTCAGGATTGCTTCCTGGCCAGACCACGAGGCTTATTTACTTATTTTGTTATCTTCTTTCACATTAAATACCTTTCCCAATTTCCTTACATTTTTTTGTCCTGTTAAAAATATTATTTTTATTTCTTGAGGTCCCAATGACACTGAGGATAGACTAAGTCTATACTAGTTTATGTCACCTAACTAAGCTACAATTCGGACATCTTTAATTCTGTCGAGATGATCATTGTAGTAACTCTATTTGTGGTGTTTATAATGCATAGCTAAGTTCCAAAGTATCAAAAATCCTCTATTTGTGGTGTTTATAATGCATAGCTAAGTTCCAAAGTATCAAAAATCCTAATAGAAGCAGAGCCAACTATATAAGGAACAATTGTGGGTCAATATCACCATGACCGATATGGTAATATTGCCCAGCTTTGTCCAGTTTTTCTCATGTCTCCTGGAGTTGTGTCCTAGGGTTTAACAAATAAAAAAGTACAACAGTGAGATAAACATTCTCCTCCCATCAAAGCTGAGCACAAAGTACTAAAAATGCGCATTTTCCATTGATTTTCTCTTCCCAGTGAGAAAAGTTGTTTAAAAGAACACAATAAAAGCATTGTAAATTATTTTCACCATTTTTTTTTCTCATAGTAATGCTTCTTGGGAATGCAGAGGTCATTTAAGCTTCGCTATTGGCAGTCTTTCAGAGACGGCCTTCCCTTGCTTGTACAGTCTCTCTTTGAAGGTGCTGTTACCCCCTGTGAATTTACTTTGCAGCTGTTACCTCCTATGGTCAGGTAGCTAGCAATCCTTACCTGAAGAGCGCTGGGGAATGTTCAAATTTCAAAATGTATGAGAAATGTGCGCAGATATTATGATTTGAAAATTAAGGGCACAGTATAAAATATCTTAAGGATCTACATAACAATTGTAATATTTCTACTCTCATGTTTAAAAAGGCTTAAAATAAATGGTCATTTTACTGGAGTATATTTTTGTACTTTTTTAACCATTATAGAATGGCACTAACAGAGTAGGTTCATAGAATTTCCTGTAAAACTGCTCTTATACTAAGCAGTTACATATTTTTAACTTATTTAACATTCTTTGTAATGTCATAGATTTATATAATTTTTTACATTATGAATAAGGAAACTAAAGCATGTAGAATGTAAAAAAAAACGGTTTACAGAGCAGAAAATATTAAATTACAAAAATATTGATTGGTAAAGTGTAGATTCAGCCTCAACCAATGGACTATGGGTGATCTGGCAGCATTCCCACTTTCAGCTGCTTATTTTTACTTACTGTCTAGCACTATTGTTTCTGCACATAAGTTAATCTAGTTAAAAATGTGGAAAAAAGTTTTACAGTAGGGTATTTCTATACTAAAGCAAAGTTGGAGTTTTATAGGATATATAAGTCTAAAAATCTAATGTGCAGAATGACTACAGGTAATAATAAAATCTTGCAGGTGGACAGGAAGTTAATACAGTAGATTTCAGACACTTACCATGCTAAAAGAAACTTATAAGGAAGTTAATTTACTTCAATATAACAATTGCTTCAATATGTACATGTTTTTATGTAAGACAGCAATGCTTTAAATATGTACAAATATCGCAACACACACTGTACTGTTATTGCTTTAAAAGAATACATTATATTTTAAGTATAACAAAAATATGAAATAGAAATATGAATGAGTATGGTTTTTTAATGAGGGACCAATGAGTTGTTTGGGTTTACAGTTATTATTAACAGTTTTATTAATATTACTATTTTTGTGGAATTCTTTAAAAATACTTGTTATGTGAATAATAACCATTTCCTATCACAATTTATTTTTTCTGAATGTATATCATTTGTCCATCTCAAGTTTGTCTTTCTCCATTTTCCCAAATGTTCTTACCAATGATGCATTAAGCTGAACATTATGTTTCTAAATTTTATCTATATAAAAGAAAATGATTTACATTATTGGTATTAATATATTTAATGCATTATCTTTGTTTAGGTAAAACATTGAGCTACTTTCAAAAGTATGTGCATGATTGAATATATTATGCCTTACCTATATTTCAAATACAAGAAGAGCACATTTTAATAATGATGACAAAACAGAAACAAACAAAACACAAGACAGCTAGATAGTTAACATGGTTGATATCACTCATGCAGCTCTTGTCATTAAGGAGTAAAGATAATGGAGTCTTTCTCTGTTGATGTCGAGGTAGAGTGTCCAGCATTGGACATGGTTTGCATGGCCCTAAAAGCACTGTTCGTATGTGTTCCTGTAATATGTTGCCACAGTGGTTCCTGCCAGCACAGCAGCACAACTCTCAGCGCCTGAAAGCTGAAAACTGGGTGCTGTATTGAACGTGTATTTTAGAGTGTGGATGATTAGAACAAACTTGGTTACAATATTCTAGGGCCCTAGGCAAGCTCACCTGATTTGCTATAAGGTGTCTTAATATAAGCTGAGAGAGAGAGAGCATATGACTGAGCCATTTCTCTCTGTTTATTTCCCTAGTTTGGACTATACAAATAGACATTTACTGCATTCCACTGCTCAGAGCAAGTGGCTATGTCTGCCAGTATTCAGAGGTGAAAAATGGATTTTGCCTGTTGATAAACTGAGCTCTGAAAATAACGTTACACTGGGGATGGATTTGGAGAAGAAAGAAAACCCTTTGTATTATTTTTGCAGCTTATTCACCACTCGTCAAGCTTTCTGTAAGAAGATGACAGCCAAGATGATTCATTTAGCTTCCTGCTAACCTCCCTCAGAGGTGGAAGAAATGATTACCGGTTTGACCATGGTAGTCAAAAGCATTGTGTCTCAAAGATACCAAATACCTGGAACCCGTGAAAGTGCGGTGAATAGAGTAATAGTAACAAAAGAGGAATACTCAGGCTCATCATCCCATCTTCTGACTCTAACAAGGGTTATTTGTGATTGCCCCATGATATTTTCTTTGTTTGCTTTGTTTACAATTGTAATAAAAGCTAGTAAATGGAAATAAATGGGCTAGTCATTTAGACTTAAGAGAGTAAAAGAATATGAAGGCTTACTGGGTGGACACAGGATAATCAGAAGTATGTGTGCAAAAGGAAGACTAAACATTAAGTCCATGATCTACTGATGTGATGTCTTCCTGTTGCTGCCTTTGAGGAGGGAAAGAAGAGAAACCACTGGGTTTAGGTGTCCCTTAAAAGAAAGTAAGAACATGAAAATGACCCCCTTCTGCCCCTGAGACCTTTCAGAAAGGCACATTGTGCACTCAACTCTTTGACATCCAGTTCATCAAGAACTGTATATATTTATGTCTAACTGAACTGCAAGATAATGTGTTCATGTTGGCTTTAGACATTACATTTCTGGACATAATAGCATCAGGATGAAAGGCACAGGAAGAAGGGAATTCTCAAGCTCATCATTCCATCTTCTGCCTCTAGAAGTAGACCTTCATGGCTACCTTATTATGTTTTGTTCGTTTGCTTGCTTCTTTTTTTGTTGTTCTGAGATTCTGTGGCAAGAATCAAAAGCCTCTGGCTAAGAATGAATGTATCTTTTAAAACCCTTATTACAAAGTACTAAAGTCGGATGATTAAAGCTATATCCATTTAACAACTAACCGAAATATAAAGTAAAACAATGACTACATGTAAGTAGTTTTCTGACTTGAAATAGTGAAAAAGGTATATTTTATTTTCTAAATCTCTAAATTTAAAGATGATTATTTGAGTGTTTTGTTAGGAATGTTTACCCTTGAGGTAGCTCTGCCTTGAGGCTACCGAGACTTGCACTGTTGTGGTCACACAGTGAAAAATCAATGAAATTGAAACAGAAGGAGTGAAAGCAGACTGTACTGTTTTCCTGAAATGTTGCCTTTATTAAAAAAACAAAAAAAAAAAAAAAAACATGCAACTCCTGTACTCTCCAAGTCTTACTGACTCCCCCTTCTTTCATAGATTTGTACGCTGCCCAAAGTTTGGTTATGAGTCTCAGCATCTGCTTTGAGCACTGCTAGGTAGAGTCTTTCAGAGGCCATCTGTGGTAGGCTCCTGTCCTGTTTCTTGTTTTCTCTTTCTTCCAGTGTCCTCCTATATCTTTCTAAGTGAGGACTGATCCTCTTACCCTGGTCCTCCTGCTTGTTTAATTTCTTTAGGTGTACATATTTCAGTATGTTTATCATATCTTATAGGTCTAGTATCCACTTGTAAGTGAGTATATATGGTGTGTGTCTTTCTGCTTCACAAGGATAGCAACAGAACTAAAATGCTTGGGTATTTTCTGAGACTAATACTCCAACCAAGGTGTATTCATAGATATAACCTAGAACTCCTACTCAGATGTAGCCAATGGCAGCTCAGTATCCAAGTGGGTTCACTAGTAAGGGGAAGAGGGACTGTCTCTCTGACATGAACTCAGTGGCTGGCTCTTTGACCACCCCCTCCCCCGAGGAAGGAGCAGCCTTGCCAGGACACAGAGGAGGACAATGCAGCCAGTCCTGAAGATCCCTGATAAACTAGGGTCAGATGGAAGGGAAGGTGGACTTTACCTATCAGTGGACTTGGAGAGAGGCATGGGAGGAGATAGGAAGGGAGGGTGGGATTGGGAGGGAATAGAGGGGGGCTACAGCTGGGATGCAATGCAAATAAAATGTAATTAATGTAAAAAATAAAAGTTTAATAAAAAAGCAAGAATAAAACAAAAAGTATTAAAGATTACTTTATATAAATAACAAACATCAAGGAATCTGTCAAATAAAAAAACTAAAAAAAAATTAATGGAACCACATTGTTTATGGTTTAGTCTGAAAGACACCCCTCTCTTTTATTTTCTTTCTGTTTTCCATTCTTCCCTCCTCTTTCTGGCTTGTGCCTCCTATAAAATACTAGCTTATGCTCCTTAGTCTATTAGGACTGATAATCTGCAAACAGTAAACTGCATTAGTACTTCTTTTATTCTGATAACCTAAGAGTATAACATGCATTGATGCAGGTCCTTGAAAATACTGAGCAGCAGTAATTAGCTGGGACAATTTTGGAAGAACAGAATCTGTAGACAGGGTCGGAGTACACTGAAGTAGAAACAGCAGGATAAGAATTATTCTACTACAATTCTAGCAAGTATGGAGGAGTCCAGCAGAGCCTGAGAAATAGGTGATAAAGAATACTTAAATATACCATGGTGATTTTGAATTCTTAATGCCGTAGTGTCTGTGCACAAACTTACTAAGGAAGAATCTTTCACCATTCTTGCAATGCTCACACACATAAAACTGTTTTATATAAATTTATATTTTAATAACTTAATCTGTTTCTCTTTATTTTATATATACATACATTATATAATACATATTGCACCTTTTTAGTATAGAACAATACCCACACATCCATATATATGCTAATATATGTACGCTTACACACATTATATACACATTATATGTATATACATGATATATATGTAAGAAGCAAGGAGCACAGTAAATAGTAAACTCACCATCAAGGTGGCCATTTGCTGGTTAGGGGAATGGAATGTTTTTATTGTAGATGATAGAGAATAGGCAGAGAATCTGAAGGAGTTTGTGATGGCTACCTCTCAGAAGCACAGAAAGATGCAGAGAGAAAAATCTGTGTGAGAAGCATCTGGGACTCTAGAAGCAGCAAAGAGAGCAGAGCATGGTGGGAAAGGTCAGCCAGTTATAAAAGGTTTAAGTGGAAGGAGGGCAAGTTAGCTTTACCAGCCTGGAACTAGGCTCTGATTCATGGGCTCTGATTCATGGGTGGCTTGCGTGAGTGAACATAGAACTAGATGACTTTTCTGAAGTTTGTGGGAGTGAATGAGGAACAGTAGCGTTTCCTAGCAAACAGTAACCCACACTGCAAGGTTTCTGAGAAACACCGAATGTGTAATGGGTCAGGGTCCAGACTGAGCACAAATTGTCGTTTATCTGGGTGTGCGGGGAGCTGGTATTATATCAATATCAACACATGTGTATGTACACAGAGGCACACAGAAAGGTGAAGATGTATATATGTATGTATACATATATGCAGATAGACAGATGGTAGACAGATATAGATACATATTTATATTTTACAACACTGATATATTGATATAATTTGCATTTTAAATTTTTGTCATCATGCTAATTTAATGTATTCAGCATCTCACAGCATGAGTCAACAGAAATCTAACCTTACATCTGAGGATTCAGAGTTAACCTAAGCAATAGAATCTTTTTTTTTAAATAATTTTTATTTTTTATATTAATCTGCCAGGAGCCAAGGCCAGCTAGTGGAAAGTTACAGACAGCTGCAACAAGGTCATATGTGAGAGATTTACGCTTCCGGAACCTATGAGACATCTGTGCGTCAGGCTAGACATTTTGGGATATCTTAGCTGACATTCTTGTAGTATCTCTTTTAGTAAAAATTCTTGTGGTGTTCTGCATCATCATTAATCACCCTGTTATGTTTTGTAAACTATATTGCTGACACATTTTCCCTTCCTACCTTCTCCTTATAAAGTTGTGTGAAATTTTTCAAATAAACGAGAGCGAGATCAGACTATAGACTTGCTCTCATTCTTTGTGTCTCTTGTCACACCCATTCTTTTCGCCCCTCCTTAGGAACCCATTAAACTCCCACTGTACGGGACCTTAATCACAGGTTATTTATTTTGTATCCCAGCTGTAGCCCCCTTCCTCATTCCCTCCCAAATCCACCCTCCCTCCCTCATCACCTCTCTGCCCTTTTCCAAGTCAGCTGCTAGGGGAGGACCTCCACCCCTTTCATCTGACCCTGTTTTGTCAGGTATCTTTTCAGGACTGGCTGCAAAGTCCTCCTCTGTGGCCTAGCAAGGCTGCTCCTCCCTTGGAGGGTCAAAGAGCCAGTCATTGAGTTCATGTCAGAAACAGTCTCTGTTCCCCTTACTAGGGTACCCACTTGGATACTGAGCTGCCATGGGCAACATCTATGCAAGGGTTCTAGGTTATTTGCATGCATGGTCCTTGGTTAGAAACACAGTCTCAGAAAAGACCCCTGTGCCCAGATATGCTAGGTCCTTGTGGAGCTCCTGTCCTCTCCAGGGCTTATGCGTATTAACATTGTGAACTCATGGCCACGCTTGTTACAGGTTCTTCTAGAGACGGTCTTGGTCTTGAGGCCAAATAAGCATTTCAAGAATCTACATCTATGGATATGATAGTGGAGTGCACACTGAGCCTGCAACCACAAGTATTGTAATGTTACAGTCTGTAACCATTAGACTAGCTTGGACCCAGTTTGGAAATACTGCTTTTGGCATCTGTGTAGAAATCACATACTCCCTTCCACAACTGTCTTCCATACAGGATATCTCATTGCATTGTACTTCACAGACATGTGAGAAATAAGAAGCAGAAAGTATGATGAGTGACTTTTCTTTACTCCTCAATGTTTTTTTTTTCTTTTATTCTTATTTTGTTGTATTAGAAAAGAGTTGTCACTCAACTGGATTCTTGTGAAAAAACATTTCAAGTGGAATAGAGTTTCTGTAACTGGTGCTGGGCACTATGAATACGTACAACACATATTTAGTTATGTGGTCCTCTTGGAAGGGTTAGTGAAATGTAGAAGGAGCAGAGTGAACAAAACAAACAAACAAAAACCTAATTTCATGTAGTTAATCACAAAGTGGAACATCACTGTAGATATGCACTGACAGTTTCAAGATTGTTTTTTTTTTTTTTTTTTTGTTAAGAGCATAAATGAAAAGTAGAACAAACATAGCTTTTAGTATACTAATTTTGTAATTTGGACTTTTCTTTAGTCAGAAAGAAATACAAATATAAAAGTTTAAGTATATGTTAGAAGATACAGGAAGATGCTTGAAGCCAAGCATTACAGGACGATATTTGAAGCCAACAATGACATGAAACATTGTTATAATTGTAACAAGTTGGTCATTGGGTTCTTTTGAAGAACACCATGCCTTTTCCCATGAGCTCAATGTTATAAATATCAGTTTTCTCAGTCTTCTTTGGAACCAGGTTTGTTCACTTCTTTTAGAGTAAGTCAACATCTAAGAATGGAAAGAAAATAAATCAGACCTATATTCTAATTTATTTCATGTTACTACTTTATAATACAGTATTTTTAGTGATTTTTACAAGCTTTTTAAAATAAATCTAACAAAATAAAATGATTCAAAAAAGAAATGAGACAATAGTATCTGTATTTTTAAACGTGTGTGGTTCTATTCATTCTAAAGTTCTGCTAGTTCTTAAGATTACAATTTTTAATAAAATTCATAGGCTCGTGTTAGAGAAATCAAGGCCAAAAAAAAAAAGCAGCATGGTCTGCTCCATTATATCATCAGTACATTATGAGTGAAGAAATGCACTTGGCAATGAAGAGACAGCCCTTCGCTTTGATTTTCTCTGCATTTCAATGCAAATGAGCTATCTCATTTACGTCTTCACTTGAGAAGCCTTTCTTTTCTCTGAGCGGAGTCATGTGAGGTGGAGGGGGACATCAGTCTAACATCCCAGCTGTGTGAACTCAGGGTGTTAATCAATGCAGAGGCGGAGGAAAACATGTGTTTGATAGCTTTGATTCGTTCTTTCGCGGTTCAATGGTATTATGTTTCTTAAGTACGAAAAAAGATGACTGTGGTGTTCAAATCTAAATAGTTTTTATTCTTGTTTCACAAAATACACCCTCTCTTGGCAGGTGGGAGATGTGGCTGTTGGGTTGTGTGAGTTGAAGAGCAGGCCCTGTCTGTATTAGCTGGCCCTGCTCCTCGCCTGGGTATCTCAATAGATCTGGACCTGGTTTCGGGTTTGCAGATGAAGCAGCCCCGAGGGTTGTAGCATGAGAGAGTTGGCATTGACATTGAATGAGCTAACCCAGGCAGCACTGGAGAGCTCACCGTAGTGTTGTGGGTTCAGGGGAGCGGGCTGGGTGACCTGCTGGGCCGAACCCAGGGCTTTAAGTTGGACAGCGCTAACATCTACCTCATCAGTGAAATGCTGTCGTGTGTGGAGGGGCTGGTCCTACAGATCCAAAGCTGCAGGACCTCCATGACACCGAACAATAGAACATCTGAGAGGAGTGCTGGGGAGAATGCAGTACTGAGCCAGTGGCCTTGACCCAGATCAGTGATTAATCGCAATGAACATTTTTAAGTCGGCCAAAGGGTATACTGTGATATATTGTGACAAACTACAGCTTCCACAATTAGATTTTTTTTTTTCTTCTGGGGCTGAAGTTGCAAAGGTGGAGAATGGGTGTGAAGGGGCAAGTTGAAGAGTGGTATTTCTTTTGACTGAGAAATGTGTTATCTTGGACAGTTTTGGAGATAAGATGACTATTATTCAAAGCCGGTTCTTCTCATTTGCACAATTGAAAAAAGGTAAATTAGCCAGGAGTATTAATGCCAAGGAACTGCCATTTAAACACTTCTGAGGTTAAGGCCAAGACATTTCTGAAAGTTTGAGACGGAAGAATTACTATTAAGTATTTACTATGGTCTTCATGGGAAACCATGTTCAAACAAGAAACAATAGAAAAGCTAATTTTAGCCAGGCACTATTCCTAAATTGTCTTAAAATTTATGTGTTAAGACTGAATTATTGATTAGTATTTAAATAAATTAACCACCCAAAATTCATTGAGTTTCCATTATATCATTATGTTATATTTGAACCCTGCTCTGTCTCCACATAAATAAGGTATAATGTTCTCAGGTAAGTAAGTGCTGTCACCTTCTGCGTTATTGGTGTCTGAGATACAACTGTCAGCATCAGCAATGCGAGCTGTGGTGTATCAATCCAGGGATTTCAACTGTTTGATGTATGGAAGACATGAAAAAAAAATACTAGAAACATTGTTATAATTGTAACAAGTTGGTCATTGGGTTCTTTTGAATGTTATAAATATCAGTTTTCTCAGTCTTCTTTGGAACCAGGGTTGTTCACCTCTTTTAGAGTAAGTCAACATCTAAGAATGGAAAGAAAATAAATCAGAGCTGTATCTAATTTAATTACAAAATCTGTAAGCTGAAAAGAAAAATATCTGAGGGGAAAAGACTCCTCTCACAATTCCAAACTCTGCTCAATTCACATAACTGTTTCTATTACTCATGACTAATGTAGGTTTTGAAACAACTTACTCCTTCATCATCCCAATCAACATTCTAGATATTCTAATCCTTTTTATTCTTATAGACACTTCCTTACAACTATCCAGGCTCATTTCTCGAGCTGCAGGAGCATGAAGCATGAGTGGTGCTCTCTGGCTGTCATCTTTAACAGAGCAATTATTTTAACTCAGGACATTCCTCGCAATCACTGCCTTGGCTTGCACAGCTATATGCAAGCATGGCTCTTTGTCACATTCCGCCCTTCCTCCTTCTGTCAGCTCCGGGGCAATAGTCATTTCGTGAATGTGAAGGGCTAACTATGAAGTCATGTTTTAGGACTGAGATCTTATACTCATCCCTGACTATATTCAGGGATGCTGATGTCTGACACCACAAAGAGAAAGCTACACTGTTGCTAATCATCCTGGAACAAAATATACCCAAAAAGTCAGTTTCAAGTAGCATTGCAGTTAAATTTACTTTGCTTTTATCCTTGTAAAATATACACTCTGTGTTTGTATGTGCTTATGTGTGTGTGCTATGCATGTGAATACAAATTTATGTATGAATTTTTGTGTTTGTTAGTGTGTATGGAAACTAAAGTTTCATGTTGGGCATCTTCCTTAATCTCTACATTTTATATTTGCATAACATCTGATTGTTGTTCTCTGGGATCTTCCTGGCTCTTCCTCCCCACGGCTAGGGTTCCAGGTTGAGAAACAAACTCAATTCTCCCTGAATGAGAAGAAATAGCTCTATTTTATGGGCAAAGCCTTCCCCAAATATTCTCTACTTCAATATTAATAAAGTGCTTTTATATCTTCTGATCCTTACCCTCATCTTACAGTGAAGTATTTGGAGCTTCTTCAGCTCTTGTCTTTGCATTCTTTAGCCTTCCTGTTGGCAAAGACAGTCTGTACTGCTCAGCTTATTTCAGCCCTTACTGCATGTTACATAATCAAACATTGCCTCATTTCACAACAGAAATGCCAGTGAAGATTATTAAGCAGAATGCAGTTAGCTTTGTCCTTTGGCATGAATAGCTTTTGTTGATATAATAGCATGCTTGTTTAATAATAAAGAGGCTAACTCCATTTAAATATTTGACTAGTGATAGATTTCCAGGTCATCCATTACCGCTTGGCCTTTAGCACAGTTCTAAAAAGGGTGAGAAGAAGTCTCAAGTGTTTTATGCTTTTGCATGGAGGTAGGGTTTGATGTACATAATTTTTTTCTGTGCACATATGAGAAGCTCTCACCTCAGCCACAGTCCTCATCTGTAAGTTCTGACAATCTAGTCACTTAGCTTACGCTCTTGAGTCCTTGACAAATTCACTGTGTGCCTGCTCCGCTTACTGGAAAGCCTCATAAAGTGGTCTATATGCTTTTGGTGGACTTGGGTTATCAGTACTAACCTCTGATTCATGCCTGATTCGGGGGTTCATTTGTCATCTGTCACCTGACTGTGGATGACGTATGCGGAAAATCTAGGCAGTGATCACCACCAAAGAGATTCTCTCTCTCTCTCTCTCTCTCTTTCTCTCTCTGGGGTAAGTCTCCATTCTCTGTCTGCTGGATCTCTCTCTCTTTGAACTAAATTTTTGGCTTCAGGCTTCTGGCAAACTTAAGCTTTAAACTGCTACCTGTAGGAAATCCTCACTTCACTGTGATGCTCTGTTTTCCTTCCTTATATTGACCTGCTCTTACAGATTAACTGCAGGTAGAATTGTCAAAGCGTAATGTAGGTATAGGATTTGGGGTTTTGTCATCATGGGTATGAATAATATCTGTGTATCTGACACTACTGTGTAGTCAGATACTACTCTGACAGAAGCAACTCTTTATTGCTATGGTATCTGTTTCTCAGCTGGCTGCTAATTTCCAATCTATACAGCATTAAAGGTAAAATCTAATATTTTGAATGAAATAAAGCCTTGTTACATGATTTTATATGGTAAAAGAGTTTTCAAAATTCTTACTGCTAAGATAAATTCTTTTAATGATTTCAGTATTTTACTTCCCCAATCTCTGACACACAGAACAACACAATAATAATAATAGTTCTGAGTTGGGGGAAAATATCCCTCTGCTTCATTGAACAACAAACCAAACATAAGCCTGGGAATATGGTTAATAGTTAATATTGGGTACCAAGTTGATTAGATTGATAATCATTATGGGATTAGAAAAAAAAAAAACACCCCTGGATATATCTGTTCAGTAATTTCTAGGGTTAAGTTTTTTCTTGGGGGTTCTAACATAAAGAGCGTTTTAACTTATCTGTGAATTTCTAAAGTTAAAGTGCCATTATGAGTGGTTGAACTTTATGCCAGGTTGAAAAAAAGAGGTCATTGTGACGGTGTCCTTAGGGAAAATAACAGGTGCTGGTGTTTCTTTTTGCAACTTTTGGTGCATTTACTCAATGGAATACTACTCATCAATTAAAAACAAGGAAATCATGAATTTTTGTAGGCAAATGATGGGAACTAGAAAGATCAACCTGAGTGAGGTATCCCAGAAGCAGAAAGACACACATGGTATACACTCACTTATAAGTGGATATTAGACATAGGATCAGATGAAAGCAGAGGAGGACATCTCTATCAGGGGACTGGGAGAAGAGCATGGGTGGAGAAGAGGGAGGGAGGGAGGGATTGGGAGGAGAAGAGGGAGGAGGCTACAGGTGGGATACAAAGTGAATAAACTGTAATTAATAAAAAAAAATTAAAAATAAAAATAAATATGAATAAACATTATTATAACTTATTCAATTTATATTCCAGCTGTGGCCCCTCCCTCATTTCCTTCCAATCCCACCCTGCCTCCCTCTTCTCTCCTCATCCTCCTTCCCTAGTACCCTGATAAGGGAGGTCTTTTTGCCCTTCTATTTGACCCTAGTCTATCAGGTCTCAACAGGACTGGTTTCAACTTCGTAACTTTATAACTTCTTTCTTTAATTTCTTTTTTTATTAATTAATTCATTTTCATTTCCATCATAGGCTCCTCCCTTATCTCCTCCCAGTTTCACTCACCTACTGACCCACATTTTCCTTCCCTTATTTCCTCAAAATATCCAGACACCTCAGCTCATCTATTCACATGAGGACTGAGTTCTTTTCCTCCCCTGTGGGTAGTAGGGAAGTCCCATCAAGGGGAAGGAATCACAAGGCAGGCAAAATAGCCCACATCAGAGACATCCCCTACACCTTGACTATTGAGCCCACAGGAAGCCTAAGACACCCATTGGGAATTTATGAGTGGAGACCCAGATCCAGACCACGCATTGGCCTTGACTGGTACCTCAGACTCCACAGGCTCCTCTGGCTCCTGGCTGCTGGACACAGCTTTTTAGCTTCTTAGCAGCTATGGTGTAAACCGTGATGTTCTGCCGTTTTCCCAGATATAATGGCGTGAAATCCAGGGCAAAATGAATCTTCTTTTAAGTTGCTTTGGTTATGTATTTTGTGTACAAAATGAGAAAAGTGACTACCATATAATATTGTCTTCAGCTTGGGAGAAGATTGCAGTTGCTGCTATGACAACCTGATCTTGTCACTTTTAAGACCTTGGAACTGATTTGAAGAACGAGATTGATTTTTTTTTTTTTGGAGGTGGGTAGTGTCTCAGAACTCCAGTATGCTAATTGCAACCTATACAGTAAAGATCAGTCAGACATTTCAAACTGGAATATTCTGTTAGAAACTGGGAAATTTACGTTCAATTTTAGTTTTGATCTTCTATGTACTGAAGTTTTTGAGAGTCTGAACTGGAAAAGGATTGCAAGTTCACTCAGAACAGGAAATAGAATAGAATCTGAAGTAGATGGAGGGAGAGAACTAGTTAGGAGATGGAGTGGGGAGGATAACAGAGGTGGGAATCAGGTGGACAGAGAGAGAAGGAGGAAGGTGAGGGGAAGAACTGGAAGAGAAAATAAAAAGCAGTTGGGGTGGGTGCATCTGTGAGACAAGAGGGGCCCCCGGGGGGCCTACGGGGGTAAGCAAAGCTAAGCTGCAAGCAACTGCTTAAGGAGCATTGTCACCTTCTGCAGTCAGGTGGTACTCCCAGCAGAGGGGGAGAGACATCAACCCATACATAAACCCTTCCACCCAAAATGTGTCTGGTCTATAAGAAGCATAAGGGTAAAGATGGAACAGAGATGGAAGAAATGGCAAGCCAGTGACTGGCCTAGCTTGAGACCCATGATCAAGGGCTGGTCACTGTCAGTAAGACACTTTGCTATGCTTTCAGACAGGAGTCTAGCATACTGTCTTCTGAGAGGCTTTGTCCATCAGCTGATGGAGACAGATTCCGAGACCCACAGACAAGTTAATTCAATCAAAATCATCTTTTCTTGGTCCATACATTCACCTGCAAAAGTTCATAATTTCATTTTATTTACAGCTGAGTAATATCCCATTGTGTATATGTACCACACATCATTATCATTTATCTGTTCAAGGATGTTTATGTTGTTTCCATTTCCTGGCTATCCTAAATAGGGTGACCATTGGCAAACATGTATCTATAGAACAGGATGTCAAATTATTTGGGAAGAATAATTCGTTAGCTGAGCTATGTATTACCTTTTATAAATTTATATTTGGAGGTTTGAGGATTCTCTACACTCATGTACAGAGCAGATGCATCAATTTTAATTGCTACCAACAGTGAATGAGATTTTTTTTCTTCAACCAAAACTTTGACAGCATGTGATGTTACTTTGTTTCTTGAACTTAGCCATTCTGACTGGGGTGCGATGAAATCCCAAAGTTATTTTAAATTCAATTTCCCTATTTGCTAAGGAAAAAAATGAATATTTTGAGATATTCCTAAGATATTTTTAATTTTTTTCTATTGATAACCCTATCTTTAAACCAGCTTTCTCTACTCTATTTTTATTTTCATTTAATTTTTACATATTCAAGATATTAACCCATGTCGGAGATATAGCTGGGAAATATTCCCTCATATTTTCTGGATTTCTTCTCCAATCAATAACTGTAAGTTTAGGTGCACAAAACCTTTTTAATTTTATGAGATCTCAGTTATCAGCCTTAATTCCTGGTCAGATGAAGTCCTGTTCAGAAAGTCATTTCCAACATCTATGTCTTATAAGGCACCACCTATGTTTTCTTCTATAAATTTCTGTGTACGGTAATGAACTTTGGCACAATAACCATAGACCACCCTTCTTTAAAAGCCAGTATCAGCCATGTTAAACCCTTTTTAGAATGTTTATTCATGATAGTTCAAGTGTCTCCAAAACAATATAGATATTGTTAGCTAGTGTTTTCCTCTAAGGAGTTGAGAGTGGATCCTTATTTTTGAAGACAACTCGTACTTATAACACAAGACTTGAGTAATTTAAGGTTTGCAATGTTCTGACCTAAAACCCTCCTCTATCCTGAGGTCTGGATTCCATGATCTCAGAAATAATATTTAAACTGTCCTAGCAATTAAATAATCCTACCCAGCTGCAACAGCTATAAACCATCATGACCAGCACAGCAGGATGTCTGTAGAGGTGCAAGAAGAGGCAAAGGGATGTTGGTGCTAACCAAAAGATCTCTAGATGAGCATAAGGCTCACTCAGGAAGAGGATAAGCTGCATGGTACCAGAAAGCTAGACTGCCCTCCATGGAGAATGAGGGAATAGCCATTAGAAGAAAATCTACTACAACCATTTTGCTAAACCAGCATGACTCATTGCTATGTTTGAATTCTTACTCTTCTATCAGTAAATAATTGTAGATGCAACACTTTATTAAAGAACCCGTTCTTTACAGTAAATAAAAGTCATTATGGAAAACCACAACTGGAACACAATACAGGGATCATGGGAATCCCAGTTCCAGTGTGTATATACAGATTACAGAACTTACACCTAAGATCAGAAAATAGCAAGAGAGAGGAGACAAAATACCAGGAATACCAGGTAGACAGAATACCAGGAAACCTGTTGTAAAACAAGCTGTCTGAGGAATGTCTTGATAGGTCATGCTGGAAAAATTGAAATATCAATAGGTGTGGCAATGAGAAAATTCTCATGCCCTCCTAACCACAGACAAATGATTATAGGCAATTAATCAATGCAGAGAGAAAGGTTTCAAACACCTAGATTTTCACCCTCTGAAACAAGAAGCTAAATTAAACAGTTTCTTTTTTAAGTTGGCTTGGTCATAGTGATATTGTTTTTTTCACAGTACTAGAAAAGTACGCAAGACAGAAATTGGTACCAAAAAGTGTCCTTTGTTGTGCCAAGCTAGACCTTGTTGTTTTATAGAGGAATGTGGAAGACCTTTGGACTTTGGTCTTGTAAAGTGGTTGGATGTTGTTTTAAGACAGTCAAATATTTATTTTGTTGTATCATTATTAGTAAGCTGTCTTATCCAGGTCTATAATGAATAGAGCAAGTGGGAATGGAGTCCATGATGGCAGCAACCAGTGAGTACCTTATGTGAGAGGCACAAGATCTGAAACTCCAGAATTGGTGAGTGGAGAAGCAGCTGAAGCTAGAACATCAACATTTAGGCTTCCTGGGTGAGAGGGGACAACCCGTGAGCTGCAACAGTTTGGATCCAGCTCACCCATGGACATATCTGGGGACTAAGAGTGTTGAATATTCAAGCCCCCTGCACTTCCCCTTGCACCAAGCACAGGCCTCCCTGCTCAGTAGAGCTGGCAGTGGTTGCTCCAAGCAGGCCCCTGTGTGCTCTGTGACCAAGACAGCAGAAGAGGCAGCACTAAGGGCCTCCCAGTACAGCAGGTGTGGCAGACAGCTGTACTGGCCTTCCAGGTCTGCAGCTGTGGCTAGCCCAACGAGGAACCTCTGTGCTCACTGACTGAGATGGCAGAGATGGCTGTCCCATTAGGACATGCTGTCCCTGCATGGTGGGCAAACAGTGGACACTGAGCTGACAGATCTCCTCTGCTCTCATTTGCCCCTGCAGGTCCAAATCTGAGAGGTGAGAACAGAGGCAACTCCTGTGCTTTCCAACTAAGTGAGTTAGTGCGCCCTCAAGTGAGTACATGCAGAGCTTCCAAATCTAGGATCCTTATACTCTAGCAGCCAGACATCAGATCCCTCCCACCCACACCCCATCTGTGGACAACACAGAAATCCTTGGGACAGTGTTCTCAACATTGAAGCCCCTGTTCTGTGGGTCTCCCAGTGTAGTCCAGGCAAACAATCCCTGGAGCCCAGAGAGATCTGAATGCCAGGAGGACAATGCAACAGGCCTGGAGGCCACTGAGGTATTCAGGACACCTGAGCATGCACATTGTGCCCACAAACAGCACCAACAGCCCCTCCTGGGCTTAAGCTCGACCCTTCCAGGCATCGAAAAGCTTTAGTGCCCTGTCCCCCAAGGCACACTTCCATTCACACGCAGGCAGTTACACACATGCACCTGTGACCTTCCTCCCTTAGCTACAGATGAAACGCCAACATCCACTCTAAATATTCTGAAGAATATTCCAGAAACCAGAGGCAGATTGACCCAGTCTGGAGTACAGACTCCAGGAACAAACAGCAAAGGCTACAAATAAGCAGATGGCTAGAGGTCAGCATAAGTACACATCCAACAAAATCAGGCCATCATGGCTTCACCAGCAAACCCCTAATCAATAGATGCTTTAATTCATCAGAAACATAGGAAAATGATCGCAAAGTACGCTTGCAACTGCAGAAATTGAAACGTCTCAAAAATTGACCATAATAAAGCTGGAGACACCTAGATGACCCTCAATATGGGAACAGATGCAGGAATTGTGAGACATTTACACAATGGAATACTACTCAGCAATTAAAAACAAGGAAATCATGAAATTTGTAGGCATATGATGGGAGCTAGCAAAGATCATCTTGAGTGAGGTATCCCAAAAGCAGAAAGACACACATGCTATATACTCAATTATAAGTGGATATTAGAAATATAATATAGGATAAACATAATAAAATATGTAAATCTAAAGAAGCTAAGCAAGAAGGAGAACCCTGGGTAAGATGATCAATACTCATTCACAAAAATAAATGGGATGGACATAGGAAGAGGGAGAAAACAGAAACAGGACAGGAGTCTCACAACAGTGTAATGCAGCCATGACCATTCAGGCCTTTACAGCCATTGAAGCAGGACATTCTCCCCAAACATGGGAGCTAAAATGTTACGCTCAGGATGCGAGGCTAAGCACTGAACTCAGGGTCAGCCGCTTTGGACCCAGAGAAGAGCATGTCTGATTGCATGCGGGTTGATGCCCCAGGTCCCGCCTCTGAGAAAAAGGTATCAGACGGGTCTGATGCTCTTTGGGTGGATGACACCTAAATGAACATCGGTACGAAGTCCCAATTTATTTCTAATATCAGAGATCAGACCTCTACTCTTGCTTGATGCGTCTAAAACAAAAAGGGGGAACTGTAGAGAGCTGCGTAATGCCGCGCCTGAAAGATGGAGCTGGTTTCCGCCTTCCACCTTCCCGATGGTGAGTGCTCTCTGTCACAAACAACTCCACATTTGGCTAAGGCTGAGGATCTGGCTTGCTTCCATGTATGTGGACCTATCTGCATTGCCCACGTGGCACGCTGGGGTTGGCTACCCAGAGGCTATTTAAGCTGTGGGCTGGCTTTCCCCAGGGTCAGATGATTGTTCAAGGTTCCTGAATAAACTGCATTGAGAAGAACAACAACAACAACAACAAAAAAAAAAAAAAAAAAAAAAGAAAGAAAGAAAGAAAGAAAGAAAAACAAACAGGACAGGAACCTACCACAGTGGACTTCTGAAAGACTCTACCTAGCAGAGTATCAAAGCAGATGCTGAGACTCATAACCAAACTTTGGAATGAGTGCAGGGAATCTTATGAAAGAAGGGGAGATAGAAAGACCTGGAGGAGATAGCAACTCCACAAGAAGAGCAACAAAACCAATAATTTGGGCACAGGGGTCTTTTGTGAGACTGATACTCCAACCAAGGACCATGCATGGAGATAACCTAAAACCCCTGCTCAGATGTAGCCCGTGGCGGCTAGTGTCCTAGTGGGTTTCCTAGTAATAGGAACAGGACATGAACTTAGTGGTTGGCTCTTTTATCACCTCCCCCTAAGGGGGGAGTAGCCTTACCAGGACACAGAAAAGACAATTCAGCCAGTCTGGATGAGACATGATGGGCTAGGGTCAGATAGAATGGGAGAAGGACCTCCCCTATCAGTGGACTTGGGAAGCAGCATGGGAGGAGATGAAGGAGGGAGGTTGGGATTAGGAGGGGTGAGAGATGGAGCTACACCTGGGAAACAAAGTGAATATACTGTAATTAATAAAAAAAATAATTTAAAAAATAAAAAAGGTTGCCCAACCAAGGACCATAAATGGAAATAACATAGAACCCCTGCTCAGAAGTAGCCCTTTTCAGCTCATTATCCAAGTGGGTGAAACAGGGACTGTCTCTGACATGAACTCAGTGGCTGATTTTTTTGACCCTCCCCCACCCCCCGAATGAGTAGGAGCCTTGCTAGGCCACAGATGAGGACTTTGCAGCCAGTCCTGAAGAGACCTGATAAACCAGGGTCAGATGGAAGGGGAAGAAGACATCCCCTATCAATGCACTTAGAGAGGGGCAGGGGGAGATGAAGGAGGGAAGGTGGGACTGGGAGGGAATGGAGGAGGGAGCAACAGCTGGGATACAAAGTAAATAAACTGTAATAAAAAATAGAAAAAGAGTAAGTGGGGCAAAGAGAAACACAAACTATACAGTTTAAAGATAAAAATAACTATAAGAAACATATTGTTGATGCCAACACCATGTGTGCTGATAAAGATAAAAAGACTGAAGAAAGGCATGCTCAAAAAAATGGGTAAAGGCAGGGCAAATCCTATCCCGTGAAACTTTGTACTTGTAAAGAGGAAAGGCCTACAGAAATTTCTGTTCCTAAAAATCAACAAGGAAAGCTTCTACAAATATGACTTAAACAGTCAGGCTCCAGCCCAGTCGGCACTGGAACTTTGCAGTTTTTGTCTGTGTGACTCTCTCTTTCAAGTCCTGAAGGATACAAGAGAAAAGAAGTTGTCCTTGCTCAGATCATGTTTAGGCAGTTGTGTTGCTGAGACTTTTTATAGCTTATTACATCCCTAGGAGACAACATTTTAAGACAATGTCCATGTTCTTTTTCCTCTTATAGTCTTTTATATCAATTGTCCCTCAGCCTTTCATAAAGGTGTATTTAGTTTTAGAAATATATCTGTTGGGAATTGGCTGCACAACTCTGTATTTTGATTTAGAATGAGAAATGAATTTACCGAAGGGTATAAGAAAGAAATGTTTTGAATGACGTTAATGTCTATTAGTATCTGTTAACGTCTGACAGAGTAGGATCAGGGACACCTCAAAGGTGACCCCACCAAAGCGTGGACAAACACAAATACAGAAACCCTCAAATTTCCTGCCCAAAATGAAGATGGATATAACAAATATTTTAGCACCCCCTATTGTATACCATTCACATAACTGTGAAGAATAACCCTGTGAATCCTGTAACTCAGGCTTCATGAGCCTCATACTTTCTATTAACTATTAAAGTTTCTTTTTTTATTTCACTTGTTTTAATTTTAAATGGTTGTGTTTCTATGTAAGTGTATACCATCTATCTCTGGGTGCCTGTGGATGCCAGAAGAGAATATCAGGTCACCAAAAAAGAGTTAGAAAGTGTCTGACCTAGGTTTTGGGAATCAAATCTGGTTATTAATATGTTGGGAAATCTGGCTAATCCCAAACTTGGCATGTTTTTAAGCCTCATTACCCGTATGAAGGAATGATTCATTTGGAAATAAGTAGCTTACAGTTTGAGCTGTGTTGTGTTCAAATAACAATGTACTGTCAGAACAATAAGCTAAAAAAATAATAAGCAATAACCTTATATAACATAAGATACAGCATTTAGAGAAACATTGCTAATTTGAGCCAGCTATGGATAGCTAAGAAGAAAATAACTAGGCTAATTTATTGTAAACCAGCACAAATTATTTATCAAACGATGTAATACTGTTAGCATTATTATCACATTCAAATTATGAAAAGGGCACATTCTCAAAATGTATTTCTTTGTCATGTAATATGAGCACCAGGACTGAAATTTAGTTCATATTTTTTGGCTTTAAATAAGTGTTACTCTTCAAGTGATTTTGAAAATTGTTACTATGAAATACAATTTATTTTCAAAATAATAAATTGACATATGTTTTCTTAAATATGACCTCAAATTAGAATTAGCTTAATATAAATTTTAGATAATGAATGTTTCTACTGTAGAAGAACAAGGAAAAATGTCTTAGGGCTTCAACTAAGTTTGTTTTATGATCAAAACCAACTCTGGGAGAGAGGGGTTTATTTATCCTTTCACCTTGGAGTTCATCCTTCAGGCAAGTCAAGGCAGGAACTGAACACAGGTACATAGAGGCAGGAATTAAAGTAGAGAACAAGGTGCTGATGGCTCCTCCTGATTCGTTATATCCCTCTGAAACACCCAACTAGGGATGAGACTGCCTACAGTTATGTGGGCCCTCCCGTATCAATATTCAATCATGCAAATGGACCAAACTCTTGATAAGATTGTGGGGTGTTTTCTCAGGTGAGGGTCCCTGTATCCAACTCTAGCTGTGTTAACTTGACATAAAACTATCCACCACAGGATAACTTGGCTAATTATAATCACTAACTATGATAATTACAAAAAAAAAAATCACAAACTTCTGCACTAAAGTGAGCAACCTCCACCACCTTCAGAGACTTAAATAATAAACATATAAAGACGCAAATAAACC
Source organism: Meriones unguiculatus (assembly GCF_030254825.1). Lineage (NCBI taxonomy): Eukaryota > Metazoa > Chordata > Mammalia > Rodentia > Muridae > Meriones > Meriones unguiculatus. The sequence continues at coordinate 5,806,565 of NC_083360.1, forward strand.
ACCTCCATTTTTTTCTTGCTTAATTGAAGCTACTAGTGGAGTGTAGCCAGCGAAGGGAGTGCAATCTTGAGATGAATAATAGAAGTTAATTGTCTAGGTAATGAGATATAAGATCTCCACTGGACTGTATTGGTTAGGACACAAATGAACTTATGGAATCAATTTTGAGTCCCTAGACATTTACTTGCACCCATGTTATGACCACCAACATTTGCTTTAGGTGCTTTTATTTTTTAAACATGTTTCTTTCACTGTGGAATGTGAATAACATGCATGCAGGAAAATGATTTATACAGTTTCCTACCAGGAAATCTCACCACTAATATTTTCTTAGTAAAGCATCACATTCATTAACTCATTCATTCTTCACATTCATTCATCCTGGCTAATTGCTGTAGTATTACAGCTGGGTTTTCTGCCTCTGCAGTTTTGTATCTAGGTTCCATCAAGTAATTGTTCAAGCAGTAAAACTTCTCGAGAGTCATACACTCACTACTGACACACATTAGGTATGTTAGTTTCACTGAATATAAAGTTTCATCTGTAAAATTCATTGAAAAAATTGAATTTCCTCCTCTTGCACATAAAACAAATAAGAATTAAAGGTGTGTTTACAAAAAAAAGTAAGTATTCTCTTATAGTGGCAATCTATGTAAACCGATTTTGAAGAGTGTCATATTTTTAAAAAGTATTCTGAATAGTTCAAGTAGAAAAAGGTGATCAGCAACATGAGTGAGCTGTAGCCCTTATAAGGAAAAGTTGAAAGCAGGTAAACATTTTGAGATTAAGAGAATCTCTCTTAAATTGTTCAAACTGGCTAACTTATAAATCCATCATTTGGAACCCGGAGGCAGAATACTGTTTATTGAATTTATCTCCATCTTACTTTAGATATCCATTTTATTACCTATTTTTTTAGATTTTCACTTTTTCATTTTAATTATTATTTTTTAAAATATTTTTTATTTTTTATATTAATCACAGATTATTTACTTTGTATCCCAGCTGTAGGCCTCTCCCTCAATCCCTCCCATTCTCACCCTCCCTCCCCAACCTCCTCCCTGTCCCTTTCCAAGACCATAGATAGGGCACTCCTCCCCTTCCATCTGACTCTAACTTATCAGGTACCTTCAGAACTGGCTGCAATGTCCTACTCTATGGCCTAGCTGGACTGCTCCTCCCTAGGGGGGTAGGGAGTGGGGAGGCGGAGGTCAAAGAGCCAGCCACTGAGTTCATGTCAGAAATAATCCTTGTTCCCATTACTAGGGTACCCACTTGGATACTGAGTAACCTTGGCCTACATCTGAGCAAGGGTTCTAGGTTATAGACATACATGGTCCTTGATTGGAGAAACAGTTTCATAAAAGACCGCTGTGCTCTGATATATTTGGTCCTTGTAGAGCTCCTGTCCTCTCCAGGTCATACTAACTCCCCCTTTTTCATATGATTCCCTGAACTCTGCCAAAGGTTTGGTTATGAGTCTCAGCATCTGCTTTGATACACTCCTAGGTAGAGTCTTTCAGAGGCCCTCTGTGGTAGGCTCCTGTCCTGTTGCTTGTTTTCTCCTATTTCCAATGACCATCCCATTTGTCTTTCTAAGTGAGGATTGATCATCTTACCCCGGTCCTCTTTCTTGTTTATCTTCTTTTAGTATGTTTATCCTATTTTATAAGTCTAGTACTCACTTATAAGTGAGTATATACTGCTAGGCATATATCCAAAAGATGCTCAAGTACACAAGGACATTTGCTCAACGATGTTTGTAGCAGCTTTATTCATAATAGCTAGATGTCCATCTATGGAGGAATGGATACAGAATTTGTGGTACTTTTATACAGTGGAATACTACTCAGCAATTATAAACAAGGAAATCATGAAATTTGCAGGCAAATGGTGGGATCTAGAAAAGATCATCCTGAGTGAGGTATCCTCACTCAGAAAGACACACATAGTACATACTCATTTTAACTATTATTATTTGTTACAATTTATTCACTTTGTAACCCAGCTATGACCCACTCCCTCATCTCCTCTCAATCTCACCCTCCCTCCCTCTTGTCCCCATATGCCCCTCCTCTAGTCTGCTGATAGGGGAAGACCTCCTCCCCTTCTATCTAACCCTGGCTATCAGGTCTCATCAGGATTGGCTGTATTGTCTTCCTCTGTGGCCTGGCAAGGCTGCATGTCCCAGGGCAAGGTGATCAGAGAGCCAGCCACTGAGTTCATCCCAGAGATATACCCTGCTCCTCTTATTAGGGAACTCACTTGGAGACTGATACTATGGGCTATATCTGATCAGGGATTTGGGGTCCTCACTATGCCTTGTCCTTGGATGTGTTATCATTCTCTGCAGGGCACCCAGGGCCCAGTATTTTGGCTCTGTTGGGATCCCCAAATTTTTAGTGGTCTGTCTCACTGCTTTATAAATCTTCATATACAGATTTGAGTGAGAGTATGGGTGAGAGCTGAAACCTGAGCTATGTTACATTTTCTTTACGTATGCAGTCAACTAAAAAACAATCTTTATGAGGTTGGTGAACTTTCAATCCCTGGATTCATAACTTACATGATTTCTTTTGTCACAGAGATTGGCACCTAATTATGTCCAACAAACTTCTTCTCTAAGAGTCTTTGACTGATTTAAATAGAGACACTGAACAGACAGTATAGATCCCATTTTCATGTCAGAAAATCACTTTTGTTTTGAGAACCCATACATTTTGAAAATGATGCATTTATGCTCCTGATAAATCAAGCTAAGTCTACAATCATTATCTGTTTTGACTTTCCAAATTGACTGCATTATAAACACTCTCATTGAAAGGTGAATGAGAGCACCCAGAGGCCTTGTCAACGGAGCTACAATTCGAGGAACTGTATTATTCTTTACCATGCTGGGTCTCCCATTGGTTGGTGATCAAAAGAAAAATTCTAAAGAAGATCAGTAGGATGCGAGATTGATTACAGGCTGACTCAACAGTGTAATCACTAGCTCATGCAATCTCAGCATGAATGGCGTCCCCAGAGATCAGGTTGCTATCTGATAGCATGGCAGAGGGGAGAAATCAAATGACTTCTAGGATGTAAATTGGTTCAGGTTGCATTAAACAGGAAAGGGTTATATCTCACACTGTCATCCATCCTGGCATCCGAGAATGGTGCATCTAAAACATCTCATTTCCACAGAAGGTATACATCAACTCTGCTGTATAGCCTGACTCAGCAGCTCCGGGGAAGAAAAGGAAATTGCATGAGGGCTGTGTGAGAAGAGCTGCAATTAATTACTGTGCTGTCGGTGTTTCATGCCAAGGACATAAGACTAATTTTTTATTATTATTTAATTTACATCCCTTAGGTTAGTCACTTTCCCCTAACAGGATAAATCTAAAATATAGAGTTTTCTGACTATTACAATCATTGCAATAACTATTGAAGGGCATTGCAAATATTGGAATAAGAGATGGAAAGAGAGATTAAATTGTCTGAGATAGGAACCTTTCACGAAATCTGCTGTGAATCTAGGTGAGCTATATGAGTTACATTTTTTTTTAACTTTGATAGATCTACCTAAGATAAGAATGTTCATATTGGGAATTTCTATGATTTGCAAACTTTAAATTTTACATTAAATTTTAGTAATACCTATGATTCTGAGAGTAATTATACATACTTAGTCTGTTGTGTAATATAAACATTTTTGACAGAATGAAGAAAATAGATACAAAAGAAATCACACATGGGCACCCACATACATGTGTGTGTATGTATTTGTATATGCACATATATTTTTCTTTTCTATCAATTAAATAACTTTATTTTGCTTTGAGTACGAAATGTTTTCAGAAATAAATGAAATCATGTAGAAATGCTGTCAGTAAAATATCAAATCCAATTCCTGCTGTTCAATCACAATGAAAATGAGGTAGAATGCAGTTATTCCTTTCTTCTGATAATGGACAGGATAAAATATTATTGGTAGCGAAATCCTGGTCTCTCTTTAGTCTCCTGGGCATCTTTCCATTTCCATAATGGAATCAAAAGTAGGACTGGCAGTGGGACAATAATGGTATTCTGAAAATACTTTACTGAACAAAAATACAACAGATTCACTCAGCATATTGTGTAGCAGGAGAGATAATTTCAGCATAACTGAAAAAAGAAACCTTATACATATCACTAAATTGTGTCTTACTTACATTCATATTGTTGTGATAAAACACTATGGTCAAGAAAACTTATGAAAGAAACTGTTTAATTTGGAGCCCATATTTGCCATAATCCACGGCCATTATAGCAGAAGAAGGTAGCAAACAAGTAGGCATGTCATTGTCTTCATCTCTATACACAAAAAGTAACAAAGCAGTGAGAGAGAATAAAGAGAGGGGAGAAAGAGATAGACATAGATTGATAGATAGTTAGATAGATAGATAGATAGATAGATAGATAGATAGATAGATAGATAGATAGGGAATGGAGTGGCTTTTTAATTATTAAAGCCTTCCCAATGACACACCTCCTTCAAAATGGCCTTCCCTCTTAATGCTGCGAAAACAGTTCCAACCACTGGGGATAAAATACTCAAGTGCACCAGCCTATGAGAGCCACTTTAATTCAAACCACTACAGACTGCAATCAGCGTTATCTTAGAGCTTCCCAAGACTGTCTGTCTCTGGAAATAAAGTTTGAATGGATTACTTACTTTTTTTATATAGGTTTACACTTATTCCAATGTTGATGTACATTTCTAATAATGTACAAAATTCAGCATATATTAGTTTCCTCTTTCGATATTTCATTATGTTTTGTAATATTCTCTAGGCCATTGGAATTGCTGTGTTTTTTTTATTTTTTTCTTCACAATTTATTCATTATGCATCCCTCTTGAAGCCTCTTCCCTCAACTCTCCCTGATCCAAACTCCCTCCCTCTTCCCCCTTTCACCTTCCCCTAGTGCACTGAGATGGGGAGTTCTCCACCATTGCCATCTGCCCATAGCTTGTTAAGTATTGTCAGGACTGCCTGGATCCTCTTGCTCCATGTCCTGGCAAGGCCATATCATTGGAGGCAGCTGTATTTCTTAAAACCTTAGCATTACAAAATCTAGAAACCTTAATATCTACAAAAGTAATGCCATATGAGCATTTCAGTGACAGTAAAATCCTCACATCATATAAAATGAATAGATATTCTGAACAGCAGTGTGCTACAACCACATCCAATATATGAAGACATGTGTCCCAACTACCTGGCGATCGGGTAACACAATGAGGCTTCTTCACTGAAAACTGATCCATGTAACTAATCACCCTAGCATCATTCTTTTACACACATACAAACACAAATACATACCTTTGTTAGCCTGACAAAATCCTATTCCAACACTACTTAATGATCAATAAATAATGATCACAGCTGTTAAAATCATCAAACCTGTAAAATTGGGGGCTTACAATTTTATAGCTTGGTTTTCTGTCTTGTTACTGAAAGACTTACTGAGAGCACAATAAGAGGAAGAAATACATATTAATTATGGGTCAGAAAAAAATAAAATATTTATACATAACAGTTATCCACATTAATGGCCTTGGTTATTATAAAGGAAAAGTAACAAAATTCATCCTTTTAAAGCAAGAAAAAATTCAAGTGAGAAAAAAACAAAGGAAAACAAAAAGAAAGCTACATTGTGAAAATTCTCCCTGATATTACTTAGACATCATTTAACTGCACACCTGTTTCAAGCCACCTTAATGTTAATTTTTTCAGAAATATCAAAGACCACAGATGATAATACTACAGAATAACTTTCCAAAGGCCATATTAAATCTGTATCCATTAGGCTCAACCTGATGTACTCCACAGAACTCTCCTCTAAAGTAGATTCCAATAAGCAAGAGTGATTTAGTCAGCAAGGACACTGGAACTGATGCTAAAATCATCCTTCAAGACTATGCACAACTACACATTATTATTTCCCTCTGCCAGGCTTTCAACATAAGTCTTAAAATACTGTATGTCAGCATAATGCGAGCACTGCATCACTAGACTAGCAACAAATATTCTCCACTGGAAAATAAATGATGTTTTTCTTGCCTCTTTTTTTTTTTTCTCTGACCCTCCCGTGCTTGACCTCTTTGTTGCATCATGTTCTATGGAAAACTGAAAACTTTGAAAAAGCTCTCTCTGTCTCCCTGTTCTGTCTCTCTTTCTCTCTCTATATATATACATATATGCACACACACACACACATATATACATCTGTATATACACATATATATACAGATATACAGATGTTTATACACACACACACACATATATATATATATACACATATGTGTGTGCACACTATCTCCTTAAATACATATATAAATTAAATACATATATAAATTCTCCTTTACGGCAAGTCTTCATACATGAAGTCTACGTTCTCAGAGCTTTGTTTGATATTAATGTGAGATCATTCCTCCAGATTTTAGTCCATATTGAGAAAGGAAATATCAGGACTTTTCCCCCCAAAATTGACATGATTTCTGTTACTAGATTTTATAGACTAGTATTTCAGTTGAGGCAACTTAATGTCTTTGAAGATTAATTTGCCACTGATTTCCCTAGATGAGAATTTTATAATATAAATATTGTTAAACCTTTTAAAATAAAGTTACTTGAATTAAGTATGATCTTATGCTTACAAAAATTTCTCCTCCTCCTTATTTACCTCCTCCTCCTCCTTCTTCTTTTTTTTGTTTTGTTTTTTTAAGACAGGGTTTTTCTGTTTTACCCTGGTTGCCCTAGAATTCACTCTGGAGACCAAGCTGTCCTCAAATTACCAGAGGTAGCATTCCTCTGTCTCCTCAGTGCTGAGATTAAAGGCATGGGCCACCACTACCCAGTGAAAACATTTTTCGAAGTAGGTAGACTAAGCCAATCACTGAACAAAACTGCCATATTAAAGAAAGGCTAAACTAATATGTTAGAAATGATAGTTTAATTAATGACAATATAGGACAAAAATACAGTTTTCTATCACCTGAGCAAATATGTCTCATATTTATTTTTCTTTAATATTCCTAAAAATATTTACATGATTTTATTTTAATTAATGAATTAAATTTCTTTACATCCTAACAATAGCCTGCTCCTTCTTCTTCTCCCTATACCTTTTCCTTATCTCTCAGAATAAGGCATTCCCCAACAGCTGCCCATTCCAGCATACAAATTTCACTCGTCATCTTTCTATGAAAGTTGTTTCCATTAACATTTTGGGGGGATAATATAATTTTAATTTTTTTAGGTTATAAAATCTATTATTATTATTATTATTATTATTATTATTATTATTACAGTCTATTCACTTTGTATCCCTGCTGTAACTGTGTCCCTAGTATAACTTAATCTCCTTTTTTTTTTTTCAGTGATAGTTAATTAATCATTCCACCTAACTACAAAAGTGCTTTTGCCCTAAAAATCAAAGGGATAATTTTGTTTTCTTTTCATTCTAGCATCTTCCCCTGAAGTAGCTGACCCTTAATGCATCACAAAGATTAATTCTGGTTACTTTTCCTTTTCTTCAAGATACATTGTAGCAGTCAGAGCGAGCTGAAAGTCAGCCAGAAAAAGTCACCCAGGGTAAGTCACTGACATGGCTGTGGTCCTGGATCTGTTGGATGGTTTGTAACCCCCTGTCACAACAATAGAAGAAACTGTTTTAGTCTAAAGGTTGATTTTAATCTCTTAACATATGATTAGTAGAAATCAGTTGTTTGGTCTCAGACATTAGTATATGGCTGTAAAGGACTTTTGTATGCCTGCACAGAGAACACGTATGAAAAGAACATTTAATTGAGGGCTTGCACATAGTTTCAGAGGATGAGTCCGTGACAATCATTGTGGGGAATCTTTGAGGCAGGCAGGCAGGCAGGCAGGCAGGGCAGGCAGGCAGGCAGTGCAGGCAGGCAGGCAGGCAGGCAGGCAGGGCAGGCAGGCAGGCAGGCAGGCAGGCAGGGCAGGCAGGCAGGCAGGCAGGCAGGGCAGGCAGGGCAGGCAGGCAGGCAGGCAGGCAGGGCAGGCAGGCAGGCAGGGCAGGCAGGCAGGCAGGCAGGGCAGGCAGGCAGGCAGGCAGGCAGGGCAGGCAGGCAGGCAGGGCAGGCAGGGCAGGCAGGGCAGGCAGGGCAGGCAGGGCAGGCAGGGCAGGCAGGGCAGGCAGGGCAGGCAGGGCAGGCAGGCAGGCATTATCCTGCAGCTATCCCTGAAAACCTACATCCCAACCCTCAAGCAGGAAGCAGATAGAGACTGAGTGGGCAGGGTTGTTTTTCTAAAACCCAGGAGGACAATTCCAGTGGCATACCTCTTACATGCGAAAACTACTGCTTCTCCCCAGACCATTCCACCAACTGGGCATTACGTATTAAAATATGTGAACCCATGAAAGCTATTCCGCTTCAACCCACTAAACACATTACAAAGCTTATAATTTATTACATCAGAATTATTATCCGAGTTCTCCTACAATTTGTCATCTCTTCATCATTTGACAAGCTTGAATAATATATTCTATATGTGCTTCTGTTTGTGGAGCTCTTTCATATATGCTCCTCTTTGGTTGTACTTTTTTGTATATAAGATTTTAGCACCTGCATGTATGAAATTGTCAAAGAATAAATTTAAAATACTAAAAAAAAAAAAAAAAAAAGGTTTCTAGTAAGTATGTTTCTCTGTAGGCATTGTATCCTTTCCGTTAATTTGCATGGTTTTGTTCTACACGCATAGGCTTGTGACCCTTCTTTACATGTATATAAACATCTACTCATGTTTTATCACAGTTTCAGCTCACATTGTTTCCATTGGTAATTTACATTTTAGGTACACATGAGAATTCACTTACACAAGCTCAAATCAGTTAATTAAAGAAAGACAGTGCATTTTAAAAGTGTTCTTTGGGCTTATTTTTCATTTTTTTTTTGCATTTATTACAGAGAATGTCAGGCGGATATGAAATCATGGTGTAATTCCTGTTTTCATAGTGCTCACTCTCGCAACCTAAAAGATAATTCTTTAAGAGGTGAAAATTCATCTGTAACAAAAAAGCATGAACTTAGCTGAAGACAGTGCAACCAGTTCTGATGAGACCTGATAGGCTAGGGTAGGATGGAAGGGGAGGAGGATCTCCCCCATCAGTGGACTAGGGGAGGGGCATAGTGGGAGAAGAGGGAGGGAGCCGTAGCAGGGATACAAATTGAAACATTATAATAAATGATAACCATAAAAAGAAAACATATAAGTTCAATATAAGAATATTTTTTGATAATTCTTAGTCAGCTTTGAATGGTAGTTAAATTTAAAGAGTAAAATGTTGAAAAATGAATTCTTATGTGTTCTAGACATTAACTGTATTTTTTCCTAATTTTTTTTCTTTTAATAAAAATAAACTTTTTCATACCAAGTATCCTGATTGCCGGTTCCGCATTCAAAACTCCTCACAGGTCCTCCTGACACCACACTCTCACTGCCTCTTCCTGAAAATAGAATAGGTATGTAAGGAATAAAAATAAATTATGCTAAAACAAAACAGTCTGCAATAGGACTAAACAAACAGAAGGAAAAGGGCCAAAAAGTCTGAGAACTGCTTATAGAAACAGACACGCAAGTTTGCATACAGATAAGTCCCTAAAAACACAAAACCTGAATCCATAGCCTACATCCAAGGGAATCTCCTATAACATCATTGATTTTGAGTTGTAATTGTTCATCTACTGCTGGGAAATAGGATCTTTCCTTAAGATTGGTTTGTTATCCCCAGTGAGAACCTATTGGAAAGAACAAATTTTATTTGTCAGAATTTTCAACTGGAGATGGCTTCCGGGTTATAATTGGATGTTTGTGTCCACTTCTTTCAGTGACAGGACACCACGTGGCACAGATCTCTGCTGGCCCTGTGATTGTTGCTACAGTCTCTGAGCACTTATATATACTTTGGAATTGTCTTTTGGGGCCTGCTTTTTTGTTGTTACTCCATTTCACCTGGCTCTTAAATATTTCTTCCTTCTCTTCTGCACCCCCCATCCATCCCTAACTATCTATTCTATTTTTCTTTGCTAGGGAGACCCATCCCTCCTTCCTATTTCCTTCTTTAGATGTGACCTTTGTGGTTATATGGATTGTGGTTTCCCTATCAAACAATTAACCTCTAACATCCATATATAGGTGAATAAAAACCACATTTGTCCTTCTGGTCTGTGTCACTTCACTCAGGATGAATTTTCTAGCACCATTTATTTGTGTGTGAGTTTTATGAAGTAATTTTTAATGGCTCATATTCCGATGCATTAGTGTACCACAGTTTCTTTATTCTTTTCGATTGACATTTTCTCTAGCATAGGCTGTCCTTTGCTCCATTGATCCTGAACTTTCTTACTGGTGAATCACAAATGGTTTTTAATTCTCTTCATTGCTGACTAAGGCTGCTGAACATTCCTTTAAGTGCTTTCTCAGCCAATTGTGCTTCCTCGTTTGACAATTCTGTTTAGCAATGTACCCCATGTTTTAATTGGGTTATTTCTTTTCTAAGTGTCCAGGTTTTAATTTTATTCTTTGTGTGTTTCAGATTATTAGCCCTCTATCCAATGAAGGGTTGTTTTAAAAATATTTTTCTATTCTGTATCCCATTGCTTTGTCAAATGATTGTGTCCTTTTTTTTCACACAGAAGGTTTTGAGTTTCATGAGGTCCTGTAAATAATTCTTCTCTTTAGTGCTTGTGTTTTAGGTATTCTGTTCAGAAGGTATTTTTCTGTGTCAATGCTTTCAACAGTACTCCCGACTTTGTTCTTTTCTCAGCTTATTTTGAGGTCTTTGACTCACGGGTACTTGAGTTTTGTTCTGAGTGGTAAATATGGATCTGTTTCCATTCTTCTACATGCAGCCATCCAGCTTGAGCAGCACTGTGTGTTGAAGATGACAACTTTTTAAAGTGTGCATTTCTGGCTTCTTGATAAATCATCATAGGTATGTGGACTTATGTCTGCACCTTTGAGTTTATTTCCTTTATTGATATGTTTGTTTTGTGATCATGCCATATTATTTTATTGCAATTGCTATGTAGTACAAAGTGAGATTTTGGGTTGTGATACCTCCAACAACTCTTTTATTTATTTATAATTGTTTTAGCTGTTCTGGACTTTTTGTGTTTTCATTTGAAACTAAAATTGTCCCTTCAAGTTTTGTGAAGAATTTTGTTGGAATTTTGAAAGGGATTGCATTTAATCTGTAGAATGCTTTTGGTAGGATTGTCATTTTATCATATTAATCCTACTGATGATACTAATCCTACTGTGATCCTAAAGATCACAGGAAATATTTCCATCTATTTATACCTTTTTTAATTTTTTATTAAATGTCTTAAAGTTTTGTTATATGTATCTTTTCCTTGCTCTATTAAAGTCAACCGAAGACAATTTTATTTTGAGGGTATTGTGAAAGACATTATTGTGTTTTCAGTCCCTTTATTTGTATATATGAAGGTTACTTTGGTGAAAGTGTTCATCAGTTATAGAAGTTTCCTGATGGAAATTTTGTCACCTCTGTATAAATCATATGATTTACTAATAAAGATTGTTCAAGGTTACTGAATAAACTGCACTGAAAAAAAAACATATGAAAGTAAAATATTTGCTAAAATAAAATAAAATAAAAACTTGGACTTCTTTCCTTCCTATTTTAATTACTTCCATTTCCTTCTGTTGTGTTATTGGTCTTGCTAAGTCTTCTTGTACTATATTAGATATGTATGGAGAAAGTGGAGAGACTTTTCTTGTTCCTGATTTTAATGAAAATGCTTTGAGCTTGTTTCCACACAGGTTAATGTAGGCTAGAGCTTTTTGAAACTTGCCTCTATAATTTTGTAGTGTATCTATTGTATTGCTAATCTCTCCAATATTTTTATCATAAAGTGGTGTTGGTTTGTGTCAAAGGTTTCTCTGCATCTAATTAGATGGTCATATAGGATTTGTCTTTAGTCTGTTTATGTTATGATTCACATATACTTATGTTGAGCTGTCTCTGAGTCACTGGGATGAAGCCTATTTGATCACAGTGTATGATCTTTTTCATATGTTCTTAGATTGGATTTGTAAGTATGTTATTGAGAATATGGTCATAAGAGAAACTGATCTATAATTAAAAACAATTTAAATATATTTTCAACAATAAAAGTTCATTTGTTTTTCTTTCATTCGTTATGTATTCAGTTTCCTACATCACTGTCTACATCAGAGTAATTCAGCCTCCACTAGTGTTCTGTAGATACACTTTTCCCTGCAGCTGTTTGTTGTCATTCCTACTGAAGCTGGTGGGACCCTCAGGTTTGGTGGCATCACCTCCTGTTCAGTTCTAGAATTATATTGTGCATAAACTGCTCCCACTGGGTTGTTAGCATCTAGTGATTCACTCTTTTAGAGCTCACCCCAAATAATATTATTTTCCACCCCTGATGTATCAGGGAAATTTTGACTACAGAGTTCAACTCTTGGCCAGCATATATTCAGTTCTTATGAAGAAATCTGTGGTGTCTCAGTTGCAGATGAAACATATGCAAACTTTTTTCTCCTTCCTCATCAAACCTGATAAATTATATAAATAACAGTCCTTTAATTGAATTTATTCCTTCTTAGAGAATTTTGTACTTCATGCAAAACACAGACTTAGTGATTCCTGATACCTATCCTACAGACATGGGTTGAGGTGCACTTGCTCTAGAACAGGATGAAATTTGAAAACTTTTTTATTTTGAAAACCAATCCCGGGACAATACACATTATTTTCTATAAACATACTTAATATTGTTATTTGTTTATGGTCATAATTTTGTAAAGATATTTGCTATTGGTTTATATTTCATACTTTTTTCATCAACCATTTTCCTCACAAAATTTCAGATTTTTTTAATTTTTAAAATGTATTTAATACTTTTTGGCATTTCATAGTTTATGTAGCGTACACATTAGATCCACTCTATTTTCTTATGTCCTACCTCATCCCTCATGAACCATTCTTCCAATCTGTCTCCATTCTACATTCATTGCTTTTTTTATTATACTTAGAATTTTGAGAATTATGTATAACATGTTTTGAGTGTATTCAAACTCCCTCTTCCAACTTTTTACAAATTCATTCCCACTTGCTTACCTACCCAACTTTATATCTTTTTTTTTTCTTTTTTCCTATGAAGGTCAACTTTTGCTGCTCAAATGTTCTAGCATCCATGGACTGCTCCTGCAACGCAGCCTACTTGTCAAAGGTTATACCCTTGAAGAAAACTCAAACAGCGCCTTGAATGGCCCAAGACACCTTCTCTAAGGATGGGACTTCACCTTCACTTCTTTTTTCGTGTTACATCTGTTCTGCTTGGATATTGCATCCGTCTAGTGTATAGGGTCAAAACCACTATGTGTTTATACATACAGCTTCCCTACTGTGTCTTCAAGACACTTTTCCTCATGGTCTTTATGCTCTCCAGCACTTACACTTTTTGTGTACCCTATTCCACAATGACACTCAAGGCTTTGGAGTGTGGATGCGTTTTAATATGTTCAATGAACATTGACATTCTCAAAACTGTAGTTTTGTGAAATTACACAATGTGGGTTCTTTGGTTCCCTGTATCATCCACTATTACACAAATCACATATAATACATCTGTATGAATGCTTCTTTACATAGTAAAATATCATGAAATACATAACTGTTTACAATTCATCCGTAGTTTTTATAAATGATCACACAATATTGTACAGAATTATTGTTTACCTAAGAAATAAAGCTAACATCCATGATGACATTTTATATCCTATCACACATTTTATTTTAAAATACCATGTGTATTTCTTTATGAAAATCGAAATTTTCAGTGAGTGCAAGAAATGAGTGTAAACAGAAGTTTCTCCCAGACTTGTGAGATTGTTAAGTAGATAGTGATTTATATTTAAACTGTGAATCAAACAAATTTAGTGTGACATTCCAGAAAACCTCTAGAAATTAAAATGGTGTACTTTTACCTCACATTGTAAACTGGCTGATGTTTGGGAGACAGGCTTTAAATCTGTCACTTCCCATCTATCCTCTCCTAATTCACATCTTCCTCCTCTCTTGCGTGCTCTGCGGCCATTCATCACAGACACTGCAGCTATCACAGCAGCGCTATCCCTCAACACTTAAATCATTGGCTGTCTCTGCTCTCGTCAGGGCCAGTGTCTGAAACAGCACGCGGAAACCGAGAACAGCGGTTGCAATAGCAGAAGCCCAGTAAATGTTCCCCAGGATTCTCATCACACAATCCATTTGTGCCAAGCAGAGGTATGGATCTCTTCACAATACCAACAAGCAATGAAAACAAACTGTAATCCTGGAGTAAGCAACCGCCACCCAGCATATTTTACAATTCAAAAGGGAGAGAGACTTAGGCTCATAGCTTCTTGAGTATAAATACGTTCATGACAGTCCTTTTGCAAAAGAACATTGAAAAAAAAGATCACTTTAACAATTTTGGCTACCAACAGGCTTTAATTATATCAAAGTTTAGGAGGTTGGATATGACACATGACAATGCTTCTTTATACCAAAGACATGTCGTTTGCTGGGTTTATTATTTGGGAATGAACCTAGGCTCTCACACAAAATAGACAAGCATACTATCACTGCTCAATCATTAGAAGTTTTTAATCTTCTGAATTCCTAAATTTAATTGAGGGAAATAACAGATATTCATATTCCTTAACATCTTTAGTACAAGAAAGAAGGTCACAAAATTTATTTTCTTTTGGAAAATATACAAATGTAATGTTTCCAACTGTTGCAATTATCAGACTAAAACAAGCTGCCAAATCTTTGGAATGCATAGTCACAAATTAAGAAGGGGAGCAGCCTTACCAGGGGGGAGCAGCCTTACCAGGGGGGAGCAGCCTTACCAGGGGGGAGCAGCCTTACCAGGGGGGAGCAGCCTTACCAGGGGGGAGCAGCCTTACCAGGGGGGAGCAGCCTTACCAGGGGGGAGCAGCTTCACCAGGCCACAGAAGAGGACAGTGCAGCCACTCCTGATGGGACCTGACAGACTAAGATCAGAAAGAAGGAGAGGGGGACCTCCCCGATCTGTGGACTTGGGGAGGGGTATGCGTGAAGAAGGGGGGAGGGTGGGATTAGGAAGGAAAGAGGAAGGGGTTTATGGGAGGATACAAATTGAATAAAGTGTAATTAATAAAAGTTAAAAAAAGTAAAAAAAAAAGAAATTATAAATAGCGAAATTGTCGCTGGCTACCTCTGATTCAGGAACAAACTAATGGGCATTGTTTTGTTTTGTTTTGTTTTGTTTTGTTTTGTTTTGTTTTGTTTTGTTTTGTTTTGTTTTTTGGTGAACATGTGGCAAAAGGCCACATGCGAATAGTTGGAAGCTGGGAGATGGGATTTGCTGTAGTTGTGAGGGTAATTTGTAGAATGTTTTAAGGGTGTGAGGCCTTTATAAGAATGAGTTTGTGGTCAGAATACAATGATAACGCTATAATCGGCCATCTTAGTACATCTCATGTAGGGGATGGGGAAACGAAACAAATCTAGAACTAGCACTGGTCTCCAGAAATCACTTGTATCAGCCAGAATAAGGCAATGAATGCTTGTGGTTTGTGCTTTTTCATGGTTCATTTTGATTATTTTACAAGTTAACAAACATGTATGTTTTCATCATGTTGTTTATGTCATGGAAATTGTTCTAAGTTCAAGAAGCAAGCAGCCTAACTCAGCTCTGAGTAGTCACTAGCCAGCTCCATGAAATAGCTACCTGATAGCAATAAGCCAGTTCATTTTTTAGGACCACACAGGTAGTATTTACCCTCTATTAAATGATTCATCATCTAGGCAATTTCAGAGCAATTCTAAAAAATCGAAAACTAAGTAAAAGCAAAGTATTGAGAGTTACAAAGGCAGGGAACAAATGTATTCTTACAACACAAAACTTGTAAACAGAAAAATAACATACCATATACCTTAAATTAGGATAGTGTTTACGTCCTTGGAGGAAATACCATAATGAATAATGGGGAACTAAATCGCTGTGTATCTAGACACAACAATTAAATAAACAGTCAAAAACTGACTTTAGTTTAACCAAAATTGTCTTCAGAGGTGGACCTGACTTATGGAGACAAAAACACATGCTATAAATCACGAAGAATAATAAAAGAAAATCCGACGGTGTAGCTGCTTATCTTCTTAGTGAGAAGGGAAATTACCTAGGTAACACTATAAGCATGGCAAGTGGCTTGCTTGGTTAAGAAAATGCCTGGATTATCAGTTTAAAGGGAATATAGGTGAAGAGAGGTAAAAACACATGTGAAGATCGCATAAAGAGTGGGAGATTATCCTCACACTCATTAACATCGACCAGAGGCAGCAAAGAGGAAAATAAAAACATGCCAAGAAGCTGGCCTTTAGATCATTGACCATTGACTGTCCAGTGTTGTCCAATTATTGTAAAGAGAAGGCCTCTAGTGTAAGGGAAGAAGGCTCAGAATCCTGACATTTTTGCCAACAAGCACTGGTTTAGGGTTGGTCCCTTATGTCTAAACATTCCACCTCATAAAAATATGCTTTAGCCAGACAAGAATTCAATTGGCTGTCTCTTGAATATCCATTTCCCCTGATCCAATGCATCCTGGATAAGAGATTAATTTGACATGCTGAGATTTAGCTAAGCTTTTTTTAAATATAAAATTTAAAGGTTATTTTTCATTTTTGGTGAAAAGTACCTTTGCTATCGTTTTTTTTATATTAATTACAGTTTATTTACTTTGTATCCCAGCTGTAGCCCCCTCCCTCATTCCCTCCCAATCCCACTTTTCCTCCCTCATCTCTTCCCTGCTTTTTTTTTTTTCAGGTGAAATAGGACTTAGCCAAACTCTTGTCAACATTTTTGTCTGCACAATTCTATTTACTTGCTGTCATGTTCTTCTCTGTTTTCTTGGATGTATTTGTTTTCTATGTTTTCACTACAACCACAGTATGCTGAAATGTTTAGAGAAAAGCTCAATGTCTCCTCAATGTTGGATACAGCCTACTCTTGAAGGAGTGTACATTTAGTAGGAACAGTAGATGAGGAAAAACAGTACCAGCAAACAGTGAAGAAGTCTGCAAGAAGACCACTAAATTCTCGGTGTCTGGAGAAGCAAGAATAAAATGTCCAGCTTACAGCCAGAAAAAAATAAGTTTTATATACTGTCGTGGTATGACTATGTTCTGCTTGTCTGAACTGGATAGGTCAGTATTTCGAGGTCAAGTAAACTTACTTCTACAATGAGATTGTACATAGACCAGCAAATATATACTATTTAGTTATTTAAGAGCTTAGAAATTACTTTGACCTGAACTTAATTTGAGAGCTTTATTTAAAAATGTTATTCTGATTCAAATATCATCACTCCCTTGGACTTTGCCGTGGGCATTGAAAGTGAGGACTACGTTAGTCTTCTGCATCCTATTGGAACCAAAATGAGAATTTTAATAACACGTGTCTTTGGGTTTCAGAAGTTCATTTTACACAATTAAATCAAAACACTGATGTAAAGATAGATCACAGAATATATACACATGTTATACTAAAATGATAAGGTGATCAAGTAAATATTAACACAAATTTCATATTGTCTTATTCTTAATATTTTGTTCTTCTATTCCATGTACATTTTCTTCAGTATTGAACAGAGTATATCAGTTATATGTATATATGCAATATATTGCACTGAGATTTTATTTCTGTGTTTAAATTTCCGGTAGCAGTATTTTCAGGCTACTAAATACAACATTCCATAAAAGAACAAGTTGCCACTGTTGCCAGAAGAAGCATCTTTATCTGACCAAAGTCCTCTGACCAAACACTTTATTGAAACACTGAAAACAACAGATGAGAGTCTCTTAATTACAATATAATGATGTTAGAATTTTTTTCATACTCTAGATAATATTTGAAGCATGTTAATTTTATTGAACAATATCTTTGACATGGAAATGAGATTAAACTGACAGTCCTAAAAACAAGTTAAATCCTGGTATTAAATAAAAATAACACTGAAGGAAAGGACACTGATTATAGTTAGCATTTTCAGATTTTACATTCTCTGGGCTTTGAATGTTCTGCATCCTCATACGATTAAAAGGATCAAAACTCTAAGAAAAATTGGGCTTTATTTCAAATATTAAAGACAAAGTAGAGACTAAATAGGGTGAGGAAATAGAAAGGAACTATGTGACTAAATTTTACAGAATTATATCTGCAGTGCAGAATCCAACTCTCTTTAAAATAGAAGGGAGATTAACTGATTAAGAGAGGGGGGAGAAATGCCTAGTAGACTTCAGCATTTCATGTCCAGTCAAAAGATAGAGTCGGTTAACAGCTTAGATTACACCAGATGACTAATGACAATGTCAGATCTATTTTAGAAGAAGATATCACTGTAGCTAAAGTATCTGAGACGTATGAGCCCTTTATTGAAAAGACAGCAAGAAAAACCATGATCAAGGTCAACACTCATTGTAAACTCCAAACAATATAATGACATGAGCTATTGGATACTTCAAATATGTTATCAAGCAGGAAAAACTGAATTACTGAGAACAAGAGTACTGTGAAACAACTAAACCACAAACATGTTAAGAGCAACTATTTTCAGCCTTTTTCCCAATTAAGCATGGGTAAACAGTTACCTAATTACAAATATCCTGGCCATTGCTGATGATCAAATCTGCCTACAGTGATTGTTCTAAGAATATTTTTACATACTTCTCAAAAATGAAGACCACAGCAGATATTTATCCAATACGAATTGGTCCTCCCTGAAAAAAATATAAAATTAACATTATACAAACTGAGTGGGATATATTTAGGAATGTATGTGTATCTACATGTATGCATATAACAACAATCAATGAAAATATAGTCCACATAAATTTTAAAGAGAGCAAAGGGGCTATATGGGAGGGCTTGGAGACAGGGAAGGAAAATGATAAATAATGTAATATTTTAATCAACAATAAAAGAAAAATTCATAAACTTTAAAATCATACAACTCACCTACTACCTACATTATACACATTCCTCAACATACAATCATATCTTATCATCATATTAATAATCTAAAAAAAAACCAGAAGGTGTCAACTATGAATTTAACATAGAAAACTGTCAAAAATTACAGCTTGGTCTAACATTCGTCAAGTGTGCTACAACACTTTCAGTAACCTACGACAGTGCAAAATCCGCCAGCACAAAGGCTGCTCTGTGATGGACTCTTGAACGCCTCATTTTGTTGATGGGACACATGTGTAAAGATAGTGCTGACAACACAGTTAAGGTGGAACATTGATCCCTGACACTGATGCTTGTGAGGCTAACTGAGAACTCTGGCCTAACTGTGCTGTCTGTATTTCCAAACACTGTTATTGCATGTAGCTAAGCCAGAATGAGGTCATACTTCAATTTTGAAGTATGGGTTCTAGTTACACGTATAAAATTCAATTGAGGAGGGCTTTGCAGCCAGTCCTGAAGATACCTGATAAAACAGGATCAGATGAATGGGGAGGAGGTCCCCCCTATCAGTGGACTTGGAAAGGGGCACGGTGGAGATGAGGGAGGGAGGGAGGGACTGGGAGGGAATGAGGGATTGGGACACGGCTGGGATACAGAGTTAATAAAATGTAACTGATAAAAAAAATTCAATTGAAAGGTTAAAAAAATTGTACATTGTACCATTGTAAATTGTGAGCTTTATGGAATCACTAAGTAGTAAAATCTCAAGGATAATGATTATTATCTAATGATGTCCTAAAGATTTTGAAACTATTATAAAAATTTGAGGGGATTGACGAAAGTTAAAATGGAGCATCAAAATCATGAATGATATCTAGTCTATAAAATCTCTCAAATTGTTTTAGTTGCTTCTAAATAATTGTAGTGGGGGTAAACACAATAATTTATTTATAGTTTAGTTACATTGAGCACTTCTATCAGAAATCAAGTGATACTTAGCTTTTTAAAATCGTTCTTGCTATTTTTATTTCAGCTTAATAATTACACTTTTGGGTAGGTTCAGTAGAGATATTCTGTCATATTTCATGCTATACCTCAACTGTATTTTATGTCACCAGTAGTAATCACACTTTTATAATTTATCATTCTGAATAAAACACTACAAGAAGCGAAAGCTACTTCCAAACCTTAGAAATTAGAGTATAGCCATGCCTTAGTGATTGAGTGATGTCTTACCGTGTTGATACTTTTATGTGAATCTCCCAAAACCTGTAAACGTAGGCACTAATATAGTTAGATCCACATATAATGACTACGCATGTCTCATAACTTGATAATTTCCTTATCACTTATTTCACATTTGATTTTTTAAAATATCATAAATATGTTCTGTATTTACATCATTAATTCCCCGTTTTCTCTCCAATTGCCCCACTTCCTCCATATCAAGTGGTCTGGGGCCCTCAGTGGGCAGAGTAATTTCTCTTTAGGACTGTGACTACTGATATGTTCCCTATGATGTCATAGTGAGAACCACTTGTTAATATTCAATGGCTTATAAAAATAAAGTTGAAAAGGTAGTGTAATGAGGTAGATCACTGGAAGTAGAATGGAGCACACGGGACAGGCTATGAACAAGTTACATTTTTACATATATGAAAATTTCAAAGTATAAAGCATACTGTAACTTGTAATTTGTTTCTTCTGGTACTTCAAAGATATATCCTATTTTCTGGCCTCCGATTTAAATATGAAAAATCAGTGTTCATTAAAATTTCAATTCCTATGCATATAATGTCGTTTTCCTCTGGATTCGCTTTTTATGTGCTTTAATTATAGGACAATTTTTATCAAACTATGTTATCTTTTTGTTTATTTTCAAGTACGTCAATTCACTGTGTGCAATGCTGTTCAAGACTGTAGTATTTAAGATTTGTAGTTGTATTTCAGCTTATGCTTTCAGCTGTACAACTACGTTTCTTTTGATGTCCCATATATTTACAAATGCCCCCTTTGCTAGAAGCTCACTCTTTTATCAAATTTGACATTCGTGAAAGCTTGTTTTATTCTTAAATGTTGAAAAACGAAAATAGATCCATATTTATCACCCTGCACAAAATTAAAGTCCAAGTGTATCAAAGATCTCAACATAAAACCAGAAACACAAGGAAAAGTGGGGAAGAGCCTAGAACTCATTGGCATGGGAGACAACTTCCTGAACAGAACCCCAACACCACAGGCTCTAAGATCTACAATCAATAAATGGGACCTCATGAAACTAAAAATCTTCTGTAAAGCAAAAGACACTGTCACCAGAACAAAAAAACAGCCTACAGACTGGGAAAAGATCTCCACCATCCTTACATCTGACAGAGGGCTAATATCCAGAATATATAAAGAACTAAAGAATTTAAACACCAACAAACCAAGCAATCCAATGGAGTACAGAGCTAAACAGAATTCTTAGCAGAGGAATATTGAATGTTAGGAAAACACTGAAAGAAATGCAAGACATCCTTAGTCATTTGGGAAATGCAAATCAAAATGACCCTGAGATCTCATCTTACACCCATCAAAATGGCTAAGATAAAAAACTCAAGGGATGATGCATGCTGGTGAGGTTGTAGAGAAAGCATAACCCTCCTCCATTGCTGGTGGGAATGTGAACTTGGTTTGTTTGTTTGTTTGTTTTGTTTTGTTTTGTTTTCTTTAAGACAGGCTTTCTCTTTGCATCCTTGAATGTCCTGGGCTAGCTTTGTAGTTTCGGCTGGCCTCAAACTCACAGAGATCTGACTGTCTCTGCCTCTCTGAGTGCTGAGATTACAGGCATGCACCACCAAACCATGCTCATTTTGGCATCCTTTGACAGAATTAGAGCTAAAGAAAATCCTGGTAGTATGACAGAATTCACAGAAAGCCTTCTTCTATGGTAAAAATACTAAAAATAGTATTCTTATTCAATTACATGGATTGCCACAATTATTTCTGGTTTTATTTGCTTCTCTTTTAACAATGTGATTATCTGAGTAAAATTAAATATGCTTTATTTTATCCTAAGGCATTCATTTGAACAAATTATTTTGAAAGTTATTTTGTTATATTTATTTTGGAGTTTTAGTTGATCAGTTCAGAAAGAAAGTTTAAGAGTAAAAACCATGTTCCTAAATAATAACCGTATTAAGAACAAGGCATTTTTACAGTTGGAAGATTCTCATCCACCAATATATCATTACTGAGTCTTAATCTAAGTCATCGGTCTTTATACTACTTTGTTTAAATTTACAACTTTTAGTTACAGAATATAAAATAAATGAGCAATGCCTTATGAAACTTGGAGGACCCATCACAAACAGTAAGAAAACTGTGAAATTAATATTCACAATGCATATACCCACAAATAGGACACACAGAGTGGTGGTCAGATTCTAAGGTGCTCCTTAAAGACTCCCATTTCCTAGCATTTGGGAAAAACTCCAAGGAATTTTAAAAGATTGCTTATAATGTCAACATCTAAATGTCTTCAAACTCAAAATCCCAATCTCCAGAAACAGCAATATTGTATTATCCTGTGGCAGTTATTAACAGGAGAACAGGAAAAATTGATAAAAAAAATTGTTATTAAAAATATGTGTATATAACCTATAAGCTAGAAATTCTATTCATATTATATTATATAACTAATAAGTTATTTAAAAAATTGAGATTTTTAGCGAGGATATATATATATATTAAATTCATGAAGAAATAATAAATTAATACTATCCATAAAACAAAATGCAACAAACCAAAGAGTAAAATTAAGTCATTAGTTAATCAAACTGCAGAGATGTCTCTCTCTTTAATTATATTAACATAATGAACCAAATCAGGGTATAATGTGTAAAACAAACTGAATTTTTTTATTCATGAAAAGTAATTCATGATTGGAGAAATAGCTCATATTAACTTACAGTATTATCTTGAAGAGATCTTAATTAACAGAAAGACAAAAATAAACAAAAATAATCTTGCATTTCAGAATTCTAATGATAAACCATTTTTTTATTAAATACACTTTATTCACTTTGTATCCCCCCATAAGCCCCTCCCTCCTCCCCTCCCAATCCCACTCTCCCTCCTCCCTCTGCATGCATGCCACTCCCCAAGTCCACTGATAGGGGAGGTCCTCCTCTCCTTCCTTCTGATCTTAGTCTATCAGTTCACATCAGGAGTGGCTGCATTGTCATCTTCTGTGGCCTGGTAAGGCTGCTACCCCCTCAGGGGGAGGTGATCAAAGAGCAGGCCAACCAGATTATGTCAAAGGCAGTCCCTCTTCCCATTACTATGTAACCCACTTGGACACTGAACTGCCATGGGCTACACCTGTGCAGGGGTTCTAGGTTATCTCCATGAATAGTCCTTGGTTGGAGTATGAGTCTCGGGGAAGACCCCCGTGTTCAAATTTTCTGGTTCTGTTGCTCTCCTTGTGGGGTTCTATTTTATATTTACAATTGTGAGCTTAGCTCTTTAATAGCTTGAGCTATCTCTCCAGCCCTAATGACAAAGTATTTAACAACTTTATCAGGTTTCTTATGTGTTAATCACATATTTTTTCTCAGTATAACACATTCCCATAAAAAATACATATAATAAAAAATGTTTACATAAAAGAACCTCCTAATTGTCCAAACAAATGTTGAAAGACAATATTATTAAGCTACATCATCAACAAACACTACCAAATATAACATATTTTTGCCATAGACACACCTTGATCTTCAGATGACTTGCTGGATTTTATTCACTAGAATCTGGAAAGTTGAGGACATAATGTATCTGGGAAGCACTGTGGAAGGAAAAGTCACCTTCCAAGGAGCTGCAGGATGACTGATTGGAAATGTAATTACGGTGTTTCACTACAAGAAACTCATTATGCAATCACACTATATGAGGGCAATATAATTTGATGATCTCAGTCTCAGAAAAGAAACTTTAAAATTTTTTGGAACCTTAATTAAGAGGATTTGGAAGCAGTAAATTGAAAGCTGATCATTAATCATTACGCAAGTTGGAAAACAAGAGATGCCAACTAGTTCAGATGTCCCTGCTGTTAAACCCCTCAAAAATGTGTTTGAAATTAAGTCATTGGATGGAGGTTCTGTACAAGGCAAGGTGATATGGAAAGAGGCAACATTGTCAGGATAAATTGCTGTTTCTCCACACATGCTTTGTTTATTAACCTCCTATTTAAGATCTCTTCTACATTGTCCAAGATATCGATAGACATTCATGTATATAGTATAGAATTTCCTGGAAAAATATAAAAATAATTTATTCAGTTTCCAAAAAATAACACTGAAATTTATTTTATTTTATGAAGTGTTCAATTACAGTTAAGGGGTGAAACTTGGGCTTATTATTTTGAATAATGGGTTATTGCAGTTGAAACTTGGGTCTAGAACTGTGATTTTTTTAAGTCTCTGTCTCTAGCGAGGAAAACTGCCAGTGATTTCCTTCAGGATATTCTGTCTCAGCACATGCCATGCCATCTTATTTTATTTTATCTTATCTTGTCTTATGAAGTTATATGTTATCTATCCAAACATGGTATCTAATTTCTTATAAATTGTATATATGTAATACACATTATATGTTTTATAAATAATATATTAAAGGAAGTATTTTGTGTATACATATATGTATATGTGTGAATGATTTCTTGAAGCTTTATCAAATAATCTTGACATTATTTGTCTCATGTTCCTCATTTTTCTTCAGTATTGGCGTTCTGTTTTATTTTATTTTATTTTTTTTTCTCTCTTGTAGGAGCCTCCTCTCCTCTTTTTCCCTAGTAAGGAGCCTCCTCTACATTTTTCCACTTCCCAATTTATGCCATTCGTATCTTTCTATTCGCTCTCATATAGTGACCTAACCATACTCTGCTCTTTTTCTTTCATGGTTTCTGCAGTCTATCCATGTTGAATATTCACTGCTAAATATATGGAGCTATAAACCACAAATGAGAGGGAACATGCATTATTTGTCTTTCTGGGTCATGTTTATTTCATTCAATATTATCTTTCCTAGGTCTATTTATGTACTATAATTGTAGGGAGAAAGGAGTGGAAAAATTATATATTTTATATTAATTTAAAATACATTTAAAAAGAAAAAACATACAATTTTATTTGAGGAACTCTCTTGGCTTTCCTTGTAATTCTAGAGGGTAAAAGCAGCTCATCACACAAGCCAGGAAGAGTGTTCCATTAGCCGAGCAGAATGTGTTTTTATGTACACAGAAAGACTGAAAAATAGAGAAACAAAAACAAAAGAGTGCAGGAAGACTAATAGAAATGTAAGTTCTCCCAGGATTGGTGCTATATGTTTTTAAATCCAACGATCATCAGAAGACAGAGGCAGGAGTATGTCTGGGGGGTTGAGATCAGCTTGGTCTACATAGATCCAGATATACAGGAATATCCACAAAGACCCTATCTCAAGATAAACAAACAAACAAATAAAAATGAAGAAGGAAGGAAGGAAGGAAGGAAGGAAGGAAGGAAGGAAGGAAGGAAGGAAGGAAAGAAAGAAAAGTATGCCTTTGCCAAAGGTTAGTCTGTGTTGCCTATATGAAACAGCCACAGACATAATAAGCAGCATCCAAGCTCGAATTTGGAAATAATGTCATGATCTCTTCTCTTTGCCTCACCCTTATCTCTTATGCTCTTTCCCACAGAGGGGGTAAATACTCATGTATTAAGGAATATGCATATTTTTCCTTCTTCATAACTCAGGCCAGTTTTTCCTTACTTTATCTCTCTTATAATTATCCAGAATTATTTTCCTATTTTTGTACTGCAATGTCTTTCTCATAATTTATTTTTTAACTGAAGATGTGGTTTATGATGTCATAAGTAATTCGGAAAGGAATTAGTGAGAAAAAAAAAAAAAAAAGAAGACCAGAGCAGGGGCTGTCTCTGTCATGAATTCAATGGCCAGCAGGCTCTTTGGTCACCTCCCCCTAGGGGAGCAGCCTTTCCAGGCCACAGAGGAAGACAATGCAGCCAATCCTGATGAGACAAGATAGGCTAGGGTCAAATAGAAAGGGAGGAGGCCCAACAGTTGGCTATTAGTCTCAGCATCTGCTTTGATAGTCTGCAGGGCAGAGCCTTTCAGAGGCTCTCTGTGGCAGGATCCTAGCTTGTTTCCTGTTTTCTTCTTCTGATTTACATCCTCTTTTCCTTTTGGGATGGGGATTGAGTGTTTTAGTCAGGGTCCTCCTGATGTACAGATGTACAGATGTACAGATTTGAGTAGGTTTATCCTGTGTTATATCTCTATATGAGTGAGTATATACCATGTGCGTCTCTCTGCTTCTGGGACAGCTCACTCTCGATGATTCTTTCCAGGTCCCACCATTTACCTATAAATTTCATGATTTCCTTATTTTTCATTGCTGAGTAATTCTCTGTTGTATAGATGGAATCTTATGTAAGAAGTAAGAAATAATAAGATCTGGAGAGTACAGGAACTCCATAAGGAGAGCAACAGAACCAGAAAATTTGAACACGGGGGTCTTCCCAGAGACTCATACTCCAACCAAGTACCAGGCATGGAGATAACCTAGAACCCCTGCACAGATGTAGCCCATGGCAGTTTAGTGTCCAAGTGGGTTCCATAGTAATGGGAAGAGGGGCTGCCTCTGACATAATCTGATTGGCCTGCTCTTTGATCACCTCCTCCTGAGGGGGGAGCAGCCTTACCAGGCCACAGAAGATGACAATGCAGCCACTCCTGATGAGATCTGATAGACTAAGATCAGAAGGAAGGAGAGGAGGACCTCCCCTATCAGTGGACTTGGGGAGGGGCATGCATGAGGAAGGGGGAGGGAGGGTGGGATTGGGCGGGGAGGAGGGAGGGACTTATGGGGGGATACAAAGTGAATAAAGTGTAATTAATAAAAGAAAAAGAAAAAAAAAAGAAAGGGAGGAGGCACGCTGCGCCTATCAGTGGACTAGGGGAGGGGCATAGAGGGAGAAGGGTGAGGATGAATGGGACTGGGAGAAGACTAGGAAGGGCAACAGTGGGGATAAAAAGTGAATAAATTGAAATAAACAAACAGACAAGCAAAAGAGCAGGCAACCAAGTTCATGACAGAAGCAACGCCTGTTCTCCTTACTCTGGTTTCCACATGGAGACTGAACTGCCAATAAGCTACATCTGAGCTTGCAGTCCTGATGAGACTTGATAAGCTATGGGCAGATGGCAAAGGAGGAAAACTCCCCCTTGCAGTGGAGTAGAGAAAAGGATAGGAGGGATAGGGAATGAGGGTGGGACAGGAAGGATTTGAGGGAGAGAGCTTCAATTGGGATAATGAATAAATTTAAAAACATAAATTAAAAATAAAAAGATGAAGAAATTTTGCAGTATTCTTTTTAATTTTTTTCTTTTTTTATATTAATTACAGTTTATTTACTTTGTATCCCAGCCATAGCCCACTTCCTCATTCCCTCCCAATCCTATCCTCCCTCCCTCATCTTCTCCCATGCCCCTCTCCAAGCGCACTGATAGGGAGGTTCTCTTCCATCTGACCCTAGCTTGTCAGGTCTCATCAGGACTGGCTTCATTGTCTTCCACTGTGACCTGGCAAGGCTCCCCCACCCCCATAGGGAGGTGATCAAAGAGCCAGTGACTGAGTTCATGTCAGCAACAGCCCATTTCCCTTACTAGGGAACCCACTTGAAGTCTGAGCTGCCATGAGCTACATCTGTGCAGGGGTGCTAGGTTATCTCCATGCATGGTCCATGGTTGGAGTAACAGTCTCAAAAAGACCCCTGGGCCCAGATTTAATAATATTTAGTATATAACAAGTTAAATATTTGTGATTGAGATTACTTTAATCAGTAAACTTCATCAGTAACTAGCAGCATGGCCAAATACAATGCCTAGTAATTAATTGCTATTCTATATCAAAAAGAATATTACAGTTTTTAAAATAACATTTGTTCTATTTTTTCATACAGGTTAAAATTATTTGAAATTTAACACTTTAGTAGCTTTCATTGAAAAATAAGGAAATATGATTGTGCTTTAAGTTTTATAGAGGTAAATTTGTGAAGTGTCAATATTCAAGGTGAGAATTATAAACAAAATATCTATAATTACCTTTAATTAGCTGTCAAAGACCTACCAATTCCAAAGCTCTTATTAAACGATGCATAGTTTCTTTCTGCTAAGACGGAAAAAAGAATATCATTCTTTATGAGAGGTGGCATGGCAAAGTAGCAAATGCTATAAGAGGCACAGGAGTATTATGAT
The DNA here is from genome assembly GCF_030254825.1 of Meriones unguiculatus. Taxonomy (NCBI): domain Eukaryota; kingdom Metazoa; phylum Chordata; class Mammalia; order Rodentia; family Muridae; genus Meriones; species Meriones unguiculatus. Next base: position 5,834,916 of record NC_083360.1, read on the forward strand.
GTACATACTTTTTCACGGTGCCTTTCTCTGTTTCTTCAGCAAATTTTGCAAATGAGAAAACTAACTCCTCAGTGACCTGGTTTTTGTTCTACTTGCCTAGAAGTAAGATAATGGTAACTTAGTGTTAGGCATTGTTTGCTAACCTGCTTTATATGTAATTTGGGAGTGAGTTAGAAGAAAGAGGTCTGTGGGCCTAGATCAGACTTTTAAAAATCCTTCCAATAAAAGATTTATTTGCTTCAATTTTATTCTTAATAACTGTGCAGTGGCATTTGCCAGAGACAACATAATATATGGATGGTTAAAAATTTAACTGTGGTCAAGTATGAAAACGCAACTCTCTTATTTCTTTCTTTCTTTATTTATTTATTTATTTTCCACGTGGGAGGTTTATTAAGGGAAGAGAGAAAGGGAAAGGGGGTTGCCCGAGAGAGAGAGAGAGAGAGAGAGAGAGAGAGAGAGAGAGAGAGAGAGAGAGGGAAAGTAAGGGAGTAAGAGAGAGAGCTCAAGAGAGCAAGAGAGTAAGGGACGCAACTCTCTTATTTAAATCACTCCAAAATATTGGAAAAAATTTAAATAATGGCACTATTTTGCTTAGATTAAAAATTAGTTTATAGTATTTTATTTAGTGGGGGTATGATTGTATGGTGTGTGTGTGTGTGTGTGTGTGTGTGTGTGTGTGTGTGTGTCTGTTAGTGAGAGGGTGGAGGTCAGGGGACAGCATGCTTGAATTCATTGTCTTTCCGCCTGGTAGGTCTGCAATCCACTTCAGCTTTGTCAACAGGGGCCTTTATCATATTGTAGTCTTCAAATCTTGCTAGTGTCAGTTGGATTTTATCTAAAAAAAAGTAAATATTATTTCGTAAATATGTTACTAAGAATAAATGTATTGAATTAGTAATAGTGCTTCCTCAAGATCCAGCTATACTACTCCTAGGCATATACCCAAAATTTGCTCAAGTACACAACAAGGACATTTGCTCAACCATGTTTGTAGCAGCTTTATTTGTAATAGCCAGAACCTGGAGACAACCCAGATGTCCCTCAACAGACAGGAAGAAAGAAAAAGAAAGAAAGAAAGAAAGAAAGAAAGAAAGAAAGAAAGAAAGAAAGAAAGAAAGAAAGAAAGAAACAAAGAAAGAAACAAAGAAAGAAACAAAGAAACAAAGAAAGAAACAAAGAAACAAAGGAAGAAACAAAGAAACAAAGAAACAAAGGAAGAAACAAAGAAACAAAGAAAGAAATGTACTGGATAGGGTGCAAACAACAGTAACAAATATATAGTTTTGAAATCAGTTTTACATTACATTGAAGTAAATGTCAACAGTTACCACCATGTAGCAAAATCTATATGGGAACCCTGGAAAACTGAAAACTGTAAGTTACCTTGCAATCAGAATACTTGCAACCCATTGAGGAGACAGAAGCTATGCCTGTGGGTCTTAAAATTGCAATGATCCTTTAGCCTGCTATTCATGAGCACTGCAATTGCAAGTGAGTACCTCTGTGATCAACTAATTTACTAAGAGAACGCATTGTCATGTTATTGTATGAATAATTATTAGTTGATTTTTATTTCAAAATTATGATATTTTTCCCTAAAGAAACTGTAACTATGAACTGGGGAAGGTGACTGAGTGGTAAAGACCTAGCACTCGAGAAAGAGGACCTGAGTTCAGATTGTGGTACCCACTCACAGATCTGGATGTGGCAGTACTCACAGGCTACTCTCAGGGCTCAGATTCAGAAATCAGGATGTTAGGGCTTGCTGGCCAGCCAGCCTAGTGTGACTGGTGAGCGCCTGTCTCAAAACAACTAAGTGAGAAATAATAGAGGGTATCTGAGTTCAGGTGTCCTTGGATGTGTTCTTTGATCACGTCCTCCTGAGGGGGAGGCAGCCTTACCAGGCTGCAGAGGAAGACAATGCAGCCACTCCTGATGAGACCTGATAGACTAGGGTCAGATGGAAGGGGAGGAGGACCTCCCCTATCAGCTGACTAAGGGAGGGGCATAGGGGGAGAAGTGCAAGACTAGGAGGAGACCAGGAGGCTATAGCCAGTATACAAGGTGAATAATTAATCATTACTTAATTAATTATTAACAGAATGAAATATAACAAATAATAATGTTATGCTTTCCTGAAAAAAATTATCTTTAAGGAGATTTTAATTTAGAAGACATTTACTATAAATGATGTTTTTTTATAGTTTCTTCCTTTGATTTATTTTGAAGTAAAACTATGCTTTTTAAAAATGTTATATTTTCTATATTCTAAAAAGTACCAGAATCTTATGACATAAAAGAAACATGTTTTTTAAATAATTTTGCTTCATTTTAAATTATAATAAAAACTTTTGAATTATATGGTGTTTTATAGCATTGTTTAGTTGAGAAGACAGAAGGAAGCAGAGAAAAATTAGTCTTCATATAATTGCATACATATTCTTCTGAACATATGGTAGCTGTGGATTATCGTCATAATCCATGGATCTACGAGCTTGACAGGAAGCACATTCTTGTGTTCTAAGTGCCCCAAGTAGAAATAGCCATAATTTGAAATAAATAATTTCTAGCACTGATCAAAAATCACTTTACTTATGTTTTCACAGACTGTCTGCTATTAATAAAATTAAACTGTATAATTATGATTATTCTTGGCATATATATTCATGCAATTCAGGGAGGAAATGTAGAAGAAATCGTTTATACCAGTAGGAGAAATGAGAAAAACGCATATACACAATGATATAATATGAAAAATTTTCATAGGAAACTGTGATTTTTAGAAATGTCATACTCTCATGCATTTGCTCTATCAATATACATGAGACACTGCTTTGTGGTTTGTTTCCACCATTTCACGCAACGGATGATCTAATTTAGGATATCAAAAATAATACATAAATAAATGAGTACCTGATTATAACTGAGAGAATCAAGAAAACTTTCAGTGAGAGGAAATGTGGACTAGACTTAACATAAGAAACGTGAAAACATTTTAAACATTGTTATCACATTGTGTATAAAGGTCACAAAATAATGTGAAAGAATTGGTATTTATGTAAACTAAATCTAATCCAAATGTAATAATGAGAAAGAATAAGGCAGGAACAAGGGCCTAGCCTGGGAAGATAATATAATATTAAAAGAAAATTCAACTGGACATCCATTATCCCCTCTGATAGGCAAAGAGGGTAGGAAACAGGTGAACATCAGAATGTCTAAATAAGATCACGATTTCTCTAGAGGAAAAGAGTATGAACATAAATTTTCTTTGGGATTTCTAAAATTTTATACTACCTTTTGTTTGTTTATAAATGCAGCAGTCCTCACTCCTCTAACGGAACTGATAATGAAGCAGACTTCTCTTTACTTAGTCATGTTTTTACTCACAAATATCTAGACTTTCCTTCATGTACAATTGTATGTGTTATCAGTTCACAGCCAACAACAGTGATTTCCAAGGCCTGGAAAAATAATTACTTAGTTAACAAGAGAAAATGGTGGGGTTTTTTTGTGATTATTCGAATATTTGTTGAAGGCTGTATATGAAGGCACAGTATAAAAGGAAAGAAAAGGAACAGTTCTCTCAGCAGGTTCATAGTGAGGGGGCTAGGAGGAGAGACTGTGCACAAAGCACGGTGATGCACTAAAACATTGATTAATCAAACAGTAGAAAGTCTACTACCAGGTAGAACTGAACAAAAAAAAGTAAAAAATAAAAAATAAGGAGTGTACTGTTTCTGTAGGCCTGAACCAGGTTACTCAGTATCTATGGAAAGGAAAAAAAAAAAAAAATCGAGATAAAACCATTTATGCTGGCTTGATCTGAAAAATAGCTTTTGTTTAGTTTGTCCCAAATGAGGAAATAAGTGGAACCTCCCTGTAGGCTAACTGTTACGTCAGGAGTCTGTAGTTTATGAATACGGGATGGAGTCATATCATCACCCCCGACTGGTGAAGTACCAAGCTCCGTCGATTCCAGAGTAGCAGCAGTCACTCCTGCTCCGTGGGACTGAGATTGGCGACTTTTCCATCTTTCATGACTGCACACGAAAGGGGCCTGCAGATGACTGAACTGGCTTACAAGGCAGATCTGAGACCAACTGAAATGAGATACTCACAGATGCATGACAAAGGTAGGCTCCAGAGTGTTCATGGAAGGCGGGCTAATGCTGTATCTACAGCCTTGCAGCAGTTACTGAGCTGCCTTTGCAAGAATGGGAGTCAAGCTGAAACAATCTGTTTGATTCAACCTATTTTAGAGCAACTTATGCATAAATTGTGAATCATTTCCATATCCCAGAAGTTATAAGTGCCAGAAAATAGGTAAAAATCAACTGGAAGAAAGAATTGTTTATTGCACAGGTATGCCTAGGTGAAGAGGACAATGCAGCCAGTCCTGATGACACCTGATAGGCTAGGGTCAGATGGAAGGGGAGGAGGAGCTCCCCTATCAGTGGACTTGGAGAGGGGCTTTGGAGGAGATGAGGGAGGGTGGGATTGGGAGGGAATGAAGGACAGGGCTACAACTGGGATACAAAATGAATAAACATTAATATAAAACATAAAAATTTAATTAAAAAATCATACTGAGCATGTATGTTGTATGGGACTGGGCAAAGGTCTGGCTTGTTCTCCCTTCATGTATGTGTCTGCTTGCAGTGTTTGCTCTGCTTTGCTATCAAAAAGCTAAACTGTCTCTTATCTTTGCTCTGTTCAACAGTATTTAGTACTGTGTTTTGTTCTGCCTTTTTTTTTTTTCTAAAGACAGGCCATATTAAAGATACTTCCACTGTAATGAGACCATCATGCCAGGACCACAGGTCCCCAACTTCATTTTTTAGCCTTTGTCACTTGGGTTCCTCCCAAAGCTTAGGATCCAGAGGGATTTTGAAGGAAATAAGTGATCTAATTTTTAAACTATACATTTGCTGTAGCTTCGTAGGATTTTACTATATATGTACAGTCTTTTTAAATGAGTAAGTCTATTTTTAAATTTAACTTCACACAAGTCTTCACAAACCTTGACACCTAATAAAATCTAAAATCTAGGAAGTATACTCAACTAGGCCTTAATGTTAACACACTAACTTAGATACAATAGGTATATTAGAATAGGTATATTAGAAAAACTGGTTTTTCAATATTTGATTTCATCAGTTGAAATGTTCTGCAATTAAAAAAATATTATATCACATTTACAACTAACAATACGACTAAAAATATTTATAAATATTTATCATTGTATTTGTTAATTTTAATATAGTGTCATGTTTCAGGAGGATCACATTTTATTAAATAGAATTTGCTTTGCATACATTTCCAAGACAGTTTTAAATTCTGAAGATTTTGTAAGTATTCTAAACTAATAAAACTACCACTTCATCATCTAAAATGTTGTTAGCCCAATGTTAAATGGTAAGTTCATCAGAATTCTATCACTAGCAATATTTCTAAGTGTTTAGTAGGACTTAACTCTATGTATATTTTTGTTGATTTCCAAATGACAAAGTTTATGTCTGCAGCAATTTGGTATTATACCAAAGACTAAGCATTCTGTAATCTTAGAAAACAGAACCTGGGATAATTATCTTCATAGGTCTGAGTTATTTTACTAAGAATTTTTTTCCAGCTCCATTCATTTGTTGTAAATTTATTTTTTTTTAATTTTTATAATTTTATTATTATTTTTTAAGTCACAGGTTATTTACTTTGTATCCCAGCCATATAGCACTCTCCCTCATTCCCTCCCAACCCTACCCTCCCTCCTTCATCTCACTCCTGCCCCTTTCCAAGTCTCCTGATAGGGGAGGTCCTCCTCCCCTTCCATCTGACCCTAGCTTATCAATTCTCTTCAGGCTACAGTGTCCTCCTCCGGTGGCCTAGCAAGGTTGGTTCTCCCTCGGAAGAGGGGGGAGGTCAAAGCGCCAGCCATTGAGTTCATGTCAGAAATAGTCCCTATTCCCCTTACCAGGGTACACACTTGGATACTGAACTACCATGGGCTACATCAGAGTAGGGGTTCTAGGTTATATCCATGCATGGTCCTTGGTTGGAGAATCAGTCTCAGAAAAGACCCCTGGGCCCAGATATATTTGGTCCTTGTGGAGCTCCTTTCCTCTCCAGGTCTTACTAACTCCCCCTTCTTTCATATGATTCCCTGTACTCTGCCAAAGGTTTGGTCATGAGTCTCACCTGCTTAGATACACTGCTAGGTAGAGTCTTTCAGAGGCCCTCCATGGTAGGCTCCTGTCAATTTTTTTTTATGAATAAAACAGGATTTTATTATGTGTTCTTTCTGTCTGTCTCCTGCCCTCATTAACTTATCAATAACATTGTAATCATGAGCTCACTGTAGCACAAGACCTACACAAGATCAATCCAACCCAAAACATAAGAGGTGATAGATGATCCCCAGGCCCAATCACTACTCTGAGAAACATTTGCCTGCAGACAGTTTCTGGAGGAGACGAATCTTTAATTATTCAGGATATGGACACTGATAGGTTTCTTAAGCTTAAGTTAGTGATCTCGCAGTTATAAACACATGGGCAATACTGCTTGGAATTAGTGTACTGTCAAAAGAAGAAAAGAAAAACAAAAACACCTGATATCATCATTTGGTGAGAAATGTGTTGAAATACAAGGAAAGCTTAAAGGGAAAAATGAAGCGTGTATATCATCAACTTTCACTTTATATGTGTATGGAAAATTTAAAAATAAAGAAATCATAAAAATGGGAAAAATAATTTTGCTGTTTCTGAACTATGAAGGAAAACATGATTCCTTTATATAGTCAATGTATATGACTATATATATTTTAAACCATCAAGCCAAAGACTGTTTTAGGATAATGCTCTCGAACAGTCGTTTGCATGTAAAATTGCATTCATGTTGATAATTTTTGAAAATTGTCTCTGTTGGTCTTCGTGTGGAGTTCTTGTCCCCTTCAGGTCCTCTATTCTTGAACCAACTCTTGCACAAGGTTCTGAGATCTCTGTCTAACATTTGACTCTGGGTCTCAGTATCTTTTTCTGTCCAATACTGGGTGGAGCTTCTCAGAATTCAGTTAAATTGGCTCATGTTTGCACAAATAACAGAGTATTGTTAACAGTGACAAGGGTTGCTCTCACCCATGGAGTGTGTCTGAAGTTGGACCAGATATTGATTGGCCATTTCCATGAACTCTGCTAAATTTTTATCTTTGCCCATCTTGTAGGCAGGGTAAATTTTGGGTCAAAACTTCTGTTGGTAGGTTGGTGTATCCCTCTCTTCATTGGACATTCTGCCTGGCTATAGGGGAATCACCATGTCAGTCAGTCTCCATATCCCCTGCTGCTAAGAGTGTCAGGTAGAGTCACCCCATAACCTCCCAGGACCTTACCCTGGAGCAGGTCTCCAGCTTGTCCTAGAGATCCCCACCCATGCATCAGCTAGGCTTCCCATCTCTCCCAGCCCTACTAGCTCCCCCTCCCACTCCTGCTTTCTCTCATCTGGCTCCAAACCTACCCCCCCCACCTCTCCCATCTACTTTCACGGTTTATTTTATTTCCCATGGGGGGCTCACAGAGACTGTGCCACTAACTTAAATGCATGCATGGACTGGACATGGACTGGACCTAGGCCCCCTATCCTTATGGAACTGATAGACAGCTCTGTCCTAATATGTATCTGTTATCAACTGGAACAGGGGCTGTCACTGACCTGGATGCAGTTGTCTGCTATTGGATTACTTCCCCTAGCTGTGCAGCCTTGTCTGGCCTCAGTGGAAGATGATGTCCTTGTCCTTACTCTGATGCGACATGTAGAATCATGACACTGGGGTGGGGCTGGGGCTGGGAAGGGATCTCACTTCTCTAAGAGGAAGGGAAGGGAGAAATGGGGGAAGAGGATGAGAGGGTGGAAATGGCAGGAGAGAAGGGAGGGCTCTGGGGTCAGTATGTAAAGTGAAGAAATAAAGGAGAAAATAAAGAAAAAAAACTTCTAAAAGTTTATACAATCATAAGGTTGACAAGTTATATTTATTTTCTTTAAAGGACAAAAATACACAATTATGTACAACTCAATGTTTTGAAACTACCAAAATGAAAGTGATAAGAAAAACATGAATATAAATTTGAAATTGGCTGATTGGTATTTTCCAATAAAAATCTTTCAATTACTTTGAGACTCTTTTTATATACTGTAAGTTGACAGAGATCCAAGGAAGAAAATTCATGATTCATAAGGATATTTTCTGTGCACCATGAGTGACTGAGATGGCTTTCTAAAGTGATGTCATTTAGTATTGGAGATGCTGTAATTACGCTGAAAGCTTTATTGCAGATGGGGAGCAACAGAAGAAGAGTACTAGAGCAGCTAATGCACTCAGTTATTCCTTCAAAAATTAGTTTCAAAAGCCAATGTTAAAATTAGGGTAGTATATTTAGTCTACATTGAAGGTTATTGTCCTAAATGAAAAAGTTTAAAATATGCTCTAATTAATCTCCACTTCTCTAAATATCCTGGAGTCATATTTATATTTCAAATCTCTTCTATAAGTAAGAGATTTGAAATAAAATAATCAAATTAAATGAACTCATAATTATTTGAATGTTATGGTAGTTTTTTGTCCTATGTCCACTCTGGTAGGCTCCTGTCCTGTTTCCTGTTTTCTCCTTCTTCCAATGCACATCCCATTTGTCTTTCTAAGTGAGGATTGATAATCTTACCCAGAGTCCTCCTGGAGGACTGGGAGTGGGAGGGGGAGCTAGTAGGGCTGGGAGAGATGGGAAGCCTACCATAGGACAAAAAAATACTTTAATATGGGTAGTCATTGCTTACATTAACAATATAAGATAATTTATTTACTTTATATTATTGGTTTGTTCTCAGTACTGGTGACTGGGTCCAGGGCTCAGGCAGACTGAGCATGTACCCTGAACTTTAGAATGTTTCAAAAGTAAAAAACAGTTAATTCCCTAAAGTTGAAACTTGCTTTAACAGGTTTGAACTCTGTAGCCCCTCCACTGAGTCCTACTTTAATTCTTAGCATAACTGTAGCTCCTCTGTTCACACCTGCTTTAGCATAACAGGAGCCATTGTGCTTCTAGATTTCCATTTGACTATACTGTGAAATTAAGCTCAGGTTCGCAGGCTCTGCCTGCCTGAGAACTTGAGTAGCCTTTCTCTTACAATTCAATACTTGTTGAATGTTCTGCTTTAATGAATGATATATGTTCTACTTAGACAAAACCATAATACTCAGCTTAGTTTCTTTCTCCCCAAATGGTAGGGAACTGGAAAGTCCCCAAGCCTGTATCCTGGCCAATCAAGTTGAAATGCTTTGCTATAACTAGACACAGTGTAACCTGAAACAGCTTTGTGTCTGGTCAAATGATGCAGTGCTGCACACTCGTGCACACGCCACATACACAAGCTGCACAGTCACTTCCTACACTTAGTTACCTGTTGTTACCTGGTTATGGTTTTTCCTGAAAACCCCTGCCTTAGAAACAGACTGGCATCAAGGTCTGCCTCTGGAGCCCAGACTGTGACCCTGACCATGGTCAGTCTTGGAGTGCAGTGTTCAATGAACCATCACTATCTCACTGAGATTGGTGTTCAAGTGGTTTGTGTGGCGATTCTGGTACGACCACAGAAAAACTTAAACTTGATTAATTACTTTTAAATACCAGAAGAAATACCATGTGCTCAAGTAAAATGTCACTGATCAAATATTCATTATTTCAGGTTTTTAACTTTGTAGCCCTAATTACTCTATAAACGAAGGAATCACAAATGCACGGGTTCATTGTGCAACTTTTAAAAACCACAGAAAGTGCTACAGTTTCTGTATCCTCCACTGAGGGGCATCTGGGGTGTTTCCTGGATCTGGCTATTATGAACAAAGCTGCTACAAACGTGGTTGAAAAATGACCTTGTTATGTACTTGAGAATATTTTGGATATATGCCTAGGAGTGTTATAACTGGTTCTTGAGGAAGTGCTATTCCTAATTGTCTAAGAAAGTACAAGATTGATTTCCAAAGTGCTTGTACAAGTTTGCATTCCCATCAGCAATGGAGGAGGGTTCCCCTTTCTCCACATCCTTTCCAGCTTTTACTGTCACTTTAGTTTTTATCTTAGCCATTCTGATGGGTGTAAGGTGAAACCTCAAGCAAAAACACGTGGTATTTACACACTTATAAGTGGATACTAAACATATAATATAGGATAAACATATTAAATTCTGTACACCTAAAGGAGCAAAGCAAGAAGGAGGACTCTGGGTAAGATTATCAATCCTCACTTAGAAAGACAAATGGGATGTGCATTGGAAGAAGGAGAAAACAGGAAACAGGACAGGAGCCTACCAGAGTGGGCCTCTGAAAGACTCTACCCAGCAGTGTATCAAAGCAGATGCAAAGACTCATAACCAAACTTTGGGCAGAGTACAGGGAATCATATGAAAGAAGAGAGAGATAGTAATACCTGAGAACAGGAGCTCCACAAGGAGAACAACAGAACCAAGAAATCTGGGCCCATGTGTCTTTTCTGAGACTGATCCTCCAACCAAAGACCATTCATGGAGATAACCTAGAAACCCTGCTCAGATGTACTGCATGGTAGATCACTATCCAATTGGGTACCCTAGTAATGGAAACAGGGACTCTCTCTGACATGAACTCAGTGGCTGGCTCCTTAATCCCTTCGCCCTGAGGGGAGAGCAGCCTTTGCAGGTCACAGAAGAAGACAAATGCAGCCAGTCTTGATGAGACCTGGTAAGATAGTGTAAAATGGAAGGGGAGGAGGTCCTCCCCTCTCAGTGGACTTGGAGAGGGGCAGGGAGGAGATGAGGGAGGGAGGATGGGATTGGGAGGGAATGAGGGAGGAGGCTACAGCTAGATACAAAGTGAATAAACTGTAAATATTAAAAAAAAATAAAACACAGAATCTCTGTGCAGGCCTAGGCATTTGTCTGTTTTATTATTTTTATCAAGTCATATGCTTCATAAAATAAAAAATATGCTTTATAAAATTGTGACTTCCTTGTTAAAGCCCTAATATGTGATCAGCTTTCCAACCTGTCAGGTAGAGAGAGGTGGGTGTCCATACCTCCAAAGTGCCAGCAAGGGACAAGCTGGCCTTAGTGGCACATAGGTAGAGGAGAGCCAGCAGACTGAACAACTCAGCTACCATCCAGTCCTAGATCCAAGGCTCAGAAATGTCCCACACAACATCTACTGCATCTACAAAGTTCTAGACGACATGAAGGAGCAGGTCCCGTAGAACCAAAGCTGTAGGATCTCCATGACATAGGATAATAACAAGAGGAGGGATAATGTCCCAGAGGAGTCCTGGTGAGGATCCAGTATTAATAGTGTAGCAAAAGCCAGAGGCCTAGAAACAGACCAATGACTCATTGCAATGAGTATCCATCCACAAGTAAAGATGTGTAGACAAAAGGGTGTATATAATGTGTGACACACTGTAGCTTTCTAGGTTTTTTTTTGTTTTTATTATGTATATATATATATATACATATATATATATTTTGTGAGGGAAGTTGCTAGATCAGAAGGCAGATATGGAGGGACATGGGGAGATGAGTGGTATTAGGTGCATGATGTGAAATTCACAAAGAATCAAAAAGTTTAAAAAACAATTTTTTTATGTCGTCTTGATTCTTCATTTACAGTGCATGATCCTAATAATTATTACAGAGAAAAAAAATGACAACATCCTGGAACCCTGTGATGATATAACTCAGATATTAGAGTTAAACTGCCAATCTACTCCAATCCTCTTATTTAAAAATTATGTATGGACATGCATTTGCCTGTGGCATATTATATACAGAAAACTCGAAATTAAGTTTTCAAAATGAAAAAAAAATATGGGCACAGGGGTCTTTTCTGAAACTGATACTCCAACCCAGGACCATGTATGGAGATAACCTAGAACCCCTGCACAGATGTAGCCCATGGCAGCTCAGTCTCTAAGTGGGTTCCTTAGTAATGGGAACAGGAACTGTCTCTGACAAGAACTCAGTGGCTCGCTCTTTGATCACCTCCCCCTCATGGGGGAGCAGCCTTACCAGGCCACAGAGGAGACAATGGAACCAGTCCTGCTGTGATCTGATAGGCTAAGGTCAGAGGGAAGGAGAGGAGGACCTCCCTTGTCAGTGGACTTGGAGAGGGGCATGGGAGGAGATGAGAGAGAGAGGGTGGGATTGGGAGGGGATGAGGGAGGGGCCTACAGCTGGGATAACAAAGTGAATAAACTCTAATTAATAAAAAAATTGAAAAGAAAAAAAATTAAAAAGATGAAATTCATAAAGTGCACAATAAGAAAGAAAAGAAAAGAAAGAAAGAGAGAAAGAAAGAAAGAAAGAAAAAAAGAAAAAAGACGAACTAACTTGCAATATCATTTTGCCTTTCTTCACTATCAGTTACTGTTTTATACATCTTTCCTTGCAATGTGATCTTCTTCATTATGCTTTTTAATATACCTTTGATTATATTTCTGAGATTGATTTACTGGTTTAAAAAGCCCTCCAAGCATATAATGAAGTTGAGTACCACCTAAACTTTAATTAATTAATTAGTTAATTAATTAAATTATTTATTTGTCAGTAGATTTTTATTAGGGATACATTTGTAGATCTTGTAAAAATTCTAATGTACCTAATCCAGATTGGGCACTTTAAAGCATTTACCTTGGAAATGCAAATAAAAGCTAAAACACCCTGAAGTGTGTCCATTCAAAATGTCTCACTCCACAGATGACATCGACACGGGTAATCAGTAGGATGCAAACAGCGACTTCCTTAAGTTCTATTGACAACATCCACCAAAAAGCCATATCTTATTTCCCTGACTGTTAAATTGCGAGGATGCAGAACTGACACAGCACTCCCACAGAATCATGAGCCTCAGAGAAGTCCTTGTTGCCAGGCAATGTTTATCAAGTTACCAGAAACACATTTCCTCTCCTTAGACACATGATATCACCAGCCCTGGGCAGCGCCATAAGGTACTAATATCAGGGATGGTTTCCCTTCGGCTTAGCCGACCTTAAGTCTACTTAGATATGTGCTGGTTACTGCCAGGAAACGAGTGGAAACCTATCTGGCCAGCAGGGCATTGGTGTGGTTCAGAGGCATCGCAGCTGGGGGAGGCTAGTGATCACTTTCCTTGTTGGCTGCTTGCATAGTGCTTTTTGGCAAGAGAGAGCTAGGCCACAGAAAGGAACTTTTCCGGGTTTAGGTAGCTTAATTTTGTAAATCCTTTTTTCTGGAGTGCGCAGGTTCTTCAGCAATAGTTACGAACCTTCCGTTTCTGAGAGGTTCCAAAGCAACAGGGGTATCTTTCACTGTTTTCGGGGTCACCGGGGTTACTGTGACCAAGAACCCAATTAGGGGTTTGTCATAACTGGTATTGAGGTTCTTGTGTAGAGTCTAGGACAGTTGTGGGGATTATTCTTAGCCAAAGTAGAATAACTTCACTTGAGCTAATTTATATTCCTCTTCCAAGTCAAAATTAATTACAAGTTTATATTTTACCGAATATTTTCAATAAAATATATATGTATATACTTTTTTCTGAATCATTTATTCTACTCTGAGTATCCTAAGTAGACATTTTATAATGTTTTTAGAAGTGACTTTTATTTTATTGTTTCATAGTTGTTCCTTCTTTTGTGTCTTTACTTTCTTCCTTTATTCTATCTTTCTTCTTCTTCTTTCTTCTCTTTTCTTTCTTCTTAACTGCATATTTCTATGTAGCCGAGAATAATTCTAAATTCATGATTTCTCCCTCAGCCTTTTGCAGAGAGCGGGAAATAACAGGCATGCTCTAACCCACAACTCTGACAGGCAAGTGATGAATATCCTGAGATTTCCTGCAGATTTATAATCTGCTCATCCAAACTTGTGATCTCAGGACATTTGGATTATGCTTTTAGAATATCACTTTAATTCGTTTTGCTCAATGATGTTTTTCCCAGTTATTTCAAGAGCACACTCAACCTACCTGTAGCAATAAAGCAATGATGACTGTATTTTATGCTGACATAATGCATCGAGTACATTTTGGATGTGATCTGTAGATTCTAGTTGTCTTCTCATGTCTTACCTACCCACACTGTATAATTTCTGTTACTCTTTGTTATATAATCTTATAATGCTTTCTGGGAGTCACCGTCAAATTATAATTGTGAAATTGACTTTCCATATCATATGTTCTATTGAATCTTTGCAGCTATTCTACAGTGTAAAACATTTCCATATAAACTGGTGGCTCTTAGAATAGAATCTAAGATCCAGAAATAAACTCACACACCTACTGATACTTGATTTTTTACAAATACAAAACCATACAATGTAAAAAAATAGCATCTTCAACAAACAGTGCTGGTCTAACTGGATATCTACATGTTAAAAAATGCAAATATAACCATATTTATCACCCTTCACAAAGTAAAGTCGAAGTAGATCAAAGACCTCAATAAAAAACCAGACATTCCGTCTTTAAGTTCATTCTTAATTGTGAACAAAAGCACTGCTGTGCACACCTGTTCTTACATGACTAAGATCACGAAGACGACTTTTTATCTTTTCTGTATGATCATAATGTAATTATTCATATTCAACAACTTTATTCTTATCATTTGGGGGAAAACAAACTGTTTACAAAATACTTACACCAATTTATTGACCCACCAAAGGAATGGCTACAATGCAGTCATGTTTCCACCAACATTATTTTTTCTTTTTGCCTTATAACTCATCTAATGTGATTTGATATTTAATAATATTTTGACTTGCATTACTCTCAGGTAATGCAAGTTTTGGATATTTTTCTCTTCTAAATTTTCACATATTTTCTTTGGGAAAATTTCTATTCAGAGAGTTGATACAGTTTAAATTGTGTTACTTAAATTTTATTAATGATTTCTAAGAGTATTATATCAATTTCTTAATATACACATGGTTTGCAAATACTGCAAATAATTGTCAGCAATGTGTGGATTTTCTTCTTTTCCTTGACGGGAGCCATTTGAGGCACAATAGCACCCATTTTTTATACTGTATAATTTATGTACCTTTTATTTTGTCAGTTAGATTTTCATATCACATCTAAAAAGATATAACTCCTTCTGGATATTTTGTTTTCCAAAATCTGTTGTTAGCTTTAACATCTTCTCTATGATTTACTTTGAGTGGATATTTGTATGTTGAAATAGAGAGTAGCAATTTACTTTTCATACGGACATCTAGCAGTCGTATTCAATATTCAAAACATATGAGAGAAAAGCCCTTTCAACAAATGTTGAATCCTTCGTTTTAACAGAGACCTCAATTATTGATATATAAGATGCAGTTTAAGAATGATTAGTTGGTGGTTATGTTTTGGGAGAAAAAAAGGTGGAAATGACAGTGTGAAGGGGGTGGCAATACACCTTTCTTGAACACCAAATTCTCAGATTTTCATGTTCCATCCCGAAGTAGACTTTTGTGATGATAAAGGTCACGGTATGACCAAGGAGATTGTGTCTTAAAGCTAAATGAAAGTATGTCACTGGAATTGAGGTCAGCAAAGTGTGAGGCCTGCTTCTACTGTGCAAATGGATTTTAATGATAAAGTGTAGAGAAGACTTCATGTTATCCATAAATATTTAATTTAGCATAAAGGATGTGCAAGTCAAAGTAACAATCTTGTTTGAATTTTTTAGGCCATCTCAGCTAGGATGGGGAAGTTATATAATGAAGAATCAAAGACACTTTATTGTACATCTGTCATCAATTTTTTAGTGTAGCAACTCTATGATAATCTCTGTGACCAAAGTAATTGGAAATTGCTCAATATTGTGCAGGGGTCTGAGATGAGAAACTATTTTTAATTTCCATTTTATATTTAGACTGTCCATTCAAAAGAAATGGTATAACGTAAACCTCTCCCACAGTGAAAAAAACAAGTCCCGATATTTCAGTATACTTATTTGGATGAAAAGGGGTTGAGTAACTAGCACTCACCATAAATTCAAAGGTCATAAAGAATGATGGTTAAGTGTAAATATATGAAGAGTATTAGAGAGTCTAACTTATTTTAAAGGAAAATAGATACCTGGAAAATATTGACCATGTTGATCTCAGGTAACTCTATCTAAAATAAAAAATACCACCAAGAGGGTGAATTATACAAAAGCCACCTTTTTAGATAGTAGGAAATCCCAAAGGATATCAAGATCACTTACATATGTCTGAGGCATTGTTTTTAGCTTGTAGACAGCCTTCTTCCTGCTCTGTTTATGTGACTTTCCCTTGCTCAATATCTATGAAAAGATCAGAGAAGGTAACCAGTTGTGCAAGAACTGTCACATAGAATGATACCTACTTCAATAAACCCCAAACTGATTTTTGTTGGTCGCACATGAACTTAAAGATGGCCACGTTCCAATTCTTGCTATCTATCCAAATATAATGTTAATAGAATAGTTCTTACAGTCTTCGTAACCTCCGATTACGGACACTAACGCCAGGCATTCCTTGACTCTAGCTGCATTCACATTCTTCCTCTTTTAGGACAAGCGGATATTCCTGAATTGTAATGTCAAATTTCCCTCTTTCCATAAGAATGACCAATCCTTTGTTTAATTATATTTATAAAGATGCTATTTTCAAACACGATGAAGCTGACAGATTTGATATACGACAACAGTGAACTGAGCTGAAAATGCAATTAAATTTTTTTCTCATCATTCTTTTGGACAAATACAGGCACAAATTTTCATTCTCCCCAAGCAGTGGACTTGGAAAGGGGCAGGGAGGAGATAGGGGAGGGAGGGTGGGGTTGGGAGGGAACAAGGGAGCAGGACATAGCTGAGATACAGAGTTAATAAAATGTAACTAATAATAAAAATAAAAGTGAAAAATAAAGAAGAAACATAAAAAAAGAAATTTACAATAATGTAACTAATCCTTGTAAATAATGGACATAGGGTATACAGTAAAGAGCTTGGCTTGTAGATGTCCCAGTTTTACGGAAGGCTCTTTCAGTTGTAAAAGACTGCTGCCTGCATTATTTTTTTTTCCTTCTAGGTTTAATGGGAATAGAGTACATTTTGACAAATTATTCATTTCTGCTCTTTCCCTTCACCTTTCAGGTCACTGAAGGTACAGCACTTAATTTAGCTGTTAACCATTTTAACCTGAGGGGTTGTTGAAAATAAATCCTCTTTAGAAGGCTTTGTAAGGCCCATGGATGATTTCAAAATAGCTTGAAAGTCAATCAGATTAACTAAAACATTTCCTACTCAGACATCTATTAGAAACTGATGTCTCTATAATGCGGTTTTGACTTTGTGAACTGCCATCCTTTCAGCTCTACAAAATAAGCAGGAAAAGTTAATATATTTTCTTTGACTTTCATTTGGAATAATATACATTTCAAATGACATTAAGTTAAAGTGTACAATGATTGTTTCTGAAAATTATTGACTTGTTTTTAGTTTCTCTATAATTGAATTAAATACATGTGATTATATACTTCTAAACAGGCATGTGTGTGTGTAAAAATAGATTTTAAATTTTTTTAATAAGAGCCCAAATTAAAGAAAATATCTAATATCATCAGTGATGTTTTTCTTATCATTGCAATGGTTGAGATTACGGGATTTAGTAATAATTAAAAATTTGTCAAAATTTTGTAGCATTGAATTAGATAGCAAGACTTAGATAAAACCAATAGATACTGACTTAAGTGTGACATGTCATTCAGTTTCCTGAAGTTCAAGTTTTCAAGCATCCTGTGTTTTCTGTGTTTACCTCGAAATACTTACGAAAGATGACCCTAAGACATATATGGACCTAAGTTTGAATTTCCTAAAATAAGTAAATAAGTTAATTTCATTCTATCTTTTTTATCAACCTTTGTTTATTTAACTTTTATTATGTGTAGTAACCTATAAAATTTATTAAATTGTCCAATTTTAGTAGTTAAATAAAAATTTTATCATAAATTTAAAAATACTATACATGTTTCAAATAACAGATAAGAAACATGTACAAATTCCTAGAATAGTATAACAATTTAAATTTTTTAAATATTAACACAGTTAATATCGCATAATTTTATCCTTATTATCTAGAAATATATGTTCTTGCACAATACAGACAAAAACTGCTTCTTCAAAGATTTGGCATAGAAGTTTTAGAGTGTCCTTCAAAACATACTTTGGATAAGTTATTTTCACATATTTTGTACTTCTAATTACCATCCATTGCTGAAGTCATTTTCTGAAGGTAGTAAGAACTTCAAACTTCCAAATAATTCTAGTTATTAACCATTCTGCTATGCCATTCAAAGTTGATGATCCAGTTCTTAATATTGAACATAATGAAATGGCAGCTGGCTGTATTTCAAAATGTTCCACATGGTGTTAAATTTTCTGTACAATAGAAAATCAACATTATCAGGGAGAAAGTTTAATAAAAAGGAGGAATTTTAACTAAAAATTCTACCTTGATTATTCAAAGATATACAAGCATGCCAAAAATTTAATTTTAAATGCTAATTTTTATAAAGATGTACACATTCTAGATATTTTATAATTATGATGACCATAAATATAGATAGGTAGAAACTGTTCTTTGCAGACAATATTATGATGGCTTTTTATTCATTTTCTTCAAGAAAATAAAATAATAGTCCTGCAATGCAGCCAGTCCTGAAGATACCTGATAAGTGAGGGTCAGATGGAAGGGGAGGAGGACCTCCCCTATCAATAGAGTTGGAAAGGGGCAGGAAGGGTGGGATTGGGAGGGAATATGGGAGGGGCCTATGGCTGGGATACAAAGTAAATAACCTGTGATTAATATAAAAAATAAAAATTATTAAAAAATTATCAATTTTTTGAACAGAATAACAGAGCTAATTGATTTTGACCTGTTAACTTCAATATGAAGCTTTAGAAAGGTTTAACCTCACCAGATCTGTGCTTTGAGTTTCTTGTGTTTGAATAACCAACTACACAACTGATTTTATATTATGCGCCCTGGTGAAGTGTGGAGTTATCAAACAGGCAAGATTTGCCTTATTCTGAGCATTGTGCATACTCAAAAATCCCAATTCATTAATTTCTAACCTATAATCAAATTAATTTGTATCTTGCAAAATTGTCCATCTTGTATGTAGCTATAGGGAGAATGTATCATAAGGGATATCTTTTCCTCCTGGGACTTTGCCTGTAATGAGAAATATATGGTTTGGACGCCCTAATTCAGTTGTTCATATTGTACCTGACAGTCATCATTCTAGAGAATCTTAGAGACTCTGGGAATTGAAATCCATTATAATTATAAAATATCACTTGTCAATATGTTTAAATTTTTAATAGCTCTTATATGAAAACAAGCTCCTGCTCAAAATAAGCATACATTTAAGAGCATTTTCTTTTTCTAGTTCTTACTTCATCTACTGTACTGTATTTTCTCAATATATCATAAAGTAGTCCATTAAGCACTATGATTCACATCATATAATTCTTAAGCAAACTAATTTATAAAACACACAAACTTTTTTTTTCTTACTGCTTAAGCAAGTGTCAATACAACTGGTTCTGTTACAGTTACCTAATTTCAGTATTGTTCACCAAAAGAGAAACTTTTTATTCTAGTTACCATTGTAGAGATTTGGGTGTCATTTTTATCATGTTTACCTATAATTTCACTTCTTTTTAAAAATATTTATTTTAAAATCTAATGTCAAATCTCCAGAAAGTATGATCATTATTATTATTATGTGAGAAAAATATATTTTCAATTAAAAATTAAATTTTATTTCAAAAGAAGTATTCAAAGCATTAAAATTTTAATGTTATCTGTGTTTAGAAGGAAGAAGTTGACAGATCCCACCCTGTGAATCTCACCCTGTGAGATTGTGTAGTTTATGGCTATTGAGTGAGGAGATACTGGCCACTGGGAGGTTGCCCACATCCCAGTGGACAGGCTTATGCCTATGTGCATATTGCAGAACTGATTGGTTTTCTCGGCTATAATGATAATGAGTAAGAATAGAAAGATAATAATAATAACGATATGATAATAATAATAAACTTTTTAAAAAGGGCAAGTCAGGAGGAAGGTATCCCAGGGGGGAGTTGGATACAAGTAATGAGGGATGAATATAACCAAAATACACTGTAAACATGTACAAAATTTTCAAAGAATACATAAAAATATTTTTTAAAATAAAATTTGGGCCTGGGCTTGGTGGCACACCCTGTAATCCCAGCACTCTGAGGAGGCAGGTGAATCTATGAGTTCAAGGCCAGCTGGTCTACAGGGTGAATTCCAGGACAGCCAAGGATACACAGAGACACGATGTCTCCAAAAAACAAAAAATAAATTAATTAAATAAATAAAAATAACTAAATAATAAAATTTGGGGATTTAAAAGTCATACATGGACAATGGCAAAAACACGTAAGTAATGATATAAAATGAACAGAAAAATTTGTGATGCAAATAGCAATTGTATAAGAATAAAATTTGTAAAGATAATAATAATATCCCCACTTTAATGTGGTCAAAGGTCATCAGTGGGAATATCATGAAAGAAAGAATAAAAATGTTGACTAGACATGTAAAAAAAAAGAAGGAAGAGGTTGAACAAGTTTGGTTGGAGTTTGGGACAGAAAATAAAATAAAGAAAGTAAAAACATAAAGTTGAAACAATAGCCTCTTTCCAAAACATATATTTAAAGCCATAAGAATCTACAGGTCCATTATCTATCATCACTTCTTGTCTCTTCTTTCTTTATTTTTGTGTTCTTATTTTAGCAACGTTGACATCATAGATTATTCTATTATGCTTATCCAATAATACTTTTACACCTAGACTTATATTTGCTTCTTTTTTCTCCATTTACAGTTATGAAAATGGTCAAAGGATTATCATGTTACTTTATGCACTAAATGTAAAGAGGTACTGAAAACTCATAATCAAGAAACTACAAGATAAAGAAGAATGAGGTGGAGGAGCAGCAGCAGGAGGAAAAAGAAGAAGAAAGAGCAAAGAAGAAAAAAGCAAAGGAGACAAAGAATAAAAAGGAATAGAAGAAGAAAAAAATAAAAATGAACGCGAAACCATTCAAAAAGAAATTGTCAAAATAAGATGTAGGCAAGATAAGAATGTATCTATCTTTTTGTCTTAGCTTTCAACATGACCCAGGGAAACAATCACTTTGACAAACATATGTATGTTCCTATTATTTATACATTCAATTTAGTTTAATTATTCATTACAGCTTTGTCTTCTTTTTGTAATTATTTTTTTATTATTATTTTTTTTATCAGTTACATTTTATTAACTCTGTATCCCAGCCGTGTCCCGATCCCTCATTCCCTCCCAGTCCCTCCCTCCCTCCCTCCCTCATCTCCACCGTGCCCCTTTCCAAGTCCACTGATAGGGGGGACCTCCTCCCCCTTCATCTGATCCTGTTTTATCAGGTATCTTCAGGACTGGCTGCAAAGCCCTCCTCTGTGGCCTAACAGGACTGCTCCTCCCTTCGGGGGTGGGGAGGCCAAAGAGCCAGTCATTGAGTTCCTGTTAGAAATAGTCCTTGTTCCCCTCACTTTGGGAACCCAATTGGTTACTGAGCTACCACAGGCTACATCTGAGTGGAGGTTCTAGGTTATATCCATACATGGTCCTTGGTTGAATGTCAGTCTCAGAAAAGACCCTGTGCCCAGATATATTTGGTCCTTGTGGAGCTCCTATCCTTTCCCCATCAGACTAACTCCCCTTCTTTCTTATGATTTCCTGTACTCTGCCAAAGGTTTGGTCATGAGTCTTTGCTTTGAAAACACTGCTAGTTAGCGTCTTTCAGATGCGCTCAGTAGACTCCTGTCATACGTTCAATGCACATCCCATCTGTCTTTCTAAACGAGGATTGATCATCTTACCCCATGTCCGCTCAATTGATTATCTTTTTTAGGTGTATAGATTTCATTATGTTTATCATATCTTATAGGTCTATATAAGTGAGTATATCCCATGTTTGTCTTTCTCCTTCTGGGATATTTCACTCAGAATGATCTTTTCTAGATCCCACCATTTGCCTGCAAATTTCATGATTTCCTCCTTTTTGATTGCTGAGTAGTATTCCATTGTATAAAAATACCACAATTTCTGTACCCATTCCACCGTTGATGGACATCTGGGTTGTTTCCAGGTTCTGGCTATTACAAATAGAGCTGCTATAAACATGGTTGAGCAAGTGTCTTCTTTATATGGAAACCTGGGCATCATATTAGAAAGAATAAACATATTGAGGTCAAATAACTGATATCCAAGCTGTGCTTTATATGAACTATATCATTTGGGTTATTTAAATAAGTTCCTTTAGGTCTTAATTCACATGTAAGACACAGATATAAATAAGGGTTAATCAATTTAAATTAAGTGAGTAATTCATTTTAGAATGTGGAAACCTGTTGTCTGAAATGCGTTTCTCTATAAAGATCATTATAATTCAATGTTTGCAGAGTTCAAGGACATTGAAGCATTTGTTAAGGCTGAAATTTTTATTTGCACAATTATTTATTTAATGCTTGCCTGTTGTAGTAAAATAGAATGTTGGGTTCAATTTTTTTTTCCCTATGGATTAGTTTCTAAGCACATAGCATAGTTGCTGGTAAATAACAGATATCTGAAGCAAACAAAAACCACAAAGACTTTATTCAATGATCAGTCTCTGAAAAAATGATTTCAACTGTGTTTTCATTAGGAAATCAAGGAACCACGCAAATACAATAACTTGTGATTTGCTATGACAGCATGCTCAGCATTTGTTCTTCTTGGACATTGAAAATTGCAGAGCTATTGATTAAAACAGGTTAAAGTTTTAAAGAGCATCACTCCCCTTATTTGTAAAATCACATACACTGTAATTCAATTGTAGTTACTTTTCTTCTCTCTTTATCTTTGTGTGGGTGGTGGTGGTGGTGTATCTCTCTCTCTCTCTCTCTCTCTCTCTCTCTCTCTCTCTCTCTCTCTCTCTCTCTCTCTCTGTGTGTGTGTGTGTGTGTGTGTGCTGAAAATCAAGCGAATCAAGTGCAGAGCTTTACGGACTTTAGGCAAGTAAAAACCCTGACTCTTCAATGCAGCTGTTAACAAATCGAGACACAACTTGACAAACAGTGGGAGGGAGGTGGAGAAATGGTTCCGGTGGGTAAGCAACCTTGCAGAGGACCTCTGCACAGAACTACACGCCTGTTCCAAGCACGCACATCAAGCAACTGTCTCCTAAGTGCCTGAACCTCCAGAGAGAGGGGATCGGAGAGTTTCAGGCTGACTCCGTGGCACCTGTACTACCCTGCACATGACCACACACAGGCACTCACTGCTGTGATTTTAGTGGTAATTGTTCTCCCGAGGCTCGGGTATTAGAGTCTTGGTCCACAGATGTTTGTGATATTTTGGGAGAGTGAGACGTGAAGCCTTGCTGATGTCAACAGGCCACAGGGAAGGACTTTGAGGGTTTCATAGTCTCACCCAACTTCCCGATGGCTCTTTCTACTTCTGATTCCGGATGTAAGCTCTCAGCACTCTGCTCCTGCCTCCTGCTTGGTGCTGTACTTTCCTGGAAAGATGCATTCTGTTTCTGGAACTGTAAGCTCAGATAAAACCTTCCTTTTATAAATTGCTTTTTTCCGTTGTATTTTTTTTTTTTCACACAATAGCAAAATAAATAAGACATGAACTCAATGGCTGGCTCTTTGACCTCCCCACCCCACAAGGGAGGAGCAGTCCTGTTAGGCCATAGAGGAGGACTTTGCAGCCAGTCCTGAAGATACCTGATAAAACAGGGCCAGACAAAAGGGGAGGAGGTCCTCCCCAATCATTGGACTTGGAAAAGGGAAGGAAGGATGTGAGGGAGGGAGGGTGGGAGTGGAAGGGAATGAGGGAGCGGGATACAGCTGGGATACAGAGGTAATAAAATGTAACTGATAAGAAAAAATAAAAATTAAAAAAAGATAAAAACAACAAAATAAATTTTAATTATATTTTTTTAAAACTTCAAAATAATCATGAAACTATTCAGTTGGAAAATGCTAAAAGTATATGCATATTCACTTTGTAATAATAGCAAACAATGCAAATGTAAGTGATAGAAAATAAGATTTAAATTATTACATGTCCCAAATATAACATTCCTTATTTGTATGACTTCTCAAAGCCTCAAAAGAATTTCTCCAGTATAATTTCATGAAACTTATGCTTATTTAAAAGGTAAAAATTGACTAATTACTTTAATATTTTTTTTCTTTTTGCAACAATAGATTTTCAATGCAGCAATGCGCACATATTTGGTAAGAATCTACCAATGAACTACCTCTATAACCACAATTAGCCCGTAAACTATAAAATACAGTACAGACATTTATGCTAATTTACATAATTACCACATCTGCAGTGATTATCTAGTCCATAGAAATTTGAATGGTTCATTGGTTGATACTGTAATTAATCTGGCTAATGTTGTAATTAACCAAATATTGTTTAGGACATCTATTTATTCTAAGAAATTTGTGAGATATTTTTGCCAGTTGTCTTTAAGAAATTTATAGCCATCTTTTGAAGCTGTGTGTTTGTGTGTGTGTGTTTATGAATGAGTATTGGTGTATATACCTGTGACTGAATATGTGGACATCAGATGTTGATGGCAGGTGCCTTTCGCTATTTACCCACAATTTATTTGAGACAGAGTCACTCACTGAACATGGAGTTCACAAGTAGTCTTGTCTTACTGGCCTGAGAGGCCCTGGGATTTACCTGTTTATAACTCCTATCCCAAGTCTTCAATTCAAGGTGTGTACTACCAAGCTCCATGTTTTGCAAGGGTGCTAGGTATCAAACTCACAAGCTTATTCTTTTGGAGCAGGTAAGTCACCCACTGAACCATGTCCCAACACCATCCGTTCTCTTTTAAAGCAGAATCTAAGTACCTAGTAAATACAGAGCATGACTATTTCCAGAAATTATAGCATTTTAAATTAAGGTGGTGCATATTAATTTGTGGAGCACTGGGGGAGAATATCTGACCTCCAGATGTTGAGCTTAGATATCCTCCTCCCATCCTCCACAAATTAATACAAACTCTCTTCGTTAAAAGAATACACATTTTAAATATTTGCAAGTGTATTAATAAAATCATTGTTTTCTAAATCTTACATTAATTACATAGTATTCTTGTAATTAGTTCACAGCTCAGACCTTTGCAAAGGTTGTACTTTATGTTGACTTTTATTTTTCACATAACTGAAGATGTTCTTGAAACAAACTACCTTTAAATCTAACGTTGTCTGTTGATCCCTATAGTATCTACTCTAATGTTTCATGAATTATGTATAATACCTTTACAATTGTATTTAAATAAATAGTGTTTAGCTTTGCTTTGTATTGTAGTAGCCTAGCAACTTCAAAAGTTAACCAACTTACTTGTACAAAATATTAAATTACATTTGAAAAAGAGTAAAAATATATTTCCTTTCTAAATTACACATAGATGAACCAAAGGTATTTAAAATAAAAGCAATTTAGAGCCATTACCTATCGTTCTTTTTATTTTTTAAAGCACAAAGTTTAATGTAATTGTTATTGTGTATAATGGAAATACAAGGAGAAAGAATATATATATAATTTATTATTTATTATAATTTATTCACTTTGTATCCCAGCTGTAGTCCCTCTTTTCTCTCCTCCCAGTCCCACCCTTCCTCCCTCATCTCCTCCTTGCCCCTTCCCAAGTTCACTGATAGGAAAAGTCCTCCTCCCTTTCTATCTGACCCTAGCCTATCAAGTCTCATCAATCCAGACACAACGAACCCATTAGAAAAAAAAATTGAGGAAGAGCCTTGAACTCATCTTTGCCAACTTAAACTGTCATGTGTGATCTCAGACATTCTGCTAAGATGAAATCTCAAAGTAGTTTTGATTTATATTTCTTTTGATGGTTAAGGATATTGAACATTTTTTAAGTGTTTCTCAGCCATTTGAGTTTCCGTTAAGTGTAATGTTTAGAAGTCTACCTCAATTTTAATTGGACTATTTAATCTTTTGATATCTAATCTACTGTTTTTTTATAAAATAAAAGAGATCAGAGCCATGTGATTTTAGTACAGAATTCTACCAGACTTTCAGTGGGCTAAGGGAGCGGTGAGGGGCGGGGAAGAGGAAGGCAGGTTAGAACTGGGGGAGATGAGGGAGCTGGCTACAACCTAGATACAAAGTGAATAAATTTTAGTTGATATTTAATAAATATTAAATCAACAAAAAAGAGCAGAAAAATAAGAAAGAAATGAGACACACCATGACAAAACCAACTTTAAGCTATCTACATATCCTGTCCTAGAGAAGGTGATGTTAAGAAAGAAAGAAAAAAACTCCCATCTAAAGAAGTTAATCATACTCTCACATATTGAGATGATTTCAATTCTGAAATAAAAAGACACAAAGTAACAGAATGGATTCCAAGCCTGGATTTGATCCAACCTGCTATGAACATAGTTGAGCTAATTGAATGGTGGAGTATCTTTGGGGAATATTCCTTATTTGTAACCGCCAGAATCTGGAAACAAACTAGATACCCCCAATGGAAGAATGGATTTAGAAATGGTGACACATTTACAAAATGGATTACCACTCAGCTATTGAAAACAAGAAAATCATGAAATTTGCAGGCAAATGAATTGAAATAGAAAAGATCATCCTGGGAGAGGTAACCCAGATCTAGAAAGATGCCTTTGGTACATACTCACTTATAAGCAGATATTAGCCATATAATATAGGATAACTGTACTAAAATCTAAAAAACCTGAACAAGAAGGACCCTAGGAATGATGCTTTAATTTCATTGGGAATGGCAAACAGGATAGACACCATAAGTGGTATAAGAGAGGAAACAAGGCACAAGCCTATTGAAGAGGCCCTCTGAAAGGCTCCACCCAACAGGGTATCAGGGTATCAAAGCATATGCTGAGACTCACAGACAAACTTTGGGCATAGTGAAGGGAGTCTTATGGAAGAAGAGGGAATAAAAGGATCCAGAGGGGACAGGAGCTTCATAAGGAAACCAACAAAGACAAAACGTTTGGGTCCATGGGGCCTGGACTGAACAATACACCAACCAAGGACCATGAATGGAGAGGACCTAGACCCCCTCTTCAGATGTAGCCCATGTACAGCTCAGTCTCCATGTGGATTCCCGAATAAGAGGAGCTGGGGCTTCTTCTGTCATAAACCCAGTTGCTTGCTCTTTGATCACTTCTCCTTGGTAATGTGGCCACAAAGGAAGAGGACCCAGGCAGTCCTGATGGTACCTGATAGGCAGGGAAGGAGGACCTCCCCTATCAGTGGACTAGGGAAGGGGATGGGGGCAAGAGGGAGGGAGGGTGGAACCTAGAGGAGATGAGGGAAGGGGCTACAGTTGGGATATAAAATGAATATATTTTTAAAAAGAAAAAGAAAAAATACCATCATTGTATCAAAAATGTGTGTGCATTTATTCTTTTAAATAAAGTTTATAATAAATTTAAACAAAACAAAAACTTGACCCATCCTTCTATTACAACCTGGAAAGATACATTAACATCTAGGATAGATATCATTTCAAGAAAGAGGATGAAAAAAGATATTCCAAAGTAATGTACTTAAGAATCAAATTGGTATATTCATTTTAATATCTAACACTACAGATTCAAACCAAACTAATCAGAAGTGATGGAGAAGACACTACATACAAATTAAAACAAAATGTATTCTGTCTAGAAGATCCAGATTGGGAGACAGTGTTAAGGAACTTGTAACAGTAGAGGGAGTCAAAATTGAAATCAGTAACAGGACAGGAGCCTACCACAGAGGACCTCTGAAACACTCTACCTAGCAGTGTATCAAAGCAGATACTGAGACACATAACAATACCTTCCACAGAGTGCAGGGAATCATATGAAAGAAGGGGGAGTTAGTATGACCTGGAGAGGACAGGAGCTCTATAAAGACCAAATATATCTGGGCACAGGTGTCTTCTATGAGACTGTATCTCCAACTAAGGACTATGTATGGGTATAACCTAGAACCTCTGCACAGATGTAGCCCATGGTAGCTCAGTATCTAAGTGTCTACCCTATTAAGGGGAACAGGTACTATTTCTGACGTGAACTCAATGGCAGGCTCTTTGACCTTCCCACCCCCGAAGGGAGGATCAGTCTTGCTAGGCCACAGAGGAGGACTTTGCAGCCAGTCCTGAAGATACCTGATAAACCAGGGTCAGATAAAAGGGGAGGAGGTCCTTCCCTATCAATGGACTTGGAAAGGGGCAGGGAGGAGATGAGGGAAGGAGGGTGGAATTGGAAGGGAATGAGGGAGTGGGATACAACTAAGATACAAAGTTAATAAAATGTAACTAATAATAAAAAAATTTTAAAAACTGAAATCAGGATACTTATTTTCAATAAAATAGGAAACTTTGAGAGGAACAAAGGCAAAATTTACCAAATACATAAAATATTTAGTCAAAAGTGGAGGTAAAATTACAATACACTGGTCATATGTCAAACTTCTTTGGTAATCTAAAATTTTCATCTCTAATTTTCAAAATGAAAATACAGTTACATGGTCACAATTTTATTACATTTTTAATGTAACACAGTTGATACTGCGTTCATCTAATTTGATTTATCCAGTTTTATAGCTAATGAACTGAACAGATGTGTTTGGCTAATAATATTACTAATTTCGTTAAGATTGACAAATAATATTATGTGGTGGTTACTTCACTTTTTAAAAGTTTATAGTTTCAAATTTAAAGAATGAAGATGAACTATCAAACAGAAATATGAGTATACATTGTTCTTAATATTGCACCATTGCTTAAATATAATTCCAAAATATTTAGAAAGTAAGAATTTTTAACTATTGAATTTGTATTTGTGCTATGTGCGTCATTAAGCAAGCAAAATGAATTTATTTTTAAATAAAATGAATATCACAGAGAAGATTTTTTATACGTATGTCTAATTTTCTCACCCTAGTGTTGACTAACTGAGACAGATGGTGCCTTTGATTAGGGCACACTATTTAGAGCAGCATTATCGAGACTCGGGGGACAGTTTGATCAGGGAAAGATGAGAACAGATTGGTGGACTGAACGTATTGTGATGATGTGATTTCATGATTTCGTGGATGTTCAATGCACAGTTTAATATTTAATTTTCATGATAGTACCAAGAGCAAGCTATGCCAATATTACGTTTCACATATTATTCAGCAACTAAAATGAAAGCAAGAGAATATTAACAGAATCATCATTGAAGTGAGTATGTGTTTGTGTTCGTGTCTGTTTGTCCCTGCATTCATATAAATACACACCTTTAAACATCTTGATATATAGCTGTCAGTATAAACACTTATGAATAAACTGAAATTCGGGGGAAAATATTACCAACAAAAACTACACAGTACGTCCCCTCTAAAAACAAAGTTAGTCTTCATTTATATTCTTTATTATTCTTCCAGCCTACATTCATATCACTTTCAGAGAAAGCCAGCCCCTGCTGTGGACACTAAAGTTAGGGAACAATACATGCGAATTACAAAAGCAGTTTCAATAATGCTTCCTCTTCCCCCTCCCTGTTTTTCTCTCTTATTCTCCCTTTCTCTCTCTCCTTCCTCTCCCTCTACCTCCTTCTTCATCTCTCTCTCTTCTTCTATCTCTCCATTTCTGCCTCTATATTTTCCTTTCTCTCTCCCCTTCTCTTTTTCTTTTCTTCTTCCTCTCCCTCCCCTTTCCTGTGCCCTTCCACAATCTCCTTGGATGTAGTCTCCTCTAATGCTAGAAAACCTTGTGTACAGCCTTATTCAGATTTGGCCTTAAAGCAGTGTTAGACTGTTTAGAAATAAGTAATGTAGGAGTGGTTATATGGAATGTAATTTTCATTAAAAACTCATGGGATAATCCTGTGGCTAGTCCTGTGTCTACTCTGATAGAATTTACTGTGACAATGGCCACTCTCAGCTGCGCCATCGTAGTATCGAATTCTCCAGTCCAATTACCTAAAATATAGCTCGACAATTGTTTAGACAGATTTGCAGCACAGGAAAAATTCTCATGTTGTATGCTAGTGGCACAAAGTCCAGCATACTTTCATTGACAGCCAGGTTGAGCGATTCGCCATAGGGTATCAATTTGCTCCTGCAAGAGGTCAATCCTCTGATTGAACACCATCAAGCTTCCTTTTAGTTGAGCATTAATTCCTTTATGTACAACTAAGGCATGAGCTACATTGGCTAAATGATTATTCAGGGTCTGAGCAGTCTGCCCAGTATGACTCATGGCTAATGCCCTGGTGGTAGCTCCAACAGCCGTCAATGAGATGGTAGTAACAATGGTGGCTGTAGTTCCAAGATCCCTTTTCTGTCTGAAGAGAGTCATAGCGTGAGGGGCATCAATGGGCACAGGCACCCAGTGAGGCATGCGAGTAACCAGGGCATACCTAACTTTACTAGCATTCCAGCATTGGGCAAAAAAGCAAGTATCATTACCACAATTACTTGGCTCTATCTGGCTAATAATGAATAAAAATGGGGGATATAGACAAACAGGTGTGGGCTTATAGGAAATATTATGAGAAGCCTTAACCCCTCGTTGGAACATCCTGCATCAGTTCTAGAACTAGCAGTGGTGGTGTCCGAGGTCTGAGTAGGTTCAGGAGACCATTGCCCCCAGGGGCGAGACGTGCTCCATGCCAATTGACTAACTCCATGTTCAACATGGATTGCTGCAGCCATGAATCATCTGAAGGAATGGGCGGGCATGGGAGCGTTAGCAGGCCTTCTGGTGTTGGTCTCCTTGGTTTGCCTGTGGTATATATGCAAGATTAGAGTCTCACAACAGTGTGATGCAGCCATGATCATTCAGGCCTTTACAGCCATTGAAGCAGGACATTCTCCCCAAGCATGGTTGGCTACCATAAAAAGCTAAAATGATATGCTCAGGATGCGAGGCTAAGCACTGCACTCA
The DNA here is from genome assembly GCF_030254825.1 of Meriones unguiculatus. Classification (NCBI taxonomy): domain Eukaryota; kingdom Metazoa; phylum Chordata; class Mammalia; order Rodentia; family Muridae; genus Meriones; species Meriones unguiculatus. The sequence continues at coordinate 5,865,983 of NC_083360.1, forward strand.
GTGTCAGCCGCTTTGGACCCAGAGAAGAGCATGTCTGATTGCATGCAGGTTGATGCCTCAGGTCCCGCCTCTGAGAAAAAGGTATTGGACGGGTCTGATGCTCTTTGGGTGGATGACACCTAAATGAACATCTGTACAAAGTCCCAATTTATTTCTAATATCAGAGATCAGACCTCTACTCTTGCCTGATGCGTCTAAAACAAAAAGGGGGGACTGTAGAGAGCTGCGGAATGCTATGCCTTAAAGATGGAGCTGGTTTCCGCCTTCCACCTTCCCGATGGTGAGTGCTCTCTGTCACGAACAACTCCACATTTGGCTAAGGCCGAGGATCTGGCTTGCTTCCATGTATGTGGACCTATCTGCATTGCCCCCGTGGCACGCCTGGGTTGGCTACCCAGAGGCTATTTAAGCTGTGGGCTGGCTTTCCCCGGGGTCCGAGGATTGTTCAATGTTCCTGAATAAACTGCATTGAAAAAAAAAAAAAAAAAAAACTCATGGGAAATAATTGCTGGAATGTTATGGCTTACATATTGTAGATTGGGTTTTGATCTTGGCAAGCACATTTAACCTGGAATGCAGACTTGACAGGATCTAGACTGGCAGGAGAAAACTCTCTGAGGTATCTGTGAGGAAGCTGGTAGAGGGCAGTAGTGGAGGTGAGGGGACACACCCCATCTTGGGTGGCACTGTTCCGTAGCGGGGTCCCATGCACAATAGAAGGGCAGTGAAGTATTCGCCCTCTGCGCTTCCCAGCTGCAGATGGAATGTTACCCCAGTGCTGGACACGCCTGTTGCCGTGACCTCCCTGCCATGCTGGATAATGCTTTATACTTGGATTCAAAACAAACTCTTCTTTTTTTGCTTTTTGGGCATTTTTGTCACTGCAACATAATACATAAATGACACAATATAGTTAGTGGCTTCTATGAAATACTTAAATATTTCTTTGCAAATATTTTGTTGTCAAATATTTTTTAACCTAGTTGATGGTTCCAAACATATGATTATTTTATTTCTTTAGCAAATTTCTCATCAGTCTTTCTAGCTATCTTTTATGGTAATCTGACCAATATCAATGACTTTGGATAAAATATTTAAATAAATATACATGATATAGGTATTTCTTTTTTATTTTTTTTATTTTTTATTAATTACAGTTTATTCACTTTGTATCCCCCATAAGCCCCTCCCTCCTCCCCTCCCAACCCCACCTCCCTCTCCCTTCTTCTCGATGGCCCCTCCCAAGTCAACTGATAGGGGAGGTCCTCCTCTCCTTCCTTCTGATCTTAGTCTATCAGGTCCCATCAGGAATGGCTGCATTGTCATCTCCTGTGGCCTGGTAGGGCTACTCTCCCCTCAGGGGAGGTGATCAAAGAACAGGCCTATCAGATTATGTCAGAGTCAGTCCCTCTTCCCATTACTATAGACATCAGAAGAAGAAGAAAACAGGAAACAAACTAGGAGCCTACCTCAGAGGGCCTCTGAAAGCCTCTGCCCTACAGACTATCAAAGCAGATGCTGAGATTTATGGCCAACTGTTAGGCAGAGTGCATGGAATCTTATGTAAGAAGTGGGAAATAGTAAGATCTGGAGAGGACAGGAACCCCACAAGGAGAGCAACAGAACCAGAAAATTTGAACGCAGGGGTCTCCTCAGGGACTCATATTCCAACCAAGGAACATGCATGGAGATAACCTAGAACCTCTGCACAGATGTAGTCCATGAAAGCATAATATCCAAGTAGGTATTTCTTAAAGTAGAAATATAAGATTCACATGAGGAGGCAATATTGCTATTTACTGATACTGAATTTGGAGTTTAAGAAATGTTTCTAACAGGGATTTTATCATGAATAGGCTTGCGATTTTTTCTTCCCAAATTTTAAACATTTGCTTTTTTGTTAGAAGTAAATAATAACATCTTTTGAAGAAGCTGTAAAGATTCCACAAACATGGTTTATAAAGTATTCACATCTAGTTTCTCCAGGAAAACTGCTCACAGCGAACCTACTATTACTGCAAGACTATCAGATTGAGAGTACAGCTCAGAATTCAAAGGAATAACACTACACAAACACAAAAGAACTCTTTCAAGTAAGACTATAATTTTTTGGGTAGGGCAGGAGAGGAAAGGGCTTATTTGAATTATGCTTCCAAATCCCTATTCATCACTGAAGGTAGTCAGGACAGGAACTCAGACATGGAGGTAACCTGGAGGCAGGAGCAGATGCAGAGTCCATGGAGAGGGATGCCTCCTAGCTTGCTCCGCATGGCTTGCTCAGCCTGCTTTCCTAGAGAACCCAGGACCACCAGCCAGGGGTGTCACCACTCACAGCGGGCTGCCCCCCACCAATCACTAAGGGGAACAGAAGCTGTATCTGACATGAGCTCAGTGACTGGTTCTTTGATCACCTCCACCTGGGGGAGTAAAGCTGTACCAGGACACAGAGGAAGACAATGCAGTCAGCCAGTCCTGATGAGACCTGCTGATAGGCTAGAGTCAGATGGAAGGGAGGAGGACCTCCCTTATCAGTGGACAAGAGGAGGGGCATGGAGAGAAAAGAGGTAGGGAGGGTGGATTTGGGAGGAGTCAAGGGAGGGGACTAAAGCTGGGATACAAAGTGAATAAACTGTGATAACAAAAAAAATTAAAAAGACTTCAAGTTAGTGATAACCACTTTATAATGATGAACAAAAAGTAGAGTTTACAGATTCACTGAATCCACTAATGTGTGAATGAATGGTGCCCTTTGACTATGAATGAAGACAAGTGACTTCAAAACACACTCCTGCTGTCTCATGAATTCTGAAGACCTTCCCTAAATTGTCCAGTCTCTTTCAGATTGGCAGTATCAGCTCTACATTTGGATAGCTCACACATAACCAGGAATGTGCTCTCTCTCCTGAAGAGCTGGCATTCTTTCTGAGACTGTTTTATAAGTTCTGTGACTCAGTGCTTATTTGCTTTGTGGAAAGCATCTTTGAATTTGCTTTTGCAACATAAAAGTAAAACTCGGTAGGAATTCACGCAGAGCTTTGCTTACTGAGAAGCTTGAAGAACCAGGGTACCTTTTGTATCACAAAGTACACAGCATGGTATTAAACAAAACAACTAAGCCATGCTACTCTGGCTTTTTCCTGCAAGGGAGATATAAGATAGACACCTGTCTGTGCACTCTACAGGCAGATGCTGGTGTGAATAGCCCTTTGCTTTGAGTGTAAATGGAAGAGAAACCTTTTGAGGCTCCCCACCTATGCCCTCTGAGGAGACTCTGGACAGCTAGCAAACAAGGCTCTGGCAGGCCTTTCCCTTCTTTCCCATTATCTCTTCCTGCATCACTAAAAATCCTTAGATTGCATTCCTAAAGCTAACCACAGAGCTCTTTTCTCTGGTTTGGCAACGTCCTTCTCCCGAGGCTGATTACTAAGGTCCAGCTATCAAAGTACTGAGGTTTAGTAACCAAAAGGCCCCTTTGGATCACCCAATTAAGTAAATTAAAATTGAAGAAAATATAATCATCCCATAAAAGGTATAAAGAAACAAAATTTTTTTCACTGCATCTGTTTTGGAAATTATCTTCAAGTTTTAAAAAAGCAGGGGAAGCAAAATGAAGCAAAAGAAAGAAGGGTAGAAAAAAAGGGAGGGAGGGAGAGAAAAAAGAGAAAGCAGAGTATGTTAGAGAAAATACTGGCTCAGGATCCCCAGTACCAAGTCCATGCCCGATTAAAAGCAAACACCTCTTCTTAACACTGGCTATTTATAAGCTGCCCTTTCGATGTGTCACGTCTGTCTCCTCTCTATCTAGAGGCAGCCCTTTGTCTTTCAGCGGAAATACTCCTCCTCCATCTTATTCCCTCCCCCTCTCATTCTCCACAATCCTTTATCTCCAATATTTGTGCCTTATTTCCTGCTCTCTGATTCAGTTTTATAAAACTGACTGGATTTCTTTAGTTAGAAAGCAAATGCACATATAACTGTTCTTTGATAAACAGAAAACCTACTGTCTAGTCTAGGTAAACCCTAAAATTTCAGGGGGGATCTACTTGGCAACACAGGACATTTAGAAATTATGCTTACTTTTGTAAGTCATATATTGTACATTGTAAGAATTATGAGATTATCATTGATTTATACTCATAGAACCAGAAAAAATACTTTCCTAGCTTATGTTATCATTCTATAATTGCCATGATACCCCCTATTATGTATCATTGTTCAGCTGGGAACATAGTTTAGCTAGTAGCATGCACACCTAGCAGCACAGGCCTTTTTTTGATGGTCAGAAATATATAAAAGAGATCATGGTGGTGAGGTATTGCCATCTTAGCCATGGGGAATTTGAAGCAGGAAGAACAGATACTCACTTTCATGCTTGACGGTCCAGCCTGCTGACTTGACTATATGGGTTGTTCAAAACCAAGTTGTTCTACACAATATCCGGTTTTAGAAGTAGGGAAATAGATATATCAATAGAGATAGGTAATAGATAGTGTTATTGATTATTAAAGTTTATTATTGATTTATCTTTTAGTTAAATAGTGGTTATTCCTAAACCAGCTGTACACCCAAACCACCACTCAGAGACTAGGATTTACTTAATTAACCTAGAGCACAACGCTGGGCAAAAGTTACTCCATCCTAAACCTCCAAGCCTGCATAGTTTCCTACCATTCATATTTCCCAGATTATACTTGCTTTTAGTCATATCTTGGGTCAGGTTCATCTCTCATTGTGGTTTCAAATCTTCTCCTGCTGATCTCCCCTCTCTGACTCCTCCTACTCACTTGTTTCTTTTCCTCTCTGGACCAGGATGTCCCACCCTATGCTCTCAATTGCTTAGCATTGGCTGGTTGTTTTATTGACAGTACAGAGAACAAATGGTGGCATGTTTATACAAACTTGAGACAGGTGATGTTTAGAATAAAGATCAAAATGCAGTGTTCAGATAAAAACCAGATAGTGGGTAGAGAAAACAGCATTTGAATGAACAAGGATAAACTATATACGTTTCACAAAATAGTATGCCAACAGGATATATAGAAAGATGGATAGACAGAGAGACGATAGTCAGAAAACAGAGTCATGGTTTACCACACATTCAGGTTTTGTGTAGTATTTTTCAGTATATACTACACTTTCATTGTACACACCATGGGTTACCCCTAATGACTGGCTCTTTGGTCTCCCCACCCCCGAAGGGAGGAGCAGTCCTGTTAGGCCACAGTGGAGGGCTTTGCAGCCAGTCCTGAAGATACCTGATAAAACAGGATCAGATGAATGGGGAGGAAGTCCCCCCTATCAGTGGACTTGGAAAGGAGCACGGTGGAGATGAGGGAGGGAGGGAGGGACTGGGAGGGAATGAGGGATCGGGACACGGCTGGGATACAGAGTTAATAAAATGTAACTGATAAAAATAAATTAAAAAAAAAAGAAAAAAATTATTAAACACACAAAAAAAGAAAAATGTTTTGTTTTGTTTTAATTTTGGAAGGGAGCATTGTACTTTGTCAGTGTTGAAATCGTTAACCCCAAACATCTTAGGATTTTCTGTAACCCCAAACACACACTCTGAACATTAAATACTTTCTAGTTCTTAGATAAGTTTATTTTCTGAAACTGGGATTTTTACATATCTACATAGTAGATAAAATAAGTAATAGCTTATATCCAGCTTATTTTTCATTATATACAGCTTTTAATGTTCATTTAGTTTTAACATATCAGAAATATGTTTGTTGTTATGGCTAAGTTATACCATATTTTATGAATAAGCATTTCACTTCACTCATTTATCTGATAACCAACACTTCCTTTATTTCTGCTAACCATTGTGGGTGGCATTACAATAAGTAGGAGTTTAATTTCAAGGGTATTGTTTAATTCTGTTCCAGTTCATGAAGTATCATCAGGCTATTTTCAGCCACAAATTATCTCATGCTACTACAAGCAAAGGTCAAGCTGTGTTTTCAGATGCTGTTTCCCGTTATTCCTGAGCTTCCAGTCTTCTGTCCAATCCTGGAAATGCTAATGTATTTCTTTTCTTTGGTTAAATTTAGCTTACCACCCTGAGTTTTTTATGTTATTACTACATTTACTAAGCTACTTTGTGTGTTTGTGTAAGTTCATCAGTAAGCATTTCTATGGTTTGCTTTTAGAAGCCAGAGAGAATTTTCAGTAGCTAATTCTTTCCTTTCACCTTTTGGATACTACTGACTAAACACACAACAGGCTTGGCAGAAAGCACTTTTGGTCACTGAAACTTCTCACTGACTCCTGCCAGCTTTCATAACCAAAAACACGACAAACAAATATAAAGAGATAAAAAGACATATTTAGCATATACAAGAAATTATATAAGTATATGGTTATGAAAGATTACATAACCATTACATACATTACATGAATGATTTACACTGGTGTAATTCATAGCTTCTTTGGCTCAATATCAGTATTAATCTTTAACTTGATCAAAAGTGGGTCTTTTTGTTGAAATTATAATTTGTATTGGCTCTAAAATTTTAATATATAAGGTTTTCAAAGTACATTATTATTGCTATTTGAATTACTATTTATGAAGTGTATGAATGTGTACATATGATACATAGAACATATGGAGACTGAAGGACAAGAATGAAGTCTTGGTCCTCTTCTTTTACTTTTACGTGGGTTCCTGTAATTGTACTCACATTAATCAGCCAAAGCAGCAAGTGCTTTTAATTTCTGAGCCATTTTGTATACAGCAAGTCATCTTAAACTATAATCAACACAATTTTTTAATGAATTCATAAAGATGGGTAAAGAGGATAGATAATCTTAAAAGGGCAGTTGAAATAATGGTTAGCCCATTTTAGAATAGTGTAATACATTATAACAATTACATAAAACATACACAATAATATACTAGTCTGTTTAAATCATTCATGATTTTAACCATGAAAAAATATTTTCATTGATTACTTAATATTTATTACATAAAAAATAAGAGCCAATATAATTATGTTGAATAAATTTACTTTCTAATCTTGTATGCAGAATTCTTCAGAGAGATACAGGATTTAATTCTTAATTTCTATTTTATCTGATAATGAAATCACTATCAAAGAAAAAACAAAATTAATATACATCTGTGCTCCTCATGATTATGCAAATGAATTTTCCAAAACACTTATAGAGACTGAAAGTGGTTTAGACAGATACCCACATTTCACTTTACATCTGATACTCATGAGGTTGAGCCACTGTTTGGTTAAGTAATTCTGGTCTGTCACTAATGTGAATCATATTTCACTTGTAATGATGTATTGCTTGTTTATAATTATATTACATGTAAAAATCAACTGGTTCTGTCCATGAAAACATCATGAAGTAGATACTACTAATAAATGGGCACTCTGGGTGTTAACAAATCACTTCACAGAATGTCCACAATTGCACCCTGTGTAGATCAACTTTCATTCATGTACACACAGAAAAGTACAAAGTTTTACTGGTTTCTTATTTCCCAGTGTAAACTCACCTGCAGTATAATGGAAAGTTAGTTACAGGCTTATTAATTGATAATATATATGAAAGCACATCAAATAAAAGTGAATTTCAGAAAAAGAAATCAGAATAAAAATATAAATGATGGTCTGGAAAAACAAAACACAAACAAAAGAAACAAACAAAGAAAGAAACAAAAAATGCTTGACTGAGATTGTTGAAAGCACTTCCTTCATCTACTAAATAAGGAAAGTTCAAGTTATGAGAAAAGATGATGTTGTCCTTGAGACCACATCATCAACTAAACACTTTACACACAAAGAAAAGAGACATATATTTGCTCCATTGTAGTGCACAGAGAAATGTACCATGACCTAACAAAGATTCTTAGTTCACGTTCAAAGTTTTATGAAAAGTTTTGACAACGCCTTGAAAACGCTGGTTAGTGGTTAAGTATGTGTACCACCCTGTCACTGGACCTGACTTTGTTTTCCAACACTGATGTTAGTGGCTTACAATCACCCGTAACTTCAGCTCCTGGGGATTGATGCCCTCCTTTGCAGCATGTAAGGCCCTGAAATAACCTAAGAATAAAACCACCAACAAACTCAAATCTATATATAAAAATATACTTAAACTTAAAACTAAGGAAACACAAGTATCATAAAATTTGTCTTGGATAACTGTTAGGGTATTTTTGATTTTTTTTTCTTTTTACAAAGGAAACATAATATTTTAAATAAGAGCATAACTAAGTCTTAGATTTGATAATTATGTGTAGAAGCCACACTATCACATTTCTATTTCCCGAAGATTTATTGTGTTCAAATATTTCAATATATCATGACGAGATATACAGCTATATTTTCAAATTATATAATATTGTTAATGTATTCCTGGATTTCTGGTTTTCAATCCCAATGGGATATTTTGTTTTAACTACAGATTTCACTGGGATGTAAATTCTTAGAGCATTTATGCAGTGTTCAAATAATAATGTGTATTACTTTAGGAATGTCCACAGATGTTTAATTATGTTTTTTATTACTGAATACTTATTGAAAATATTAGTGATTCACTTGTAAATCCCTTGGCACATTCAATTCATGTGGTGAAGAAAGCTCAAAATAGTCTGAAAATTTGTAAAACCCAACAGGAATGAAAGCTGCAAAAATGAACATATGTTTAAATCATTTCTAATTTACGTGCATTTGTTAACCTGAAAAAGGAAAGAATGTATTTAGTAAGAAATATGCCTAGACATTACTGTAAGGACACATAATACATAGATGTAAAACATGCATGAAGGTCTCAAATACCTGGCCTGCTACGTGGAGTGAAGCTCCCCATGCCAGCTGCAGTACTTCGTGTCTAAGGGGTGCTCAGATCACCATGTGTGAGTTTGTGCAAGAGTTAGTTGGATGAAACTGTCATGGATAGATTCCCAGAGCAGTCCAAGAACAGAGATGCTCTGAGAACCAGCCACCACTACTCTGTCCTCAATATTCCAGTAACTGCAGTGATTTTTCAGAGCACCTTGGGAGGAAGTGGTTATCCCTCTCATCTATCCATAGGCTTAGCAGATTGGAGTTGATCACAGGTCACTTTCAAGGTTTCAGTATTTCCGGATGTACTGAAAGACTGTAACACTGTCATAGTCCAGCAGTGTATAGCCAGTCTTTTAGCCTTCCCTTATGAACAAAGCAGGGCAGACAACAGTATGCTTTCTGATCTTGCTTGATTGACTAGAATTCTGACATGGACATACTATATCACAGGTCAGTGTTAATAGCAGACTGCTTTGAAAGCACCAGCAGTTGATGGCTGTTAAGGGAGAACCAGTAGTCACCAAGAATGAGCTCCATGATGTTGCAGGATATTTGATCCCATTGGGAACCTGGAGATTTTGAACTATAAAAGCATCTCTTTTGTTTGTTGAGGTTCAGCCCTAACACACATCTTTAATCCAAGAACTCTATGTTTATTGTAAATAGGAGGTTATGGTGTGGCTCATCCAGCCCTAGCACACACCTTTAATACAGAGATTCTATACTCAAGATTTAATAAGGTTAACCCTACTTCAAGAGTCAGAGAAAGGAACCAGCTGACAGGGATTAAGTAGAAAGGAGGGACTTTAGATTGAAGGGTATTTAAGACAGCATGGAGAAGATGAAAGGGTCTTTTTGGTTTTCTAGGTCTTTGGCTTTAGCTCTTGGCTTTTACCTCCTGGGCTGTAACCTGGACAGGCAAGCTTTTGGTCTTAAGCTTTTGGATTTTAGCTTTTTCTTTCTGGGATTTGAGCAAAGTAGGAAGGTCAGCCAGGTGCTTTCTCTGCCTTTCTGAGCTAGCAGGTTTTCACCCCAGCATCGAGCTCCCGAGTCTTCATTGGTAAAACTGAATGGTAGGGATTTTCATTCTTTTAAAACAACACAGTGTTATATTTTTTCTGTCTCAAGGGGTCATCTCTATAAACACACATACAGGCACACACACACACACACACACACACACACACACACACACAGGACTGCATGACCATGCTTGCACATAAAATATAGCTGTTAAAGCAACACTTTCACAGAACGATCTTTATGGTTAATTCTAAGCTGAACATCTGTGAATGTTTTTGTTGTTGAGAATATAAGATGTTGAACAAATGTCCTTGTTGTGTTCTTGGGGATCTTTTGGATATATGCCTAGGAGTAGTATAGCTGGATCTTGAGGAATTACTATTCTTAATTGTCTGAGAAAGCTCCAGATTGATTTCCAAAGTGGTTGTACAAGTTTGCATTCCCACCAGCAATGGAGGAGGGTTCCCCTTTGTCCACAACCTCTCCAGCATGTGTTGCCACTTGATTTTTTATCTTAGCCATTCTGGTGGGTGTAAGATGAAATCTCAGGGACATTTTCATTTACATCTCTCTGATGACTAAGGACATTGAACATTGTTTTTAAGTGTTTAACTACCATTCTGTATTTCTCTACTGAGAATCCTCTGTTTAGCTCTGTATCCCATTTTTTAATCGGATTGCTTGATTTGCCGCTTTTTAACTTCTTTAGTTCTTTATATATTCTGGATATCAGCCCTCTGTAAGATATAGGGTTGGTGAAGATCTTTTCCTAGTCTGTAGGTCATTTTGTGTTGATGACTACGTCCTTTGCTTTACAGAAACTTTTCAGTTTCATGAGGTTCTATTTATCGATTGTTGCTCTTAGAGCCTGTGCTGTTGGTGTTCTGTTCAGGAAATTGTCTCCTGTGCCAATGAATTCCAATGTCTTATGCACTTTTTCTTCTAACTGATTTAGTGTATCTGGTTTTATGTTGAGATCTTTGATCCACTTGGACTTCAGTTTGTACAGGGTGATAAGTATGGATCTATTTTCATTTTAACAAGGACATTTGTTCAACCATGTTTGTAGCAGCTTTATTTGTAATAGCCAGAACCTGTAAACAATCCAGATGTCCCTCAGTTGAGGGACATGGATACAGAAATTGTGGTACTATTACACAATGGAATACTACTCAGCAATTAAAAACAAGAAAATCATGAAATTTGCAAGCAAATGGTGGGACCTTGAAATGATCATCCTGAGTGAGTTGTAGCAGAAGCAGAAAGACACACATGGTATATACTCAATTATATAAACCTATAAGATAGGATAAACATACTGAAATCTATATACCTAAAGAAGATAAACAAGAAAGAGGACCTGGGGTAAGATGATCAATCCTCACTTAAAAGACATATGGGATGGACATTGGATATAGGAGAAAACAAGTAACAGGACAGGAGCCTACCACAGAGGACCCCTGAAACACTCTACCTAGCAGTGTATCAAAGCAGATACTAAGACTTATAACCAAACCTTTGGCAGAGTGCAGGGAATCCTAAAATAAGGGGGAGTTAATATGACCTGGAGAGGACAGGAGCTCCACAAGGACCAAATATATCTGGGCACAGAGGTCTTCTATGAGTCTGTTTCTCCAAACAAGGCCCATGTATGGATATAACCTAGAACCTCTGCTCAGATGTACCCCATGGTAGCTCAGTATCCAAGTAGATACCCTAATAAGGAGAACGGGGACTATTTCTGACATGAACTCAATGGCTGGCTCTTTGACACACACACCCCCACCAACCAAGGGAGGAGCAGCCCTGATAGGTACATAGGAGGACTTTGCAGCCAGTCCTGAAGATACCTGATAAACCAGGGTCAGATGAAAGGGGAGGAGGTCCACCCCTATCAGTGGTCTTGGAAATGGGCAGGGAGGAGATGAGGGTAGGAGGGTGGAATTGGGAGGGAAAGAGGGAATGGGATACAGCAGAGATACAAAGTTAACAAACTGTAATATTAAATTTTTTAAAAAAATGGAAAAAAAAGAAAAAGAAAAAAAAGAACGTAAGATGTCTATGAGGGTAAGCTTTTACAAATCAAATGGCATCAATCCAATAGAAAGCACACATACACACATGCTACAAATAACCGGGCCATAGGAAAAGGACTGTTTAATGTTACTGGTTATCATCTTTGGCCTCCTGATATTGAACATAGATATCTAGGATTTCAAATTTATCATGCTTTCTTTTAGTCTTTTTTTAAACTTTTATTAATTACACTTTATTCACTTTGTATCCCCCCATAAACCCAACTTCCTCCCCTCCCAATCTCACCTTCCCTCCCCCTTCTTCACGCATGCCCCTCCCCAAGTCCACTGATAGGGGAGGTCCCCCTCTCCTTTCTTCTGATCTTAGTCTATCAGATCTCATCAGGAGTGGCTGCATTGTCATCTCCTGTGGCCTGGTAAGGCTGCTCCCTCTTTTCAATTAGAATTGGAGAATGTACATTGGGTCATTTTATATTAGATACATGTAACTTTTTTTTTTAATTTATAGGACTTAACACCTAAGAATTTTCCTGAAATTTCAGAAATAGCTTTGAATTTTGAACTTAAAATGTTTGAAACTGAAAAAACTTTGGGGACTCCTTAGTTTTAATTAAGTACCTTTTACATTATGGGAATGAATTCATATCTTTGGTGGCCAGGGATGGAATGTTATTTTAATGTAAATTGTATTTCATAGGTTCATGCCTTTACTATTTTGTTATTAATTGGTGGTGCTTATTTGGCAGGCTTGGGAACCATCAGGAGGTAGGTTCAAAAGTAGGTGACTAGGCCCTAAATTCTGAAAGTAATACCTGGGCCCTGACTGATGACACCATATCTGTCCTCTTTGATGTAATATGAAAAATCTTCCATAAATTCCCTTTTACATAAACCAAGCTGTTATACTCTTTCTTTTCTATCAAACCTCACTAAAATTCTCTGCAAAGATGGAACAAAAATAACCTTTCCTCTCTTAATTCTATGCCATGGATACTACAACATTATAATGAGAAAATGAGCAATTGACTGCCTGAATCATCACAGAGTTCATAATAATGCCAACCCTACATGGAACATGGAGATTTCAGTACTAAAACAACGTAAGAGGCAAAAGTTGCTAACCGCAGTTTAAGAAGAACAGGAGAATGAATAGGTATTGATTAATTAAAATTAAAATGCAGTTTTACACAGCAGGACTAGAATAACCTACACAACAACCCTCACTTTAAATCGTAAAATGTATTTGTGGTGGTATGAGTCCTCATTTGGTGGCGGAGCCTTGGCGGAAGAAGTGAGTCAGGGTGGACAAGCTTCGCTGCTGAAAACCTGACTTTCAGTTTGCTTGCCCTGCCTCCTTCACGCCACTCAGCATGTGGGCTCACAGCTTACTGTTCCCGCTTTCATTTCTGCTGCTTCCTGTCATGTCCTCCACCGCGAAGGGCTCTTATCTCTCTGGAAATATCAGCCTGAATTATTTTCTGTATATTTTCTTGGTCATAATGTCTTCTCACAACAACAGAAAAGGTGATAGAAAATTATCCATTTTACCAGATGTATAAATCTCATCAAGCAATGCAAGGGACATGCTAAAGAAATATGATATTCAGATATTCATAGTTTCTCAGTAACTAACCAAAAATAAATTGAAGTGAAATGGTTGCAATGCTGAATAATTTAAAATGATGCACTTCCTTCATCAGTGAGTTCTGAGATAACACAGGAAATAATTAACTTATGTAGAAACAACAATAAAAAAAACTAAGGAATGACATAGAAATTAAAAAGATATACATATATATATATCATTTGTATTTCTAGTCCATATATATAATAAATTATGCACATATGTGATATATAAAATGGATGAAGAACAGAACAGAAATATTAAAATTATTAACTTAGAAAATAAGAAACTCAGGGATATGCCTCATCAACAGAACTGATAAAAAGAATTTGAACATGAGGGCAAATTTGGGAAAATACTGTATTCAGACAGCTAAAAAGACAAAAAAAATACCACTCTGTGTCCTCCCCCCCACATTAATAAATGCAATAAAATGTTCAGTTGGTTAATTAAAAAAATCTACTTGGTGAAATAAAGTAGAGAAAAAGCAAACATCAGAAAAATACAAATATTAAGATACAGGATGCATTTAGAGCCCCTGAGGAAAGAACTATAAAAAAAAAAAACTGCATAATATACTTCAACTGATAAGAATATATGGAAAGGAAAAGAATTTAGAAACTGAACAAAAGAATCACCAAGTTACTTATAGAAAAGAACACATCAGCAGAGCAGCAGATGTTTTAGCAGAACCCCAAGGGCCAACAGAGCATGAAAGGATGTATTTCAAGCAGTAACAGCAAGAAATGCCAACCTAGATTACCATACACAGTGAAGTTATCCCCGAAACAGAAGAGATATAAAAACCTCCCAAGACAAAGAAAAGGAAGTCATAACTACAAGAGGAATGCCAGGCACCAAAAGTGGAAAAAAAGTAGAGCCAGAATTGAAACGAAATAAAACAAAACAAGACAGAAATTTCACTGGAAGAATAGGTAAAAATTGCAAATCATGTATCAAACATGAACACTTGAGAAAAATCTTCAAATCTCTAAAGTGTATGGATGCAATAATAGACGTTAAAGATTTTACAACAGGCAGAAAAACAGTTGTGAACACGGAATAACAACCTCTCATAATCACCTTGAAAGTTATTGCTCGTATCGAAGCACTGAACTTTTGGAAACACTGTCTTTGGCTACAAGGCTTTACCACCAAAGTTACAAAATTGCCAATAATATTGGAAAGAAATGACTTATTCTTAAAAGTGTCAGGACCAGAGGGCCCAGTGTGTGTGAGTGTAGTGTGTGTGTGTGTGTGTGTGTGTGTGAGAGAGAGAGAGAGAGAGAGAGAGAGAGAGAGAGAGAGAGAGACGACAGACAGACAGGCAGACAGAGACAGACAAGGAGAGAGACAAACTGAGAGAAAGGTAGAGAGACAGAGGCAGGCAGAAATAGACAGTGACAAGAAAGAAAATAGCCTTCTTACCTCTACATATATACTTTCAGCTGCCTGCATGTATACATGAGTATGTGCACACACACACACACACACACACACACACACACACACACACACACACCGTCAATCAGTAAGTCAACCAATCTTGTTTTTTAATCCAAATTTATTTTTTTATGATTTATTCACTTCACATCCAATTCTCACTCTACCCCCCCATCTTCTCCCAGTGTCATCATCCCTCCCTCTTCCCTCTTACTTCCCTCCACTATTTTTCAGAAAGGTGGAGCTCACCTCTGCTGCCCTCTGACCCCAGCCTTTCATGTCTCACCAAGACTGCCTTTATCTTCTTCCTCTGTGGCATGGCAATGTTGCCTCCACTCCCACTAGGGGAAAATGATCAAACAGCCCACAGCAGAATCCATGTCAAAGACAGCTCCTGCTCTCCTTATAGTAAACCCTCGTGAAGATGGAGATGCCTATCAGCTACAGCTAAGGTTCTCTTTATGCATGTTTTCTCCTTGGTGCATCAGTCTCTGCAGGTTCTTGGCTCTGTTGGTCTCCTTGTGGAGCTCCTGTTCCCTCCACGTATTTCTATTTCCCCCTTCTTCCATAATATTCTCTGTGTTCTGCCCAAAGTTTGGCTATGAGTCTCAGCATCTGCTTTGATATCTTCCTGGGTAGAGTCTTTCAGAGACCCTCTGTGGAAGGTTTCTATCCTGTTCCCTGTTTTCTACTTCCAATGTCTGTCGTGTTTGCCCTTCTAAATGAGGATTAAAACTCTTCCCTATGGTCCTCATTGTTTTGTTAGTTGTTTTAGGATTATAAATTTTAGCATGTTTATCCTATATTCATATAACTAATATATATATGTATATATATACATACATATATATATACATATATATAACTAATATATATATATATGTATATATATATATATATACATAATGTGTGTCTGCTCTTTCTGTTTCTGGGTTACCTCACTCAGGATCATCTTTTCTAGTTCCATCCATTTGCCTGCAAATTACTTGATTTTCTTGTTTTAAATTGCTGAGTAAGAGTCCATTGTATAAATATACCACAATTTTTATATCTATTCTTCAGTTGAGGGACATGTAGGTTGTTTCCTGATTCTGGCAATTATGCATAAAGCTGCTATGAACATAGCTGGGCAAATGTCCTTGTTGTATGGTCGAGCATCTTTTGGATATATGCCTATGAGTGGCATAGCTAGATCTTGAGGTAGCACTTTTCCTAATTTTCTGAAAAGAGCCAGATTGATTTGCAAAGTGGTTGTACAAGTTTACATTCCCACCAGCAATGGAGGAGGGTTCCCCTTTCTCTACAACCTTTCCAGCATGCATTGTTCCTTGAATTTTTGATTTTTGATCTTAGCTTTTCTGATGAGTGTACCTCATTGAGCAGAAGTTTCATCTTTCTTCTAGATGAACCCAGTAAACTGTGTTTCAATCCAGCATACTGTTTGTTTCCTTATGTTTTACTCAAATTTACAGGTGAAACATGAAGTCATTATTCAACTTTGATATTTATGATAATACTATTGAATTGAAAATATTCTTCTTTTTAGGATGTGTGATCTCCAAACTCATTGAACTTGTGTTCATGGGAAACAGGTGTTTCTGCTCTGGTCATTATACAATATCCTGAGAAGGATGGTATCACAAAACCAAATAGTTCCTGAATGCCCAATGAAGTAAGAGTCTTGAGATTCCATTATCTATTATGAAACTCAAAAACAATTTTCCAAAATAGAATATTCAGTAATTATTCAACCATTTTAATGGACCAACTAATTCTGAATTGTGGAATAATTCACAGGGTTTTGTAGACCTCATTCTTCTTTCTTTCTTTCTTTCTTTCTTTCTTTCTTTCTTTCTTTCTTTCTTTCTCTTACAGTTTATTCACTTTTCACCCAGCTGCAGCCCCTTCCCTAGTCTCCTCCCAGCCCCACCCACCCTCACACTTCTCCCCCTATGCCCTTTCCCTACTCCGCTAATAGGGGAGGACCTCATCCCTTTTAATCTGACCCTAGCCTAGCATGTCTCATCAAGGCTGGCTGCATCATCTTTCTCTATGGCCTGGCAAGGTTGCACCCCTCTGGGTGATGTGGTCAAAGAGCCAGCCACTGAGTTCATGTCAGAGATAGTCCCTGTTCCCATTATTAGGGAACCCACTTCGTCACTGAGCAGTCTATGGGATTCCTCTGGACAGGGAATCAATGTCTTCTCCATGCATGGTCCTTTGCTGGAGTATCTATCTTTGCAGAATCCCCTGGGCCCAGGTATTTTGGCTATGTTGTTGTCCTTGTGGAGCTCCTGTCCCCTCCAGGTCTTTCTATATCCCTCTTCTTCCATAAGTTTCCTGGCACTCTGGCACTTTCTAAGTAAATTAGGAATATTGTTACCTCAAGATCCAGCTATACCACTCTTGGACATATATCCAAAAGATGCCCCACCATTCAATAAGGGCATTTGCTCAACTGTGTTCATAGCAGCTTTATTTGTAATAGCCAGAATCTGGAAACAATGTGGGTGTCCCTCAATGGAGGAATGGATACAGAAACTGTGTTACATTTACACAATGGAATACTACTCAGCAATTAGAAACAAGGAAATCATGAAATTTGCAGGCAAATGGTGTGAACTAGAAAAGATGATCCTGAGTGAGGTAACACAGAAACAGAAAGACACACATGGTATATACTCACTTATATGTGTATATTAGCTATATAATATAGGATAAATATACTAAAATCTATAGTTGTAAAGAAGCTAAACAGCAAGTAAGACCCTAGGGAAGATGCTTAATCCTCATCCAGAAGAGCAAACAGGATAGATATCTGAAGTAGAAGACAGGGAACAGGACGGGAGCCCACCACAAAGGACCTCTGAAAGACTCTACCTACCAGTGTTTCGAAGGTTATACTGAGACTCACAGCCAAACTTTGGGCATGTTGTAGACCTTTTTTAGAAGCAGTTCCTTTGGGGAAGTCCACACTTCATTGTCTGAAGAGCAGCAGTCCCGTCCAAATGCCAATGACAATCAGCAACATGATTTAGAAGAAACAGTAAGGCTTCACTGAATTTGAATGAGTCAGAGAAAGCTAGAAGACTCAGTGGGTTTGCTCCAAGAAGTTTTTTGGAATGTTTCTCTCTGCAAAGTGAAGCCTCAAAGAGCAAAGACCAGTGAACTGATGTCTATACGAAAAGCTTTGTCTCACTGTCCATGTTTTTCTATATATCTCTTCTCCTCAAAGTCCACACACAGATGTTTTCATATGGGCAAAGTCAGGTTCCTTGCACTAGACAGCTTGTAGCAAAACATTACCTGCCCTCTCACAATTCAGTTTCTAGCAAAACATCACATGACACAATTGAGTTTTCAAAGAAACCAGCAATTTCCACTTCAGGTAACACCAACGGAGCTATTTGTAAATGTACTGTGATGTTTTCATGTGAATATCACACATGCCATTCATAATTTCACCACCAAAAATTTTACTACCACCCTCCTCTAGCCCACTAAATGGGGAGTCCTCTTGCCCTACTATCTGACCATAGCCTACATGTCTCATCAGGACTACCTGGTTCATCTTCCTCTGAGCAGGCCAGGTCTCACTACCAGGGGGAAGTGATCGAAAGGCAGGCAACTGAGTTCTTGTCAGAGAAAGCTCCTGCTCCCCTTACTAGGTTACCCACATGGAGACTCAGCTGCCTATGGGCTACATCTGAGCAGGGGGTCTAGGTCCTCTCTGTTCATGGTACTAAAGCTACCTTAAAATGTGTATTTAAAAAAACAGAAATCACTAACAGTTATAAATGTAACATAATTCCTGGTAAAAATTTCACATAAAAGTTTTAAAAAGATAATGATATATATGATAGAATATATTGTATAAAATATATATATTATATTATTTGTTTTGTATTCAACATGAAACACAAATGGAATTGCTTCCTGTGCCTGTGATTTTAATTGGCATAAATGTATGTGTATATATGTATGCTTATATATATGTGTGTGTGTATATATGCATTATTTTATTGCAAAAATATAAATGGATGCGTGCTATTGTTTGAACATGAATAGCACCTGTAGGCTCGAGTATTAGGATATTTTGCCAATAGGTATTGGTGTTGTTTAAGAATTATTTGGAATTATTAGCGGTAGAAAAGTTTTGGACATGCTCCGTCGTTCATAGAATTAAGAGGTTTCATTGTCTGACATTACTTCCTGTTCACTGCTTTATGTATCCGCTAACAATAAATGATATGTGTTGGTTTTCATTCCTGCTGCCATGCTTTGCTGATGTTACGGAATGTGTCTTGTCAGCTGTCAGCCCGCACAAAACATTCCGTCCTTACACTCTTTCTTGTCAAGGATTTTGTCTCAGCAATAGGACATATTATTAATTTAATGTGTAAATACATATATTAATATTTATATACAGGTCTATTGTATAAAAACATGTAACTTTACAGAAAACACTTATTAATTATGGATCAGTTAATTATATTAAGATTGATTCAATTATTTAAATGATATTTATTTTTGAAAACTTTAGGAATTAGCTAGAACTATAAAACAATGCAAGACACAATACGGATTTTTTTTAATTTTTAGAAAATATTTGAAATACGATTTATAAAACCATGTTAATGAGAAATGAGTTATTCTGTCATAAAGCTGAAGTGTCCCTTTCAACAATCTCAGTGTGAGTGGCAATAGTAAACAAATCAGCCACTTGTATCATAAATGTGCTGTAGAGCATTTAATGGGTATGATGTCTTTACCATTTACAAATTAAGTGTTAATTCATTAATTGGCCTCCCTGCATAAAATGTTGAAGAAAAAAATAATCAATAAATGAAATAGATAGATGTGGTAGAAGTTTAAATCATAATTAAATAATATTAGGATATACACAAGACAAGTACAGAAGCACATTACTCTGACAGTAAAAGAGAAATGTTTAACAGAAAGGTAAATATCAACCAAAATCTTTTTTAAGCACAAGAAAGACAAGGAAGATAAGAGAGCTTGCTTTATGTAAGGTGTACTACAGCTTATAAAGAAAAATGAACTGTTTCTTTGTAAATAAAATGGACTTAGAATGTTCAAGCCGAACTACACTGATCTGGTGTACAAGAGGCGACCGCTTCAGCAAATGAAACTTCATAGTTTTAAGAGTAATTAATGCAAATGTAGACAAATTTGACCTTGTAAAAAAAGCTAAATTGAGAAGAGAAATATTCTTCGCAGTTGTAAAGGTTATGGTTGGGTGGTGCTTAAAAATCAAGCTGAGATCTTAACAATTCATGTATGTTAGTTAAATAAGGACTTTTTCAAACACAGTACACAGATTTTATTATCAGGGTTCAGTAGAGAAACATAAAAATAGATTAAACATATGACTATTCATACATCCTTATATGCATTCATGCACACATACATGCATACATACATGCATATGAACATGCCTGCATACATTCATGTATACGAGACTTATTAGAATTAGTTAGAGGCTGTGGTCAGCTAGTCCAACAATGGCTGCCTACCAATGAAAGACAAGAATCCAGTAGTTGTTCAGTACATGAAGTTGGATCATTCATCAAATCTTCAGTACACACCAAAATCCCCGAGAAATATGCTCCAATACCAGTGATGGAATGGACTAGGCAGTGAGACTGAGAAGCCAGCAGATCATACGAGCAAGCTTTCCTTTCTAATGTCTTCCAGCAGAAGTAATTAGCCAGATTAAAAGGTTACCTCCCACCTCAAAGTATCTGGATTAAAGCAGACTCATCCTACTTCAAATAATTTAATTAAGAAAAAAATCCCTCATAGCTGTCTCCACTCATTTTGGTTTTAGTAAATCCAGATATGTTCAAGTTGACAACTAAAAATAGACAACAAACATATCAATTCATTACTTTATAAATACTGTAACAGTTATGTACTCTTTTTCTTTATTATAAAACTTAATACCAGAGCTTAAATTTTATAAAAATACTCATATTTTCATAGAATATAAATATCTCCAAAGCCATGTTTATAATGAGATGTGTTGTAAATATACAGACTTTACAGAAAGAACATTAAAAAGAGTTATAATTAAAAAGTCTTATAATTATTAAGACTATAGTATCCTTACTGATAAACACTCATTCATGAAACATAACTTTCTGTAGTCCATAATTGTGTAATTTTCATTTGATTTGAAAACTTCTCATGGAAAATTTAAAAGACCACAGACTGTTTCTATATAAAGTTCTACTATTAAAATTTAATCTATGTCTTTTTACTTTTGCCTACTTTTCTAAATGGAAGTAAGCAATGAACTTTAAATTTCACTTTACAAATAAATAAAATTAAATGCCAATTGCAATCCAGAGCACTGCCAAAAACTTTACAACCACTTTGTTGGACATTTCTGTACTATAAAATACAAAGAAAAATAGAGCATTTCTTTAAAATCTTTTTATTACATAAGACATATGTGAGGAAAAAATAGTAGAAGGGATATTAGAATGTATCTCTTAGAGTTTTTTGTTTGTTTGGTTGGTTGGTTGATTGGTTGGTTGTTTTTTTTTAAGAGAAAGGTGTGGAGAGTTAGGGGGGAAAGAGAGAGACACACACACATACAAAGGGAGACTTTGTGTGTGTTTTAAGTTCAGTAAAAGTGTAGACAAATGAATCCCTGTCTTTGTAAGAGCTTCCTGGAATCAAGCCTGGCAGTTTTAAGGAATAACCTTACCTGTCCACAGAGGAAGACAAAGAAGCCAGTCCTGATGATACCTGAATAGACTAGGGTCAAATGGAAGGGGAGGGAGGTGGACCTACCCAATCACTGGACTTGGAGAGAGGCATAGGAGAAGAGGGAAGAAGGATGGGATTGGGAGGGGAATAGGAAGAGGGCTACAGCTGGGACACAAAGTAAATAAACTGTAATTAATAAACATAAAATTAAAAAGAAAAGAAAAATATAGTTTGATTAAGACATTTTAAAAGAAAAAGACACAGTCAAACTCTACCAGAGAAAAACAACACCAGAAGCAAAGCAAATGTCTACACCACTGATATGAAAATTAGCTGCACAGCCAAAACCAAGACTTAGGGTTTTTTTTGTTTGTTTGTTTGTTTTATTTGGAAATATGCAATATTTTATAGAGAAATTTAAATTCAGCCACTTGGCAAGAGATTCTACAAAAACATAGGTCTGTGTGATTCTATTAGAATACAGTCATACCTTTAGGATAAAACTTTAATTTCTCTGGTTAGAATACATAGATTTTTTAATTTTAAATTTTTCTCAATTATTGAAGCCCCCTACCTCAGCTCATCTCAGTTCCACCTGCCCTCCCTCTTCCCCCCATCCTATTCCCCTAGTCCACTGAAGAGGGGAGGTCTCCTCCTCTGCCATCTGTCCATAGCTTATCAAGTTTCATCAAGAATGCCTGGAGCCTCTTCCTCATGTCCTAGTAAGACATCAAGACATCATCATCATCAAGGGCAAGCAATCATCAAAGAGCAAGCAATAGAGTTTGTGACAGAGGCTGCCCCTGCTCCCCTTGTCTCAGGAACAGACATGGAGAGTGAGCTTCCAATCTGCTACATCTGAGCAGGAGTCTAGGTCCTCTCCATGTATAGTTCTTGGTTGGTGCATCAAATTCTGCAAGTACCCCTGGGATCAGATTTCTTGGTCTCCTTTTGGAGCTCCTGTCCCCTCCAATATTTCTATCCTCTCCCCTCCCCTTCTTCCATAAGACTTCCTGCACTCCGCCTAAAGTTTGACTGTGAGTCTCAGCATCTGCTTTGATCCACTGTTGGGTGGAGCCTTTCAGAGGATCCTCTATAGTAGGTTCCCATCCTGTTTCCTCTTTTCCTCCAATTCTGGTGTATGTTCTGTTTGCCATTCTGAATGAAATATAGACATTCTTCTTAGGGTCTTCCTTAGTGTTTAGCTTCTTTAGGTCTGTAGATTTTAGTATGACTATTCTATTTTATATGGTTAATATTCTCTTATAAGTGAGTGCATACCAAGCCTGTCTTTTTATTTCTGGGTTATCTCACTCAGGATGATCTTTTATAGTTCCATCCATTTGTGTGCAAATTTCATGATTTCCTTGTTTTAAATAGCTGAGTAGTATTCCATTGTACAAATGTACCACAATTTCTGCATCCATTCCAATGTTGAGGGACATTTGGGTTGTCTCCAGCTTTATTACAAATAAAGCTGCTATGAACATCATTGAGCAAATGTCCTTGTTGAATGATAGGGCATATACTCAGGAGTGGTATATCTGGATCTTGAGGTAGTGCTATTCCCAATTTTTTGAAAAAGCACCAGATTGATTTCCAAAATGGTTGTACAAGTTTCTATTCCCACCAGCAATGGAGGAGGGTTCCCCTTTCTTTACATCCTCCCCAGGAAATGTTCTCACTTGAGTTTTTAATCATAGACAGATAATGGCTATAAGATAGAATCTCAGAGTTGTTTCCCTGATGACTAAGGATGTTGAACATTTCTCCAAGTGTTTCTCTGGCTTTCAATATTCCTCTATAGAGAATTCTCTGTTTTAGCTTTGTACCCCATTTTTAATTGATTTATTTGATTTGTTGGTGTCTAATTTCTTGAGTTATTTATATATTCTGGATCTTAGCTCTCCGTCAGATATAGGATTGATGAAGATCTTTTTCCATTCTGTAGGCTGCTGTTTTGTTTTGAAGACAGTGTCCTTTGCTTTATGGAAGCTTTTCAGTTTCACAATGTCCCATTTATGAATTTTAGATCTTAGAGCCTAAGCTGTTCTGTTCAAGAAACTGTCTCTTGTGCCAAAGAGTTTGAGGCTCTTCCCCACTTTTTTCCAACAGATTAAAAAAAAAATGTTATACTAGTGTTCCATATGTAGATTTGGTGATTGTTAAGTAACATACTAAACAGATATTTTGAACTAAAAAGTTCAAAATACTAAAAAGTGGGTATCACTTATGAGTTCACAACAAATGAATTACAAGCATAAAAAATTGACAATAATATGTAGAAATACCAATAAATTATAAAACTGAAGATATATTTTGAGAATGTAGCTAATGAATAAATGAAATATTGTTAGAATTTAAAAATATAAGATCTTCACATTCCATACACCATGCCAATAAACAATATAATTATTTTAATTTGTTCAAAAATTTTGTTTTTTTTCCTTGACATAGAAAATTGTAAGTTGTGCTATGACTGTTAAGTCAACTATGCATGCTAAATGTTAAAGAGAGTAGAAGGAAAATATCAGAAAAGAATTTAAATGTTTAAAAAACAGAGACAATTGTCAGGTCATCACAAATTATGGAGCAAGAAACTACTAAACAGAATTGTAGAACGTAAACATAAAACAGGTTAATATTAAAAGCAATAAAAAGAAAAGATAGAAACTATAGCTAATACAAGCCCGTCAAATGCAAAGAAAAAAAATTAACAAAGTAAAAATTTAAATATTATTTGAAGAGATTTGTGAGCAAAACATGACTTTTTCAAAGAAATAAATTCTGACACAAATAGAAGAAAATCTGTATATTTCTAAAGTATCAATATTATGGTGCTGGCAATTCAACAGTTATACAAGTAATTTCACAAATAAAATAAGTCTTGTGTAAGATTTAATGGTCATTAATGAAGTGCTGTTGAAAAGGAGCCACAATGATCGTTAACTTAACATGTATTTTCTGTTGCTGGTGGCTGAAGGCATGGTCTCATGAGTTCATTATATTCTGGCACTGTGCTCTACTCTTATCCATTCTTTCTTTTTTTTTCCTTCAAGTAACTAAATTAATATCATAACAAAATATTTCTCAATTTAGATAATATTTAGATAATATTTCTTAATTTAGATAATATCTTGTGCAATCTTTGTACTAGATAATATTCATATAATTATACTTTTCATAATTAAAGAAAAATTTTACAGTATAACATTACAAATTTTGAGATTAGCATTTATTAATTATTTTATTTTCTGTAGATTATTCTAGTGATTATATACAAATAATGTTTTTGAGAAAAATTGTCCGGAGCTGTGGTGTATTTTTATTATTTAAATTCATTGCATTTCTTCAAAATAATGAATAAATTTCACCCTGGGTATTTTGGTGGGTTTTTTTAGTCAGTGTTTCTATTGGTGTGATAAAACACCATAGCCAAAAGCAATTTTGCTGTGGAAAGGGATTATTTCATCTAGATTTTTATGTCACAGGCCATAGCTGCAAAAAGTTCTAGATGAGATTCAATTATCCTGAGAAGAGACTGGCACACAGGTCACAAGGAGTGCTGCCCATTTCTTGCTCCTCAGAATTGCTCAGCCTGCTTTTTAATATTAACTAAGACTGCCAATCAAGGGTCCTGACTACCCACAATTACCCGGGCCAATCAGTATCAATCGCTAATTAAAGATATGTCCAGCACTCTTCCTTACGGGTGAAACTTATGGAGGTAACTTCTAACTGGTTTGTGTTAAACTGACAAAAAATAATGACAATAAATATATTTGAAGAAAAAATATCCTAGATACTACACAGTGTTAAATTTATTCAAGTCAGCAAAAATTGCTGCTGTGATTGAGAATGGCTTTGTATCACTTGCAAACCCCACGTAACACTGCACCTTCATGACCTGAATGACATCGCCCCTGTTCTCTCTCTGCTTTTCCTTCGGTGAAAATTATTTTGTATTTAGTAGAATACTATGTTTCTTTGCATTCGTTAACCTTAACCAAACCCTTTATTGCTGATCATTTCAAGTGATATAAATAAGTTTAAGAATGTATCCCACAAGGACCAAATATATCTGGGCACAGGTTTTTTTGTTTGTTTGTTTGTTTTGTTTTTCTGAAACTGTTTCTCCAACCAAGGCCCATGTATGGATATAACCTAGAACCTTTACTCGGACGAAGCTCGTGGTAGCTCAATAACCAATTGGTTTCCCATAGTAAGGGGAACAGGGACTATCTCTGACAGGAACTCAATGACTGGCTCTTTGACTCCCCACCCCCCAAGGGAGGAGCAGTTCTGCTAGGCCACAGAGGAGGACTGATAAAGCAGATTCCTGATAAAACAGGGCCAGACAAAAGGGGAGGAGGTCCTCCCCATTCCGTGGACTTGGAAAGGGGCAGAGAGAAGCTGAGGGAGGGAGGGTGAGATTGGGAGGGAATAAGGGAACAGGATACAGCTGGGATACAGAGTTAATAAAACGTAACTAATAATAACAAACAATAAAAAATTATATTAAAAAAGAATGTATCATCTCATTGGGTAATTGGTGTGCAGAGAATGTCTTCAGCAAGAGAGACAGAGAAGGGCATGGAGAAAGGGAAGGTAAGATGGAAACAAAATACAAATGTCCTCAGTTGAGTCACAAGTCGACACTATCTCTTCATGTTCTGAGTTTTGTGGTTCTAAAATAAATTGCTGCTGTTGTTCTTAACTGACTTGATATTTGCAAATTCTATATATAATTTGAGTTTTGTTAATTTGTTGTTAGTTGTGATTTCATACTTCCAAAGATCCTGGACAGAACTCAGTATACAGGGCTCTGCTCCTCATAAATGCATTCCTATGTACATTCTTCAACAATCCCCTTTTATATCAATCCTTCCTTCAAATCCTGGGGTGTGAATTTCACACTTTCAAAGATAGATAGGACATAGCTTCTCTTCAAACTTACCTGAAATTCTGCTTAGAGTGATACAGTAATGTTCAGGACATTTAAGGATTCTTATTTGGCTTCATCTCTGGAAACAATGTAGATTTTTAGTTACATTCAGGGATGACACATCTTAAATACACTCTGTCATCTATTTTAAATGTATTTATGTATGTATGTATATATATATATATACATATGTATGTATGTCTTTATTCATCTGTTTATCTATATATCATCTATCTGACATTTATTTATCACCTGTCAATACATTTGTGTTTATTATCTATTTATTGATTAATTTAACATCATTATCAATAAAATATTTAGTAATTTTAATAAAGAAATTATTCTGAACATATGTTAGTTGTTCTAAAGAAACAAGAGTGCATTTTAACCTGTAACTAATAAAGTGAAAGTGTAATATAACCGAAAGAAGTGAATGGCTGTACAAACATATTTTTCTTATATTTATAGAAATACATTATTTACTGGAATGAAATCATCACATTTTCCTGCACTAACATCATTATTGTTTTTCATTGATGTAATTATCTAAATAATTTAAAGATTACTATTGTAAGAAAACTAATAACAATATGTCTACAAATTTAAAATTAACAAATTATTTTAATTTCATAATGGATGTTCAAAACCTAGTATTTGTCATATATATTATAATGAGTTTTTAATTTATGATTAATTTTAATGATGTTATTAATAGCACAATAAAATGAAATGTATATTTAGAATGTAATATTGTTTTTAATAATAAATACATACAAATTAAAAAAATATAAAATGGTATACAAAACACTTATTTTTGAAACTATATGCATAAATGTAATGACTTTGTGATTCTTGAAGCAATTTTCACTACCAGGTCTTTGAAATTGCAGTCATCTATAAAAGTACATCTAGTTCAACATAATAACTCACATTTCAAAAAATAACTTGTCATTTATTTTGTCACTTCTGTCATTGCACTGTATTTATGTCAACTTAATAATATCAAAAATTATTTCAACTAGAAATCACTCTTTTATTCATAAGTTGCTTTAGAATTATATTATTGAAGTATTAAGTATAATTAGGTCTTGTAGTTTTGGCAAAGGTCAACATCAGTACATGTCAGTTGATTGACAGTAGCTCAGAAAACTTTTTCCCAGAGGATGACAAGAAAGCCAAGAACATAAGCTCACACATCAAATATGGCTATGCACTTCTTACATCCTGGGCATCCTTCAATGTATGAAAGAGTGAAAGAGAGTGAGAGAGAGAGAGGGGGAGAGAGCGAGAGAAAGAGAGAGAGAGAGAGAGAGAGAGAGAGAGAATGTCACATTGGAATTTTGAGGGTGAAAGTATCTCTAAACTGACTGTACTATTCATTAAAATGTTATGTATATATACATGTATGAATTGGCTCATGTGTCATCTATATATAAGTATAACATATACATATCAAAGAATTCAATCAGCAAAACCTCACCACTAGCTTGTAAGTTCCCTAGCTCACAGTCCAATAAGCCAACATTCCATGAAGTTGGTCTTCCTATTCCTCTCATCAACAAACATATTTTAACTCATTATATTCCAGACACTTAAATCTGGTATTAAAATTTTCTTTTTCCAAGCCTTATTATAATCATCATTCTCCCTTAACAAATTTTCATATAGGAGAAAGAAAAAGCAGTTTTCTTTATTTAATCTTCTTGCCAAAAGTTAGAGAATAAAGTTATGTTTGGAATACTTTATTGTGAAATCAGAATAAAAGTATAGTAATAATGAAAGTATTTGGGAGATATCCACAGGACTGGTAGGAGGAAATGAAAGGACAGGGGCCCTGAGCTGACATATTTGTCCTTTAAAAATGGTCTTTAAAAGGGAATAAACATATTCATATTACATCAGGTATATTTTGTGACAAATATTTGATGGAATCAAAAGGACTTATAAATCAATAAACTTATTGCTGCTTCTTCTAACCAAAACAACTGTTTTTGTAACCCTTTTTTGAGTTGTCATAGTGTTCTTCTAAATTCAAGAGGAGAATAAATAGCAAATATATCTGCCCAATTGTTTGTTATTGTTCTAGTCTCTGCATACTGATGTAGTACTCAGTGACAGCACACTTCACACATTCAAGTGTCTGGGAAGACACATGGCTTAAAAGTAATGTAACTCTCCCCGTTTCCTACTACATCTCTGAAACTCAAGATCCCCCTTTCCCATGGATCAGTAGTATTAACATAGTACAAATGGCCATCCTACCAAAAGCAACCTACAGATTCAATGCAATCCCCATCAAAACACCAACAAAATTCTTGACAGAACTTGAAAGAACAATTCTAAAATTTCATATGGAAATATATATATATTAAATATATATATAGGAATATATAATATATATAATATATATTAAATATATATATATATATGAATAGCTAAAACAACCCTGTACATCAACAGATCGTTGGAGGTTTCTCCATCCCTGATCTCAAGCTGTACTACAGAGCAATAATAATAAAAACTGCATGGTACTGGCATAAAAACAGAATGATGGATCAAAGGAATCGGATAGAAGACCCAGACATAAACCCACACACCTACTGATACTTGATTTTTTACAAAGAAGCAAAAACCATACAATGGAAAAAAGCACCTTCAACAAATGGTGCTGGTCTAACTGGATGTCTACATGTAGAAAATGCAAATGGACCTATATTTATCACCCTGCATAAAACTTAAGTCCAAGTGAATCAAAGATCTCAACCTAAAAACAGACACACTAAATCTCTTACAAGAAAAAGTGGGGAAGAGCTTTGAACTCAATGGCACAGGATTTCATTGTTTTTAATGGCTGAGTAGTATATTCCATTATGTAAATGTGCCACAATTTCTGTATCCATTCTTCAGTTGAAGGACATTTAAGATTCTGGCTATTATGAATAAAGCTGCTATGGTGAAGCAATCTGGAACTTTCTCAGATAATTAGGAATAGTGCTTCCACAAGATCCAGTAGTTAGCTGGATCTTGTTAGTTAGGTGGATAAAGGAATCATTCCTTTCTTATCTTCTGAAGAAAATATCGAGATGAGGTATCTAAACTCAACCAGCCTCTTTAATTTTTTTATTTTATTTTATTTTTATTTTTATAGGACTGAGACAGTGTTCTGAGAGGATGAGGCTACCAATAACCAAAATCAATTCCATTTTAGACTTCCACACTTGAGATAATATAGCTTAGTGATTTGTATCAATAGGATGGAATGATTAAACCAACTCTTAGAAACTCATGCTTTTTCAGACTTTATTTATTTGTGGTTGATTTGGTCTGTTTTTCAAAGGATCCCGATTTGCTCTAGCATCCTTTCTTACCCCTTCTGGGAAGTGTGCATCTGCTTCTGACATCTGTCTTCGATCTTCTTTTGTAAATTACAAAGTGATGCCAACTCTTTTTTATCAACAAATTACCCTTAGAAGCATTTAGAGACTATAATGATTCTTTGATTTCCTTTGATTCTTTATGAATTTGCAAAATTACTCAATGCTTATATTAGCTTTGTTTGTCCTTTCTCTTGCCATATTTAATATTTATAGCTGGCAAGCCCAGATGGTATACTTTGTTATGTCCTGAAATGTGGCTATTTTTTCGTCCCTTAATTACAGTAATGTCAGCCTATAATATCCATTGCTTCCTTCTCTAGCTAAATTTTACATTTGTTATATTGTTCATTGAGGATACTATATTTTGACATTGAAAAATACATAATGGCACTCACCAAAATATGCTTTTGTTGTCTACTTTGGACTTCTGATTTGACTTTATATTACACTTTCAACTTATTATACTTTTAAAGTTTTATAGATACCTGGATGTTGATGGCTCCTTGCAAATAAGACAAAGGAAACTTATACAAGGTAAAATAAAGCTGAAGTTCAAGGAAGTAGTAAAAAGTATTGCAAAATGGGTCTTAACCTTTATTAATGTGTGTAACTATAGTTCTTAGAATTTAAAAAAATGATAAAGAATATTTTTCATTTTGTGTTTTCAATCATGACAAATATATCACACGTACCCATCTTTTGTTAAGACTACAAATTTTGTAACTTTTAGAACTACAATATTTCAGATTAATAATACATAATTATATAAATAAGACATCATTGATATAATTTTGGAGTTCTTTATTGCATTCTGGTCCCGATCCCATTTTTGTTTAGGTTGAAATTCCCACTACTTAGTTTCTTTGGAACTCTTTAACAGGCATGCAAATTTCACATCTCAATCTCTTGAATCATTATTTTTGAATTGCAGAGTTTCAATTTTTTTCATATCTAATAATATAAATTATAATTTCTTGAATTATTCCTAATAATGTTTAAAGCCTCATACAAGAAACCACACAAATAACATATTATTGTATATGTCTCCATTTATATTTTTTCCTTATCATCTTGCATATTCTCAGAAAAATCCCCAGAGGGACAGACCTAGAAATAGAAACTTCCTCTCATATATCAAGTTTTCTCTGGGCTAATAAGTCAAGACTTTGCCCTTGGATTAAACATCAAATAATATTACATAGATTCATAAGCTATTATACCTGACAGCGTCAGGCACCTTTTTAAAAGACAACCGTAGCAATAACACAGACTCCTTTTTCCATAGCTCTGTGAAAACCTGATTCATTTCAGACAAAGATATATGACCTCTATTTTTTCATGTCTATCTTACAATTATTTTCCTAATTTAAGCTTATAACAAGGGACAAACAGACTTTGGGAAAACAGAATACACTTGCTGGCATGCTGGGGTGAGTGGGCAGTAGCGGGAGGGATCCTGTGATAGTGTTGGTATTGAGGAAGAGAATGCAGAGAAAAGACAGAGTTGGAGTGGATTTGGAGGCTAGTATGTAAACCTTACACAGTGGAAACTTCTTGACATTTATGAAGAAAGTTTTAATGAAGTTTTTGATGAAGGGGGACGCCTGGAGATTCCTAAACAAATTAGGTGATGCTAGGACAGAAGACTGATCTTTGAAAACTGACAATGGGGCTCTGTTTTTGAGGACAACATACACACAGCTCATTGAATGTACAGAAGTAGATCTGGTGTTTGTGTGGAGACTTCATTCCTACTTTCTAGTTTCTTTGGCCTGGCAAGGTACTCTTCTGGCTACAGAAAGAGAAACCTGGACATCATTCCAGCCACAAAACCCTCTCCCTCCAATCTACCCTAATACTGATGGCAACATACCTCATTGAACAAAAGAAAGTTGAGCAGGTACCTAACTATTCTCCCCCTGCTGGCTGTTGTTTATGTAATTGGAAGGTGCCCTGCGCTCTACAATAGGGGAAGGTAAACATCAACGCAGCTACAACCCCTGTGATATGCAATGTATGCTGACATGGAACATATGCTGAATCAATCTCTGCATAAACTTTGCGGCCCTGAACAACCATTCTGTGGTTAGACACTTTTTAATTAAATTTTTATTTTTATATTAATTACTGTTCATTCACTTTGTATCCCAGCTGTAGTCTCCTACCTCTTCCTTTCCCAACCCCACCCTCTCTCCCTTATGTCCTCCCATGCCTCTCTCCAAGCCCATGTACAGGAGAGGTCCTCTTCCCCTTCCATCTGACCCTAGCTTTAAGGTCTCATCAGGACTGGCTGCATTGTCCTCCTCTGTGGCCTGGCAAGGCTGTTCTCCCCCTCTGGGGAGGGGGATGGTCAAAGAGCTAGACACTGAGTTCATGTCAGAGACAGCCCCTGTTCCCCTTACTAGGGTACCCACTTAGATACGGAGCTGCCATGGGCTATATCCGAGCAGGGGTTCTAGGTTATCTCCATGAATGGTTCTTGGTTGGAGTTATCAGTCTTTCACAAGAAAGATCCTTGTGTCCAGATATTTTGGTTCTGTTGCGCTCCTTGTAGAGCTCCTGTCCTCTCTAGGTCTCTATCTCCCCCTTCTTTCATAAGATTCCCTGTGGGTAGATTTAAGGTTCACTATACAAATTGCAGCCCATTCCTGACAGTGAGCAGGTAGTCTTGACCCTTAGACTGGATAGGCCATGTGCCTGAGGAAAAACCACATACTGTTCTGCTATAGGACCATAGCAATAAAATGCCTCTTACTGCTATCCTCTTAGAACAATGTCTTACTCACCCAAGCTTCTTCTGGTAGTAGATAGGAACTAACATAGAAACCCAACATCAGATAATGATAAGGGAGGAGGAGATTTTTTATAGATTCAGCCCTAAATTTTATGTCTTTACCACACCTCTCCTTCCAGGGCTCAGGGTGCTATATGAAAGAGAAGGCAGAGAGATCACAATATCCAGAGGATGGATATTTTCAAGCAAAGGGGAACCTTCCAGGCTACCTTGTTATAAAGGCCACTTAAAACTACTCATAAACACTATACACTTTACAGACTATTCTTTTAAACATTCCTGTTCTTCTGGCATACCATGTCTTACAGAGATTGTGAGGATTCAGTGAACCAATCAAGCAGCTTGGGCCATGGAAGCACAGGGTCTCAGAACAAAGAACAACTTTTTTTTTTCTTTCAATGCAGTTTATTCAGGAACCTTGAACAATCCTCGGACCCTGGGGAAAGCCAGCCCACAGCTTAAATAGCCTCTGGGTAGCCAACCCAGGCGTGCCACGTGGGCAATGCAGATAGGTCCACATACATGGAAGCAAGCCAGATCCGCTCAGGATGCGAGGCTAAGCACTGCACTCAGGGTCAGCCGCTTTGGACCCAGAGAAGAGCATGTCTGATTGCATGCGGGTTGATGCCCCAGGTCCCGCCTCTGAGAAAAAGGTATCGGACGGGTCTGATGCTCTTTGGGTGGATGACACCTAAATGAACAAAGTCCCAATTTATTTCTAATATCAGAGATCAGACCTCTACTCTTGCCTGATGCGTCTAAAACAAAAAGGGGGAACTGTAGAGAGCTGCGGAATGCTATGACTTAAAGATGGAGCTGGTTTCTGCCTTCCACCTTCCCGATGGTGAGTGCTCTCTGTCACGAACAATTCCACATTATTTTTTTGATGATGAAAACACTATATAGTATTCATGTGGTAATTTATTTTTACAGGCATTTTCTGATTTAATGATCTCATTTTCAACTTGTAATAAACTGGGTTTTTACAAATGATGATACATTCTTAGTAAAGTTAACTCTATTAAAAAATGTTGGATTTATACTCAGTTTGTCATTTCTGTGTTTTTCTGGCCAATGCTCCAGCTATTAATTACTAGGAACCTGCCACAGAGGGCCTCTGAAAGCCTCTGCCCTGCAGACTATCAAAGTAGATGCTGAGCCTGATGGGCAACTGTTGGGCAGAGTGAATAGAATTTTATGTAAGAAGTGGGAAATAGCAAGAGCTGGACAGGACAGGAACTCCACAAGGAGAG
Organism: Meriones unguiculatus; assembly: GCF_030254825.1. NCBI lineage: Eukaryota > Metazoa > Chordata > Mammalia > Rodentia > Muridae > Meriones > Meriones unguiculatus. Next base: position 5,900,026 of record NC_083360.1, read on the forward strand.
CAACAGAACAAGAAAATTTGAACACAGGGAACTTCCCAGAGACTCATACTCCAACCAAGGACTATTCATGGAGATAACCCAGAACCCCTTGCACAGATGTAGCCCAGGGCAATGCAGAGTCCAATTGGGTTACATAGTAATGTGAAGAGGGACTGCCTCTGACATAATCTGATTGGCCTGCTCTTTAGTCACCTCCTCCTGAGGGGGAGCAGCCTTACCAGGCCATAGTAGAGGACAATGCAGCCACTTTTGATGTGAACTGATGGACTGAGATCAGAAAGGAGAGGAGAACCTCCCCTATCAGTGGACTTGGGGAGGGGCATGCAAGCAGAGGGAGGAGGGAGGGTGGGATTGGGAGGGGAGGAGGGAGGGGCTTATGGGGGGATGCAGAATGAATAAAGTGTAATTGATGAAAAATTTTTAAAAAAGTTAAAAAATAAAACAAAAAAACAAAAAAGAACAACTTTTAAACAACTTTACATGTTATTCTACAATATGTTGTATAAATATGAATTTCAAATACCAATTGTCACAATTATACTGTATTTTATATCATTTGACTATCATATTATATGTTATTATTAATATATATTTTATTGCATAGGTCAAAGAAAAGATTCCAAATGGAATTTTAAATTATTTCTATGTTTAGTTTGATTGTTGTTATTCCAGTAATCTCTTTCTCCACAACCTCTCCAGTATGTGTTGTCACATGAGTTTTTTATCTTAGCCATTCTGATGGGTGTAAGTGAAATCTTAGGGTCATTTTGATTTGCATTTCCCTCCAAACTGAGGACATTGAGCATTTCTTTAAGTGTTTCTTTGCCATTCTATATTGCTCTATTGAGAATTCTCTGTTTAGCTCTGCACTCCTTTTTTTTTAATTGGATTACTTGATTTGTTGTTTTTTAAATTCTTGAGTTTTTTATATATACTGGATATCAGCCCTCTGTCAGATATAGGGTTGGTGAAGATCCTTTCTCAAGCTATAGGCAGTAGTTTTGTTCTGACGACAGTGTCCTTTGCTTTACAGAAGCTTTTCAGTTTCATGAGGTCCCATTTGTTGATTGTTGATCTTAGAGCCTGTGCAGTTGGTGTTCTGTTCAGGAAGTTGTCTCCTGTGACAAAGAGTTCAAGGCTCTTCCCCACTTTTTCTTCTAAGCGGTTTAATGTGTCTGGTTTTATATTGAGGTCTTTGATCCACTTGGACTTTAGTTCTGTGCAGGGTGATAAGTATGGATCTATTTGCATTTTTCTACAAGTAGACATCTTGTTAGACCAGCACCATTTGTTGAAGATGATGTCTTTTTTTCTATTGAATGGTTTTGGCATCTTTGTCAACAATCAGGTGTCCATAAGTGCATGGATTTATGTCAGGGTCTTCTATTTGATTCCATTGATCCACCAGTCTCTTTTTATGCCAGTACCATGCAATTTTTAGTATTGTTGCTCTATAGTACAGCTTGAGATCATGGATGGAGATACCTCCTAATGATCTTTTACTGTTGAGAATTTTTTTAGCAATTCTGGATTTCTTATTATTCCATATGAAGCTGAGAATTTTTCTTTCCAGGTCTGTGAAGAATTGTGTTGGTAATTTGATGGGAATTGCATTGAATCTGTAGATTGCTTTTGGTAAGATGGCCATTTTTACTATATTAATCCTGCCAAGCCATGAGTTTGGGAGATCTTTCCATCTTCTGATATCTTCTAATTCTTTTTTCAGAGACTGGAATTTTTTTTTTTTTCATACAAGTCTTTGACTTGCTTGGTTAGTTTCACACAAAGGTACTTCATGTCCTTTGTGGCTATTGTGAAGGGTGTTGTTTCCCTAATTCTCAAGCATAAGACTAAACCCTAACACATTTATTTTCACTTGTTACTGTGTAATAGAACGAAAATTTAGTTGTAGTAAGGGGAACAGTGGCTGTCTCTGACATGAACTCAGTGGCTGGCTCTTTGATTACCTCCTCCTGAGCCTTACCAGGCCACAGAGGAAGACATTGCAGCCAGTCCTAAGGAGACCTGATAGGCTAGGGTCAGATGGAATGGGGGGAGGACCACCCCTATAAGTGGACTCGGAAGGGGTGATGGATGAGAAGAGGGAAGAAGGGGAGAATTGGGAGAGGAAAAGAGGGAGCTACTTAGGATACAAAATGAATAAATTGTAATTAATAAAAAATTAAATAATTTTTGAAAAGTTATTAACATTAAGATCAATGGTTTCCAACACTTGGTACTATTAACGTAGGCCATGACCATAGCGTTGAGGATGGCCTTTGTTTGAATTAGTTACACAGTTTCTTATGTTATGTCAGTTGTCTGAAACTTATTTTTTAATTTACGTATTCTACATTTCCAGTACCACTTAGAAAGGAGAAGGATATATGCAAAGCATTTATCAAGTGTTGAAAAGTAGTGAAGAAATAAAAATGCAGAATAGGTGAGTCTTACCTTCGGGTACTACTTTTAGGTGCGTATACCATAAAAACCATGTTATGAGTTTTCACCTGACTGAAGTTGTTGGCAGTTTCCATGGAAAGACTTGTGGCCCTGACAGTTAAAATCCCTAGGCATGGAGAGTCCAAGATGGCGGCAATCAGCATGCACCCTATCTGAGGGGCACAGGATCCAAAACTCCAAAATCGGTGCATGGAAGTGCAGCTGAACCCAGAACGTTGACACTGAGGCTTCCCATGTGAGAGGGGACAACCCATGAGCTGGGACAGTTTGGATCCAGGTCGCCCACGGCTGTCTCCAGGGACTGAGGATGGCAAATATTCAACTCCCCTGCACATCTCATTGCCCCAAGCACAGGTCCCCCTGCTCAGCTGAGGAAGCGGGCAGTGAGCACTGCCTCAAGCATGGGCCTCCCTGCTCCGTGGGAGGCAGTGGTGTTTGCCCAAGGAGGATCCTCTGTGCTCTGTGACTAGGACAGCAGAGGCAGAAGCAGTAAGGGCCTGCAGGTCAGCTGCTGCTGCAGGCTGATGAACTGGCCTCTCAGTCCAGCAGCTGTAGCCAGCCCAAGCAGGAGCCTCCGTGCTCAGTGACTGAGACAAAGAGGCAGCTGTCTCAAGTAGGCGTCTCCCTGCCCAGGAAAGAAAACAATGGACACTACTGAGCTGACAGATCTCCTACACTCTTGTTTGCCCCTGGGAGTAGAGAACAGCAGGATCCCCTGTGCTTTCGAATTAGGCCTGCAAGAGAATGAGGGCGCACAAAGTGAACAAACTGTAATTAAGAAAAAAAGAGAACACACAAACAAATCCTTAGGCATGATTATGCATGCTGTTTCAAGTTACTGAGTCAAAGTACTTATGTCTGTGTAGAAATTGATTCAACTTTGTAACATGAAGAGGTACAGTGAAAATGTATCAGTTCACTCTATGTTTTTCAGGGAATGACAAATCACTTGGAGAAATATGCATATTGTTTTCCTTCTTCATGACTCAGGCTGACTTTTCGTTACTTTGTCTTTCTTATAGTTATCCAAAATAATCTTCCTATTTGGTACTGCAATGTCTTTCTCATAACTCTGATTTAACTGAAGATGTACTTTATGATGTCAAAAGTAACTCGGGAAGAAATTAGTAGGAAAAAATGAAAGACACGAAAGTGTGATCAAGTAAAGTAAGATCAGCCAGACAATGCTCAAAAGAAAAAAAAAAAAAAAAAAAGAAAAGAAAAAAAAAGAATTATCCTTTTTTAAGCCTCATCTTTCTCTCCTAACTCCTGACATACCACCCATGTCTAAGTCATTTCCTCAGATTAAATGAGATCAGAACTAATTTTTCACTCTTAAATTTCCATTTTACATCTCACCATTAGCATGTATGAGAACCATATTCCCCTATCAACCTGGCTTCATATCATAAAAGATCCTTCACCATAGAGGTTAATTTATTTCATTTTAAAAACATGTCAGAAAGATTTTAGTTTCCTTTCTTCATCATCATCATCATTATTATTTACAATTTATTAACTTTGTATCCCAGTTGTAGCCCTCTCCCTCAAGTCCTCACAATCCACAGTCCCTCCCTTTTCCTCTCCTATCTCTCTTCCCTAGTCCACTGATAGGGCAAGTCCTCCTCCACTATTGTCTGACCCTAGCTAATTAGCTATATGATATTCTTATCTTGGTAGAAAGAAATCAGCTTTTCCTCTTTCTGTTATTTTGCAGAATTTTTGTTTTTGTTTTCAGATAATCCTGTGTTAATAAGTCTAAGGCATTTACAAAACAGAACCTTGCATAAATTGTTAGTTTTGGCTGTTTATAATGATACAAATAAGGTTAATGGTCATGTGCAAGAAAATAATGGAAAAGGGAGAAAGAAAATTAAATACAGGGGAAGTGGTGCCATAATTTACTACTGACTATGTACTAAAATTATTCTTATATTTTTATGTTTTAAATAATTTATTACATGATGACTTCATTCAACAAGTACTAACACTATGGACATAGCTGCTCCATATCAAGTAAACAAATATAGATTTCTAATTTTTTCAGTTGAAAAATTAAACAGTTTTGTTTTTTTTAACATCAAATAAATGAATGAACATCACGTTGCTCAATAATGAAACTTTGTTTCCATTGGAAATTCTCACTTGCCCTCTTTGTTATTAATCATCCCAATCTTCATATGTTGAAAATATTATTTTTTTGCAACTGTGCTTGATGAATACATTGATACTGAAAAGTAGAAAAACTGATGAGTATACACATTTAAAATAGACAGCTTCTTTCACTTTCCAATAAGTCTTCATAGCAGCAGAAATTTTATCCAGACTTTTACCTTTGTAAGTCATTTGTCAGGCTTCAGAAACCAGATTAACTCCACAATTCTTCTTATGAGCCAGTAATATTTACTGTGTTGCCACTGAATTAGTGTTATTAAAATAAACTCTATTTGCCTGAGGAAAGGAAAAAAATTCAGTTCATTCTCAATACTTCCCATCATCCCTAACACAAATTTTTTATTAGATAACTGAAGTTAAATTTAATATATGAAAAATATGGAAAATTTAATCTTTTAGCTCAACATTATTGTTGGAGATTTATTAAGAACTCAATTTTAATACTGCATTTTATCCATTTAAACAAAGAGAAAAACAGTTATTCAAAAATATTTCTTTTTCTTCAAGATATGTCATTTGCATGCTTTCATTTTAAGATCCAGACAAAATTTGAAAAAAAAAAAGCCCCAAAAGACTGCAAATTGTTTAAAGAGAACTTTCTAAGAAAAATAATAGTAAACTTTATAAAATAAATATATTTTATTTTAACATACAAATTAAGTATATATATATATATAATTCAATTATTAAAATTATAGGATACATGTTAGATTTATTACTAGGTTAGGTATATCACAGAAGATATTCATATTACATAAAGCATTGCATTTCTGTTTTGCTTTTCATAAAATAATGTTTTACATATATTACATAAAAACTTTTAAATCGTAACAGATTTCTGAAAAATATTGAAGAAAATGTTTTTTTCCAATAATTCATTAAAATACAGTAAAAATAGTTGTACTTGAGCCATAAATTAAATACTAAAAGACATGCTAAATGTCTCACTAAAAGGAGGCACAATAAATTAGACGAGGTATATTTCTTAACTGCTAATACATTGCCTGTCTACAGCAAGGAGTGGTACTAAGTGCTACACCACACATTTAGTAAATGTGATCTTGCATGTATGCGTGTGTCGGTGTATGTGCATGTGTGTTTGTTTTAAGTGCTGCTTAATCTACTTTGTCCACGAAATTTTATTAGAATACAGAAGGAAAATATCTACAAATGCACTCTCTCTCACACACACAGAAACACACAAAAGCACACAAATTCCATTGTACTATCTGATGATCATCAACCATAAGTTAAAAAGAGAAATGAATGTATATCCATGATTTTACTTTTATTTATTCAATATTAAGATTATTGAAAAATAAAGAGAAATATTCAAATTCATAAAGACAGTTTAATTTATACCAATTTTATGATGTCCACAGCATCAAGTTGAGAAACAAATGATACTGATCTAGTAGTTTCTGATGTACATTAAGTTTGGAAAATTGTCAGCCTGGACACAGTGCTGAGTGTGACAAAAAAAAAAAAAAAAAAGAAAGTATCTATTCTGAATATTGAAAGAGGTAGGATTCATGTTAAATAAACATATATGTAATGTTCTTCAGAAACATTTCGTTTCCATGTTAGATTCACAATGGTATCTCTGCCACCTCTATCATTTTAACTATACATTCTTAATTTTCTAACATTGTGATGCATGATGTCCCAACTGTACTTCTGTGAGATAATTCCATTTTTTTTTTCATTTTAATCCAAAAAAAGTATTCCAACAGAGTATTTTACATTTTCATTAATTTAAATACAGCTATAGCAAATGATAATTTCAATTCCTTTGAGAAAGTATACATTAATGGTTCAAATACCATTTCTGCTTCTATACATTTTCAGTGGTCAAAAGTTAATTTATACTGTTTGTAAAGAACAGAAACTGTGGAGAAGAAACAATTGTAAAAGTGAATACCTAAACTCATGTCCAAACTTTGGGCAGAGTACAGGGAATCTTATGAAAAAAGGGGAGAAAGAAAGACCTGGAGGGGACAGAAGCTCCATAAGGAGAGCAACAGAGCCACAAAATTTGGGCCCAGGGATTTTTTTCTGAGACTGATACTCCAAGAAGTGACAATTTATGGAGAGGACCTAGAACCCCTGCTCAGATGTAGCCCATGGCAGCTCAGTCATTAAGTGGGTTCACTAGTAAGGGGAACAGGGACTGTCTCTGACATGAACTTAGTGGCTGGCTCTTTGATCACTTCCTCCTGGTGGGTGCACCCATGCCACAAAACAGAGGAGGACAATGCAGCCAGCCCTGATGAGATCTGATAAGCTACAGTCAGAGGGAAGGGGTGAGCATCTCCCCTATCAGTGGACTATGGCAGAGGCATAGGGGGAGAAAAAAATGGAAGAAGGGCGGTATAGGGAGGAGTAAGGGAGGGTGCTATAGCCAGGATGAATTGTATATATGTATAAACTGTAATACATAATAAATAAGATTTGAAAAACTAAAATCAATTCTTATGAAAAGTCAACATAAATCAAGACCTTTAAATAGAAAACATTTAATATGCAAACTAAGTTTGATTTTTAATATACTATTCTAAGTAAGTTTATAAAATTGAGCTATCATATATGTATTTTACATTATACCTTCAAAAATTATAATGCTTAATTAATCTATTATGACATAAAAATCTAAACATTTTATATATGTACTGCCTATTGACTGGTAAGTTAAAATAATATGTTCACTTTCATAACTTTTTCATAATTTTAAAAAGAAAGTAACTTACAAGAATAAGACATATTACCATTTAGCAACATAATTTACTCTGAATTGTTTCAAAAAACAAAGAGGGGCCTCTGTTCTACTTTGGCTATTTATTCTTTACATAAAACTGAACTGTGTTTCTAGCCAAAAGTAATCAAATATATGCTCCATGTCTCATCAGTTCCATTTTCCATGGAAATATGTACCACTGCAGAAATGATACTCGTGCATGTAACAGGCTCTCATTGACCTTGACTTAATTTGTGGAAAAAAAAAATATAATCACCTACATGTTTCTGTGCAGAGTTAATACAATGAACAGAAGCAATACCATCCGGGAGGAATTAGAATGCAGATTATATTAATCACTCTCTACATCCTCTCAACTTTGTGACACAAAATTCAAGGACAAAAATTAAGGCCATGGATTAACACAAAAATAATATGCTGGAAGTGATAAAGTGTACTTTCAGAAAATGATTATAGTTTTAGTCAAGCTACAGTTTAACTACAATTAGATTACAGCTCAGGAAGGAGAGAGGGTGAGAAGACAAAGAGGGAGAGAGGAGACAGAGAGAGGTGGAGGCAGGTGGGGGGTAGAATTGAGGAAGGAATCTTGGGAGCAATGCTTTCTGAATACTAAGCCCTAACGCTAAGTACCCTTCTGAGCTGATTTGGTTTCAGAAGAATAACTCATTCAACACAAATATACTTGCTGGACAAAATAATTAAAACAAATATGTTTTATCCCTCTTATTCTTTGAGAAAAACTTATATGAGCTAGTATATCAGTCAATGGTTTGGTAGCTTAATTGCTCATATTATGCATGAAATACTCAATTTATGACTTAGATATTTATGGTGCTTGCGTATACACAATTGCAAAATAGTTTTTTTTTCTTTGATTCATTAAGGGTTTTATTTGTAGGACTGAAGCTACAACATGAACAGCATCAAAATAAAGAGTTCTCTTTAAGAGCATGTCTGATTGCATGCGGGTTGATGCCCCAGGTCCCGCCTCTAAGAAGGTATTGGACCGGTCTGATGCTCTTTGGGTGGATGACACCTAAATGAACATCGGTACAAAGTCCCAATTTATTTCTAATATCAGAGATCAGACCTCTACTCTTGCCTGATGCGTCTAAAACAAAAAGAGGGAACTGTAGAGAGCTACGTAATGCTGCGCCTTAAAAATGGAGCTGGTTTCTGCCTTCCACCTTCCCGATGGTGAGTGCTCTCTGTCATGAACAACTCCATATTTGGCTAAGGCGGAGGATCTGGCTTGCTTCCATGTATGTGGACCTATCTGCATTGCCCACGTGGCACCAATATACTTTATGTTTTTCATGGTTATTGTGAAGTGTGTAGTTTCCTTAATTTCTTTCTCAGTCCTTTTGTCTTTGGTATATAGGAGGGCTTCTGATTTTTTTTTTTTTTTGAGTTAATTTTGTATCCAGCCACTTTGGTGATGGTGTTTGTCAGCTGAAGCAGTTCCCTGGTTGAATTTTGGGGTCGCTCATGTATACTATCATATCATCTGCAAATAGTGACACTTTGACTTCTTCCTTTCTAATTTGTATCTCTTTGATCTCCTTTAGTTTTCTTTCTGATCTAGCTAGGACTTCAGGTCCTAGCTAGATATCTATTTTGAAGAGATATGGAGAGAGTAGGAAGCCTTGCCTTGTCTGTGATTTCAATGGAATTGATTTAAGTTTCTCTCCATTTAGTTAGTTGTCCGCTATAGGTTTGCTGAATTTTGTCTTTACTATGTTTAGGTGTGTGCCTTGTATCCTGATCTCTCCAAGACTTTAAACATGAATGTTTTTTTTTAAGCATGTTGGATTTTGTCAAATGTTTTTTTCAGAATCTAAGGAGATGATCATGTGGTTTTTCTCCTTCAGTGTGTTTACATGGTGGGTTACATTGATGGATTTCCATATATTGAACCACCCCTGCATGCCTGGGATGAAGCCTATTTGGTCATGGTGGATGATATCTTTTATGTGTTCTTGGATTCTGTTTGCAAGTATTTTATTGAGTATTTTTGCATCAATGTCCATAAGAGAGATAGGTCTGTTGTTCTCTTTTTGTTGAGTCTTTGGGAGGTTTAGGTATCAAGGTGATTGTGGCTTCATAGAATGAGTTTGGTAATGTTCCTTCTGTTTCTATTTTGTGGAATAGTTTGAAGAGAACTGAAATTAGCTCTTCTTTGACTGTGTGGTAGAATTCTGCATTGAAACCATCTGGCCCAGGGCTTTTTTTTTTTTTTTTTTGGAAAGGAAACTTTCAAAGACTGCTTCTATTTCCCTGAGGAATTTATAACTATTAAATCTATTTACCTGATCTTGATTAAAATTTGGTAAATGGAATCTATCAAGAAAATTGTCGGAGATGGCAGAGCACATCAGTCCTCCTGCAGATCAAGCAGGGCCAAACAAGAGAGCAGAGAGCCTGGATACTCCTATCCCTGCCGATGTGAGCTCATTGAGAGATGAGTGCACACGTGAGTGTCTACAGAACCCCAGATCCAGGGTCTTTCTAAAATAGAAGGCAGGCATCGGACGCCTCCTTTCCACATACCCACTGTGGGAAACAGAGGATCACTTGGGACATTGAAGCCCTTGCTCTGTGGGTCCTGAACCGCAGCACCATCCTCCCAGGATCCCATGTCTGCTAGCCACCATACTGGCTCCTCAGGGTGGCCCAGCCACTGACTGAAAGGCCCGTCCAAACCCTCAGAGACAGATAATTTGCTTTATACCCACCAAAGCCCACCATACAAGCTAGGCACACCAGGCCTGAAGAGCATAGTAGAGGGCACCGAGGACTTCCCAGAAGGGTTTCCAGCTGTAGCTGGTCTTCCTAATCTGGCAGCTGGAGCAGCACTGAACTGGCAGAGAATGTCAGCTCTCCTGCATAAGACCAAACAGGGCCTAACCAGAGAGCAGAGAGCCTGGATACCCCATTCCTTGCTGATATGACCTGCTTGAGGGTGAGTGCACCGTTGAGTGTCTGTAGAGCCCCAGATCCAGGGTCCTTCTAAAATAGAAGCCAGGCATCAAACCCCTCCCACCCACATACCCACTATGGGAAACAGAGGGTCACTTGGGACATTGAAGGTCCTGCTCTGTGGGTCCAACTGAGGAGTTAAGGAAGTTAATGCCGAAAATTGCCCAGCGACCATCACCAGCCCCTGCTAAATAAACAGTGCATGCACAAATAACCACCTATAAGCCTGCAAGGCAGAGCTCCTCCCACACATTCAAGGGTTCAACATTCTCTATCACTCTGTCCCTCAAGAACACACTTCCACGCACACTTACACACACACACACACACACACGTGCGCATGTGCGCACATGAACCTGCATTTACCCTTCTGCGCCCAGGTACCTTCCTCCCACAGGTACAGATAGTGCACCAATGCACACGCTGAGACCATGGGACCTCTCTCAGCTTCCTGAAGAACTCTCCAAATGCCAGAGAGGCAGTACTAGTCTGAACTGCAGAATCCAGAAACAAACAGGGAAGGTTTCAGAAAAGCCAATGGTAAGGAGTAGGCAAGAGAACACTTCCAACATAAATCAGGACATCATGACTTCACCAGCAACCCCCAAAATTGATGGATACTCCAATTCATCAGAAGTACAGGAAAATGACTTTAAAGCTATGTTTACCCAATTATTTGAGGCTCATAAAGAGGAAACAAGCAATACTCTCAGAGCAATAGCCATGCAAATTCAGGCAGTTAAAGATGAAATGAACAAATCTATCAAATATTTGGCCAGTCAATTGGAGGCAAAGAAATGGACAAAATTCTTAAAGAAACACAAGCAAATATGGCCAAACAACTAGAGGCCCAAATAGAGATACAATTAGTGGCATATAGAGAGGAAATGAACAACAATAACAAAAAAAAAAGAGACCATCATAGAGAGAGAGGGATCCGCATTCAAACAGATGAAGGAAATGGTGCAAGGCATAAAAACAGAATTAGAATCAATAAAGAAAACACAAACTGAGAAAACCCTTGAGCTGGAGAACTTGGAAAAAAGATCAGGAACCACAAAGATAAGCATCACCAACAGAATACAAGGGATGGAAGAGAGAATCTCTGGAGCTGAAGATATAATTGCAGAAATTGATACTTCTCTCAAAGAAAAAGTAAAATAGAAAAGTCCCAAAAACAAAATATCCAAGAAATCAAGGACACCATGAAAAGACAAAAGCTAAGAATAATAGGAATTGATGAAAAAGAAGACTTCAGGCTCCAAGGTCCAGAAACTATTTTCAAGATAATCATAGAAGAAAATTTTCCCAACCTAAAGAAAGAGATGTCCATAAATATACATGAGGCCTATAGAACACCAAATAGACTAGACCAGAAAAGAAACACATCATGTCACATCATAGTCAAAACACTAAATCTATAGAACAAAGAAAAGATATTAAAAGCAGCAAGGGAAAATGGCCAAGTAACATATGAAGGTAGCCCTATCTGAAACACACCAGACTTCTCATCAGAAACTATGAAAGCCAGAGGGCCTGGACAGTTGTCATACAGACTCTAAGAGACCACAATTGCCAACCCAAACTACCTTACCTGCAAAGCTTTCAATCAACATAGATAGAGAAAACAAAACATTCCATGACAAAACTAATTTTATGCAAAATCTATACAGCAAACCAGCCCTACAGAAGATACTAGAAGGAAAACTCCAATCTAATGAAAACAACTTCACCCAAGAAAACATAGTATACAGATAATATCCCAACAAAAATTAAAAGAAAACAAGCAATGGAACACAGTAAGATCACAGACGCCAATATGAAAGGAACTAACATTCATTGGTCACTATTATCTATCAACATCAATGGACTCAACTCTCCAATAAAAAGACACAGACTAACAGAATGGGTGTGGAAACAGGATCCAACATTCTGCTGCACCGAAGAAGTGCACCTCTGCACAATGACAAACACTACCTCAGAGTAAAGGGCTGCAAAATGGTCTTTCAAGCAAATGGACTTAGAAAACAAGCTGGGGTAGCTATCCTAATATCTAATAAAGTAGACTTTCACCCAAAATTAATCAAAAAAAGATATGGAGGGGCACTACATTCTCATCAAAGGAAAAATCCACCAATAGGACATCACAGTTCTGAACATCTATGCCCCAAATACAAGAGCGCCTACATTCACAAAGGAAACATTATTAAAACTCAAATCACACATTGATCCCAACACCTTAATAGTGGGAGATTTCAACACCGCACTTTCACCAAAGGACAGATCATCTAGACAGAAGCCTAATAAAGAAATAAAGGCACTTACAGATGGACCTAATAGATGTCTACAGAACTTTCCACCCAAATCCAAAAGAGTATACTTTCTTTTCAGCATCTCATGGAACCTTCTCCAAAGATAAAAGAGGATTGAAATAATCCCCTGTATTCTATCTGACCACCATGGACTACAGCTGCACCTCAACAACAATGGAATTAGAAAAAAGCCTACAAGCACATGGAAACTGAACAACTTGCTGCCAAATGACAGCTGGGTTAAGGAAGAAATAAAGAAAGAAATTAAAGACTTCCTAGAATTCAATGAAAATTAAGGTACAACATACCCTAATTTATGGGACACAATGAAAGCAGTACTCAGAGGAAAATTCATAGTACTAAGTGCCTTCAAGAAGAAATTTGTGACATCTCATACAAGCAACTTAGTGGCCCAATTGAAAGCCCTAGAAAAAAAAAAAAAAAAAAAAAAAGAAGCAAATACACCCAAGAGGAGCACATGCTGGAAATAATCAAACTTAGGGCAGAATCAATCAATTAGAAACAAATGAAACTATTCAAAGAATCAATGAAACCAAGAGCTGGTTCTTTGAGAAAATCAACAAGATAGACAAACCCTTAGCCAGACTAACTAAAAGGCAGAGAGAAACTATCCAAATCAGCAAAATCAGAAATGAAAAGGAGCACATAACTACAGAAAGTGAGGAAATCCAAACAATCATTAGGTCATACTAGAAAAGCCTATATGCCACAAAATTTGAAAATATAAAAGAAATGGACAATTTTCTAGATGCAAAAATACTCAATAAAATCCTTGCAAACCGAATCTAAGAACACATCAAAGGTATCATCCTCCATGACCAAGTAGGCTTCATCTCAAGCATGAAAGAGTTGTTCAACAAATGGAAATCCAACAATGTAATCTAACACATAAACAAACTGAAGGAGAAAAACCACATGATCATCTCCTTAGATGCCAAAAAAGCATTTGACAAAGTCCAACACCCATTCATGTTTAACATCTTGGAGAGATCAGGGATACAAGGCACATACCTAAACATAGTAAAGACAAAATTCAGCCAACATCAAACACAATGGAGAGAAACTTAAATCAATCCCACTGTAAACAGGGGCAAGGCACGGCTGCCCACTCTCTGCATATCACTTCAACATAGTACTTGAAGTCCTAGCTAAAGCAATAGGACAACTAAAGGAGAGCAAGGGGATACAAATTGGAAAGGAAGAGGTCAAAGTGTCACTATTCGCAGATGATATGATAGTATACACGAGTGACCCCAAAAATTCAACCAGAGAACACCTTCAGCTGATAAACACCTTCAGCAAACTGACAGGATACAAAATCAACTAAAAAAAAAAATCAGAAGCCCTCCTGTATACTAAAGATAAAAGGACCAAGAAAGAAATCAGGGAAACAACACCCTTCACATTAGCCACTAATAACATAAAATATCCAGTATATATAAAGAACTAAAGAAGTTAAACAGCAAAAAAATCAAGCAATCCAATTAAAAAAAATGGGGTAAAGAGCTAAACAGAGCATTCTCAATAGAGGAATATCAAATAGCAGAGAAACCCTTAAATAAATGCTCAACCTTATTAACCATCAGGGAAATGCAAATCAAAACAAACCTAAGATTTCACCTTACACCCATCAGAATGGCTAAGATCAAAAACTCAAGAGACAACACATGGTAGAGAGGTTGTGGAGAAAGGAGAACCCTCCTCCACTGCTGGTGGTAATGTAAACTTGTACAACCACTCTGGAAAGCAATCTGGCACTTCCTCAGACAACAAGGAATAGTGCTTCCTCAAGATCCAGGTATACCACTCCTGGGCATATATACCCAAAAGAGACTCAAGTACACAGCAAGGACATTTTCTCAACCATGTTTGTAGCAGCTTTATTTATAATAGCCAGAACCTGGAAACAAAGCAGATGTCCCTCAACAGAGGAATGGATACGGATACAGAAATAGTGGTATTTTTACGCAATGAAATACTACTCAGCAATCAAAAACAACGAAATCATGAAATTTGCAGCAAATGGTGGGATCTAGAAAAGATCATTCTGAGTGAGGTATCCCAGAAGGAGAAAGACACACATGGTATATACTCACTCATATAGTCCATAAGATATGATAAACATAATGAAATCTATAAACCTAAAGAAGATAAACAAAAAAGAGGACCAGGGTCAGATGATTAATACTCACTTAGAAATACAAATGGGAGGTGCATTGAACATAGAAGAAAACAAATAACAAGACAGGGGCCTATGACAGAGGGCCTCTGAAAGACTCTACCTAGCAGTATATCAAAGCAGATACTAAGACTCATAACCAAACATTCCACAGAGTGCAGGGAATCATATAAAAAAAGGTTGAGTTTGTATGACGTGGAAAGGACAGGAGGTCCACAAGGACCAAATATACCTGTGCACAGGGTCTTTTCTGAGACTGACACTCCACCAAGGACCATGTATGGATATAACCTAGAACCTCTGCTTAGATGTAGCCCGTGGTAGCTCAGTAACCAATTGGTTTCCCATAGTAAGGGGAACAAGGATTATTTCGGACAGGAGCTCAATGACTGGCTCTTTGACCTCCCCACCCTCCAAGGGAGGAGCGGTCCTGCTAGGCCATAGAGGAGGACTTTGCAGCCAGTCCGGAAGATACCTGATAAAACAGGGTCAGATGAAAGGGGAGAAGGTCCTCCCCAATCAGTGGACTTGGGAAGGGGCAGGGAGGAGATGAGGGAGGAAGGGAGGTTTTGGAAGGGAATGAGGGAGCGGGATAAATATAATAAAATATAAAAAATAAAAATTTAATAAGAAAGTATATTAATGATACTATACATGTCCATTTAGCCATGAATTTTTACTGTTGAATCTAAGGAACATAACCAGTTCACATATAATACTTCACATAAATACTACGCATGGTACAAAAATCAAGAAGCTGTAAATGTATAAAATATTACTTGTATTTTATCTACAAAATATTAATAAAGCTGGAATGGTGTTCATACTAAAAACAAAAACAAAAAGAATTTAAAAGTTTTTTCAACAGGACTGCTCCTCCCTTCGGGGGTGGGGAGACCAAAGAGCTAGTCATTGAGTTCCTGTTAGAAATAGTCCCTGTTCCCCTCACTTTGGGAAACCAATTGGTTACTGAGCTACCACAGGCTACATCTGAGTGGAGGTTCTAGGTTATATCCATACATGGTCCTTGGTTGAATGTCAGTCTCAGAAAAGACCCTGTGCCCAGATATATTTGGTCCTTGTGGAGCTCCTATCCTTTCCCCATCAGACTAACTCCCCTTCTTTCTTATGATTCCCTGTACTCTGCCAAAGGTTTGGTCATGAGTCTTTGCTTTGAAAACACTGCTAGTTAGAGTCTTTCAGATGCAGCCAGTCCTGAAGATACCTGATAAAACAGGATCAGATGAATGGGGAGGAGGTCCCCCCTATCAGTGGACTTGGGAAGGGGCAGGGAGGAGATGAGGGAGGAAGGGAGGTTTTGGAAGGGAATGAGGGAGCGGGATATAGCAGGGATACAGAGTTAATAAAATGTAAATAACAAAAAATAAAAAAAAAATAAATAAATAAAAAGAAAATTGTCCATTTCATTTAGATTTTAAAATTCTGTGGCATATATGCTTTTAAAGTAAGACCTAATGATTGTGTGGATTTCCTTAATTTAATGTCTGTCATTATGTCCCCCTTTTTGTTTCTGATTTTGCTGATTTGGATAGTTTCTCTGTCTTTTATTTATTTTGGGTAAAGATTTGGCTATCTTATCAATTTTCTCAAAGAACTTGGTATATTGATTCTCCAAATTGTTTGTGTTGTTGTTACTAATTAATTGATTTCAGCTTTGAATTGGATTTTTTTTTCTAATTGTCTACTCCTCTTGGGTGTGTCTGCTTCTTCTTCTTCTTCTTTTTTTTTTCTCTCTAGGGCTATTAGGTGTTCTGTTAAATTGCTTTTATGAGATGTCTCAATCTTCCTTCTGGAAGCATTTAGTGCTATGAACTTTCCTCTTACATTGCTTTCATTGTGTCCCATAAGTTTGGTTAAGTGGTGTCATTTTCATTGAATTAAGAAAAGAGGGAGGGGGATACAGCAGGGATACAAAGTTAACAAACCATAACTAATATTAAATAAATAAATTAATTAATTAATTAATTAATAAGAGCTGTCTCTATTTTTGCATTTCTTCCCTGGCCAAGCTGTCACTGAGTAGAGATTTGTTTAGTTTCCACGTGTATGTATGCTTTGTGTTATTTCTGTTGTTGTTGAAGTCTAGTTTTAGGCCATGGTGGTCTGATAGGGTACAAGGGATTTTTTCAAACTTCTTTTATCTGTTGAGGATTGCTATGTGCCCGACTATATGGTCAAATTTTTGAGAAAGAACCATGAATGTATACTCTTTTGAGTTTAGGTGAAAATTTCTGTAGACATCTCTTAGGTCCATTTGATTTACTACCTCTGTAAGTGCTATTATTTCCTTATTTACCTTTGTCTAGATGATCTTTCCCTTGGTAAGACTGAAGTGTCGAAGTCTTCCACTATTAGTGTGTTGGGATCTCAGTGTGTGGTTTAAGCTTTAAAAATGTTTCATTTACAAATGGTGCTCTTTTATTTGGGGCATAGATGTTCAGAATTGTGATGTCCTCCTGGTAGTGTTTTCCTTTGATGAGAATGAAGTGTTCCTCCTCATAATCTTTTGATTAATTTTGGTTGAAAGTCTCTTTTATTAGATATTAGGATAGTTACCCAAGCTTGTTTTCTGGGGCTGTTTGCTTGAAAAACATTTTTTTCAGCTCTTTAGTCTGAAGTAGTGTTTATCTTTGTTACAGAGGTGTGTTGCCTGGATGCAGTAGAGTGTTTGACCCTGTTTCATCAACCATTCTGTTACTCTTTGTCTTTTTATTGGAGAGTTGAATCTGTTGATGTTGATAGCTAAGAGTGACCAATGAATGTTAGTTCCTTATATTGTGTTGATGGCATTATTTTGATTCTATAATTGTTTTCTTTTAATTTTTTTTAAGTTATCAATATCCTGTGCTTTCTTGGTTGTTGAATCTTTTGTAGAGATGATTGCTGTGTAGATATTGTTTAAAAAGTAGAGGCACATGTAGAGGCACAAGTAGAGGTATAGAGAGAGGAAACAAACAAAACTCTCAGAGAAACACAGGCAAATACAGACAAACAAATATAGGCACTATTAGTGGCATACAGAGAGGAAATGAACATAAAAAATAGAGACCATCATTGAAAGACAGGAATCCACATCCAAACACATGAAAGAAATGTTGCAAGATGTGAAAACAGAATTAGAATCAGTAAAGAAAACCCAAACAGAGAAAACCCTGGAGCTGGAGAACTTAGAGAAAAGATCAGGACCCACAAAGTTAAGCATCACCAACAGAATACAAGAGATGGAAGAGAGAATCTCAGTCACTGAAGAGAAAGTTAGAAAAATTAATGCATCTTAAAGAAAAAGTAAAATCGGAAAATTCCAAACACAAAACTTCCAAAAAATAAAGGACAGCATGAAAAGATGAAATCTAAGAATATCAGGAATAGACGAAAAATAAGCTTCCAGCCTCCAAGGTCAAGAAAATCATAGAAGAAAAATTTCGCAACTTAAAGAAAGACATGTCCATAAGCATACAAGAGGCCTACAGCACAAAAGGGATACTTGCTCAACCATGTTTATAGCAGCTTTATTTGTAATAGCCAGAACCTGGAAACAACACAGATGTCCATCAACGGTGGAATGGGTACAGAAATTGTGGTATTTTTATACAATGGAATACTACTCAGTAATCAAAAAGGAGGAAATCATGAAATTTTCAGGCAAATGGTGGGATCTAGAAAAGATCATTCTGAGTGAAATACCCCAGAAGGAGAAGGACACACATGGTATATACTCACTTATATAGACCTATAAGATATGATAAACATAATGAAATCTATACACCTTAAAAAGATAATCAAGAGAGCGGACATGGGGTAAGATGATCAATCCTCGTTTAGAAAGACAGATGGGATGTGCATTGAACGTATGACAGGAGTCTACTGAGCGCATCTGAAAGACTCTAACTAACAGTGTTTTCAAAGCAAAGACTCATGACCAAACCTTTGGCAGAGTACAGGGAATCATAAGAAAGAAGGGGAGTTAGTCTGATGGGGAAAGGATAGAAGCTCCACAAGGACCAAATATATCTGGGCACAGGGTCTTTTCTGAGACTGACATTCAACCAAGGACCATGTATGGATATAACCTAGAACCTCCACTCAGATGTAGCCTGTGGTAGCTCAGTAACCAATTGGTTTCCCAAAGTGAGGGGAACAAGGACTATTTCTAACAGGAACTCAATGACTGGCTCTTTGGTCTCCCCACCCCCCGAAGGGAGGAGCAGTCCTGTTAGGCCACAGAGGAGGGCTTTGCAGCCAGTCCTGAAGATACCTGATAAAACAGGATCAGATGAATGGGGAGGAGGTCCCCCCTATCAGTAGACTTGGAAAGGGGCAGGGTGGAGATGAGGGAGGGAGGGAGGGCCTGGGAGGGAATGAGGGATCGGGACATGGCTGGGATACAGAGTTAATAAAATGTAACTGATAAGAAAAAAATAAAATTCAAAAAAAAAAAAAAGAAAAAAAAAAGAGGCCTACAGAACACGAAATAGACTAGACCAGAAAAGAAACTCCTCACCTCATATAATAGTCAAAACACTAAATCTGCAGAATAAAAATGGTAAGGGAAAAAGACCAAGTAACATATAAAAGTAATCCTATCAGAATCACACCAGACTTGTCAACAAAAATTATGAAAGCCAGAAGTGCCTGAGGAGATATCATGCAGACTCTAAGATGCCAACCCAGGCTATTATACCCAGAAAATCTTTCAATCAACATAGATGGAGAAAAGAAACCTTCCATAACAACATTTTATTTATTTATTAAAATATTAAAATTTATTCACTTTTTATCCCAGAAGTAGCCCCCTCCCTCATTCCCTCCCAATCCCAACCCCCTTTCGCCTCCCATGCCCCTCCCCAAGTCCATTGACAGGGGAGGTCTTCCTCCCTTTCTGTCTGACCCCAGCCGATTAGGTCTCATAAGGACTGTCTTCCTCTCTTCCCCCTTCAGGGGAGATAGTCAACGAGGCAGCCACAGAGCTCATTTTAGAGACAGTCCTTGTTCCCCTTACTAGGTAACCCACCTAGACACTGAACTGCCATGGGCTACACCTGTGCAGTGGTTCTAGGTTATCTCCATGCATGGTCCTTGGTTGGAGTATCAGTCTCAGAAAAGACCCCTGTGACCAGATTTTTTAGTCCTGTTGCTCTCCTTGTGGAGCCCTTGTCCCTCCCTATCTTTCATCTCCCCCTTCTTTCATAAGATTCCCTGAACTCTGACCAAAGTTTGGCTGTGAGTTTCAGCATCTGCTTTGATAGCCTACTAGGTCGAGCCTTTCAGAAACCATCTGTGGTAGGCTCCTGTCTTGTTCCCTGTTTTTCATCTCTTTAGATGTCTATCTCTTTTGCCTTTCTGAATGAAGACTGATCATCTTACCCAGGGCCCTCCTTCTTGCTTGCCTTCTTTAGGTGTACAGAATTTATTATGTTTAATATATATATATGTCTAATATCCACTTATAAGTGAACCTTCCTCCATTTCTGGTGGGAATGTAACCTTGTACAACTACTTTGGAAATCAATCTGGTGTTTTCTCAGACAATTAGGAGTAGCGCAACTTCAAGATCCAGCTTTACCACTCATAGGCATATTTCCAAAATATGCTCAACTACACAACAAGGACATTGCTCAACCATGTTCATAGAAGCCCTATAGCCAGAAGCTGGAAACAACCCAGATGTCCCTTACCTAAGGAATAGATTGTGGTACATTTACACAGTGGAATACCACTCAACAATTAAAAACAAGGAAATCATGAAATTTGCAGGCAAAGAGTGGGAACAACTAGAAAACAACATTTTGAGTGAGGTGTTCCAGGGGCTGACAGCTGGGTATTGAGGTGCCACTATTAAGATGTTTAATTCTCATTCAGAGAAACAAACATTATAGACATCAAAACAGAAAAAGACAGGGAACAGGGCAGGAACCTACCACAGAGGGCCTCCAAAGAATCTACCTAACCAGTTATAGAAGCAGATGGGGAGACTCATAGCCAAACCTTGAGCAGAGTTCTGGGAATCTTATGGAAGAATTGAGAGACTGAAAGACCTGGAGGGCACAGGTGTTCCACAAAGAGACCAACAAAACCAAAAATTCTTTGCTCAGGGGGCATGCAGGTACTGATGAATCAACTAAGGATCGTGCATGGAGAGTACCTAGACCCCCTGCTCAGAAGTAGTCCATTGGCAGCTCAGTTCCCATTGGAGTTCCTAATAAGGGGAACAGAGGCAGTTTCTGGCATGAAGAGAAGTCGGTTGCCTGCCATTCGATCACCTCCCAATGGCGAGATGGATATACTTGGCCACAAAGAAACAGGATCCAGACTGTCCTGATGAGACCTGATATTCGAGGGTCAGGTAGTAGGGAGAAGAGGAAGGGATGGAGAATGAAAGTGCAAGGAGATGAGGGATGGGGCTACAGTTGGGGCACAAAGTGAATAAACTGTAATAAATAATAAAGAAAAAAGAAATATTCTATTCTTATAGCAACTGATTTTAACCTTGAGCCCCTCATTTGTTCTCTTTATGTGAATGTTTTGTCACATCCATGTATTTCTTACGCAATGCTACCTTTGATATATTCCAGTATAAAGGGACATTTTAAACTTGTCTTTAAAAATTATTAAAACATGCTTAAAAGATTAATGTCATCAGTTCATTTATAAAAGCCTGTGTATTAAGTTAGGCAAATTATTTATAAATGAATTTCTAATAATATAATATGATGTGTTAATAAAGTTTTGTGAGGTAAATGTTTTCAATGATGTGTAGATTAAAATAAAAATATATTTTGGTGTTTTTTTTCTCATAATTTGCCAAGAGTAAAATGGAAAACAATACAAATTCTTCTGTGATTAGGAATAATTTAATGAGGATTATAGTAGACAATTTCAGAGACCTGTTTCTTTTTAAAGAAAAGCCCACAAGCACTTAATCAATATATAATGTCAGCTTGTTCTCAAACAAAATATATTCTTTAATTTCTTTACTTTAACTTCTTAAATGACAGTACATATTTTATTACTTTTTAAAAAATGATCTCTGCCCTCCAAGAACAATTCTCACATATCCAGTTTTTGATTCTTCTTTTCTTAAATCACATCTGTTTTGCATGGTCTTGAGTCTCAAACATCCCTGAGGGCAAGTTCTAAGTACAAAGTTAGATGTTCAGTGACTGATTTTTGAGTGAATGAAGATGACATAATTATTTACTATGACATGCACTTGTACAACATGCTCAACCTGAAGCTCTGGGTTTCTACTTCAGGCTACCCTGATGAGTGTTTTCAATGTCTTTACACATTTTATATTGCAAAACAAATTCTATTAGGCATCTTCCTTTTAGTCTCCCTGCTTTTAGTTCCTTTACTTAATATTATTTAAATGCAAACAAGCTCTCCTCAAATATGTGGGTCATGAAAATCCATAAAATTGTCCATGTATTGAAAAAAAGAAAAAAAAACAATTCTGAAGTCAAATTTCTCAAAAAGGTGTTCTGTTTAATCTTGTGGTAACTACAACTCATTCTATTATATGACATCTGAATAGTTATACAGACATTCTTCATCAATATTAGCACTGCTAATATGTGATTTTTTTAATAATAACATACCATAAACTATCTTAACAAAATGGATAATTTTTAAAAGCTCTTTATATTCATAAGCAAAAATGTATAGGCTGCATAAATATTCCAAAGTCACTATGATGAAAATTTCCCTAAAGTCATTAATTAATTTTTGTTTATATTTGTGTGTTTAATGATCCCAGGGAATTAGCAGAAGGCACACATTCTTCAATTCCCTGAATCTAGTATTTTTTACAAACTTTTTTAATAGAAATGTTATTATAAAAATATTGCAAATTTAGAAAACACTCAATAAAATTCAGCAGAACAAAATTCTATAACTCAGTGAACTTCTAGATGTTTAGACTACATGAAATCTGATTTTCTTTTTATTCTTTTCTCTTTTTAATTAATTTATTCAATTTGTATCCCAATCATAACCCTCCCTTTCTTTTCTCCTGCTCCCATCCTCCCACCCTCTTCTCCTTATCCCAGCTCCACTGCCTGTCAGAAAAGGAGAGGCCCCCACCCCCACCATCCCACCCCAGCACATCAAGTGACATCAAGACTGTGTCCATCTGTGGCCTGGCAAGGCAGCTCCTTCAAGGAGAAGTCATCAAAAAGCTTGCAACTTTCTCCTTATTAGAGAAAGTGCCAACTCTCCTTCCTAGGGAACCCACATGAAGATCAAGCTGTCCATCAGCTCCAAATGTGCAAGGGGATCAGATCCAGTCTGTGCGTGGTACTTGGTAAGTGTCCATCAGGTCCAGTATTTGCATGGTCCATGGTAGGTCTTAGGTTGGTTCTGGCATTGGTTTGATTTTCCCTCAGTCTCTGCTCTATCTCTGAGGCCAGGGTAAATCTTGGGTCGTAGTTGTTGTGGGTGGGTTGGGGTTGGCCTCTCTCCACTAGGAGTCCTGTCAGGTTAGAGGGTGCTCTCTTCAGTCTTTGTGACCCACACTATGAGAGGGCTCAGCTCCAGTCACCCCCACATCCTCCCGGGAGAGACTATCTTCTTATAGGTCTCCTGCTTGTCATAGAGGTGCCTCTGCCCATGGATGGTTTGCTATAGGTAAACCCTTTGTCTTCCCTATCAAGAACAGATTAGACCATAAACTCAATGCTTGCATAATCAATTAAAAGTAACATATCCTCAAAAGGTGAACAAGATAAAAACATAGGAAATTTAAGGAAAAAAAATGATATGCAAATAAACTTTTCTCAGAAAAAAATGAATATTTAATGAGATTTCTTCATGTAAGGGTCTGAACATTTATTAAGTTTACCAAAGAAGAGAATAAACAGAATTACTATCTTCCAATTTTATTTTATCCTTTACTATTTTGTAAGGTGTTTTATTGCATAACACTCACTGCATTTCTCTTACAAAATAAATTTAAAAATTTAAATATTTAGTACTAAAATAATGGTCTCTTCTGAGGGATGTATTATTGCTGGGACCTCAGCACCAAGAGCATATCACCATGGTGATATGCTATCCTGGTGAATCATCTCAGAGGTACCATTATGATGATAGATTGCGACTCCCATATACATCATCACAGTCATCAGGATGCTTTATTAGCCTTATATTTCACTTAAATACTAGAGCCGTTGTGACATTGAGTTTTGCAGTAATGTAATGGTTAAAATGTCATCTGTTTTGAAGATATATATTTTTTTAACAATCCTAAAAATGTTTTTTATAAGCATGGCATATACATTTCCTACATTTCCGCAAACTACCAAACCAGAAACAGTGTGTACTGTATTTGAGAAACAGTATTTGGTTGAATTTGGCACTGAGACATTTAGGAAACTTTGTTTATGACATTCCCCCAAATTGATTAATCTCATTTCAAGTCATTCTAAATATAAACATTTCCAGTTATCTCAATAAATGGCATGGTTATTTGTCTCTGTCTAATAATGTGTTGAAAAAAGCTGTCACAAAATAAGTTGTTTTAAGGAAGTGCTTTAATCTTTTGCCTTAAGCAAATCAAAACATTTATTTCAATAGTGTAATGATGTCAGTGTTCACTAGGAACTTTTAGAATGTTTTGTACTATTTAGTTATAGTCATTATTGGCATGATCAAAATTATATCCCCAAAGATATGTTGACTTTCCCTGTCAAGAAAAAAAACAAAGGATAAGCAGAAGAATAATATCTTAAAGAGAATAGTACAGAATTTTATACTGCAAGAAATTGTTTATATGAAATAAAATAAATGTAAAATATATAAAATTTCTTGAATATTTTTTATTTCTATTAAGTAGATGTAAGAATTTGTTGCAGATTGCTTAGATAAATATTAAGTAAAATTATGAGCAGCAAATAACATGTATGTCACAAAACTAAAATAAATAAAAGAGTATCGGTTAATATATATTAGGTCTCATCAGGACTGGCTACATTGTTTTCCTCCATGACCTAGCAAAGCTGCCACCCCCATGGGGAGGTGAACAAAGAGCCACACCATGAGTTCATGTCAGAAATAGCTCCTGTCCCCCTTACTAGGGAACCCACTTGTAAACTGAGCATCCTATGAACTTCAACTTTTTATGGCTTATACCAAGAAGACATTATTTTTTTTATTTAACTTTTATTAATTACACTTTATTCCTTTTGTATCCCCCCATAAGCTCCACCCTCCTCCCCTCCCGGTCCCACCCTCCCCCCCTTTCTGCATGCATGCCTCTCCCCAAGTCCACTGATAGGGGAGGTCCTCCTCTCCTTCTTTCTGATTTTTTTTTGTTCTTCTCAATGCAGTTTATTCAGGAAACTTGAACAATCTTCTGACCCTGGGGAAAGCCAGCCCACAGCTTAAAATAGCCTCTGGGTAGCCAACCCCAGCGTGCCACGTGGGCAATGCAGATATGTCCACATACACAGAAGCAAGCCAGATCCTCAGCCTCAGCCGAATAAGGAGTTGTTTTTGACAGAGAGCACTCACCAGCGGGAAGGTGGAAGGCAGAAACCAGCTCCATCTTTAAGGCGTAGCAATACACAGCTCTCTACAGTTCCCCCTTTTTGTTTTAGACGCATCAGGCAAGAGTAGAGGTCTGATCTCTGATAGTAGAAATAAATTGGGACTTTGTACCGATGTTCATTTAGGTGTCATCCACCCAAAGAGCACAAGACCCATCCGATACCTTTTTCTCAGAGGCGGGACCTGGGGCATCAACCTGCTCTTCTCTGGGTCCAAAGCAGCTGAGCCTGAGTGCAGTGCTTAGCCTCGCATCCTGAGTGTAACATTTTAGCTTTTTATGGTAGACAATCATGCTTGGGGAGACTGTCCTGCTTCAATGGCTGTAAAGGCCTGAATGATCATGGCTGCATTATGCTGTTGTGAGACTCTAATCTTGCATATACACCACAGGCAAACCAAGGAGACCAACACCAGAAGGCCTGCTAACGCTCCCATGCCCGCTTATTCCTTCAGATGATTCATGGCTGCAGCAACCCATGATGATAATCCTGTGGCTAGTCCTGCGTCCACTGTGGTAGAGTTTGCCGTAACAATGGACACTCTCAGCTGCTCCATCATAGTATTGAATTCTTCAGTCCAATTACCTAAAATATATCTAGACAATTGTTTAGACAGATTTGCAGCACGGGAAAAATTCTCATATTGTATGCTAGTGACACTAAGTCCAGCATACTTCCATTGACAGCCAAGTTGAGCGATTTGCCATAAGGTATCAATTTACTCCTGCATGAGGTCAATCCTCTGATTGAACACCATCAAGGCAAAAAGACATTATTAATAACAACTCTGCTTTAACAATAGCGAAATATATATTTAATGACATTATCATTATTTGAGTAAATATACTATTCAATCAAATCCAAGCAAAAAGCCAGCTATATTACTTCACAAGACTTGGGAAAATCATGCTGTTATTGACCTGGAAGGAACCTTTCTTCTTGCAGATTAGCACTTATTTTGATGGCAGGGGCTTGGCAAGTCTAGTAGAGAAATGTCAGAAACAGTCTTCTTAATTGTAAGCACATAAAACTATAATAAAGACCATCAGGATAGCATAATACTAAGGATACAATAGTGACATCAATATTCTGGGGGGGTAAATAAAAACTTTTGAATAGACATGAAGCTCACTCAAATAGGTTGGAAGCTTAATACTATAAATGTAAACAAGAGTAGGATAAGTCATAGACCCTAGTAGATAATATACTATTATAATTTTGCTAAATTAATATTATATCCAACTACCTTCTAAATCCATATACTTTATGATTGGACAATACAACTAATGCTCATCATCAATGAAGCTTTCTTTTGGTAGCAGATTGAGACTGTTACAGTGAGACTCTTACAAAAAATGTCAACTAGCCAAAAAGTGGAGAATAAGTAATTATGGTCTGCTCAACACCAAATATGACATGATACACAGCTATTATAGCAGGGCATCAAGGAACATCATAGAAGAGGGATCATAGAGATTTGAGCCAGAAGACATTAAGGACTGTTGGGTGAGCTAGTCTTCACACAGGAAATAGATGTTGTGCCTAATAAATCTCAACAAACAATGTGCTTGCCTACACTTGACTTCGCTAAGACCAAAAAAGTTGACATTTTAATGTGCATAAGAAGAAGAATCACAAAGTCTTGCCCTTAACTATGGAGCTAGTGTTCACCAAGGTCGTCATTTTAGGGGCAACCACTCAAATAGGTTGCCTGTGCCCAACTGATCAGCACAAAACTCATACAAATATGAGTAAGATACTCAAACTCAGGAGATTGTGTGTGTGTGTGTGTGTGTGTGTGTGTGTGTGTGTGCGTGTGTGTGTGGTGGAAAAAGAGAGGGAGTAAGAGGGAGAAAATAATTTAAAAAAAAAAGAAATGAATTTGAAAAGTAGATGACAGGAAAGACACAGAAGAACCTGGTCGACAGAGAAGAAGGGGAGGAAATGATGTAAATATAGTATATTCACGCATGAAATTTCTAATTTTTTTCATGAAACTAAAAAAGATATTATAAAAGAAATGGAGTGGGGAGGGGCAAGATGGCGGAGCCGGAAAGACTCTCATTCTGAGCAGCAGCACAGCAGGATCAGCACAGTGACCAGCAATCAGAACTCTCGTCCATAAAACAAAGTCATTGTGTTTCCCAGGTGAGAGGATACCCCACGGTGGGGGATTCAATCAGCTTTTAACTCACCCGGCTAAACCACGGAAAAGATCCCGTTTCCGCCAGATGCTTGGCTGCCGGCCGCCAGCCCCAGCCCCAGCCCCAGCCCAGAGCCACAAGCCAGTGTCTCTGGTCAAGGTCCCAGACTGAACCGTGGGCACGACACTATCAGAGACTGGAATTTTCAGTTGAGAGATAACCCCAGGGTACAGGAAACGATTGGGACCGGCATTAGGTCACCCAGACATCCCCTGGAAAAGACTCGGGCGGGTTCCACGGGCACCCCAGGAGCCAGCCCGGAGCCAGAGCCAGGGACCCAGGTTCCAGCAAAGAGCCCTGACTGCCTGCGTGCCTGATTCGCTGCCAGAAATAGAAACGGCTGGTCTGATCTCAGAGCACTCAGCTCACCCCCAACCTGAAAAGGTCCCCGGAAAATTACCCAGCTTAGGGAGCCACTCAGGCTCCCAAAAGCCGCAAAAGCAGACACAGGCAGTTTCTGCGCACCAGACAGCTGGCAGAGACTGAGCCACCATCACACAGCTGTGCTCCAGGCACAGGCAGTTTCTGCGGCCAGCCAGCTGGCGGACACTGAGCAGTGTGCACCAGGGCAAAAAAAAAGACACTAGGAGTCCATGTCTCCAGAGAATCCACGGGGAAGGAAGGAAACTGTACTGATCTAAATCACCCAATCCTTCCCTAGAAAAAGTCTAGCAGTCTAGTGGGGCCGAGGGGCCAGCACTCAGCTGTGCTCCAGACACAAGCACAAACAGTTGAGGCACGCCTGATGTCCAACTGGGTCACAGCAGCTGATCATTAAATTTGCAACAAGAAACCCAGAAACAGGGCAGCTGCCCTCAGGACTTCCCTGGGTGAGAGGAGAACCCTCTCGACTAACAAAGACCACAGTTACCACTCAGGTCTATATCCCTGAGGTGAGCAACTCCTGAAAAAAACACCAGCCATCCAGGGACTATACCCAAAAAGCTGAAAAGACATCCTTCAGGAAAAACCAGCTTTCTGCAAAGGGGATTCTCTCCACCACAGGATCCCCAGGAACCACCAGAAAATAACCCCAAACACCTAAGATAACACAATGGGTAGAGGCCAGCGTAAAAGCTCAAGCAACAAAAGACAGAGCAATATGGCATCTCCAGAACCCAGTTACCCAGGGGCAAGTAGCCCTGGACACCCCATCATAACTGAAATCCAAGAAGATGACCTAACAAGTATGCTCATGAAGATGATAACAGAGGAAACAAATAAGATTCGTAAAGACATAGAGGAAGATAAACTCAAACAGAATATTGCCATCCGTAAAGAAATAGAGGAAGCTGCAGCCAAACAGTTTATGGCCTTTAGAAAGGAAATGCTTAAAACACTGAATGAAATGATAGAAACAGAGTTGAAGGAACTAAAAGAAAAACAGGAAAGTACAATCAGACAGGTGAAGGAAGTAAACAAAACAACTCAAGACCTGAAGATAGAATTGGAAAAATTAAAGAAAACAAAAATGGAAGAAATAATGGAAAGGAAGAATCTAGGGAAGAAAACAGGAACTACAGAGGTAAGCATAACCAACAGACTACAAGAGATGGAAGAAAGAATCTCAGGTGTAGAAGATACAATGGAAGAAATCGATGTATCTGTCAAAGAAAATGTTAAATCCGAAAAATTCCTGACACAGACCGTCCAAGAAATGCAAGACAATATGAAAAGACAAAACCTAAGAATAATAGGTATAGAGGAAAAAGAAGACTCCCTTCTCCAAGGCCCAGAAAATATTTTCAACAAAATCATTGAAGAAAATTTCCCCAAGCTAAAGGAGAGGCCAATTAGAATACATGAGGCCTACAGAACACCCAACAAATTTGACCAGAAAAGAAAATCCTCCCGCCACATAATAATCAAAACTGTAAGTATACAGAACAAAGAAAAAATACTAAAAGCTGCAAGGGAAAAAGGCCAAGTAACATATAATGGCAAACCCATTAGAATCACACCTGACTTTTCAACAGAGACTATGAAAGCCAGAAGGGCCTGGATGGATATCATGCAGACCCTAAGAGAACACAGATGTCAGCCCAGGCTACTATACCCAGCAAAACTCTCAGTCCTCATAGATGGAGAAAACAAGATATTCAATGACAAAAACAAATTTCAACAGTACCTACAAACAAATCCAGCATTACAGAAGACACTGGAAGGAAAAATACAACCCAAGAAAGCTAACTACATTCAAGAAAACACAGGAAATGAATAACCTCACTTCAGTAAAACAAAAAGCAACCAAGCACACAACCTGACGACCACAGCCAACATCAAAATCAAGAGATCTAACAGCCACTGGTCATTAATCTCTCTCAACATCAATGGACTCAACTCTCCAATAAAAAGACACAGATTAACAGAATGGATACGTAAACAAAACCCAGCAATCTGTTGCATAAAAGAAATGGAGGAAAACCAGCACAAATGACTAATTTGTTAAACTTTAAGTACATTGTAGACTTAGATTTTTTTAACAAACCTACTTTATTTAGGCTTCCTTTCCAACCCAGTGACCAGGGGTAGGGGAGAAAGAAGGTTATTAGGAAAAGGGGATTGTAGACATTTTTAGAAGTTAATTCCTTAGGGTGATTCCAGTCTTTGTTGTACAGATACCAGCATTCCAGTCCAAACAGCAATACCTAACAACAACAAGAATCAGCATGATTCATCAAATAAGACGAAGTCTGGAAATCCATAAGACTCAGTTGGATTTCCCTGTGAAGTTCTCTGGATCATTTCTGTCTATGAAGTAAATCGTCAAAGAAGGAAGACCAACAAAGCAATGCCAATCCAAAAGCTGTTGTCTCTTCATGGATTTCTATATATTTCATATCCTCAAAGTCTACCAATGGATATTTTTAGCTGGCCAAAGTCACACCGCTAGCACAAGACAGCTCACAGCAAAACATCATGTGCCCTATTAGAAGACAGCTTCCAGGAAAACATCACATGACACAACTGAGTCTTCAAAGAAACCAGCAATTGCCACTTAGTACATTTTGTTGGAAATGGATGTGTTAACTTTTTAGTGACATTATCAAAATAATTTCATAACTGAAAGCTATTAGCATTTACTTTATATTACAGCAGTAAGTAAAATCAGTTGACCTATAAAATAATTAGTATCCACTTTTTAGAATTACAACCTTTATTATTTTACTGTCATAAAATGCTTTAGTAAGACTAATAATTATTCCTATTATCATTTGTGCTTCAGTCTAAAATTTTTCACATTTCAATAATGGAAAGCAAATATTTAAAGTTAATCTTGGAAAATGATTTTCACTGTATTTTTCCCCTAAAATAGCTATAGCTTTCTTTGATTTTCTTTATTCTTTGAAAAAACAAGGAGGGCCCAAGGGAGGATACTTAAATATCACTTAGAATTAGAAGTAGGATAGATAGCAGAATTGTTTGACAAGAAGGAACAGGATAGAAAAACTAGGTGGTAAGAAATGAGGGTATAGATGAGACCGGAGAGAAGGGCTGGAGGACACAGGACTTTGCAAAGGGAAGAGAAACTGTGGGCAGGAGCATCTCTGAGACAGGCTGGAGACCTATGACAGGGTAGACTCCTGGGAGGATATACAGGTTACTCCAGCTGAGACTTTATTATCAGGGGTCGTAGAGACCGAAGAGACCACTGTCTAACTGGACTGGATTCCTAATGGAGGGAGGGGAACACCAACCCACCCACAAAAACTTCAACCCAAAATTTATCCTGCCTATAAGAAGTGTATAAAGATAGAGCAGAGAATTGATGGAATGTCCAAACAGTCATTGCCCAACCTGAGACCCACCCATGGGAAAGAGCCAACCCTGACACTATTAATGATACTCTGCTATGCTTGCAGATGGAAGCCAAGAATAGCTGTCCCCTGAGAGGCTCTACCCAACAGTGGATTGAAATAGATATTGAGACTGACAGCCAAACATTGGGCCAAACACAGGGAGTCTTTTGGAAGAATGGGGGAAGATTAGAAGGACCCAGAGAGGACAGAATCTCCACAAGACCAACAGAGTAAGCTAACCTGAGAGCAGGGGAGAGGGGAGGGAGGTTATGGAGCACCAAGCAAAAACCATGCACAAACACAACCTAGGCCCCAAATTTCATTTTCTAACACGGCACCATCCAAAAAGTGTTTGCTTCATTTGCTTTATTTACAGTAAAAGCAAAATTAGTTATCTTTGAAAGTTGTCCTACACTTGCTTATAGAAATATTCCTGCATATGAGCTAGCATTCCACTCAATTTATTTCTAAGGGAAATGTCCTTGTTTTATCAAACAAAATGGGAGAAAGAAGTAAAAGAAAGATTAGAACTCAGAATGTAGAAGTACCTAGGGATGTCACGTCTTGAAGATCTGTGTGTCCTGACTCTCAGATTCTCTACTGTTGTACTACAGAGTTGGCTATTTAAGACAAAGAGATATTTAATAGCTTACAGTGAGAGATACTATGTTGTTCAATAGCAAGATGACAGAGTATAATATGGTTCTTCTTGCTTCAAGATGTCATGGCAAAGGAGTCACCATATCTTATATCTCTTTTTTTTTTATTTTTTCAATGCAGTTTATTCAGAAACCTTGAACAATCCTCGGACCCTGGGGAAAGCCAGCCCACAGCTTAAATAGCCTCTGGGTAGCCAACCCAGGCGTGCCACGTGGGCAATGCAGAAAGGTCCACATACATGGAAGCAAGCCAGATCCTCAGCCTTAGCCAAATGTGGAATTGTTCGTGACAGAGAGCACTCACCATCGGGAAGGTGGAAGGCGGAAACCAGCTCCATCTTTAAGGCACAGCATTCCGTAGCTCTCTACAGTTCACCCTTTAAGAGCCTCCTCCATACATGTTAAAATTGTTTTGGAATTTTCTTGTGAACTTTGCTGATGACAAACTCCTACTTATCTTCAGAAAAGTATTCCTCTGGAGTATGTTTTCAATTATGAAGACCAATATTTTAATTGTGCTCTATTCACCCTGCTAAAGGCAAGACATACTGATTTGTTTCCTAGTTAATAATTCATGAAATACTTAATGAATTATTTTATAAGCATCTTCTGATTAATTGACCTAATTCCATTATTTTCACAAAGTAGGAAATACAGAAGATATATGTTTCAGGTATGACTGGCAGTCTCAGCTTCTAAGCAGGGCAGGTAGATCTTAGAGTAAATTCAGAACAGGAAAGGAACAGTTTGGCACACAAGCTGTGGTCACATTTGTTGTTTGTTTTTCCCAAATTGACAGTCTATCACACTATGATAAATGTTTCTAGATATTCTTAATGTACAGAGTCTGGTGTTTTTTCCTTAAGTGTGCTAGAAAAATGATAAAAAAGAATGGAGGCTTTTGCCTTTTTAAAAATTGTTTCCTGTTTTGTCATGTTTGGTTGTTGTCCCTTTGAAGCCTACTTATTTTTCTGAAAGGAAATGTAGAAAAGTGTATCTGGAAGATAAAGGAGGTGGAGGATGGCATCTGGGAGAAGTGGAGAAAGGGGATACTATGGTCAGAGTGTAGTGTATAAGAGAAGAATCTTTTCAATTAAAAAAATGTTATAACAAATAAAGATAAATAGTAATGGAAAGTGAATTTCAAAAACTTACAAAATTATTGACAGCCTTACTACAATTCTCTCAAAAATAACAATTTATTTAACTATTAAAAACAAACAAAAAACAAAAAATGTATAAAGGAGAAACCTTATGAAGTTACTATTCAAAACAAGTGCTAGCAGAAGTGCTTTGTCCACGCCTCTAGTTTTGACAGCATTCAACTTTACATGTCTTTAGAAATTCAACAAGTAATTCAGTAAACATGTTCTGTTAAGAAGTATTTTAGTTCATTAAATATACATATATTTTATTTACCCAATTTTTAAATAACACAATTAAGTTTCGCCAGATAAACATAAGCCTGAGGTATAGACAATAAGGTGTGAAACTTAATTAATAGGTTTCATCAGTGTGAGAGGTTCAATGAAGATGGGCATGGTGGCTCCAGCCTTTAATCCCAGAATCTGGGAGGCAGAGGCAGGCAGAGCTCTAGGAGTTTTAGGTGAGCCTAGTCTACAAAGTGAGTTCCAGGACAGCAATAGCTGTTACACAGCGTAGAGGGATTTGAATGGCTACTCCACCTGGAATGAAACACACCTTTAACACACACTCTTAATCCCAAATAATAAAGGTAAAGTTAGTTTGTACATGGAAGCACTCATGTTTGCATGTGATGTCTAATTGAGAGGCGCACAAAGAGACAAACCAGAGAAAGATTTTAGAAAATATGATATGTCAAATTCTGTTGAGAAAAGAGAAAAAAGAGACTTACGAGAGAGTACATCAGAGAGAGAGGGGAGAATTTTACAGGGATGGGTAAAAGAGAGAACAAACTAGACATAGGTTAAGACAGATGAGCCAGAGATTGAAAAGGAACCAGAACATTAGAACAGATAGCTAGAGTTAGTTTCAGGTTGAGCAGAGCAATTCAATCAGAAGCTAAGAGAAAACAATCTAAATCAGTCAGCTTGCAGAGAAGTTTGAGCCTAAACAGCTGAGTTGAGACAGCCAGCCAGAGTTCCAAAAAAGCTAGAAGGTGTGATCTTATTCAGCAGTAAGTCTCAGAGGCTGAAAACACTGTAAGCCTAGATTAGATTTGGAGGTTAGAAATTTCCACAACCTGGCCTAGGTTAGCAGACAAAGACAATAAGCCTCGGAGACAACAATTACTTCAGGAGAATAGCACATACTTTTACCTGATTGATCTTCTTCTGGAGCTCTTTGTATACCCAGGTCTTCCATCCTTCCTTCCACTCTTTCACAAGACTGACTAAGCTTTGCCCAAGGTTTGGCTGTGAGTCTCAGCATCTATTTAAATGAGCTGCTGGGTGGTGTCTCTCAAAGATGAGTTCTACTAGGCTTCTGTCTTTGAGCATACAGAATACAGTCAACAGTGTCAGTGGTTGGCTTTCTCCCATGACGTGGGTCTCAAGCTGGGCCAGGCATTGGTTATATACTCGCACAATCTCTCTTCTGTCTTCATCCCTACACACCTTGTAGGCAGGGTAAATTTGGGGTGACATTTTTTGGGTGGTTCGGTGAACACTGACCTTCACAGGTAGTCCTGCCTAGTTAGAGGGTGTCCTCTTCAGTATCCATGAGCGCTGACACTAGGAGTCTCCGATAGGGTCACCCGCATATTCTCCAAGAAGCTTACCCTGTCTTTGTTCTCCAGCTTGCTATAGAGATGCCCCACAAAAGGTGTCTCTTCTCTCTGTAGGCTCTCTGTCCTAGGGCCCATGCTCTCCCAGGTCTGGTCTCCAACCTCATTTCTCTCAGTGCTCCCTCTAGTACTTTGCTCCCTCTCTTCTGCTACTTCAGGGTTCTCTTCTGTTTCCTCCTCTGAGTGAAATTTAAGCATCCTCCCTAGGGTCATCCATGTCACTTATCTTCTTCAGATCCATGAATTGTAGTACACTGATCTTATATTATATATCTAAAATCTGCTTATAAATGCATTCATACCATGTGGGGCTTTCTAGGTCTATGTTATATCCCTCAGGATGATCTTTTCTAGTTCCATCCGTTTGCCTGCAAGTTTCATGATTTCCTTGTTTTTAATAGCTGAGAAGTATTCCATTGTGTAAATGTGCCACAATTTCTGTATCCATTCCTCAGTTAAGGGACATCTGGATTGTTTCCATATTCTGGCTATTAGAAATAAAGTTGCAATGAACTATGAAAGGATATTGTTGAACAAATGTCCTTGTTTGTTATAGAGCATCATTTGTTTATATGTCCAGGAGTAGTATAGTTGGGTCATGAGGTAGAGGAATTTCTTTTCTTTTCTTTTTTGAGAAACCATCAAATTGATTTCCAAATTGGTTGTACAAGTTTGCACTCCTTTCAGAGATTGAAGCACCAACCAAGGACCATGTAGACTAGAACGAGGCGTCTACACAGATGTAACAGATGGGTAGCTCAGGCTTCATGTGGGTTCCATAGAAAGAAGAGCAGGAGCTCCCCCTTCTCCACAAACTCTCCAGCACATGTCATCGCTTGAGTGTTTGATCTTAGCCATTCTGATGGGTGTGAGGTGGAATCTCAGGGTCATTTTGATTTGCATTTCCCTGATGAATAAGGACATTAAGCATTTCTTTAAGTGTTTCTCTACCATTCCATATTCCTCTATCATGAATTCTCTTTTTAGGTCTGTATCTCATATTTCAATTGGATTACTTGATTTGTTGCTTTTCAACTTCTTCAGTTCTTTATATATTCTGGGATATCAGCCCTCTGTCAGACGTAGGATTGGTGAAGATTCTTTTCAAGTCTGTAGGCTATTGTTTTTTTCTGATGACAGTGTCCTTTCCATTTATTAATTGTTGCCAATAGAGCCTGTACTGTTGTTGTGTTCAGAAAGTTGTCTCCTGTACCAATGAAATCAAGGCTCTTCCCCACTCTTTCTTCTAGCAGATTTAGTTTGTCTGGTTTTATGTTGAGGACTTTTATACACTTGGACTTCACTTTTGTGCAGGGTGAGATATATATATATATATATATATATATATATATATATATATATATGTCTATTTTCATTTTTGTACATGTAGACATCCAGTAAGACCAGCACCATTTGTTGAAGATACTATCTTGTTCCATTGTATGGTTTTGGTTTCTTTGTCAAAAATCAAGTATCTGTAGGTATGTGGGTTTATTTCTGGGTCTTCTATTTATTTCCATTGATCCCCAAGACTGTTTCTATGCCACTACTCTGTAGTTTTTACTAATGTTGCTCTGTAGTACAGCTTGAGTTCAGAGATGGAGATAACTCCAGAAGATCTGTTATTGTACAGGATTGTTTTAGCTAATTTAGGGTTTTTGTTGTTGTTACAGATGAAATTGAGAATTGTTCTTTCAATGTCTCTAAAATATTTGAGTTGGTATTTTGATGAGAATTGCATTGAATTTATTGATGGCTTTCGGTAGGATGGCCATTTTCACTATGTCAATTTTGCCGATCCATGAGCATGGGAGATCTTTCCATCTTCATATATATTCACTTGAACGGTTTCTAAACAAGTCTTTCACTTGCTTGGTTAGATTCACACCTAGGTACTTTAGTTATCTGTGGTTATTTTGAAAGCTGTTGTTTTCCTAATTTCTTTCTGATCCCATTTTTCTTTTGTATACAGGAGGGCTTCAGAAGTTGGAATGTAACCTTTTACAACCACTTTGGAAATAAATCTGGCACTTTCTGTGAAAATTAGGAGTAACAATACCTCAAGATTCAGTTATACCACTCTTAGGCATATATCCAAAAGATGCTCACACATATAGCAAGGACATTTGCTCAACTATGTTCATAGCAGCTTTATTCATAATAGCCAGAATCTGGAAACAACCTAAATGTTACTCAACTGAAGAATGTATACAGAACTTGTGGTACATTTACACAATGGAATACTACTCAGCAATTAAAAACAAAGAAATCATGCAATTTGCAGGCAAGTGGATGGAACTAGAAAAGATTATCCTGAGTGAGGTAACCCAGAAGCAGAAAGACACATGTGGTATATACTCACTTATAAGTGGATATTAGCCACATTATATAGGAAAAACATACTAAAATCTGTAGTCCTAAATAAGCTAAACAACAAGAAGGACCCTAGGGAAGAGGGGCTGAAACCTCACTCAGAAGGGCAAACAGGATAAACATTGGAAGTATGAGAAGGCAGTGAGCAGGACAGAAGCCTTCCACTGGGGACCTCTGAAAGACTCTACTAACCAGAGAATCAAAGCAGATAATGAGAGCCATAGCCAAACTTTGGGCAGAGTACAGGAAACCCTATGAAAGAAGAGGGAGCTAGAAAGACCTGGAGGGGACAGAAGCTTCACAAGAAGACCATCAGAGCAAAAACAAACAAACAAACAAAAAACACAAACAAACAGAAAAACAAAACAAACAAGCAAACAAAAGCCTGGGCATCTGCAGACCAAGTCAGGCCAAATCCCAGATGGATAACAAAATGAGGTATCAATTCTGCCCCTATTCCAATTTTTAAATGTTAGAAGGAGAGCCAGTTTTATTTTAGAGGGTGATCCCTAGTAATTTGACCACACTATTATGGAAAACTATAAGAAATTATGCTCCAAAATTGTTCTTAATGAGTTTAAAACAATAAAAAGTGACTTAAAAATTGGAGGGTTGAGAAGCAGCGTGGATATAAAAGAGGGGGAAAGAGACAGGGGATATTATCAAAACAGCATAAAAGTTTCAAAGACCTGATAAGAATATATTGTAAAAAAAAAATAATAGCAAAACCAAACAAAACTATTACCTGGTAATACCTCCTTAAAACATGGATTTTTATACCATATCCTCTGAATATTTTCATATAAAACAACATTTCCCCAGCCTTGTAAAAAATTCTTTTTTTTTGTTTATTCTAAAATTTTTTATTTAAAGAAAAATTTAGAATAACACTTTATTATAAAGTATATTATATTCACTTTACTTTTTACAAAAATTTGTGTAATGCATGCAATTTTGAATGAGGTGTGTAGGAGTGAGTTTGAACTCACCTTTACTTACACCCCAGAGAAGAAACATATAAGCCAGAAATGACTATGAGAGAGGGAACCCATGGAGTATGCCTGGGAACTATCAAGGAAGAGAAAATAAAACGTGGTTCTTGACAGGGTTGATGAAAGTTTTATTCTTCTGGTCCTAAAGCAGGCTGACGTGAGTTTACCTTGCTTAAAAATTTAACACTTGTCTTACACTGTGTCGTGAATGTTGGTTCTCCAGCTGTTTGTGACTTCAGAGATAATGTACTGCCTACATAAACAGGATTGCTCATATGTTTGACTTATACGCTTTTCAGCTATGTAAAGGAGGGAGCGGGATACAGCTGGAACACAGAGTTAACAAAATGTAACTAAAAATAAGAATAAAATTAAAAAAAATAATAAAAAACCTCCAATGTGCTATAGTAGCCCTTAAACTCACGTCTAACCAACAGCCATCTATGTAGAGTTAAGTACTACTCAATAAGAGAAAATTCACCCCTGATATTATAACATAGCCAATTACCCAAGGCTGGTGAGGGCATGCAACCCAGAGGAGAGGCTAACAAACCAATATTATTTCTACCTATACTCTAAATGCATATAGTTATGGCCACAAGTAAATGTAGCTCTCATCTCTCTTTTACTTTTTAGTATCAACAAAATCCAGAAAATGATAAAATCAGATAAAAGTTGACTCAGGAATATCCCACCCAGTTAAGTCATTTACAACATAGCCCTAGGTTAATGGTTTAGAAAACATCATAGAACAGTGACAAAAAGATTTTAAGGGTGAGGGGACCAAGTCCTCTTCTCTGGATAGTAACTTTGTATAGGGCATATAGGCTGTAACCATAAAATCTCAACGTTAGGATGGCCTAATGAAGCCCAGAACAATGAAAACATTGAGTGCCACTGTAATTGAAGGGGAATGTCACAGGGTCCCACCCTATACAAAGAGGTACAGAAATTACATGATTGCTGAGAGAAGGGGAATCATTCATAGCCGTGGCTAAGCTCCCTAACTGATTATTCAATACGAAATTATCACTTCTAAAAACATTTCCATAGGAACAACGGTAAACAGGGGGTTGTTTTTATATGTTATACATATGTATAATGAAACAATGTTCATTAAAAAAGAAAGAGTTCATGATTTTGAGAGGGAGCTGGATGGGAATGGGAAGGAGGAGAAAGAAGGAGAAATTATCCTAAGTGCATTCCTTATTTGAAATTCTTAAAAAAACAAATAAAAGTAATAAATAATAAAATTATCTGCATATTAAGTGATATGACTTTAATCAACCTCACCACTATCTGCTTAAGTTATAGTTTATCCTTTTACTCATAGCAGATATTGTACTTGGCAATACAAGGTTTAGGAGAAAACAGGAATTATGACCCTAGATTTAACTCTAGAATTCAGGAGTCAGGTGTATGACATTACAGTGAGTTAAAGGGTAGAGAGCCATAAAATGAGACCCCATCTTAAAACAACAACAACACTTAAACACACACAGACACACACACACACACACACACACAGAGAGAGAGAGAGAGAGAGAGAGAGAGAGAGAGAGAGAGAGAATGAGCAAGAGAGAGAGACAGATGGGATAGAAATCTGTAATTCATATATCTGCTCTAATGACTTTTCAGTGTTACTCATAGTCTCCATATATTCAAAGGGAATTTGGTGTGTGTGTGTGTGTGTGTGTGTTAGAGAGTGTGTCTGTGTGTATCTGTCTATGTGTAAAAAAAAAAAAAAAAAAGATTGGACCAAATCACGAATTAAAGTAGCACCTTGCAGAGAGATAGTAAGACCTGGAGAGGACAGGAGCTCTACAAGGAGAGCAACAGAACCAAAATATCTGGGCACAGGGGGCTTTTCTGAGACTGATTCTCCAACCAAGGACCATTCATGGATGTAACCTAGAACCCCTGCTCATATATAGCCCATGACAGCTCAGTATCCAAGTGGGTTTCCTAGTAATGGGAAAAGGGACTGTCTCTGAAATGGACTCAGTGGCTGGCTTTTTGACCATTTTCTTCTGAGGGGGAGCAGCCTTGCCAGGCCACAGAGGAGGACAATGCAGCCAATCCGGATGAGACCTGACAAGCTAGGGTCAGATAGAAGGGGAGGAGGACCTCCCCTACCAGTGAACTTGGAGAGTAACATGGGAGGAGATGAGGGAGGGTGGGTGGAATTGGGAAGGAATGTAAAAGGGAGCTACAGTTGGGATACAAAGTGAAGAAACTGTAATTAATATAAAAAATAAAAAGTAGCACCTTGCCATAAAAAGCACCTCATTTAATTATGTAACATTAATATTTCTATATTCAGCATTTTAAAAGCTAGTGATAATACTTTGCCATATTTTCTCAAGCTTGAATTTTCCTCATTTTTTACATATTGAAATATATCTTTGTTAACAACTATTACATCTTCTAGTAAAGTTTAAATTTATAAAGAGAGAGCAAGAAAGTTGTGAGGGACATCATGTTAATTCGAGTTCTTAGTGATCAACAAAATATTAACTTTTATGAACTATTCAGAGAAGCATTTACACAGATGATGACTTCATCTACCATTATACTCTTAGACACAATGTATAAGTTCATAAACTGAGAGTGGTTAATGGGGAGAGAACATTAAGGTAAATGATCATATGAAGGCAAAAAAAAAAAGTTTTTTGGAAAAAAATTTCAGTCTTGTTTCTCTTTCACCTGACACTCCACAAGATAAGTGAATCTACAGTTTAGCTCTGATTATTGGATTACCTTACAAATCTGTTTACAACTTTACAAACTGAACATGGATAGAATTTACAATGAAAAAAATTAATCCAAATTAATCTAATTATTGTAATAGACACATAGGTAAATTAATTAGGACTAGCAAATAAAAAAATCTGCAAATCAAACTCTCATTAGCAAATAACTACATAAAACCATATTTTATAAAAATGACATTTTGCTTGATGATAAAATTAATGTAGATTATCAGAACAAGGGGGACAGTCACAATTATTGCCAGTTCCTTACTAGCATAGCCTGGAGAAAGCATGTTATCAGCATCTTAATGAGTGTGGCTTATAAAATATCAAAATTTAGTTGCTTTGTGGCCATTAATTACTTGAAGAGAAAAGCAAACTTATGGTAAGTGTTATGAAACATGGGAAAAATCAACAGCACCTGTAGACTCACTTCCCATCAACATGAATTTCAGGGAGATTCGCCCCTGCATTTATTCTATGTATATTTACAAGAGAAGTTTAACTAATAATCAAATTAAAATTACTCCCCAAACGTTTTTCTAAGTATTTCTTCCCTCCACTGATAAGTATTTGTAAGGAAAACAGAAACAAAAATAAACAACAGCAACAACAAAAGTAAAACCAAAAAACATCTTAAGGAAGCATTTCCATCATTGAAGCTTATTATCATGAAAAAGCCATGAAAATGGAACATGAGACTGTAGATTAAAAAGAAATAGAAATACATATGGTCTAAAAGGTTTCTAGGTTTGAAAATAAAATATGGACATTACCAAGGAAAATGTGTTTTAGTTATATTATTTTTTGTAGGAATTGAAACTTGCTAGAAAAAGAAATTCTTAAAGTGATCATATGTCCCTATGCACTTTCTTGGTAGGACTGTGTCAGTTTATGTTTCTGTTCTCTGGGTCCCCGTTTTTTTCTGTGTTGTTTCTCTGTCTCTGTCTCTCTGTGTCTCTCTGCCACTTTCTGTCTCTCTCTCTCTCTGTCTCCTGTCTCTGTCTCTGTCTCTCTCTCTGCATGTGTGTTTTTTCTAGGTTAAATACTAGCATGTAAAATAAGTGCATTTTATAGGTCTCAGATAATAATGAAAGAATGAAAGATATATTTCACATGTGGAAAAAACTAAGAATCATTATAACTTCATTTTAAAACAGTATATTGATATAACATATTTGAATTTGTGCCTCCTGGGAAAAAAAATTATAAAGATCTTGACTAAGCAAAGGCCAACTGGCAGATCTCAACAGATGTCAAGTCAGTATCTATTTCTTTTTCACTACATAGGAGAGCACATGGGGGAATTCATAGCAGGAAAGGTTATAGGAATACTGAGTATATTCCTCCTTCTTGGTTGGATCGTGGTTACCTGTCAGTATTCATCAGAAAAATAATATGTTATCAGATTCTAATATATTACTTCTAGAAATATGAGCTCATTAGAACTCCACAGGCATTTCTGCAAATGTGATAAATACCAGATTTGTTCCCAACATGTTCTATGTAATTTCCTCAAGACTCTGGTTTGAACCAAATAGGGATTGAGAGTTCTGTCATAGAGTGGTTGACAAGTTTGCAGAATACTACTTCTAAAAAATTAAAAATAAAAAAAAATACATTGATGGTTCCTCCATTGCTCTTTCTGAATGGGTAAATATGAAAATTATAAAGTTAATTTAAGTTGTATAGAACAAAATATAAATCTTAGTGAAACTGACATTGTGAATAGCACCATATCAAGAAGGAGAGGAAGATGTTTTGTGCATTGTATAGGGTAGGGAAGATAAATATATTTTTGACTTCACAAAATGCAATGTGCAGAGTACTGTTCTTATTTTAACTGATGGTCATGACCTTTCCTCAACATCTAAGCTGTCATTCATTTTAGGTTTCCTTATGTACTATGTACCTAATCCTGCTTTTGGAAACTATAGTCTTCTGCTGCTTTAAAATACAACTCAGTAACTATCCCAGGATTCATTTCCTGTTCTCTGTGAATGTGCTGATCCCTCTTCTTATAATTGTTTTTCTTTATCTTGCTCAATATATATATTGATTTAAAGTTCATTCGTCTCCATCAATTACTGCTTTTTGTCAGATAAAATA
The DNA here is from genome assembly GCF_030254825.1 of Meriones unguiculatus. Lineage (NCBI taxonomy): Eukaryota > Metazoa > Chordata > Mammalia > Rodentia > Muridae > Meriones > Meriones unguiculatus. Next base: position 5,943,132 of record NC_083360.1, read on the forward strand.
CTGCTTGATAAAATTTTAAAATTTTCTGTTTATATATTATTCAACAAATCTATAAATATGTTTAGAAACAACTGCATTTCAGAAGGTATAATGTCAACCTCAATGATATTTTTTAATCTTTGGTGAAACTCTAGTCATTCTTAAGGACAGAATTTGGCAAAGGACTCTTGCAATTTGAATAACTTAAATATTAATATAAATTATTAAAGCTTATTTTTTCATATTTGCTATAAAAGTTATGAGTAAAATACAATTTATTACTTTTCACCTTTATACATTTTATATTTAAAGCTCCATAGTTTTAGAGTTTGAGTTCAATGATTCCCTATATATGACCATCACAAGCACCTTTCTTACTTCATAATTTCTGAGTTTGGCTACCCTTTTGGTGACAGTTTCATAATGATTAGCACTCAGTACAGACTTTTTGGTAATCTCTCACCTTAGAGCCTCTGCAGTTAAATTCCCCCACTTCCCAAGGCAGAAAGGAAGCACAGCCCAGAAATGCAAGGTCCGTATAACTGAAGGTATGCCTTTAAAACCTTTAAACGGAAATAAGAGTCATGAATGACTATTTCAGCTTTGAGAACTTTCTGGGAACAGTTTTCAGAGTATTCTCAGGAGAGTCAAATTATCATTTACTGCTCATCCATAACAAAACTTTTAGTATGTAACTTCATGATGCATTCTATTTTCTCTGACTCACTCTTCCCCATCACATGCTTATTTTTAAAATTAATTTATTTTTTATCAATTACAATTAATTTACTTTGTATCCCCTCTGTAGACCCCTTCTCCATCCCCTCCCAACCTCACCCTTCCTACCTCTTCTCCAATGTCCCCTTCCCAAGTCCACTGATAGGGGAGGTCCTCCTCCCCTTCCATCTGACCCTAGTTGATCAGGTCTCCTCAGGCCTGGCTGCATTGTCTTCCTCTGTTGCCAGGTAAGGATGCTCCCCCCTCAGGAGAAGGTATCAAAGAGCAGGTCACTGAGGTCATGTCAGACACAGTCCCTGCTCTCCTTACTAGGGAACTCACTTGGACACTGAACTGCCATGGACTACATCTGTGCAGGGGTTCTAGGTTATCTCCATGAATGGTCCTTTCTTGGAGTATTTCTGTATCAGATAAGGCCTCACAAAAATTGTCAGTACTTAAGAAAACAGTTTCAATATGTGATAATTGCTTTCTTGCAAGGTCTGAAAATGTCCTCCAGAACCACTGTACTTCAGGTTCTCACAGATAATGTATTTAATTATCAGATATTTATAAACTTCAAATAGAGTTAAAAAACATAAGGATGAAAACATTGTCATTTCACCAAGATTTATCAATTTTACTAATATTTATAATGTTAAATTCATTAGAATATAATTGTATGTGACTTATTAATATTTAAGAAAATTTTTCTCATATACATATAGATTTTTAATTTATTTTATTAATTACAATTTATTCATTTTGTATCCCCCCATAAGCCCCTCCCTCCTCCCCTCCCCAAGTCCACTGATAGGGGAGGTTCTCCTCTCCTTTCTGATCTTAGTCTACCAGTTCATATCAAAAGTGGCTGCATATAGATTTTAATGTAAGACTTTGATAAATACAAAACTAAAACATTAGTTAAGAAGCAATCATAGAAAAATGAGGTTAATTCATTTTTTTATATTCCTGGTTTTTTTTGAAAATCAAAGGAGAATTTCTGGCTTAATTTTGAGGACATAATGATGCTGTGGTCTCTTAGAGTATAATTGTTTTTTTCAAACCACACCAAATGGAATATGCAAAACAGATACATTTCTAAGAAGTTTATAAAAGCAGCAGCAGCACATACCTAACAAGAGGCTCACGTACCATTTTGTATCTGTAGGTGGTGAAAACATCCACGAATATTTGCCAGCTACTCAGCCACTCCACAGAACTAATAGGTAGAGAACTTGTTCATTATTAAGTTTAACAGTATGAAAGAATATTGTCAAGTGTCACCGGCAGTAACAGCTCTGTAATTAAGAACACCCCTTCTGTACATGTCCCTAATTATGACTTTTCTGCTTTCATTCTAATTGAGGAGGTACATTGTCTAACCTCATGATGACCTGATCAGGAAAAGCTTTTCAATGATTTTGATAGGTTAAAATTATTATGATTACCACTTTGTTCTTGGGTTACTGTTTGTTTTGGGTGTGAATTGGGGGTCCGTATAGGGTTGGTGTGGCTGATTGGGGGATTTTTTTATTTTGTTGTGTTTTGATTTATCTTATAAAAACAATGAACTCTTGCTATTTTACATGACTAAATAACTGAAATCAGTGTCTATTAAATGCCCCTAGTAGTCTAAATACAGCAAACTATTTCCAAACAATAAATAATAAATTTCATTATTTTGTATATTTTCTTTTGTATAAAATATAGTAATATTATCCATATTTTATAGTTTATTAAATTATTAAATTTTAAATTTAATTAAGTGTTAAATTATTAAAATTAAATATTAAATTATTTTATAATTTAACAATTATTCTTTTTTTATTTCTTTTTTTTATTTATTACTTTATTTTTTTTATCAGTTACATTTTATTAACTCTGTATCCCAGCCGTGTCCCGATCCCTCATTCCCTCCCAGTCCCTCCCTCCCTCCCTCCCTCATCTCCACCGTGCCCCTTTCCAAGTCCACTGATAGGGGGGACCAGAATAATTTAACAATTATTCTGATGACAACTATCGAATTATTTCGCTGAGGATAACTAAAAGATTAATATTCTCATAAAATATTTTGGAAATTGAGTGGGTATATTATATAATAAAAACAGCTAATATTGGGAAGGTAATATTTCATGTTACAGTAAATTTAAGTCTAAAAACACACATTAATAATAAAAGCAATAATGCAAAAAAAAAAACTATTAAAAGCACCTGAAATCCAGATGTCTAGATTACACCATTTGAAGTACTATTGCTGAGCAATGTAAAATGAATGTTTCTACAGTCTGGTGCAGTTCACTGTGTCAGGTCGCTGGTGTATTTTTTATTATCATATTAGTCACACGGTATATGTTAAAGTCATAACATTTTAGAATGTAGCTAAAGGTGCATATTTCAAAGCATATGCTTACATGGATCAGAATGTAGAAAATGTGGATGCTGGCTGGAGCTGAGGTTGAACAACTGGGAAGAAGCCCTGAGAGGTTAGAAGCAAGGCCCATGAATACAGAGTATGCCCAAGTGAGCAGGTGGCTTCCGATGTTAATAATATGTTCTTAAATTAGAAATAAACCAATGTTAAGTCAATCCAGAGAAAAATAATTCCATGCCCATATTAATAAGGAAATTGAATATATTTTCGTTTATTATATATTTAATTTAGTTATGTTTTAACAAGTGCTTTCTAGTCATTTAGATTATTGAGCACAGTTTAAAAATGAGATCCTGAAGTACATGTCATTTTGAGAAAAGTATTAAAAATTAAAGTTTTGAGACAAAATAGGTTAGGGTCAGAAAGAAGGGAAGGAGGACCTTCCCTATCATGGACTGAAGGAGGGGCATAGAGGGAAAAGAGGGAGGGTGGGACTGGAATGAGACAAAGAAGGAGACTATATTCAGGATGTAAAGTGAATAAATTATAAAGAATGAATTTAAATTAAAAAGGGACATTCTATAAGGAATGTCATGGAAGAAGGGAAATATAAAAGGACTTGGAGGAGACAGGAGCTACACAAGGAGACTGACAAAGCCAAAAGTAAAAAAATTAAAAAAACAAAACAAAACCTGGAACCAAGGGAGACTGCAGAAACTGATTCATCAACCAAAGAGCATACACAGAGAGGACATAGCCCCCATTCTCAGATGTAGCCCATAGACATGTAGCCCAGGCTCCCTGTGGGTTCCCTAGTAAGGGGAGAAGAGACAGTCTCTAGCATGAATAAAGTTTCATGGTCCGTTATCACTTCTCCTAGGTGGGGCCACCTAGCCAGCCCACAGGGGAAGAGGATCCAGACAGTCATGATTGGACCTGATAGGTTAGGGTCAGACAGTAGGGGAGGAGAACTTCACCTATCAATGACCTAGGGAAGAGGTATAGGGTGGAAGAGGGAGGGAGGATGGGACCAAAAGATGAGGTAAGAGACTACAACTGGGATACAAAGTAAATAAATTGTAAATTCTACTACTACTATTACTACTACTAATAATAATAATAATGGAAGAAGAAGAAGCAGAAGAAGAAGGAGAGTAAGAAGAACAGGAAGAAGAAGCAGAAAATTGTGATAGCATTTCATGTGAAGAAGTGCCCTAAAGAATCCATGTATCCCTTTCTTCAGTTCACAAAGCCAAATGGCTCAAGGACTGGATGAAAACCAATGTCAAGGTTTTATTTCTCCGAACTGTTTTCATGGAATGGCTCATATCAAGTCAGAGTTGGCATGCATTCTTATCACTGTTCACTGTATCACATAAAATGACTTCAAAATCTGTCAATTGTATTAATAATGAATGAAATAATTTTTAACCTATTCTACAAATATCAGCTAGGCTTCAAAAAAGAAAAAAAAGAAAAAAGAAAATCCTTTTTTGTGCCAATTTTGCTTTCAAAGCTATTTCACATTTTTTTTCAAGCAATAGCCAGTTTTATTCAGTGTATCAGAGAATTTATGCTGTGAGGGGTTAGGAAGAATCATATAAATATCAAAGCACAATGACAAGCCACAATTGACAAAACATGTTTTTCCATAGAGGCATATAAACAGATAACAATAACCAGTTGTACTGAATAAGCACACACAAGCTTACTCCTATCCACTACACATGGGAAAGAGACAAAAGCACATTCCAAGAACAAGTCTGTGTTTTTGAAGAGCTGCTGTTTTTTTTTTTTTTTTTTTTTTCTATTGGATTCAGGGTACCTAATTTTATCTTGAGGTCTTTGAGCTCAAAGACTGAGAAACTGTTACTCAGACTGAGAAACAGAAATAACATTGCCAAGTTCAGTTTATGAGGCCACTGTTATCCTGATAGCCAGACTACAAAAAGACTAGCCTCAAAATAAACTCAACAAAATTAGAAGCTCTCCTATATACAAATGGCATATAGACTGAAAAAGAATTAATTTAGGGAAACAATACTTTTCACAATAGCCTCAAGTAACATAAAATATGTTGGGAGTAACTCTGAACAAACAAGTGAAAGACATGTGTAATTAAAACATCAATTTATTTGAAGAAAGAAATTGAAGAAGATATCAGAAGTTTCAAAGACCATTCTCATCCTCAATGATTGGTAGAATTACTATAGTAGAACTAGACTAAAACCAATCTACAGATTTGTCATTTCCCCATTAAAATACAAACACAATTCTTTTTAACATTATTATTTTTATTATTATCATTATTTATAACAATTTATTCACTTTGTGTCCCAGCTGTAGCCCTGTCCCTCATCTCCTCTCTGTCCCAAACTTCCTCAGTTACCCCCCCTCATGTCATTCTCCTAGTCCATGGATAGGAAAGGTCCTCCTCCCCTCTTATCTGACCCCAGTCTATCAGGTCTCATCAGGACTGGCTGCAGCCTCCTTCTCTTTGTCCACAGGGAAGTAATCAGAGCAGGCAAGGGGGTTTATGACAGAGACCAAAGACTACATCTGGGAAAGTATAGGAACCTTGTACAACAATTTTGAAAATAAATTTGGTGCTTTCTCAGAAAATTAGGAATAGTGCTACCTCAAGTTCAAGCTATACCACTCCAGGCATATACCCTAAAGATGCTCCACCATTCAACAAGAACATTTGCTCAACTATGTTCATAGAAAATTTATTTGTAATACCCAGAATCTTGAAACAACCTAGATGTTCCTTCAGAGGAGGAATGGATACAGAAAGTGTGGTACATTTACACAATGCAATACTACTCAGCAATTAAAAACAAGGACATCATGAAATTTTCGTGAAACTAGAAAAGGTCATCCTGAGTGATTTAACCAAGAAGCAGAAAGGTACACATGGTATATACTCAATTATAAGTGGATATTAGCCACTATACTAAACATACTAAATATAGGATATACATACTAAAATCAAAGACAATTCCTAATAGGCCTTGAAAGGAAAATTCTCAACTTCATACATACAAACAAGCAACAACAGAAAAACAAAGCGAAGCAACCAACCAATCAACCAAAACAGGACAGCCTAAACAATCTTGAACAATAAAAGAACTGCTAGAAGTTTCATCATTCATGAAGCAGAACTGAAGATATGTTCATAAATCCACACACATACACACAACTGATTTTTTAATGTGTTTTATTAATTACACTTTATTTACTTTGTATCCTCCCTGTGGCGCCCTCCCTCTTCCCCTCCCAATCCATCCATTTCTCCTCCTTCTCCATGCATGCCCCTCCAAAAGTCCACTGATAGGGGAAGTCTTCTTTTCCTTCCTTCTGATCCTAGTCTATTAGGTCTCATCAGGAGTGGCTGGACTGTCATCTTGTGTGACCTGGTAAGGCTGCTCCCCACTCAGTGGGAGGTGATCAAAAAGCAGGCCAATCAGTTCATGTCAGAGACAGTCCCTGTTCCCATTACTATGGAACCCACTTGGAGACTGAGCTGCCATGGGCTACACCTGTGCAGGGGTTCTAGGATATCTCCATGCATGGTACTTGGTTGGAGTATCAGTCTCAGGAAATACCCCTGTGCTCAGATTTTTTTGGTTCTGTTGCTTTCCTTGTGGAGCTCTCTCATCTCCAGATCTTACTATTTCCACTTCTCTCATATGATTCTCTGCACTCTGTCCAATGGTTGGCTATAAGTCTCAGCATCTGCTCTGATAGTTTTCAGGGCAGAACCTTTCATAGGCCCTCTGTGGAAGGCTCCTAACCTGTTCCCTATTTTCTCCTTCTTCTGAGGTCCAGCCTCTTTGCCTTTTTGGGATGGGGACTGAGCGTTTTGTTGTTGTTTTGTTTTGTTTTATAAAGAATCTAGCAATACACACAGGTCTTCTAGGGTCTACTTAGATCCACTAAAACTCAAAGACAAGGTCAATGCAGATGACAAATATTTATTGTAACCAGGCTGTTACTGATTGATCAGGGCCACAGAACAAACTCAGGAGCAGAACAGGAACACCCCTGCCATCCCTAAGCCAGAATATCATGGAGTATTTAAGTTTGAAAACCATAAACACCTGTGCCATGTTATTGTTTTATGTTTTCATTAATCAAGATCTACGGATTAGGGCTTTTCTGCGTGGTTGATCTATGTCAAACTTAATACTGAATGTTTTACATTCTGAAATACAGAAAGGTTTACATTCCAAGCTATCAAATCTATTTTTGCTTTTGTACTTACAAACAGTCATTATGCTTTGGGGAACAAACTATGAATAGTGGCAAATGTGGTTAGGAGCAGTTACCATGTTCTGGATCAGAAGATGGATAATAGAAACTGTTCAGCTACTGGGAAGTCCTCCCTCCCTCAATGCCTGGGACCCTGTACTTTGTTTGCTCCTAGGATTAAACTGAGTCTGAAAACAAAATGAAAATCAGTAGAAAAAAATTTTTTTTTTCTTGCTTGTTCCCAACACTGGAAATAAAGACAGCATCTTAAAACACATGCTGGTAAAATTGTTTTCTACATATAGAAAACTGCTAATAGATTCATACTTAGAAAGTAATCATTATTTATCATCCCTATATTTTGTCAAAATATGCAAGCTTAATCAAACAATTCATATTTAAATGCATGAGAAATATATAGCTATTGTTTAAATGTTCAGTCTATGATGTAAACATCTTAGCTAACAATTTTCTGTGATATAATACTTAATACAAATTACTTAACTTTTAAAGTCTTTAATCTTTATTATGATAGAAAAATGTGTTTTCAAGAAAAAAATTAGAGATGGGATAATGGGCATGAAGAAACTCCTGACATATTTCCACTACTATGTGGTAAAGCAATATGCACAACAAAATTTTGCCTCAAAATTTTATAAAGTAAAATTTTACTTTATAAAAATGATAGACTTCTCCCAGTCAATATTAAATCACTTTTCATCCTTTCCCAATGTATTTCTCCCTAATAATCGCATGGTGATATTAAAGTCATTTGTAAGTCATGTTGTTAAGATTATTCTGCGTCTATGTTAATTTCCAGTATCAATGTGACCACACAGATTAGATAAGCCATTTGCATAGACTTTATCTCCATAGGTTAAACTGCATGCATAATTTTAATCATCTTTCTGTAGTAAATCATGATTTTAATAAATATAGTGTGTTTTACTGAAAATAATGTTATCTCACTTCTACCAAATTGAAACTATAAAATAGATTACTGGGTGTAACAGTTGGAAAAATTGTATAGTCATTGAAAATGAGCTGAGTTGAATGTTCAAAGCAGATTACAAGTTTATGAACATATGTAGATAGGAAACCTTATAAGTGTACAAATTTCAAACAATAAAAGGTCTTTCACTAAGAAGTGAAATAGTATGCAGTGTCATTTCAGGTCCCTGATTTCACAAGGAAAAGATGAATGACTGATACTTAAAAGTGATGATATTTAGGATTGGAGGACTCCATTATATTTTCAGTGCAAAGTATACGAATGTGTGTGTGTGTGTGTGTATACATATATATATACATATATATGTATGTGTGTGTATGCATGTATGTATATATGTATATATATATTATTTTGATTTTTGTTAAGAATGATTTTTGACTGATTTGAAAAGAATGTTAGAGATATAAAAAAAATTAGAGGAAAAGAAATTTATCCCAGAGCAAGATGTGAATATATGAATGACTTACTAGGTATACACATCTTTCCTGTTTCTAACTCTTTTAATTATGAATACAGTAAGACATAATTTATAAGAATTAAAAACATATAAAAATTTTCTGTTTTTATTTGGTCCCAATTTCTACCTTTTATATGATGACAGTTCTTTAACAATGGAAAGTGATGTCATCAATATGTGTGTTATTTAGACTTAGGCTTCAGGAGTATCTTTCCCCAAAAAACAATGTTTGGATAAAATGCTGGTTAAAGGAAATTAGAACACATGACATATTCCGAGGGAAGAAACTCATTGCCGACATCTGTACTAACCAGTAACATGTTTGATAAAGAAACCAAAGTTCATGATTAGATAGAGCCCACAAGTATCATAAAATCAGACTGAATCAGTTATCCAGCATTACTCTGATTACAACTTGAAGCAACTTTCATATAAGTGTATTAATTTAGAACATAAACTAATGATATTTTAGAACATATAAATTTACAGACACATACACACACACACAGACACACACACACACACAAATCCCAGATAGATAAAAGAATCCTGAATAGCAAAAGAACTGCTGGAACTATCATTATTCCCAATTTTAAGTTCTACTAAAAAATAAAAAAAATAGCATGTTACACAATAGTCACATCAATCAATGATATTGAACTGAAGACCTAGAATTAAATTCACAAACTTACAGATACCTGAATTTTGATTAAAAAAAACTTAGAAATGAACACTGGAATAAATACAATATTTTCAATAAGTGGGGAAGCTTAAACTAAATGGCCTCTTTTAGAAGATGGGACATAAATATAGATATATCACAATGTACCAAACTCAACTTCAAAAAGAAAAAACCTGAACATAAAGCCACATACACAGAAGTTGATAGAAAAGAAAGTAGGGGATACAGTTGAAAACATTACAAAAGAAAAAAGCTTTCTGAACAGAGCATCTAGGGAACATGCTCTAAGAACAACAATTAATGTGTGGGAATTACTGAAACTGAAAAGGTTCTGTGTGGCAAAGGACATCATCATCATCCAAACAAAGCTTTTGGATTCAGAAGGGGAAGAATTTTTTTTCTAACTATTCATTTTATAAAGGGCTAATATCCCTAGTCCACTGATAGAGGAGGACCTTCTCCCCATCTATTTGACCTGAGCCTATCTGGTCTCATCAGGACTGGCTGCATCATCTTGCTCAGTGGCCTGGCAAGGCTGCACCCCGCAGGGTGACCCCACCATTCAATAAAGACATTTGCTCGACCATGTTCATAGCAGCTTTATTTGTAATAGCCAGAATCTGGAAACAACCCAGATGTTTCTCAGAGGAGGAACAGATACAGAAATTGTGCTACATTTATACAATGGAATACTACTCAGCAATTAAAGACAAGGAAATCATGAAAATTTCAGGCAAAATGGATGGAACTAAAAAAGATCATCCTGAATGAGGTAACCCAGAAGCAGAAAGACACATATTTTGTGTACTCACTTATAAGTGGATATTAACCATATAATATAGGATAAACATACTATAATCTATAGTCCTAAAGGAGGACCCTAGAGAAGAGGCTGAAACCTCACTCAGAAGAGCAAACAGGATAGACATCTGAAGTAGGAGAGGAAAAGAAACAGGACATGAGCTTTCCACAGAGGACCTCTGAAAGACTCTACCCAACAGGGTATTGAAGGAGATACTGAGACTCATAGCCAAACTTTTGGCAGAGTGTTGGAAACCTTATAGAAGAAGAGTGAGATGCAAAGACCTGGAGGAGACCTGGAATTCCACAAGGAGACTATCAGAGCCAAAAAAAAAAAAAAAAAAAAAAACCTTGGGCCCAGTGGGTCCTGCAGAGACCAATGATAAAATTCTTAAAAGACTGGGACACAGATGCCTGCCTTTGTAATGATGGTGAGTGTTAATGAAAGTGCACTGAACATTAGGACATTAGGTAAGGTAATAACAAACATTCATGGACAGGTGCTTGTTTGAAGCTTTTTGTTGGGTTTTGTGTTTTGTCGTGTTTATTTTATCCTTACGATGTCCTAGATCATATTCCCATCTCCAGTGTAAAAAACTGCAAATGCGTATTTACTGAGGCATGCATTAAAAGATAAGAATAAACAAATGACACTATCTTTTCAACTGTGCTTTTCTATGCTCAACATTTATCAACAAATATACAGGTTATGTTTAAATACATTTTGAAATTAGGTTACTATTGGAAAGCATAATGTTTAGGCAGTTTTCTATATCATCATTATACATATTTTCTGCACTTGTTTCTTTTGCTAAAAACCTTCAATTTATTAAACTACTGTATATTTACTACAAAACATTACTAGTATAAAACATTTGGGTTGTATTTTATTTTGATAGTATTTAGTATTAAAATTCATCCATGCCCCTCATTTCAAACAGATTGGAAATTATTTGATGTTACTAAATTGGAGACAGCTGACTCTTAGTAGGAAGGCTGATACTGTATGATTATTCTGAGAAGACACTGCATCCTATTTCAAAGATAGCCGTCAGGGGCATTCATGTAATTTTTCATAATTGGTAAATTGCAGATTCGCAGTTTTTACTTCATACATTTTCCCATGTCATGACCTCCAGTATTCAACCTTACTTGCAGCAATGGCCTCATCTTTCCAATCCAATCTTCACCTAATTAAGCAGTATATAGAAAGGAGGGTTTTTTGATCAGCATAAGTATCCTACATTATAATATTTGTATAATCTAGGTAGGTATTATTTACATAGAAATATAGAGGTATAATTTAATAGACTATAACACACAAAAGCAATATTTGGGTATCTTTACATATTTATTTCATTTAAAACAAACCAGAAAAAAAACTTTTCTTTGTTTTGTATGATGGAACTATTATTATTATTATTTATGAAATCATCTTCACCTAAACTTCTTTTTACCATGGTCATAAATCCAGAGGTATCTACTGAACACACCAATTTAAAATATTTCCTTTCCAAGTATTATTATATCATAGTCTATGGAATGGATGCGGTTTGGACTCAATCTTCCACCATAGGCTTTGTGAAATGTCAAGATAACAATTTCTCCTAGGTCCATCCCCAAATGATATCTGCTTTCTATAGCCAACAGTCCCACATATATAATTTTCCCTGTCTAGATGTCATTAGCACCCCACTACAAATTTCAGTCACATAGGAATTCTATTTTTAAAAACACAATTTTAACGTATGCATATCACAAAGACATAGTAGTATGATAGAAACAGTAACTCCCACAGCTGTGCTATGATACTGCCTGTTGTCCATATCTATAACCCTTCTGGAGTAGGATAATGTCTTTTTCCAATAATTCTTATGGCAGGTATTTGGTTTTAATGTTTGATGTGACTTGAAGATGAATTTTTACTCATAAATTAAACTGAGGTTGTCCCATAGTAATTTAAAAAAACCCTTTATATCTTTTGTCAAAAATAAAAGAGACACACACACAAACTCACATGCACACAAGATACTATTTGTGGTATTTGAATAATAACCATTTAAAGTACTCTTTTAAAAAAGATAAACAATGCTTTAGTCATAATCTCCTCAAAAAAATCTTTTTAGTCTATACTGAAGTTTATTTTGGAAGTAGACACGTAATTGTCGCCTCAACCTTGTTGGGATCTTCACAGCGAGTGAGGCTGACTTAACTTCAACATTGGAGTCTCCTCGAGCTACAGATGCCTTAAAATATGAATTTCCCTTATATTTTCCATTATGTTTAGGATCATGGTACCACATTATGAGACACACAGACTCTAAGCCATCATTTTATTAAGTGGATTTGCAGATAGTTGTGCAGCTTTTTCAGAAGCAGGTCTATCTGACCACAGTTGCTGTGCTATGCTTCCTTCTTGGTCCCGCTTGCCTTGAACTTCCTAGTTATTCTATGGGGGAAGATAGTATAAAAGTAAAGAAAAAGGAGCAAGTAGATGAAAAGACTTAAATGTGCCATAAAGTGTTTTAAGATTATTATTTATGATCCTGTCTCATGGAGATAATTTCAAAACAATTAAAAAATTAAGTAATGAAGTAAAGTCTGAAAGCCTTCCAATTTTTGTGAGAAATGTATACATCTATATCTGTGAACCTCAATTATTGATAAACAGTTTTAACAGAAAGTGATTTTACTGAGATATATTTTAGTCAACTTATCAAAAGCCAATGTTTCTGAGATTTTTTCTTTTTTTTCTTTCTTTTTTTATTTTATTATTATTATTTTTTTATCAGTTACATTTTATTTACTCTGTATCCCAGCCGTGTCCCGATCCCTCATTCCCTCCCAGTCCCTCCCTCGCTCCCTCTTCTCCACCCTGCCCCTTTCCAAGTCCACTGATAGGGGGGACCTCCTCCCCATTCATCTGATCCTGTTTTATCAGGTATCTTCAGGACTGGCTGCAAAGTCCTCCTCTGTGGCCTAACAGGACTGCTCCTCCCTTCGGGGGTGGGGAGACCAAAGAGCCAGTCATTGAGTTCCTGTTAGAAATAGTCCTTGTTCCCCTCACTTTGGGAATCCAATTGGTTACTGAGCTACCACAGGCTACATCTGAGTGGAGGTTCTAGGTTATATCCATACATGGTCCTTGGTTGAATGTCAGTCTCAGAAAAGACCCTGTGCCCAGATATATTTGGTCCTTGTGGAGCTCCTATCCTTTCCCCATCAGACTAACTCTCCTTCTTTCTTATGATTTCCTGTACTCTGCCAAAGGTTTGGTCATGAGTCTTTGCTTTGAAAACAATGCTAGTTAGAGTCTTTCAGATGCACTCAGTAGACTCCTGTCATACGTTCAATGCACATCCCATCTGTCTTTCTAAACGAGGATTGATCATCTTAACCCATGTCCGCTCAATTGATTATCTTTTTTAGGTGTATAGATTTCATTATGTTTATCATATCTTATAGGTCTATATAAGTGAGTATATCCCGTGTTTGTCTTTCTCCTTCTGGGATATTTCACTCAGAATGATCTTTTCTAGATCCCACCATTTGCCTGCAAATTTCATGATTTCCTCCTTTTTGATTGCTGAGTAATATTCCATTGTGTAAAAATACCACAATTTCTGTACCCATTCCACCGTTGATGGACATCTGGGTTGTTTCCAGGTTCTGGCTATTACAAATAAAGCTGCTATAAACATGGTTGAGCAAGTATCCCTTTTGTGTACTTGAACGAACTTTGGGTATATACCTAGCAGTGGTATAGCTGGGTCTGGAGGAAGCACTATTCCTAATTGTCTTAGAAAGCGCCAGATAGCTTTCCAGAGTGGTTGTACCAGTTTACATTCCCACCAGCAGTGGAGGAGGGTTCCCCTTTCTCCACAACCTCTCCAGCATGTATTGTCGCTTGAGTTTTTCATCTTGGCCATTCTGATGGGTGTAAGGTGATATCGCAGGGGCCAACTGGATGTCTACATGCAGAAAATGAAAATAGATCCATATTTATCACCCTGCACAAAACTAAAGTCAAAGTGGATCAAGGACCTCAACACAAAACCAGATACCCTAAATCAATTGGAAAAAAAGTGGGGAACAGCCTAGAACTCATTGGCACAGGAGACAACTTCCTGAACAGACCACCAACAGCACAGGCTCTAAGAGCAACAATCAATAAATGGGACCTCATGAAACTGAAAAGTTTCTGTCAAGCAAAGGATACCGTCATCAAAACAAAACGACTGCCTACAGATTGGGAAAGAATCTTCACTAACCCTTTATCTGACAGAGGACTAATATCCAGTATATACAAAGAACTAAAGAAGCTGAAAAGCAGCAAACCAAGTAATCAATTAAAAAATGGGGAACAGAGCTAAACAGAGAATTCTCGACAGAGGAATATCGAATGGCAGAAAAACACTTAAAGAAATGCTCCTCCTCATTAGCCAACAGGGAAATGCAAATCAAAACGACCCTGAGATTTTTTTTTTTGTAAGCAGCAAGAAAATATCAATATTATAGTCATGTAAAATAACATCCAATATGGATAACTTTGATTAAAAAAAAACTCTACATGTCCAGAAAGAATGATGACATACTCTAGGTCTTGAATGACAAACATATAATAAAGATTTTCCAATGTTTAAAAACAGAGTAGGGTAGATCATTGCCAATAGAATTGTTTCAAAAGAAAGTATATTCTGGACACAGGGGTCTTTTCTGAGACTGTTTCTCGAACCAAGGACCATACATGGATATAACCTAGAACCCCTGTTCAGACTTAGCCCATGGCAGCTCAGTATCCACGTGGGTACCCTATTAAGGGGAACAGGGACTGTCTCTGACATGAACTCAGTGTCTGGCTCTTTGACCTCTCCCTCCTCGAGGAAGGAGCATTCTTGCTGGGCCACAGAGGAGGACACTGAAGCCAGTCGTAATGAGACCTGATAAGTAAGGGTCTGATGGAAGGGGAGGAGGACCTCCCCTATCAGTGGATTTAGAGAGGGGCATGGGAGGATATGAGGGAGGGAGGGTAAGATTGGAAGGGAATGAGGAAGAGGGCTACAGCTAGGATACAGAGTAAATAAACTGTAATTAATATAAAAAAATAAAAATTTAATAAGAAAGTATATTAATGATACTATACATGTCCATTTAGTCATGAATTTTTACTGTTGAATCTAAGGAACACCAGTTCACACATAATACTTCACATAAATACTACGCATGGTACAAAAATCAAGAAGCTGTAAATGTATAAAATATTACTTGTATTTTATCTACAAAATATTAATAAAGCTGGAATGGTGTTCATACTAAAAACAAAAACAAAAAGAATTTAAAAGTTTTTTCAAGCTTAACAAAAAGAACACTTGTTACTCACACAAGTATTTGAGTCTTTGAGTAAATGTCTATGTGCAAATTCAAATATTTCAATATTATGAAAGTAGTGTATGAATATCTTTTACCACTGTCATAAAATGTGGAGTCAAAAGTATGAAAGGTAACTTGACTAAAACATTTTGTTAGGGAGAACACAGCATAGATTTTAATATGACATTGAAAACATAAAGCGCGAGGATATATAACAAATGACAACAAAGCTGATAGAGAAGCAAAGAGTATAAAAACAGTGTAGATTACAGAACTGCAATACCAAATCTCTACCTCCCATAATTACTTTGACTATAAGTGAATTGAGTTTTTCAATATAAAATTAGAACTGAATATAAAATAATTCATGATACATCTCTACCTTGTCTGTCAGCAATCTGCCTTTTAACGACAAATCCCGAGTTAGCAAAATGTTTTATAAAGGCAACTATAGAATTTAAGATGATGGAAACTGTGCTAAATATCTTTTCTGTTGACAGTGCTATGAAACTAACTATCACTAAAAAGAGAATATTTAGAACATTATTAATAACAACTTAGTAGAAACTGAACAGAATACCTCAATCAACAAAACTTGATTGAGTACAGAACTTAGGGGAAAAAAGCTCTTATATAGAGGGTTGTTGGATGGTTCAGCTGTAAGGGGTTGTGACCTCAACATGGCATGGCATGTTCAAGCATGTACACATGCACATACTTTCATGTGTACAGATACACTCAAAATAAGTATGTACTTCGATAAATCTATGGAAAACATACTAAATTAAAAATATTTTAGCTAAATGAAGAGAAAAAGAAATTTTTATGAAATGAATAAAAATTGAATATTACAGTAAAATTCTCAGAATTAAAATGTAATGTGAGAATTTACTACACAGTATTACATATCAATAAATTGAGTGAACAAGTAGAAATGTGCAAACATAGAATATGCTAAAACTACAAACTAAATTAAAGCAGGAAGACAATAAACATATTAAAGAAGGTATTTAAAAGCTCCCAAGTTCATGAACAAATGAATAAATACTATCACACACTGATAAGAGAATAACACCGCCCCTACTTAAAGTATTCAGAAAAGGAGCAGAAAATTATGTCAAAAGCTTTTGAACTAATTTTCTTGTGTATTATATGGATTTTATCTTTCTTATAACATCAGAATCTTCTGGAATTCATAAAAAAGACATACATATAAATCAAAGCCTAATCTCTGATATAAAATACCTAAATTAAATCCTCGTAAATTAATTTCATACTTTAAACAACATGAACCAAGTAGGGGTCATTTTCATGAGGCAAATTTTTTATTAACATATGTAACACAGTAAAATATGCCATCTTAACAGAAGGAAAGATAGAGAGCTCATAATCTCAACACACAAAGAAAGTAATACTTAATAATGACAAAGTATTTCCTACAAAACGCTCAACAATTTACTTATGGATGTAGATTCCTCAACACACTAGATGCTGATTCTTAAAAGCTCATGGTCACTCACATGGTCAAAGTAGTTGAAGCAATCTTGAAGAAGGTTTGCAATCATCATAGTTCCTTATTTCAAATTATGTTCTAAACCTAAATGTTCAGATCAGTAGAGTACAGAAATAAATGAATACAAATACATAGAACAAAATAAGAGTACTGTAACACACACAGCTACACACACACATACATACACAAGTGTAGTCATGAGTAATTTTGAGCAGAAAAACAAGACAAATGATGAGTATATTCACACTTCAGTATTGTTTTGGTAAAAACTGACTACATACACACACACACACACACACACACACACACACACACACAGAAAAGGAGTAGGTAAATTGCTTTGTACCACAAGCAAATGTCAACTCAACATATCCTGATTTTCCCAAAGCTAAGTCTACTTAGATTGCTTCATTAAAGCACTCTTCCATTGATTTTAGTTATTATTTTTTCATGTTATTACAACAGAAAATGTTAATATCAGAGTAATCACAGTGAAGTTTTCTCAAAATATTAAAATCAGAACTTCCCAGGGACTGTGGAGCCAACAATATGAATTCATGCTGCACTGAAAATGATTTTCAAACTCAATAGAGGCATGCTATTGCTGTGTTAGTCATAATTGCCAAATTACAGAAACTATGTAAACATTCACAAATGTGTGAATGGATAACAAAAGCGTATTGTACACATAATGTGTATTTTTTGTAAATATCTGGAATGGGATATTATTCACACTGAAAACACAGATTTTTACCATGCAGGTATTAGGTTATTGTAGAATTCAATTGTTGATTTCTGTTTGGTTGCAAATCTTGCAGAGAAGCTCCTGTGTTAATAGTGTATAAACTCTGCTCCCCAATGGTCCCCTGATATGTCAATAAAGCAGATTCCAGCCAATCACTGAGAAGGGAAGAGACTAAGCCTGGACTTCCTGCCAGCCAGGGGAGGAGGAGTTAGAGGAAAGGAAGTAGGGGATTCCACCAAGGGAGGGGTCCTGGAGTGACCTATAGAGAGAGCTGAGTAGGAAAATTGCAAAGCACAAGTATTCTGGGATGTATGCTAGGAGGAAAGCAGATCAGTTTAGAAGGTGAAGAATAGAGTAATAACGACAAAGTTCTTGAGTTGTGAAGCTCATTTTTAGATAGGAATTATAGAGTCTCAATTATTTTCATGATAACTGGGTTAATAGAGGAACTAAGAGAAACAACACAGTTACGTAAAATTAACTGTAGCATTATCATTTGCAGCAACAAGAGTAAATCTGGAGACTATTCTGGAAAGAGCTGGAAGATAATATTTAATGCATGTCCGATTTGAAAGGAAAAGATGTC
Organism: Meriones unguiculatus; assembly: GCF_030254825.1. Classification (NCBI taxonomy): domain Eukaryota; kingdom Metazoa; phylum Chordata; class Mammalia; order Rodentia; family Muridae; genus Meriones; species Meriones unguiculatus. The sequence continues at coordinate 5,961,622 of NC_083360.1, forward strand.
AGTGACTATGAATGTGTACTTATGGAGGACAAATAATTCTTGGAGAACTGATAGTACCATAATGAAGATAGCTCATACTATTGAATGTTATTGTATTATAGCCTAAAAATTTGGCAAGATAAATTTTTCCATTCCTAATGCTAAAACAATGAGAGTGTACAAGCCAATTTGCTATATAGTATTAAGAATGAGTGGACTTGGGGAGGGGCATGCATGCAGAAATGGGAGGGAGGGTGGGATCGGGAGGGGAGGAGGGAGAGGCTTATGGGGGGATACAAAATTAATAAAGTGTAATTAATAAAAAATAATTATATAAAAAAAGAATGTGCGGTAAACTTCATGGTACATTTCTTAACTTTTTTGTTTATTTCAGAAATATTTTGAATTTGATTTATGTATATTTATGTTTCCATGTATGTCTATGTCATGTGGTGTGTGTGTGTGTGTGTGTACCTGTGTTTATATATGTGTGTATTTGTGTGTGTGTGTGGTGTGTCATGGGAGCTAGAAGAAGGCATTTGGATTACAAGAGCCACCAAATGTACATATTAAGAACTCAACTCATGCCTTTTGTAAAAGCAGTAATGCTGTTAAACACTGGTCTGTTTCTACAGATCTCTAAACAATTTTTAATAAAAATACTTTTAAAAGTGAACAAAAAAAAGCAGATTAATGAAGGGTGGGCATGTTAAAAAGGGTGAATGAAGACACAGAATAGGTAAATCCTATGCACATTTAGAAAACAGCTTCACATCATTTGTTACAAAGATATTTAAAGCCAAAAAAAAATAAAACAACTAAGAAAAGTAGGAAACTTTAAAAAAAATGATTTTTATCATTTAAAAATCACCAAACTTTGATGGTAGAACATGAAAGAGCTTTCAAATTTTCTGAAGAAGTCTGATCCACAAGTTAAGACAATTGTATTGTCCTATAAAATATTTAAAATTCATTTCATTTGTCAGCTCTTTTTTCTTTTAATAATTAATTAGAAATTCACCCTTCAGGTTTAGTGGTTACTTTATAAAGACAAGTCCAAAAAGCACTACATAACTCTTGTTATCTTCCCATCAATATTCATGATATTTCAGTTATCTTTATTTAAAAAAAAATTTAACTTAAACTCGATTATGTAATATAGTAAATTCATAAGTGCACAAAACTAATTAAAATGTTAAGATGTTGCCATATTTCTTGGGATTTTTTTGTTTCATCAAATTTTTTAATTATATTTTACTTTTTATATTAATTACAGTTTATTCACTTTGTATACCACCTGTAGCACCTCCCTCATTCCCTCCCAACCCCACCCTCCCTCCCTCATCTCCTCCCATGCCCCTTCCCAAGTCCACTAACCCTTCCATCTGACCCTAGCTTATCAGGTCTCATCAGGACTGGCTGCATCATCTTCCTCTGTGGCCTAGCAAGGTTGCTCCCCCATTAGGGGGAGGTAATCAAAGAGCCAGCCAGATAATTCATATCAGAGACAATCCCCATGCCCATCACTAGGGAACCCACTTGGAGATTGAACTGCCAAGTGCTACATCTGAGCAGGGGTTCTAGGTTACCTCCATGCATGGTCCTTGGTTGGAGTATCAGTCTCAGAAAAGACCCCTGTGCCCAGACTTTTTGCTTCTGCTGCACTCCTTGTAGAGTTCCTATCCCCTCCAGGTCTTACTATCTCCCCCTTCTTTTATAATATTCCTCGCACTCTGCCCAAAGTTTGGCTATGAGTCTCAGCATCTGCTCTAAGACCCTGCTGGGTAGAGTTTTTCAGAGGCCCTCTGTGGTAGGCTTCTGTCCTGTTTCCTGTTTTCTCCTTCTTCCAATATTCACTTGTTTGTCTTTCTGAGTGAGGATTGATTATCTTACCCAGGGTCCTCCCTCTTGCGTAGCTTCTTTAGGTGTACAGATTTTAGTAAGTTCATCCTACATTATATGTCTAATATACACTTACAAGTGAGTATATACTGTGTGTGTCTTTCTGCTTCTGGGATACCTCACTCAGATAATCTTTCCTAGATCCCACCATTTGCCTGCAAATTTCATGATGTCCATTTCCTTGATGTCCCACAATGGAGGAATGGATACAGAAATTGTGGTACATTTACACAATGTTTTTTTTAAATAAATGAAATGACACACATAGCTATTTAGCCTCATTCTCCTCCAACAGGCACCAAATCTACATTTTATACTTCTGTTTTTTTTTCAATCCATTATCTCTACTGGGGAAGCATTATAACAGTTCCATATATGATACAGACATTTATTTGGGTCCAGCTTAAATTCCAGAGGTTTCGTCCATTATTGTCATGGTGGAAAGCATGGTGGGATACTGGTAGAAATGATAGTTGACAGTTCTACATCTGGATCTGCAAGCAGCATGAAGAGACAGTGAGCCATTAGGCTTGGGCTGAGCTTCTGAAACCTCAAAGCCCAGCCCCTTGTGACACACTTACTTCAACAAGGACACACCTACTCCAAAAAGACCACACTTCCAAGTAGTGCCATTTTATTAACATGCACATATATTATTGGATAGATTCTATATATAAGTGAGAATGTGTTCATTTTTTTCTTTCTGAGATTGTTACCTTGCTCAATATTCTAAGTCTGTTAATTTTTTGTGAATTTTGTATTTTCTATAAAGTTGAATAATATATATGTATATGTACATACATGTATGTATATATATATATCATCTATGCATACATGCACATATTATATGTATACCAAATTCTTATTATACATTCATCAGTTGATAAACAAGTAGAGATTCCACTCTCTTACATAAAACAAAGCATTTATATTGATAGGTTCAATTCTGCATATTTAGTCTAATTAAGATAAATAATATATGTTTTAGTTTATAAATTGTGTATCTATTTCCCCATGACAGGGAAATACATATATAAATGATGTATTCAAATGTATTTTATGATGTCATTTGGTTCTCATTATCTGATTAAGGTATTCCCTAAAAGTATTACTAAGTCTATGTGATTTATGTCCTCACGCGACACAAACATCTACTAAATATTTCCCTCTTTCAGAGTATTTCATCATTTTATACACATATCAACATTATATAAGGTCACTTTTTAGCATGAACTCACATTACAGAATGTAACATTCTTGTCAGTATGCTGAACATGCATTAAACATTTAAAACTATACTTTATATGACAGGGATGATTTTCCAGTAGATATTTTTTTGTGATTGAAAGTCGTTCTTTCTGGGCATTTTATGTATAGGATATTGATTATCGTTAACTGAGATCTAGTTTATCACCTATGGCTTGGATTTTATTGTCTTGTATATGTTGTAAAATTTCATTTTCAGTATATTCAAGTTATTTTTAAAATATTCTACATTAATTTTCTGTTACAATTTTCATAAACTTTAATATACAGTTGTGTTTATATGGTTTAATGTCATCTTAATGTATTTAATATATATGCTTATTTTATTTTTTAGAAAAAGAGACATTGCTTAAATGCATTAAAGAGAAACAAATGTTTTATTTTAGTTTTAAATATATATATATACTATGTTCTTTTTTTCTTCACTTGAACATTATTTCATCTTAGGCTGACGAGGCTATTTACTCAGTAAATTATCCAGTGTGTAAGCATGAGAACCTAATTTTGATCTGCAATATATATTGCAGTATGTTTCTGTAACCCAAACACTGTAGGATGGAGAGAGAGATGAAAAATTTTGGCTTACTTGCCAGATATCCAGCCCAATTGGAAGGTCTAAGTTCAGTGAGACACTCCGTCTGGGAAAATAAGTCAGAGACCAAGAAAATCCTTCAAATAATTGAAATGGATTTGGAGGCCCAAAGCCAAACGTTATGCAGAGCTCCTGACCCCTGAGGGAGATTGGGGAGTATCTTGAGGGAGATTGGGGAGTATCTTAGCTAGGGTTTTTCTATTACTGTGTGGAGACAGAAAGATCATGGCAACTCTTATAAAGAACAAAAAATTAATTGGGACTAGTTTATAGTTTCAGCAGTTTAGTCCATTATCATTGTGATGGGAAGCATGAAGCATGCTGTCAGACATGGTGCTGATAAAGGAGCTATGAGTTCTGCATCTGGAACATAAGGCACCTGGAAGGATTGCTACACGGGTTATGGTTTGAGCATCTGAGTCATCAAACCTGTCGCCAGTGACCACATCCTCTACAGTGCCATATCTACTCCAACAAGGCCGCAGCTCCTAATAGTGCTATTCCCTATGGTCCTGTATGGCTCTTTTTATTCTAACCTCCACAGAGTGGACTGTAGGAGCCAGTGGAGTCAGGAGCACCAGAAGAACAGGGCCCACAGAATATACTAAACAGAGCTCTCATGTTCACATAGAGACTAAAGCAGTAATCCCAGAGCCTGTGTGAGTCTGGGCTAGGTTTTTTGCATGTGTTATGGTTGCTTAGCTTGGTGTTCTTATGGTGCACGTAACAGTGTGGGAGTCTCTGACTCCTTTCAGCCCTCAGGGTCAGCTTTGATATAAGGCTATGTGCCTAGTCTTATTGTGTTTTGTTATGCCTTGTTCAGTTGATATCCCTAGTGGGCTTGTTCTATGAAGGAGAGGTGGTTCTGGGGTGGAGGAACCGTGAGGAGTGGAAGGAAAAGAAGCTGTAGTCATGATTTGGTGTATGAGGAACAAATAAAATAGAAAGTGAATAAAAGACACCTGACACTGATTTTTCAATTTCCATAGGTGTTGTCAATGGATGCACACACACACACACACACACACACACACACACACACACACACACTTAACAAGCAAATAAACACCATAAACACTAAGCCATCTACATGCACACACAATCACAAAAAACACAGAGCGAGGGAAGACAAGACAGACAGACAAACAGACAGATAGATAGAATGACATTTGTTAATGTTGGTTTTTATAAAACTGTGTTTGTTTATCAGTTTCTCTCTTAACCCTGCTTTCACGCAAATAACTGAGACACTTTTATATTATTTTAATAAGCTTCACAGCATATGAACTGAGCAGCTGTTAGTCTATTCTTAACCCTCTAAGCTAACTTGCCTTCCTCCCCGCATACATCCCAGAGATACTTGCCCTTTGTAAGTTTGTTTTGTTGTTGTTTTTTGTTTGCTCAAGCTCCTCTCATGATGTCACCTGGACCTCTGCTGTGGCTGGTTCCCCTCTTTCCATTCTAACTCCCTCTCCTCTGGCTGGAAGGAAGTCCAGCCCTATTCTTTGCCCTGCTTAGGGATTGGCTGTAAACTGCTTTATTGGCATGTCATGGGACAATTGGGGAGCAGCGTTTCCAGAACACTGAAACAGAAGAATCTCAGAATAAGGATTGCTACCAGGTAAGGGGATACAGAAATCAGCATTTGAATTACTTAACAACCTTATGCCTACAGAGATTAGTACATTTTTCTTTGCAAACTTTTTATTTCTTACTTCAGATCTCTAGAATTTCATACTACTTTTTTTTTCTTCCTCCAATTCTGGTACTTCATAACTTTAACCTCAAATGTTAAACAGAGGATTTGGGGAAGAAAGTGACTTGAAATCACTCAGGTAGGGATGGTACCACACCACTGTATTAGCATCTGGAGGCTAAACAAGGCGGATTGCCAGCATAAGCAAGGCAATCCCAGGTTAAAAAAAAAAAAAAAAATTGAAATTTTTATGACAGTCCTGATATATTTTAATATGAAAGTGTTTATCTTTTATTCAAATGAAAGTGAACTGATCAGTCTTTTAATTCTTTGTAAGATACATTTTAGAGTGACTTGACACCCTTATTAATAAATTCATTAATATTTTCTGGATCGTTGTTTACTTTCATTTTTTTTTTAAATTTGCCTTATTTTCATTTCAGTGTTCTGGGCATCAGATACAATCAGGTTTCACTCCCAATTTTCTTCATCTCATTAGAATAAAAACAAGCATCTAAAATAATACCATAAAATAAGACAGGAATATCAAACAAATGATTTTAAAAGCCAAAGGAAAAAACACTAGAAACACACAGAGACATACATTTCACTTTTGCTTATAGGTTTTGATGTACCATTTTCCTTATACCTATACTTCCTCTCTCTTAATGTGTTAAGGTCAATTACAACAGATTTTAGTAATTTTTAGTAATTTAGTGTTTAGTGGTTTTAAGATGTGGTTAATTAATGAATTGAGTTTAGAATGTTAATTTGCAGGTGGTAGCTGTTATTAGTAACCTTTCTGCTTTCCTTACTTATTAGTATTATTTCTTTTAAGTTTTTAGTTCTTCATCATAGTGTTGGAGAGTAATGGTGCAAGCATGTTTGCTCAGCGTTTGTTCATCTGTGGGTGTTTTTTCTCCACAGAGTACAGCATTCCTAGATCAACTTTTCCCACTTCTGTATTCTGACTAATGCTTCTCTGCTTTGGCCAATAAATACATAATCTTCTTCCAGATGACTATCTTAAAACTTTGTCTTTTACTTTTCATTATTGCCTTGGGATGCTACATTTCACCTTTGAGAATTTCACAAATGTGAACTGAGGTAGACTTTGTTCAGTTAAATTTTGCTGGTGATCTGTGATATTTCTATGCATGTATCAGGGTATCTGTCAATGGGTTGGGAAAGTTTCCAATTTTTAATTTTTTGACTAGATCTCTACCTTGCAGGCATTCTAAAGGCCTTCTTGACCATCAATAAATGGGATGTGATATGTTTAATGCTGTTCAAAAGATGTTATAACTTCCTTTTTAGCTTGTTTTCTTCTCTGTCACTTTGGGTCATACTGTCTTCAGGTTTTCTATAGCTCTTTTGTACTTAGCTTGTCCTATGATTGATTTTTCTATTATGTTTTTCTTCCAGTGTACTTTTCAGATCAGAGATTTTACTTCAATTTTTTTGTAAAATTGTTGTTATTATTATTATTATTATTATTATTAATTATAATTTATTCCTTTTGTATCCTGGCTATAGCCCCCTCCCTCATTTCCCTCCAGTACCAGCCTCTCTCTCTCTTCCTCCCCTATGACTCGCCCCTATTTCCCATATAGGGGAGGTTCTCCTCCCCTTCTATCTGATGCTATCCTATCAAGACTCATCAGGACTGTCTGGATCCTCTTTCTCTGTGGTCTAGGAAGGTCACCCTGCCAGGGGGAGGTGATTATGGGCTCTGTTGGTCATCTTGTGGAGCTCCTGTCACCTCCAGGTCCTTTTCTCTTTCAAATGGTATATACTCACTTAACTCGCTTATAAGGAGATTTTAGCCATATAGTACAGGATAAACATACTATGAGGCACAGACTCAGAGAATACAAGTAATATAGAGAATCCAAGAGAAAATGCAAAATCCTACCAGACGGAGAAGTAGAATAGACAGAGGTAGAGGCTGAAGAGAGAGAACAAGGTCAGAGAGGGGGAAGAGATGGAACAAAGTAAGAGAGGGTACACAGATGGTTGAGAGCTTGGAGAACAGACCCGAGAAGAGCAAGGGTTGGAGAACTGAAGGCCTGTAGTGAAAAAGAGAAACTGTGGGTGGGCATTATCTCTGTGGCAAGTGGGAGATCTATGTCAGGCCAGGTTCCTGGGAGGATATGAGGGGTACTCAAGCAGAGACTCCTAGTAGCAGAGGCCATAGAGAATGAAGAAGACAATTAATCAAGCTTTCTAGCAGAGGGAGGGGAACACCAACCCACCCAGAAAAAAACTTGGACCCAAAATTTACAAGATGTGCAATGATGGAGATAGAGCAGATAGAGTAGGGATTGGGGAAATGCCGAACTGATGCCTGGGCCAACCAAAGACCCACCCTATCAGAAAGCACTGACCCTGACACTGAACGAAGGTCTGCTAAAATTGCAGACTGGAACCTGGCAGAGTTGTCCCCTCAGAGGCCCTAGAGCAGCTCCTCAAAACAGATGCCAGGACTCACAGCTAAACACTGGGTGATGACTAGGGCGTCTTGTGGGCAATTCTATTTCTTTCAAGTCTATCTCTTGATCCAGAGTAGACTCAGACACCTAAAACAGTAACTGACGTTATTAAACATATTTTTTATTATCACATTTATTACAATTTGTATCCCATCTGTGGCCCCTTCCTTGTCTCCTCCCAGCCGCACCCTTCCTCTCTCTTCTCCTATGCCCCTTACCTAGTCCACTGATGTGGAGGTCCTCCCCCAATTCTATCTGACCCTAGCTTGTCAGGTCTCATCAGAACTGGCTGCATTGTCTTCCTCTGCGGCCTGGCAAGGCTGCACCTACAAGGGGTTGGTGATCAGAGACCCTGCCACTGAGTTCATGCCAGAGACAGTCCCTGCTCTCTTTACTAGGGACCCCACTTGGAGACTGAGTCTATGGGCTCAGACTGAGTCTGAGCAGGGGTTTTAGGTCCTCTCCATGCATTGTCCTTGTTGGGGTATCAGTCTCAGAAAAGATCCCTGTGCCCAGATTTTTTGGATCTGTTGTTCTCCTTGTGGAGTGCATTTGTTCTTCTGAATGAGGATTGAGCATCTTGCCTAAGGTATTAATATTTTTATGTGACTGAAAGAATATGTCTGCTAATTTGTTACACTTACATGTGTTGAATTACATTCTCATTTTTGGTTTGAATCTTTTAACAAACTGCAACAAATATCAGATCTTATTCTTTACTACATGTTTTACTTATCCTACCTCCATTCTCTAACTTAGAATCTTCAATCATAAAAATGTCTTGTGAGGAACTGTTCCTTCTTGTTTAACATTAAATCTTTTTTCTTTTTCTTTTCTTTTCTTTTCTTTTTTCTCAAGACTGGGTTTCTCCTTGTAGCCTTGGCTGTCCAGCCTGCCTCTGTCTCCCTGAGTGCTGGGATTAAAGGCATGTGCCACCATGCCCAGGTTCTTTTCTTATGCTTTGTTATACTTATATAAAATAAACTTCTTTAAAAATACTCGGGTATTTTCGTCTTGATTTTACAATTTCTATTACTAAAATCTTGACTTAAGTCTTCATCGAATCTTGTAGTTGTCTGATCTCTGTTTTCAACCTTTACTTCTGTGCATTCATTTCTATGAATTGCACAGGCAATGCTTCTGGATTCTGGTCACTTTATTGCTATTATCTGTGACTACATTGGCTGCTTATATTTACTAAGAGTCACATTTACCTGATGTTTTTCATGTTTCTATTTTAATAGTATGAGAGTCTGTAAATATTCTTTAATTAATTTGGTTTTTGTATCAACTAAAATGCACTCAATATCTTAACTTACTTTGGAATAACTTAGTCCTTTCGGTGTCATGAACACTGATACTGTTACAACTTCTCATAAACTCTGCATTATGTTCTGGCATATGGGAACCATGTTAAAATATTCATTTAAGTAAGATGGATGGAGACATATGAAGTATTAATTAATAAATTAGTATGAACTTACATAATTGTATTTTGTATTATTTTAAAGATTTGAGGAAATTACTGCTTGCTTTATATTTTTAATTGCTGAGGTAAACAGTGGAAAATATATGAATAAAAAATATTTAGGTATTTTATTTTTATCAAGAGCAGTAGGAGAATATTATCCCAGAAAAATAATATTGTAATGTACAGCTAATAATTTTATCTCACTAGCTAATTAATTTATAGTATAATTAAAACCATGTCTAAAGAAGGTATATGGGTGTAATTTAATGTAGCTTCATGTATTATGGAAGCACATTTAAATGCATTGTATTAGAAAATAAGAGAGTGGTATATAATAAGATTGTCACAATACTAATTTCTCAAGTAGAAAGCAAGAGATAAAGAGTTTAACACTGTATGACACTGGCAATGTCCATTGTATAGAAGAAATTTTCAGTACTCCTTATTGAAATAAATGACAGGACATTATGAAGTTACTTAACTTCTAGTGCTAAATTAGACATCAGAGGTTTGGTGTACTTGGTAAAGGAGTAATGCGAAAGAACTAGACGATATTTTGGTTCAGTTGCTCTCCTTGTGGAGCTCCTGTCCTCTCCAGGTCTTGCTAACTCTCCTTTCTTTCATTTGATTCACTGCACTCTGCCCAAAGTTTGGATATGAGTCTCAGCATCTGCTTTGATAACCTGCTGGATAGAGTTTTTGAGAGGCCGTCTGTGGTAGGCTCCTGTCCTGTTTCCTGTTTTCTCCTTCTTCCAATGACCATCGCATTTGTCTTTCTGAGGAGCTCCACAAGGAGAGCAACAGAACCAAAGTATCTGGGCACAGGGGACTTTTCTGAGACTGATACTCCAACCAAGGACCAGTCATGGATATAACCTACAGCCCTTGCTTTGATGTAGCCCATGGCAGCCAGTATCCAAGTGGGTGTCCTGGTAAGGAGAACAAGGACTGTCTCTGACATGAACTCAGGGGCTGGATCTTTGACCACCTCCCTGAGTGGGTAGCAGCCTTACCAGACCACAGAGGAGGACAATGTAGCCAGTCCTGATGAGACCTGATAAGCTAGGGTCAGATGGAAGGGAGGAGGACCTCCCCTATCAGTAGACTTAGAGAGGAGAATGGGAGTAAATGAGCGAGGGAGGGTGGGATTGGCAGGGAATGAGAGAAGGGCTACAGCTGGGATACAAAGTGAATAAAATATAATTAATGTAAAAAATAAAAATTTAATTTAAAAACAGTACTACATGTAAAAAAAAGAACTGGAGGATAGAAATACAAGAATCAAGAAAAATTCTATTTAGATGCATGAGAAATCAAGAATATAAATAGATTTTGAAAATAATGTCAATCATTGTATTAAGATTTTTTGCTTTATTTTTCTTTAAAATAATTTCTACTTGCATACAACACATTTTAACCCTAATTTTCCTTTCTTCCACTCCTCTCAATTTTCCCTCCCAACCCTCTTTCTCCCTTGGATCCACTCCCACTCTGTCTCTCTTCAGAGAAGACGAGGTCTCCAAGAGACAACAACCAAACACAAGAAAACAAAATATACTAACCAAAGCCCTCACATTGAAGCTGAACAGAGCAACCCAACAGGAGGAAAAGAATCTCAGAAGCAAGCCAAAGAACAGAGACACACCTTTCCCATCTGTTAGGAGTCCCAAAAATCACCAAACTCTCAGTCACAGCATAGACACAGAAGACCTTGTGGAGGAAACCATAGTGATTGCTCTGTCTCTGTGAGCTTATATGCACCCTCCTTAGTTGTTTCAGTGTGCCATGTTCTCCATCCCCTCTGACTCCTAACATCTTTCCTCTTCCCTCTTCTGCAGGATTTACCAATCTCTGAGCTGAGACTCTCTGGTATAATATCTGGCTATGGGTTCATCTTCTCCTGTAGGAAACATCTCTGATGAAGATTGGACAAGGCACAGATTTATGAGTACTGCTGAATATCATTAGGATTTATTTCATTGATTTCTCCTAGTCATATTTGATTTTACCCTAGTTCTCTGAGCTATCCCAATTGTGGAAGTTATTGCTAAGACATTTGAAACATTGCAGAGAGTAATTCAAATGATGCATTTGTAAAGAAATTGAAAGAACATTATCAAGTTAATATTTTGAAGCAGTTAGTTATAAAAAGAGGATAAAATGAGTTGAAGAGGATATTTATTTGTTATTTCTGATATTTTGATATGAAAAAAGTCAGAGTTTGTATCTTACAAATTAAACAACTATTTGTAACTAATACTACAGTTACAGGATATGGATTTGGATTAGAAAAAAGGTAATATTAGAGAAAAATATGCAAAGGTTGTAAATTGTCTTTGCTAAAGAATGATCAATAGATCTCTACTGAGGTTTGTATTCTGTACGTCTTGAAAGAATTGAGCCTAGCATGGAAGTTGAGTACAGCTGTAATACCTACTATGTAGAAAGCGTTTTAATCCTTACAATACTCATTTTTATTTAATACTTACAGTTCAGTTTACTAACCTACTCAACTGATATCCTACTCAACTGATAAAAGAAAATAAACAATTAAATAATTGGACATACTGCAGCCACATGTCACATAATAACACCCTTTGAAAGGATCTTTCTTTTAAAACTGTCCCTGGAGGTGCTTATGGAATTTAAATTACTAATATTGTGAGAAAATTTATATAAACTGCAGCTTGACACAAGGCTTATTGGTGCTAGGAGAGCTAAAAGAGAATACTGATGATTTTGTTCAGCTTAGTATATGCCCAGGAGTGTGATTATTGATTTTATGATTTGAGGTTTATAACTTAGATAAAAGAAATATGGTACTGTCCCTAGCTTTCTATTATTAGCTTGTTTTTCTATTACTCTGTATAAGAAGATAAGATAGCCATTTAAAAGAAAATCTTTCAATTGTGTAAAGGGTGTCTTCGTCAGAGTAGGAAATTACCTGTTGCAGGGACAGAGTATTTGACAAACTGACCCAGGACACAAAATTCCATTGGGATAACCCAACCAGACACAATCACATAGACTGCCATTTCCTGCTCTCTCCCTTTTACAGAGTACAGAGAATTTTATGAAAAAGGAGATAGAAAGACCTGGAGGGGAAAGGAGCTCCACAACAAGGCCAAAAGAGACAAAAAATCTGAGCCCAGGGCTCTTTGCAGAGACCAATACTCCAACCAAGGAACAAGCATGAAGATAACCTAGAATGCCTGCAGAGATGTAGCCCATGGCAGCTCATTATCCAAGCGAGTTTCCTAGTAAGGAGAACAGTGACTATCTCAGACATGAAGTCAGGGTCTGGCTTTCTGATCACCTCCTCCTGAGTGGGGAGCAGCCTTGTCAGACCACAGAGAAAGACCTGATGAGACCTGATAGGCTAGGGTCAGATAGAAGGGGAGGAGGACCTCCCCTATCAGTGGACTAGGGAAAGGACTTGGGGGAGATGAGGGAGGGAGGCTACAGCTGGGTCACAAACTGAATGAATTGCAATAATAATAGTAATAATAGTAATAATAATAATAATAATAATAATAATAATTGTTTGCTTTCATTTGTGATCAACATTTTCATATTGCCCTATTTATCTCTAACTTTCTTTCTCTTCTGAGTGAAATAGCTCAGAAGGTAAGTGTGGTTGCTTTCACACCTGAAGACCAGAGTTCAATTCCAGTGATGTATGTGGTGGAAGGAGAGAAGTGACTCTCATAATTTGTTCTCAGACCATCGCACTCATTCTAAGTATGCATGTACTATGACACACACACACACACATTGTTTACATATACCTAATTAAAAGAATGACATCATTTAAGAACTACCATTAGGGCTGGACTGGGCTGTGGAACTGTATTTATTGCACGTCAGCTCAGTCAAAGGGATATCCAAACTAGTCTGCTGTATCCAGACTCTCTCAACTTAATTTTAACATATTTTTCATCTATCAGAAGTATGAAGACTGACTGGCCTTAGAGTGGAGGAAACATAATAAGAGATACAGTGTTTAAAAAACATATTTATGTCCCAAAGTGGTCCAACACATGGCTGTGGTTTATACCATTTTTTCATAATCACAAACATTAGTTCTATGAGAATTTTATAAATTTTTGCAATATGCATTAACTTCTACCAATAACTCTCAGACAAATACATTTTTATTACCCATCCAACATTTTTCTCTCTTTTCTTTTTCTTTTAATCCACACATTCCATTTTTTGCTGCAAACATTCTGGGATGTGTGGCCTCCCAGTGAAATACAGTCAATCTACCAGGTGCTACATTCTTATACACAACTGACCCTCTCCTAACAACTATCATTTGCTAATATCTCCTTGGCTATGGTTGGGGCTTCATACCCAGAACCACCACACCCCAAGCTGAGTTTCTATCTATCTATCTATCTATCTATCTATCTATCTATCTATCTATCTATCTATCTTTTTATTTATAGCTTGAGCTGCACAGATCTTGCTGTGCATGCTCTCACAAAACTAGCACAACAAAACCTGTTTATCGCTGAGTGTCACAGGGTCTCTCACTATCTGCATTTTGTCTGCTCATGGACTTTTATATGCATATTCCCTTCTGCTATATGAGAAAGCTCCTCTGATGATGGCTGTGCAAGCTGCTGCTCTGCTCCACTGGCCCACTTGGTTCTTTGGAAGCCTTGGCTGGAGATATCCCAGGGAACGCCTGCTGGAGTTCCTGGCCAGGATAACAGGATGAGCTGGGAGGAGATTTGCATGATACCCTGGAGATTGTACAGAGAGAAGAGAACAAAGCCACAGCAGATAGTTTCTGCTCCCGGGTTGGAGTAGTAAGCACTTATTTTAAATGGTGAATTCAGAAATATGTTTGGAATATCACAAATTCTGTTTTAAAAAACAGTTGATTGTTTTCTTCCCTAAACATTAAATTCCCCGTGGCAAAAACAACAGTAACAACAACAACAAAACAAAACAATAAACAAACAAAAAACACTGTCAGTCTGAATACAACCTTAAAGAGGGACCTGAAATGAAGAAATTTCTTATTTACTCATGAAACTGTCAGGTGGAAAAACATTGAGAAGTTAGGTAACTTCGTCAGACTACTCAGATACAATCATGCAATATGCTTTTAGTTTTAGTACACATCCTCAAATGACACATGAAATCTGTACTAAAGATTCCTTTTTTATTAGTACCAATTATAATATTGTGGGGAAGATTACATATATACGTACATATATACTTACATGAAAGCCTTCTTAGATTCTGGCTTCCCTAAGACTTAAGAAAGCAGCTGCTCTTGCCACATTAACTACTGAGTTAAGACCCTAAGACATTTACCCACAAGTTGGCACTTTGTGAGATTACAGGGATTAATGTTGTTTTAAAATACTGGATTCTATTAACACCTATTATACTGCAATGACTATTTTTAAAATAAAGGGACTTTGAACTGCTTTTCTCCCTTGGTAGATTAAGGCATGGCACCTTCAAGTAGCATGAAAGCTATATTCAGAAGGAAGCAGGCTGATTGAAATGTTGCTCAAAGCCTCCAACTCCAGTGTCCAAGGCATGTGGTGGCTTCAAAAATGGGATCTTGAACTTTAGGAAGCTAAATAAAGGCAATGTCAATCGTCTGTATTGAATAGGGGCTGTTGTGGGCACTCATGTAAACAAGTGAAAGGAGATTTTTATGTTTAGAGTTAGTATATCTGTGAGATTTTCGGTGTCTTCCAGGTAGAAGCCATCACACCAAATGAAATAATTCTATTTAAAATATGCAAATTATTTATATGTAATTTGTACATATATTTTATATATTGTATTTATTTTAATTTAACATAGAAAATTATTTCTTTTTTATTATTTCTTTTTTATTTATATGTTTATTTATTACAGAGTATTCACTTTGTATCCCCACTGCAGCCTCCTCCCTCATCTCCTCCCAGTCCTACCTACCTTCCCTCTTCTCCCATTATGCCCTAGTCCCTGATAGGGGAGGACTTCCTCTCCTTCTATCTGACCCTGGGCAAGCCCTGATTTTTAAAGACATGTCTATTTTAATTTTGTCATTTGTAAAAAAAAAAAAATCAAGATTAATCTTCATTCCTTCTTTTTTCTAGAAGATATACTGTAATTTCCAGGGGTATGGTAAATCTTCAAAATGCACTGGCATTTTAACTAAACTGGATTATGGCATTATTAACAAGCCAGATTATGGACACTGAATGGTGAGTCGGGGGACATTTACAGTTTGATGGCCGCTTATTTTCTGGCCAGTCTTTGAGTGTTCATCTACACTACTTGTATGAAGTTAAGTCCTACAACAGAGTCAGACTTTTATTCCAGCTCCCTTTTCTTCTTTGTCCATATTTAACCACTTTGAATTCCTTCCCTAGCACGCACCATTCATTAAAAACAACAAAATTCTTTAACTGGGTACTGCACAAGGAGAAGTTCAGGGAGCACAGGAATGGATCAGAGGCAGGACCTGACACTGTGCTGGGAGGACCATCTGGGGAGTTCTGGGTTTGGGTGCTTTTGGATTTCAGCTGAAAGAAGCGCCTGCTGGGAAGCACATTATCACCACCACCAGATCCCACAACAAGCTGGTCACAGACTGCGTTACAGCCATGAACCCCGACAACGTGCTGCAAGTAGGGGCAGCAGGAAACAAGATGATTTTTTTTAATTTTGATATCTTAGATGGTCTTGCCGGCTATTGGCTATTTGGTTGGTTGTTGTTTGTTTTGTTTTGTTTTGTTAGTGTTGCTTGGGTTTTGTTATTGGGTTTTTTGTTTGTTTGTTTGTTTTGTTTGGTTGGTTGGTTCTTGGTGGTTGGTTGGTTTTCAAGAGACAGTTTCTTCTGTTTAGCTCTGGCTGTCCTAGAACTCGATCTATAGGCCAGGGTGGCCTTGAACTCAGAGAGCCCCCTGCCTCTGCCTCCCAAGTGGTAGAATTGAAGATGTGCAACAGCATTCTTGGCTGTTTTTTAGGAGGAGAAAGGAAAAGGGTTAGTTCCAAACTGCTGTCTAGGTCATTTGTAAAATCAACATCCCTGCTTATAAACAAGATTTCTTCAGGGCACAGAATCTCAAGTCGTTCCAGAATTTCAGTTTTGTTTTTCATAGTAATGTTTAAAATTTCTGACTCCAACTGAGAATGCATATAATGATATTATTTATGTTGATAGATTTATGGGGAAGTTTCTTTAAAATATTTAGTTATATATCTTCATATTATATATCAGATTTTTTCAAAAGTATTTGAAAATTATAAATACTGTGGGGCTTAATTTATTCTCATCATCATTAAAGTCATAATTGGAATGTTGGGAAAAAAAAAAAGAAAGAAGGGAACTCACTTCCAGAACATGGCGTGAAAGGTCTTGTTCAGCTTGCTCTAGGTTTTTGAAGGATTTAAATAGTTAATCCTCTTCCAAAATGGGCTCAGAAAACTCCCCCGTTACGATGCACTCATCTTCCTCAGCGGCGGGGCCGGCCCCACTTACACATCCATCCTGGACGGTGTGTTATGTACGGAGGTTCCGCTCTTTTCTTCGGGACTTGCCTTTCCTTGTCTTGTTTTACTTTCGCTCTGAGGGCTCTTCTGCCCGGGCTGTACTGGCCACTTGACTTTGCCATTTTCTTCATCTGCTCCAATGCGTAGTCTTAGCCGTTTCCTTCTTGAAAGGTGAATGAAAAACACTTCCAAGGCAACCCTGATCCAAAAAAGTCACCTCAGGCAAACACCTGCCTGCTGGCTAGACTACTGTACACTCGAGCTAAGAGAGCAAAAGCCTGTCTTCTTTGTTCTGGCTCTTAGCCCTTTTCTAATGCCCCTGCGGTGAGCTCAGATGACCCCTATTTCGCTTCCTTCCTGAAATCCCAGGAAGAAAGAACCAGTCACACAGAAAGCAGCAGTGGAAACCCAGGCGGCCTGGAGCCAGAATATGATTCCTTAAAACTTTTCCACAAGCTTAGTGTTACCTATCCCTCCTGCCTCTCTTTTTGTCCATAGTTCCCCAAGAAACAAAACATAGTTCATTAAGGCAAGATATTTTGAAAGGTACAAAATTGGAACCGACATCATGGTTAGCAAAAATTCATACAATGTAGTTAAGGCCCATCCAATATGTGATAACTAATACATAATAATGTACAACTGAGAATCTGCGTATGAAAGATGAGGCCTTGGTCCTAAAGGAGAACTTACTGCTGCCATTTTCTAAGCCACTGCAATTTCTACCTACATTCTAAATATTTGTTTTTATACCAACAGATAACTATATCCCTTACTCATCATCTAAGATGTTTCATTTTGTAACAAATAAAAAAACATTTTTTGTAAAAAAAAAAAAAAAATCCAAAACTGGATGAAATTCAGAGAACAAGTGACAATAGCATGTCCTGTTGGAATGGACATAGCTATAGCAGAACCACTTCACCTGTGACACAGGACAACCACATGGAAGAGGAGTCAGAAGACTGAAAGAGGACTAGCATGTCTCCTGAAGGAGAGTGCCTTCTGTATACGACAGGGAAGCTGCGTCCATGAGATTGCAACAACATGGTTGTCTAAACAAGACCTGGAAACGTTGACATGCCACCAAGAAGGGAGGAAATTTTGCAAGACCCTACTCCACGAAAAAGAGCTCCAGATGAGTTTCTGACATCAAACACTGAAATATTTGCACTGTCGGGTGTTGGTTGAGTTAATTTGATTATAGTTGTACTAGAGTTCCTGCATCTTCAAGTGAGAACTGTAAAACACCTTCAGTTGTTGGAATCCACAATTAATGGACTTAATGTTTAACGAGAAGTTTGACTTTAAGGTACTTATGTTTTTAAAGGCTATAAGCATTTCAAATTGAATTTTGATCATGAAATTAACATAAAATCTCAAGGATGAACAAGGAAGAAAAGATTATGATTTAATAGTGAACAGTTCTAGTTGATTTGTGTCAATATGACAGAAACCATGCTAACCTGGGAAAAGGAGGCCCCATTGGGGAATCGCCCATAGGAATGCCTGTTGACTATTTTTTTTTCAATGCAGTTTATTCAAGAACCTTGAACAATCATCTGACCCTGGGTAAAGCAAGCCCACTTTAAATAGCCTCTGGGTAGCCAAACTCAGCATGCCACGTGGGCAATGCAGATAGGTCCACATACATGGAAGCAAGCCAGATCCTCAGCCTTAGCCAAATGTGGAGTTGTTTGTGACAGAGAGCACTCACCATTGGGAAGGTGGAAGGTGGAAGGCAGAAACCAGCTCCATCTTTAAGGCACGGCATTACTCAGCTCTCTACAGTTCCCCCTTTTTGTTTTGGACGCATCAGGCAAGAGTAGAGGTCTGATCTCTGATATTAGAAATAAATTGGGACTTTGTAATGATGTTCATTTAGGTGTCATCCACCCAAAGAGCATCAGACCCGTTTGATACCTTTTTCTCAGAGGCGGGACCTGGGGCATCAACCCGCATGCAATCAGACATGCTCTTCTCTGGGTCCAAAGCAGCTGACCCTGAGTGCAGTGATTAGCCTCGCATCCTGAGCATAACATTTTGGCTTTTTATGGTAGCCAACCATGCCTGGGGAGACTGTCCTGCTTCAATGGCTGTAAAGGCCTGAATGGTCATGGCTGCATTACGCTGTTGTGAGACTCTAATCTTGCATATATACCACAGGCAAACCAAGGTGACCAACACCAGAAGGCCTGGTAACGCTCCCATGCCTGCCCATTCCTTCAGATGATTCATGGCTGCAGCAATCCATGATGATAATCCTGTGGCTAGTCCTGTGTCCACTCTGGTAAAATTTACTGTGACAATGGCCACTCTCAGCTGCTCCATCATAGTATCGAATTCTCCAGTCCAATTACCTAAAATATAGCTAGACAATTGTTTAGACAGATTTGCAGCACAGGGAAAATTCTCATGTTGTATGCTAGTGACTCAAAGTCCAGCATACTTTCATTGACAGCCAAGTTGAGCGATTTGCCCTAGGGTATCAATTTGCTCCTGCATGAGGTCAATCCTCTGATTGAACACCATCAAGCCTCCTTTTAGTTGAGCATTAATTTGAAATTTTTTTCATACAAGTCTTTGACTTCCTTGGTTAGGGTTACTCCGAGGTACCTTATGTCATTTGTGGCTATTGTGAAGGGTGTTGTTTCCCTAATTTCTTTCTCAGCCCTTTTGTCTTTTGTATACAGGAGGGCTACTGGTTTTTTTGAGTTAATTTTGTATCCGGCCACTTTGCTGAAGGTGTTTATCAGCTGTAGGAGTTCCCTGGTAGAGTTTTTGGGGTCACTCACATATACTATCATATCATCTGCAAATAGTGATAATTTGACTTCTTCCTTTCCAATTTGTATCCCCTTGATCTCCTTCAACTGTCTTATTGCTCTAGCAAGGACTTCCAGAACTATTTTGAAGAGATATGGAGAGAGTGGGCAGCCTTGTCTTGTCCCTGATTTCAGTGGGATTGCTTTAAGTTTCTCTCCGTTCAGTTTGATGTTGGCTATAGGTTTGCTGTATATCGCCTTTACTATGTTTAGATATGTGCCTTGTATCCCTGATCTCTCCAATACTTTAAACATGAATGGATGTTGGATTTTGTCAAAGGCTTTTTCAGCATCTAGGGAGATTATCATGTGGTTTTTTTTTTTTTCTTTCAATTTGTTAATATGGTGGATCACATTGATGGATTTCCGTATATTGAACCATCCCTGCATACCTGGGATGAAGCCTACTTGGTCATGGTGGATGATATCTTTGATCTGTTCTTGTATTCGGTTTGCGAGTATTTTGTTGAGTATTTTTGCATCAATGTTTATGGGAGATTGGCCTGAAATTCTCTTTCTTTGTTGGATCTTTGTGAGGTTTAGGTACCAAGGTGACTGTGGCTTCATAGAATGACTTTGGTAATGTTCCTTCTGTTTCTATTTTGTGGAATAGTTTGAAGAGAATTGGTGTTAGCTCTTCTTTGAAGGTCTGGTAGAATTCTGCGCTGAAACCATCAGGTCCTGGGCTTTTTTTTGGATGGGAGACTTTCGCTGACTGCTTCTATTTCCTTGGGGGATATAGGACTATTTAATTGATTTACCTGGTCCTGATTCAGCTTTGGTAAGTCAAATCGATCAAGAAAATTGTCCATTTCCTTTAGATTTTCAAATTTTGTGGCATATAGACTTTTGAAGTAAGTCCTAATGATTGCTTGAATTTCCTCAGTGTCTGTAGTTATGTCCCCCTTTTCATTTCTGATTTTGTTGATTTGGATGGTGTCTCGCTGCCTTTTAGTTAGCTTGGCTAAGGGTTTGTCTATCTTGTTGATTTTCTCAAAGAACCAGCTCTTGGTTTCATTGATTCTTTGAATTGTTTTATTTGTTTCTAATTGATTGATTTCAGCCCTGAGTTTGATTATTTCCAGCCATCTGCTCCTTCTTGGTGTGTCTGATTCTTCTTTTTCTTGGGTTTTTAAGTGAGCCATTAAGTTGCTTGAATGCGTTGTCTCAAATTTTTTCTTGAAGGCACTTAGTGCTATGAACTTTCCTCTTAGCACTGCTTTCATTGTGTCCCACAAGTTTGGGTATGTTGTGTCTTCATTTTCATTGAGTTCTAGGAAGATTTTAATTTCTTTCTTTATTTCTTCCCTGACCCAGCTGTCTTTTAGTAGCAAGTTGTTCAGTTTCCATGTATGTGTAGGCTTTTTGCTATTTCTGTTGTTACTGAGGTCCAGCTTTATTCCATGGTGATCCGACAGGATACAAGGGATTATTTCAATCTTCCTGTATTTGTTGAGGCTTGCTTTGTGACCAACTATGTGGTATATTTTGGAGAAGGTTCCATGAGGTGCTGAGAAGAAGGTAAATTCTTTTGTGTTTCGGTGTAAGATTCTGTAAATGTCTGTTAGGTCCATTTGATTCATGACCTCTGTTACAGATATTGTTTCTTTGTTTAATTTCTGTTTTGTTGACCTGTCCTTTGTTGAGAGTGGGGTGTTGAAGTCTCCCACTATTAGTGTGTGGGGATCTATATGTGGTTTAAGTTTTATCAATGTTTCTTTCACAAATGTGGGTGCCCTTGTATTTGGGGCATAGATGTTCAGGATTGTGATGTCTTCTTGGTGGAATTTTCCCTTGATGAGTATGAAGTGTCCTTCCCCATCTCTTTTGATTAATTTTGGTTGAAAGACTATTTTATCAGATATTAGAATGGCTACTCCTGCTTGCTTCTTGGGTCCATTTGCTTGAAAAGCCGTCTTCCATCCCTTTACCCTCAGGTAATGTCTATCTTTGTGACTTAGGTGTGTTTCTTGTATACAACAGATTGATGGGTTTTGTTTACGCATCCATTCTGTTAGTCTGTGTCTTTTTAATGGAGAATTAAGTCCATTGATATATAGAAAGAATAATGACCAGTGGCTGTTAAATCCTTTGACTTTGATGTTGGCTGTGGTCATACGGTTGTGTGCTTGGTTGCTTTTTGTTTTACTGAAGTGAGGTTATTTATTTCCTATGTTTTCTTGAATGTAGCCAGCTTTCTTGGGTTGTATTTTCCCTTCCAGTGTCTTCTGTAATGCTGGATTTGTTTGTAGGTATTGTTGAAATTTGTTTTCGTCATTGAATATCTTGTTTTCTCCGTCTATGAGGACTGAGAGTTTTGCAGGGTATAGTAGCCTGGGCTGACATCTGTGTTCTCTTAGGGTCTGCATGATATCTGTCCAGGCCCTTCTGGCTTTCATAGTCTCTGTTGAAAAGTCAGCTGTGATTCTAATGGGTTTGCCATTATATGTTACTTGGCCTTTTTCTCTTGCAGCTTTTAGTATTTTTTCTTTGTTCTGTATACTTACAGTTTTGATTATTATGTGGCGGGAGGATTTTCTTTTCTTGTCTACTTTATTGGGTGTTCTATAGGCCTCTTGTATTCTTATTGGCCTCTCCTTTAAGTTGGGGAAATTTTCTTCAATGATTTTGTTGAAAATATTTTCTGGGCCTTGGTGCAGGGAATCTTCTTTTTCCTCTATTCCTATTATTCCTAGGTTTTGTCTTTTTATGTTGTCTTGAATTTCTTGGACGGTCTGTGTCAGGAATTTTTTAGATTTATCATTTTCTTTGACAGATACATCTATTTCTTCCATTGTATCTTCCACACCTGAGATTCTTTCTTCCATTTCTTGTAGCCTATTGGTTATGCTAACCTCTGTAGTTCCTGCTTTCTTCCCTAAGTTCTTTCTCTCCATAATTTCTTCCATTTGTGTTTTTTTTTTTTTTTTTAATTTTTCCAATTCTATCTTCAGGTCTTGAGCTATTTTGTTGGTTTCCTTCCCCTGTCTGACTGTATTTTCATGTTTTTCTGTCAATTCCTTCAGCTGTTTGTTTGAACAATCCCCTGTTGCTTTTATTTCATTCAGTGATTTAAGCATTTCCTCTCTAAAGGCCACATACTTTTTGGCTTCAGCTTCTTCTATTTCTTTTCATATTTTATTTATTTCTTCTGTTATCATCTTCTTGAGGATAGATGTTAGGTCGTCTCCTTGAATTTCATTTATGCTGGGGTGTCTAGGGCTATTTGCCCCTGGATCACTGGGTTCTGGAGATGCCATAATGCTCTGGCTTTTGTTGATTGAACTTTTACACTGTCCTCTACCCATTGGGCTATCTTAGTTGCTTGAATTTAGTTTCTCGTTGTTCCTGGACTCTTGTAGTGGAGAGAATCCCTTTGGCAGGAAGATGTTTTTTCCTGAAGGAAGCCTTCCCAGCTTTTTGGGTATAGTCCCTGGATGTCAGCTGTTTTTCAGGAGTTGCTACAGCTCACCACAGGCCTAGAGACCTGGGTGGTAACTGTGGTCCTGATTAGTCAAGAGGGTGCTCCTCTCACCGGGAGAAGTCCTGGGGGCAGCTGCCCTCCTTCTGGGTTTCTTGCTGTAAATTTAGTGATCAGCTGCAGTAATCTGTGGCGGGTGAGTACTGCTTTGGTGTCTTGGGGCACTCAGTTCTGTCTGTTTGCAATCTGCAGTCTGCTAGACTTTCCCTAGGTGACCCCAGCAGCATGGTTTCTTCCTTCTCTGTGGGGTCCTCTCCGGCAGGGGTTCCCAGTCCCTGTTGTACTGGGGCGCACAGCTTGTCTGTACCACTGAGCTGAGCGCAAAACTCTCTGCGCGAGGCAGGAGCTCGGCTGTGATGGCGGCAGAGACTTTCCGGGGAGAGACTGGGTGACCTGCTATCAGACCCGCAACCCTGCTTCCCCGTGGGGTCCCCCCGCGACTGGGACTCCCAGTCTCAGGTACCCTTGTGCCCATGGATCAGCCTGGGAAAGTGGCTGGGACCCGCCCGCTTGTAGCTCCAGCCCGGAGACCCAAAGCCCATGTTACCCGGGATTTCTTCCGGGTTCGGGCTGGGTAGCCGTGAGTGGACTGGACCGATTCCCCCACCGTGGGAGCCTCCCCTCACCTGGGAAACACGATCAATGTAGTTTCAGGGCCCCGAGTTCCGTCTCCTAGTCTCTGCACGGAAAGTGCTGTCCTGATGCTCAGACGAGCTGTTTTCCTGGCGCCGCCATCTTGGCTCCTGTTGACTATTTTTATGGTGAGTGATTGAAGAGGAATGAACCAGACACTATGGTGGTGCCTACTCTAGAAAGGCAGAACAACCCTGAATGAGAAACCAAGCAGCCCTTGAGGATCAACCCAGCAGACCACATACTCTGTGATCCCTGCTCCAGTTCCTGCCTTCAGGTCCCTTCTCAGATTCCAGCAATGATGAACTGCAACTCATAAAACCAAACAAACCCTCTCCACTACTGGAAAAAAGTTTTCAGACAATCTTTAAGGAAGAGAAAAAGAAAGCTAGAAATAGGGTGTTTTAAATATGAATTTTATATATGAAGGCTCTTGAGAGAGACATTGAAGGCACCATCTCCATCTTTGAGTGAAAAAATAAATACAAAGGAACAACAAAGTGAAGTGCCTAATGGACTGTTATGATTACAGGGCTTTGGTCAAATTCCATTTGGCTTCAAATACCGACTAATACTTGGAAACTGGTTAATGACAAGGAATTTAAATAAACATTCACAATGCAGATGAACTATTAATATTAAAAGTTTTAAAACTTCACGTGTATGGGCAGAAATGATCATGATGTGAGGTAAAACGACCAGACACAGAGCAAAATGAATATTTCAGTACTGGAATGTGTGGTGTAACAGAGCTGCAATTACACTAAAACAAACTGAGTTGATCAATCACTATGTTTGTACAAGATTTCTGTGCTTGACTGTTAGTGCTTTCTATAGGTAATGGATATGCAGTAGTTTGAAAAGCACTTTTACTGACACTTATATTTTTTAACTGGTGTAAGTAAAAGTCATAGTCTAGTTACTGATACCAGAATAATCATACATTTTATTTCCATCAGTCGTAGTTTGGTCCTTAGGTAATTAACTCAATAATTGTCTTAAGTGTCTTCCAAATGGATAGCTATGTGTCAGAAAGAAAGAAGTGTTTAAAATAACTATCTCATGTATTCAGACAGATAATACCTTACCTGAGAAATAAAAGTAAGAAATTTCTCTGTTTATAGAATAACAACTTACACACACACACCCCACACACACACTCACCACAAACTAGAGCAAGGTTTATCAAATACAAATGAAATAACTCATTATGGCATTCTGATTAAGTACTTTATTTAAAACTTGTGGCTTTATTTCAGTTGCCTTATTCCTTTCAATTATATATTGTGTGAAAAGTTCAGAAGTAAGGACAATGAAATGAAGACATTAGAGATTGCATATAATGGCATAATTGAAACACTAATAGAATTAACAACAGATATAAATTTTACAGTTTTTTAGAACAGGAAAATCAGCTGCAATAGCTGTACAATGTAGAACATAAAACCTTGGAAAATAAATTTTGAGAATAATGTACTTTAGTAAATATTACTAAACTATTTGATTTTATTTTAAATTTAATTTATTTTTATTTTAATAAATTAATTTATATAATAATATCATTAGCTGTATAATATTACTCCCAAAACACAGACACAAAATTGTATATGCAAGTGACCTATACTGGCAAGGCCAGGAAAGCCTGAAGTGCAGACCCGACAATCTATAATTGCTATTGAAATCTTTCATAAAGAGTTTAATCAACGGGTTCCAACATGATGGCAAGCAGTGAACACCCTGTCTGAGGGACAGAGGATCTGGGACTTTGAAACCTGTGAGTGGACAGGCAGCTGGATCCTGAGCGTTTACTGTAGGGGTTCTGAGGACATCCCTTGAGGTGGGTCTGATAGGATACAGGCCCGTTGGCCATCTCCAGGTCCTGTCCCGAATGGTAAACTGTGAAACCCTGGCATTTTCTGTACACTACAGTGAGTGTGGAACACCAGGTCCAAGGACCCTCTGCTCTAGCAGCATGACCTCAGATCCCTCCTGCTCCCCTGAAGGCAGCTTCAAGTTTCCTGGTACATTTGGGTCCAATCAGATCCAGGTCACAGTGGCCTTTTCCCTGGTCTGAGAATCGCTGAAGTATTGGCACCTATCACTCTCCACATAATTGAGCAAGTTAGAAGCGTCAGGTCTAGGGACCCTCCTCTCTAGCAGCCAAATACCAGATCCCTCCTACCCCCTGAGAGCAGCATCAGGATTTCTGGAACATCATTCCCAACATTCAAGCCACAATTCTGCTGGTCACCCCATGGAGACCAAGCAAACAATGGAAGCACACAAATTGTGTATCCAGGATAGGGCAGCCCAGACTAGGCAGAATCTCAGAGTCACGGAGCCTGGCAGGCTTGTGTGTTGCAGCCCAGCTTCCTTTTGAGACACCCCGAGATTACCACTCAAGCATAGACCATTTGAACTCCTGTGGGTGAATGCCCAGTCCACAAAACAAACTGCACCTGCTCCCTGCCCTTCAAGGCAATTGCACACTTGTGCCTATGACCCTCAACACACACTCCTATCCATAGACCCTCACCAAAGGACAGATCATCGAGACAGAAGCTAAATAGAGAATTAATGACACTTACAGAGGTCTTAAATCAAATGGAACTAATACATGTTTATAGAAATTTTCACTTAAACATAAAAGAGTATATACCTTCTTTCAGCACCTCAGGCAACCTTCTCCAAAATTGACCATATAGCCTCAACAAATACAAGAAGATTAAAATACTACCTTGTATCCTGTCAGAACACCATGCTCCAAAACTAGACCTCAACAATAATAGAAATAGCAAAAAGCCTACACATGCATGGAAACTGAACAACTCTCTAGGCAAAGACAGCTGGGTCATGGAAGAAATACGGAGATTAAAGACTTCCTAGATTTCAATGAAAATTAAGGCAAAACGTACCCAAACTATGGGAAACAATGAAAGAAGTGCTAAGAAGAAAGTTCATAGCACTGAATGCCTTCATTAAAAATAATACTAATAATAATAATGGAGACATCTTATATAAGCAACTTAACAGCAAACCTGAAAGCCCTAGGGGTAAAGAAAAGAAACAGACATACTCAAGAGGAGCAGAAGGCTGGAAAATGGTAAAACTGAGAGCTGAAATGAATAAATTAGAAACAAAGAGAACAATTTAAAAACATCAAAGAATAAAAAATCAAAAAATCAAAGAGCTGGATCTTTGAAAAAAAATCAAGAAGACAGACAAACCTTTAGCCAAACTGTCTAAAACAGCAGAGAGACATCAGCCAAATTCAACAAAATCAGAAAAAAATAAATAAATAAATAAAGCAGGGAGAATAATGACAGACACTGAGGAAATCCAATCATTAGGTCTTACTTCAATCTTTCTTATGAACACTGACAGCAAAATACTCAAAGAGGATGTGGAGAAAGGGGAACCCTCCTCCACTGCTGGTGGGAATGCAAACTTGTACAACCACTCTGGAAATCAATCTGGTGCTTTGTCCAACAATTAGGAATAGTGCTTCCTCAAGATCCAGCTATACCATTCCTTGGCATATATCCAAAATATGCTCAAGTACACAACAAGGACATTTGTTCAACCATGTTCATAGCAGCTTTATTCATAATAGCTAGAACCTGGAAACAATCCAGATGTCCCTTAATGGAGGAATGGATACAGAAATTTTGGTACTTTTACACAATGGAATACTACTCAGCAATTAAAAACAAGGAAATCGTGAAATTTGTAGGCAAATTGTGGAATCTAGAAAAGATCATCCTGAGTGAGGTAACCCAGAAGCAGAAAGACACACATGGTATATACTCACTTATAAGTGGATACTAGTCATATACTATAGAATAAACCTACAAAAATCTGTGCACCTATAGAAATTGAGCTAGAGGAAGGACCCTGGGTAAGATGATCAATCCTCACTCAGAAAGGCAAACTGGATGGACATTGGAAGAGGGAGAAAACAGGAAACAGAACAGGAGCCTACCACAGAGGCCTCTGAAAGACTCTACTTACTCAGCAGCATATCAAAGCAGATGCTGAGACTCATAACCAAACCTTGGGCAGAGTGCAGGGAATCATATGAAAGAAGGGGGAGTTAGTAAGACCTGGAGAGGACAGAAGCTCCACAAAGAGATCAACGGTACCAAAATATTTGGGCACAGGGGTCTTTTCTAAGACTGTTTCTCCAACCAAGGACCAGTCAAGGATATAATCTAGAACCCCTGCCCAGATTTAGCCCATGGCAGCTCAGTATCTAAGTATGTTTCCTAGTAAAGGGAACAAGAACTGTCTCTAATATGAACTCAGTGGCTGGCTCTTTGATCACCTCCCCCCCCCCGAGGGGGGAGCAGCTTTACCAGACCACAAAGGAGGACAATACAGCCAGTCTTGATGAGACCTGATAAGGTATTGTCAGATAGAAGGGGAGGTGGACTTTCCTTATCCATGGACTTGGAGAGGGAGATGGGAGGAGATGAAGGAGGGAGGGTAGGATTCAGTGGGAATAATGGAGGGGGCTACAGCTGGGATACAAAGTAAATAAACTATAATTAATATAAAAAATAAAAAGTTAATTTAAAAAAGAAACATTATTGTATAGAGTTGTTTTGGCTATGCTGGGTCTTTTATTTTTTCCATATGAAGTTAATGGTTGCTCTTTCTAGGTCTGTAAAAAATGTTCTTGGAGTTTTCATAGGAATTGCATTAAATCGATCTTTTGGTAGGATGATCATATTTACTATGTTAATCCTACTGATTCACCAGCATGGGAGATCTTTTCATCTTCTAAAATCTTCTTCAATTTCTTTCTTCAAAGACTTGAAATTCTTGTAATACAGGTATTTCACTTGCTTGGTTTAGAATTACACCAAGATATTTTATATTATTTGTTGCTATTGTGAAGGGTGTTGTTTCTCTAATTTCTTTTTCAGCCCTTTTGTTGTTTGTATAAAGGAGGACTACTGATTTTTTTTGAATTAATTTTGTATCCAGACACTTTGCTGAATGTGTTTTTCAACTGTAGGGGTTCTCTGGTAGAATCTTGGTGTCAACTTACATATACTATCATATCATCTGTGAATAGTGATACTTTGACTCTTCTTTTCCAATTTCTATCCCTTGAACTCCTTTGCTTGTCTTATTGCTCTAGCTAGAACTTCAGGTAATATATTGAAGATATGTGGTGAGAGTAGGCAGCCTGATTTTAGTAGGAACACTTTAAGTTTTTCTTCTTTTAAATTGATGTTGTCTATTGGCTTACTGTGTTTAGATATGTGCCCTGAGGCTCCAGCCAGTAGCAGATCAGAAGAGATGCTGGGACTTAGAACTAAGCATGGGGCAGAGTGCCAGGGTTCTGTGAAAGTGTTGGGCGTAAGAAGGAAGGACCTGGAGGAGACAGGCACCTCACAAGAAGACTAACAGAGACAACTAACCCAGTCCCATGGGGGCCTACAGAGACTGAAACATCAAGCAAGGAGCATGCATGGTCTGGACCTAGGCCCCCTGCACACATGCAGCCAGTGGGCTGTTTGATGTTCTTTAGAGTTGCCTGGAGAGTGGAGAGTGGAGTGTTTTTAATATGGACTCTATTGCCTGCTTTTATATGACTTCCTCTTGGCAGGATTGCCTGGGCTGGCCTCAGGGATGAAGATATGCTCAGTACTGATATGATTTGATGTGTTAGGGAAGGTTGATATGGGAGGAGGGGAGCTCTCCTTTTCTGGGCCAGAAAGGGAGAGGGAAAAGAGGAAGTGGGGAAGGGAAGACTGGAAAGAGAGGACAGAGGGAACAACCTTATGATGTAAAATAAATTTTAAAAAAAAGAAAAGAAAAAAATTAACAAAAAGAAAAAGAAAAGACCTCCTCTGTGGCCTAACAGTACTGCTCCTCCCTTGGGAGGTGGGGAGGTCAAAGAGCCAGTCATTGAGTTCCTGTTAGAAATAGTCCTTGTTCCTCTTACTATGGGAAACCAATTGATTACTGAGCTATCACGGGTCACATCCGAGCAGAGGTTCTAGGTTTTATCCTCTCATGAACTTTGGTTGAGTGTTCAAAATACCTGACAAAAGGGAGTCATATGAAAGGGGAGGAAGTCCTCCCCTATTAGTGGACTTGGAAAGGGGCAGGGAGGAGATGAGGGAGGGAGGGTGGGATTGGGGAGGGAATGAGGGATATAGCTGGGATACAGAATTAACAAAATGTAACTAATGAGAAAAATAAAATTATAGGAAAAAAATAAAAATAAATAAAAAAAGAAAAAGAAAAGAAAAGTTAACATACATTTGATATTATGTAATACTATATAAATAATTCTATCCCTGTTGGCTTTTTTTGGTCTTATTGTATGTAACTGTGGTTAAGTAGCACAAAGTTATGGAGCATTCTTGGCACTTATTGCCATAGCTAATTATCCTCCCTTTTAGAATTGCCAGCATTTAACATAGTTGGACATTCATATCAATTATTTCCTATATTTTAACATGCACTATTATTTTATTACATTTGATGAATATTTAGTAAAAAGGTGAATCCTTACTTTTGTTAATTTATTTTTGTAGACAGTTTTCATGGTTTTTAAACTAAAATTAACAGAATAACTGACACACTAGTTTGAAATTGGCTAAATTTTTCTTTTAATCTGAGTATATATATATATATATATATATATATATATATATATATATATACCAGAACCCATGGGTTTTGTTGGTACTATGGCATATGGTTAGTAATAGTTACATGGAATAAGATGGATGTTAATGACTTACAATATACAATGATAGAGATAATTATATCAAAGTGTTACATAAACTTTGGTTCTGTTTAAAATTTACTTTTTCTTTGAAAGAACCTGTAAGAAGCATACAAACTTAACAAAAGTCTACAACAAACACAATGCAATTTTTTACCAGAGAAGTGACTTTTGAATAGGAAAGGTAAGAATCCGAGTAGGTGTGTTGTGCATGAAAACTCAGAACACTATATAGTTTTCTTAAGAAATTAAGTGATGAAAATCTTGATTCTCAAAACATATGAATTACTAAATTGTGTTTGTGTAATTGCAGCATAGAAATTTCCATTACATTATATTAGTCTGACCTTCTAAAGAAATTCAGAAGAGTTCTACTGCTAAACTTCAGAGAACATTTTTTTACTCGATTTTTGAATGTTTCTTTTCCTGTGGAATGCCTGTGGTGCTATCTTGGTCTTTGGTTTACAACATTCAGAAGATAAGCAAAACAAATTCCTATTGTTTATAAGTTTACCTGTCTGCATTGTTTCACATTACCATTTCAAAGGGATTAATTCAAGACAACCATTCAGCATTTGGGATTCTCTCTTTGACACAGAACTTTGCTCTTTGGAACATAAAGGAGGATTGAATTTCTACTGCTTACATTGGAAAAGGTCACCTCCTCTGGCAAAAGAGGAGAACATAACAAAGAGCCCAAAAATAATGTCTAAAACTAAAACAATGACATTTCTAAATAGTTACTAATTCATTAAATATGCAGGTTATTCTTTGAGAATTTCAAAACTGAATTTTCACAAAAAGCTTAAATTCTTTTGAAATATGATAGCAAATATTAATATTCTTACAGAGTACTCAGGGACATAATACAGATAATAGCAAAATTGAAACATGATAATGCAAAAAAAAAAAAGCAAATAGAAAAATAAGAAACCTCTGCTGAGTATTTTTATTTTATACTGGGTGAAAGATAGCTTTTTTTTTTTTTTGGACACACTGTTTGAACAAATATCTAGAGAAAGTAAGTGTACTGTTCACAGCTTAGCTGAAATAGATCTGGTTTCTGAAGAAATTAAACAAAATGAGAGTGAAGAAGTTAGCCGGATCTAATAGCAGACATTGACTAGCAATGAAGATTTAATAACAAGATACTAATGATCAGGTTAAAAGCAAAATGTAATATCCAGTGGCAACCATGGCTCCTGTAACAGATAAAAATTGTTCCTACTGCTCCAACAGCCCTGCTCAGATCCAGTGACAATAGTATGGGTAAAACATGTTCTCCTGTGGCCCTGTGCCACAAAACTGCAGGCTTCAAAAGCAGTACTCCTCATGGCACTTCACCAAGACAGTAGGATCTCCTGTAAGCAGTGTTTTTTGTTTTAGCATGGATGGTTGTCAACCTCCAGGGAATTGTTAAGCTGCAAATGAAGATAAAAGGACCAAGAACACTTATCCTCTTATTTCAGCAAAGACATGTGCTTAGACAGATATATCTATTTAAAGTAGGTAAGTACAATGATTTGACCATCCTAACAATAGGAAATGAGAAAACATTCAAAAAATCTTTTGATGCAAGAAATTGAAAGCACTGTTCAGAAAAATTAAGTATGAGATTGAATTTTTATTTTGATATGAGGAGAGCTGTAAATGTTCTTTTTATTTCTTCCAGAGAGGGTGATATAAGAGCCAAGCTTTCTGAATACATGGCTTGGGCTGAACCCAGAGACTTTCTATTAAAATACCAAAGAATTTTGAGTATTGGTTTAAAGTTTAAAGCACAAGCCTGAACAAAAGCCATCCAGATGGAGACATGTCCACCTGGGAAAGGAACTAGCCTTCCTGCATTCTTTTCCGGCCCACTAGAGATACAGTTGTTAGGAAACCTACCTCTAGGGCCAGGCCAGGACAGTTTGTGGACTTGGGTCCTAAAGTAAACCAATCATTTCAAAAGTCAATTTCCCTTACCCAATCATGTTGGGTAAGGGATGTAACCATCCCCTTATAGGAAAAAAAAAAAAAATCCTAGACCGTGGGGTAGCATTGTCTCCTACTTCCATAGGTAGTTTTCTGACCTGGGCTTGAGCATGTGTCCAATAAACCCTCATGCATTTGCAGTGGCATCAATTCCTGGTGGTCTTTGGGGGTCTCAAGAACTGGGTATATCACTAATTATCCCTAAACCTAGGCCTGGAAGCTTTTAGTCTCCATAAACTCTAATCTCTGCAAGTTTAGACCTTGAAGGCTTCAGCTTACAGCCTCTGTCTGCTAACCTAGAGGTAAAATGCCTTTAGCCTCCAAGAATTGCTACTAAAAACTCTCACATTCTAGTTCTTTCTGAACTCTGGTTAGCTGGTTCAACTCAGCTATTATGGTTCAAACTCCTTTCCAAGTTGACTCATTTAAATTGGCTTCTATCTGCTTGGAAAAACTACCTCTGAACCACATTTATTGAACTGAACTGGTTGCACTGACTGCTCAAACTGAATGCGACAGAGTGGAACTACAGGAATTCAGTTAAATTCAATTTCATTCAAATGAAGAGCACTGAATTAAACTCTTACTTCGTCCAGTGCTCTTAAATAGTCTCCCCTTCCTTTTTGTTCTCCTGAGAGTTGCCTGTATCCAATCTCTGACTCGTTCTGTCAAATCCTTCTCTGATTCATCACTCTGTCTGCCATTCAATTAGACATCATTGTTTGGGATTAAAGGTATGTACTAAATTCCAGCCAGTCGGATTAAAGGTGTGTTCAAAGGGATTAGGCAAGTATATTCCATTCAGGGGGACTGACGTTGTGTACTAAGTGAGGTGCTATATTTCAGCCAGATCACACAGATCTAGAAGGTTTTTAGATGTGATCCTCTGCCAGAGCAGCCATGTTGCAGGATTAAAATTACACTACAGAAAGCCTCATCCTGAGACCTTAATTGACCATTGTGACAACTCAATTGGATCAACCTGTTGATTCAGACTAGATTTTACTACAAATTGAAACAAATTTTCAACAAATTATGTTCAATAAAACCTGATGTTTTCAAAAGGAATCATCTTGTATAGAAAAAGGAATGAATATTTTTGGAAGAAATGTCTGGTAAATTGAAAATATGAATTTAAAAAAATGTAACATTAACCAAATGAAGCTTTCATAATTTTAGTAATATACCTTCTTTTCCCTACAGAAGCTTCTCTACATAACTCAGATGTTCTTGAATTTATGATACCTCATGCAAAAGGCATTACATGTAAAAGGGATTACAGGTACACACTTCTTTTTTCAGCTGAAATTGACACTATTGATAGTGAATTAACACAACACGTATATTTACATTTGCTTTGTAATTTTTGTAGTTTCTTAATGAAAGCTTTTAAAGTGAAAAAAAATGATTCCTACTTAAAAAGGTCATAATCAGTATGTGCCTAAAAATTAAAATACATTTGACAACATTAAAAATAAGGTGTAGTGCTTTATATTAATGGAGTGTAGGCTCTAAAAACACATTATTAAACATAAAATATCATTTCAAAATTAGAAAATAAAAGATTTTATCAATTAAAATATTATGGATATTTATATTCCTAAATGAAACCAGATCTTCAATATGTAGAATAAAATCATATAAAGAAAAATAGACCAGCTTCCTGTTATGTTAATAAAAGGTAACGTTTCTTTTCTGAAATATACATTATAGCCAGTAAATTTGTAAAATTTGGAAAACCTAAAAAACATTATCAATCCAACATTACAGAACAATATAATAGAATACTCACCACTAACAAATCAGCAATTAGTATCAGTCAATGAAATTCTTCATATAAGAAAAATATAATTTCTAGCCACACTTCCCAAGGTCAGGAGTGTGGCAAACAGCACAATTTTTGAAACACATACACACACAAAAAAAAAAAAACAAAAAAACCTGTGCTCATATATGAAGGAACAAATTGAGAGTCCAGACTCATAAGCTTTCACAATGAAATCAATAAATATCTCAAAAACAAACAACAGTATTGTTCAGTCCTTGAGAAAACAAAGGATTAGAGGGTATTTTTAATTCTATTTCTGCTGGCATCACTATAATATTAAGGCAACAAGAAAAGATACAACAATATAGTTGACCCATATCATTAATAAACACATCTAAGAAGCCTTAAAGTGTCTGAAAAAGACCAACTTCATGTACATGGAAAGGTCAATAAAAATCACTAGGTCAGTATCAAATGCATATGTTTAACACAATAATGTGTAATGATTTCAATACATGAATTAGTCACTAAATTTCATTACTGATATAAATATATAAAATAATATAAAGTGACTTTCTGTTGGTGCTTGGAGAACCTACAAAACAAAACAATTTATAATTATAATATTATATTTAATAGTAACAAATTTAGCACATAGGAAAGAAACACAAGAATAATTTAGACCAATGTTATAGGAAAATATCTATGTAGGTCAGTTACGATAGAAGTGGTAATCTTGCTTGAAAACATAGGAGTAAAGTGATAATGAAAGTGATATAACCGTATCTATTTCCCGATGAGATATGACAAGATTATAAAAATCAACCTTAATATACAATCAATTTATATTCCTATATCACTTCTCATAAATAAAAATGTAAAAAAATATTATTTTAAACAAACATCTACAGTAAAATTTGATAAATTCAACACTTTGAGGTAGGAGAATAAGCTCAGTCAATAAAGTCCCCGCCTCAGAAGCTTGAGGCTCTTTGTACTGTGAGCATTTGTGAAAAGCCTAGTTTAGCTAAACACATGTATGACAATTGAAGAGGTGGAAACACAGAAACTATAAGATGCAGGCCAACTAACCTGGACAGAGCAGTGAGTTCCATGTTCAGCAAGGGACCTAGATGTTAATGAAAAAAGCACCTGAGATAGAAACTGACATTGGCCTCTGACACCTATATAGAAACAAAAAGAAAAACTTGTTTGAAATATATATAGTTTCAAGACTATGAATATTAAATATGGCGAGATGTTAATTTCACCAACTGACCATACATTTTCTCTATTACATATAGTATTAGTATTTTTGTATTATTAAAGTTTAGACATGAAATTTATGAATAAGCATGAAGAGAACAGTAATATAATATACACTAAAGAAATGTGGAGAACAGCAAAAACAGAGAAATTGATGAACCCATTTCAGTGAACTGTTTCAAAGCTACTGAAGTCTATGAAGTAATGATATCATAATGAGCAAGATCCATCAGAGAAAGAAAAACAGCATCATAGAAGATATCTAAACATTTATGATTCCTTGACTGTTTGCAGTGATGAAAAGATAACTCAATGGACAAATGTCTGGAACAAACAAATATCCATATTGAAGCAATGATTTATCTGGAAACCATTAAAATATAAAACATCATGGAAAGTACAAAATGGGATGAAAGTAAATTAACTGATAAACTGTAATTTAAAAAAGAAAAATAAAAACATGAGGCCTTGTGAGATTCCATTTTGCCATGTCAAATGGAATTGTCTTTGTTCAGGTGCTGTTTAGGTAATCCATATTGTTGAGATTTTGTGGAGAATCTTCCCTTTCAAACATAAAAGACATACTTTTAGCAGATGCTCTAAACCTTTGTCTTTTACTTATTTCCATATCCTGTTCTGGTTGCCTTAGATGTGAGGATTGTGTCAGAGACGTTTCAGCTAGGGCATGTGATGATCAGTTGTTCTCCACATTTTGACTAGTTACTAATTTCTGTAATCATCTTTGTCTTCAGTGTAAACTTTCTTTGATGGGAGACAAGGGCTGTATGTATCTACTAGTAGAATAATTGCTATTTAAAATGCAGCTGCAGATTATACTGATTTAGAAAAGTATCAGTGGTAAGTTCTCCTCTAGCTTCCATGGCCTCACTAGCTAAGAATGTTTTGCTTTAGTAGGGTTATAGTTCTAGGTATGAAGCCCCTTCTATTGAATATTCTTTAAGTCAAGTAAGATAGCTGCTGGTTACCACCAGCTTATAAGGGCCATTATTGCACCATTGGGGATTATTGTTGTACTCATCATTGCTGTGATTCATAACTTTCAAGCAGGTTAGAAATAATTGTTTTCAACCTCAGTAGCTTGCTTACTTTCTTTTTTTAAGTAGTAAAAATACTTTTATTCTTTCTCTTGTGTTTGTTTTATATCTCACTTACAAAGTAATGAAGTTCACAGCTTTTACACCAAAAGTAAGAGGCTTTTTAGAAATATATTTTCAGTCAAATGTCACCTGATATTTCTTCTAATCCATATTTAATATTGAAAAACAATAAGAAACCAAAGTTTAGGTCAGCTCTGGGCATCTACTTCTCCCACTCATGTGGAGAAGGAAACTCACACTCCAGCTGATGAGCCTGGGCCACAGGCAGAATCCATATTGCCATCAGCTAAAACTAGAGGGGGCAAGAAAGAGAAGAAACTTTGCAACAAGAAAGCCCAGTGGGCTACTCATGTTTCTGAGAACAGCAACAGTGAGCAAGATGTGTTCTCTTTCTAAACCTGCAAGAAAGGTAAAACCTGGAAAGGCAGCTAAAGGCAGAAACGTGACAACCATCTGGGAAGTCAGCAAAACTTGGTGGGAGCAAGAAACTGTCAGAAATGAGCCAGGTGGTGAGTTCTCCCTGGAAGCTCTGTCATGAGCAGCTTAACTGAGTTCTGTGTTACTACCAAAGCTGCTGCTCACGGAGGATGATTACTTGTTGGATACAGCAGGATTCCTCGAAGTTCAGTGCGTGAAGTCCGTCATGTCTTCAGTATTGGGACATCTCTGCAAAAAATGGAAAGATACACCACTGACAATGGTTATAGCTTATACTGCTTTGGGAGTGACATGGGATCCGCTGACAGAAACCCATAAGGAGGTTTTTCATACCCAGTTCTGGGTTTTTGTTAGACACACTATGGTCCTTGGAGGTAGATTCTCATCCCAAGTGAAATAGATAAATGATGAGACCTGATAGGCTAGGGACAGATAGAAGGGGAGAAGGTTCTCCCCTATCAGAGGACTAGGGAAGGAGCATAGGAGAAGAAGAGGAAGGGTGGGTGGAACTGGGAAGGAGGATGAGGGAGGGGGCTAGGGTAGGGTAGAGTCCAAAGTAAATAAATTATAATAAATAAATAAATATACAAATAAACAATATATATGTGCATACATACATTTATATGTAATTGTAAATTATATGAAATAATTTTAAATTATGAATATTTTTTAAAATGTTTGACAAAAACCTTTGTTCCTAACATTATTTTTTCTTAAACTTTAAAATGTGTATATGTGTGTTATGTTTGAATCATTTTTGTCCCTCCCACTCACTACTCTTTTCAAGTCCCCCTCATCTCCCAGACTCCTTCAAAAATTCAGTCTTCTTATTTAATTATTTATGTTGCATATAAGCATATATATATATATATATATATATATATATATATATATATATAACAAATCAGTATGTAAATTCAACCTGTTAAGTCTGTTTAGTGTTATGTTGATATACTAAGAATGTGAATACATATTTACAATAATACATATAATATGTCATATAACATATACATATTAGGACGGACTAAGTGGTATTGGTTGAAACATTGTTTGGATTTTCTTTACACTCTTGCGCATAAATTAGACTTAGACTCCCTACCTATGTAGCCAATAGGCAGGTCAAGCTCCATGTGAGACTCCTAGAAAGGGGAACAGGGCTGATGTGGGCTCTATTGCCTGCTTTTTTAATTTAATTTTTTTTATTAATTACAACTAATTCACTTTGTGTCCCAGCTGTAGGCCCCTCCTTCATCACCTCCTAATCCTACTCTCCTTCCCTCTTCTCATTTGTCCCTCCCCCACTCCACTGATAGGAGAGGTCTCCTCCCCTTCCATCTGACCCTAGCCTATCAGGTCTCACCAGGACTGGATGCATTGTTCTCTTCTGTGGCCTGGTAAGGCTGTTTCCCCACTGGAGAAGGTGATCAAAGAGCCAGCCACTTAGTAATGTCAGATACAGTCCCTTTTCCCTTTACTAGGGTACCCACTTGGACACTGAGCTGACAGGGGCTACATCTGTACATCTAGGTTATTTCTGCCCAAAGTTTGGCTACGAGTCCCAGCATCTACTTTTATACCCTGCTGGGTAGAGTCTTTCAGAGGCCCTCTGTGGTAGGCTTCTGTCCTGTTCCCTGTTTTCTACCTCTTCTGATGTCCATCCTGTTTGCCTTTCTGAGTGAGGATTGATCATCTTACCCAGGCTCCTCCTTCTTGCTTAGCTTCTTTAGGTGTACAGATTTAGTATGTTTATCCTATATTACATGTCTAGTATCCACTTATAAGTCAGTATATACCTTGTGTTTCTTTTTGCTTCTGGGATACTTCACTCAGGATGATCTCTTCCAGATCCCACCATTTGCCTGCAAGTTTCATGATTTCCTTGTTTTTAATTGCTGAGTAATATTTCATTGTGTAAATGTACTGCAATTTCTGCATCCATTTCTCAGTTGAGGGACATTTGGGTTGTTTCCAGGTTTTGGTCATTACAAATAAAGCTGCTACAAACGTGGGTGAGCAACTCTGGTGGCGGGGATGCCTTGCCAGGCCACAGGGAAAGAAGATGTGTTCAGTCCTGATGCAACTTGATGTGCTAGGGTGGGTTGGGGAGAGTTCCCCCTTTCAGAGGAATAGATAAAGGTGGGGAAGAGGTAGAGAGGGTGGGACCCGGAAGAGAGGAGGGAGGGGATGCAAAAGGAATGTAAAGAAAATAAATAAATAAACAAATAAATGGGTATAACAAAAAATACATGATCCTTTTGGAAACAGTAAAGTATTTCAAAACCATAATAATTAATACTGAAAGTTTGTTTATTTCTACTTAATTATTCTCTAAGCCCACTAAAGTAACTCCTCAAATAAAATTACATTTTGCTTTGTTAAAAGCCTAATAAAATAAAAGTTTTGCTAAACATCATCGACTACCCTCACTAATCATAGCTTTTAATAAGTACACTCTTAATAAATGTAAACTTTGTAATAAGTATAAACTTTTACTAAGTATAATATTATCACTCTTAAGATTGAGCCACCTGCAAAGGCTGAAATTCACAAAACCACCATTATTACAAAAAGAACTAAATGCCTGCCTAAAAAAGCATATGGTTTCTTTCAGATTAGCAGTAAAGCAATGTAAAACCAGGAGTCAAAAAGGCAGGTTTCATATTTCTAAGGACTTAAAGTGAAAGCTGTACTTCATTTAAATGCTATATAATGTCATCCAGTGTAGAAGACAGGTTGTGACAGGTATCATTGAAAAGCTATGTATATAATAAAAAATGAAGGTGTCATTTTCTTTCATTTTTATATGTGTAATTAATCCACTACATCTGCAAACAACATATTACCACACAGATGTTCATCAGGAGTAAATCATTTTAATGGACTATAATAATTTGGATCTGCTTCTATTTATTTCTTTTCATTATTCACCATAATCTAGGCAAAAATGCTATCTGCTATAAATAATATTTTTAAACATAAATGTGATATTTAGGAAAGCATATTTCTTTCAAAACTGTTTAAATAAAATACTTGCTAATATTTGTCTTTTGGAAATTTAAGTGTAATTTTGTTTTTTTTCAATTAAGAACATTTTATTTAAACGTTTTTCTAAAAATAAAGACAATGTGAAAGATAAAGAAGACTTCTGCAACACTAAAATGCTCATCTTTTTTATTCAAATGTGCTCAATGTTCTTTCCTCCTTGAAACTAGAACCTTAGCAGCTATAGTCTCAGAAGATAAGTTTTTTATAATTTTTATTTTTTTATATTAATCACAGGTTATTTATTATGTATTCCAGCTGTAGCCCCCTCCCTCATCGCCTCCCTGCCCCTTTCCAAGTCCACTGATAGGGGAGGTCCTCCTCTCCTTCCATCTGACCCTAGCTTATCAGGTGTCTTCAGAACTGTAATGTCCTCCTCTGTGGCTTAGCAAGGCTGATCCTCCCTCGGGATAAAGTGAGTTCATGTCAGAAATAGTTCCTGTTCTCCTTACTAGGGAAACCCACTTGGATGTTGAGCTACCATGGGCTACATCTGAGCAGGGGTTCTAGGTTATATCCATGAATGGTCCTTGGTTGGAGAAACAGTCTCATAGAACACCCCTGCGCCCTGATATATTTGGTCCTTGTGGAGCTCCTGTCCTCTCCAGGTCATATTAACTCTCCCTTCTT
This sequence comes from Meriones unguiculatus, assembly GCF_030254825.1. Lineage (NCBI taxonomy): Eukaryota > Metazoa > Chordata > Mammalia > Rodentia > Muridae > Meriones > Meriones unguiculatus. The sequence goes on from NC_083360.1 coordinate 6,002,458, forward strand.
TCATATGATACCCTGCACTCTGCTCAAGATTTGGTCATGAGCTAAACAGAGAATTCTCTGTAGAAGTGCAATTTTAAAACTATGTAAATGATCAATTCACATAAAACATATTGTTATATAAAAAGCTACATATATGTTGAAACTTTATCAATATATTGAGTAAAAATTATTTGGTTATGTAATGTATGTCGGAATATACTAGTAAAGGGAAAATTACAAATGCTACAAGTACATAGTTATTTAATTTTTTTATAAAAATGATACACCAAATTGAGGGTATAGTGATATCTTTCAAATTTGATACTGATGAACCTTTTCAACTGAGAAAGAATCGCATGTTTTAAACATTGTTGAAATAAATGCTTGAATCTCCCTCAAAAGAGGAAATCAAATAGAGAGCAGAAGTGGATAAAGATGGAGAACCGGGAGGGAGAGGGGCTGAAAGGGGGAGGAGGGTGGAGATAAGGCAGAAGAGTGGAAGATGAGAGGGTCGGGAGAGAGAAGGGAAACCAAGCCAATGGAGGTGCACCTCTGGGAAAAGCTAGAGAACAGCCTGGGAGGACATGTGGGTTACCGTACGTGAGAGACCTAGCAGAAGGGGAAATGGATACTAACTGGCCACCTCCTATAGCCAGTCAGGACTTCCAGTGGAGGGAGGAGACATTAACCCACCCAAGAAAACTTCATCCCCAAATTTCCCCTGCCTACAAGTTGTGCAGTGATAAAGATGAGCAGAGATTGACTGAAGGGCTAAACTTGAGATCCAGCCAATGGGAGAGAGCCAGCCCCTGACACAATGAATGATACTCTGATATGCTTGCAGAAAGGATAGCATTAACTGTCCTCTGAGAGGCTCCACCGAACAGCAGAGGGAGACAGATGCAAGGACCCACAGCCAAACATTAGGAGCATCTTGGGTAGTCTTGGGGAAGAGTTGGGGAAAAGATAGAGGGACCTGGAAGGGACAAGAACTTCACAAGAAGAAAAACAGAATAAACTACCTGAGGACCATGGGGGCTCACACAGACAGAAACACCAACCGAAGAGCATTCTTGGACTGGACCTATGTATCTGTTGGGCAGCTTGTTCTTCATGTGGGTTCCCTAGCAAGTGGAGCTGGGACTGTCTCTTAGATGGACTCTACTGTCTGCTTTTGGATCACTTTTTCCTAGCTGGGCTGCCTTGTCAGGGCTCAGTGGTAGAGGACACATGTTGTCCTGATAAGACTTGGTGCCAGGGCAGGTTGTTGGTGGTAGTGGGGTCGCTCCCTTTTTCTGAGAAGGGCAATCCTGGAAAGACAGAAGAGAGTGGGAGGATGAGACCAGTGGGAGAGGAGAAAGGGAGCTGTGATAGGGATGTAAAGTGAATAAATAGGTAACTTAAAAACTGAAGGGTGGAGAAGGGTTGGGCATGGTGGCTCATGCCTTTATTCCCAACACTCTGAGTTTGAGGTCATCCTTGTCTACAACGTGAGTCCAGGGAAGCCAGGGCTACACAGAGAAATGGTGCTTTGAAAAAACAAAATGAATAAATAGTAAATAAATAAATGAAGGGAGACATAAAAAAATATAACAATCTCTGAGCACTTTTGCTTTCTGCATCTGGAATATAGATTTGTTCTCATAAATCCTCACTGAAGAAATTAGCCCAATGAGAAAAGAACATTAGGGTTGTTCAAAATCCTTAAGGTTCAAGAAATTAAGATGCTTTGGAGTAGTGACCTGCGTGACTTTCCGCCAAACTCCCACAGCTGATTGATGTTTGGTAAATCGTGAAGGCCCTTTTCTCTTAAGGATACTTACTTGCCGTTGGTTTATGACAGAAATCTGGACTGAGGTTTTAACTTACAGATACTCTGAGGTAAAAAGTCAAATCCTAGATCTGAGATGGCTTTGCCTCTTAGTCACCAAATTCTCTGACTCCCTGTATTCACAGCCTAGACAAAGAAGCAACAGCAGAGAGATAGGCATCTTTCTTGCTAACGTTCATTCGAGACACATGAGTGGGTTAAATTAAGGAGATTTACACTGGCAATTTGACGTCAGTGCAAGGCATCTCTCTGGAGAATAAAATTTTATAGATAAATGTAGAACATTACTCAATGAGTGAGAAACTAAATCCATAGGATTGAGTTTGCAAGACTATGTGAGTTAGATTTTTTTTCCCCCTGAGGAAGGACTGGCATGTATTGATTAGCTAATTTCTTGATAATCACATAGCAAAAATGAGCCCACAGATTCCAAAATTTTTACAGTTGCAAAACAGGATTGTTTAGAAAGAAAAATACATATAAATTTATGTTACTGGAAAACCATAAACTAATTTACAAGTTAGCATGTTCACACACACACATACATACACTCACACAACACACACACACATACACACACTCACACAACACACACACACATACACACACACACACAACACACACACACATACACACACACACAACACACACACACATACACACACACACAACACACACACACATACACACACTCACACAACACACACACACATACACACACACACACTCTTTGCACACAGAGAAGACAGACGTTAACATTTAAAATATATAACTTCTAAAAGATTAGTAGGGATAATTAAAGAAGAAAATATTTAAATAATTTTATATTTTAAAAATTACAGAGAAAAAGATGAACAGTTTTTCAAACAAAATATCGAAAAGTTTAATTATGTTTACTACAGCAAATATGAAGATCAAGAATTTAAAAGAGAAAAATGCAATTAAAATTAACAGATTTCCCAATCTGCACAACCATTACAGAGCCAACATATAAACACGTAGCAATGACAACAATGCATACATATTACGGGTTAGTGGACAAATGTTCATATTTAAATACATACAAGAATCTATTTTATATTATATTTCGTACTATTAAATATAAAACCAAAATTAAGACAGCAGATATATTAGATCTTACTATCCTTATTTAAGAGGTAAAAAATGAAAACACTCTTTAGGATTATTCAGATAATGCAATAAACACACCAGAGGTAAAATAAAATGTGTATAAAAAGGGATTGAAAAGCATCTAGATGGGATTCTCTAACATGATTTATGAAAAGATTGGAAAAAGAAAGATGAATTATGCCAATAACAACAAAGATAAATGGTTTAGAAAATAGCTATGTGATGCAAACAAAAACTCTGAAGAAATAAAAATCCTGCAAATAGAATTATTATGCAACAGTTAACCTCTCAAATAGATATTATATGCATGTCTTCGTATTTTGGCTATAAAATACGAGAAATTTAAAAAAATTCAAGCTCTATATTAAATAAATTGTACATTGATAAATTCACAAGTTTATACTGAAAATGTCTAGCACAACATTTTGAGTTTTAGTAGAAGACAGCAGCCTCATTTTCATTTCTGGTATAGTCATGTCAAGTTTCACAGGAACCCTCATTGTTTTAGAAGAACATTTTTGTTTTGTTTTGCTTATGTTTAAATAATAGAAGGAGTCCCTTCTTGTTCACGATATATGTTTGCTGCTAAGATTTAGTTGGATTGTGTAGAAAGACAGATGTTATAAAAATGCCTTGTCCTCCTACAGATGATTATCTATGATGGTGTCATAAGCTCAGCTACACCACTATTCGAGAAATTAACTGTGGGAGTATTTAAGGTCAGCTCCGCTATATAGGGAGTGGAAGGCTCATCTGAGTTACATGAGTTCTATCAGAGTCGCCACTAAAATCTTTTGTATTCTACATCTAAGCTCTCTCTCTCTCACACACACATGCACACACATACATCTAAGCCTATATGTGTGTGTACATATATGAAGTATTACTGCTGCACAGCTGGTATCTCACCTTCCTGATAGTTAATTTACTATAACAGAATGATCATATATTATTTACTAGCAAATAAATGAAATCTAATACAAGTTAATCTGAGGTACATTGTGCAAAGTTGTTTACTCAAATATCTAAAGTTCATTGATTTTCATATAAAATATTTTATTTTAATTTGGGGAGAGAACACTCAAACATTGAAGCATTATTTGCATCCTGAGCCAAGATCATTATCTGGTCTTTAATCCTACAGCATCAAAAGAGTCACTTTGTGCTAGACTAATTCCTAAAATTCCTCTCAGAGTCTTTAATTTAGTAATTTAACCCAAATGTATTAATTGGATATTATAAATTAAGAATATATAAAGGTTATTCCTAATGTATGTAGAGTTTCGAGTTTTGTTTCTTTTTTCTTTTATTCTCTCTTTTTTGCTATTATTTAATTCACTTTCAAAATAAGAACAGTGATTCTTTTTTTTCAAAAACAAGTAAACAAAGAAACAATGCCAGAAGCACTATTAGGTCAGCCTTAGGCAAAGGATGACTTATATCTCACCAGACTCTTTCTTATCGTATATTTTGTAGGTACAGAATTTATTACCCTGAGGCACTGATACCAAATTCTTCAGTTGCAAAGTCTGTGTAACTATTTGGCCAGATGAATAATAATTAAAATTAAAGAAAAAAAATGGTGGTTTTATTATTTTAGTTTTTAAGAAGTAAAATTACATTTAATGCCCCCAGAATAAGTAGAAATTCATTTATTATAAGATCCATGCAGATTAAAGCATAAGATTTTCAAATCTGATACATTCAAATAGTTGAATGAATAAATAGAATAGAAAAAGTAAAATTCAAGTACATGATGTATTCCATGAGTAAAATAAGTTATGCTGCAATTCTGTTGATGTTTGTGACTAGGATGACTCTAGACATATACTTATTGTAATAAACCTCATGTAGAAATACAAATAGTTTATCTCACTTATATGTGTATCGCGAATGATGAGACTCTTTGAAGCAGAGTGCAATCTTTTCCTCAAGGGTTAAGGGTAGAAGAAAATAGAATGATTCTGGCTAGGCTCTACAATGTTTAATTATACAGAATAAGTACATTCTAGGTCTTTATGGTATAATATAGACATACAGTTACTAATGTAAATGTTGCTTTTATTTCCTCTGAGGAGTGGAGAAAGGAGAGCCATACTAAAGCTATGTGAATATGCAGTTTGAGCTGAGTCCAACTATCCCTAGACCTATTCCTGGAACTTCTTGCCTCCATACAATCTAATCTTCAGCAAGCCCAGACCTTGAAAGCTTCAGCTTTTAGCTTCTGTCTGCTAATCTAGACTTAGAATGTTTTCAGTCTCTGAAACTTGTTGCTGAATAAGCTCACACTTTCTAGTTCTTTCTGAACTCTGGCTGGTTAGTTCAACTCAGCGGTTCTGGCTCAAAACCCTTCTCCAAGCTGATTGACTCAAAGAGGCTTCTGTTAGCTTCCTCCTGAAACGCTCGTCTTGGAAAAACTGCCTTCAGGCTCATGACCTGAACTGCGCACTGATTGAAGGACTGAACAGAATGGCAGGAACGCAACTAAACTTAAATTCATCCACCTAAACTGCACTGAACTCATCTCCTCACAAACTCTGCTGGAGTGTCTTCAGCAAGTCTCTGTTGTGTCTCTGCCTGCTCTTAAATGTCTCCTCTTGTGGAGCTCCTATCCTTTCCCCATCAGACTAACTCCCCTTCTTTCTTATGATTCCCTGTACTCTGCCAAAGGTTTGGTCATGATTCTTTGCTTTGAAAACACTGCTAGTTAGAGTCTTTCAGATGCGCTCAGTAGACTCCTGTCATACGTTCAATGCACATCCCATCTGTCTTTCTAAATGAGGATTGATCATCTTACCCCATGTCCGCTCAATTGATTATCTTTTTTAGGTGTATAGATTTCATTATGTTTATCATATCTTATAGGTCTATATAAGTGAGTATAGCCCATGTTTGTCTTTCTCCTTCTGGGATATTTCACTCAGAATGATCTTTTCTAGATCCCAAGGACCAAATATATCTGGGCACAGGGTCTTTTCTGAGACTGACATTCAACCAAGGACCATGTATGGATATAACCTAGAACCTCCACTCAGATGTAGCCTGTGGTAGCTCAGTAACCAATTGGTTTCCCAAAGTGAGGGGAACAAGGACTATTTCTAACAGGAACTCAATGACTGGCTCTTTGGTCTCCCCACCCCCGAAGGGAGGAGCAGTCCTGTTAGGCCACAGAGGAGGGCTTTGCAGCCAGTCCTGAAGATACCTGATAAAACAGGATCAGATGAATGGGGAGGAGGTCCCCCCTATCAGTGGACTTGGAAAGGGTCACGGTGGAGATGAGGGAGGGAGGGAGGGACTGGGAGGGAATGAGGGATCGGGACACGGCTGGGATACAGAGTTAATAAAATGTAACTGATAAAAAAAATAAAAAACAAAACAAAACAAAACAAAAGGCACCTGAAAAAAAAAATGTCTCCTCTTTTCTGTCCTTGTGAGAATTGGGCCTATTCTGTCACTGGCTCACTCTGCCAGATCTTGCTTTGATTTGTCACTTTGTCTGCCCCTCAATTAGACACCACTTTCAAATGATACTGCTTCCTTCTGTAAACTAATCATTGTTCAGAATTACAGGTGTGTATAATGTCATGTCTGTATTCCACTCGGGTCATGCTGTAAAGCAGGGTGTGTGTGCATTCCAGTCTGATCACATAGACCTGGAAGTCTTTACATGTTTTCCCTTGCCAGAGCAGCCATGTTCCTGTGTTAAAGTGCTTCTGCAAATAATAGCCAAAGTTGTGTTTAAGAGATCTTAATTATTCTCACCACTCCCAAAGGAAAAGAACCCGGAAATTTTAACCGTGAGGCTTCAGCAGTGTAGTAGTGAGTTTCATTGCAACAATCATTCCAGCACATGTGTGTCATTTTTAATTTCTAATTTTCTGAGGTAAATATATGTAATGTTTATGTGTCAATTTTGCATCCATAAATTTATTAAAAGATAATATGTGTATTTAAAGCAAATGTCTGCTAATAAATCACTGATGGGTTATACTTAAGTACACAGTGATTATTAATGCATTCAGAAATAGCAATGAAAGTTAACAGTAACTAACAACGGAGAAAAAAATCAATCAAAATAATTCACTATATGGCTATAAGGCGTGTTTGGAGTTTGGTGAAGATATAGTTAATAATTTCAAATATCTGTGAAGATAAAATATTCAACCAAAATCTCATGCACAACAGCACAACAGGGAATGTCTTTTTTTTTTTCTTAAAGGTCAGTGTTGACTGTGTAGTTTGTTGAAGGTGGGTGGGTGTTGATAGCTGCCAGATTAACATTTACAGAAAACTATCCACCTTTAGAAAACATATCGTTATCATAAGGATATTACTACAGTCTGAGAAAAATTACTAATTATTCCATTCTAAAGCAGTTCAACAGCTACAATAACAATCTCATACAGTAGCATTAAAAAAAAAAGCTACTCAGTTTCCCCAGTTTATTGTCAAATCCTAACCAGAGAAGCAGAGGGTGATCCTGCCCACCCCCAGAGCGACCGACTAGAACAAATGGATTCAGGGAACTAACTTTAGAAAGAGCGAATCTGTAGCATGCAGGAAAGGAAGTACAGGGAAGATAATGGAAGCGGAGGGGAAACAGGCCTGAGAAAAGTGTCTGCATCGCGGTACATTCTCTTCAGTGTCAGCCCCAGGAAGGAAGACAAAACCCCCGTTAACACTAAATAAAGCTGTGGTACGTAGTGGCACATGACTTACTGCCATATCACGTTTCTTAGTAATGATTGCAAAACGGAAAATCATCTGCCCAAGAGGAACTTGTTTTTCTGATAGTGAATGAAAAATCATTTTTTTTCTTATAATAAATCATTTCCCAAATGACACCGTGTGGGAGGAGACCCAGCAGTCAGAGCGCAGTCATTTCACATGACTCAGAATAACTTGTTCCCTTCCTTCGTCTCTGAGGCCTGAGTGACTAGTTTTCAAAATGAGTGCTTGACAAAAGTATTAGTCACTGATATCACCTGCATGAGCAAAGACTTTGAAGACTTTAGAAACTCCTATGCTCTGCCTTTAATAAGCCTGTCAATTGAGGAAGACATCTTCGTGTAGAGCATGATGTATGCAAAAGGAAGATGTGTGTATCCTGTGATTATGTACTCTGACACATTCATTTAAAATTGAAATGAGACAAATCTACAATTCTTACAAAAGCTTTCAGATTCTAAATTAAAAATTAAAAAAAAAGCCATTGTGGGAAATTAGTTACCAGGAAATGAACTATTTTTTTATAGCAAGGTTCTGCAGACCACTGTTGGGTCAATTGCCATTGCCTTCACAGTTATGGCTCCGCTCATCTGGAGTGTGACAAACTGGTTTTTCCGTTAAACTTTTTGAAGCTGGCAAAAAAGAAGGAGTGACATCTTCCATCCCCCTTTCCTCTCCTGAAAAAAAAAAAATGTTTTACAAGAGAAGTATTTCTAAGCAGAATTTAAAAGGAAATAATGTCTTCATAATTAACTTTGTGAATTCCCTCCATCCTGAAGATTACAAAACTCAGCATAATTTTTATTTGTTTTTTGTATTGCATTTTAATGGGGAAGATGTAATTTACCTGTATATATGTACAAATATAGTCCTAATACTGTACTCAATGTGCAATTAATAAAATAATAGACTATGCTATCAAATTTAGCTTAACATATATTTGCATTAATGAGAAACTAAACAAAATGTTGTAAACTAATGACAGTGATTTGAAGACTGGAAAATTCTACACTGTCGAATTACACAGAAGATTTAGAAAGCAATCAGATTTACGAAGTAGAAATCTCTGCTTCTCTAAATTCCTCCAAGCTTCCCTCCTCTATCTATCCACCTGTCTTTCATTAAAAAAGGAACAGGTTTGTAAGACATAATAACTGAACATGATCAAATAAGATATAATAAAATGAAGCAACAATTATCATATCAAAATTGGACATAGCATCTAAACAGGAAGAAAAGAGTGCCAAGATAAGGTAAAAGAATGAGGTACCCACTCATTCTCACAGTCAGAAATTACTAAGCTAATATAATATACATATATATATAATGGCTATTATATATAACATTACATAATATATAATTATAGTATAAATTATATTACATTAGTAATTATTTTAACAATAAATTTTTAATTAATATTATATATTGTAGCTATTAGCTTAGTAATTTAGTAATTATATAAATATATATATATATATATAACCTGGTGTTGACACCTGTAGGCCTTATGTTTACTGCTTGAGGTTCTGTGAGCTCATATGGGCCTTCCTTAGTTGATTCAGAGGGTCTTGTTCTCATGGTGTCCTTCCCCTTTACTCTTTCACTCTTTCTGTCTCTCTTTGGTGGATTCCTTAAACTCTGAGGATAGGGATTTGACGGGGAACTCCAGTTTTCACTCTCTCCACTTAACAAATCTGGCTGTGAGTCTATGCATCTGTTTCCATACTCTTTCAGAGGAAGTCTTTCTTTTTGTTTTCTTTTACATTTTTAAAATCTACATCAGGAAATTATATAGTTAAGTATAGGAAACAAATCCTGCTGATTTATTTTCTATTTGGAAATATTTCTCATAAAATATGCAGTAACAAAATAAAGCTAACGGATATAGCTTACTCTTTGAATGCCTCATTTTACAAACTCTGGTGAAATACTTATAATCTTAATATTCATTCTATTTCTTAATTAAGTGGACACAACTCTTTGAAATTAAAGGGACATTTTCCTTAATTTTGTTTATTTTTTCTCTCCTCCCAAGTCTCAGGAATGCCAATGTCACTTAACTCTTTAAAATTCATGTTTTTGCTTGCTGGATTAGGTACTTTCTTTCCTTTTTTTCTTTTAATTTTCTTCATTATGCATCTTCTTATGGCTTTATTATTTCTAAATTAATGGATTTTTGGTAACTTTCCTGATTACCACTGATAGTACACAATTTTCATCATTCTTACTTACCTAAAACATATAGTATGTTCAATGTTTAGAACCAAAGGTGGAAGACTTTAATTTATTGAAAATTTAAAATAATTGAGTATGAGCACACTAAACTCAGAAATTTATAAATTTAAATCTAACAATGAAACTATGAGTATTTCTAAATTATTTTTTAAATTTAGATTTTGTTTTTATTTTTGCTTTTTATGTTGTCTTTTTTTATTTCTCTCATAAATAAAAGGCTTTATTAAAATCATTTAGTCTAAACACATTTCCAGTAACACTGCTCTGTTGAAAATGGGGTAATATTTATTTAACCAGGATTCACTGAACGCTTATTGATGGCAATAAAATTAATCTATTTCAGACAACTGTTTTCTGATGTTCTATTTCTAAGTTGTAATTTTTTTATAATTCTTATTTTTAATATTAATTACAAGTCATTTACTTTGTATCCAGGCTGTAGACCCCTCTCTCATTCCCTCCCAATCCCAACCTCCCTCCCTCATCCCCTCTCTGCCCCTCTCTAAGTCCACTGATATGGGAGGTCCTCCTCCCCTTCCATCTGAACCTAGCCTATCATGTGTCTTCAGGACTGGCTGCAATGTACTCCTTTGTGGCCTAGCAAGGATGCTCCTCCCTCAGGGGTGGGAGGGAGGCCAAAGAGCCCACCACTGAGTTCATGTAAAAGACAGTCCCTGTTCCCCTTACTAGCATACCCACTTGGATGCTGAGCTGTCATGGGCTACGTCTGAGCACAGGTTCTAGGTTATATCCATGAATGGTCCTTGGTTGGAGAATCAATCTCAGAAAACACCCCTGTGCCCAGACATATTTGTTCCTTGTGGTGCTCCTGTCCTCTCCAGGTCATACTAACTCCTCTTCTTTCATATGATTCCCTGCAGTCTGCCAAAGTTTTGGCGATGAGTCCCAGCATCTGCTTTGATACACTGTTAGATAACAAATCAAACAATACAATTAAAAAGTGGGGTATGGAGCTAAACAGAGAATTCTCTGTAGAGGAATACAGAATGGCAGAGAAACACTTAAAGAAATGCTCAACATCCTTAGCCATCAGGGAGATGCAAATCAAAACAACCCTGAGATTTCACCTTACACCCCTCAGACTGGCTAAGATCAAATTCTCAAGTGACAACACATGCTGGAGAGGTTGTGGAGAAAGGGGAGCCCTCCTCCATTGCTAGTAGGAATGTAAATTTGTACAACCACTTTGGAAATCAATCTGGTGCTTTCTCAGACAATTAGCAATAGCACTTCCTCAAGATTCAGCTATACCACTCCTAGGTATATATTCAAAATATGCTCAAGTACACAACAAGGACATTTGTTCAGCCATTTTTGTAGCTGTTCAATTCGTAATAGCCAGAACCTGGAAACAACCCAGATGTCCCTCAATGGAGAAATGGATACAGAAACTGTAGTAGATTTACACAGTGGAATACTACTTGGCAATTAAAAACAAGGAAATCATGAAATTTTCAGGCAAATGGTGGGATCTAGAAAATATCATCCTGAGTGAGGTATCCCAGGAGCAGAAAGACACATATGGTATATACTCACTTATAAGTGGGTCCTAGACCTATAAGATAAGACAAACATACTAAAACTTGTACACTTAAAGAAGCTAAACAAGAGGTTTCGGGGTAAGATGATCAATCCTCACTTAGACAAATAGGATGGACATTGGAAATAGGAGAAAACAGAAAACAGGACAGGAGCCTACCATAGAGGGCTTATTTTGTCTTCTTCTTCTTCTTCTTCTTCTTCTTCTTCTTCTTCTTCTTCTTCTTCTTCTTCTTCTTCTTCTTCTTCTTCTTCTTTATAATTCTCCAAACTGATTTTCAGAATGGCAGCAAACCTTTGCATTCCCACCAGCAGTTTCCCCGTTTTATACAATCTTGTCGGAATTTACTGTCAGTTCTTTTATTCTTAGCTAGTCTGACTACTGGAAAAGGTGGGATCTCAAGCATTTTTTTTCACTTTTCTAACTGTTAAGGATGTATTTCTGAGCATTTTCTTTTCTACCCAGAACTCACTGTTCAGAACTGTAACTTATTTGTCAATTAGATTATCTGTTCCATTGACTCTTTGTTTTTCAAACTCTTTGTATTATCTGGATGTTAAATAAATCTACCATTTTACCCAACTAAACCTCAGCTTGCAGGTGTATGAAGGGACTAAACTTGCTACTTCACAGATATTGCCAGCAGTGTTCATATCCACCATATTTATAAAAGGGGAGCAATGGAAACACCCTAAGTCAATAATAAAAAAGTGGTATATTAACATAGTAGGATACTATTCAAAGAAAAATAAAATTATAAAATTTGTAGTCAAATGGATGGGCATAGAATATATTATATTGCAAAAGCTAGACCCAGAAAAAAATCATTTTCTCATTCATCTGAAGCTTAAAATCCTCAGATGTAAGTAAAAAACTTGGAGAATCCATGGAAACCTTGAAAACATAAAGGGACCAAGACGGGGAAAGGAGGTTCTGAAATAAACTGTGCACTATCAGTGATATGAATTGGGAAAAAGGAAAACCTGAGAATGGGATACAACTAGGAAAGACCAAGAAACATCAACACAGAAGAGGGAGGAACATGACAGTCATGACACCAATGCTGTTTGATAAAGCCTAAAATATTCATATAATTGTATATTTACCTAAAACTACACACACATGTATATACACTTATATGTATATACAGATAATACATATATACATATATACATAGATGTGGGTTCTGAAGCCTGATGCTGGATGGTCCAATGCTGCCTATACAATACCCAGCTGTGTAGTCAGCTTAAAAGTTAATATAAACTCTCAGTGTAGCCTTTATTTGCCCCTCAGGTGTCTAGGGTGGCTCCTGTACCTCAGTACACCACACACTTAGGAGGAAAATTCAGATAATTTGAGCCTGATCTGCACTGTTATCTCTTTGCTGCAATCTGGCTTCCGCAGTAACAGAAAGTACAATCTGTTTAGAGAGGGGAACAATTAATAGACATAGAGAGATGTGGCAATTATGAATCCTACCAGTAAACAGCATGGCAAGATAAGCATAAAAGTATGAGAGGTTGTACTCATGTATCAATGGCAACCAACTGTTTAGTTTTGCTAAAGAAAAAAAGAAAACAACATAAAAGAGATCATGCTACTACCTGAAAAACTAGCCACTTCTTAAGGCAAATGTGGTCATGTATCCTAGGAAAGGATCTACTGCCATACCTTGCTAGACAAACGTGATTGCTTTCTGCATTATTAATCCTGTCATTAAACACACAGATAAGAATAGTTACCACCCTTCATCAAAGAAGTCTCTTCACAGCAAATGAAGATGATTGCAGAAACCACAACTTGCCATGGCGCAGCGAACAGCAGATACATCTACATCACAGATGCTGCATTTACTGCTCTATGTGTGGTGTAGAAGGTTCCTCAGAAAGAGTGTAAGAGCCAGAAAAAAAATGAAGTCTAGCTAGAACAGCAGCTATAAACTCCAATGATATTTCAATCTATATCTTGACATGCTTTGTTTCCTGTCATAATAAAGTTAGTGTGAGGCTGGGAAAAGATTTTCTTTTGTGAAGCAGTCTTTCCTAGAAAAGGCTGCATTAACAAGTCCAGAACAACAGCAATGTTAATGCACATGTTAAAGTGGAAGAGGAAATTTTGGCTGGATGTTCACTATAGGCAACTAAGGGCCTCTGGGAGAAGGAGGATCAGGCTCTCTCAGAGATGAATTCTCTTATTAATTGTCCCAATAGTCAACAACATACACACAAAAAATAAAAATGAGACTATCAGCATGTGTATTTACATATACAAATTTATATTTCTTCACAATATATAGATATATGTTTGCATATATATTTGTGAACATCTAGTTAAATGCACAAATGTTTATATCAATAATAATAGAAAAAGGTTATCAAATTGGAAGTGGAAGAAGTATGGGAGATTAGGGAAGACTGGAAGATTCCAAAGTGAGTAAAGGGAGTGAAGTGATTTTATTTCATTTTAAATTTAATTAAAAGCATTAAAAATAAATGAATGAAAAAAATTTAATCTTTATAAAACAAAAATGTCTGTATGTGCAATATCAAAATAAGTGCTATTTCATGAAAACTATTTTTACAAATAACAAAAGAATTTTGCTTAAGATCAGTGCTTAGAGAAATGCCAGTTACTTTATTGATGTTTTAAAAGTCGAAGTATGTCAATACAGTAAAATGTTAAAGATACTGACTTAAAATTCTTGAGTTATATTCCACTAAATTACAGGTAAAGTGACTTTTGTTTTATATTTTAAGCAATCATCTTAGAGGGATTAAGATGAGGAAGTAGATCTCTGAATATTTTGAGCGTTGGTTTTGTGTAAGGAGTTATATATGTAAATACAGCATTCTTTCAAGGTTTTTTTTTTACATAAAAAAATAGCCAACACCATGAATAAGATTAGGTATAGACGTATCAACAGTATTTTATATTAATACCTAGAGGTGAAGCAGAAAAAGAAATCTATAGCATAATAATCACACATTTTAAATGGCTAATGCTTAATTACGTCTGCTCTTAAGTTTACATGATGTATCTCTTTATAAGTCATCATATTTCACTAATTACCACAAACAGCTCTTTGGAAATCATAGTTCATCACTTAATCATGTTCCTTTTACATAAATCATAATCTTGGTACTTAAGATGACCCTTATGATTGATAATGTGGTAATGGAATTAACTACGCTGATCAGCAAACTTAATTTGCATTATTTGTTAATTTGACTAAAAAGATTTAAACTTTACCAAACATTTTATGACAGTGAATCCTATAAACTCTTTAAACTTTGTGATTATCAAACTGTCTTAGCATTTTCAAAATTGTGACATATGTTACAGACATATATATTATTTATATGTAATGTTTTAATATGAATATTTAATAGTTATTTATTTATCATATAGTATACTCCATAACTGCCATACTCAATTCTTATGATTGGGGTAGTATTTCTGTACCAGAAGTGTATTATTAATTTCACTGGTGTAGATTCTATGATTAAAGAGAATGATCATTTTGCTAAAAGGTTACAAATGATAAATAGCATTGTAACTTCAGAATCAGAATTTGATTGGCCAGAATTGTAAAATATTCTTCTTACAGGAGAAAGCATTGCTAAATACAGTACTATTCACATGTTTAGACTATTTGAGAACTATCTCTTCATTCAGTTATCAAACACTTATTTATATTATACAGAAGGCAGAATAGTATTGCAGAATGGAAATACTTTGAATATTTGATCACATGTTGTGACAATTTTAGAATAAATATTAGACAAAGTAAAAATTCAAATTATACTGGAGTACTGGGGAAATGGTTAATTAAGAGTTTGCTTATAAGCACAGTATGAGTTTTTCACCAAGCGGTGAAAGTCAAAATCAGTGGATATAAATTCAAGTGAAGACAGTAGTTTCCAGCAGTTTTGCATCATGTCAAGTTCCAACATAATCTGAACTTAGAAATATCTATAAATAGTTTGTATTTTAACATATAAAGAATATTGTTTCAGTTGCTGGGCAGATGGCATGGCGTTTAAGAGTACTTACTACACAAGTAATAGAACCTGGTTTTGAATTATCATTGAACACATGAAAAGTAGGCATCTCCATGTGCTTATTTATTACCATAGCACTAAAGGCGCCCAAACCATCCAAATGCATGGAAGTTCACTGGCCAGACAGCACAGCCAAAATAACAAAGTTCAAATTCAGTGAGAGACCCTTGGTAGGTAGATCAAATGTGGCAAACTAATAAAAGAAGACACGTGACATGCTTTGGCCTTCATACATCAGCATTCCCACTTTTGTATGTATATGTACTCACATACGCACATTCACATTATATATGACACACACACACCACATGTATGTGTATGTATCTGTTTCAGATGTAGCAGAACCCTTTCATAGTAGTTTTTAGCATTATGCAATCCAATTTTAAAATTTGGCCAAATAGCATAACTATTTTTATAGAGTGACTAACAATCAGACTGGACTAGAACTCACTACAGGACAACTTGGCCTTGAACTCAGGCTCCTTGTATCTAGGCCTCTAGCATGCTGGGGTTATGCAATACATCACTGCTTTGAGCTCATTCTTCTTATAGAAACAGATAAGCACTGAATTACTAGAGTTGTGTTATATGAGTTCTAAAATAGCATCTTAGATCTGATGCTATTTTTCACAGATATAAACATTCCAAGGCATCCAAAACCCAACACTAATTCAGTTATATTTTAGAAATGTGTCATTTTCAGTAGGTTTTCTATTATTATTATCTCTATGCTAATGTGATTATGAAGTCTATTCAGTAGGTATTCCTGTTTCACTCGTTTTCCTTTGAAAACCAACAGACTACCTAAGAGCAAACTGTATAATTTCTTGTAGTCCCTATGACGCCATTTGCAGAACCCATGACTATTGAGAATGTCAGATTTATTTGTATTTCATTACAGATTAAAATACTGTGTCTTCCAGAACTACCTAGTGCACGAGAACACATTTTTGGGTGCAGAAAACTTTGCTTAAGTAACAGTAAATTAAGGTGCAGTTTAAGAGTACTTACTACACAAGTAATAGAACCTGGTTTTGAATTATCTGTTTTCATCCAGACAAGTGGATGATCAAATGAAAAAAGTTGGAGCATTGAGAAAGTTTTAACTGAGTAACGAAGTTGAGATTTTCTTATGCAATGAAATTGCACTAGTGAAGTATAAGAGCTATAAATTTGGAACTGATTTTAGGAAAACCTTCCCATGGAGTGTTGACCACAGGCAAAAATACCCTGCACTAGAAAATCAGCCAAGAAGACAGGGTGGCTCTGCCCTAAAATGGGCTATATAATTTTATGGTCAGTGTAGCATGTGTAGTTATGAAAGCAAAAATAATTAATGAAAAATTGAAAAGGGGCATAATTAAATAACACACTTCAGTGGATTAACCATTTGCACACAGAGGCAAGATAAATGTCCCTGCATTTTACCTGGTTATGCTGAAAAGGCTCATACACAGGCTTCTGTTTTTAGTAATAGCTTTATTATTTTGAAAAAGGAAGAGGACTCTAGGTAAGATGATCAATCCTCATTCAGAAAGGCAAACAGGATGGACATAAAAAGAGGGAGAAAATAGGGATCAGGACAGGAGCCTACCACAGAGGCCTCTGAAAGACTCTACTTACTCAGCAGGGTATCAAAGCAGATGCTGAGACTTATAGCCAAACTTGGGTAGAGTGCAGGGAATCTTATGAAAGAAGAGGGAGATGAAAGACCTGGAGAGGACAGGAACACCACAAGGAGAGCAACAGAACCAAAAAATCTGGGCACAGGGGTCTTTTCTGAGACAGATACTCCAGCTAAGGACCATGCATGGAGATATCCTAGAATCCCTGTACATATGTAGCCCATGGCAGCTCAGTATCCAAGTGGGTACCCTAGTAAGGGGAACAGGGACTGTCTCTGACATGAACTCAGTAGCTGGCTCTTTGATTACCTTCCCCTGAGGGGGAAACAGCCTTACCAAGCCACAAAGGAAGACAATACAGACAGTCCTTATAGGCTAGGGTCACATGGAAGGGGAGGAGGACCACACCTATCAGTGGACTGGGGAGGAGAAGAGGGAAGGAGGGCATGATTGGGAGGGGATAAAGAAGGGGACTACAGCTGGGATACAAAGTGAATAAATTGTAAGTAGATAGATAGATAGATAGATAGATAGATAGATAAAGATAATTTATGATTTTTACTGAAATTGTTTGGAAACAAATTTAGAGAGAGGAACATGCTATTAATTCAAATACTTCATCTAGTTAGGCAATTTGTGGCTTCTATTTTATGTCTGAAATCACAAACTCTTTCAGGCCTAAAATGGTCTACTATGTCATGTATAACCTGTCTTTCCAAGATTTTGCCTTCACGTTCATTTTAAAACATTAAACTCCTGTCAAAATCTGAAGTGTTTTCTTATCCTGGATGTGAAAATGTCATGACCAGTGTAGTTTTCCAAGTGTTCTAAATATTTTAAACATCTAGCACTTTGATTATTCTCTTTTGACTTTTCTTTTTCTTTTTTTTTAACTTTTTCACTCTCAATTTTCTGAGGTATCTTTCATTTTTTCCTCACCAGTCTTTCTCTCAAAATTATCCAATTGACTTTGGCTTATTTAAATAATTTGTTTATTGTATAATTCATTTTAACTCAATGGTTAATTTAATTATTAAAATTTTGAATAGCATATCAAAATTTGGAGGTGATATTAATTACAACCTTCATGACTTCATGCTCTACTATCAAAAGGAGAAAAAATAAAGTATTGCATTTTGGAAATATTGCACGGGGAGGTAACTGATTCATGAGCTTGACTTTCAACAGAGCCTCCCATGTGCTTTCTCAGAACCTGGATTATTACTTACTACAGTGTTAAAGCCAATACACATAAATGAAACAAAATTTAATAATAGGTATAAAATTTGTTACCAGACTCAAAAAAAATTATCAGTCATAATATCTTTCCAAGCAGCAATGACTTTATATTCTTTTTGATTGTCCAGAGCACTCTAAGAACATTTAAAATAGCAATTTTATTGAATGCTATTCGCATGTCAGAACATTATATGTTCTTTGTCTAACTTAATTATCAGAATACATTAGCATCATCAGTATAATTGCTTTATTTTACAGATCAAAGAATAGATGCAAGAATAAGCACTCAGTTTCTTCATGTTATATCTGACTTTAAGTGTAAGATTAGACTTGAAAGGTTTTACTACTAGTTTCTTTGAATTGTAAGCCTCCACTCATACTGGTGAGTAAACTGTGGCTCTTGTCATGCATAGATCACAAAATAAAGCTGTCTGACTCTTTATGGAAGAAATAAACCTGTTTGTTCTGTGGTTGTTGTTTCCATTCCTTTATTGGGTTTGTGTGCACCAGTGGGATTGGCAAGAATGTCAAAGCACCATCATTCCTAAGATCATAAGGAACATCCATCCTGCTATCAACTCCATGCCCTGAAATCAGGTTGTTCATCTGCTTTGCTAACAGTTCTTCCTCTACACTATAACTGATCTATTTCAGACTTACTTATTCTCACACATTCTTTCAAATTTTGATATTATTAGGAGTTAAGGGCTCTACGAAAATACAGAATCTGACTTCACTGTTCTGGCGTTAGGCTTGATAATGTGTTCTTTCAATAAGCTCTGGAGTGGTGCTAATGCAGAAGGTCTAGATACTAGACATTACCAAGAAAACCCACAGGCAGTTGTTGTAGCCTCTGTCTGGCTCAAGGATCAGTCACGTTCCTCACAATACTGGTTTCCTTATTTCTATTTATTTATTTTTGGATTGTTTTTTATTGTTTTTTACAATTTATTCACTTTGTATCCTGGCTGTAGCCTCCTCCCTCATCTCCTCCCAGTCCCAACCACCCTCCCTTTTCTCCCCCTATGTTCCTCCTCTAGACCACTGATAAAGGAGCACCTCCTACCTTTTTATCAAACTTTAGCTTATCAGGTCTCATAAGGACTAGCTGCACCATCTTTCTCTGTGGCCTGGTAAGGCTGCGTTTCTCCCCACCCCCCAAGGGGAAGTGATCAAAGATCCTGCCACTGAATTCATGCAGAGACAACCTCTGCTCCTCTTACTAGGGAGTCCACTTGGAAAGTGAGCAGCCTATGGGCTTCATCTGAGCAGGGGTCTAGGTCCTCTCTATGCACGGAGAGGTTGGAGTACCAGTCTCTGCAGGACCCCCTGAGCTCACCTTATTTTTGGCTCTGTTGGTTTCCTTGTGGAGCTCCTGTCACCTCCAGGTCTTTCAATCTCTCAGTCTTCCATAAGATTCCCTGCACTCTGACCAAAGTTGGGTTATGAGTCTCAGCATCCTTAGATACCCTGATGGGTGGAGTCTTTCAGAGGCCCTGTGGAAAGCTCCTGTCCTGTTCCCTCTCTTCTATTTCCGATGTCTGTTCTTCACCTATTTGAGTGGCAGGTTTTGTTTTTTTTTTTTATACAGGCCTTTACAAATTTTAATGGGATTTGTTGCATAGACCAAGAAAGACAAGTAATTTATGTAGTTATTATTAAATTGCATCATCTGAAAAAATAAGAAATATTAAAAATGTTTAGAAGAAAATGTTGAGGTAAAAGAAAATGATTACAAATTACCAGCAGGTACATGAATGTGAAATTACTTGACATTCTCTCACCTTTATTTCATAACTTAATATCACCACATTAATTCCATGGTTTATATAAAAGTCTAATTATCTTTTTGAGTCTTATTAAAATGTGTTTATTAATTAATTCAATTCATAACTTTGTCATAGACTTCCTCCCTCTTCTCCTCCCAGTTACACCCTCCCTCCCTCATCCCCTTTCCCCTATTCCTTAGAATAAAGGAACCCCCCTACACACCAGCTCATCTATTCAAAGGAAGACTGAATTAGTCTTCCTCCCCTGTGGCCTGTTAAGGAAGTACCATCAGGGTGAAGTGATCAAAATGCAGGCAACATAGTCCCTGTCAGAGAAATCTCCCACTCCCCTAATCGTGGGCCAAACATGAAGTCTAAGATGCCCGTCGGACTTATGATCATAGGGTCTGTGCATTGTACTCTTTCTATCTTGTACCATATGGCTAAAATCCACTTATAAGTGAGTGTAAACGATGTGAGTCTTTCATCCCGTGTTTTCTCACTCTGGATGATCTGTTCTAGTTCCATCTATTTGCTTGTAAATTTCACGATCTTTTTTTTTTTTTTAATAGCTGAATAGCATTCCATTGTGTAAATGTACCGCAAGTTCTTTATCCATTCCTTAGTTGAGGGACATCTGGGTTGTTTCTAGTTTCTGGCTCTTAAGAATAAAACTGCTATGAATATGGATGAGCAAATGTCCTTGTTGTATACTTGAGCATCTTTCAGGTGTATGCCCAGGACTGGTATAGTTGCGTCTTGAGGTACAGCTATTTCCAGTTTTCTGAGAAAGCATCAGATAGATTTCTAAGAAATTAAACACCAACAAATCAAATAATCTGATTTTTAAAAAATGGGATACAGACCTAAACAGAGAATTCTCAACAGAGGAATCCTGAATGGTGGAGAAACACTTAAATAAATTCTCATTATCCTTAGTTATCAGTGAAATGCAAATCAAAATGACTCTGAGATTGCATCTTACACCAGTTAGAAACTTCGAAACTCAAAAACTCAAGTGGCAACACATGCTGGTGAGGATATGGAGAAAGGCGAACAGTCCTCCATTGCTGGTGGGAATGTCAACTTGTACAACCACTTGAAAAAAAATGTTTTTTAAACATGACATAAATTTTAGTACAAGCTCTTCATGACACCAGTGTAGTTCCATTCCAATAGCATTATCCTCAGATATGAGACAAGAGGAGAGAGAGAGAGAGTAGAAGGGAGTAAAGGAATGGAAATGGAGGAAGAAATCTTCATATACTAACTCATATGCAATATAGATATAAACACTTGAAACAAATTAGGCAATATTCAACCTTTGTAAATCAGGTCTTTATAGTCTTTTCTGCAGCCACAAAGTCACTTGTTAGACTAAAGAGATAATTTACAAATTCTATTTACATTTACCTATGTAATTAGAGTTATTATTTTAAAACATAGCACAGTAAATATGCTTTACCAATTTATGGTCCAATTTTAAAAACATTGTGCTTGCATTATATTAAATGTTTTAAAACAGTAAATGTGGGGGCCTTCTGGTACCTTGCTGCCCCTGGAACTCTTGTCATTTGGCTTGACCTGGTTTAATGGCCTACTTCTTGGATACAATAGCGCATTCCTGGCTGACCTAGGACTTGCAATAAGGCTATCTTCCTGAAACACATTAACCCTCCTCCTTCCTGGGGCTTCTGGAGAAACACTTCTGAGGAACTTTCCAAACAACTGTCATTGACACACCTTGACTCCTTTTTTTGGGGTTGTTCTGTGGTTCATAGTTACCTAGTAACCCTGCTAAGGCAATTACATTCCTTTCGCCCTGCCTATATAAAGGATGTACTAAAATAATAAAGAAAGACTTGCTCAGGAACTTGTCTTGTCTCCATTCTTCGTGTCTCTTGTCCTATCCCATTCCCACTCCCCTTTCCAGGGTATTCGTTGATTGACCTGTGGGTCGGGTCAAGTAAAACATATGTTTAAGTTGAAAGAATAGATCTAAGTACTAAGACTCTTTTAATTGAAAAGCATGTATGCACATGAAACTTGATCATGGGATAATAAACTATATGAAGATTCTTAGGTTCTAGATTTGTATATTTGTAATGAAGGCAAACCAATATTAAATTTAGATAGATAAGAAACATCTTAAATTGTAGACAGAACAACTCAGCTGTGATGATAATATTACAATGGATTAGACTCTCTTAGCTTTCGAAGAGATTGTTGCTAAGCCTGTGTTTCAGAGTATAAAGTGAAAAATAAATTTTAAATTTTAAAACAATTCATTCATTGCTAGTTTTGAACTATACCAAGATAGGGAAACTGTCACAAAAAATATGCTCTAGAGATAACCTTTAATCATTTTCAGGATCACATGAACTTTGAAAATGTCAGGGAACTAGTACTTTACAGAAGAGAATTTGAGTGCCTGTATTCATCCCAGAGGTTTTCGAAACCATTGCTATGTGTGGTTGTCAAGAAATGATGTAAGAATGAGAAATATGTTCTATTTTGCATTGCTATACATTTGAGAGACTGTCAAAGAGAATGTATTAAATTGTTTTTATTTTTGCTTGAAATGCAAAAAGAAAATGTATATATAATGTATGTGATACAGCACAGAATTTAAATTATCTTAAGCAAAAATGTTACAGTGAAGAGTAATTTAAAATTAGCTCCCAATTAAGAGTTTGGTTTGTCCAAGGGAAAATGGCATGTTACTGAATGCATCTTTATATAAAAAAAAGTGTCAATTTACAAATTAAATCCTCATTTATTTTCAATATTTATAAAATAACAAGCACAAAACAGAAAATTAATTTTGGTGATTATTTTATGTCATTAAAAGTACATCTTAATGCTAAAATAAGCAAATATTACTAATATCATTGCTGCAGATTTGCTTGTTCTTTTGAGGAATGACATGAAGAAATACATTTCTTAAAACTTAATTTACACAAAGGTTCTCCACAAAGTATTTTATGCTGTTGTTACATTTAATATTTATGTCATTATTTGGACCTACTATAACACACTCATGAAATTGTTTGGAATGTACAATCCAAAGTAAAAAAAAAAATACAAGAATAAGCCACAGCATATTGATAATAAGTGCAACCACGGGTGTACTAACAAAGAATGTGAACTATGTTCATCAACACGCTGTACAAGCATGTGCAAATGCAAACACACACACACACACACACACACACACACACATTTTCTCTTGACTTTAAGCTTAAATTAACCTTGAATTTAGAGAATTCATTCTTGATATATTGACAGTCTCAAGGAAGACATGGTTGCCCCAGAGACTATGAATTTAGCATGCATTTTCTAAGGAATATTTTTATGTATTAAAATTTGCAATAATTAAAAAAAAAAAAAACAACTTTTAAGCACATACAAGACTGCAGTGAAAGATAAGAGACACAGGGTAAAAGTGACAATGTTATCACAACAGACGTTCCAAACACAGCGACAGACCAAGAGTTCAGTGTGACCCCATCCAAACTTCTGCTATGGATCTGTAAGGTCGGTGAATTTGCCTTGTTTTTGGAGTGATAACTTTGCTTCTTAATTACTTAGTGGTCCATGAGCTGGTATGAGGTACTGAGAAGATAGACTGAGCACAATGGCAGGCTGCCAAGTGCTAAGGGAGAGCTAGCACCCAAGATCTTTTTCTACTCAGTGCAAGCTGTCTGGTCACATTCCCCTCATCGGTAACTAAGGGAGATGGAGAGGGAAGCTGGCTTGACTCTAAAGAAAATCACTGTACAATCTGTATCAGGATTGGCACTTTGGAGTTCTTCTTGAGGCAAAATATTTTGGAAAAAAAAAAAAACAACTTTAACAAAATCTTCCCAAGTTTTGTTACAAACACAGAGAACAGATGAAACAGAAAGGATGATGGTATTTATAGAAGGAGAGAGTGATGAAATAATTTTGGATGTTCGATATACACTAATAGAACCTAATACAGCCACTCATTCTTGGAGCTCATGTAGTGTTCAAGTAGTTTAAGATGTCTAAATTCATCCTGGAATATATTCTTATATCAGAAGCTAGCCACTGTCTTTGATCACCACCCCCTGAGGTGGGATCAGCCTTACCTGCCAGAGAGGAAGACAATGCTAACAGTCCTCATGAAACCTGATAGGGCAGGGTCAGTTGGAAGGGGAGAAGGACCCCCCTTATCAGTGGACTAGGGGAGGAGCATGGAAGGAGATGAGGGAGGGAGGGTAGAATTGGGAGGGGACGAGGGAGAGGGCTACAGCTGAGATACAAAATGAATAAACTGTAATAAAATAAATAAAGAAATTAAAATAAAACAGATTAACTAGCCACTACACTCATCTTTTTTCTATTTATTTATTTATTACAATTGATTGACTTTGTATCCCCACTTCAGCCCCCTCCCTTACCTCCTCCCAGTCCCACCCACTCTCCCTCTTTTCCCTCTATGCCCTTTCCCTACTCTTCTTGATAGGAGAGGACCTCCTTCCCTTCTAGCCTATCAGATCTCATCAAGACCAGCTGCATCATCTTCCTCTGTGGCCTGGCCCAGGGTGAGGTGATCAAAGAGCTGGCTACTGAGATCATGTCAGAGACAGCCCCTGTACCCCTCACTAGGAAACCCACTTAAAAACTGAGCAGTCTGTGGGCCTCCTCTGAACGGGGGATCAAGGTCCACACTACACTTAACTTATATTTTCATTCTGTTTCGCTGCAGATGAGAGTATTTGATGTATTTAAATATTAAATTATTATATGCTATATTTAACCTCTATAAATTTATTATATGACATTGTAATTTAAAAGTGTGTTCAGCTCAAATGTTTAAAATGTACATATGCTATTATATATAGTCATATGATTTTTTCGGTTATTTTATATTTTGATTTTAATAAGCTGCTCCTCTGGACTGACATTCTACAACATTTTTAACTTCTGTAGATTCAGTCAATGTACTGCAATTCTTTATTGTTGTGTTTCTTTAAGATGACATAATTATACAATTCACTGTTACATATTAGTAGATTATTTGTCTCATATGTATTAGCCTTTTCTGATTATTCCAAGTGATTTTACCCCATAAGCACTGCTAATGGGTGCTCTGGCCAGGTTTGTTAGACATGGCATGTATTTAATACATTTTTAGAGTGGAGAACAGATTGTGGTTTAGTTTCTGAAAACAATTTGAAAAAATTAGAAAACTGTTAATATATATATATATTAAATGCTATAACTTTCTATCTTTTCTTCTATGTTATCTTTCAAATTTTACCAATATCAGGAAGCATATTCACTGATTAAAATCATGCGGCCTCTACTTCTATTACTAATGTAATTGCTGACTCAATGATAATGTTAATGTAACAAGCTTAAAAACAAGCTAGTAATGATCACATTTGCATATATTAGAATGGTGTATTTGAATGTGCTTACCTAAATGTTTAAATCAAGCTTAATCAGATCTAAACAGAAATTTTAAACTTTTTAGATTACTACTATCTAGGGAAACATTTTGCAATATAGATTCTTCCTATTCTCAGGATATTTGAGCATGCATATGTATGTAAAGATATTTCTTCCTCTTTAACCCCATTAGACATAATTAATTAAATGCAACCAATCTTAGAAAATTAATATGCCTTTTTAAAGGATTGAGATTAAGCTCCTAGACTTTTAACTTGCAAATTCATCTCCCTTGAAAAATGATATTAAAATCATAAGGAAAATGCAGCACTAAGCGCTTTTCTTCTGTGCATGTCATGACAAATATTAGCACTGTGTGCCTTCAGCACAAATAGAGTTGACAAATTGTCAGAAGTCATAAAGTGCATGAAGTTAAAGAAGTTTCTTGGAATTTAGATGCATTCCTCCTTGAAAATATTTTCTTCTTGAATGACTAAAAGGCACAGGTAGATGTCAAATAATAAAGTAGTGATTAAGACGCCTTCCCAATGGAGTTCCTATGGAGTACAAGCACTTTAAATGTCTCATAAAGGTAGAGAGGTGCATGCACACACTATAATCTGTTATAACTGGTACAATGATAAATTTGCCATGGAAAGATGTATAAGAGTGGTGCAGAACAGTAGACTAGGATCAAAATGAAAATCAACAAGGACAAAAATATAGCTGTACATAGCAGAACAAGTACTATAATTAATCACCACTGTAATTTTTTGAATTTGTCTCAGAAACAATAGGAAATGAATACCTATTCCTGAGGGCCATTAAGGTTTTTTCTTGCATGACATTTTTGGCATTTCTATGTATAAAATATCAACCTGAATAGATTTTCATATTATGGAATATATGTATAGATATGCACAGACCATACACATCACATTTAGCCTAACTCATAACAGTCTCTTATAATTGTCGCCTCAGAAACTTCTCCCTAGAAGCCACAGAAGTCAGAACTAGGATCCAGTTATGAGTGCATCTGAATTCACCTGTCTTCTCTGCCAATATCTTCACTAGCATTTTCTTCCTAAATAATGTGATTCATGTGTTGCCTATTTTTCTAGTTTGTTTCATTGGCACCAATTTTCACATAATTTGATTTAATTCCCCCTCAAATATTAATCTCTAATGATTAATTTTTATTATTTTGAGATTATAATAAAATTATCACACTTCTCCCTTCCCTTTCCTCCAAAAGATATTATATTCCCCTTCATTGTTCTCTATCAAACTTTTGGACTCCTTATTCATTAATTGTTATTACATGCATTTTCATGCTCTTCTTTGTCATGGGGAATCCATTTCTCAAGAATGAGCTTTCTTGTGCTAATAAGCTGATTTATATTAAGAAAAAGAAAAAAAGTCTTTTATTTGTAACATAATTGTAAGCAGCTCTTCTTAACTGAATTCATGATCACATGTTTGAAGTTGAGGCTATCTTTATATGTATAAATCAGTCACAGTTTTACACACTTGGTTTAATATAGAAACTTTTTTTTTTTTTTTTTTTTTTTTTTTTTTTTTTTTTTTTGCTTAATGGGGAAATATCAGCACAGACAGTCGACAGAATTGCAGTGTCTTGCATACCTGCTATAATAGTACAGCTGTTTAGTGAGGCTGAGCCAAGGTAGAAAGTAAAAACTAAAAGAACATTCTTACAATAAAGATTAAACTATCTTTTAGCAAAATGTAGGCATTTGAGAATATATGTAGAATAATGAAATTAGATTACTACAATCCATATTAACTCAGGGCTTTTTCTCTCAAAGTACAGATGACTTATATAGCTTTATGAGACTTTCATTTGTTTGTGTAGAACCAGATCAACAAGCTTATTAGAAGTAATAATACCCCATTTTTATTTGGATTGCTTGATTTGTTGCTTTTTAACTTCTTTAGTTCTTTATATATTCTGGATTATAGCACTCTGTCAAATATAGGGTTGGTAAAGATCCCAGCCTGTAGACTGTCATTTCATTCTGACAACAATGTCTTTTGCTTTACAGAAGCTTTTCATTTTCATGAGGTCCCATTTATTTTTTCTTTTTTATTATTATTACTATTATTAATTACAATTTATTCATTTTGTATCCCCCCATAAGGCCTTTCCTCCTCCCCTCCCGATTCCACCCTCCCTCCCCTTTCTGCATGCATGCCCCTCCCCAAGTCCACTGCTAGGGGAGGTCCTCCTCTCCTTCCTTCTGATCTCAGTCTATCAGATCACATCAGGAATGGCTGCATTGTCTTCTTTTGTGGCCTGGTAAGGCTGCTCTCCCCTCAGGGGGAGGCTATCAAAGAGCAGACCAATCAGATTATGTCAGAGGCAGTCCCTCTTCCCATTACTATGTAACCCACTTGGACACTGAACTGCCATGGGCTACATCTGTGCAGGGGATCTAGGTTATCTCCATGAATATTCCTTGGTTGGTGTATGAGTCTCTGGGAAGTTCCCTGTGTTCAAATTTTCTTGTTCTGTTGCTCTCCTTGTGGAGACCCTGTCCTCTCCCGCTCTTGCTCTTTCCCACTTCTTACATAAAATTCCATTCACTCTGCCCAACAGTTGGCCATCAGGCTCAGCATCTGCTTTGATAGTCTGCAGGGCAGAGGTTTTCAGAGGCCCTCTGCGGCAAGTTCCTAGGTTGTTTCCTGTTTTCTTCTTCTGGCTTTCAGAGGCCCTCTATAGCAGGTTCCTACATTGTTTCCTGTTTTCTTCTTCTTCTGAAGTCCATCCTCTTTGCCTTTCAAGATGGGGATTGAGCATTTTAGTTAAGGTCCTCCTTTTTGCTTAGTTTGTTTAGATGTACCGATTTTAATGGGTTTATCCTATGTCGTATGTTTATATGAGTGAGTATATACTGTGTGTATCTTTTTGCTTCTGGGACAACTCACTCAGGATGATCCTTTCCAGGTCCCACCATTTACCTGCAAATTTCATGATTTCCTTATTTTTCATTGCTGAGTAATATTTTATTGTATAGATGTACCACAATTTCTGCATCCATTCTTCAGTTGAAGGACATCTGGGCTGTTTCCAGCTTCTGGATATTACAAATAAAGCTGCTACAAACATGGTTGAGCAAATGTCCTTTTTGTGTACTTGAGCATCTTTTGGATATATGCCTAGGAGTGGTATGGCTGGATATTGAGGAGGGGCTATTCCTAGTTGTCTGAGAAAGTGCTATATTGATATCCAGAGTGGTTGTACAAGTTTACATTCCCACCAGCAGTGGAGAAGGGTTCCCCTTTCTCCACAACCTCTCCAGCATGTGTTGTCACTTGAGTTTTTGATCTTGGCCATTCCCATGGGTGTAAGGTGAAATCTCAGGGTTGTTTTGATTTGCATTTTCCTAATGGCTAATGAGGTTGAGCATTTCTTTAAATGCTTCTCTGCCATTCGATATTCCTTTACAGAGAGTTCTCTGTTCCCCATTTTTTAATTGGATTACTTGGTTTGCTGCTTTTCAGCTTCTTTAGTTCTTTATATATACTGGATATGAGTCCTCTGTCAGATAAAGGGTTGGTGAAGATTCTTTCCCAATCTGTAGGCAGTCGCTTTGTTTTGATGACGGTATCCTTAGCTTTATAGAAGCTTTTCAGTTTCATGAGGTCCCATTTATTGATTGTTGCTCTTAGAGCCTGTGCTGTTGGTGTTCTGTTCATGAAGTTTTCTCCTGTACCAATGAGTTCTAGAGTATTCCCCACTTTTTTTTCTAGCTGATTTAATGTGTCTGGTTTTATGTTGAGGTCTTTGATCCACTTGGACTTTAGTTTTATGCAATGTGATAAGTATGGATCTATTTTCATTTTTCTACATGTAGACATCCAGTTACACCAGCACCATTTGTTGATTGTTGCTCTTAGAGCCTGTGCTGTTGGTGTTCTGTTCAGGAAGTAGTCTCCTGTGTCAATGAGTTCAAGGCTCTTCCCCACTTTTTCTTCTAACTGATTTAGTGTGTCTGGTTTTATGTTGAAGTCTTTGCTACACTTGGACTTTAGTTTTGTGCAAGGTGATAAATATGGATCTATTTTCATTTTTCTGCATGTTGACATCCAGTTGGACTAGCACCATTTGTTGAAGATGCTGTCTTTTTTCCATTGAATGGTTTTGGCTTCTTTGTCAAAAATCAAGTAAGACCTGGAGAGGATAGAATCTCTACAAGAACCAAATATATCTGGGTACAGGGGTCTTGTCTGTGACTGATTCTCCAACCACGGACCAGACATGGATATAACCTAGAACCCTTGTACAGATTTGCAAGATGGTAGCTCAGTATCCAAGTGGCCTCCTTAGTAAGGGGAACAGAGACTGTCTCTGACATGAATTCAGTGGCTAGCTCTTTGACCTCCCCACCCCCCATGAGAGGAATAATCTAGCTAGGCCACAGAGAAGGACCTTGCAGCCAGTCCTGGTGAGACCTGATAAGGTAGGGTCAGATAGAAAGGGAGGAGGATTTCCTCTATCAGTGGACTTAGAGACGGGCAGGGAGGAGATGAGAGAGGGAGGATGGGATTGGGAGGGAGTGAGGCAGGGGGCTACAGCTGGGATACAAAGTAAATTAACTGTAATTAACATAAAAAATAATTTAAAAAGAAAAAGAAAGAAAAGCCAACAATTATAGCAGAACACAACAACATTCCAGGCTGATAAACATGAGAAAGCTTGTATTCCTCAAACTCTACAGAATCCAAGGAAAACCAATTCCCAGTTTGGTCCTTTTGTTTGGACCCAGAAAAATCAGTATTTGAGCTCTCAGTAGTCTGCTTGATAAGCATGCTTTTTTATTTATTTATTTATTTATTATTTTTATTTTTTTGTGGGTCTTTGAGTTGTAAAATTACTGAAACTGTGATTGGGGTGGGAGGGCCTTTGCTCTGCATGAAAAAAGGAGCAATGTCTAGACTATACGCTGAGGTAAGGTTCATGGGAGTCTGCTGACTCTCGGTGGGGTACTGATCAGTGATGGAGCCAAGGCTGGCAACTCTCCTCGTGCATTTTCACATTGTTGCTGGACAATCAAGTACATTATCAGTGCAATTTCTAACCATGGAAATATGTGAAGTGTAGCTTATATGATGAAGGGAAATGATTTAGTGACAAATGTAACCAAAGTAACTAATCAGCTGCCCACTATGCCATTCACTTCAGCTAGATCTTTCATCTGGTCCAGATGCAGGCAGCTTTTCCTGTGTTGTCTTTAAACTTTATACATTTCATTGCTGTAGCAATCACAACCGTAGATTTAATTGTTTTTCTGAATCTGGTTACTGTTTCTAGTAAATTATTGAGCCCAAAGTTTGTCTTTGTGATGAAGACAATAACCATTTAGTATAATAATACTTATTTTTTTAACCAATAAAACTTACCTTTTTATTGAAACACTAGACATTGATTATAGAACTCCAACAGTGTCTATTTAAGTTCAATCAATTTGAAGTAACCAACATGTAGAAGGGAAGTTTCCCCTAAACCTGTGTATTATGAAAAGAGCAAGGACAATAACATTCATGTAAAAATAGCATTATTAAGTCACCAGGTATTACTGAGAGATTCACAGTTAATGAATTGGCTAGATTGATGGTCCTGTGGCCATGTCTGTGAAAGGCTATCTCAACTAATGATAAATGTGAGAGGGCTTGGCCCAATGTGGGCATACTATTCCTAATCAGGTTGGTATGGGCTATATAATAAACTTAGTTGAGTGTAAGAGAGTGGGCAATCAAGCCTGGAAAGAACATTTCTCTCAGGTTTCTGCTTCAGTTCCTGCTCATGTCCCTGCCCTAATTTACTTTGATGATAGACAGTGACCTGGATGTGTAAGTCAAATAAACTGTTTTCCCATAAGAAACCTTTGGTCATGGTGTTTATCACAGGAAGAAGAAGTCGAACTGATGGGATTTAATATATACTGATGATCAGGATTCATTTACTTTGGCTTCTACTTTATATCCATACATAGGAATAATATAAGAAATGCTAAAAGCTCCGATATCTTTGTAGTCATTTTCTGAGTATACATTAGGCTCCATTCATCACATGTACATAAATGAGATGAGCACAAAACTGTGGTAGGATATGCTATAGTAGCAGAAGTAGTTTCAAGGGGGAATATTTACTCCTGGAAACGTGAACAGATATTTAATACATTTTCAATCATTGTGTGCTCTTCTGTTTGCATTATTTGAGTTTAAACCTCAGGGAAATTTTTCAGTTGCCAGAAAGCAAACTCTAAAAACTAGGCATTCAATATATGGAAGAAAGAAAATCACATTAATTTACAGTGCTTCGATGCTTCATTAAAAAAAAAAAAAAAACACCTCTAAATTGTAAACAAATGGACATCAATAATTTATAGACTTTAAGTTCTAAAATTTTGTTCTCCTTCAATATAAACACAAGCAAATGCAGTACTGACTTACCTAATGAATTCCCAATTTACAAGAGTAAGTTTGATTTACATAAAAGGTATAGTCAAAGTCTAATACAGTTTTGTTCCTAAAAGGCTCATTTTGTTTAGTTCAATACTGTGAAAATTTCAAGGTAAAATGAGATTATTAACTGAAAATATAGTTCTCTACAAACATATAAAACAGTTGTTCCAACACAAGAGTCACTTTAATGTGTCTACTTTGAGTCCTGTATTTCCTCACCTTAGTGAGAATCTCTCTTGAGCATCACCATAGATCCATAATAGATCCATCCAATTTTCTCTTTCAGACAACAAAGAAACAGCCAGGAACACATGCTGAATCATAGAGCAGTGAAACCCTGTTGTCCATTAGAACTCCTTCATGCCTCAGGCACATTGTAACCTAGAATT
Source organism: Meriones unguiculatus (assembly GCF_030254825.1). Taxonomy (NCBI): domain Eukaryota; kingdom Metazoa; phylum Chordata; class Mammalia; order Rodentia; family Muridae; genus Meriones; species Meriones unguiculatus. The sequence continues at coordinate 6,034,913 of NC_083360.1, forward strand.
GTAAGTGAAGGACAGCAATAAGCCACAATTTTGCTTTAGGTTTTACCAAAGAGGGTATAAGTTTATAAAGCATTGTGTGAAGTTATGCCAGCAACTTGTATAACAAGCTATTTTTATGTGAGAAAATTTATTTCTATTTTTGTATTTGTGAACAATCAATCAATAAATAAATCTGTAATCAGTCAGAATAAAAATGTATTGTGTTTGACACTCTTTTATAAGATAAGATTTAGGGTTCTTTGTTACATTTAAACATAATTTATAATTATTGTTGCAAAACTTAACACATTTAATCTTACTATATATTTTATTTGAAAAAGTTACTGTTGGAACTTCTCTGAAGATACTAAATTAAAAAAGGCTTTACTCTTTTTATCTATAAGGAAACAACTAATTGAAAAACAAGTCAGAGCCAGTAATTAATAATAATAAACATAAGAATGGGAGCTATGCAAAATATAATTAAAGGCAAGGACAATAAATACCATTGTAACATTTTAAGTAATTTTTGGATGTATGTGTTTAAATTTAATAAATAGTAATGATATTTAGTAGATTGAACTGTGACCCTGGTTCTATCATTTCAGCTTATGCATTTGTAATAATACTATTTGCTTTTTCTCTACTCTCCAGTGTTTGCATGAAACCACTGTTAATTTTCAGTCAATATTCTATAATATGAGATTTCTTGATAATGAATGTTTCAGTCTGAGTGAATCAAAATTTGTTAATGTTGTTTGTGCATTTGTTTCTCTCTCCCAAATTTACAGCAAGAAATATCTGATTTAAGGTAAAAATTAGGATAAAATAAAACCAGGCAGTGGTGGCACAAGCCTTGATTCCCAGTACTTGGGAGGCAGAGGCAGGCAGATCTCTGTAAGTTTGAGGTCAGCCTGGTCTATAGAGTGAGTTCCAGGAAAGACAAAACTACATACAAAAAAAAATCCTGTCTCAAAATATCAAATAAATGAACAAACAAATGCTAAAAAGAGCTACACAGTCAACTGATCACAAGATCTAAAACAAAATGATGTTAAATTCCTACTTATTAGTTGGTTTTTGAATTGTGTTATTTGTTGGGTGAATTGAACAGGGTAAAAAAAGTATTCTTGTAGTGTTATAAAAATAATAGGATGTTCCCCTATAAGTGGACTTGGAGAGGGGTATCGGAGGAGATAAAGGAGGGAGGGTAGAACTGGGAGGGAATGAGGGAAGGGACTACAGCTGGGATACAAAGTAAACTAATTAATATAAAAATAAAAATTTAATAAAAAAAACATAGAACTACTTTATCTTCTGACAGCTGAACTAACCTTTTTCATGGGTTATAAGGTGTTACCTGAGAGATTTTCACATAGTTCCACCTGGAATATTGCTTTTAATCATGTCTCTTGACTGCTCAAAGGAAAACACAAATAAAATTTCTGCTGAATATTAAATAAACAGATGCAAAAAATCAAATAGCTCTATAGTTTCTTAATTTTTTCCAGGATTTTGGTAATTCTATTAAAGAGAATCATATTACATTATTATAGAATGGATAGTTTTGTTTGATTCCAGATTCGTTGTGAGAGTCTCTCTATAGTGAAAAAGAGATTTTTCTGTTCTTACACAATATTTTACTTCCTTCAATATTTTGGAATTCCACCATTTTAAAAAATATGTATCTACCGGAGTGGACGCAGGACTAGCCACAGGATTATCAACATGGATTGCTGCAGCCATGAATCATCTGAAGGAATGGGCAGGAATGGGAGCGTTAGCAGGCCTTCTGGTGTTGGTCTCCTTGGTTTGCCTGTGGTATATATGCAAGATTAGAGTCTCACAACAGTGTGATGCAGCCATGATCATTCAGGCCTTTACAGCCATTGAAGCAAGACATTCTCCCCAAGCATGGTTGGATACCATAAAAAGCTAAAATGATACGCTCAGGATGCGAGGCTAAGCACTGCACTCAGGGTCAGCCGCTTTGGACCCAGAGAAGAGCATGTCTGATTGCATGCGGGTTGATGCCCCAGGTCCCGCCTCTGAGAAAAAGGTATCGGACGGGTCCGATGCTCTTTGGGTGGATGACACCTAAATGAACATCTGTACAAAGTCCCAATTTATTTCTAATATCAGAGATCAGACCTCTACTCTTGCCTGATGCGTCTAAAACAAAAAGGGGGAACTGTAGAGAGCTGCAGAATGCTATGCCTTAAAGATGGAGCTGGTTTCCGCCTTCCACCTTCCCGATGGTGAGTGCTCTCTGTCACGAACAACTCCACATTTGGCTAAGGCCGAGGATCTGGCTTGCTTCCATGTATGTGGACCTATCTGCATTGCCCCCGTGGCACGCCTGGGTTGGCTACCCAGAGGCTATTTAAGCTGTGGGCTGGCTTTCCCCGGGGTCCGAGGATTGTTCAATGTTCCTGAATAAACTGCATTGAAAAAAAAAATATGTATGTCCCATTTGTGTTGGCCACTTTATAATCAATGTTTTATGATTGTGTGCATTGGAGTTGTTTTAACTTGCACAATGGATTGATATATTAGAATGATGTTTGGCTTATATTACCTCCTCAAAATGACAGACTTTTTCTTATCACATGATAGGTCATGTTGTTACTTTCCACTCTCAAACAATAACCATCACCACCACACACAAGAAGAACAAATTTAACTTCTTTGATCATATATAAAGCATCTCCTATCACTGTACCTTTTTTTTTTTGTATCTCTTATCAATAAGCTTCCAACACTTTGTGCTTAGTCTAAAGTTTTCCCCAAGTTATTGTTAAATGTACCATAATATGAGCAAGCTGTCCTGAGACATCTTTCTTAAAATCACTAATGGCCATCATTTAACTAAGTCCAGCTGTCAATGTTTATCTTTTCTTTCTCTTACTCCTCATTGTGTTTTCTTTTTCTGGGTTATTTTTCTCATGTTGTCCCAGAACAGTCTTAGTTTTCTATCATTCAACCTATTGTTTTTTGTTGTTGTTGTTTTTTTGGGTTTCTTTGTTTTGTTGGAATTCATTTTATTTTTCACACTGACTTGATTGTATAAAATTTCAAGTTTCATTTTTCAAATTCAGCATTATTTAAAATGTTTTCTGCCAACTTCTAGTAAACCTGAAAATGTTTCAGGAGAGCTAAAGGGTGAAAATTATTTTAGAACACAATTGCATTTAAATGCTTTTGTAAGTGCTTAATAATCATTTGCATCTCTCCTTTTATAAATTTCTACTCAGTTCCACAGCCAACTTTTTAATTAAGTGGTTTGTTTGCTTGTTGTTTAGTTTCTTTACTTCTTTGTTCATTTTGGACTCTAATCCTCTAAAATATGCAGACTTAGCCAAGATTTTCTCCCCATCCTGTTGGCTGCTTTTTCATTTTATTTGACCATTTTCTTTTCCCTAGTACTTTATTTAATCACTTTACAGCATGATCACAGTCCCCTCCCTCCTCTCTTCCAAGTCAGTCCCTCATGCCCCTTCTTTTCCATCCCTCTCTACTTGCTCTCACAGAAAGGGAGGCCCCCAAGAGGTACCAACCAACTCTGGCATTTCAAGACACAGCAGGACTAAGCTCATCCTCTCCCACTAAGAAGAGACATGGCAGCCCTGTTAAAGAAAAGGCATCCAAAGACAGGCAACAAAGTCAGAGATAGCCCCTACTCCAACTGTTAGGACACCCACATGATGACAAAATGCACATCTTCTACATAGATGTAGGGGTCCTATGCCCAGGCCACACATGCTCATTGTTTGGTGGCTCAGTCTCTATGAGCCCTTCAAACCTAGGTTAGTTGCATGTCTTCTTGTGGTGTACTTGACCTTCCCAGTCCCCTAATCTTTCCTTCCACTCTTTAATAAGACTCCAGAGCTCTTCCTGTTGCTTGGCTGTAAGTCTTTGCATCTGTTTCCATCAGCTACTGGACAAAGCCTCTGAGTAAACAGTTTTGCTAGGCTTCTTTATGTAACCAGAGCAGAGTATTATTAATAGTGTCAGTTGGGTCTCATCATGGGTTGGGTGTCAAGCTGGTCCAGTCATTACTTGGTCATTCCCTAAATCTCTGCCCCATCTTTATCCCTACACGTCTTGTAGGTAGGACAAATGTTGGGTCAATTATTTAATGGATGGGTTGCTGTCTTCCTCTTATCCCTCGAAATCTCACCCGGCTGCAGGAGTTGATGACTTCTGGTTCCATATCTCCCACTCATAGAATCCTGGGAGCCTTCTCTCTTGCAGAGATGCACCCCCATTGATTTCAGTTCTGTTTTCCAGTCTTCTCCACAACTCAGTCAGAACCTGATCGCTCATTTCCCTCTCTTATCCACCCCTTTTCCACCCATTTCCATACCTCCACTCCCCCAATCTACTTCAGGTGTCTATTTCTTCTGAGTGAGATTCAAGCATCCTACCATGAGCCCTCCTTGTTACTTAGCTGCTTTGGGTCTTTGTATTGTAGCATGGTTATCCTGTACTTTATGGCTAGGAGCCACTTATAAGTGAGTACCACGATGTCTTTCTAGGTCTGAATTATCTCATTCAAGATGATCTTTTATAGTTTCATCCATTTGCCTGCATATTGCATGATGCCGTTGTTTTTTAATAGCTGAGTAGTACTTCACTGTGTAAATGTACCACATTTTCTGTCTACATTCTTCTTTGAGGGACATCAAGATTGCTTCCAGATTCTGGATATTATGAATAAATCTGCTATGAACATGGTTGAGCAAGTGTCCTTGTGGTATGGTGGAGCATCTTTTGGGTATATTCCCAGGAGAGGTATAGATGGGTCTTGAAGAAAACTATTCCCTCTTTTCTGAGAAAGTGCCAGATTTATTTCCAAATTGGATGTACTAGTTTGCACTCTCATCTGCAACGAAAGAGCATTTCCCTTGCTCCACATCCTATTCAGAATATTCTAGCACTTGAGTTTTTGATCACAGCCATTCAAACAGATGTAAGATGAAATCTCAGAGTTGTTTTGATCGACATTTCTCTGATGACTAAGGATATTGAACAATTAAAGTGCTTCCCAGCCGTTAGAGATTTCTCAGTTGAGAATTCTATGTTTAGCTCTTTAACCCACTTTTAATTGGGTTAACTGATTTGTTGATGTTTAATTTCATGAGTACTTAATATATTTTTGATATTAGCCTTCTGTCAGATGTAGGGTTGGCCAAGATCTTTTCCCATTCTGCAAGCTGCCATTTTGTCCTAATAATGGCATCCTTTGCCTTGCAGAATCTTTTTAGTTTCATGAGGTCCCATTTATTAACTGTTGATCTCAGTGCCTGAGCTGTTGGTGTTCTGTTCAGAAGATTGTCTCTTGTTCTCAAGGTATCACTATCCCTGATTTCAACCAGTACTACAGAGTAATAAAAACCACATGGTATTGGTATAAAAACTGACAGGTTGATCAACAGAATCAAATAAAAGCCCCAGAAATAAACCCACACACCTATGGACACTTAATTTTTGACAAAGAATCAAAAAAAATCAATGAAAAGAGAAAGCATCTTCAAAAAAATTGTGCTGGTTTAACTGGATGTCTACATATAGAAGAATGAAAATAAATCAATATTTATCATCCTGCACAAAACTCAAGTTTAAGTGGATCAAAGACCTCAATAAAAAACCAGATACACTAAATCTAATAGAATAGAAGGTAGGGAAAAGCCTTAACCATTTTCTTTGTTCTACAAAACTGTATCATTGAATGCAACTTCATCTGTCGATTACTGGCCTTACTTACTGCACTTTTGAATTTGTGTTCATAAAGACTTTGCATATGCCTTAATGTCAACTACTGTTATTGTTAGCTTCTCAAATAGTCTCAAAAGACCTGTTCTTACCTTCACACCCTTGATAGCTTTAGAAATTAGTTTTGTGCCCTGTGAAATGCAGGGTCTAGTGTCATTGTTTACAGTTTTATGGATAGTTTTCTCATCATCTTTGTTGATGTTTTTCTTCAGTGTACATTTTGCCAACATTATCAAAAAAGTAGTCATAGTGGCATGAACATACTTCTAGGCTATGTGTTGTATTCTATTCACGTATGTAGCTGTTTTTCTCCCAGTACAATTCTACTTTTATTAATATAGCTCTGTAGTCTTATTTGAACTTTTTATGGTAATACTGTGGCACATTTCTTTTTTTTTCAGAATTATTTTTATATCCTTATCCTTCTATGCCAAGACATAGACATTTACATTGTAATAAAAGTACATCTCGGGCATGGGGAAAGAGCTTTTGTGATAAGCAATGCAATTGGAAAGACATACTGGGATTATTAGGAATCTTAATAGCGAGTCTTCAAGTATGCAAGAACTGGCAATAAACAGTCATGTAGAAAGCAAAGAAACCTATTAGTCATGGAATAATAAGAACCTAGAATAGCATTATGTTAGTTTCCTTTTTTATTGTTGTAATAAATCACCATGAACAAGGCAACTTATAAAAGGAAGGGTTTAGTTGATTTCATGGTTCCAGAAGAGTTGGTCTGTCACCATAACAGAGGAGCGCTGTGTCATCTAGCAGATATAATGGCTGGAATAAGAAACTGTGAAGCCATATCTTAAACCACAAGCACGTACCAAAGTGAGTGAGCTGGGAGTGACAAAGGATTTTAAGCATCAAAGTCACCCCCGATGATGTTTTTCCACTAAGAAGGCCTCATAAACTTACTCTAACAGCACCTATAACTCGAGAGCAACCATTCAAACATCTGAGCCACTATGGGAACTTTTCATTTAAAACACCACACATGGGTTAAACACATGAACACATGAACACAGAACTCAATTAAATTTGTAAAGCAGTGTAAACAAAACGGGCAATGGAGTTAGAGCAATATGTAGGTAATCTGATTAATAGAATATGGCAAAGATACTTATTAATACTTAAGAGAAGATAATTAATGTAGAAACATTTTAAATCAACTCCCAAAAGACGGATGATAGACAGATGATAAATAGCTGATAGCTAAGTAGCTGTTACATAGAAATATATATCCATCTAAATTAATATCTGATGGAATAAAGATTTATTAAGCCAATGCTCAGATTCTCACACTTGGAGAATGTAATTTATAATGTGTCTATGCCCTGTGACTCTATGGAAAAAGTATTGTTTCCACCATTCCAAATCACCCATAGCCTTTTACTCAGGTCACCACACAACAATGATAGGTAAACACATGTTTCTTCTTTAGAACAGTAAGATCCAGATCCAAAATCGGAAATAATTCAAAGCAGCAGCTAAAGGTATAGTGAGGTTGTGAAATCACTGGAGAGTCATCTTATATCTACATCTGAATGACTTAGCTGACTGTTAGAGCTATCATCATTTCTTTGAAGTGCATTAAGGGAATCGGTGTATTTGTCAGTTGGTAGAACACTTACATTAATTAGTCTGAAAGTCAATGCTATTTATGTAAGACAAATGAAAAGCACTTAAAGTATGATGTTTAGACATAATAGTGGGAAAATATTATGTCCTGCCTATTTCTCTACAATAATCTATTGATAATGATTAAGGCATAATGAAAACATGTCTGAGTCTCAATGGTACCCCTCTTCCTCTAGAAATAATTTTACTGAAAATATTATCTTGTGTATGTAATAAGAACTTATTAATTGTACTGTGTACTGGTTTCTAGAAAAAATAGAGCTAATGAAAAGCATATTGTATTACCTGGAACCAGATTATAGGGCCATAGTGTACTTCCACTGTAATATATTCCAAGAGTACAAGGACACTGGGCATTCCATGCAGCATCATATTTTATGGTGAAATAACAGCCACTGTATTTTAATGCATCTTTTTGGAAATACCATATGACACTTTGCATATTAAAATTTTGTTAAGTGATAAGTGAGGACTATAAAAATTTAGAAAGATGCTACAAGAGTAACATTTGAGGTTCAAATAGTAAAAGTCAGCAAAAATTATTGAAATTTATTGAAAAAATAAAAACATGATGCATGTGTAAAATTTCCCAGAGATAAAAATATACAAATTGTATTAGTAATTTTTCTTGCTGCTCCAACAAAATTTCTTAATTACATCAAACTATTTTTATCACTTCACTGTAACAGTGACTTATCAATTATCTTGACAAGATTATATGATCAATTGAATTTGTTTACTGGTATCTCTATGAAGCCTGAAACATTAATATAAGCACTATAAAAAGTTCACAGATTGGGATTGACTATTCCATATTCTTTATACCATTTCCTTGAGTGAAGAGTATTGATTTGCAAGAAAAAAATATAGTGCAACTAGTAACAGGTTTGATTAAATACATAAATCAACTATTTAAGAAATATCTTCATTTGCTCTTGGTCCTTCCCAGGATACAAGTGATAATTCTAGATTTCAACAATGTACCTCAGAAAAGTAAATTGCTACATGACAGAAATATCTTAAAGAGAAGTACACTAAATCAGCTTAAATTATATCTTCCTTATCAGAAGGTAGTGATAGACTTATATTGCTAATGAAATATCATTCATACATCCATGTTGGTCAATAAAATCACTTCAGAAAAAAATATAGATTTTTTGCCTAGATGAAATAAGCACACACAAAAGGAATAAAAAATATTGAAATATGTTTTAGTATTGTTTCATACACCCTTCTAGAATGCTTCATGTGTATTTGGGAGAAGGTTTATAAAAGCCAGAGGTTGTCAAGGTTACTTTAAAATATAAGCTGTTGCAAACAAGAGTTCACAATGGCTGTGGTTGTCTGCAGAAGATCAAGGCCATAGAGAGTTCACTATGGAGAAGAGAGGGGCTTGTGCAGGCCAGTCCTTAGCAGAGGAAGTATTGGTAGCTAAAGGCTACTAGGAAAGAAAGAGCCAGTTTTCTTTAAGGGCATGACCTCTGTTAAGTCAATCACGATACAGTAGATGGCTCTACAACTATAAGCAGCAGTAATTTCACTCAATGGCTTAAAATAAAGTATGACAGAAATTTTTGAAGGTGCCAATTTAGGGGCTCTTCTGATGTTTGAAAAGGTGAATAGGTAATGGATATTGTAAAAATCCAGTGTGTACATAATTACAATTTTAAATGAATAAACATGTATATACATATTTAGAAGTAATATCATAATGTCAACTGGTAGCTTTAAATATATATAAATGGCCAGATATGTTAACAGAGCTGATTTCAAAATATTTAAATAAGTCAGACTTTCATCATGATTTATTTGTTTATTATTTCTGATTCTTTCTAGCACACTTTGAGTAAAAGGGTTACAAGTATCTTCATGCCTTTAGGCCAAGAATTTGAATTGTCTCTCTAATATTTAAGCTTTTTCTGAGTTCCTGATTTTTTGACATGTAGTTCATCAAATAAACCTGATTCTGACCATTATAAGCCGTTTCTCTTGTGTAGCTTAACAGCATATAAGAGGGAAATCTGACTGGCAGATAGAAGCCTTTCTAAAAGCAGACCTGTGATATCCATTTTCTTCAAATGAACATAGTTATCCAGCATACATGATTCACCATATTGTGAAAATGTAACATTAAGAATGAAAGGCCAAACAATGATTGAGTCAGGAGACAATATCATACTGCTCTTGATTTTGTTTTATTATTTTTGTATTCTCTTCAGGGCACGCAGGAAATTTCCAATGTTTACCTCTCAGTCTCACAGATATAATATTTTGTAGCCTTCAGCAAAGCTACCTGCTCTATTTATGCTTCTGAGATGACTGGCTGTAAAAGTGATCATAAATATTTCAACTTTTTTGTCACATTTTTCCTGATGGGACTAATATTTCTTAAAATCGTATTCAGTTTGCAATTAATAAATACTTTATTTTACTGAGAAACAATTAAATAGAAAAAAATAATATGAAAGTAAAGAATATGTATAATATATAATTATAAATATATTCAAAATTTATAGGGAGAAAGATATAAAATTTGTCAGGTTATTGTGAATGTTGTTTCTGAATTATTTTCATCAATTATAGCTCTCACTGTAGATGTTAAATCGTGTGTATATATTTTTTTACTTTTTTTAGATGTTATTGAAATTCAAAGATAAAAAATAAATTTAAATCATAAGCAGAAAATTACACACTCAGCTTATGTGTATTGAAAAACACCAGCAATTTTTGAAACCTGGCTTATTGACAGACTCAGTGTTTATTGAATATACAGTATATATAATGAACTCTTATAGATGTAAGAAAATATAACCAAACTGCTTGTCTACATGTACCTTCTTTTCCAGTAGGAGGTGTCAGATAACAAAATTTAATGTATACATGCTGACAGGTGATTAATTCTATGAAGAAAGTTGATGGAGCCTAATGAAGGGTTTGCAACTGAGAACTAGTTGCAAAGGTCAAATTCACTAGTTAGAAACACGGGGGAAAATATGGAAAAGACAAGAAGCACTCAAATGTTTCAGAGCTATACAAGTGAAAGACAATGCAGCCAGTCCTACTGAGACCTGTTAAGTTAGGGTCAGATGGAAGGGGAGGAGGACCTCTTTATCAGTGGAATATGGGAGGGGCATAAGAGAAGAGGGAAGGAGAGCAGGATTGGGATGAGATGAGGGAGGGGCTACAGCTGGGATTCAAAGTAAATAAACTGTAATAAATAAAAAAATAAATTAAAAAAATTTAAAGGGCTAGCCCCCCCCCAAAAAAAGTGAACAAAAAACTACTGGGAAGATACCAGAATGAGGGGCATTTTCATCATTTCTGTTATTTTTCCACTTACTTATTCTTCTCTCACACAATACCTCCCAATCATAGTCTCCCCTCCCTCCACTCCTCTCAGTCCCCCCTCACTCCCCTTTTCCCCCAGATCTACTGCCCCTCTGTTTCTCTTCAGAAAAGATCAGGTCTCCCAAAGATGTCAATGGATCTCAGCATAAAAAGACTCAAGAAGTCTAGGAACAAACCCTTATATTAAGGCTAGGCAAGGTGACCCAGTAGGCTACTGTGAAAATTTGGAACAGATTTTAGTTGTGTTTGCTAGTAGAGTATAGACTGCCTTGACCACTACTGCACTGTGAAAATACTGAAGAAAGGAGAAATCTGGGAAACAAATTTGGATGCCCTTGGAAGATATAAGAATTAAGACAGTTGTTTTATATCAGCTCTTGAGGTAGGTGTGAAAACTGAGTACTTTCAATGTAGAAGTAATAAAAACCAATAAAGGATATTACATTATTACGTAGGAAAAGTGTGGGACAGCCAAGAATAAACAGCAGTTAAAATATGCTCTCTTCTCAAAAGATATTGTAGTATTTCTTCTTTCAACCCTTCAGAAGTATGAGATTTTTAGCAAATTGCTTTAAGACATAAAATATGAATAAAAACAAATATTATGAGTTGACATGTCAGGAGAGGAAGTTTTTGTAGGTGGGAGAAATTATTTCATATTTTTTGAAGAAGAGCGATTCAGAAGAAGAAATGGGCGGGGCTGAGTAAAAAAATAAAAATAATCAGGGATGCATCTCTGAGGCAGGGGCACTTGTTATGTGGCACCAACGTGGGATTGGAACTTCAGGTGTTCACGGAGCGAGTACTAACTTCTTAACCGTGATTCTGAATACACTTTTGTTAAAATGAGTTTAACAAGTAGTTTCTGGCAATAGTAAGTCTGAAATATAATGACTATAGGTTCAGGCAAACACACAGGCTTATGAAAATTGTAACTGTGAAAATCATATGTTCATTAACACAGATACAGTTTTGCTTTAACATAGTTCTTTCTTAATAGCTTTTTCCCTGCTCATTAAAACCCTACCAGCATTTTTTTCTGTTTAAACTATGTAAAACCCTTATTTGCAGACTTCCATGAATATTATGTGACGACTTATCTTGATTAACATGTTAACTCATCTGAGCTGAAAGAATCTCAATTAAAGAATTGTCTGCATCAGAATTAGTTTGTAGGCATATCTGTGAGACTGTTTTATTGTTTGTGCATTGATGGACCCAGTAACTGGGACAGTATCATCATTAGGCAAGTGTATCCAAATTGTACAAGAAAAGTAACCAACTCAACTATTAAACACAAGGAAATCATGAAATGTGTCAGCAAACGGTGGGAACTAGAAAAGATCATCTTAAGTGAGGTAACCCAGAAGCATGGTACATACCTCTAAGTGGTTATCAGACATATAATATAGGATAAATATACTAAAACCTATAGTCCTAAAAATACTAAATAGCAGAGAAGACGCTAGCAAAGATTTCCAAAACCCATTCAGAAGGACAAATGCGGTAGACACCAGAAGCAGGAGAATACAGAGAACAGGACAGGACCCTATCACAAAGGGCCTCTGAAAGACTCTACCCGTCAGGGTATGGAATGTGATACTGAGACTCATAGCCAAACTTTGGACAGACTGAGAAAACCTTATGGAAGAAGAGGGAGACAGAAAGACCTCAAGGAGACCAGAGCTCAAAAAGGAGGCTAACAGAGCAGAAAAATAATGAGCCCTGGGAGCCCAGCAGAGACTGATACCCCAAACAAGGACAATGTATGGAAAAGACCTAACACCCTGCTCAGATGTAGCCTATAGAATCAGTCTCCAAGTGGGTTTCCTGGTAAGGGGAACAGGGACTGTCTCTGACATGAACTCAGTGGCTGGCTCTTTGATCACCATCCCACCAAGAGAGGAGCAGCCTTACCAGGCCACAGAGGAAGACAATGCAGCCAGTCCTGATGAGACCTGATAGGCTAGAGTCAGATGGAAGGGTAGGAGGACCTCAGCTATGAGTGGACTAGGGAAGGGACATGGGTGGAGAAGAAGAAGGGAGGGAGGGATTGGGAAGAGATGGGGGGGCACAGCCAGCCAAAGTGAATAAACTGTAAAAAATAGTAAATTGAAAAATTCAAAAATAAACATAAAAAGGAAAAATAATAAAGGTAACCAAATATGAGCCAGGAGCAAGTGAGGAAGTGGTGTTACTCTCTAATTTTTTCTTCAGGTTTTGGCCTTGGATTACACCTGTGATTAACTATAAACTGTAAGAGGTTACAAGCCCTTTGTTCTTCATGTTGCTCTCGGCCATGCTGTGTATCAAAGTGACAAAAAGCAAACTAGAATAGAAACCAGTATAACGGTATGTTGTTTTTTTAATGCATTTGAAACATTGGTTTGGGAAGGATTGTCAAAGTGTTTGAATGTTTGAGTATGAAATGGCTTTTCAAGCTTACAGTTTAATGAGGTGTTGCTGTGGGATCCTGGAAGATATGAATGCTAAGGAACAGAAGGATACAGGAGACTTGTGAATTTACAGATGGAAGCAAAATTCTACTGGGGTCAAATGTTTACATTAGGATTAAGAATCTCTGGGGGAAAACCTTTACCTTTACTGGGAGAATTGCTTGTTAACTGAAAAATGAGCCATGATTAACAAGAGACCAATGCAATAGAAGTTTTGGTTTCGTTAAAAACTAAGTTATATTGCATAAATGTGTTTTTGTTTTAAATCCCAAGTGTGGGATTTTAGTTTGGCTTTTAGTTTGGCTGCAGCTGATAACTGTTCTTGTGCAGGGAGTAGGCACAGACTGCCTAGTGAGGCACGAAGAGGCATGTGGTCTAGAACTCTGAGAGTATAAATATGGGAACCCAGAAAGAGAAAGTGTGGAGTGTGATGGTGGCATTTGGAGATTGGCAGTTTGGGGAGACCAGAGAAAGATGGTATGGCAGCCTGGAAACAGATGAAGAGAAAGGTTTCAATGCAGCAGCTTGGAGGAGACCGCTTGCTGCGTCTGCTGTTGATGAAGAACTGGTATATGCCCAAGAGAACCCATGGACCATTAAAAAAAAGAAGTAAAGGGGTCTGCCCACTCTCCCCACTAACTGTCTCTCTCCTACCTAGGGTTGGTGAGTTGGAAGAGAGAGAGAGCCTTTGAGGAACCTCAAATAAAATAAAGTTTAAAAAAAATGAGTGCCACCACAACTAGACATTGAAAGTAGGAGAAAACAAGTAACAGGACAGGAGCCTACCATAGAGGGCCTCTGAAAGACTATCTAGCAGTGTATCAAAGCAGATGCTGAGATTCATAATCAAACCTTGCGTAGAGTGCAGGGAATCATATGAAAGAAGGGGGAGTTAGTATGACATGGAGAGGACAGGAGCTCCACAAAAACCAAATATATCTTGGCACAGGGGTCTTATATGAGACTGTTTCTCCAACCAAGGACCATACATGGATATAATCTAGAAAGCCTGCTCAGACATAGCCCATGGCAGCTCAGTACCCAAGTGGGTACCCTAGTAAGGGGAACAGGGACTGTCTCTGACATGAACTCAGTGGCTGGCTCTTTGACTTCCTTCCAGCCAGCAAGGGAGGAACATCCTTGCTAGGCCACAGAGGAGGACACTGCAGCCAGCCCTGTTGAGACCTGATAAGCTAGGGTCAGATGGGAGGTGGAGAGGACCTCCCCTATCAGTGGACTTAGAGAGAGGCAGAGAGGAGATGAGGGCGGAAGAGTGGGATTGGGAGGGAATGAGGGAGGGGTCTACAGCTGGGATAAAGAACTAAATAAACTGTAATTAACATAAAAAATAAAAATTTAATTAAAAAATGAATGCTACAGGCCAACATCCTTGAAAGAAAATCTTCTGGGAAATGTTTTCTTGGTGTCTGCACACAGATATTACGCTTCACAGGGTCAAGGCTGTGTCTCGTTCTGGCATCCGAACTAGGCAAAGTTTGGGAATCTCTCACATGTAATGGTTTGAAGCAAGGGAGACACAAGATTGAGGGCATCAGGAAGATTAGATGAGCCCTGGTGAGTTCGGAATTGCTTAAGAGTGCCAAACATAGTCTTTGTTTGATGGTTTAGTCTAAGCTGCAGTGGAGACTTCAAGATACTGGAAATGCCAGGACCACAGGATTACTGCCAGGACAAGAGACAATGTAAAATGGAAATGTTCTGAACCTGTTAAACAAGCTGTGTTTCCAGTGGATGGCAGAGAAGAAGAAGCAGGGATAACTAAGTCCTTTGGAGCCCAGATCAGGTGTTGGTCCCAATATTAGACAATGAGTTTTCCAGTGTTTAATTTTGGTTTTGTTTTAGTGTGATGATAACTTTTCCTGGTTGTTACCTTTGAAATAAGAGTTTATGTACTTTATAAGTACATAAGTAGGTTCTTACTTTATAAGAACCTACAGCTTTATATTTAAAAAAAAAAAGCTGGTTCTTCTTTTTTTTACTTCTTGATTTTATTATTTTTTCTTTTTTATTATTATCATTTAATACAATTTATTCAATATGTATCCCGGCTGAGGTCCCCTCCCTCTTCTCCTCCCAATCCCACCCTCCTTTCACTTTCTCCCCCATTCCTCTCCTCTACATTGATAGGGGAGTTCCTACTCCCCTTTCTGTTTGACCCTACCTGTCAGGTCACATCAGGACTGGTTGCATTGTCTTCCATTGTGACCTGAGAAGGCTGCAAAAAACTAGTACTTTTAAAGTGTTGAAAAATTTTAGGCCTTTGATACTTTTAATATTGTGCTGTACTTTATATTATGATGTTAATGTGAGTTTAGGGCACAAGTAAAGGTTATCATTTAACAGTGTTCCATTTCTAGCATGTTAAAAAGGGTTGGGCTTGTTATGGCTTACCTTTGTTGTCAACTGGAGAAGTCCACACTGGAGAAGAGGGAACCTGAGTAGAAGGCTTGTCTGGATCAGACTGATGCATAGGCACCTCTATTTGGTATCATTATCTTGATTGTCAATTAATATATGAAGACCCAACCCTTATGCAGTGGCATCATCCTTGGAAATATGGACCTGGTTTGTGTAAGAAAGGTAGTTGAGCATAGACCTGAGAGTAAGAAAACAATGTTTCTCTCAAATTTCTGCAGAAAATCCCTGCTTTGACTTCCTATCTTGACTTCTCTGAAGGATGGGCTATAGCTTACTGAAATGAAATAAGTCTTTTCCTTGCCAAGTCACTTTTAGTTAATACTGTTTACTACAGCAATAGGTAGCAACCTAGAACAAGTAGAACTGGAAATTATGTACTGTGGTGGTTGTGACATTTTATCTTTCAATACTGAGCTTTTAAATACCATTTATGGTATGGCAATAAATCATTTGATCAGTTTCAGTTCCTGTACAGTACTCCATTGTATGAAGATTCCACATGTCATGCTTCTATAGCAGGAAGTGGTCGTTTGGATTATTTGCGATTTGAGGAACTGAGAATACATTTGCTGGATACATAAAAGAATATTAGATAAACACAAACGCAGCAGCAGGAGTCACACTGCCACTTCCAAATCACACTCAACACTGTCTGGTGGTCAGATATATTCAGTGTTTAATCAGTCTCATTCACTACTTCATTACACTCTCTGTTTATGAAGAGGAACACTGTATAATATTTTTAGCTTATGACAGAAACACTATCAGATTTTTAAAAATAAAGCTTTAGTATTAGATTAAAAAAATGTATATTTACCAGTGAAAATATTTATGCTAGTGTTGTAAATGAGGAAGTATTTGGTTACTGGTGAAAATAATTTAATATTCACATTCAAATATTCATGTTTTCTATTTCATCTTAAGTTATTCATAGAAAGATGGTGAGAAGTAGATGTCCAAAGTTCAATTTTGTTTAAGACATACAGTTACCCTGGAATATTTATTGAAATACATATGATTTATTCATTATATCTAAGTTTCATTAGAAAAAAATTATATTCCTTTTTTTCTATGATAAGCACACACACACATCTATGTATACGCATTGATGTGTGAGCACAGGCCCATGTACTTTTTTGTGTGTCTATATTTGTAGGTGTGGGGCTGGTGGCATGTCTTCCTTTTATGTTCTACAGTTTTCTTGCTGTTGCTTCAGTTTTTTTGTCTCTCTTTGTTGTTGCTTTTAAACACAGGGTCACTCACTAAAAGTTAGGTTTAGATTGAGTGATCAGAAGCCCTGAGGAAATTCATTTCTCAAGCTCTTGTCTCTGATCCCTCAGTGTTGGGTCTGTAAACCTGCTTTGTTGTTTTTATTTCACATGGTATCTGGGCATTGAGTTCTGGTCTTAGTACTTATCTGGCAAGCATTTAATAGATTAGTGAACTGCTTCAGACTTTCCCTTGATTTTCCTATCATTGTTTCGCTCTGTCACTTTGTCTCTGTCTTCTTTCTTCTTAACCTAAGGAAAATGAATGAAAATTATAATTAATAATAAACTGAATATAGGAAATATTATTTTATGCATATTTTAGATTATCAGATTGGGAGCTACCAGCTTAATGACCAAATTACATGAGACAGAAGAACTACAGGATTAATAACCAAATTAATTGTTTAATTGCATAAGTACATAACTGACGCACTTGAATAAAAGGTCAAAACATCTTGGTTTATTTGTATCATCTACATCTAATTTTCCCACTAGAGCATTCATTATTTATGCACATATTAATTAATCACACAAAAACACTGTTGAAAAGAAAGGTCTTTTCCCAGTGGCCTCCATTTTTCCAAGTGGCTATGGTTATTGTTACTTTGTAAACTCAGGTGCCTTTTATAACAAACTAAAGCAACCTATGCTCCTACAACTTGCATAGTTTGATCTTTCATTAACTATGGTTTTCAAATACGAATTGCAGCTGCCTAGCATCATTCATTAAGTGTGTGCTTCTTTTATAATCTCACATTTTAGTAATTCTTAAGTGGCAGAGGCTTTTGTTATACTTCTTTATCAAACTCAACTGCTTTTTCATTAAGCAGAACATATTGAAACTATTAAAAATGGTGGTGCTTATTTAGCCTGTGAATTCCAATCACGCATGAAGAATGTTACAGGGAAATGAATAAATTACTTAATTAAACCTGTTTTATGTAAACCGCTTTTATGAATGACTTTTAATTTCTGAAAATAATAAAAATGGTATGTATTTGCAAAAATATTGCATAGTAAATTAAGTTATAATGGTCCTGTCATGCCCTAGAACACTAGAAATATTTTACAAAGGTTTAATGTGCTTGAGCTCATGACAGGTCACTAATGGAGTCAATTTAATGTATGTCTTAGAAAGCTTTTAAAATATATTTTCTATAGATCAGCCCCCAGATCACTACTTTCCCCAATAATTAATCACATATAGCAAATAAGTAAATTAAACTGATAGAGGTTATACTCACTCTCACTTAACATTATTTATGTGTAAATATAAATTGAACATGTCACAGACTTCTGTACTTTTCATTTTATCAGAGAAATAGCAAAAATCCATTCTTCATTTCATTTATCCACTCCCTCTGCTGTGTTAGAGTTCATGTGTTGAGTAGGTCATGACACAGAGGTAGGTCATATGAACTGAGCAACTAAATATGGATGGTAAGTGAGAATTTTAAAGTTACTACTAGACAGTTTACTATACCAAAATAGTATTTTTTTTTACTGCAGATCCATGTTGTAACTGTTAAATTACAACAATTTTTATATAAAAATATGACAAATAATACAAAAGGTAAGTTTTCATTTAGAGATAATTATCTGTTAATTATTAACCCCTTTGATGTTTATATAAATATGAATCGATTTCTTTTATTAGCATGTGCTTTACTTATTAATAATTCTTCATTATCTTTGAGAAAATACCACTTATATCATATTACCTCTGCATAATTAATGATTCTATATAAATGTCAAGTCTTCTGTACGCAAGTATTCCAAAATTCTTGAAACAATACTGGAACTGGAGCACAAAATATCACTGATGAAGGAAAGCTTGAAATAAACTATTTCTAGTATTTTTCTGTGGGAGAAACAAATTCTAACAAAATACTTTATAAAAATTATACAAGAATATTTCAACTGCATATTGTCTACTAGAAAATGTTACTATATATTTCCTAAAATATTCTATTAATCATCATTGGTTCATGCAAAGT
The DNA here is from genome assembly GCF_030254825.1 of Meriones unguiculatus. Taxonomy (NCBI): domain Eukaryota; kingdom Metazoa; phylum Chordata; class Mammalia; order Rodentia; family Muridae; genus Meriones; species Meriones unguiculatus. The sequence goes on from NC_083360.1 coordinate 6,053,825, forward strand.
TTGAGAATTACTTAAACTAATGAGGAGTGGATAAGTTTTTGGATTTGATCTTCCTAAAAAATCATTTTGCTTGTAAAATATACATGACACATGAAATGTCATTCTTTTCAATTATTGCAGATCACTTTAAGTCATGTAATGAGGAAATTAGCAAAAAGACCAACAGAGCAAAAAATCCTGTGCTGAGTGAGGGCATGAGGAGACAGATACTACAACCAAGGGCCATGTATGGAGAGGACTTAGACCTCCTGCTCATAGGAAGCTCATAGGCTGCTCAGTCAAACAAATGGGTACCCTAATAAGGGAAACAGGGACTGTCTCTGACATCAACTCAATGGCTGGCTCTTTGATCACCTCTCCCTGAGGGGTGCAGCCTTTCCAGACCACAGAGGAAGATGATGCAGCCAGCCCTGATGAGACATGATAGGTTAGGATCAGAGGAAAGAGGAGGACCTCCCCTATCAGTAGACTAGAGAGAAGGCATAGGGGGAGAAGAGGGAGGGAGAGTGGGACTGAGAAGAGATGAGGGAAGAAACTGCAGTGAGGATACCAAGTGAATAAATTGAAATAAATAAATAAATAGAAAACAGTACTAGAAATTCTATAATCAGACAAAAATTATTTTTTTCTGTTACAAATCTGAGAATATACATATATATATGTTATTGAATGACAGGTACCTAATTATACCTTATATTTCCCCACATTTCCAATTCAACAGTAATAATATATACATAAAATGCTCAAATTGCAAAAATGGGTTGTGCAAGCTATTAAAGGAGAAAATTATCAATCATATGAACTATGAATAATATGCACTACGTAATGACTAGATTGGAAGGACATGACAATGGGTAAAAAAATACAGGAACACACACGGGAAATGTGAAGCCTCTGAAAACATCCACTCCCTGATTAGATAGTACTGTGGAGCAATTTGAAACATCCACTTTCTGATTGGATTTGATTGAATTTAAAATCTGTCGAAGATGAAACATGCCTGGCAACATTTTCTACTGATAAGCAATGGTTGCAACCATGAGTCTGTGGGGAAACTATTATTATAATGTTGCAAAATAGACATGGTATTAAACTAAAATTCTGACTCTTGGTCTCCTTGTGGAGTTTCTGTCCTATCCAGGTCTTTCTGTCTCTCCCTTCTTCCATAAGATTCCTTGCACTCTGCTCAAAGTTTGGCTGTGAGTCTTAGCATATGCTTTCATACACTGATGGGCAGAGACTTTCAGAGGCCCTCTGTGGTAGGCTCCTCTCCTGTTCCCTGTTTTCTGCTGCTTCTGATGTCTATCCTGTTTGCCCTTCTGAATGAGGATTAAGCATCTTCCCTAGAATCATCCTTGTTGTTTAGCATCTTTAAGACTATAGATTTTAGTATGTTTAGCCTACTGTACAATGATAAGTGATACTAGCCAATGATATGTGTGTCTTTCTGAGTTACCTCACTCAGTATGATCTTTTCTCTTTCCATCCATTTGCCTGAAATTTTCATGATTTCCTTGTTTTTAATTACTGAGTAGGATTCCATTGTGTAAATCTACACCCAGGAAGGCTTGCAGAGATTGGTGAATCAATCAAGGACCATTCCAGGAGAGGATCTAGACTCCCTGCTCAGATATGGCTCAGCTTCCATGGGGGTTGCCTAGTGAGGAGAGCAGGGGAAGGCTTTGGCATGAATTTGGTTGACTACCTTTTTATCACCTCCACCTGGAAAGGTGGCTTTACTAAGCCACAGAGATGAAACCGGATAGGCTAGGGTCAGATAGAAAGGGAGTAAGATCTCTTCTGTCAGTGGACTAGGGAAGGGGCACAGTGGGAGAAGAGGGAGGGAGAGTAGGGCCCGGAGGAGACAAGGGAGGGAGCTACAGCCAGGATACAGAATGAATAAATTATAAAACCCAACAAACTAACTAAAATTCTAATGATTTATCATTTTGTTCTCAGATCCATGTATCGTTCTTAGCTCTCCTCTGAAGTTCTTGTTTGTGGTAGACAGGTATTAACACAGTGACTCACAGTAAAAAGGTACAGAATAAAAGCCTGGAGAATATTTATTCATGAATGTTTTCATCTCTTTTTCTAAAGTCTTACCTCTTAGATGGAAACTACCCTCAATTGGTGGAATCTTTTTTTTTTTTTTTTTTCTCACCAGGGCACTTCATCTCTTGAAGGAGGAAAACAAGGCCCTGTGGTTGTAGGCAGCCTTCTTCTGGTCTGTGGAGGTCTGACCATACCAAAGGCTAGGACTGGTAAACACACGAAAAAGACTTTCAAAGATATGGAGAGGTAGGAAGAAGAAATGAATGAAGATAACGGGCTTGGAGACTCATCTTGCAAACTGGTCCTCTCCCTTACCCATCTAGATTAGCATGACCAGGAGCTCTTTGATCTTATCTGCTTGAAATCTTCCAATTCTGGCTGAACAATGGATTTGGGGTCTACAGCTCAGTTTTAGAGGACTGTTAATTCAGAACATGGCTGCTCTGGCAAGAGATCACATACAAAGACCTTCTAGGTCTGAATGATCCAGCTGGAATACAAACCTGCCTTTAATCCAGGAGACAGGCAAGCAGATTTGAGTTCAAGGCCAGCCTGGTATAGAACAGGTCTCAAGTAAAAAAAACCTAGGCCCAGGCATGCTGATACACGTCTTTAATTCCAAGCAATGAACATGAAGTTAGTTTGTAAAAGGAAGCACCCATGTTTGAAAACCATGCCTAATTGAAAGGCAGAAAAGGTGACAAATAAGAGAAGATTTGACAGAATAGGATATGTCCAACTCTCAGGAGAAGCAAGATGAAAGAGAAGCTAATTAAGGGGCAATGCAGAGTGAGAAAGGCAATTTCTTGGGACAGTGAGAGAGATTAAGAGAGAAAACTCAGGTGAAGACTGAATGAGGCAGAGAATGAGAAAGAGACAGGAGATTAGGAAAGATTGCTGCATTTAGTTTGATGCCAAGCAGAGCAATTCAGAGGCTGGGACAAAAGCCAGATTGTATAAATTATCTGGGAGAAGAGTTTGAGCCAGAGCAGCCAGATTAAACCAGCCAGCCCAGAGCTCTGTAAGAACAAGTAAGGGTGAGCTTATTAAGCAGTAAGTCTTAGAGGCTGAAAATACTTTAGACCTAGGTTAAATTGTGTGGAGGTTAGAAGCTAGGCCTAGGTTAATCAGACAGAGACAGTAATCCTCCCAGACAACAACTGAAACAGGTAAAAAGTTCCTTTTACCCTCATTTCCTTTGGTCTGTTTTCCAACATGTCCAAACCTAAGATGGATTAGAGAGGGGATGTCTCAGGAGAGATGGTGGGTTCATAAGCTTAAAAAATCCCAGTTTCCTTCCTCCTCCTTCACTTTCCTTACACAGGGAAATCCATCAAGACTGACTATATTGCAAAATGTAATAGAAATATTTATGATAAAATCAATTCATGAAAGAAATAATTTTCCACAAAATCTACTTCTATTCCTGATATCAACATTTAGAAAACTGAAAAGGAAGCATTTTTGTTGTTGGAATACATGAGTAAATCTTTCTGCCTTTTCTCTAGATGACTATGTCTTGAGGGTAGACCCTGGACATTTCTTTTAGTTTGAGAAAAACAAAATTAAAACTACTTTGAAATTCTGTTTTACACAGTCAACAGAATGACCAAGATTAAAAAAAAAAAAATGACAGCAAATAATAGCAGTGATGGTGAGGACATAAAACTTCTTTATTTGCTAGTGAAAACTGGGACCAGTCACTATGGAATTCCTTGTGGAGGTATCTTATAAACCTAAAGTAGATATGCCACAAGATCCAGCTTTGCTACTGTTGGGCATATACTCAAAGGATTCTGTCTTAATACAAAGGTGATTACTCACTGATCTTCATTTCTGTTCTACTTAATAGCCAAAAATTGCAATAGCCGTCTAATGATTGTATGTCATCTAATGATTAGGTAATGAAAATATGGCACATTTACACAATCAAATATTATTAATCTACTGAGGAAAGTGAAACCATGAAATTTGGAAGTAAATGGAAGGAGCTAGAAACAAACATTCTGAGTGAGCCACCTGAAATGTGCCATTAAGTATCTTGTGTGATTCTGATTTAGACAGAATAAACAAAGCTGAAGTTTAAAATCTACAAAATACATAAATAAGGGCAAATGCATGCTCCTTCTGAGGGAGCTTTCCTCTGATAAACCCACATAACAGAGTGTCATTGATTAATGGAATTGTTATTACCCAAGGAGAAGCTGGAACAGGCTTGTCATCCCAACACTCAGGGAGACAGAGGCAGGTTTATCGGCGTGAGTTCAGTGACAGCCAGGACTACAAAGTGAGTCTAGAAGAGCCAGTGCTGCGTAGAGAAACCCTGTCTCTCAAAACAAACAAACAAACAACAAAAATATTTTATCTTTTGAACATGTTTTCTGTAATGATAAATGACACTACTAGAGCTATGCTATAGTCCCAGAAAGTAGGAGAATATTTAACTAATAGTACCTCACTATGGTACTTTCAACAATAAATACCTAGATATAGTATTTTGCTGAACGATCGAGCAGGAGCTAACGCAGACGTCAGTACCCAAGAGTGATGATGCTACGGAGAGCATAACCTTGTTTTTCTTTTTCTTTTTCCTTGTTTTCTTTTCTTTGAGGAATGTGAGTGACTCCGAAGAGAAAATTACTTGCATGCTGCATGCAGTGTCTGACGTGGCATGGCAGGGGCAGCCTGGAGAACAGTCCTCTCGGTAATGGAGACTGTGGAAGGCCGCCTCGCAAGCTTGCGGAAGGAAGACAGCCACCGCATTAAAGGACGCTCTTGCAATCTTCTGACAAGAATGTGGCTGTTTTCTTGCCATGTCTCGAGAACTTTCCTGAGACTACATGATAAAGTAATGAACTAATTTCTTTGATAGGAGAAATCATAATGCTGAGTAACTTTGAGTCTCTGACGTCTTACTATTTCTCATGTAACAAGGGTTTGCAGGTTCCGAAACTAAGGGGAAGAAATGGGATGGGAAGTTCCGTTCACTGTCATTGTTAGTGACTCACTAGAAAAAAAAAAAAATGTTAACATGAAATTATTTTCTACTGGCCCAGAAGTTTTGCTTATGAAGGAAGAGTATTGGAGAAAAAAATATAAGAACTACAAAAGGATTCTGTGAGATGGGAGGAAAGAACTGCCCCTAACTACCATCATAAGTCAAAGCAATGGCTACGGTATTAGGAGGAGTTACCGGTCCAGACCACTAGGGAGGAATTTCTTCCCTTACCTAAAATGCAAGTAAGATACATTTTGTACAGATCTTTTAAGACATCTCTTGTGACTAAGGTCAATGAGGACTACAACATAATCCAGGAAGATTGATAAAGGATCCACACCCTTTAGAGATGAAGGTATGGATCACACTTATACGGAAATAACTTAGATGTTTTCTGAGGGTAAATGAAACCCAGAAGATGGCCATAAAGACCAGCTAAGGACACCTGACACACTAAAGAAATGACTACTATAACTGACATGATTACTTCTATCCTCTTTTATTAAGAACATATTTTGTATATATACATTTCTCTTTATATATATTTTAGAACATTTGTAATTTTAAAATAATTTTTCTTAATTTCATTATAATTATTATTATTAATTAAATTTTATTCACTTTGTTTTCAGGCTGTAACCCCCTTCTCCATATCCTCTTTGTTCCACCCTCCCTCCCTCTTTCTCCACGATGTCCCTCCCTCTTTCTCCACTATGTCCCTCTCCTAGTCTACTGATAGAGGAGGTCCTCCTCCCCTACTATCTCACTCTAAACTATCAGGTCTCATCAGGACTGTCTGGATCCTCTTTCTCTGTGGTCTAGTAAAACCATCTCACCAGGGGGAGGTGAGCAAAAAGCAGACAATTAAGTTCATGCCAGTGACTGCCCCTGCTCCCCTTACTAGGGAACCAGATAATTTATATATATTATATATATATAATATATATATTATACATATGTGTGTGTGTGTGGTAATTATGAAACTCTGAAAGATTATTTTGGATATATTCTCAGACATTTTTTTCATCTATATCATATGTGAGTACAATTTTTAATATGTTAGGAAATATTCATAATCACATCTATATTTTCCAGGAATATTTACATTCTTAACTCCAACAGGTAAGCGATAGCATCCCCCCAATTGTGTGCCATCATTTTGTTGATTGTTTTCTTTAAGACAACCAGGCATTTTAATGTATTTGCCACTTATATTTCTTTGTTTTAAAGATATCTTCTTATTTCTATTATCCATTATTGAATTAATAGCTTTTCTTCCTTTGTTTAAAATATATCTAATGAATAATTAATAATCACAATATATAAATTATTGAAAATTTAAACAATAAATTAAAATAATCCTTTCCTAGTCTTTCAAACTTCATAAATGCTTCAAGGAAAAAACTACTGCAACAGAGTGCACATTATTTTGATTACTCAACATTTTTATTTTAGCATGCCTAAAATCATAAAGAATAATGAATGTTTATGTCCAAAAGAAATACCAGATTTAGAAATTATAGGAAAATAAGCAATATTTTAAATATTTTAAACTTAAAAAGCCCAGTTTTTATTTTAATCTCTCTGGTATATATGAAACCTTCACTTCCATCCTTCAACTATGACATAGAAGAAGACATACTAAATAAGGAATACATTGAATTAAATCAGATATTCAGGCCAACTGTGACTTTCAATTTAGTCTCTTTTAAATAACCATTATTTTTTCTCTCTAAAGGAATCTCTAATTAGTGGTCAGCTGTGGTGTAAAGAAAAGAACCGTGTTGCTGATGAAATAATATTCACCTTTTAAATTTTCCCCCTTAATTGTGGGTATATTATTTATAAAAGTATATGTTTTGCATAAAAATTACTAATTCTCTATTGTTAGTATTGTTTATAATATGATAAGTTATTCTAGCACTCTAAATGAGCTTAATTAGCACAAATAACTTCAGTAAATATAAAAAGCAATAGAAATTATGCAAAGTAGAAGTAAGAAAATTGTGAGATTTGGCATCATAAAATCTGACATCATTAGCCATGCAAAGAGAAAGTAAATTGAAGTGAGCCAATGGTTTTTAATCACCTACACGTACAAAATTTCAATATCTTTCAAAAAGTTAGAACATTTTACTCATCAACTTACAGCAACACAGAACCTATAAGCATCTCAATATCCAGCTTCATAATCAATGTAACTAACGTTCTTTGATCTTTTCAGCAGGTAGTTTTCTTCAGTGTCTACAAATCCAGCTTCATAGTCCATATTCTAATTCTAGACCTATAACTTACTTTAATAATTCAGCAAATTAATATTCTGTTATTATTTTTCTATAAATTTAGAATATTAAACATTTTCTTCAATGTTATGAGAATTAATTATTGAATATTCATAAAGTTCCTACTAATTTGAAAGTAGGATAACCAGTAGTATTTATTCTACATTTAATAGATATCTTAATGAGTGAAACTCATGAAATATTGTTTACTACCACTGAAATGTAAAATTCGATTTCAGAAATGAAGGCAAGGAGTAAGTAGAGAGCATTAAATTTATGTCAAAAAAGAAAATACATGGAGAGATAAGTCTCCATATGTTGTATTATGAACTTAAGTTGCTTGCTTTCAGAAAAATGGGTAAAATAATTAATTAAACACAGCACTGATTTGAATCTTCTTTGGTTTGTTTTTTAACTATGTGTGATTCTTTTAATATTTTATGTTAATTAAACATGCATTATTATAAATTTATTAGTTAATTTCTATGTTTTAATTATGTTTCTGGAAAGCATGTGTTGGAAATTTCACACCACCTCTTCAATGTATTTTTAAGTGTTGGAATGTGGAAAATGATGGAAAGTGTTTAGGGTATGAGGATGCTATAATATTAATTAATATTTGTAATAATAATAATTGTAAATATGATTCGGATTATCGCTTTTATCTAGTACTTTTCTCAACTATCCATTATATTAAAATGAGTGAACAAAGCCCTCACCAACTCAATCTTCAATCATAGATAGACTACCTTACAGAGTGAAATAGACTTACTATTCCTTAGTTAGTTTGTAGAATTATGTTTTAACAATATAGACACAGAAAATAAATAATACAAAAAAGTTTGCTTTAATAATGTTTCAATTTAAATAACAGTAGTGACAGTTTGTGTTTTAATAGCTTATAAATACTAAAATGTATCTGAATGAATGAGAAAAATCATAGATCAAGTTGACACCTGCAGTTGGGATAAGGTAGGGATTTGTTTGGTTAGTTGGTAAAGTGTCAACATTTCTCCTACAACCTTTTGTTTTGTGAAATGGAGTTTTATCACTATGAACTTTTGGAGTAATAAATTTAAGAATAATCAATAATATGAAGCCCATAGCACTAAAGCCATTGCTCTTTCAGAAATGATTGATAGAATGGCCTGGTTTTAAAACTAACCTGTCCAGTTTTGTTGCATGACAAATAGCATCAACAAGAATATTTTGGGAATAAAAATAAGTAAATTCCTCCCTAAATGCTTATGGTCTGAGATAAGCACCACACTGCAAAGCAGATCAGCATTCTGTATTCCTTAATGAAGAAAATTTAGTGAAGCAGAATTGATGCACGAAGAGAATAATGGCATTTCTTAAGTCATATTCAATTTAAAAGGCTTTTGATCAAAAAGCTAGCTTAGAGCAACAGATCATTCACTACACAATAACTTTATCACATACCTTGCTGGGTGGTTGGCCACTGAAACACAAAAGTGCTTATGTTGCGAATAAGACTAAAGAAGAGTAATTAAGCTATGAAAGTGAATGCAGATAGAGTGTTGTGGTGCTTTGAGAAAGCCATGACTCTTTCAATTAGCTCAGACGACCGTGGACTCGTTCAATTTATAATGAAGACACAGACATTTATTAGTTAAGTGTTAAGATGCTGTTATCAAAAAATGCCTACCCTTTTTAAAACCAGGTATTATTTAGAATAATATCTGGCTTAACTAATGTTTCTTAGTCAAACCTGAAAAGAAATGGGTGATATTACTGTTACTACTACTACTGTTATTATTACTGTAAGTATAAATGAAGAAAAGATTACAAAGTGCACCTTTAAAAGAATCACCGTAAAATAGCATACATGCTCTTTGTTAAACCTAACAAATATTTTAGAGTCAGTTGCTATTTTTGTTTCTTAATATTGTTTTTTAAGGCCCTAGGAAAGATGCCTAATCCCCATTCAGAAAGGAAAATAAGACTCATAACCAAACCTTTGGCAGAGTGCAGGGAATCATATGAAAGAAGGGAGAGTAAGTATGACATGGAAAGGAGAGGAGTTCCACAAGGACCAAATATATCTGGGCACAGGGGTCTCATATGAGACTGTTTATCCAACCAAGGACCATGCATGGAGATAACCTAGAACCCCTGCTTGATGTAGCCCATGGTAGCTCAGTAACCAAGTGGGTTACCCTAGTAAGGGAACAGGGACTATTTCTGGCAGGAACTCAAGGGCAGGCTCTTTGACCCCCCCCCCCAAGGGAGTAACAGCCCTGCTAGGCCACAGAGGAGGACTTTGCAGCCAGTCCTGAAGACACCTGATAAAACAGGGTCAGATGAAAAGGAGGAGGTCCTCCCTTATCAGTGGACTTGGAAAGGGGCAAGGAGGAGATGAGAGAGGGAGGGTGGGTTTGGGAGGGAATGTGGGAGTGGGATACAGCTAGGATACAAAGTTAATAAAATGTAACTAATAATAAAAAAAGAAAACAAGATAAACATCAGAAGACAGGGGACAGGACAGGAGCCTATTAAAGTGGGCCTCTGAAAACCTCTATCCAGTAGAGTATTGAAGCAGATGCTGAGAATCACAGCCAAACTGTGGGCAAAATGAAGGGAATCTTATGGAAGAAGGGGGAGATAGAAAGACCTGGAGGGGCAAGAGTTCCACAAGGGGACCAACAGAACCAAAACAAGTCTCTGCCCACAAGAGACTTTTGATGAAAACTTATTTTTCTTTAAGGAATATCAGATTATGTATTTTATTTACCTGATCTTGATTCAGCTTATTTAAATGCAACCTATCAAGAAAATTATCCTTTTCATTTAGATTTTCAAATTTTGTTACATATAGGGTTTTTTTTATAATTTTTATTTTTTATATTAATTACAGATTATTTACTTTATATCCCAGCTGTAGCCCACTCCCTCATTCCTTCCCAATCATACCCTCCCTCCCTCCTCTCCTCTCTGCCCCTCTCTAAGTCCACTGACAGGTGAGGTTCTTTCCATCTGGCCCTAGCCTATCAGGTCTCATCAGGACTGGCTGCATTCTCTTCCTCTGTGGCCTGGTAAGACTACTCCCCTATGAGGGGGAGGTGATCAAAGACCAACCCAGTGAGTTCATGTCAAAGACAGTCCCTGTTCCCCTTACTAGGGTATACCCACCTGGATACTGAGCTGCCATGGGCTACATCCGAGCAAGGGTTCTAGGTTATGTCCATGCATGGTCCTTGGCTGGAGAAACATTCTCAAACAAGACCCCTGTGCCCAGATATATTTGGTCCTTGTGGTGCTCCTGTTCTCTTGAGGTAAGAAATAATAAATCTTTAGGTTTCCTAAGTGTCTCTTCTTATGTTTCCACTTTCATTCATGATTTTGTTGATTTGGATATTGTCTCTCTGCCTTTTCATTAGTTTGGCTAAGGGTTTGTCTATCTTGTTGATTTTCACAAAGAACCAGCTCTTGATTTTGTTGATTTTTTTTAACTTGTTCTCTTTGTTTCTAATTTATTGATTTCAGCTCTGAGTTTGGTTATTTTCAGCCTTCTACTCCTCTTGGGTGTCTGCTTCTTTTATTTTTTCTAATGCTTTCAGATGTGCCATTAAGTTACTAGTATGAGATGTCTTTAATTTCTTTTTGAAGGCACTTGTATCTGTTCAGGCTTTTTTATGACCTGACTATATGGTTAGTTTTGGAGAAAGTTCTAAGATGTACTCTTTTTGTGCTTGAAAGAAAATTGCTGTAGACATCTATTAGGTCAATTTGATTTAAGACCTCTATAAGTGTCATTTTTTCTCTATTTAGCTTCTGTCTCAATGATCTGTCCCTTGGTGACAGTACTGTGTTTAAGTCTCCCACTATTAAAGTGTTGAGATCAAAGTGTAAATTAAGTTTTTTTTCCTTTTATTTCTGTTTTTTTTTTTTGCATTTTTATTAACTATTATTATTCATTACAACTTATTCACTTTGTATACCGGCTGTGGCACTCTCCCGCATCTCCTCCAAATCCCACCCCTTTTCTCTCTTCTCCCCCCATGCCCTTCCATTAGTCAACTAATAGGGAGGACCTCCTCTTCTTCTATCTGACCCTAGTCTATCAGGTCTCTTAAGGACTGGCTGCATTCTCTTCCTCTGTGGCCTGGCAAGGCTGCACACCCCAGGAGGTGGTGATCAAGGAGCTTGCCACTGAGTTAAGCCAGAGAAAGCCCCTTCTCCTCTTAGTAGGGTACCCACTTGGAGACTGAGTCTATAGGCTACATCTGAGTGGGGTTTTAGGTCCCTTCCATACATTGTTCTTGGTTGGAATATCATGTTCTTCAGGACACCCAGGGTTCAGTTTTTATGGCTCTGTTGGTCTCCTTTTGGAGCTCCTGTCTAATTCCCCCTTCTGTTATAAAATTCCACACATTTTGCCCAAAGTTTGGCTATTAGTCTCAGTCTCTGTTTCAATACCTCTATCAGTGCAGTCTTTCAGAGGCCCTCTGTGGTAGGCTCTTGTCCTGTTCCCTGTCTTCTTCTGCTACTGACATCTATCCTATTTCCCCTTCTAAATGAGGATTAAACATCTTTCCTAGGGTCCTCCTTATTGTTTAGCTTCTTTAGCAGTACAAATTTTAGTATGTTTATCTTATATTATAAACCTAACAACCACTTATGAGTGAGTATATTCAATGTGTGTCTTTTTGTTTCTGGGTTACCTCACTCAAGATGATAGAAATGAAAGAGCCCTTGTGTTTGGTGCATAGAAGTTCAAGATTGTGATGTCCCCAAGGTAGATTTTTCCTTTGATGAGAATTAAGTGTTCTTCCCTATCTATTTTGAATAAATTGGTTAAAGTCTATTTTATTATATATGATGGCTACTCCAGCTTGCATCTTGGGTATATTTGCTTAGAAAACCTTTTTCCAGCCCTTTCCTATGAGAGAGTGTCTATGTTTGTTGCAGAGGTGTGTTTCTTGAGTGCAGCAGAATGTTGGATCCTGTTTCTGTAACCATTCTGTTAGTCTGTGGCTTTTTATTAGAGAGTTGAGTCCCTTGATGTTGATAGGTAATAGTGACCAATGACTGTCAGTGCCTTTTATTGTGGAGTTGGTGATAGTATGCTTGTGTGCTTGTTTTCTTTTGCTTTTGTGTTGTGAACATGTCTTTATCCTTGTTTTCTTGAGTGCCGGTTGTCTCAGTTAGGTTGGCATTTTCCTTGTAGTATCATCTGTAGGTCTGGGTTGCTGCATATATAGTGTTTAAATTTAGTTATGTCATGGAACATTTTGTTTTCTTCATCTACGTTATTTGAAAATTTTGCTGGATATAGTAGTCTGGGTTGGCATCTGTGATCTGTTAGTGTCTGTATGATATTGACAAGGCCCTTCTGACTTTCATAGTCTCTGTTGAGAAGTCTGGTATGATTTTGATAGGTCCACCTTTATATGTTATTTGTCTTTTGTTTTTGTTTTTGTTTTCTTGCTGCTTTTATTTTTTTCTTTGTTCTGTAGATATAGTATTTTTTGTTTTGTTTTGTTTTGTTTTTATGTGGCAGGGGGAAATTTCTTTTCTGGCCTAGTCTATTTAGTGTTCTGTGAGCCTCTTGTATGTTTAAGGGCATCTCTTAAGGGTGGGAAAATTTTCCTCTATGGCTTTCTTAAAAATATTTTGTGAACCTTGGAGCCTGGAATCTTCTTTTTCATCTATTTACATGATTTTTATGTTTCTTATTTTCATGATTTTTTGAATGTTTTGTTCTAGGAACTTTTTTCATTTTTATGTTTTCTTTGACAGATGAACCGATTTCTGAAATTGTATATTCAAAGACTAAGATTCTTTTCTCTGTCTCTGTATTCTGTTGATGATGCTTATATTTGTGGTTCCTGATGTCTTCTCTATGTTCTCCAAATCCAGGATTTTGTCTGTTTTTATTTATTAATTGATTTTAATTCTATTTTCATGTCTTGAAAGATTTTATTCATTTCCTTCACCTGTTTGATTGTGGATTTCTCTCTGTCCATGATGGAATCTAATTTTTTTTTGTTCATTTCCTCTTGGTGTGCCTCTAATAACTACATAATCATATATTTAACATCATTTTTAGCTGCAATAGAATATCCATTGATTGGGGGGGATTCTCGTGAAGCCATGATGTTCTGGCTTTTGTTGATCGTATTCTTATCCAGGCTAAGAGTCAATGGTTGTCTGTAGCCTTGACTCTTTGTTCCTGGAGCCTGAACTGCAGACTGGGTCTACCTGTGTCTGGAGTCTAGAGTAGTCTACAGAAAGCTGAGAGTTTTCCAGTGACTCAGGAATGGGTGCTGGAGATTCCCATATGGTTAACATGGTTGAGAGAGGAAGCCACAAATATTGAACTGTGAAATAGAGCAGGGGAATGAATGTTGTCAAAGATCAGTTTCTTGGTGAATAGCAGCACTTGATTTACAAGAACAGATTTGATTTTATAATGGGGTTATAGGACAATGTCCCTTAGAGGCTTTGATCTTGCTATAAAGTTGAGGACCCTGGGATAAAGTCTGCCTTATTTACTAAGATTGTACAAAGCTCTGGGAAAGACTTTACATATTTCTTGCAAAGATTATTTTCAGCTATGAACAAAGACATATCAGGCCCTGATGGTACAGAGGTGTTGATGGAGATGCTAGCATTTAAGAATGTGAACATTGAATTTAAAATTGTTATTAAGTCATTTGAGGCATGAGCAGTGCCAAATATGAGTGGAAAAGGAACACAAACAATATTACTTTTTCTCATGAGTATCTGTTAGTATCTTAGGACAAGCTATTGCTAAGTGTCTCCAATATCAAAATGCTGGTGCTTCATTTTTGGAAAATTCAATCATTTACAAAGAAATTGTAACCAAGCTGCTAAAAACCTCATATCTCAAAATGCCAGGTACATTAACTTTGTGAAAAAGGATATTTTTCACCAACGCAGTGAACAATCCATTTCTTCCAGTAAGGGAATAATGAAAATGAAGACTCTGGTTTCCATGTTTTGCAGACATTGTGGCAAAGGATACCATTAGACCAATGAGTGCAGGTCCAAGAGGTATATCCAAGCCAACTTCTTGCCATGGGATATTTTGCTGGATACAGCAAAAAGTATGAACTCTTTCAGACAAGAGCAGCCTAGAGTCACTGGGTTATAGGGGAAAAAAGCCTTGATATCAAAAAGTGTTCACTTAATCTAAGAGTCACAGTTTAAAATTTCTCACAAAACATATTACAATTAATGAGTTAGAAATGGGAAATGTAGTGAGAATTTTTGTTTCTTGAAAAACACAGACATGTTACAGAAATGTGTTTTTGTTATGTTTTTGATATGTTCCTCATATCCCAGGTGTGGGATATGAAGACTGCTTTAGATTGTCAACAGCAGCTGACTATGATTTGTCTCAGGCTCTGGCAAGGGTGTGATTTTACCAGCTGAAGATAGTTTATGTTTGGAATTCTGCAGACTCCTCAGAGGGTATAAATGCTAGATCCCCAAGTGGGCCTGGATGGCAGCTGCTGCTCCCACTGCTGTTGCTGGTCCTGCTTGCTAGATTGATGGTTGGAGACATATTCAGAATAAAGATCAAAATTTCTCCAAGAAACTTGACACCCCTAATCAACAAGAAGTAGTGTAATGATACCAATGCCACCATTCTAACCTTCTTACTCTCCTCTGCATTTTCATTATGGTGTAGAGAGGTAGGGAAAAGAACCCAATAACATAATCAAAAGTCTGGCAACAGTGGTAGTATACCTATCTGTGGGTATAAGGATGAGATTTAAAATACAGTTGAGATCAGAATAATGAGAAGTCTCCTTTTGCTAGGGAGGAAGGAAGGAGGTAAATACAGAAAAAGAAAAGAGATGAGGGACAGATGACATCAAGGTTGTTTGATCAAGCCTCAAGATATTATAGTCTTTTTATTTATCTGAATTTTGCACAACATATACCATATTTTCAGATGCATGGATTGGTCTGTATATATGGAAGAAAAACCACTTGGGCTGACAATTCTCCCCACAGCATTCATAGACGAACCAAAAATCTTTCAAATCTTGAGCTAGATCTAACCTGATAGTTTCTTTCCTATGGGCTCTAGATTCCTTCCATGTATATATATATATATATATATATATATATATATATATATATACTGCCAAGGGAGGGAAATAGTTAAAAGATCCTTCCCTTCTTCTGATGTCCATCCTCTTTGCCTTTCTGGATAGGAATTGAGCATTTTAGCAAGAGTCCTCCCTCTTGATTGGTTTCTTTAGTATACAGATTTTAGTAGGTTTATCCTATATTATATGTCTATGAGTGAGAATATACTGTGTGTGTCTTTCTGCTTCTGGGATAGCTCACTCAGGATAATTTTTTCCATATCCCACTATTTACCTGCAAATTTCATGATTTCCTTGTTTTTTCATTGCTGAGTAATATTCCATTGTGTAGATGTACCACAGGAGCCTGACATAGGACCTCTGAAATGCTCTGCCCTGCAGACAATCAATGCAGATGCTGAGACTTATGGCCAACCTTTGGGCAGAGTGCAGGGAACCTTATGAAAGAAGTGGGAAACAGTAAGATCTGGAGAGGACAGGAACTCCACAAGGAGAGCAACAGAATAAAAAAAAAAATCTGAGCACAGGGGTCTTTCCTGAGACTGATATTCCAACAAAGGACCATGCATGGAGATAACCTAAGACCCCTGCACAGATGTAGCCCATGGCAGTTCAGTATCCAAGTAGGTTCCATTGTAATAGGAACAGGGACTGTCTCTGACATGAACTGATTGGCCTGCTCTTTAATTACCTCCCCCTGAGGGGGAAGCAGCATTACCAGGCCAGAGAAGAAGAGAATGCAGCCACTCCTGATGAGACCTAATTGACTAGGATCAGAAGGAAGGAAAAGAAGTCCTCCCCTATCAGTGGACTTGGGGATGGGCATGCATGCAGAGAGTAGAGGAAGGGCGGGATTGTGGTGGGATGAGGGAGGGAACCACAGGGGAGATACAAAGTGAATAAAGTGTAATTAATAAAGAATTTAAAAAAAAAAAGATCCTTCCCAGCTTTAACACTTTTGAACATGGCAATATATGTGTAAAGCTTTAATGAGTAGCACTCACATGTCAGTGACAACCAACCAACAGAGAAAGCCTTTGTGGTATGAGAAAGATAGCTTGTTTACTAGGGTTAATGAAGTCATGGACCTCAGAAAAGAATATCTACTATTACCACTAGGCTAGAACAGTATGCTTCCTTATTGCATTAAAAACATTTATTTTGAATATTCAAAATATTTTTAATGACTTGTTCTCCCAAAGACTTTTTTAAATTTTTATTGCAATTTATTCACTTTGTATTCCAGCTGTAGCCCCTCTTTCATCCCCTCCCAATCCTACTCTTCCTCCCTCTTCTCATGCCCCTTGCTCCACTGATAGCAGAGGTCCTCCTCCCTTTCCCTTTGAAACTAGCCTATAGGTCTGATCAGGACCCTCTGCATTATCTTCCTCTGTGGCCTGCTAAGGCTGCTCCTCCCTCACGGGGAGGTCAAAGAGCCAGCCACTGAGTTCATGTCAGAGACAGTCTGTTCCCCTTGCTAGGGAACTCACTTGGAGACTGAGCTGCCATGGGCTACATCTGTGCAGGGGTTATAGGTTATCTCCATGCATGGTCCATTTTTGGAATATCAGTCTCAGAAAAGAACGCTGGGCCCAGATTTTTTGGTTCTGTTGCTTTCCTTGTGGAACTCCTGTCCCCTCCAGGTCTTTCTATCTCCCAATTCTTTCATAAGATTCCCTGCACTCTGCCCAAAGTTTGGGCTATGTGTCTCAGCATCTGCTTTGATACCCTGCTGGGTAGAGTATTTCAGAGGCCCTCTGTGGTAGGATCCTGTCTTATTCCTTGTTTTCACCCACTTCTGTTATCTATCCAGTTGCCTTTCTGAATGAAGATTGAGTATTTTACCCAAGATCCTCCTACTTGCTTAGCTTCTTTAGCTGTATAGATTTAAGTATGATTATCCGAAATATATGTCTTATACTTTTCATTTGCTTAGGAACTTGTTGATGATTTTTGTGTCTTGGTAAAATTTATTTTTTATTTGAGCCTAGTCATGTCAGATCTAAAAAAAAAGAGAATTTAATAATAAAAGAAGACTTCATTGTCTTTTAACGTGATTAAGATTTAATGAACAGTGACAGTGGTTTCCTGTTTGTTTTAAATGACTAGCTATAGTTAGGGTTAAGCTTAGTATTTTACCACAAATAAAATTTTCAGTTTGTCAATATACAGAAATAAGTAAGTTCTAGATTCAATTATATTGTATGTTTTACTTGGATATTTGAAAATATATAAATTCACAATACTGTCTCTGATCAGACAGCATTCATCTCTTATGATAGCTGTTTTACATAAATACACAATTTCTCAGTGGAGTAAATATTCTGACTAGAAAAACTTGGATCTGATAGGGTGAAGTCCTGCTAATCTGAAACACTGTCTTTGTAATGCCAATTTCACTCCAAAACACAAAGCACATTTGAATCATTTTTTTAAGTGAATTGAATAAGAATATATTCACCACTCATTTTTACTCCATGGATTCTGGAATTGATTTATGGCAATCTGCACAATTGGCCAATTTTAAGGGAAATTATTTCAAAGAGAGTTCTCTGTAATTTTGAAGTTACTCTCTTTCCTAGAGGTTACTACATCATTGATAACTGATATTTTTCTTAGAGGTGTTCAATTTCAAATAAACAATTTGAACTTCTTTTTATTTATAATTCAATAATGTCAGGAACAATGAAAGAGGTATTCATCTCCTTGGCAGACTTCATAGAAACATGCATTTATGAAATACTGATATGATTCCTACACTGCATAATAGTAATATGTAGTCAAGGATAACCTGTTTGGAAGACTATTGTATTATAATCCCAATTCTCTGGAGAGTTATTTAATCAAAATAGCTCTATTTAAGTGCACCACAAGAGAAGACCAGAAAAAAGTGTCAAAAGATCAAGGAGAGACAAAGGGCTGGAAATTTCAATGCTAAAGTAATTCAGTGCTAAAAGTAATTCAGTGCTTTGGGGCATTTTTTTTTCTTTTTCTTTTTCTTAAAGTCAAGGTGGGAAAAAAAATCTCAGTAAAGTCAGGAGTATCAGAGCTACAACTGAGATCTCGGAGAATGGCAAAGTAAATTCTCAAACTCATGAACAACTGAACACCCAGATTAAATGTGTTAAATCAAAATGCAAATCCTAATCATACTGTTCTCCTTAATAGTCAGTGTTAGTGAAACCCTAATTAGTAGCATATGAATAGTGCAACCCTTGCGGAACGCATTTTTTTTTCTTAACTCTTCTGAAGCATGTAACTTCGTGTAGACTTTCCTGTAATTCTTTAACCTGAAGTCTACAGATACTTCTGATTTCCAACAAAAAGTTAAATAACATAATGTCCTGGCATAATAAATCAGGTTTAGAGGAATGCATTCTTTTACTATGGAAATGTATGGTAATTACCCTAATAATGAGTAGTCTGTGTGTAATCAACATGCCTAATTATCTTAAACTTTATTTTTGAGGTTAAAACAATATAGGAAGCACTGAAAGTTCTACTGAGCTTTATTCATATTTGTTTTTGTGTGTAGATTCATTAACAGCTTTCCATTGTAAGTTAATACTGGAAGCATTTCTTTCTAAACTATTATCTCAGGTTCTTACTTTTTCCCAGCCTCATAAATAAAATCAATACTCTTGGTTTTTGGTCATTTGTGTTACTATCTGACTGTCTTTGAATTTTTTTATCATTCCAATTTAATAAGCATAACCATAAACTTGTAAAAATTTTGTGATTCATTTTAATAGAATTTAGAACAATTTGTTGACTTTGTCTTTCTCTGGACCTAGTCACATTGTAGAGGATTAACTTTTTATAGCTATATTGCCAATAGTTTGTAATAAGAGGCTTGTATGTATTTGACTATGTATTTCCAGTTAATTTACCTTAAAGAAATATTTAGTTTCTCTTTGTCCTTACTTAACATTATTTGCATGTATTCTCTGGTATTATGACTTAAAATTATCGACTTGCTACAGACCAACTAATCAGGTTATACACACCCATCCAACATGACTCAATGCTTCTTGCTTCTGAGATTGTCCTAGAGTAATGCTATATCCATGGGTTTTATTTTGTTTTATCTTTACTTGGTTTTATTTCTTGAGACAACAGTCTTAGATGGCATAAGCGTAAGCTGCAAACCAGGCTGGCCTCAAACTTGTTGGCGATCCCTCTCTTTTGGTATTCCAGGTATCAGGATAAGAGGCACACACTATCCTCATGCTCATCTACCGATATGTATTTTCACAAAACTCATAGGCTAGACAGTTTGTTTTGACAACCAGGTAGGGACAACAGTATTCTGTGTCTGTCGTAACGAATGGAAAGTGAGGAAGGCATAAAACTGAATTCGTATTCTGACCTCCATGTTCATATTGTAGTACACACTAACTCACATGCACACCTAAGACATAAACATGCAAATCCACAATTATACATTACATAAGTTGACATATTACACACATATATACATCATACACAATGAAGGTTAAAGAAAGAAACCTTACATAAGATGATTTTATGGGGAAAGCAAATTTCTCTGTTCTGGGAAGATCATGTTGTATTGAATATTAATAAACCTATTATTACTTTTGAAAAAGGGTTGCACACATATTTTAGTACCCTATCATTAAAACCAAGGGAGCAGTCCTAATATTAGACATATATTGACTATGTATCTCCCATTTCCCACATTCCTGTGCTTGAGTTGTCTTACCCCCATGAAATTTGAGCAGACATAGTTACGTTGGTCTATGCATACCACTTTGAGATTTCAATAAAGACTAATAAAAAAGGATTAAATTGTCTAACTCAATTTAATTCGGTTGTCTTCTTACTCTATAAAATCGGATCTCCCTGCTAGAGACTGCTAAGTTACTTAACAGTTTCAAAGCTTTCTGAAAACCACCTCAAAACAGCTTAATTTTGCCACTTGATATGTGGTAAAGTGTGTGCAAAGGCTAGACTAGATTCAGATTATGAGGCTTGTGTAATGGAATTCTCTTCTCTTCTCTGTGCTTCAGTGTTTTATTGGTGATTATCCACCTCAAGATTTCCTCAGAGTGTAATTATTAATTACTTCTGAATTCTATTCTTCTGGTTATCATTTCTCCTTTGATTACTCAGTTAAACTACACAGTTTTTCTGATTTTTAGTAAGCCATAAACTGTACGAATAGATATTTAAATCATGAGAATAGATGTTGCTGGGTTTTTTATTTGAAAAATATTCCTTCTCTCATATAATACATCCTTACCCCAGCTTCTCCTTGCTCCTTGCCTCCCAGCTGGGCCAAAGCTTTCCCCTAAATTCATAACCCTGAGTTTTCCTTCAGAAAAGAGGAAGCCTCCAAGAGACAACAATAAAACATGAAAAAAAAAGAGATACAATAGGCAAGAGCCATCAGAAATAATGTGTAAAAATATAAATTAAAATAATGGATTTTTTATATTTTACAACTCAGTACATGATATATGACAAATTAAATATATTTGTAGTAATATAGTTAGAAAAAGGATAATTATTTAAAATTTTAAATTTTGTGAGATAAATGTGCAAAAATGTTTTTACTAAATAGAGAATATGAATATTTGTTTGTGTGTAACAAAAGGAAAATAGCTTTAAAATCATGAGCCGGACATCCAATGTGACACAGTAATGAAATATGGAAAGGAAACAAGATAAAATAAAAACAAACAAAATATACTAAGGTAGCATTTTTTACATGTACATGTAAATAATATTTGAAATATATAACATATATATATATACAGTTAAGAAAGTTCTGCAGCTTTCTTCATGTGTTCACCTCTTTCACAGAATTGCTATCCTGCACTGAAAAAGACTCACATTTTATTGGCCAAATCCCTCAGTCTAAGTTGAGTTTGCAGCTTGTATTCATTGATAGCATATAAAAGAAAATACAATGGTTCATTTCCAAACAATATGTCAAGAACTTTGAGGATTCCTGTTTTGCTTTTGCTCATTTCTTTATTTTACTTTTAGAACAACCCTAGTTTAGTTGCTGGATAATGAAAGACAGGAAGGTGAGTTAGGCAATGTGACAAAGGCATCAAAAGTAGATGAAATATGCCAAGAGAGAGCCATCCTGTAGCCTACTGCAAGTCACAGATTACACAACATGATTGATCTATCAAATAAAAAGAGATGTCCCCAACAAACTTAGAGGACTGGAAGAACTTATCATTTTAATTTTATTTACTGTAGTCATTTGAATAGAAGCAGCTCCCATGTTTCAGGTGTTTGAATGCTTCGTCTATAAGGCGTGGCAATATTAGGCAATGTTTTTGTTGGAATAGTTGTTGCCTTGTTTGAGGAAGTGTGTCACCATGGGGGTAGGCTTTGAGATCTTGTATGCTCAAAGCTATGCCCAGTGTTGTAGAACAGTCTCCTTCTGCTATCTATGGATCAAGATACTGAACCCTCAGCTCCTTCTCTAGCACCTTGTCTGCCTGAATGCTGACATGCTTCTCATCATGAAGACAATGGACTAAACTTCTGATAGTGTAAGTATTAATATTTTTTGTTAGTTTGTTGTGTTGATAAAAGTTGCTATGGTCATGATGTGTCTTTACAGCAATAGGAACCTTAAGACATTTGCTTTACAGTTGTGGGCTATACTAAGATCTTGTACTAACAGGTAATGCTTGAGGAAGACATTAAATGATCTTATAATATATCTCCTTCTAACACATTTTATATACTTCAGTCTGTGTTTTTGAAGAAAAATTCTATCATTTACAGTAGCATGAATAATCTACATTACTACATGTAACTGAAAAGTCTTCGCATATACATATTTTTAATATATACTTTACATTCAATAAACTCTGTTTGCTACCCTGAGATTCTGTATGAATTATACTCATAATGTGTTGTGTTATATTTTTAGAACTCAAACTTATTTGGTCGATTCAAGACTTGCTTAACCATTTTGTCTTTTGTATACAACAAGGCATAGGACAGGAACCTTCCACAGAAGGCCTCTGAAAGACTACCGAGCAAGGTACAGAATGAGATACTGAAACTCATAGCCAAACTTCGGGCAGAGTGCAGGGAATCTTATGGAAGAAAGGGGAGATAGAAAGACCTAGTGTGGAAACTCCACAGGCAGAACAACAGAACCAAAAAATCTGGACTCAGGGGGGCCTGCAGAGACTGATGAATCAACCAAGGACCATGCATGGTGATGTAGCCCCTGCTCAGATGTAGCCCCTGGGCAGCTCAGTCTCCAAGTGGGTTCCCTAGTAAGGGGAGCAAGGACAGTCACTGGCATGAATTTGTTTGTCTTCTCTTTGATCACATACCCTTGATGATGTAGCTTTACTAGGCCACAAAGAAAGAGGATCCAGAGAGTGCTGATGAGACCTGATAGGCTACCGGCAAATATTAAGGGAGAGGACCTTCCCTATCAGTGGACTAGGGAACGGACATAGGGAGGACCAAGAAAGGAGGGTGGATCTGGAAGGAGATGTGGAGGAAGCTACAGAAATACAAAGTGAATAACTGTAATAAATAATAATAATAACAATAAAGAATGAATAAAACAAAAGACTGACTCAAAATACTCCATCCTACTGTCCATTTCATACTCGGGGCTCTCATAGTTCCTCATCCATTACCAAGGACAATTGCCATTAATCTGTGCTCTTTTGTACCATGTTGTTGGTTCTGTTGCTCATTTCTGTTACCATATGATATAAAATATGGTAGCAAATTGATGAAGTCAGACCTATACTATTTCATGTTTAAAATTACCACAATTTCTGTACCCATTCCTCCGTTGATGGACATCTGGGTTGTTTCCAGGTCTATTTCATGTTTAAATGAGGAAATATAAAATAGTTTTCTAGTCCCTTCCGAATGAAAAAATGATGGCATGTTGAATTTTTAATGCTAAATAATTAGACATTAATGGATGTCAGTTTCTATTATTTTATCAAATATTTAAAGGTGATTAATTGAGAAACAAAATGGAAGTCCATAGAGCACTACTAGGCGTCACTGAGAAAGAAGGTCAACATGGAAGCTAGGCTGAGGGCTCACCATAATGTATTGTTGATGGAAGGGCTCTTGGCAGATGGAGCCGAGAAGACATGACATCAACAGTTCCCACAGAAAGAAGACATGGAACTGAAATTGAGTCTGTCTTCAGTAATCCTGAAAGCAGCAACTGAGATGTATCAAGTCCAAACTCTAGCCCTCCTGTTCTGTAAATAGTGGCAAATGTTTCAAACTCTAACTATGGGTCATGTCTCTGGGAGAAACCCATTTTTAAAAATCTGGATTGTTGTGATATACAAGTCACAGTTATCAGATAGAGAATTAGGTTTTACTCTTTTGACAGACATTTTAAATTTTCTATTAAATTTTAAAATTTATTGAAACTTTTTGACCAGATAAATTATGACTATTTCTCCCTGTGATTTAGTGTTGTTTCTTTTTTTCAGTTTAAAACTAAACACAAACAAGCACTTACAGTGTGTGTACAATGTTAATAGTAATGTATCTACTGACTAAAGAACAAAACATTCTTGTAGAATGAATAATATTAATATTTTTCACTGTTTATTTTCTAACATAGTTATTGCAGAGTGAGGATATCCAGAAGCAAAAAGACACATATGGTATATACTCACTTATGAGTGGGATATTAGCTTTATAATATAGGATAAATATACTAAAATCTATAGTCTTAAAGAAGCTAAACAACAAGGAGGGCTTAGGAAAGATGCTAAATCCTCTTTCAGAAGGGCAAATAGGATAGACATCGGAAGTAGGATACATAAGGAACAGGACAGGAGCCTTCCCCAGATGATCTCTGAAAGACTCTACCCAGCAAGGTATAGAAGAAGAGACTGAGATTCATAGCCAAACTTTGGGCTGAGTGCAGGAAACCTTATGGAAGAAGAGGGAGGGAGAGAGACCTGGAGGGGACAGGAACTCCACAGGAGAACAACAAAGATGAACTCAGTGGCTGGTTCTTGGATCACCTCTCCCTGGGGTGTGCAACCTTGCCAGGCCACAGAGTAAGATATTACATCCACCCTTGATGAGACCTGATAGGCTCTGGTCAGATAGAAGAGGAGGAGGTCCTCCCTTATCAGGGGACTAGGGAAAGGGCATAGGAGGAGAAGGGAGAGGGTTGGTGGTACTAGGAGGACAAGAGGGAGGGGGCTGCCGTGGGGATACAAAGCGAATAAAGTGTAAAAAGTAAATAATAAATGAAATTTTTAAAAATCCAGTGCTACCTATTAGGATTGTGAGTCAGTCTGGCTCTACTTTGTCAGTTGGGTTCCCTGAAGATCTCATTTACTACAGCAGTAATCTGGTCAAAAGATGTTGCAGGCCAGGCTATGCCCACCTGTTTTTTGAAGCCCTTTATTTAGTGGTGGTTCCCTTGAAAATCTCCTTTCTAAAATGTATTCACTGTAAAATTACCATTTCCATCTTTTATTTTATGCTTTTTCACTTATCTCTTGGCAGTGATCCGTGTTTAGAAGCTTTGAAGTTCCTTCTCTGATGATGATGATAATTTTCATTATTATTGCCACTGTATTAACTTTCTGTAAAGTTTCTATCTCTAGCACAGTGAAACAGTGTGCACATCCTAGGTTTTTCTTTCTTTTGGCTAGTTACTTCAACATTCCATGACAGTCTGGAATATCCTAGTTTGTTTTGTCACATGGAAAGTTCATTCATCCACCTGGTATTATTATTTTTGTTTTTATTATCTCTGTTAAAACTATCTCAACCAGAGCCTGCTGAGTGCTCTTTAGAGAACTTAAGGCTCTGTATTTGTATATTGCTGTTATGTTGATTCAGATAAATCTCTTAAAATATGTACCTTGCTACTAACTAACAACAAAGTTCCAATCAATCCTTCAATCCTTCTTTCCTTCCTTCCATCTTTTTTTTCTTAATTCTCAGATAATTCCATGCTTAAATATGTGAAAAAATCTGACATTTTCATCCTATTGCCCTCTCCATCTTTCCTTTCTCCCAATCAAACTCTTCCTCTTCCAAAGACGCTGATCTACATCGCTTTCACGTCTGTTGGAGTGGGAGCCTCAAGGTCTCTAATGTCGGCGAGGAAACTCATAAACTGTCCTCAGATGCAGTTTTCAGCCTGTGTGCCTGGGAGTCAGCAGTCACCGGAGCAGCAGTGGAGGGATCCGCAGCCCTTAGCCCTGGAGTCTCTCAGGTCTCTAAAAGCACAGCCATATCTGCTCTCCTGTAAATCAGAACTATAATCCCTGGATAGTGAAGACAGAGGAGACTATAGCAAAGGATCCAGGGGACTTCCAAGATGGCAGTGACTAGTGTGTACCTTTTCAATGGGACAGGAGATGAGGCAGCAGGCTCCTGAGCAGGAGTTGTTTCTCATAATCCTAGGCCCCCTGTGGCCCTGTCCTGTGTCCAGCAGTCACAAACTGTGAGGTTCCTGCCCTTTCTGCCTACTCAAGCACAGGCTCCCAGTTCCAGGGGCACTCTGCTTCAGCTGCCACACCTCAGGTTCCTTCTGGTCCCCACAGAACAGTCCCTGGATAACAGGGACAGCACACCCCCCCATCCATGGTTCTTATTGGTCTCTCTACGGAGACTGGGTGGACAATGAGATCCTGGGTCTAAGATAGCAGAGCCCAGATGAATCTGAGTGCAGCTGAATCAGGAGTACAGCATCTGCTTGACATGTAATGTGAGTGCAGCTGCCTTCTGAAACACCCTCCCCACCCCAACCCCAACACCTTGAACCTAAGTAGCTGCCTCCAAAATGCTAGCACCCATTTGAGTTTTTCCAGACCTCTCCTGCCATCCTGGATACTACTCAAAATTCTAGATATGGGAGGATCCAGCCCTCCATTTAGCACTACTAGCAGTCTTGAGGAGACTAGGACCTCACTGGATCACAAGGGTCTGAAAAGCCCAGCAGGTTCTGGGGAGTCAAGACTACGACAACCAGATGACTAAACACCAGCATAAGAACACAACCAACAAAAACTGGGACATCTTGCTCCACCAGACTCCCCTGCAATACTCCTTCCCCAAAACAAAACAAAACAAAACAAACAAAACAACCACTAGGAATTCCAGTGCAGCTGAAACATAGGGAAATGGCCTTAAGTCTATGCTTATGTAGTTATTAGAGGCATTTAACGAGGAAAAGAATAAATCCCTCAACGAAATACAACCAAACAAATAGAGGCCTTCAAGGACATACAGGAAACTCCAGTCAAACTGGAGAAGGAAATGGATAAAACCATTAAAGACCTATAAATGGAAATAGAATCAATAAAAAAAATAGAAATCAAGAAAACCCCAGAGATGGAAAACTTAGAGAGAAGATGAGGAACCACAGAGGTAAGCCTCACTCATAGAATACATGAGATGAAGAAAGAATCTCAGAGGCTGAAGATATAATTGAAGAAATAGATACCTCTATCAAAAAAATATTAAAACAAAAAAAATTTTGACACAAAACATCAAACAAATTAAAAGGATACCATAAAAAGATGAAACCTAAAAGTAATACAAATAGAAATAATAGGAAAAAAACAAAAAGATTCTAGGTTCCAAGGAACAGAAAATATTTTCAAGAAAATCATGAAAGAAAATTTCCCCAAGTTAAAGAAAGAGATACTTTTAAACATACAAGAGGCTTACAGAACACTAAATAAACTAGATTGGAAAAGAAATTCCTCCTGTCACAAAATAATCAAAACATTAAATCTACAGAAGAAAGAAAAAAAAATTAAAAGTACAAGGGAAAAAGGCTAGGTAAGGTAACATATAAAGTCAGACCTATCAGAATCACAGATGACTATGATAGATACTAAGAAAGCAAGAAGGACCTAGACAGATATAATACAGACACAGTTCCACAGATGTCCGCCCAGACTTCTCTACCCAGGAAAGCTTTCAGTCACTATAGATGGTGAAAACAAGCTATTCCATGACAAAACGAAAATTAAGCAATATCATGCACCAACCCAGCACTACTGACTACACTAGAAGGACAACTCCAACCCAATAAGGTCAACTACACCCAAGAAAACACAGGATATAGGTAGCTTCACAACAGCAAAAGCAAAAGAAATCAAATACATAAACATTTATCACCACCAACACCACAAAAGAAGGAATTAACAGTCAATAGTCAGCAATATATCAACATCAGTGGACTCAACTCCAATAAAAAGACAAGTTAACAGATGGTTACAGAAACAGGATGTAACAGTCTGCTCCATACAAGAAACACACCTCAGCAACAAAGACAGAAATTGCCTCAGAGTAAAGGACTAGAAAATGTTTTCCAAGCAAACATACCCAAGAAGCAAGAAGAAATAACTATCCTAATATCTAATAAAATAGTTTTCAACCAAAATTACTCAAAACAGATGAAGAAGAACAAGTCATTTTCATCAAAGGAAAAATCCACCAAGGGAACATCTCAATTCTGAACATCTCTGCCCCAAGTACAAGGGCACCAGCATTCATAAAAGGAACATTATTAAACTTAAATCTCACATTGATCCCATCACATTAATAGCGGCAGAATTCAACACCCCTCTCTCACCGATGGATAGATGATCAAGACAGAAAGTAAATAGAGAAATAATAAAACTGACAGAGGTCATGAATGATTTTGATCTAATAGATGTCTACAGAACTTTTCATGTAAACACAAAAGAATATGCTTTCTTCTCAGCACCACACAAAATATTCTCCAGTTTCAACCATATTGTCAGTCACAAAGGAACTAATATGTTGAACCTTATGAAGCCTGCATACATTTTTGTAAAATTATAACATTCAGCTTACTCAAATATCAATATATATGTAGCAAAACTTAAATCAAAGAGAACAAAGCAAAGGAAAAAAGAGACTATCATTATAAAAGACATTTATACTTCTGCTAAAGTTTGAAAATAACATCTGTGAGGATAGTTGCCTTACTTTTCCATCAGTGCCACAAGTGTCATATTTTGTAGGTCAGTTGGTACTGTACAAGAAAATGATTACAGCTTAAATTACTGTTAATTATAGATAATGCTACTGGTCACTGAAAATTTTTTTGCATATAATAATGTTCTGAATATATCTAGGTAAAAATTACTGCTTAGTTACATCTTCTATATTCTTTATCAACTTAAGCTTAACTTTTATATAAGAGTTATGGATTCCATTCATAAGAGCCTGTATTATAGTAGGGACCTGAGTGAAATAGAACACTGCTGTCCTTAAATACTGGTCCATGAAGCCTTTAATGAGAATGAACAAACCAAACCTGTATGTGCTGATGAAGATTTGTAAAGGGTATAAAACAATATATGAATGATCTTAAGGTTGTCCATAAATTTATAATTATAATTCGTTTTGAGGTAACAAGTAAGAAGATATAAAATATTGACAATTTGCTCAATGTTCTGAAGGATATAATAATATAATTGGAGGACAGAGTAAAACATTATAAACTACAACTGACATATTTACAGAAAATAAAATAAAGTATCACATAGAAGCCAGACACTGTAAGTTTTTAAAATTATCTGGAACATGTTAAACAACAAAATCATGAACATCTTAAAAATGTTTTTGTTATATTGTAAGAACTTCTTATGAACCCCAATAGTTGGTGATTGTTAGATTTTTTTGTGTGTTTGTAAGTACATAGAAACCATAAGGGGTACAGTCTTCACAAGACATTTTAAAATTGAAGAAGGCTAGTCTATAAAGTCCTCTGAAACTTAAGGCTGATGGCTCACATCTTTCAGTTGGCATTAAACCCTGGGGGCCTAATCACTGCTTTCCATATTATGCTATAAGGAAAACAATACTAATGACTATAACATTACAACATGAATCTACTGTGCTCAGTGGTCACTAAGGGGATGAAATTATAGTCAACTTAATAGCCACTCATTACCCCTGCATCTGGACTGAATTACATGGGATTGTATTTCATATATAAAAATATATGATACCATATATGAAAACCATACCTTGATGCATGAGTCGATACCAAAGAAAAGATCACCAGACTGTTAGAAAACCAAAGATCCTCAACATCCTTACCATCATGGAGATGTAAATCAAAACAACACTGAGATTTCACCTTACACCCATCAAAATGGCTAAAATAAAAAAACTCAAGTGACAACACATGCTGGAGAGGTTGTGGAGAAAGGGGAACCCTCCTCCACTGCCGGGGGTGGGGGTGTAAACTGGTACAACCACTCTGGAAATCAATCTGGCACTTTCTCAGACACTTAGGAATAGTGCTTCCTCAAGACCCAGCTATACCACTCCTAGGCATATATCCAAAATTTGCTCAAGTACACACAAGGACATTTGCTCAAACATATTTGTAGTAGCTTTATTTGTAATACCCAGAACCTGGAAACAACCCAGATGTCCATCAGTGGAGGAATGGATACAGAAATTGTGGTATTTTTACACAATGGAATACTTCTCAGCAATCAAAAACAAGGAAATCATGAAATTTGCAGGCAAATGGTGGGATCTAGAAAAGATCATTCTGAGTGAGCTATCCCAGAAGCAGAAAGACACACATGGTATATACTCACTTATATAGACCTATAAGATATGATAAACATAATGAAATCTATACACCTAAAGAAGATAAACAACAAAGAGGACTCAGGATAAGCTGATCAATCCTCACTTAGAAAGACAAATGGGATGTGCATTGGACGTAGGAGAAAATAAGTAACAAGGCAGGAGCCTACCGCAGAGGGCCTCTGAAAGACTCTGCCTAGCAGTGTATCATAGCAGATACTAAGACTCACATCCAAACCTTTGGCAGAGTTCAGGGAATCATATGAAAGAAGGGGGGCATGGTATGATGTGGAAAGGATAGGAGCTCCACAAGGACCGAATATATCTGGGCACAGGGGTCTTTTCTGAGACTGATACTCTACCAAGGACCATGCATGGAGATAAACTACAACCCCTACACTGATATAGTATACGGCAGCTCAGTACTCAGTACTGAGTGATGCCCCTATAAGGTGAACATGGGCTGACTCTGACATGGACTTTGTGGTTGGTTCTTAAATCAAATCCTCCTGAAGGTGGAGGGGGACAACCTTACCAGGCCACAGAGGAAGACAATGCAGCCAGTCCTGATGATACAGGCTAGGGTCAGATGAAAGAGGAGGAGGACATTCCCTATCAGAGGACTGGAGGAGGTTCATGGGAGGGGAAGAAGGAAGGATAGTGGGATTGGGAGGGAACACAGAATGGGGCTACAGATGGGATACAAAGTGAATAAATTGCAATAAATTTAAAAATAATAAAAATAAAAATAAATTAAAAAAGAAAACCAATGATCTACAATAACTCTATTAATACAAAGAAAAATATTAAAATTTTGTGACATGGTTTTGCCACTCTTGTAATCACAGCACTTGAGTAATGGAGCCAGGAAGAGAAGACATTTAAGGTCATCATCAAATACATAATACATTCCAGGACATGTTGGACTACATTGCTTAAGCAATTAATTGTGTGACACTAACAAAGCAGAGTTGAAAAGGATAAAAACAAACATAAATGCATTGCTCTAGAACCTTTGTGCAGCAAGACATTCCTTTACCAGACAAGTGATTTTCATTTTTGACCACATCTATTTTTAAAGAAAGGATCTGTTTTGGTCATAAAGTAGGTCCATTCATAATATAATGGATGTGTGGACTGGGTGACATTTCTCCACCTGAACATATCCCATGAATTAACAATTCACAGCTCTAGTATTTTATTCCTATAAATAATGGGAAAATTTTCCAAAAGTCTCTTGTTTATAGCACCATGTCTATTAGTAAAAGTACTTAGTCTAATAGTTTATTTTTATTACCCTCATTTCCCTAATATATGAGATACACATGTAATTGTTATGGTTACATTAGGGTACCTGTGTAGTGCACTTAGTGTAGTTCCCAAAACACAGAAAATATTGATTATATGCCACAACGGTTCACACCCTAGTAATTTTTGTACTCTTAATTCATACAAACGTCAAATTCTTTCCTTTAAAATCATGGTTAGTATCTCCCACTTCTTTCATAAGATTCCCTGCATTTTGCCCAAAGTTTAGCAATGAGTCTCAGCATCTGCCTCAATACCCTGCAGGGTAGAGCCTTTCAGAGACCCTCTGTGGTAGGCTCATGTCCTGTTCCCTGTTTCCTCCCTCCCAAGATGTCCATGTTCTTTGCCTTTCTGAATGGGGATTGAGCATCTTAACCAGAGTCCTCCTTCTTGGTTGGCTTCCTTAGGTGTACAGATTTTATGTTTATCCTATATTATATGTCTAATATCCACCTATGAATGTGTATATACCCTGTGTGTCTTTCTGCTTCTGGTATACCTCACTCAGGATGATCATTTCCGTTTCCCACCATTTGCCTGCAAATTTCATGATTTCCTTATTTTTTTTTTTATTGCTGAATAATATCCATTGTGTAGAAGTACCACAGTTTCTGTATCCATTCTTCAACTGAGGGACATCTGGGCTGTTTCCAGCTTCTGGCTATTACAAATGATGCTGCTACAAACATGGTTGAGCAGATTTCCTTTTTGTAAGACTTGGAGAAGACAGGAGCTCCACAAGGAGAGCAACAGATCCAAAAACTCTGGGTACTGGGGTCTTTTCTGAGACTGATACTCCAGCTAAGGACCACTCATGGAGGTGGCCTGGAACCCCTGCACAGAGGTAGCCCATGGTAGTTCAGTGTCCAAGTGGGTTCCATAGTAATGGGGACAAGGACTGTCTCTGACAGGAACTGATTGGCCTGCTCTTTGATCACCTCCCCCTGAGGGGGGAGCAGTCTTACCAGGCCACAGAAGAAGACAAAGCAACCACTCCTGATGAGACCTGATAGACTAGGATCAGAGGGAAAGGGAGGAGGACCTCCCCTATCAGTGGACTGAGGGAGGGGTATGAGTGGAGAAAAGGGAGTGAGGGTGAGATTGGGAGGGTAGGAGGGAGGTACAGGGGGGCTACAAAGTGAATAAACTGTAATTGATAAAAATAAAAAATAATAAAATAATCAAGGTTATTCAGAGTGGATCCAGTGTCATGGTGTCCATTTCCTATAGGCTCGATCTCCAGTGCCTCCTGTGATGTAAGTCAAGACTAAACAAGTCAACTAACATTTTTCAGTAGTAGTGTTCCACACAGATCTCTTATCAGGGAGCAATCCTGTTCCACACTGAAGGGTCCAAGATGTTTAAAAGTTCAAGACCTGGCTACATTATACAACTTGACTCAATGTAAACATTAAGCATGTATTCGAATTTATATCATAAAGAGTTTAGCTTTACATTAAACATTCATGTTACATTTGCCACCATTAAGAAAAGTCCATTTTGCCCGTCTTCCAAGATTTAACTACTACAGTTTAGGTAACAAGTGTTTTCTGAGAACCACTTGACACCTATAATAAGAGAATTTTTTGTTGTTGTTGTTGTTGTTGTTGTTCCCTGGTTCCCTACTGGGCATGCTGGGTAGTAGCCTGAAATCTTTTGGAATGTTGTTTGAAACTCCTGAAGAGTCCATAAAGGGTTTCTCCAGGACAGTTGATAATTCTTTGATTCAGGGATGGAAGTGAACTTGTAAAAGGAGCGCAATGTAGGTATGCTAATTCGACATTAGAAGTACTGTTTTCTTGGTCGCCATTTTATTAGTTACACCCGTGTATACTTATGTAAATATCTGCCCTTTGCCAGTGTTTACTGTTTGCTGCTTAGAGAGCCCTCTGCCAGCGTCCACTCTGCAGTCCCTGTAACATTCAAAAACCATGACTAGCACTTAAAAACCGACCCAAACTTTCAATTCTACTTGAACAATTCTTATCCACTTCAGGCTTTCCTAGACATCTTGAGTTGCTTTTCTATTGTTCCAAAGCCAGATGAGATTAAAACGAGGTCTCTTTACCTTCCTGACCACTTTATGCACAGAATGAAGTATCTTGTGATTTGCTTCAAATGGATGTCAAGTCATTATGGATGACTGATTTGGATCAACTATGCCTTCAATTTTTCAACTTGAAACAAAAATTCATTTCTTTTCAAAGCACTTCTATATATTCATTCACATGATAGCAAAAAATAGCAAGAACTGTTCTCTTGTTATACATTCATAATTTTAACAATTAAGAGTACATAATACAATTGTATTCCAATAATTATCAATTCACCTTTAAAAACTTTTCAATAAATTTTGTTTTATTGGCAGTTTAAGCTTTTGACTTTGATGTTTACTCCTAAGAATCATTTGGGTATTTGTAATGAATTAAATATCTCATGAGGGACTCTGACATTTGCATATGATGACAACAACCATTGCATTAGAATTATTCTTCTCATGTTCATATAAATGTGCATCAGATACATAAGTCCTCTAAATGCTTTTAAAAAGCTTACTGTGTACATTGTACTCTAAAAACACACTTTTTATTGAATTAGTTCATTATCTTCGCATGTAACACTGTATATGTAGCAGAACAAAGACACACAAACAAAACAAAAAACAAAAATGTGGGATGAATTAACTATACAGGAAATCTGCTGCTAGCTTGAACCTACCTGAAAATAAGGAAACAAAGTACAGTCCTGGGTTACTATTCAGACTATGGTGAATGAGCTTGAAACATAAATAAATCTCCACTTAAACACCTGTCTGTAACTGTTTAACATGAAAACAAATGATCGTTTCAGATGATAAGATCTATATGGAGAATTCATGCCAAACATAGAATCAAACCACAGTAAAAGCACTAAATGACACACACTCTCTGTCTTTTATGAAATGTCATATTTGTAATAAATTTAGTGGTACATGTTTTAAACAAAATAATAAATGTAAGATTTATGCTTCTTTTGAAGAAGAGAGATATATTCTTAAATATTTATTTTGAATCCTATACTTGAGTTTTAAAAGAATCCTAATATTTTGTATTTTATGTAAATAGCTAAGCAGAAGCGCATCATGGGTATATAATGTTATAAAACTATTTTAAATCAAAGGAATTTGGTTTGGACTATTTGTATTTCTAATCAAATCACTAGCTTTGATCCTACTGAGTCTAATTTTGTTTGGTATCCCTGTAAATGACCCCTTAGAATACCTCATCTGTGTCATGTAGTCACAAGTTCCCACTGTATTAAAAGTCATTTCTAATTTTAGATTCACATTGTTTTTTTAGATTCTCTTTTTAATGGGAGATTTTCGGCATAAAAGCTATAGCACTGACATTGTTGCTTTGAAAACCAAATTATTTGATTACCATGTTCATATCAATAAATTATCATATTTTTGAACCAAATAATTTTAAATAATCTCTCATCAGAGCAATCAGATACATTTTGTCATTATAGTATTAGAAGATTTGCCACTGTATTCTTTAGTTCCACTACATTTTTATCATCCTCACATTTAACCTTTCTTTTAAAATATCAGTTGAGGCTATCAAGTACTGTAGATATAAAATGGTCTCCAAGGAAACAGTATCATCCATACACAACAGGACTCTTACACATATGAACTCACAGAGAACGGTGACAGCATGCACCAAAACTAAACAGGCTCAAAACAGACACAACCCCAGTACTGAGTGTAGCAGACACAGTGTCTCACCCACAGTCAGTCAAAAAACTATTTGCAGTTGACACCTGCTGGCAATTGGGAAATCAGTTTTCTCAAAAGGATTGACACGGTTCATGGCTAACTCCATGCCCAGTAGTACTTAATCAGCACAAAATGCACGCCATGTTCTCAGTGCTTTGGGTTTGCTCCTTGTTGTTTTCTTTTTTGTTTGTGTTCACTTGGATTTTTTGTTCTGGGATCTTTTCAGAAGAGAGAGAGAGAAAGACCAAGAGAAAGACAAATAAAGAGAGAATGAGGATTGGTAAAGATGATCATCAAAATATACAAAAGCAATTAAATAGAAATTAAGCATTTGGGTTTTTATTTTTATTTTTTATATTAATTACAGTTTATTTACTTTCTACCCCAGCTGTAGCCCCCTCCTGCATTCCCTCCTAATCCCACCATCCCTCCCTTATCTCCTCCCATTTCCCTTTCTAGGTCCACTGATAGGGAGGTCCTCTTCTCCTTCCTTCTGACCCTAGTTTATCAAGTCTCATCAGGACTGGCTGCAATGTCCTCCTCTGTGGCCTAGCAAGGATTCTCCTCCCTTGGGGGGTGGGGCAAATCAAAGAGCCAGCCACTGAGTTCATGTCAGAGGCAGTCTCTGTTCCTCTTACTAGGGAGCCCACTTGGCTACTGAGCTGCCATGGGCTACATCTGAGCAGGGGATCTAGGTTATATCCATGCCTGGTCTTTGGTTGGAGAATCAGTCTTGAAAAGACCCTGTTCCCAGATATATTTGATCCCTGTGGAGCTCCTGTCCTCTCCAGGTCTTACTAGCTCCCCTTTCTTTTATATGATTCCCTGCACTCTCCCCAAGGCTTAGTTATGAATCTCAGCATCTGTTTTGATACACTGCAATTAAGTATTTGTAACTGTAAAAATAGTCTAATACAATGAAAAAATCATAAATATCAAATAATTCTACATAATAATCTAATAAAAATTTTTGTCTACAACTATGTATCTCCTGTAAGTAATTAAATAATTTTACACTTACAGAACATCCCAGACATATTTTGACACTGTTTAATAAATACTCTTTGTAAGGTGTTTACCAGCATTTTAATTCCCAACTGTATGCAAATGTTCTTACCAAATTTCAACATTCAAACTTTGTTTAAATATGTTCTATGCCATGTTCATGACAAACTCACCCATTTTCATATACAAAAAGAATTTGAAATGAAATACATATTTAAGATGGAAATAAATAATCATTCATCATATTTTTAAAGTTCACTTTATGTTAAACATCCTATAAATATCAAAGTCAAGATTCATACAGTCCTTGAGAAGACATAAGAATATACATTTTGGTTCTGAAAATAAAATACCATTCCAAAGATATTTAACCAATATTGTATATGTTGTAATATCTTTGAAAGATTCCAAGAAATTTAAACTTTATTATATGGGATTCAAAAATCCACTGAGTAGTTGATTCCTGATTATCTGTGTCATGGGCTCTAAATGCACTTGGATTTGAAAAAAAAAATGTATTTTTTTTCTACTACTACTACTACTACTATTATTATTATTATTATTATTTCCAATTTATTCAATTTATATCCGGGCTGTATCCCCTCCCTCATCTCCTCCAGGCCCCATCTTCCTTCTCTTTTCCTCCCCTATCCCTCTCTCCTAGTCCACTGATGGGGGAAATCTTCTTCCCCTTCTGTCTGTCCCTAGCCTATCAGGTCCCATCAGGAATGCCTGGATCCTCTTCCTCTGTGGGCTAGCTAGACTGACCCACCAGGGAGAAGTGACAAGGAGCATGTCAGAGACTGTCTCTCTTCCCCTTATGAGGTAACCCACATGGAGACTGACCTCTCTATGGGCTACATCTGAGCAGGGGTTCTAGGTCTAGGTCCTCTCTACGCATGGTCTTTGGTTGATCCATCAGTCTCTGTAGTACCCCCTGGGCCCCACCTTTTTTTTTTTTTTTTGGCTTTGTTGGTCTCGGTGTGGGACTCCTGTCCCCTCTGTGTCCTTCTATATCCACTGTATCCACCTTCTTCCATAAGACCCCCTGCGCTCTGTCCAAAGTTTGACTGTGAATCACTGCATCTGCTGCTATCCCCTGCTGGGTGGAGTCTTTTATAGGACATCTGTGGTAGGTGCCCATCCTGTTCCCTTTCTTCTACTGCTTCCAGTAGAAATGTAAACCTGTACAACCACTTTGGAAATCAATCTGGCATTTTCTCAGATGCAAAATTCTTTTAAAATTAATTCATTAAAGACACTATAAATAGTCAATAAAAAGAAAAGTCTATTCATCACATTGTATCAGAGAAATAAGATCTACAAACACCATAATATAATAGACTCTCACCAAGTACAAAGAAACAACTCAACATGGGTTAAGGATATAAGATGTATGTAAGGTAGCAGAATACTATGAAACTTCTAGAAGAGAGCATATAGAAAGGGGGATGTACATAAGTCCCAAAATATTTGAAATGACATGCAAAGGAGTAACTAATGCATACAAATACACTCACTATCTCCAATCATCAATGGAATGTAAATTAAAACTATAATGCAGTATTACATCAATCCAGTTGAAATGGCTGTTATTAATAAAGCTATAAATAAGAGATATTGACAAGACAATAAAGAAAATAGAATGCTATAGAATATTTATGTGTATATCCTTATACTGGAGAAAATGAGATCTCGGTTTCTCAAGAAAGTAAATAACAAAAAACTAAACCTAAAATTAGAGTGGCTATATGATTTCTTAATACCTTTACTTAATTGAAAAAGTTAGCATTGATAAATATCTGCACTGTCATATTTCTGGTAGCAGTATTTACAATAAGCAAGATACGGAATGACCTAAATAGCTAATAAGAGTCGAATGTGTTAAAATATGAAATATACACATTGACATATTACTCAAATCTAGAAAGACGATATCCTGTAATATTCATGACATATAGGACTAAAAGAAAATTAAAAATAAGGATAATTGACTTCTAGATGCATAAATACATTACACTTTACTCATAGGTGGACTCTATAGGGCAGATACATGAGAATATTGATAAGAATACATATGTATTCCTTTATATACAAATATCATGTGTGTGTGTAACAAAAATAATCAAAGAAAAGAGGTTATCAACTGAAGAGTAAAGGGTGGAATGCAGGTAAGTGGTGAGGGAGGACAGGTTAGTTCTATGATGCCACAAGGAAAAAGTGAAATGGGAAAATGATATGTATGTATGTATGCATATAATTATAAATATTGTATTATATATTTCATATATATGCAAAAGAACACTAAAACATTGGCTGTGATTCCCTTTCTTACATATTTTTGAGTTTTAATTTGTAAATAATTTGAATAGTTATGACTGTCTATTGAGGTTATTTTGCACGATGTTTTAAATGAAAATTAAAGACATAATTGAGAGTTTTATTCATCTGTTATTGACATAAAACTGAACTAGATGCCTGTGGCTTGTTCTTGCTTCAGTTGCTCCTTGTAAGGTACACAAATAGAACTGTGAAACTTAGTTCATTTGAAAGAGAATACAGTCATTCATTTAATACTTGAAATTATGATATTATCATATTATCCACCTCATTAATTTTAGAGCCATTTTACCGCAAAGATTACCTGCTTGACCAATCCCCTTGTTATATTAAGTAATTTAGTTTATATATTATGCTAGATTTATAGTGGACTTTAAATTTTTCACAAGATATACATATTATGTATTATGTGGATATATATATCCACAAGATATTATGCCAGGTATGTTGGTGCATGCCCTTGATCTCAGAACTCAAGAGGAAGAGGCAATCAGATCTCTTTGTGTTCAAAACCAGATTGTTCTATAAACTGAGTTCCAGGGCAGCTGGATCTATTATTCAAAGAAATCCTGTCTGTAAAAGAAGGTATATTTGTTATATCATAATTTAGTGAAAAGCTTACTTATGTTCTTTGCTCAGAGCCTTGCAAAATTACTGTAAGGAAATAGGAAAGGGTTTTGATCTTACCTAATCTCAAACTTTTTTAAGTTCATCCATCAAATGACAGATTTTTATGCCTTGTAGATCTACTACTAAAGGCCTTGACTCAAAAGAGGAAAGAGTGCTCACTGTCTCCATATCTATTGATATAATACTTGACGTTCTATCTCAAGCAATAAAGTAACTAAAGGAGATCAAGGAAATACAAACTGAAGAGAAAGAAGTCAAAGTATTACTTCAGAGGTGATTTGATAGTATACCTAAGTGATGAAAAAAATTCTACCTGAGAACTCCTTACAGCTGATAAATACTTTCAGCAAAATGGTTGGATACAAAATTAACTCAAAATGTAATCAGCAGCACTCCTTTATAGAAGTAATAAAATGGGTTGAGAAAGAAATTAGGGAAACAACATTCTTTAAAATAAACACAAAATTATTAAATATCTTGGTGTAACTCTAAAGAAGAAGTAAACACTTGTATAATGAGAACTTCAAGTCTTTGAAGAAAGAAATTGAAGAAGGTTTGGTTAGACTCTACCTAGCAGTGTATCAAAGCAGATACACTCATAACCAAACCTTCGGCAGAGTACAGGGAATCATGTGAAAGAAGGGGTGATTAGTATGACATGGAGAGGACAGGAGCTCCCCAAGCACCAAATATATCTGGGCACATGGGTCTTATATGAGACTGTTTCTCCAACTGAGGACCATGTATGGATATAATCTGAAGAATGGATGCAGAAATTGTGGTACATCTACACAATGGAATATTACTCAGCAATGAAAAATAAGGAAATCATGAAATTTGCAGGTAAATGGTGGGATCTGGAAAGGATCATCCTGAGTGAGTTGTCCCAGAAGCAAAAAGACACACATGGTATATACTCACTCATATAGACATACAACATAGGACAAACCCACTAACACCTGTGCATCTAAAGAAACTAAGCAAGAGAGAGGACCCTAACTAAAATGTCCAATCCCCATCCGGAAAGGCAAAGAGGATGGACATCAGAAGAAGAAAACAGGAAACAATCTAGGAACCTACCACAGAGGGCCTCTGAAAGCCTCTGCCCTTCAGACTATCAAAGCAGATGCTGAGCCGGATGGGCAACTGTTGGGCAGGTGAACGGAATTTTAGGTAAGAACTGGGAAATAGTAAGAGCTGGAGAGGACAGGGTCTCCACAAGGAGAGCAACAGAACAAGAAAATTTGAACACAGGGAACTTCCCTGAGACTCATACTCCAACCAAGGACTATTCATGGAGATAACCCAGAACCCCTGCACAGATGTAGCCCAGGGCAGTTCAGAGTCCAATTAGGTTACATAGTAATGGGAAGAGGGTCTGCCTCTGACATAATCTGATTGGCCTGCTCTTTGATCATCTCCCTCTGGGGGGGAGCAGCCTTACCAGGCCATAGTAGAGGACAATGCAGCCACTTTTGATGTGAACTGATAGACTAAGATCAGAAAGGAGAGGAGAACCTCCCCTATCAGTGGACTTGGGGAGTGGCATGCAAGCAGAGGGAGGAGGGAGGGTGGGATTGGGAGGGGAGGAGGGAGGGGCTTATGGGGGGATGCAGAACGAATAAAGTGTAATTGATGAAAAATTTTAAAAAAAAGGGAAAAAATAATTTAAGAACCTTAAATGACTTTCAAAATTGGAGGAAAAAAAATAAAACAAAGACGTACTCACTAGAATAGACAAAGTGAAAACACATAACACAACACTACCTTGTTCTGGAAGAAAGATGGTTTGTGCACAGTTGCACCTCCCTTGTGTTACAGGCCTCCTGCTGATAACTCAGAATATTTAGATATGTGGAAAAGGAACTGTAGGAAGAGAGACTCTCACAGTTTGGGAAGGTAAATTAGTATGTGTAACTTATGAGACATAGGCAGCTGATGTCACATCTGTGGCTACCTTATTAGAGTACATAAAGTATTAATGGAGTCTGTTTATCCCTAAATTACTGTGAAGATTATTGCTGAATCTACAATAAAGAGTATCAGATTAAAACAGATGAGTTCCTCAAAATAATCTGGAATTTTAGTTATATGCAATAAAGGTTGAGAAGTAAGATGAAAACATGCCAAAATAAATGCCTTTTCACAGCATTAAAAAAAAAAAGAGCATACAAATTAGCATTTTGGACATCAGAATCATGCAGTTAGGGAGAGAAAAGAGCATAATTTTACCCAAAAGAATTTTTTTTTGTAGTGTTTCGTCTTGTTCAACTCAAGTCTATCACGTGCCGTCTGAGCATGTCAGTCTCAGCAACTGCACTCCATAGGGAAGAAAAGACTGAATTGCCCTCATAAGCCTTTTGTGGTGGTGGTGGTGTGTGTGTGTGTTTGTGTGGAGGGGGGTAAAGCAGAACATGGCGGGGCTAGAGGGATGCTAGCACTTAAAACCACTGGCTGCCCTGTAAGAGGACAGGGATGTGATTCCAAAAACTCACGTGGCTTGCGACATCTGGGACTCCAATTCTAGGGCATCCGATCCCTCTTTGTTCTCCTTGGGCACTCCACTCATGTGTGAAGACAGATACGCAAATAAAGCCCTCATATACATGGAAACAAAGTAAAAAAAAAAAAAACTTTTGCATATTCTGTTAGTAAACAACAAAATAACAAAATCGCTATAAACACTGCAACAAAGGCGGATTAATCTAAGATTACAGGTATTTCCAGCCTTTCTAGGTGCTTTAAATAATCCCTGAATGTTGTTTACCTGATTATAAAGTATCCTATGGGGTTTAGATAATTATATGAATTTCTAAGGATGACATGCTGAGGTATTAAATTGGTCTGTAAATTAAATACTGAGAATAACTTTGACTTTGTGAGTACATAAATTCATCAAGCTCAGAAATTCATTCAAGTACACTTAAAATATATTCATTTAAGAATAATAAAAATGTATTATTTTTACAACTTTATTATAGTTTATGATGTAAAATTGACTTTATTCTGTGAGTGGTTCCATCATGCAAGATTATAAATAATTATCTCAAAAGGTAAAAATCGTTCATGGGTCATATTTAATTATTTACTAGGTCACTGGAAATCATAACACTTGTAAATGTATATACTATTCTCTTCTGTTTAATCCTTCCTTATGTTTAAGTTTATAAACAATTTACCCCTGTACTTTTTTTTTAATTTTGGACACAATTTTTATACAGATTCTAGGTTTATTTTATTGCAGTACTTTAATAGCCTAATCAGCATGTATTTACTGAGAATTAATTGTAGACACCATATGTAACTAGGACTTTTTTAAATATAAGACAAAATCTTTGATTTTCATCCACATAATAAACTAGTTGTCCATGAAGATCACAGATTTCTGACTCTTTTCATGTGCTAATAAAGGAGTTTACAAAGATATAAAAAAATTATAAGGTGAAAACTACACTCAAAACTTCCCTCAGCTTCAAGGAGAGTGAGAAACATGATTATAAAACTAGAAAAATCCAAAGTTAATAAAAGTATAATCAACGGCACGACCTCACACACAGTGGTCCCTAACTGCTTCTCACAAATGCCATCTTTTAAGTTACTCAGAGGAGGAAAGCACCTGGAAATATGTAAGAAAACTCAGTGAAATATGTTGGTCTACGGATATTAACATGGAAAGGAAAAACAGAGGAGGACATTGCAGCCAGTCCTGAAGAGACCTGATAAACCAGGGTCAGAGGGAAGGGGAGGAGGACCTCCCCTAGCAGTGGACATAGAGAGGGGCAGGAAGGAGATGAGGGAGGGAGGGTGGGATTGGGAGGGAATGAGGGAAGGGGATACAGTTGGGATACAAAGTAAATAAACTGCAATTAATATAAAAATAAATAAACAAAACCCAAAAATTAAAAAGAAATTAGTAAAACTGAGAGGGTTTTGTGAAAATTCAGAATTTTAACAAAAGCTCTGTGTTGATTTTATTATAAAAAAAATCAATTTTAGCCAGATGTGGTGGTGGTGCAGGCATTTAATCAAGCACTTAGGAAGGCAGATGCAGGCAGATTGCGATAAATTCAACATCAGCCTGGTTTACAAAGTGAGTCCAAGACAGCCAAGGCTGCACAGAGAAAAACCAAAAAGATAGAAAGGAAGAAAGAAAGAAAGAAAGAAAGAAAGAAAGAAAGAAAGAAAGAAAGAAAGAAAGAAAGAAAAAAATGTAAAAACTTGCTGTTACTGTTTTAAAACTTGAACATTATCTAACTTAAAATCAAATATCTCCCTATTCTTATAGAAAAGGGGCTGTGATACTAAAAGGTAGCATATTAACTTTACAGTCACATTAAAATATTTCAATGAGTAATATTTGGGCTAAGGGAACAAAAAGTATTTGATAAAAAATAACTTCATTTATAATATGCTGTTATTCAGAATGACTACAGAATTGTGTTGGAAACAAATCAAGACAAACAATTGTAATGATACTAAAAATAATAATGTATATAATTATAATATTGCCTATCCCAAAATACATTATGTAAGGTTGATATTTAAAAATTTCCAAATAAAGTCAGCGAGTGCAGATGTCCTAAAATTTAGCCAACTACCATTTCAACTAGCATGAGTAAACTAATTCAGGTCACTCAGATTTGTGTTTATATTCTGATCAAAACACTATTTGAAAATGAATTGTATTATTCACTCTCTTGTTTTAGTTTCTTTCCTTGCAGATGTAAAAATCAATAAATAGCTTATATGAGTATTTTGAAATTAAAAATAACACACTGTTGCTCTAAAATAATACATAAAATATAGGAAGAAAAACATTTATAGTTTATCTTTAGTGAATTGTTCTTTTTGAGTAATGAAGAATTTAATTTAATTTTTTTCTTTTTTTAATTTTTTACTTAACTTTTATTAATTCCACTTTATTCCTTTTGCTGGTGGGAATGTAAACTTGTACAACCACTCTGGAACTCAATCTGGCGCTTTCTCAGACAACTAGGAATAGCGCTTCCTCAAGATCCAGCCATACCACTCCTGGGCATATATCCAAAAGAGGCTCAAGTACACAAAAAGGACATTTGCTCAACCATGTTTGTAGCAGCTTTATTTGTAGTAGCCAGAAGCTGGAAACAACCCAGATGTCCCTCAACTGAAGAATGGATGCAGAAATTGTGGTATATCTATATAATGGAATATTACTCAGCAATGAAAAATAAGGAAATCATGAAATTTGCAGGTAAATGGTGGGACCTGGAAAGGATCATCATGAGTGAGTTGTCCCAGAAGCAAAAAGACACACACAATATATACTCACTCATATAGACATAATTTAATTTTTTATACTGTCACTGTATATTTATGTAAAAGCTACATTTCCTAAAAATTTTCTTATTGAGATGGTACTATGCATACAGTTCTGGTTATTTCATTACCTTTCACATTATCAAAATATTCCATGTCATCAATAAATTTTAAAACAACTAGAGATTTTTTTTTTATCAATGATACATCCTATCTAGGATTAGTATCCCAAATATTATTTTTTAAATTTGTTTATTTTATGTCATTGTTGTTTTGCCTGCCTGTGTGAGGGAGTTGGGCCCTTGGAACAGAAGTTACTGATGGTTGTGCACTGTCATCTGGGTCTGGGAATTGAACCCATGTCCTCGGGAAGACCAGTCATAGCTGGTCATAGCTCTTAA
Source organism: Meriones unguiculatus (assembly GCF_030254825.1). NCBI lineage: Eukaryota > Metazoa > Chordata > Mammalia > Rodentia > Muridae > Meriones > Meriones unguiculatus. The sequence continues at coordinate 6,098,617 of NC_083360.1, forward strand.
ACACTAAGCCATCCCCCCAGGTCAGTATCACAAATATTTAAAGAACTCAAAAAAAAAATTCAAGAAAGCAAATAACTGAAATGTTCAACACCTTTAGTAATCACAGAAGTGTAAATCAAAATTACTTTTAGATTGCACCTTATGCTTATCTAAGTGCCTAACATAAATTAGAAAAAGTGACAGCTCGGCTGCCAAGGATGTTGGCTAAGTAGAACACTCATTCATTGCTGATGAGAGTGCAAACTTGGACACCCTTCATTAAAATCAGAATTTTAGTACTTATACTTAAAGATAATGGGAATCAACCTATTTCAAGATCCATCTATACCGCTCTTGAGTATATACCCAAAAGACATTTCCTTCTGCCATAAAGACACTTGCTAAACCACTTTCACAGCTTCTTTATTCATAATAACAAGCAAATTTTAACAGTATAGACATCCCTCATCACATTAAGGGTAAAGAAAACCTCAACAGATTAAGGGTAAAGAAAATGTGGTACATTTACACACCGTAGTATTCCTCAGCCAGAAAAGAAATGACGTCATAAAAACTTGAGGCAAATGCATAGAACTAGAAGAAAAAAAAAAAAAAAAAGAAATCCTTTCTGAGTGAGATATCCCAGATGAAGGAAGACAAATATAAGCAACATCTTCAGCTGTCATCAGAGAAGCTTTGTCCTGTAGTAGATCAGAAAAAAATATAGAGACCCGCCTGAGGCTCTTGTTTTTGCTTTGGTTCTTTTTGTTTGCTCCTTTTTTCTCTATTTTTGAAACCCACTCACACACACACACACAGAGAGAGAGAGAGAGAGAGAGAGAGAGAGAGAGAGAGAGAGAGACATTTGTAATTAGCTTTTTATTTGTTTTACAAGTGATTACAATTAAAAATTAGTCTCAAAAGAGACTTGATTTGCAAGTAGTGTTGAGACTGCTGAAGACTATGGGGAGTTGTGAAGTTAGACTAAATGCATTTTCATTCTGTGTCCACGAATCCATAGATGTCCGAATTAGACTATCATGTTTTGAAATGTGCTTACTTTTACAATATTACTATCTTGTTATCTGGTAGCAAAGTGGATTCTGAATATATTGGAGAACTAAACTGAAGGAGAGAATTCCATACCTGTAATTGTATCCTCATCAAAAACCATAGACAGGAAGGTCAGTCATAATTTCTAGGACAAAATATAATATTGTTATTTTGTTAAATAATAATGCTATCAAATTGTCTCCCAAATATAGGTTTTTTTTTTCTCCTACTCTTGGGATACACTCAATCTTGACAAAGGATATTTTGTTTCTGAATTCATTAGAAGTCAATGCAGAGGCATACAGTGTGTCAAGGTGATAAGAAAAAGAAACTGAGTAATCAGCTCTTATGTGTACATCTATATTGTCTTATTATGAAAGAATAAGTGGCATTATGAAAAAGAAGACAGAGTATAAGAGTTGATGGGTAAAAGAAATACTGTGGAATACAATCTTGTACACATGATATTGCACAAAACATTCAAAATATCAAACTTGCTCAAATCCCAACGTTTTTGCTGATAGATGCTGACTAGTTCCTGTTGATTACTAAGGAGCTACTGGCGGTAGATAGCCGCTGGTAAAGGGAAACTCATAATTTTTGATGATGTGGATGTGGACATTGGTGTATGTTTTATCTGTTCCAGTGGAAGGGCCCATAGCCATGCAAATGTAGGTAGCATTACCTGAATTTAGTGGATTATTAAAAAAAAAGACGTGAAATGATAAGGAGACATGCTAGCAGAGAAATGGGAAAAATGGTAAGGGAAATGAGATAAGAATGATCATATTTCACTGTATACATGTATGAAACACTTAAAATGTTAAAAAGAATTAAATGTCACTTAACAATGTATTAACTTTTTATTACTATGACAAAGTATCTGGATCAATTTATGGAAGATTGGTTTACTGTTACAGAGAGATTAAAGGCTGTAGCAGAGGGAAAGTTTTGCAAAAATGAGCACTCGAGCAGAAACTGAGAATTCAAATTTTGGACCACAAACATGATGAACACACTCTAAATAATACAAAGCTTTTAAATTTTAGAGCCTACTCATAGTGACACATTCATATGAACTAATTAGAGTTTTTTTCTCAAACAGTCCATTAACAAAAAGGCAACCATTGTCAGAAACAGTGGAAAGAAATGAAGTTCCATTCATAAGTTCTTTTTTATGATAAGTCTATTAAACCTATATTGTAGTAATTTGAAGGAGAGTTTTAGGGACACACTGATCTAAAGTGGGGCATCGGATAGGAATTGACCAGGAAAGGTTATTTCTGAATGAAAATATGTAAATCCTTGGGTTCTATTGCCACAGAGGTATATGCTACACATTTAGCAAACTGGCCCTTCTTATGACTATTTTAATTTTATTGTAATTTATGTCGCTTGATACCATTCAAACCAGTTGATCCAAGCATGGCTGCTTAATACAGACACTTGTTGGTTAAGCATTTTTTAATAGCTCTTTAACACCAATCATGAAAATTTGCATACACAGTTTCATAATCTGAATAAGCAGTATAAAGTCTGGTGTGGTTTTGAATTATATGATAGAACTCCTTACACCTAAGAGAATTGGACATCATAAAATTGGACAGGATCCTCTACAAATCTTCATGACATGTTCTGAAATTCAGATCATGGTTAAAATTATTGTGAAATAAATGCTGTCATAGCAGAGAGACTCTTTAATACAATCAGCAGAAAATTATGAAAACATAATCACAAAATACACAGGCAAGGAATAGCAGATGACAAGCTGACAAGCAAGCAGAATCCAACATGACTCTGAACTGTGAGGCGCTTCCTTCCAGAGAGATTAAAAACTCTGGAGCACTAGTGTCAACACCTCCCTTGAGCAATAGCACTGTCTTGTGTGTAAGAAGAATGACAGACTTTGACTTGTTCACAGATATGTGAGACTGTAAGGCTCTATGTATTTTGAAAAGACACAGGTAAAACTGACAGCGTAAGAAGACTGTATATTTCAAGGATGGAACAAAAGTTGACAAGACTGAAGATATGTTAGCCCAGCTACTATCATGGATAAAATTAAATGGCTGAAACAGCATGAGAGGTTACTAAAATATCAAAAGAAAAATAAAACTTTGTCTTTTTTTAAACTTCAATCATTACACATTACTTATTATGCATGGGTGATTTTACAAAGTCAAGTAATCATTATTTGTGGTGACGAGATGGTAGATAATTACATTTATCAAGAATTTAGAGTAATTTTCATATATTTACTATTTCTAAAGTAAGTGTACTTGTTTAATACACTCATACATGAAATGACAAAAATTGAACACAAGAAAGCCAGAAAAATAATTTTATAATAATATTTGCACCAAATATCTCATTAAAATAAAGCCCCATAGAAAAATTACAATTGGCCATATTTATGGATATATGTGTATATATACATGCAACATACATAGATGCAACAATAATAAATATGAAAAAAGACCATGAATTCTAAGGAGAGTGGGAAGAGGTATTTGGCAGGGCTTAGGGGAAGAAAAAGGAAAAGAGACATGTAATTATATTCTGTTTTTAAATTTTTATTTATTTTAAAATTTATTATAATTTATTGATTTTGTATCCTAGCTGTTGCCACCTCTCTCATCTTCTCCTAATTCTACCATCCCTCCCTCATTTCTACCCATGCCCTGCCCCAAGTCCACTGATAGGGGAGGTCCTCCTCCCCTTCCATCTGACCCTACTCTTTCAGCTCTCATCAGGACTGGCTGCATTGTCTTCCTCTGTGGCCTGGCAAGGCTGCAACTCCCAGGGGTAGGTGTTCAGAGAGCCTGCACTGAGTTCATGTCAGAAACAGCCTCTCTTCCCCTTACTAGGGAACTTACTTGGAGACTGAGCTGCCATGGACTACATTTGTGTAGAGGTTCTAGGTTATCTCCATGCATTGTCCTTGTTTGGAGTATCAGTCTCAGGAAAGACCCCTGGGCCCAGATTTTTTGGTTCTGTGGCTTTCCTTGTGAAGCTCCTTTCCCTTCCAGGTCTTTCTATCTCCTCCTTCTTTCATAAGATTCCCTGCACTTTGACCAAAGTTTGGTTATAAGTCTCAGCATATGCTTCTATACCCTGTTGGGTAGAGTCTTTCAGAGGCTCCCTGTGGTAGGATCCTATACTGTTCTCTATTTTCTCCCTCTTACAATGGATGTCTATCCCATTTGCCTTTCTTAATGAGGACTGATATCTTACCCAGGGTTTTCCTTCTTGCTTAGCTTCTTTAAGTGTTCAGATTTTAATATGTTTATCCTATATTATATGTCTAATATACACTTATAAGTCAGTATATACCATGTGTGTCTTTCTGGTTCTGATATATCTCACTCAGTATGATTTTTTTCTAGTTTCTACCATTTGCCGCAATTTTCATGATTTCCCTTATTTCAGTTTCTGAGTAGTATTCCATTGTGTAAATGTACCACAGTTTCTCTATCCATTCCACAGTTGAGGGAGTCTGGGTTGTATCCAGATTCTGTCTAGTATGAATAAAGCTTCTATGAGCATGGTTGAAAAAATGTCCTTGTATACTTGAGCATATTTTGGATATATGCTTACGAGCTGGATCTTGAGGTAGTACTATTTTAATTTTGTGAGAAAGTGGCAGATTGATTTCCAAAGTGGTTATACAAGTTTGCATTCTTACCAGCAATGGAGAAGGGCACCCCTTTCTCCATATCCTCTCCAGGATATGTTGTCATTTGAGTTTTTATTCTTAGCCATTCTGATGGGTCTAAGGTGAAATTTCAGAGTCATTTTGATTTGCATTTCCCTTATGACTAAGGATGTTGAGCATTTCTTTAAGTGTTTCTCTGCCATTTGATATTCCTCTGCTGAGAATTCTGTTTAGCCCTGTATCCCATTTTTAATTGGATTACTTGGTTTGTTGGTGTTTAACTTCTTTATTCTCAAAAATAAATAAAAAATAAGTAACATAAAAGCTTTTAAGGTTTATACCTAATTATTACTGGTGAATTTGTAACATTTTATTAAATAGTATATTTCAAAAATGAAACTATTAGGCAACCGTAGCTAAAGCTTATTTATGCCATTGTAGACTGAACTGTTCTATATATGATGCTATTAAATAGTCTATAGACATATTAAAAATTTTATTCAACAGTTGATTCAATGTCATGTGATTCTACCAGGCATTACTTATATAAATCTGCATTGAGTATTTGTGTGCACATTAAAACAAGGCATAGTTATTATCTAAAATATTTAGTTTTGGTATCAAAGATCTTAGGTCAAACTCGTGCTGACTTTGGATTGATTGTTATTGTTATGTTCTTCTTTAAATTAATTAATTTGTTCAATTTACATCACAATTGAATCCTCATCCCTCCTCTCCTCTCAGCCCACCCTCCCTTCCACCTATAACTCCTCTCCTAATCCTCAGAAGAGAGGAACCCCACCTCCACGAACAACAACTCATCATAACACGTCAAGTTCCATCAGAGATGAATGCATTCTCTTTCCCTGTGGCATGGTGTGACAGCCCCACCAGGAGGAAGTGATCAAAACCGAGGTAACAGAATCCATGTTAGAGACAGCCCCAGTTCCTCTTACTAGGGAACACATGTGAAGACCAAGCTCCCCTTTGGCTATACTATGTAGGGGTCCTAGGTCCAGTCCATTTATGGTCCTTGGTTGGTGCTTCAGTCTCTGTAAGCCCCATCCCCCCCCCCCCCAGGTCCTGGTTACTTGACTCTGTTGGTCTTCTCATGGCGCTCCATTCCTTTCCCATTTTTGGCCCCCCATTCTTCTGCAAGTCTCCCTGCCCTCTGCCCAGTGTTTAGCTGTGAGTCTCAGCATCTGTTTAGATCTGCTGTTGGGTAGCCCCTCTCAGTGGACAGCTCTTCTAGGTTCCCATCTTCAGGCAGAGTAGGGTAGACTCTCCCATGAGGCGGGTCTCAGGTTGGGACAGGCATTGGTTAGACATGCCCTCAATCTGCTTTATCTTTATCTTTGCACATGTTGTAGACAGGGTTAATTTTGGGTCAAAGTTTTTGTGGGTAGGTTGGTGTTCCTCTCCCTCCACTAGGAATCCTGTTTAGTTAGAGGGTGGCCTCTTCATGCTTAATTAACCTGCTACTGGGTCCTACCTATGGTTCCTAAGTACCCCATACTCTTACATTCTTGAATGAGATAGTTAGAAAGAAATAATTTCATTCATAAAAAAAACTATTGTAATTCCTTTTTAGCAAAAATGCTTTGTAAATTAAATAGCCAAATATAAAAATAATCAAATTAAATCAACTCAGTTAGTCATATAATCCAGTAAAGTCTTCAGAATAAATTTGTATGTAACTTGTATTCATACTCATACGTTATAGGCATAAAACTATTGTGTAATTAAAATGCTGATTTCTGTGCCCTCTACATGTGCTTGCAATCCTTATTTTGAGAATATCTTGTCTCACTGTAAACATTGCTCCTCAATCATTTCCTGATATGCCAATAAATTAGCGTACAGCCAATCCCAAGGGAGAGAGCAGGGCTGGATGTTGCTGGAGGAAGCCCAAATGATTTTCACCAGTTTTATCTTACAGAAATTAACACATTACATATTATGCTTATAAAATTATATAAATTAAATATGTTATATTTCAGGTTACCTACATCTTTTTACACTTTAAGGAATGCTAACTTCATATATTCTGATCATCTTAATCAAAATATGGGAATATTATTCTTGTTTGTCAGCATCGATTTGTGCTAGTAGAATAATAAATCTCTCTCTCTCTCTCTCTCACACACACACACACACACTCACACAGAGTTTAGGTACATACACTTTATGAAGTGGAAGTTTCTGGCTTCTTTGGAAACCCAGTTGTGTCATGTGAATATGGTCTTTTTTGAGTTAAATATTTTTTTAATTTTTTTATTATAATTTATTCACTTTGTATCCCAGCTGTGTCCCCTCCCTCATACTTTCCCAATTCCACCCTCCCTCCCTCTTCTCCTCCTATTCCCCTTCCCCTAGTTCACTGATAGGGGAGATCCTCCTCCCCTTCCCTCTGAACCTACCCTATCAGTTATCATCAGAACTGGCTGTATTGTCCTCTTCTGTGGCCTGGTAAGGCTGCTCCCCCATCAGGGGAGGTGATCAAAGAGCCAGTCCTTGAGTTCATGTCAGAGACAGTGCCTGTTCCCCCTCGTAGGACCCACTTGGAGACTGAGCTGCCATCGGCTACATCTGTGCAGGGGTGAATATGTTTTGTTTGTTTGCTTGTTTTTTGTTGTTTGGTTCCAAGTGTGGGAATGTTTTTCTTCTTTGGAAAACAGCACCCACAAGAGGTGAGAGGGTACATGGTGATGGTCAGCTGAAATCAATCTCTTGTAAGGGGCATGTTTCTGTGAGCTGTAAAACGACCTAGTGTGGACTTTGAGAAGGGTTAAATAGAAGCTCACACAGTGAGACAATGCTTTCTGTATCTCTATACTTTCGCAATGCTACAGTTTGCATCCTCCTTAGTCATCCCAGATAGAGATGCTCCAGAGAACTTCTTGGTCTGCTTTGGCAGAGTTTTGCCACATCCTTGGACTCATGCCATCTTGGCAGAAGCTAGCTGTTTCTACTGAATCATTCCTATCCTGATGCTGAGCATTGTTGCTTTTCTGCTTGACTAGACTGCTGGTATCCTGATGACTGAGACTGTTAAGCCTGAGAGAACCCATCAACCCTTATTAGCAGAAACTAGATAAAAGAGTTCTACAGGCTTTTCCTACTAATCTCCTACCGAAGGTGTGTGTGGGGGTGAGGGCGTGAAGGTTGGAAGAGTGATAAAGGAGTTTAAAAACATTAAATATAGTAGGTGTTTGAAAAATCTAAGCATACAACTCTCTCTATTTTTATTTTTTTAGTTTTATTTATTTATTTGTTTATTTATTTATTTATTATGGTGTGTGTGTGTGTATGTGTGTGTGTGTGTGTGTGTGTGTGTGTGTGTGTGTGTTAACATTTCTCTCAATTTTACTTTAGAAAACGTTTTGGAAAGAAAACATTAATTTGAGATTCTGATAAATAGCAACCGAGTCTGTAAAGTGGACATAAAAATTTTAAGTCTTCTCCTTGATATTGAAATATTGAAAGACATAAAGTACATACAAGTAGTATGGTAATGTTAAGCAGAATTATAATTCCAAATGAGGTCTCATTGGTGAAATTTCAAAATATTTATTAGGATAGTACATGGGATCTGTAGTCTAGCTGGTGTTATCTATACAAAGAAATTAAAAAAGACTGCAATCAAATGAACACAACATTTTTTAAATTTCATTAATGATTTATATTAAAATAATATTTTTCAAAGTTTCTTCTTTCTATCTTTTTTCTCTCCCTAATTTAATGAGTATATATGAGATGAGGAAAAGACATTGAATATACTGAGAAATTTTCAGCATTTTTATGTCATTTAAAAAATTCTTTGCTTGTTTATCATATTTCTGGGAATTTATTTTCCTCTATATTTATCACCAGAATTAGCAGATAAAATTTCAAGCTAAGGCCCTCTCCATGCATGGTCCTTGGTAGGGTTATCAATCTCAGTGCCCCCTGGACCCAGATTATTTTGGGTCTGTTGGTCTCCTTGTGGCGCTCCTGTCCCAAACACTTGCTCAGATGTAGCCCATAGACTCAGTCTCCAAGTGAGTTCCCTAGTAAGGGGAAGAGAGGCTGTTTCTGACATGAACTCAGTGCAGGCTCTCTGATCACCTACCCCTGGGAGTTGCAGCCTTGCCAGGCCACAGAGGAAGACAATGCAGCCAGTCCTGATAAGAACTGGTAGCAGTCCATCGCCTTAACCACTCGGCCACCTCTGATTGCATGCGGGTTGATGCCCCAGGTCCCGCCTCTGAGAAAAAGGTATCGGACGGGTCTGATGCTCTTTGGGTGGATGACACCTAAATGAACATCTGTACAAAGTCCCAATTTATTTCTAATATCAGAGATCAGACCTCTACTCTTGCCTGATGCGTCTAAAACAAAAAGGGGGAACTGTAGAGAGCTGCGGAATGCTATGCCGTAAGGATGGAGCTGATTTCCGCCTTCCACCTTCCCGATGGTGAGTGCTCTCTGTCATGAACAATTCCACATTTGGCTAAGGCCGAGGATCTGGCTTGCTTCCATGTATGTGGACCTATCTGCATTGCCCCCGTGGCACGCCAGGGTTGGCTACCCAGAGGCTATTTAAGCTGTGGGCTGGCTTTCCCCGGGGTCCGAGGATTGTTCAATGTTCCTGAATAAACTGCATTGAAAAAAAAAAAAAAAAGAACTGGTAGAGTAGGGTCAAATGGAAGGGGAGGAGGACCTCCCCTATCAGTGGACTAGGGAAGGAGTACAGCGGGAGAAGAGGGAGGGAAGGTAGGATTGGAAGGAGATGAGGGAGGGGGCCAAAGTTGGTATACAAAGGGAATGAATGTAATAAATAATAAATTAATAATAAAATAATAATAAAATATTCAACCTAATAATTGTCTCCATCTCTGGTAGTGTGAACAGATTCCAGTGTATTAAAGAAATTTCTAAAAACTAATAAGCATTTACCATTGGATAAAGGGTGAGGTAACTTGGTTATGGCTCTTTTACACAATTCTTTAAAGTTTACTAAAGTAAATATTTTACTTGTCTTACATCATTCCTCAAATTAAACACAAGTAATATGGGATAACAAGTAATTTCTACATAATATAAATGAACTAAATATACATTTAAATCATTATTTTGAGATAATATAAAGTTAAGAAATTTTAGAAAAAATATTGAACAAAAATACAAAATAAATAAAAAGACATTCATGCATTTAAATATTTTCATTAATGAATTATAATATGCCAATAATGTTCATAAGAACTAAGTTTCACCATTTAACTTTCAAATCTAGTAAAAAAATGCTTTTTCAACTAGTTAGGTAAGAAAATCAGAGAACAGAGATAATTTTAAATAAAAAGAATTTCAGAGTGAAATGATATACAGTAGGAATAGAAAGCAATATGAGGCATGTCTGTATTTCCAACACTTTAAAAGTAGAGGAAGGAAGATCAGGAGTTCAATTCATATTCAGTTATGTAAGAAGCTTGAACACTACTCCGGAATACATAAGGCTCTATCTCAGGAGCAGAAGACAAACAAGTACTCACTATATTAGTGTAATACTTCCTATGTCTATATCTTACACCAGTCAGAATGGCAAAGATCAAAAAGACAAGTAACAACACATGATGGCAAGGATGTGGAGAAAAGAAAGCACTCCTCCATTTCTGGTGGGAGTGCAAACTTGTACAACCACTTTGGAAATCAATCTTGCTCTTACTCAGACAATTAGGAATAGTGCTACCTCAATATACCCCTATAGCTATAGATCCAGTTATACCACTCCTGAATACACACTCAAAAGATGCTTCATCACACAACAAGGACATTTGCTCAACTATGTTCATAGCTACTTTATTTGTAGTAACCAGAAACTGGAAACAATCTAAATGTCCTTTAACCAAAAAATGGATACAGAAACTGTGGTACAATTACACAATTGAATACTACTCAGCTAGTGAAAATAAGGAAATCATGAAAATTGCAGGTAAATGGATGGACTAGAAAATATTATCCTGACTGAGATAACACAAACCTGGAAAGACACATGTGGTATGTTATCACTTATAAGTAGATATTAGACCTGTAGTACAGGATAACAATACTATAAGCCTCAGACCCAAAGAAGCTAAGTAACAAGGAGGGCCCATGGAAGGGTGCCGGAACGTCACAGAGAAAGGGAAAGAGAATAGACTGAAGAAGTGGATGAAGAGAGGGAACTGAGCAGGAGATGGAATGGGAAGGGGAAAAAAGGGCGGATATCAGATGTGGGGAATGGAGGGGGGAGGTGAGAGGGCTCAGAACAGGAAGGGAAAGTGCGGGGGCATCTCTTTGACAAGCTGGAGGACTGCAATAGGGTATGTTCCTGGGAGGATATGGGTTAGACTCTAGCTGAGACTCCTAAATAGGGGGTGAGGGCATAAAGACTGAAGTGAGCCCCTCCTATCCAGGAAGGACTAGTGGAGGGAAGAGAATAACAACCCACGGACAAAATCTTTGATCCAAAAGTTACCCTGCCTACATGAAGTACAGGGACAAAGATGGAATAGTGATTGAGGGAATGTCCAACCAATGAGACATTGGCCCAATCTGAGATCCAACCCACGGTAGAGAGCCAGCTCCTGACACCATTAATGGTGCTCTGCTCTGCTTGCAGGCAGAAGCCTAACATTATTGTCATCTGGAAGGCTCCAACCAGCAGAGGCCTGAGACAGATTCTGGGACTCGCAGCCAAGACTGGGGTGGGACTCTGAGGTCTTGTGGAAGCGTTTGGGGCAAGGTAGAAGGACCTGGACTAGAAGGGAGCTCCACAACAGGACCAACTTAACCCAGACCCACGGGGACTTACAGAGACTGACATCATCAACTAAAGGACATGCATAGTCTGGACCTAGGCCCATCTGTGACAGATAGGCTACTTGGTCTTCATGTGGGTCAGGCGGCCTCGTGAGGGGAGGGTGTGTTGTTTTTAACACGGATCCATTGCCTGCTTTTGGATCCCTCCCCCTGGAAGGGCTGCTTTTCTAGCCTCTTGATGTGACTTGATGTGCTGCAGAGGATTGATATGGGAAACTTCCCTTTTCTGGGGAGAAAGGAGCTGAGAAGGCATAAATAGGAGGAGGGGGCCTGGGAGGAGAAGAGGGAAGGTACACCCTTAAGTAAAGTAAAAATTAAAAAAAAGAAAGAAATTAGTAACAGCTTTCCTTTCTTTACTTTAGAGCCTCCTTCAATTCTGTTAGCCGTCTGTCCCAATAATATTTTCCTCCCATTCTTATATATTTCCCTATCTATTTCATTCTATCCTTTCTCCTTCCCTCCCTTTTTCTCTTCTCTTTCCTCTTTCTCTCCTTTCTTCCATCCTTTTTGTTTAAATATATGCATTTTGGTGAAAGCATCCGGCATCTTTAAAAGAGAGAAAGCATTGTAAGCAATATTAAATAACTGGAACTCCAGGCAGGCTAGAAAAATCTAAGTTATAAGCACTGCAGAGCATGATCTACAAATGCTTCATTTGTATGTATGGGTTTAGGATACTATGTTTTTTGCTTTGTTTCCTAAAGAGTAAGTGGCCCATGTACTTCAGAGTATCTCAACTAACCCAGCCCCTCTCTACTGACCTTGCTCTTCAGTTATCTGTGAGTAAATTAACTCTTCTGGGAGTAAGATTCTGGCCAAAGGAAATAGTGTGATCTTGAAGTCTTCATTTGAAGCTGAATCTGTTTCTTACGCTGCTGCAGACAGGTACTACCTTCAAATTTTAAAAGCATTTAAAACACCTTGAAGAACACGGCCCACTGCATCAACAAAGTGGGATCCTATGAGCTCACAGACAGAAAAACAGGTCCTGCATGTGCCTACACCAGGTCTTCCATGAATATGTCACGGCTGTTAGCCTGGTGTTTCTCTGGAACTCCCAACAGTGGGGGTGAGCGTATCCCTGAGTCTATTGTTAGACTTGAGTCTTTTATCTTTCTGCTGGTTGCCTTTTTGAAAATTTGTGTCTTGTTTTGTCCTATGTGGCTCTCTTGGAGGACTGTCCTTTTCTGAAATGGAAATGGAAGATCTGGGGCAGAGAGAAGGCTGAGTGGAGGAAGCTGAGAGGAATGGAGAGAAGGAAAACTGCATTGGGTACGTGTTATATGAGAGGCAGATCTATTTTCAACAAAAAAATTTTAAAAATAAAAATAAAAGTATTTTAGAGAGGTAAGGGGTTGAAAGTAAATTCTACATTTGGTTTTTATATCTACATCTGAATTTCCAAACCAAGGGCTTGATTCATATTAGATATGGGTCATGATGAAATATTGTAGAAAAAGTACAGTGTTCAGCAAGGATTTTCAAGAATCTTGAAGTGCATACAGTTATCTGTAACTGTCTTTTGATAAACTGACATGAGCTTCCAGGTCTTCATATTAACTATGAATCTATCTGTTCCCTAAGTAATAACGTTTTACAGAGAAGATAGATAAATTAGAAACGTGATAAGGCTTTAACCATTATGCCTGATACTGAGGTGTGTGAGCTAGTGTGCACGTGCTTGTGTGTGTGTGTGTGTGTGTGTGTATGTGTGTGCACTACATCCCTGTGCGTGGTTCCTGTAAGGCGGGTCCTAAAATACATGCATATATTGTAAGGATTTTGATTCTCAATGGAATTGTTAACTTTCAATTCCTCCCTATCAGTGAACTAGAGAAGGGCATAGGGAGAGAAGTGGGAGGGTGGGGAGGACTAGGAGGATGGAGGAGGCTACAGCTGGAATACAAAGTGAAGAAGTTGTAATAAATAAATAAATAAATAAATATAATAAACTCTAAAAAATAAAAAAAAACATTATTGTCTATTTTAGCTTAAGCCAAATAGAAGTGAAGTTGCATTTTAAGGCATCACAAACATAGATGACCTGTGGGTGATATTGTTCACCCATGTCAATTGCATATTGATAATCTCAGAAAAGTTACAATTTATATATATATATATATATATATATATATATATATATACATAGTGTGTGTGTGTGAGTATGTACGTATGTATGTATCTATCAATTTTGTGTCTGCTAGGGGATTTCTGTGCAGTGCTCTCTACTGAATTTGATAAATATAGCAACAGCTTAACACTCTGAAAGGATTAATTAATGTTGCCTGGGAAATACGCAGTCTTAATTCAAAATGTCATGTCCCTCATCTCTGCTGTTATTTTCCTGTTTCCTAAGACTTCCCCCTTGCTGCTGCTGTGATGGAGTATGTTCATACTCAGAACTAGAGCATTTCACTTTTCGCTTCTCAGAGGCTATTTAATTTTAATTGCTCCCCAAGCATAGGCCAATTCAGGATGGCGAGAGCTGAGCAAGAATCCTTCATAGCTCCTTTGAAGTTTGAAGAGCTCCTATTCACATTGCCGCAGGCTTCCTTCACACATTTGTGTGCAAAGAGAACTGAACACCTCTGTCCTACATGCTCAGTGTTAGTTATCATTAGAAAAAAGACCTTGTGCATATCTGAGAGTTTTCAAGTATCCACAGAAACTTTAATGTATTAAAACAGATGCTGCTGTGTGTTTCCAGAAACATTAACAAGATGTGGTTACAAAATACTGTCAGTACCAAAATAAATTTTCCACTAGAAAATAAACATTAGACACTTTACATTGAATTAAAATATGAGGAATTATGTTCTTTCCAACAGTAGTAGAAAATGAGTAATTACAATTTCATAAGTTTGCATATTTGCCAAAGTACACTGGATAACATCTGCTTTATTAAATAAATATTAAGTAATTCCTTATAGTAACAAATTTATATTTAATTATATGTAAACATGTGTTTCACTCTTACCTTTTGTGGAAAGTAGAAGCTAAAAAAACTTAAAATTCTTCTAAGACAGACTGGAACTATAAAAGGTAACACAAAATACTTTTAAATTAAATGGTAATTTTTAAGTAATACAACTGAAGAAATATAAACCTGGTTATTGTGAAGCTAGAAAATTTTAAGATTGTCTTCTTCATTGATCACATTTTGAAAAATGAACATGATCGGGGGAGAACCAGTATTTAACATTAACCAAGATTTAGAGAAAAACAAGAAAAAAACATGTAACCAGAATTCCATTGAATAAAATCTGTCTGTATTCATTTATTTATTAATCTTTAGGAAAATTAATACTCAGTCTTGCTTCTATCCCCAAGAAGACATGCTTATGAATGTGGACAGCCACCATGATGACTTAATTTTAATTATTTATGAATTAATTAGTTTGGTTTACATACGACACGGTGTTGCTAAGAATTCTTAGTAGTTGCTTTTCAGACAAGACTGTTCTCAAACACAGAGCAATACTCTTGCCTCTGCATTTTGAATGCTAATATTATAAGAAAGAGTCATCATACATTCCCAAAGCAAAGCCCTAACTATAAACACAAATCATGTGGTCCTCTACTAAGTATCTAATCCTGTGCTATTCAAAAAAAAAAAAAAAAAAAAAAAGAAAAAAGTTGCCATTTTGGTCTTTGGTTTGAAGGTAAAATGCAAACTTTCCAAGTCATAATTACCATACAAATGTGCTTTTATATAAGCTCCTACATGGTTTCAAACAAAGTACACATTTAATGTAATGCTAGACATGTTTAAATCATTATACCATAGTCAACCCAGTAAATACTGTTCCTAAGTTTTACAATTAATGCATTTTACAAGGCTCTGAGCTTCTTTCCACCTTTAATATATTCTGAGCTCTTCTCTTCTAGCTTATTACAGTTATTTCATATGCTACAGTTTTGCTTTTCTCCCTCCAAAATTGCAGACTAGTGCTCTAACTTTGCCCATCCTGCAATATAGAATTACGGCCTTTAGGAAACTCATGGAAGAAGCATGCTGTTTTACCATAGATATGAAGTGTTCTTCCAAAAGGCTCATGTGGTTAAGATTTGATCACAATCTTTTTACACAATGGTGCATGTATCAAAGGACTTTTACCAAATCAATAGTTTATTAAAAGGTGGATTCCTGACTTGCATACATTGTTGAAATATCATCAAAGCTTTGAAGGTGCAACTTTCTCACACACAGCTAGTTTCTAAGAAGATACTTTTTAAAGGTATGTCTTGACCCTTCCTGGCCTATTCCTGTTTCTTATATTTCCTGACTGTGGAGATGTAACCAGGATCTTCTGATATGCTTTCTTGCCACCAAGATTACCTGCCTCACTTCAGAACCTCATATCAAAATTCAGTGTCTATCCAACATTGGACTAAATCTTTAGAAACTTAAAACAAAGAAAGAAAGCATTTTAGCCAGGGTCCTCCCTCTTGATTAGTTTCTTAAGGTGTACAGATTTTAGTAGGTTTATCCTATATTATATGTCTATATGAGTGAGTATATACCATGTGTGTCTTTCTGCTTCTGGGATACTTCACTCAGGATGATCTTTTCTAGATCCCACCATTTGCCTGCAAATTTCATGATTTCCTTATTTTTCATTGCTGAGTAATACTCCATTGTATAGATATTCCACAATTTCTGTATCCATTCTTCAGTTGAGGAGCATCTGGGCTGTTTCCAGCTTCTGGCTACTACAAATAAGGCTGCTACAAACATGGTTGAGAAAAAGTCCTTATTGTGTACTTGTGCTCTTTTGGATATATGCCTAAGAGTGGAATGGCTGGATCTTGAGGAAGCACTATTCCTAGTATTCTGAGAAAGCACCGGATTGCTTTCCAGAGTGGTTGTACAAGTTTACATTCCCACCAGCAGTGGAGGAGGGTTCCCCTTTCTCTACAACCTCTCCAGCATGTGTTGTCACTTGAGGTTTTGATCTTGGCCATTCTGATGGGTGTAAGGTGAAATCTCAGGGTCGTTTTGATTTGCATTTTCCTGATGGCTAATGGTTGAGAATTTCTTTAAGTGTTTCTCTGCCATTTGATGTTCCTCTATTGAGAATTCTCTGTTTAGCTCTGTTCCCCATTTTTTAATTGTATTACTTGATTTGTTGCTTTTCAACTTCTTTATTTTTTTTATATATACTGGATATTAGCCCTCCGTCAGAGAGAGGGTAGGTGAAGATTCTTTACCAATCTGTAGGCAGTCGTTTCGTTTTGAGGACAGTGTCCTTTGCTTTACTGAAGCTTTTCAGTTTCATGAGGTCCCATTTATTGATTGTTGCTCTTAGACTCTGTGCTGTTGGTGTTCTTTCCTGAAAGGCAAAGAGGATGGACACCAGAAAAAGAAGAAAACAGGAAACAAGTTAGGAGCCTCCCACAGAGGGTCTCTGAAAGGCTCTGCCCTGAAGACTATCAAAGCAGAAGTTAAGACTCATGGCCAAACTTTGGGCAGAATGCAGGGAATCTTATGAAAGAAGTGGGAAATAATAGTAAGATCTGGAGAGGACAGAATGTCCACAAGGAGAACAACAGAACCAAAAAATTTGAGCACAGGGGTCCTTCCTGAGACTCATATTCCAACCAAGTAACATGCATGGAGATAACCTAGAACCCCTGCACAGATGTAGCCCATGGCAGTTCATTGTCCAAGTGGGTTCCATAGTAATGGGAACAGGGACTGCTTCTGACATGAACTGATTGGCCTGCTCTTTGATCACCTTCCCCTGAGGGGGAGCAGCCTTACCAGGCCATAGAGGAAGACAATGCAGCCACTCCTGATGAGAACTAACAGACCAGGATCAGAAGGAAGAAAAAGAAACCCTCCCCTACCAGTGGACTTGGGGAGGGGAGTGTGTGGAGAAGGAGGAGGAATGGAGAGGTTGGGAGGGGAGGAGGGAGGGAACTAGAGGGGGGATACAAAGTAAATAAAGTATAATAATAAAAGAAAGAACCTGTAGTGCTATCTGCCTGTTAGAAAATGAAGCAAAATAAAATATGTTGTCCGTTGAGTTTTTGATCTTAGCCATTCTGATTGGTGTAAGGTGAAATCTTAGGGTTGTTTTGATTTGCATTTCCCTGATGGCTAATGAGGTTGAGCATTTCTTTAAGTGTTTCTCTGCCATTCGATATTCCTCTGCAGAGGATTCTCTGTTTAGCTCTGTTCCCCATTTTTAATTGGATTACTTGGTTTTTTGCTGTTTAACTTCTTTAGTTCTTTATATATACTGGATATTAACCCTCTGTCAGATATATAGGGTTGGTGAAGATCTTTTCCCAATCTGTAGGCAGTCGTTTTGTTTTAGTGTCCTTTGCTTTACAGAAGCTTTTTAGTTTCATGAGGTCCCATTTATTGATTGTTGCTCTTAGAGACTGTGCAGTTGGTGTTCTGTTGAGGAAGTTGTCTCCTGTGCCAATGAGTTCTAGGTTCTTCCCCACTTTTTCTTCTAACCAATTTAGAGTATCTGGTTTAATGTTGAGGTCTTTGATCCACTTGGACTTTAATTTTGTGCAGGGTGACTTTGTGGAGAAAGGGGAACCCTCCTCCACTGCTGGTGGGAATGTAAATTTGTACAATCACTCTGGAAAGCAATCTGGCACCTTCTCAAACAACTAGGAATAGCACTTCCTCAAGATCCAGCTATACCACTCCTAGGCATATATCCAAAAGATTCTCAAGTATACAATAAGGACATTTGCTCAACCATGTTTGCAGCAGCTTTATTTGTAATAGCCAGAAGCTGGAAACAGATGCCCCTCAGTGGAGGAATGGATGCACAAATTGTGGTATATCTACACAATGGAATATTACCCAGCAATCAACAAGGAAATCATGAAATTTGTAGGTAAATGGTGGGATCTGGAAAAGATTATCCTGAGTGAGCTATCCCAGAAGCAGAGAGATGCACACAGTATATACTCACTCATATAGACATATAATATAGGATAAACCTACTAAAATCTGTACACCTAAAGAAACTAATTAAGAGGAAGGACTCTTGTTAAAAATGCTCAATTCCTATCCAGAAAGGCAAAGAGGCTGGATATCAGAAGAAGGAGAAAAGAGGGAACAAGTCAGGAGCCTAACACAGAGGACCTCTGAAAAGCTCTGCCCTGCAGACTATCAATGTAGATGCTGAGACTTATGGACAACCTTTGTGCAGAGTGCAGGGAATCTTAGGAAAGAATTGGGAAACAGTAAGATCTGGAGAGGACAGGAGCTCCACAAAGAGAGCAACAGGACCGAAAAATCTGAGCACAGGGGTCTTTCCTGAGACTGCTATTCCAACCAAGTGCTATGCATGGAGATAACCTAAGAACCCTGCATGTAGCCCATGGCAGTTCATTCTCCAAGTGGGTTCCATTGTAATAGGAACAGGGACTGTCTCTGACATGAACTGATTGGCCTGCTCTTTAATTAGCTCTCCCTGAGGGGAAAGCAGCATTATCAGGCCACAGAAGAAGACATTGCAGCCACTCCTGATGAGACCTAATTGACTAGGATCAGAAGTAAGGAAAAGAAGTCCTCCCCTATCAGTGGACTTGGGGATGGGCATGCATGCAGAGAGTAGAGGAAGGGAGGGATTGGGATGGGAGGAGGGAGGGAACCATGGGGGAAGGGAATACAAAGTGAATAAAGTGTAATTAATAAAGAAAAAATAAAAAATATAAAAAAATATGTGAATCAATAAAAATAGAAAGAAGAAAAAGAAAACAATAAAAAAAAACAAAAAAACAAAAGATGAGAAAAGACAAAACGTTTCTTTCTTTAAAGCACGTTTTTTCTAGTATTGATTAGCACCTGATAAGTGAAAGACCTGCATGAAAGTTTGATTTCTGGCCCCTGCGCAAGTGAGAGGAGAAACTGGAGCATGTGTTATTTCTCTTATTCATAAAAGTAATATGTTGCCTGTTTTAAGTCAGATAGAATCTGTCATAAAAGAGAAACCTCGACAGAACATATCTGATCTGGCATCTTTGACTTCCCAATTTCCCAACTTTCTTTCTCTCTTTCTTTCTTTCTCTCTTTCTTTCTTTCTCTCTTTCTTTCTTTCTCTCTCTCTTTCTTTCTTTCTTTCTTTCTTTCTTTCTTTCTTTCTTTCTTTTTCCTGTAACCCATTGCACATTGACTTTTAGTGGTCAGGTGGCCAGATTAAAATTTTTTTCTTTTGACTTCTCCTTATCTATATTTATTTTCCACTACCATTGATTTAGCAATTGGAGAGATAATTTAAACGCCTAAATTATACTCTATGAAAGTATTACGATGAATTCTCTGTTTTTTATCATTTTCTTTTAGAATTTAATATATGTATACAAATGAATTAAATTCCACATCTACTCCTATTGTCTTCACCAAACACCTCTGTTCTCCCTCTATGTTCCATTTCCCAACTTTATATCCTCTTTTTTGTTATTTTTAAAAATAACCTACAAAGTCTTCTGAATAATGTCCTCATATTCATGGATTTGAGGCCATCTCACGGCAGATGGACAACTTGACAGACTCCGAATAGTCAAAGAATAATTTTCTTCCCCTAATATTTATTTATCAGTTGTCATTTATTTCTTGCTAAGGGGTGAGATTTTATGAATTTCTATCCCATGTATGCTGGACTTTTTAATACTTTGATCTTGTGCAGGTCTTGCTCAAGTAAGCCAAGTGACTATGATTTAATAAGTTCAGTGGCAATATCATGAAGAGAAGACAGCACTCACAACCCTTTTGTTAACTCTATGTCTGTTATTTTCTTTTTATATTTACATTATGAAAAATGCATGTTTCATGTATAGAAAGAGAATATAGAGAATTGAAAGTATAAACTTCTAAGTTCTGAGTCCTGTCCAGGGTGCTAGTCATTGGACATTTTCAGAAGCAAGATTATACATCATACTATTTCTAATTCTCAAACACAATTACTCTTTATATCATGCTTACCACTCAAGCTCACTTATACACTAGTGGAATTTTTTTCTTTTCTTTTATGTCTTTGCTACTTCTTATGAATGTAGGCACCTCCAGTATGGTAGTTTAAAATGGCATCTGGTCACTGTTTTTAGCAAAATTTTATCTAGAGCATTACAGACCATTACAGTTAAATTTACTTCCTGTCATCAAAGATAGCTTATTTCTTTAATAATAACTTATCTTTATGACATAAAATTATTAATTAAAATATTCTTTTTTATTATTTTCTTTTCTTTTCTTTTTAGTTACATTTTATTAACTCTGTATCCCAGCTGTATCTGCTCCCTCATTCCCTCCCAAATCCTCCCTCCCTCCCTCCCTCCTTCATCTCCTCCCTCCCTCATCTTCTCCCTGCCCCTTTCCAAGTCCACTGATTGGGGAGGGCCTCCTCCCTTTCATCTGATCCTGCTTTATCAGGTATCTTCAGAACTGGCTACAAAGTGCTTCTCTGTGGCCTAGCAGGACCGCTCCTCCCTTGGGGATGGGGAGGTCAAAGAGCCTGCCATTGAGTTCCTGTCAGAAATAGTCCCTGTTCCCCTTCCTATGGGAAACCAGTTTGTTACTGAGCTACCACGGGCTTCATCCGCACAGAGGTTCTAGGTTATATCCATACATGGTCCTTGGTGGAGTGTTAGTCTCAATAAAGACCCCCTGTTTCCAAATATGTTTGGTCCTTGTGGAGCTCCTATCCTTTCCATGTCATACAAACTCCCCCTTCTTTCATGTCATTCCCTGAACTCTGCCGAAGGTTTGGTTATGAGTCTTACTATCTGCTTTGATACACTGCTAGGTAGAGTCTCTCGGGACCCTCTGTGGGAGGCTCCTGTCCTGTTACTTGTTTTCTCCTATGTCCAATGCACCTCCCATTTGTCTTCCTAAGTGAGAATTGATCATCTTATCCCGGGTCCTCTTTCTTGTTTATCTTCTTTAGGTGTATAGATTACATTAAGTTTATCATATCTTCCTCAAGACCCAGCTACACCACTCCTAGGCATATACCCAAAATTTGCTCAAGTAAACAACAAGGACACTTGCTCAACGATGTTTATAGCAGCTTTATTTGTAATAGCCAGAACCTCGAAACAACCCAGATGTCCCTCAACAGAGGAATGAATACAGAAATTGTGGTATTTTTACACAATGGAATACTACTCAGCAATCAAAAACGAGGAAACCATGAAATTTGCAGGCAAATGGTGGGAATTAGAAAAGATCATTCTGAGTGAGCTATCCCAGAAAGAGAAAGACACACATGGTATATACTCACTCATATAGTCCTATAAAAATATTCTTAATTCTCAAGAAATGTTCAATGTCAAAGTTTATAGATGAGACATACTTAATGCTTTGCCTACTTTCTATGTAACTTATAATGTACATTTATTTCCCACAATTATTCTTTAGTTTCAAGATTTTCTTCCAAAGGTGTATTTTCTACAAATTAATATTCATAAAAATGGCTGTCAGTCTAGTACTGTCTGCTTTTTAATAATATTTATATTTTATCATTTGTATACAATAAATGAATAGTACCTTAAAACCTATGACATTAAATATCTTTAAAAGCTCTTATTTTCACTATTTAAACAACATATGAAATCTTTACTACATATTTATTCTGTGTATCTTTTTACTTTGTGCCTAATGTCTTTGCGTTGGTTGTGTATGAATATCTTTATTTTCTCTTTACTATAGGGATATATTATGTTATGTTGTCTAATTGTTTGGCCACCTGCTGTAACACTGGCTCACATTACACAGATATTTGGTCATTAGTCCATGCAGTTATTTCACGCTTGAGAATTATCATTTTTAATTTGGCATCAGTGAACTAATGCCCAGCATGTGTTCAAAACTACCACCTCAGAAGAGCAATAAAGAGAGTTGACTAAGTTGATTAAGACAATAAAACTATCAGAACTGCTTCAGGGCTAACAGAAATGCTTACATCAACTCATACTGCTTATAAGTGCTGGTATTTTTTCTATTTTTCTTAATGGCAATAATATAAGCAACTAATTCAGGTTATAAATTAAAATATACATAAAATAATAATGTAGTACATAAATTTAAGAAATCACCCATTGAAACTTTAATTGTTAAAATACTTCAATGTAAAATGCACCATGATGAGACACTAAGCTAAATACATTCAAACAATGAGCATTTGGTCTTTATCTTGGAATACTATAGTTATTAGTAAGAAAAGGTTAATATAAGGAAATAAGAATTGGATGAGAGATATATTATCTGATACAAACCTTCACTTTGCCTTTTTGCGTCAAGACAATCAATTGAATGAAATCACTTTTGTAAGTACTCTACTATACAAAATGGTACAATGAGTTATTACTTGGACTTAAAATGCACAGTATATACTCATTTAAACTTTTTACCAAAACTGCAAAAAAAAAAAACCTCGAGAATTTATCAGACAGTAGTATAAGTAGTATACAAATTTTAATCTCTTTTGATTGACTATTGTTATTACATCCTCAATATTCATTTCTGTGTCTATTTTATTTCTAATAAGTAAAGGATTATTTAAATTAGGAATTAAAGAAATATTGTTAAAGATGAAATATTAAGGCTCCTCTCCTGTTCCTTGTCTCCTCCTACTTCCAACATCTACCCTGTTTGCCCTTCTGAGTGAGGTTTCAGCCTCTTCCCTAGGGTCCTCTCTGTTATTTATCTTCTTTAGGACTATAGATTTTAGTGTGTTTATCCTATATTATATGGCTAATATCCACTTTTAAGTGAGTAGAAGCCTTCCACAGAGGACCTCTGAAAGACTCTACCCCTAAGGGTATCGAAGTAGATACTGAGACTCATAGTCAAACTTTAGGCAAAGGGAATCTCATGGAAGAAGGGGGAGCTAGAAAGAAGACCTAGATCCCTGCTCAGAGAAAGCCCATAGTTATCAGTTTCTAAGTGGGTTCCATAGTCAGGGGAGCAGGGGCTGTCTCTGACATGAACTCAGTGGCTGGCTCTTTAGTCACCTCCCCCAGGGGTGCAGCCTTGTCAGGCCACAGAGGAAGATGATTCAGCCAGTTTTGATGAGACCTGATAGGCTAGGGTCAGAGAGAAGGAAAGGAGGTCCTCTCCTATCAGTGGAGTAGAGGAGGGGTATAGAGTAAGAAGAGGGAGGGGGGTGGGACTGGAAGGAGATTAGGTAGAGGGCTATTGCCAGGATACAAAGTGAATAAATTGTAATAAATAAATAAATTATTTAACTCATTTAAAAAAGATGAAATATTAAGTGTGCTTAAAACAAACATATTAGAAATTCTTAATGTTTTTCTTTTTTCTAACATAAGATGAAATAATAATGAATGTATCATCAATATTATTGAAATTTAAAAAGTCTTCACATTTGGTAAAAGTCATTAAGCATCAAATCATAATAATTTTGTGAACGTCAGTAGTCAACATTTACAAAGTCTTTTATTCTACAGCACTGGTCTTAGCAGTGACTGTGAACTAAAATCAATTAGGAATGTGTTCAACTTATACCAGTCAAGTAAGACTGTGATGGGAAGACACAGAGTTCTCTAGATTTGAAAGCTTCTTAGCTTTTTACTTTGTGCCTAATGTCTTTGCGTTGGTTGTGTATGAATATCTTTATTTTCTCTTTACTATAGGGATCAAGCAAATGGCTAAGCATTTTTTTTCAAGATTCTTTAATGAAAATTATATCCAAGCTTATATTTTTAAGAGAATAAGGTTAACTGATTTAGATATAAACTTAATGTTTCACACTTCCATAGTTAGCCAAAATGTCTTCTGGTGTTTATTTTTAGAATAAATGACAAATCACCTATATTCCATTACTCATGCTTTAATTCAGTATCCTGTACATTTTGTTCTTTTCAATACAATTAACACCCCAAGATTAAGTATTGGTATCACTAGGCTTAAAAAAGTGATATTTTTTCTCATACTACTTTTTTTCAAGTGTCCTTTCTTTGAGATATTTGAAAAGCACTTTGAAATTACAACCTACTCATAAAAACTTCTACTTGCAAATATTTTTGAACTCTAATTATTGTTGGGATTGTTGTAAGAGTCTTGCTGCATAAGAGCAAATCCAGAGTCTGTGTTTTGCACACTCCACAGTTATTACTTACATTAAAAATTAAAAGAGGATGTGTCAAATGTGTGTGGTTTTGGGCGCATATGTGTGTGGTCAAGATTTTGAATGGTTGCAAATGAATTTGGAGGCTGACTCATGTAAGCCATGTAATTCTCAGTCTTTCATGACATCCCTGATGTTCAATTCAGTTTGTTTTTAAAAGAATACAGGATTGTTCAAGGTTCCTGAATAAACTGCATTGAAAAAAAAAGAATACTTTAACTTAGGAACTGTTGGAGATTCACAGGGCATCGTCATACACACTTAATCTTGGTTAAGCCACATCTTTTTCCTTTAAATTCACGTATGCTCCTTTTCTTTTCTCCACTTAAAATTTTAGATCCAGGTATTATTTTTCTTTTTTTCATATAACATATAATTTATTATGCCCTCATAGAAAGGGAAGCAAGGCTTCCACACTCATTTTATGAGTTTATTATTTCACAGAAATGAAAGAGCAAATGAAGATGAAAGAAAGAAAGAAGGAAAGAAAGAAAAAAAGGGAAAACGATAGCAAGCAAGCAAGAATTTGGAGGCCCAGTTTTTGTGAAGAACATAGGTACAAACATTCTCAACTTAAAAAATTGTAAACCAAATACAGGTTCCTATTAGAAAAGATAAACATTCATCATAACCAAGTTTGCTTTACTCCAGAGATGCAAGAATGATTAAGAATATAGAAATCAATGAAGTTATCTATTACATAAATGATCATAAAGTTGGAAATTACATGATCATCTTATTTGACACAGTAAAGGACTTTGACAAACTAGAAAATCCAAATATTAGAAAATACAGCAGGGGTAATGAAGGAATAGAGGGTACATACCTCAGCAGAGTTAAGGCTGAATATAATCAAGCTCTATTACTAGTCTTTTTAATGGGAAAATTGCAAAACATTTCTGTTGAAATCAAGACAAGTATGTCCACGTTCATCTCACTTTGTGTGGAATTCACTAACTAGCCCAGGATGACAGGCCAGTGAGCACCAGAAACACAAATATTTCTACCTTTCAAATATGAAGATTACAAGAATAAGCCACTAAATCTTGCTGTTTTACGTACATTTTGAGCAATCAACTCAGATGCTCATGCTTTCATGGTATGCACTTCATCAAGGGAGCCGTATCTCCAGCACTAAATATGCCTATTTGACACGGAAGATAACTTAGCATATATAGCAAATGTGATAGAATTTAGAGATCAATGAATTACAGTATAGTTGCAGCCCTGTAACACATTATTTTGTTAGACAAAGTGGATCAAAACAATATAAGAATATACATTTTGAGGAAACACTATTCCTAATTGTCTGAGAAAGCACCAGCAATGGAGGAGGGTTCCCCTTTCTTCACATCCTTTCCAGTCACTTGAGTTTTTGATCTTAGCCATTCTGATGGGTGTATGGTAAAATCTCAGGATTGTTTTGATTTGAATTTCCCTGATGGCTAAGGACACTGAGCCTTTTAAAAGTGTTTCTCTGCCATTCAATATTCCTCACTTGAGAATTCTCTCTTTAACTTTATACTCCATTTTAAAATTTGATTGCTTAATTTGTTGCTTTTTACATTCTTTAGTTCTTTATATATTTTGGATATCAGCCCTCTGTCAGATATAGAGTTGGTGAAGATCCTTTCCCAGTCTGTATGCTTTTATTTTGTTCTCACGACAGTGTCTTTGCTTTACAGAATCTTTTCATTTTCATGAAGTCCCATTTGTTGGTTTTTGCTCTTAGAGCCTGTGCCCTTGGTGTTCTGTTCAGGAAGTTGTCTCTTGTGCCAATGAATTCTAGGATCTTCCCCACTTTTTCTTCTAACCAATTTAGTGTGTCTGGCTTATGTTGAGGTTTTTGATCCACATGGACTTTAATTTTGTGCAGGGTGATAAATATGGATCTGTTTTCTTGCATGTAGACATCCAATTGGACCTATACCATTCCTAGGCATATATCCAAAAGATGCTCAAGTATACATCAAAGACATTTGTTCAAACATGTTCATAGCAGTTTTATTCGTAATAGCCAGAAACTGAAAACAACCCAGATGTCCCTCAATGGAGGAATGGATACAGAAACTTTGGTACAATTACACAACGGAATGTTACTCAGCAATTACAAACAAGGAAATCATGAAATTTGCAGGCAAATGGTGGGATCTAGAAAAGATCTTCCTGAGTGAGGTATCCCAGAAGCAGAAAGACACACACGGCATATACTCACTTAGAAGTGGGTACTAGACCTACAAAATAGGATAGACATACTAAAATCTGTACATCTAAAGAAGATAAACAAGGAGGACCCAGGGTAAGAGGATCAATCTTTACTTAGAAAGACAAATGGGATGGACATTGGAAGAAGGAGAAAACAAGTTACAGGACAGGATTCTACTACAGAGGGCCTCTGAAAGACTTTACCTAGCAGTGTGTCAAAGCAGATGTTGAGACTCTTAACCAAACCTTCAGCAGAGTGCAGGGAATCATATGAAAGAAGGGGGAGTTAGTAAGATCTGGAGAGAATATGAGCACCACAAGGACCAAATATATGTCGGTACAGGGGTCTTTTCTGAGACTAATTCTCCAACTAAGCACCATGTATGGATATAACTTAGAACCCCTGTTCCAATGGAGCCCATGGCAGCTCAGTATCCAAGTGGGTACCCTAGTAAAGGGCATAGGTTCTGTCTCTGACATGAACTCAGTGGCTGGTTCTTTGACCTCTTACCCCCAGAGGGAGGATCGGCCCTGCTAGGCCACAAAGGAGGACATTGCAGCCAGTCCTGAAGAGAGGTGATAAGCTATGGTCAGATGGAAGGGGAGGAGGACCTCCCCTATCAGTAGACTTAGAGAAGGGCATGGAAGGAAATGAGGAAGGTAGGGTGGGATTGGAAGGAAATGAGGGAGGGTGCTACAGCTGGGATACAAAGTAAATAAACTGTAATTAATGAAAAAATGAAAATTTAATAAAAAATAAATAAAAGAATATACATTTTATTATTGTTGAAATTTAAAAAATGAATCAAATATTACATCACTTCTTTCATTCTCTCTCCTTCCTTCAATCCCTACCACACCTTCCTTACTCTCTCTCACATTGCTGACTTCCTTTTATTTCTGTGACAGATATTTTTGCATTTGCATCTATAACAATATACATTACTGTTATTTGAAATTTCTTTTTAGTTTTTAAAGATTTATTTTATCCTGGAAGCATCTAGCATTTGTACAGTCTAATCATAAACTCTCCCAGCAGTTCTTATATGAAGAAAAGTCCTAAACATTCACTCAGATGCCTGAAGATTGATTGTGAAAATTTCCCAACTCTACCTCACCTAGCTTGAACTGAGAAGAGACTACATCAAAAGCCCATTGCTAAAATCTCACCCAAACTAAGCCTTACAATTCTTAGAGTAATCTTACGGGTAGTATTATCTCTAGCACATTATTGCATTATACACTTGAGGACACAAAGCTAGAATGAAGTTATGTAAATTTGTATGTATGGTAATTGAATACAGAGTGGGAGGAAGGAAGGTAGTGGATTTTGGAGGTTTCATTTGCTTTACTTCTTCTTCTTATTATTATTATTATATTAATTTTTACATCTGTGTAACCAGGCTTTGAAGCATTAGCTATGTCTCCGTGCTTCTCTTTAAATACTATTAGGGAGCTAATATGAGAGCAGATGCTTAAGGGTTTTTCTTTCTTTTCATGAATTTTGGTTTTCCTTATCATTTTATCTTTATTATTTGAGGACATGTTATTGACTTACATAAAAAAAATTATCCACAGTATTTTAACATTTTCTATTAATGTGTTAGTTTTTCTTTCCCAAAATTGCCTTTAATATGCTAACTTGTCAGTACCGCTAGCAACAGTATTATACTACTTAATATGTCATAGTTATAAATTAGGTAGAAACTTAAACAAAAATTTGTTAATGGTAATAAATTAAAATATTTATAGCATAAAAATGGTAACAAAGAAAAGTATGTGTTTCCTCATGGAGGCATTTGTACAGATGTTTCCATGAGGAAACAACCTGGATATAATTTTGCTATTTAAAATGTCTGTGCAGAATACCATGGATGTCTTCACATTTATTAAAAAGTGATGAACTGAGCCATTTAAGATTTAATTTTAGCATACATGATTAATGGAAACAATAATCTTAAAAAATATCACAGAGCCATAAAATACACATAGAATGTTGTCTTTCTTAAGTAAATTAAATAATGTTACAGTAGTGTTAGTGTTCTAAAGTGAAAGTTTTCTTTTACAGATTCTTGAAAAGAAAATTAGGGCTTTATATTATATATATATATATATATATATATACATATATATATGTATACACACACACACAAACACACACACGTAGTTTGTTGCTTTTGTGCAAAGATAGAAAACAATTGATTCAATTAACAAAAAATGTTTCTGTTGCCATCCCTCATTACACATAATGAGGGATGTTTACATTTGGTAAGAATTAAGCATTATTTTGGGTTGTTGTTTTTGTTTTTGGTTGTTGTTTTGGTAGAGGATCTCCATGGGAAGCAGACCTTCCTGAGAGGTAGCTAATATCATATGAAATGTATAGATTTTACATTTTAAAAACTGATGTTGTTCTACATAAAATAATTTTGTTCATATTGAGCATCAATAATAATGATTTTACTTGCAGTGGCACACATGCCTGTTATCTCAGCACTCAGGAAGATAGAGGCAGAACTCTGTGAGTTTCAAGCCGGCCGAGTCTACAAAGTGAGTCCAGGATAGCCAAGGCTATGCAGAGAAACTCTGTTTCAAAATCTTTAAAAAATATATTATTATGAGATATTTCCACCCAGCACATTGATCACAGTCATTTAAATAACTTTAAGGAGAGAAATAATTTTATTTATTTATTTTTAAGGACCAACACTTTCAGGTTTTATTTTCTAAATTCTGTTCAAATCTAAATGTAAAATGTAAAAAAAAAAAAAAAACACCTTTATTTTTTTAAATACTTAAACTGATCGATGATTAAGGGCAACAGATATAAAAATTCTTTAACTGTGAGAGATGAATTTTAACTTTCCCAGTGTGGGATATAGTGAATGTTACCTGTAGGCCTGATACTAATCAGGCACAACAGAACAGTTTTGCCCCTAAGCAGGGAGGCAATCCAATGTAGCATCAAATTGGTTATTTTTTAGATTTTGTCCTTTTGAACAAACTGTAATTTTGCTTTTTTCCTGCAATTTTATGCTGGTTCAGCATGGTTAGGTTATCTGATATTTCACACATGCACATACACACACACAGAGACACAGATACGGACACAGATAAATACACACATTTATGTGTATATAAACATACATACTTAACATGAGTATAACATTCAATGTAAAATAACACTAAATCATATTTTAAAAATCTAATGTAAAAGTAATCCATCAGTTGATGGCTTACATATTATATCTTATACTAGAGCAGGTTTTGCACTAACATGAGAGTGTTAGCGAGAGAGTGTTGAGACAATGGCATAAAATACCAGAATCCCCCACTATCACAAATAAACATACTAAAAAAGAAGAGTGAAAGTAGAAAGACTCTTGATGGATTACACTAGGAAAAACACAGGAAACAAGAAAGGTGGGTCAAGAATTTACAAATCCGGCTTTTATTGGCAGTGTCTTCTTACTATAAAAAAGGATGTGAAAAAGCGTGTGTGAAAACGATGCCTCCAGAATTATTACACAATTATATGCATTTCATTCATCAGTAAAGTGTTCTGTATTTAAAGTCTATGTACATTATATACATTATATATTTAGTACCACTAAAACTGAACACTGCTTTATACATACAATCTTTTTTAAAAATTTTATTTTAATTATTATTATTTATTACAATTTGTTCACTTTGTATTCCTTGCTGTGTCCCCCTCCCTGGTCTCCTCCCAATCCTACTCTCCTTCCCTCTTCTTCCCCTATACCTCTAGCCTAGTCAACTCATAAGGGAGGTCCTCCTCCCTTCCATCTGGCCCTACCCTATCAGGTTTCATCAGGACTAGGTGCATTGTCTTCCTCTGTGGCCTGGTAGGGCTGCTCACTCCTCAGGAGGAGGTGATCAAAGAGTCAGCCCCTGAGTTCATGCCAAAGACAGATTCTGTTCCCCTTACTAGAGAACCTGTTTGGAGACTGAGTCTATGGTCTACATCTGAGCAGGGGTTTTATGTCCTCTCCATGCATGTCCTTTGGTTGGGGTATCAGTCTCTGCAGAGTGCCCAGGGCCCGGTTCTTCTGGGTATGATGGTCTCCTTTTAGAACTCATGTCCCCTCCAGGTGTTGGATATGAGTCTCAACCTCTGCTTCTATACCTCAATCTCTAGAGTCTTTCAGAGGCCGTCTATGGTAGGCTCCTTTTACGTTAAGGATTTGTAAACAAGCATTACTAGACCATACCAGAAGATCTCATTTTCAAGAGAATTAACTTTAACAATGTCTGCATTTTCTGACCAAAAGACTTCTGCCTGTAAAAGAAATAAAAATCTAGAATATACACTGAAAGTTTCTGTTGAATTAAGAGGTGAATGTAAAATGAAGAGTGTGTCCACACTGTATATATATATAATGTATTTGCTATGAGGTCTCATGTAACCAAAAGTGTTATTCAAAGGACAGTTAAATGGCTTAATGTCAAGTGAACCCCTTGCCCTACTCCTGGAACCAATTAAAATAAATATTTAAAATAAATATTTTAAAACATTTACTTTCTTATTTTAATTTTAATTTTTATATATTAATTGCAATTTATTCACTTTTTATCCCAGCTGTAGTCCCCCTCCCTCATTCCTTCCCTCCCTCATCTCCGCCCATACCCCTCTCTGAGTCCACTGATAGGGGAGGTCCTCCTCCTCTTCCATCTGACCCTAGCCTATCAACAGCTCAGTGTCCCAGTGGGTACCCTAGTAAAGGGAACAGGGGCTGTCTCTGACATGAACTCAGTGGCTGGCTTTTTGATCACCAACCCCTGAGCGGGGAGCAGCCTGACCAGGCCACAGAGGAGGACATGTAATGTATTGTCTTATATCGCTATACGGATTGCAATAGTTACCAACTTGAACAGTGTCATTTCAGAATATTCATCAAGGAAGATTTGGTGTTTTATCGATCCTTTCTTCATGTTCTGATAGTCTACATGATTTTGTGTTTCTTTCCCCTACAGCCTAGTTTGAATGCATTGGGTTCTTGTATAACTCATCTCCACCACTGAGGGAGCACGTTATTGGAAGAAGGGCACTAATACACTTATAGAATGCAGGTATTAACTCCCTAATTATTATTTCTATAAGACATGTTTGCTATTTATATTTATACCCATCTTGTGGTAAACATATAGAAACATGTTTTATTACATGTTGTTTCTGTCCTTTTGCCCACTTAACTGACATTGCATTATTGAATCAACACTGGGATTCAAATCAATTTTCTCAGAATTAGAATGTCTGTCCCTGGGCTTGTTTCCTAGAGAACTCAATGATGTCTGAGTCAGAGAAACACATCCAATCCAATCTCATGATTATAAAGCATATTATTTGATTTATACCACAATAATTGTATTTGAACACAAATTTTCATATGAGGGGGTGTTTAATCTGTGTTTCATGTTCGCTAAGTGCTTTCTGGTTCATTTTCATTTCAGCCACTCTGTTGATAGGGCTCAAAGGAAAACAAAATGGATTTATCCATCACTGAACACAATTAATTGTATATTGGCCTCTTAAGAAGTAGAGTTACATAAAATGACTTAATCACAATTTTTCAGGGGGAAATTATAAATAATTAACTACTCTGACCAAGACTCCGATAAAAGAAACTGAAATTCAGCACATCCAGGCAAATGCAATCAGATAAGGAAATTATTTACAGAGAGTGTTCCCTTATTCTGAAGCTAATTCTGTTTCACAGAGGAATATCTCCTAGTTTAAACTAGTGGATTTAGTATATGTTAGATATATATTATTATATACAAATTCTTTTTGTCCATACATGCCCATACATAAATTTAAGTTAGTTTATCTATGCATCTGGATAAAAGCTTTTGCCAGTATTATCTTTATCTACTGGTTATTACTTTTCATTATTCCTAGTTTCACAAATCTTGAAAATTTAATGTGATCCCTTGTAAAAAAAAAACAATAAAATTAGAGGTTTATTTTCCTTTTCTATGATTTCAAAATGTGTTACATATAGATACAAAAAATGATTTATGATAGGAACTTGCAAAATATATTTATTTATATGAAATAATTTTTCATCATTAAGTTTCAGGAACCATGCTCTAAAATGATGAAACATATTTATGTTTAAAAAATGTAATGTATTAAGTAACATTATATAGAATGAACAGGTTATATTTGGAAATATATACACAAGAGTTGGAAAGAGAGAAATGGAGGTATATATAGAAGGGTTTGGAGGGAGGAAAGGGAAAGGAGAAATGTGATTTTATTATAATTCCTCCAATAAAGTAAGATAATTAGTTAAAATATTTTATTACTTTATAATTTACTCTTTTTATATTAATTACAGTTTATTCACTTTGTATTCCAGCTGTAGCCCCCTCCCTCATTTCCTCCCATTCTCATCTCCAAGTCCACTGATATGGGAGGTCTTCCTCTCCTTCTCTGTACCCTAGCTTACCAGGTCTGATCAGGACTTTCTGCATTGTCCTTCTTTGTGTCCTGGTAAGGCTACTCCCTCCTCATAGGGGGGTGGTGGTCAAAGTGAGTTCATGTCAGAGACAGCTCCTGTTCCCCTTACTAGGGAACCTACTTGGATACTGAGCTGCCATGGGCTACATCTGTGCAGGGGTTCTAGATTACCTCCATGAATAGTTCTTGGTTGGAGTATCCAAGAAAAGACCCCTGTGTCCAGATATTTTGGTTCTGTTGCTCTCCTTGTGGAGGTGTTATCCTCTCCAGGTCTTACTAACTCCCCTTTCTTTCATATAATTCCCTGTACTCTGCCCAAAATTAGGTTATG
The DNA here is from genome assembly GCF_030254825.1 of Meriones unguiculatus. Lineage (NCBI taxonomy): Eukaryota > Metazoa > Chordata > Mammalia > Rodentia > Muridae > Meriones > Meriones unguiculatus. The sequence goes on from NC_083360.1 coordinate 6,132,288, forward strand.
AGTCTCAGCCTCTGCTTTGATACAATGCTAGGTAGAGTATTTCAGAGGCTTTCTGTGTTAAGCCTCTGTCCTTTTTCCTGTTTTCTCCCTCTTTCAATGTCCATTTCGTTTGTCTTTTTGAGTGAGGATTGATCATCTTAACCAGGATCCTCCTTCTTGCTTAGCTTCTTTAGGTGTACAGATTTTAGTATGTTTAGCTTATCTTATAGGTCTAATATCCACTTATAAGTGAGTATATGCTGTGTGTGTCATTCTGCTTCTGGGATACCTCACTCAGGATGATCTTTTCTATATACCACCATTTGCCTGCAAATTTCATGATTTCCTTGTTTTTAATTGCTGAGTAACATTCCATTGTGTAAATGTACCAGTTTCTGTATCCATTCCACTGTTGAGAGACATCTGGGTTGTTTCCAGGTTCTGTCTATTACAAATAAAGCTGCTGAAAACATGATTGAACAAATGTCTTTGTTGTGTACTTGAGCATATTTTGGGAATATGCCTAGGAGTGGTATCGCTTGATCTTGAGGAAGTACTATTCCTAATTGTCTGAGAAAGCACCAGATTGATTTCCAAAGTAGTTGTACAGTTTACATTCCCACTATCAATGGAGAAGAGTTCCCCTTTCTCCACAACCTCTCCAGCATGTGTTGTCACTTGAGTTTTTGATCTTAGCCTTTCTGATGGTTGTAAGGTGAAATCTCAGGGTCGTTTTGATTTGCATTTACCTGATGACCAAAGAAGTTGAGAATTTCTTTTAAGTGTTTCTCTGCCATTCAATATTCCTCTACTGAGAATTGTTTAGCACTGTTCCCCATTTTTTAATTGGATTGCTTCATTTGTTGCTTTTTAACTTCTTTAGTTCTTTATATATTCTGGATATCAGCCCTCTGTCAGATAAAGGTTTGGTGAAGATCCTTTCCCAGTTCGTAGGCTGTCATTTTGTTCTGATGACTGCGTCCTTTGCTTTACAGAAGCTTTTCAGTTTCATGAGGTCCCATTTATTGATTGTTGCTTTTAGAGCCGAGTCTGTGCTGTTTGGGTCCTGTTCAGGAAGTTGTCTCCGGTGTCAATCTGTTCTAGGCTCCTCCCTACTTTTTTTCTAACTGATTTAGTGTGTATGTTTTTATGTTGAAGTCTTTGATCCTCTTGGAATTTAGTTTCGTGCAGGGTGATAAATATAGATCTATTTTCATTTTTCTGCATGTAGACATCCAAATAGACCAGCACCATTTGTTGAAGATGTTGTCTTTTTTCCATTGTATGGTTTTTGACTTCTTAAGTAACTAAAAAAAAAAAAAAAAATCAGAATCCCTTCTTTATACCAAAGACAAAAGGACAGAGAATGAAATTAGGGAAAAACACCCTTCATAATAGCCACTAACATCATGAAGTACCTTGGTGTGACCCTAACCAAGCAAATGAAAGATCTGTTCAAAAACACTTTAAGTCTGTGAAGAAAGAAATTTAAGAACATATCAGAAGATAGAAAGATCTCTGATGCTCATGGATTAACATAGTGAAAATGGCCATCCTGCCAAAAGCAATCTACAGAATCAATGCAATTTCCATCAAAATACCAACACAATTCTTTACAGACCTTGAAAGAACAATGCTCAAATTCAACTGTAAAGTATTTTTTTGATGAAAGGATTTCTCTCAAATATAATGCTTTTTTTTTATTGGTATGTTTAAAATTATGATTGGATTCCTAAAGACCATTCTAACCCAAATAAGTTAACAAACCAAAATATATTAATTTATAGGCAGGGTTCTATAACAAACACTGTAAAGCTTTGTTGAAGAAATATATCCATTACCTTACAGCTCTATATGCCAGAATTCCAATATTAGTCAAAGTTTCAGTAGTATCAATTTACTATGTGGTTTCATTGGCAGAAATGTTTCCTCTGGATGCCTCCACACACAATAATCCCGACTTTTTAAACTTTTTCCTCTTATTATATGCACAGTGACATAGGACCTTTATACTAATAGACCTACATTAACCTAGTTGTCTTTTCTACAATGTTCTTCCTATAGTTTTTACATTAGTTTTCTTTTTTTATTTACAGTTTATTAATTTAGTATCCCAGCTGCAGCCCCTTCCCTAGTCCACTTCCATTCCCATCCTTCCTCCCTCTTCTCCACCCATGCCCTTCCGCAAGTCCACTGATAGGAGAGGTCTTCCTCCCCTACCATTTGGCCCTAGCCTATAAGGTCTCATCAGGACTGGCTACATTGTTCTCTGTGGCCTGGAACAGCTGCACTCCCCAGTGGAGTTATCAGAGAGCCAGACACTGAGTTCATGTCAGACACAGGCCCTGTACCCATTACTAGGGAACCCAGTTGGAGACTGAGCTGTTGTGCTACATCTCTGCAGGGTTAAATCTGCAGGTGATATATTGGTTATCTACATGCATCATCCTTGGTTGGAGTATAAGTCTCAGAAAAGACCCCTGCGCCCAGATCTTTTGTTTTTGTTGCTCTTCTTGTGGAGCTCCTGTCCCCTCCAGGTCTTTTATCTCCCCCTTCTTTCATAAGATTTACTGCACTCTGCCCAAAGTTTGGCTGAATTTCAGCATCTGCTTTAGACCCTGCTGGTAGTGTCTTCCAGAGGCCCTCTGTGGTAGGCTCCTGTACTCTTCCCTGTTTTCTCCCTCTTCAGATGTCCATTCTGTTTACCTTTCTTCATGAGAACTGAGCTTCTTACCCAGGGTCCTCTGCTTGCTTAGCTTCTTTAGGTGTACAGACTTATTTTAGTTGTTAATTCCATAATACTCCTCAAATGGAGACATGTGAGATATGGAAAAAATATATAGTAATAATCTATGTCCTGAATGCTGTAGGTGTTTCCTTGTAAGAAAATCCAATTATCCAGTGGGTAAATTTGTGGTGTTTGTTATTAAATCAAAAGAAGACTCCATTGATCCACCAGTCTGTTTCTATGCCAGTACCATGCAGTTTTTAGTTGTTGCTCTATAGTACAGCTTGAGATCAGGGATAGAGATACCTCCTGAAAATCTTTTACTGTAGAGAATTGTTTTAGCAATTCTGGGTTTCTTGTTGTTCCATATGAAGGTGTAAATTTTTCTTTCAAGGTCTGTAAAGAATTGTGTTGGTAATTTGAGGGGAATTTCACTGAAAGAGAGGACCTCTGAAAGGCTCTGCCTTGCAGACTATCAATGAAGATGCTGAGACTTATGAGCAACCTTTGGGCAGAGTTGCAGGGAATCTTAGGAAAGAAGTGGGAAACAGTAAGATCTGGAGAAGACAGGAACTCCACAAGGAGAGCAACAGAACCAAAACATCTGTACACAGGTGTCTTTCCTGAGACTGCATGGAGATAACCTAAGACTTTTGCACAGATGTAGCCCCTGGCAGTTCAGTATCCAAGTGAGTTCCATTGTAACAGGAACTGGGACTGCCTCTGACATGAACTCATTGGCCTGCTCTTTAATTACCTCTCCCTGAGGGGGAAGCAGAATTACCAGGCCACAGAAGAAGACATTGCAGCCACTCCTGATGAGGCCTAATTGACTAGGATCAGAAGGAAGGAAAAGAAGTCCTCCCCTATCAGTGGACTTGGGAAAGGATATGCATGCAGAGGGTGGAGGAAGGGAGGGATTGCGACAGGAAGAGGGAGGGAACCACAGAGGGGATACAAAGTGAATAAAGTGTAATTAATAAAGAATTTTTAAAAAGAGAAAAAAAAGAAGAATGTATTTATTTTACACATACCTGAGTATTACTAGTGTCAACATCCATTATTCAGTCTCCTAAGTGTTGCTGTGTGTGTGATTCAACACTTTCTACACTTGGTTTAAAATGGAGAAGCTTCATCATAAATAAACTTGAAAATGCTATTGAAGTAATTTGTAGGTATCCATGCAAAATTTGACAGTTCTCTCATTTCCACTACCGTCTGTAAGGATTTATCATCCTGTATCTTTTTTCTTACAAAACATGTCTAAATTAGATTCTGTTTTTCTACTGAGTTATTATTGATATAAAAATCGGCTTTTACAGTTACCTCCCACAGCTTCATTTGGTGTCCTGTCCTAGAAACATTCCCCTTTACACATTGAGCTTTCCTCTTGTATACATTTTCTATTATTGCTGAGAGATTGGTTCCTTTGTAATGCATATACTTCAATAGAAGGAAGACAATACAGCAATTTATCCAGGGCAATTGATTCATTCACTGACCTATGCATCCTAAATACAAAAGTCCCTTGTTGAAAGGAATTTTCCTGGACTCTGACTAACCCCAAATTGTACTAAACCCAAACACAATAGGATTCCAATATGAATATGTGATGGAAATATCTTCTTCATGAGTAGTTATATTAATATTTAAAGTATTCCAACTCCAACATACAATTAACTCAGATTAGTTGATATGCAATAAGGTAAGAAAAATAAAAAGACTTATTGTTTCCTTTACTCTTTGTAGAAAAGTAATTGGTAAAATATACCTTCAGGCCTAAGAAGAGATGCTTCAATAAGAAAAACCAAACTGCAGGGAAATTCTTTGTTGATAGGAGGCAGGTAATTGAAATAACACTTTCATATTTGTCACTAAATTCAAAGACCTGGAAGCAGTGCATACCTATGTTCACAGTAAGACCTCTTATGTGATCTGTTGTTGATTATTATGTCCTGTAACAATCTGAGTTCACAGAACAATAATGTTGATGTTATTGAACCTTTAAAATTGGGCTAAATGGAAAGTAAATATTATTAGAGACACTGACCTTAATATGGAATGAGTCTAATATAGTAGATAATTTTTCATAAGGATGAGTTGTTACAGAAACAATGTTTTTATCTCATTTCTGTTATTTCATTCCTGCTTAGTCATTCTGTTCCTCCTGTTCATACTTGCTGCTACCAGCAAGTTGTGTTCCATTGTGCAATACAATTAGAAAACCATGACTATGACAAAAAGATGTTAGTACCATGTTCTGAGCCCCCACATCTGTGAACTACACAAAGCTACTTTTTGCATTATAAAAAAAGCTTTATTTGTTTTATAGGACAAAGCAAAGGACAAAGCAACAACAACAAAAAGCAAGACAATAGAGGACAAAGCATGTAAAGAATGTTTTGTTTTTCTCTCTTAACATTTGTATTAAGTAAATGTATATTTCTGTTTCCATGGAGCCATTTCAGAACTCATGTGCAGTGAATGAAAATTGGTTTGGATAGTCATCAAGAAACCTATTAAAACGATAGATCAAAAAGTACAAAAAGTGATTACTATATGTTCAGATCTAATTAATTACTCATGACCCATCACATGGAAGAGATTTTACACATGAGTCAAAACAATTGCAATAGAATGAAGATAGTCATCTCATGCATAACATGCAAGTCTCACTCTGGGAGAAGAAACCACATCTAAGGAACTCTTCTAAATCTACAAATGCTAAGATAAAGAAAAGATTTAAAATACCATGAGAAGGTAATGGAAGAAGATGGAGTAGACAAAATATGTTAGTAATGCTATGGTTTTATTAATAACATTTAAAATTATTGATTATACATAAAAATCTACTTCTTTTCAAAAATTAATTCTGTTTCTGTGTTTTTGTTTAAATTAATTAATTAATTTATTACAATTTATTCACTTTGTATCTCCACTGTAGCTCCTCCCATTATCTCCTCCTAGTTCCACCCACTTTACCTCTTCTCCCCCTATGCCCTTTCCTTAGTACCCTGATAGAGGAGGTCCTCTTCACCTTCTATCTGACCCCAACCTATCAGGTCTCATCAGGGCTGGCTGCATCATCTTCCTCTGTGGACTAGCAAGGCTGCATCTTTCAGGGGGAGGTGATCAAAGAACCAACCCCTGAGTTCATGTCAGAGACAGACCCTGCTCCCTTTACTAAGGAGCCCACTTGGAAAATGAGTCTATGGGATACATCTGAGCATAGGTTTTAGGTCCTCTCCATGTATCATTGTCCTCTTTTGGAGTATTAGTCTCTTCAGTATCCCCTAAGACCAGGTTTTTGGTTCTGTTTTTCTCCTTGTGGAGTTGATCCAAATGGATCAAAGACCTCAACATAAAACCATACCCACTAAATCAATTAGAAGAAAAGGTGAGGAAGAGCCCTGACCTCATTGGCACAGGAGACAGATTCTTGAACAGAACACCAACAGCACAGGCTCTAAGATCAACAATCAATAAATGGGACCTCATAAAACTGAAGTTTCTGTAAAGCAAAGAACACTGCCATCAGAATAAAATGACAGCATACAGACTGGGAAAGGTCCTTCACCAGCCCTATATCTGACAGAGGGCTGATATCCAGAATATATAAAGAACTGAAGAAGGTAAACATCAACAAACCAAGTAATCCAATTAAAAATGAGGTACAGAGCTAAAGAGAGAATTCTCAACAAAGGAATAGCAAATGGCAGAGAAAACACTTAAAGAAATGCTCAACATCCTTAGTTATTCAGAAAATGCAAATCAAAAAGACCCTGAGATTTCACCTCACACCCATCAGAATGACTAAGATAAAAACCTTCCAGGTAAGATTTCATGATCTCTGCCTAAAGTTTGGTTCTGAGTCTCACTCTCTCATTCAATATACTAGGGGGTAGTCTTTTTCAGGTCGTCTATAGAACACTTCTGTCATGTTCCTTGTTGACTATACTGTTTACCCTTCTGGTTGAGTTTTCAGCCTCTTCCCTAGGGTCCTCCTTGATGTTTAGCTTCTGTAGGACAACAGATTTTAATGTTTATCCTATATTAAATGGCTAATATTGACTTATAAGTGAGTATATTCCATATGTGTCTGTTTCTTGGTTACCTTATTCAAGATGATCATTTCTAGTTCCCATCATTTGCATGCAAATTTCATGATTTCCTTGGTTTTAATTGCTGAGTAATATTCTGTCATGTAAATGTACCATACTTTCTGTATCCATTCCTTGACTGAGGGGAATCTGGGTTGCTTTCAGATTCTGTCTATTTCGAATAAAGCTGCTATGAACATCCAGGATATATAAAGAACTGAAGAGGTTAAACAGCAACAAATCAGTTAATCCAATTAAAAAAAAATGGGGTACAGAGCTAAACAAAGAATTTTCAACAGAGGCATTTTGAAAGGCAAAGAAACACTTAAAGAAATGTTCAGCATCCTTAGTCATGAGGGAAATGCAAATCGAAACAACCTTGAGATTCTACCTCACATTTATCAGAATTGGTAAGATCAAAAAATCAGGGGATGCTGAGCTGTCATGGACTACATCCAAGCAGAGGTTCTAGTAAGGGGAATAGGGATTGTCTCTGACATGAACTCAGTGGCTAGCTCTTTGACTTCCCCTACCCCCCCCCCCCCGTGGGAGGAACAATCTAGCTAGTCCACAGAGGAGAACTTTGCAGCCAGTCCTGAAGAGACCTGATAAGCTAGGTTCAGATGGAAGGGGAGGAGGACCTCCCCTATCAGTGGACTTAGACAGGGGTAGGGAGGATATAAGGGAGGGAGGGTGAAATTCAGAGGAAATGAGTGAGGGGGCTACAGCTGGAATACAAAGTGAATAAACTGTAATTAATATAAAAAATGAAAATAATTTTTAAAAAAATCAGGGGATGATGCAAGCTGAAGAGGTTGTGGAGAAAGGGGAACCCCCATTCCATTGCTGGTGGGAATGTAACCTTGTACAGCCACTTTGCAAGTCAATCTGGCACTTTCTCAGTAAATTCGGAATAGTGCCACCTTAGGATCCAGCTATACCACTCCTGCGCATATACTCAAAGGATGCCCCACCATTCAATAGGATATTTGCTCAATTAATTCTATTTTAACTTATTCCATTTGTTTATTTGTACCTTTCCAATGTTGTAGTTCGTTCCTCAGCTTATAATAGCTATTGTTTACTCTCAATATTTTTAAAGTATCTTTTTCAACATTATCAGCAGGTTTATTGTTCCCATCATGTTGCTAATATTTCTGGTGAAGGCGGAAAGTGATTTTTAGTAAATATAAGAATACATTTTAGATAAGGAAAATCTTTAATAAAATTTATTTAATTGAACTCAGTATGCATGGATATTGTATTTTCATGAAGAACGTATTTTTTCACATATATCCTTTTTTTGTGATTAGATAAGTTTACATCCCAATGATAGCTTCCCCTCTTTCCTCTTCTCCCAGTCCCCCCCTGCAAATATTGTTTTTATTTTCTCAGATGATGGGATGAGATGAGAGCTATAAACAGGCTTTACTAATTCATAACTTGGGATGAGCCCAGAGCATCTCTATCTAACTAGCCCTAGCCCTAGGCTTACAAGCTTCTAGCCTTCATACAATCTAATCTTCTGCAATCCGAGACCATGAAGGAGTCAACTTCCAGCCTCCATATGCTAACTTAGCCTGTAATGATTTCAGCCTCCAACACTTACTTCTGAATAAATTCACCCTTTTCAGTAATTTCTGAACTCTGGCCAGCTTGTTCGACTCAGCTATTCTAGCGCAAAACTTCTCTTCAAGCTAACTGTTTCAAATTTGATTCTCTCAGCTCCTCACTGAATTGCTCTGCTTGGAATAACTGACTCTGAACTCTGCAAACTGAACCACATAAACTCAACTGAACTATACTAGACTTTTCTCTATTCCCAAACTCTATGGTATTCCTGCACTGTACTCTCCTCCTCTGTGCTATACTGTCCCCAACAACCCACTCTGTGCTTTCTCTCTTTGTACTGCTCTTTTTTTTATAATCTTTATTTTTTTTCTATTAATCACAGGTTATTTACTTTGTATCCCAGTCATAGCGCCCTCCCTCATTCCCTCTCAATCCCACCCTCCCTCCCTCATTTCCTCCCAGCTCCTTTCCAAGTCCACTGATAGGGGAGGACCTCCTCCCCTTCCATCTGATCCTAGCTTATCAGGTCTCTTCAGGACTGGCTGCAATGTCCTCCTCTGTGGCCTAGCAAGGCTGCTCCTCCCTCAGGGGTAGGAGTAGGTCTTAATTAGCTTATCTTTCCTGCCTTTTCTCCTGAGAGGCGGATTTATCCTGTCTGACTCAGTCCATCAAATCTGTTTGCCCTTCAATTGGATACCATTATTTGGAATTAAAGGTGTGTTCTAAATCCCAGCCAGAGAGGTTAAAGATATGTATATATTTCAGCCACAGGGTTATTAAAGATATATACTGAGAAAATGTTTGTAGTATAGCTGGAACACATAGTTTAAAATTTATCCACATTTCCTCCATCCAACCCTCCTCCCCTTCTCAGAAAAGAAGAGGCTTCCCAAGGATAACCACCTGCCTTGACAATTTCAGTAAGACTAGGCACATCCTCTTCTGTTGTTGCTAGAATATCCTGTTCTGTTTTAAAAAGGCTACACAAGGCCTTTTTACAAGACCAAGTTAGAAAAAAGAGATCCAAGAGCGGGCAATACAGTTAAAGGTAGTCCTTGCTCTCACTTTAGGAGACCCACATACAGACTGAGCTGCTCAACTGTGATATATTTGCAGAGGGCCTAGGTTCATCCCATTCTTGCTATCTGGTTGGCAGTTCAGTCTTTTAGAGCCCTTGCATACTAAGGTTAGTTGATTCTGTAGATTATCTTGTGTTATACTTGACCCCTCTGGCTCTTCAATGTAAAATATGTATTCTAATGAGTTGTCAACCTATTAAAATAAATTTTATTTCCTCCTACAAAAAATAAATTATGTATGTACCACAATTTTTGCATAAATTCTTTGGTTGGGGGATATCAACGTTGTTTCCAGATTCTGGCTTTAATAAATGAAGCTAATACGAACAAATTTGAGCAAATGTCCCTGTTGTATGGTGGAATATTTTTTGGATATATGCCTAGGAGTGGTATAGCTGGGTCTTGAGGTAGCCCTAGTCCCAGTTTTCTGAGATAGTGCTAGATTGATTTACAGAATGGTTGTACAAGTTTGCATTCCCACCAGAAATGGAAGAGGGTTTCCCTCTCTCCACATCCTCTCCAGCATGTGTTGTCACTTTCCATGATGAGTAAGGATGTTGAAAATTTCTTTAAGTGTTTCTCTGCCATTTGTTATTCCTGTGTTGATAGTTCTCTCTTTTGCTTTCTACCCCTACTTTTTAATTGGATTATTTGGTTTGTTGGTGTTTCTTTGCTTGAGTGTTTATATATTCTGGATATAAGTCCTCTGTCCGATGTAGGGTTGGTGAAGATCTTTTCCTGGTCTGTAGGCTTTCATTTTGTTCTTTTGACAATGTCCTCTCCTTTACAGAAGCTTTTCAGTTTCATTTATTGTTGATCTTAAAGCCCTAGCTCATGATGTTCTGTTCAGGAATTTGTCTCCTGTGCCAATGAGTTCAAGGTTCTTCCTTACTTTTTCTTCTAACAGATTTAGTATGTTTGGTTTTACATTTACACAATGGAACACTATTTAACTATTAAAACCAAGGAAATCATGTAATTTGCAGGTAAATGAATACAACTAGAAAAGATCATCCTGAGTGAGGTATTCCAGAAGCAGAGACATATGCATGGTATATACTCACTTATAAATAGATTATAAATAGATATTCATCATATTATATAGGATAAACATACTAAAATCTACAGACATAAAAAAGATAAATGACAAGGAGGACCCTAGAGAAGATGCTTAATTCTCATTCAGAAGGGAAAACAGTATAGACACTGGAAGCCGTAGAAGAGAGGAAACAGGACTGGAGCCTACTACAGATGTACTCTAAATTATTCCAACCAGCAGGGCATCAAATCAGATGCAGAGACTCACAGCCAACCTTTGGACAGAGAGTACAGAGTCTTATGGAAAAAGGAAACTATAAAAGCTCATAGAGGAGACAGGAGCCACACAAAGAGACCAACAAAATGAAACAAATAGCAGGATTCAGGGGGTACTGCAGAGACTGTTGCATTAACCAAAGACCATACACAGAGTGGACATAGACTGCCTGCTCAGATGCAGCCCATAGGCAGCTCAGTCTCCATGTAGGTTATCTATTAAGACAAGAGATAGTCTCTGACATTAACTCAGTTGCCTGTTCCTTGATCACTTCTCACTGGTGGGGAGACCTAGCCAGCCCACAGAAGAAGAGGATCCAAACAGTCATGATTGGACCTGATAGGCTAGGGTCAGACAATAGGAGAAGAGAACTTTCCTTATCAGTGAACAAGGAAAAACGTTTGGGGGAGAAAGAGGTAAGGCGGGTGGGATTGGGAGGAGATGAGGGAGAGGGCTACAACTGGGATGCAAAGTGAACAAATTATAAATAATAAATAGTACATATGAATAAGATACTTTAGATTTGTGATTATTCTCTTTGCTTTTATCTTGTTACACATTTTTAGTCATTTTCTCTATTCACATTAATCATTCTCAATTCTTTTTCATTCATGTAATCTTCAACCTTTCATAACTTGCATACTTTTCCATATTAGCAGCATTTAACAGTTTATTTTTAAACTTCTAATATCTTAAAACTTCATGTAATTGGTTCTTTAATACTATCAATTCTCAGTCTTGATTTACCAATTCAGGCAGGTCTTTTTAACTCTCCCTTTACAATCAGGTAATTCTGATGCTATCATGATATTATTTTCATATACATTAGAAGATAATTTAAGATCTATATGTTTTATGTATATTTCCTTCCACTATAACATAGAATTTACAACTATAATGATCATGTGATTTTTATTCAAGTCTATACAGTCACTATCCTCAATATTTCCTTACATGAAGTAGACGCAATTATAAACAGAAAAGTAAATAAATGAAATGAGCAGAAAACATATACTGTATCATTACACACTTATTTCTCTATACCTAATACAGAAATAATACATAAGGCTAAATGTCAGCACAAGTAGTAATTCTCATCAAATCACAGAATGCATGAATAACTTTGAGAAAGGCTCTTAAAGTCTCAGATCTTCATTTTTCTCCCTTTGAAAATGATGTCTCTTTTGGCCAAACTACAGTACAAGCTCATAAAAGATTTAAATTTTATAAAATTACAGCATGTTGTATTACTCACAAATTTATGTTCAAATGAGAATGATGAACTGACAATACAATAAGGCAACTAAAGCCACACTAATAGTTCCCCTGAAGTTGATGGATATCATTTATACACCAGAAGAGAATATGTAAGTCCCAAATAAAAATTGGAATCTTTTCTGTATTATGCTACTTCAAAACTAAGGTCAGTGTTTGCATTGTTTTTGATTTTCTTTTAAGAACACTATTAACTCTGCAGTGTAATATTATCTTCCTCTAGCCTCATTATTCAGTATCAAATTTGACTTGTCTTTTAGAAAACTCATGAGTAAAGAACAATTTGATATTAATAGTTTTTTTGATCTTGCAGTTTTCTTGCAATTTTTGTAATGACTTCTTTTTTTTACCATGTAATCCCATAATTTAAAATAGCTGAGTACGATTTTAATGGCTAAATAAACATTTATAGAGGATTGTCACATACATTTTGAAATATGAATAGCAATAACATATATTCTTTCTTTATACATGATGAAATTGAGAATCAAGATTTTAATATATTTCTCCAAGTTCACAGTAAAGTAAATAGGGTGCACAGTATTGGAACTTTAACTTTATTAGAATGGCTGCATTGTTTTCCTCTGTGGCCTGGCAAGGTTGCTCCTCACTCATGGGGAGATGATAAAGAGCCAGCCACAGAGTTCATGGCAGAGACAACCCATTGCCCCTTACTAGGGTACCCATTTGGAGACTAAGCTGCAATGGGCTACATCTGTGTAGGGGTTCTAGCTTATTTCCATGCATGGTCCTTCCTTGGAGTATCAGTCTCCCAAAAGACATCTGTGCCAGATTTTTTTGGTTCTGGTGATCCCCTTGGGGAGCTCCTGTCCCCTCCAGGTCTTTCTATCTTCCCCTTCTTTTAAAAGATTCCCTGCACATTGCCCAAAGTTTGGCTGTGAGTCACAGCATCTGCTTTCATACCCTGCTGGGTAGAGTCTTTCAGAGGCCCTGTGTGGTAGGCTCCTGTCCTGTTACCTGTTTTCTCCCTCTTCTGATGTCTATCCCATTTGCCTTTCTGAATGAGGATTGATCACGTTACCCAGAGTCCTCCTCCTTGATGAGCTTGTTTAGGTGTACAGATTTTAGCATTTTATCCTATATTATATGTCTAATATGCACTTATAAGTGAGTATATATCATGTGTGTCTTTCTGCTTCTGGGATAGCTCACTCAGGGTGATCTTTTCTAGTTCCCATCATTTGCCTGCAAGTTTCATGATTTCCTTCTTTTTGATTGCTGAGTAATATTTCATTGTGGAATTGTATGACAATTCCTGTATCTATTCCTCCATTAAGGGACATCTGGATTGTTTCTAGTTCTGGCTGTTGTGAATAAATCTGCTACGAAGGGGAAGAGCCTTGAACTCATTGGCACAAGAGACAACTTCCTGAACAGAACCCGAAGAGCACAGGCTCTAAGATCAACAATCAATACACTGAAACTGAAAAACTGGACCTCATGAAACTGAAAAGCTTCTATAAAACAAATGTCACTGTCATCAGCACAAAACATCAGTCTCTCCTTTCTAATTTTTGCCTGGTTATCCCACTTTTCTGATACCTAACTGGCATTAGTTAATACAAAATCCACTGGACTTTCAAAGATACTTCTCAGAACACCTCCTCTGACAGCTGTCAAAATAATACCTTCCCAACAAACTTCAACAACAGACAGATCAGCCACAAGTTTTGTATCAGTTAGAGATAAAGGAGTAATAACCTTGAAAAAAACAGGACATTGCATAAGCATCTCTCACTTTAACCACAGAAATGCCAATGTCTGAACTTTCAGTTCTTTAATATATGTTGTTTCCTAAAGCTTATTACCTGATTAAAGTCTTTTTAATTAAATTTTTATTTTTTAATATTAGTTATAGTTTACTAACTTTGTATTTCAGCTGTAACCAGCTCCTCATTCCCTCCTGGTCCCACCCTCCCTCCCTCAACTCCTCCCTGTCTCTTTCCAAGTCCACTGATAGGGGAGGTCCTCCTCCCCTTCCATCTGATCCTAGCTTATCCGGTTTCTTCAGGATTGGCTGAAATGTCTTCCTCTGTGCCAAAGCAAGGCTGCCCCTCCCTCGGGGTGGAGGGTGGGGTCAAGGAGCTACCCACTGAGTTCATGTCAGAGACAGGCCCTTTTTCCCTTACTAGGGTACCCACTTGGATACTGAGCTACCATGGGCTCCATACGAGCAGGGGTTCTAGGTTATATCCATTCATGGTCCTTGGTTGGAGATTCAGACTCATAAAAGACCCCTGTGCCCAGATATATTAGGTCCTTGTAGAGCTCCTGTACTCTTCTCCAGGTCATACTAATTCGCCCTTCTTTCATATGATTCCCTGCACTCTACCGAAGGTTTGGTTATGAGTCTCAGCATCTGCTTTGATACACTGCTAGTTAGAGTCTTTCAGAGGCCCTCTGTGATAGGCTCCTGTGCTGTTAATTGGTTTCTCCTTCTTCCAATGTCCACCCCATTTGTCTTTCTAAGTGAGGTTTGATCACCTTACCCTAGATCCTCTTTCTTGTTTATCTTCTTTAGGTGTAGAGATTTTAGTATGTTTATCCTATCTTATAGGTCTAGTACCCACTCATAACTGAGTATATACCATGTTTGTCTTTCTGTTTCTAGGATACCTCACTCAGGATGATCTTTTCTAGATCCCACCATTTGCCTGCAAATTTCATGATTTTCTTGTTTTTAATTGCTGAGTAGTATTCCATTGTGTAAAAGTACCACAATTTCTGTACCCATTCTTCTGTTGATGGGCATCTGGGTTGTTTCCAGGTTCTGTCTATTACAAATAAAGCTGCTACAAACATGGTTGAACAAATGTGCTTGTTGTGTACTTGAGCCTCTTTTGGATATATGCCTAGGAGTGGTATACCTGGATCTTGAGGAAGCACTATTTCTAGTTGTCTAGGAAAGCAACAGATTGATTTCCGAAGAAGTTGTATAAGTTTACATTCCCACCAGCAATGTAGGAGGGTTCCCCTTTCTCCACAACCTCTCCAGCATGTGTTGTCACTTTAGGTTTTGATCTTAGCCATTCTGATGTGCATAAGGTGAAATCTTAGGGTCGTTTTGATTTGCATCTCTCTGATGGCTAAGGACATTGAGTATCTTTTTAAGTGTTTCTCTGACATTCGATATTCCTCTAACTGAGAATTTTCTGTTTAGCTCTGTACCCCATTTTTAAATTGGATTGCTTGAATTATTGCTTTTTAACTTCTTTAGTTCTTTATATATTCTGGATATCAGCCCTCTGTCAGATATAGGGTTGGTGAAGATCCTTTCCCAATCTGTAGGCATTCGTTTTGTTCTGAGGACAGTGTCTTTTTCTTACAGAAGCTTTTCAGTTTCATGAGGTCCCATTTATTGATTGTTGCTCTTAGAGCCTGTGCTGTTGGTGTTCTGCTCAGGTTGTTGTCTCCTGTATCAATGAGTTCTAGGCTCTTCCCCACTTTCTCTTGTAACAGATTTAGTGTGTCTGGTTTTATGTTGAGGTCTTTGATCCACTTTAAATTTAGTTTTGTGCAGGGTGATAAATATGGATCTATTTTCATTTTTCTTCATGTAGACATCCAGTTGGACCAGCACCATTTATTGAAGATGATGTCTTTTTTCCATTGAATGATTTTGGCTTTTATGTCAAAAATCAAGTATTCATAGATTAATGTATTTAACTCTGATTTTTTTTTCAGAGTTTAATATGGTTTCAGTCTTTAACTCTAATGTTTTTCAATATTAGTTTTTTTTTTCTTTGATGTTCACATTATTCTAAAGAAAAAAAAAACAACACATCTTTTGCATTTATGTCACAGTACCTCATATACAATCATACTCCTTCATATACAGTTGGTCGGTTTTTAGCCCTGCTAGGAGACACAATGTCCCAGATGAAAATATGACACTTGGAGTAATCTTTGATGCTTCAAAGGCCATGCTTTCCAGCACACTGTGTCTGTTTCATGTTTTTGTTTTGAGATGTGGACTCTCAGCTACTCCTGAAGCCTTAACTCAACTCTGCCATTATGAATCCCAAACCTTGGGAAGCATAAGTCAAATTAAGTGTTTTCTTCTTTAAATTGCCTGGTTACTGTCTCTATCACAACAAAGGAAAAGTAACTAATGCATTTGACACATCTGTGAAAGTCACACAAAATAAATAAATGTTTAAACATAAAACCTTTTATATTGATACTATGAGTGATAAGGTAAACAGCCAAAATTTTGATATGATGGAAAGGTATGTGAAAGCACTACTTTCCTAATCTCTAAAATGTTTTTTTTCAGTAATGATAAAAATAAATCTGTCATTGTTTATTATCTGTTATTCACCATGCAGTGTTATGCATTATATGCTGTACAACTGTTGTTTCACAAAAAAAATGATAATATAGATTAAAATATTTGTCTTCAAACTTAAAGTTGATAAGCAAAGAGTTTGAGCAAAAATAAATGTCTATGTAGACATTTCAAATGTTTACATAGTAAGACTTGAATATAACTGTTATGTATGTGAGATGGCTGAAGAGATTATTTAGTTGTTGAGAACAGTTTACTTGCTGTGCACCTATGAGGACTTAGAATTTCACCAGAGTATTGATTCTAAAATACCTACAACCCAAGTTGTGAGGCAGGCAGAAACAAAAGTATGATGAGGCTTGAACTCTCAGACTAGTGGAAAAATGAGAGCTCTATGTTCAGGGAACAACTGTGCCTCAAAGGTAGTGAATGAATGAAGAGAAGACATGAGCTACTCTTGCCAGGGTAAGCACAGGGTACAGGCATGCATGCACCTGCTTGCACCTAATACACGCAAAACACTCCAAACCCACAAAAGAAAAAAAAAAACTTGCTGAAATATATTCAGTTTTAAAACAAAATATCCAAATTTTAAAATTATCCCAATGACCCACAACTTTAAAGTAATTTAAGTTTTTAATTTGAGGAAGCCTATCCAAAACTTATGTATTTTTGAAATATGTATTTTGACACCATTATCCTACATCACCAGCATTTTTAGATAGACACAGGAGTTAATATTTTTATTGGAGCTCCTAATAGTTTATTATTGTTATTTTCATTTTTAAATGTTTTTTTTAATATTCTTTTCTCATACAATGTTTCCTGATAATAGCTTCCCTCTTTGCACTCCTTCCATCTCCTCCCCAGCTCTCTTCCCCCTGAGACATGCTCCCTTTTTGTCTCTTGTTAGAAAAGAGCCGGCTTCTAAGAGATAACAACCAAACATGAAAAAAAAAAAAGTACAATAAGATGAAACAAAACCTATCATATTGGTGTTGGACATAGCAACCTGAAAGGAGAAAGAGTCCTAAAACCAGGCAAAACAGTCAAGGACACACTCACTCTCCCAGTCAGGAGTCTGTAGTATTTACGCAGAGGACCTGCTGTAGGACCCAGTGTAGGCCTAATGCGTGAGATTTCAGTTTCTGGGAGCCTAGATGCACCTTACTTACTTGATTCAAAGGAATTGTTTTCCAGACATCTTTGACATCTCTAGCTCTTACTATCATTCCAACTCTTCTCACTCAGGATTCCCTGAACTCTGAGGGCAGGGACTGGATGGAGACCTCCAATTTAGACTTCCTCTCCACATAAGGTCCGGCTGTAAGTGTCTGCATCTGTTTCCATCTGCCTTTAGAGGAAACCTCTCTGATGACGACTGGAGAAGGCATTAATCCATGGGTATAGCAGAATACCGTTAGTTTATTTATTTTTTATTACTTTTATAGATTCTGGGAAGATTCCACTGACCTAGGTTTTCACTTCTACGTATATATGTCGCTGAGTTCCAGGCCTCTACTATTTACTCATTTAAACACCAGTCTTGTTAGGGCTTATTCTCCGTCTCTGGGTTCTTTAGTCTCTGCACCTTGGTTTCTCAAGGGCTCTGAGGTATGGACTCCTTTTCATGCAGTGGGCTTTCTGTCAAATCAGACATTAGTTAGCTTTTCCCACAGTTCCTTGCTACCATTGCTTTAGCAGTATTTACAGACAGGACTGATTGCCGGTTAAAGTTTTTGTGGCTATGTTGGTGTCCACTTTTCTCTTTTGGTAGCCGACAGAGGACCTTCCTACCCCAAATTGGCCAGAACAAAGGGGAGATGACTCCACGTAGGCAGCCACTCACCTCCTCCTTGTTCAACGAATTGTACTGAGGTTGTTGTCCTTGGCAACAGGGCTCTGCTGATAGTTGCAGGGAGCAACCCTCTGTCTTAGGATCACCCTGGATTGTTTGAGGAGTTCCATGGAACTCTCGTGGCCAACAACACAATTGAGCACATCTACTTTTTCATAGGCTGTTGAGGAACTGAATTCCAGTCTTTCCATAAAAGTGTTCTCTTTATTCAATGGCCATCTTCCAAGTCCCATGTGGACAGTCCAGCGTTTGCCCACTATCACCTTTGTGATTGTTTCAATTTGCCTTTCTCCTCGACATTTTCCCTAGATGAGAAATGGAGAAAAATATCTCACAGACTTTCATTAATTTTACTACGTTGTGAATTCAGATAATAATATTTAAAATTCAGATCTAACTTATTTTTATCTTTAATATAGATAGTGATACTAGATTTAATTTAAAAAGAGATCACAAGATGAGTCAAACATGAAAACCTTTCTTTTAAAACTATTATACATGCCGCTGCTTTCTGACATGTTTTCAGTTCCGGTAATGAATTACAATTCTGAATGTTGTACATTTTTCTAATATTTTCTTTATATAATTTAACTTGCATGTTATTCCAGTCTGATTCCTCACCTTAAGCATTTTTTTTCCAGGAGAGAAAATATTAATGTTGCAAAACAATCCAGATTTCAATGCATTTTAGAAGTCTTTATTAGACTACATAGTAGCTAAATAATTTCAGTGTCTATGACAATCAAAGCAACTAAACTAAACTATGCTATGGTCTGCAATAATTATTAATAAAACCTCATCAATTCAGATAAATTAAGTAAATTGTCTAAATGTAGAAGCAGCACATCACCAGCATGAAGCTTTCTCAATGGTCTTTGGCTAACATAGTCTGTGGGTAGGAAAATAAAGTTGATCTGAAGACACTATGTATTCAAAAGTTAATTGCTTGCCCACCATGATCCTCAACTGTTCTATGAGCAAATTCTCAGTATAGAAAATGATATTGTGTAAACTTTGACTCCAAATTGTCCCTGATGGTCTAAATAAAGTCACCTACAGAAGACAGAAGAGAGATCGGTGAATCCAAGGTTTGAGGGCTTGGGAGTGGCAGTGAGTCCAAGAGGAGAGAGGCAGGAGAGAAAGAAAGGAGCACATCATCGTGGTTAGCATAAGTTAGAGGCGTTGCCGGGAGGAGCTTGCTCTGAGGATTGGCATTATGGATAGGAACAGCCCAAATAAAAAACACGTGCAAGTGTTTACGGGGGGTTGGCTTAGAAGTAGACAAGATATCTTGGAGGGTTAATATCTGTCCAACCCCCCTGCGTTAAAGCTTATTAAATATCTGGCAGGTTTCTGTGTTTTATTTATTTATTTATGTAATAATTGGTTAAGGAATAACTGCTGCCTTAATAATTCTAGGAGTCAATATTAAATATTAATTATTCAACAGATATTTGTTTCTATTTGATTTAGGGAGAAAATGTGGTTTTAAGGAACTATATTTTATTTACTTTTAACTGTTTTATTTTGTGAAATCAGACGAGATCGGGTGCATTCAGGGTGGTATGGCTGTAGACTCATTTACAAAATGAATAAATACAAGTCTGCTCAGGCTTCCCTTATATAATAAGATGAAAAGGCTTACATAACACAAGTTCTTTTAGGGATTGCTGGAAACTGGTAGTATAAGGTCATGGTACAAATCAGCTAAGTTCTCGGTTGGAGGCCCCACCCTACATTGCAGGCAGCTGTCCTTGGTCATTGGTCTTCCCTTAGTACCTATGCAAAGAGAAAGAAGCTAGTCTGCAACAAAGACTGTTTCATCATCTTAGAAGTTCAAGAATTCCATGTGTTTTTCCTTCTCCTTTTTAAAACAATTTTATTAATTACAGTTTATTCCCTTTGTATCCCACCTGTAACCTCCTCCCTCTTCTCGTCCCAATCCCACCCTCCCTCCCTTTTCTCCACCCATGCCCCTCCCCCAGTCCACTGATGGGGAGGTCTTCCTTCCCTTCCATCGGATTCTAGTCTATCAGGTCTCCTCAGGACTGGCTGTATTGTCTTCCTCTGTGACATGATAAGGCTGTACCTGGGGGGGGGGGGTTGATCAAAGAGCAGGCCAATCTGTTCATGTCAGAGACAGTCCCTGTTCCCATTACTAGGTTCCCTTTTAGGACTCTTGAATTTGACGTTTCACCTAAAAACCCTATCTCCAAAAGCACTCACAAGGGAATAGAAATTCAGTATCTCTTTGAAGGGCCTGATAACATTCAGTACATAAAAAAGGATATATTGACTTTGTCATCATCTTTTCATCTCTTAAAAGGCTGACTAGAGCCAAATGATTCCTAGAAGATATGTATATTACCTCAAAATAAATAATTTCAGATATTACATTGTTATTAACAGAAATAAAACAAAGACAGCATTTGTTATTTTTAGATAAAGCTGACCTTTTTGTGTAACATGAATTGGCACTCAATGATCTCTTATGAAAAGTAATAGCTAATAAGAGGAAAGTAGAGTGATTAAGGAATGCTTCAGAAACAGGGCTTGGACCAAGTTTTTGCTAAGTCAAGACCTAAACTGTGAATAACAAATACCATTGAAGAGCATTTCAAGATAATAGGGGAGAAAAATGTTGTCTAACCTAATTAAGAATACCAAGATAAAGAGTCTTCAAAAGGACAAACAAGTGAATTTTTCCATAGCTTCATCATCTAATTACTTAATTTATTCAATGACTGTGGTCTTGGCCAGGCTGTAAATTTGTAATTGTTTTGTGGTTTGATGCTTGCAGGCCAGTTATGGTAGTTTTTATCCAAAATAATAACCCATTAAAATTTAACTCCTCTTTAGCAGTGCTGTTGAAATTTCAGCTTTCGTGCCATTTTGAATGAACCTGTGCAACTCAACACTCAGCTTTCTCCTACTTCTGTTAGTTTCAGTATGTGAGCGAGTACTTGAACAATTATTTCATTGGTTTCTATAATGTTGTATGAGCAAGAATGGCCCGTTAAATAACAAAAGTATCATAAATGACAGAAGCTAGATTTACTCTCAATTCGTGTGTGTGTGAGTTATATATATACTTACAGGAACTTATGCACTCATTAAATACATGTGCAGGGGTAGTAGAGGCCAAAGGCTAATGTCATGTGCCTTCCTAAAAAGTTGCCATTTATTTATTTATTTATTTATCTATTTTTTAACACAGGATGCTTTACTCGTCATTAGCTCATTGTTTCAGCAAAACTGGGTGTCGGTAATCCACCACTTTAATCTCACCGATAGTGCTGGTGACTGGAGGCATATCACTTTGCCAGTCTTGTCTTGTATAAATGAAATTATCTACTTTTAAGTCCCTACCTGACATATACAAACTGAGACATCTACTCAGCCTTTAGGGCTGTGCCAACTAAAATACTAATTCCTAATTGGTGCCCTCTACTTGTACATTATTATCTTATCTATTGGTCTAACATTCTTGTGGAATGTGTACAATTTACCCTTGTTCATGCAAATGCTGATTTCTCTACCCCATTATCTGGTTTCAATGGAGACATTGCACTGTGATATTTATTCTAAGCATCATTTGTCTTATTCTAAGCATCACTTGTCTCAAGTTTGTGTAAACATGCCATCATTTGTTCTCTGTACTATCAATAAAACAACCAGCCATTGCTGACAATGGAGAGAAAAGGATGGGATATCCTGGTCTGGAGGGGAAGAGAGAGATGCAAGTGGGAGGAGTTCAGAGGGAGAGATCAGAGAGGAGAGGACTTGGAAAGACCAGGAGTGATGAACCAGACCTAAGATATGACAAAAAAAGCATGTATAATGTGGGAAATCTGAATGGGAGGAAGCTATGTGAGCTTGGAGGTTTAGGATGGAGTAAATATTGCCCAGCATTGTGCTCTAGGTTAACTAAATAAATCATAGTCTCTGTGTGGTGATTTGAATATACAACTGGTTTAAGAATAACAGTGTTTAACTAAAAGATAAATATCAGTAATTAATATTAATAATCAACAACACTTATCCTTTCAGTGGACTTCCATTAGTGGGCATACTTTGTGACATTTTCACTTAAGCCTATCAGGACCTTTAACTCATTTTAAGAATGAAACAGGCAAGAGTAGAGGTCTGATATCTGATATTAAAAAATAAATTGGGACTTTATACTGATGTTCATTTAGGTGTCATCCACCCAAAGAGCATCAGACCCGTCTGATACCTTTTTCTCAGAGGTGGGACCTGGGAGCTGCGTAATGCCGCGCCTTAAAGATGGAGCTGGTTTCCGCCTTCCACCTTCCTGATGGTGAGTGCTCTCTGTCACGAACAACTCCACATTTGGCTAAGGCTGAGGCTCTGGCTTGCTTCCATGTATGTGGACCTATCTGTATTGCCCATGTGGCACGCTGGGGTTGGCTTCCCAGAGGCTATTTAAGCTGTGGGCTGGCTTTCCCCAGGGTCAGATGATTGTTCAAGGTTCCTGAATAAACTGCATTGAAAAAAAAAAAAAAAAGAATGAAACATACCTTAATACTATATCATGGTGAAAATTTCACAAAGTTTATACACACACACACACACACACACATACACACGCACACATGCTTTCATTTACAGAGTTTTCATCTCATTTGGGACATTGATAATAAATTAATGTATACCAAGAAAAAAATAGAAGCAAGTAAATGTTAGAACAGTTATCTAAAAATGTCATGAATAAAATAAAATGTTCAAACTTTCTTTTAAGTATAATGTCAATTCAATTAGAAACACATTTTTTAAATTTTTTATTTAACTTTTATTAATTACACTTTATTCATTTTGTATCCCCCCCATGAGCTCCTCCCTCCTCCTCTCCCGATCCCATCCTCCCTCCCCTTTCTGCATGCACATTTTTATACTAATAATCTTTAATTTTTATTTTTGTTTGGTTTGGTGTTGTGTTTTTCATTAAACATAGGTTCTATTCTCAAACGTTTCATACTGATTATACTTTCTCTTCCCTTTACTCTTCCTATTTCTTCCCACCTGTCTGCTCCTCTGAATATATTATATTTCTTTCTTTTACTGGGAGAAAAAAAGGCTTCTAAGAGATAACAACCAAACATGACAAAATAAAATATAATGAGATGAAGTAAAAATATTTCATATCACAGTTGGATAAGGCAACACAAAAAGAGTCTCAAGAGCAGGCTCAAGGGTCAGAGACCCACTTGTTCTCAAAGTCAGGATTCTCATTTTTTTAAAATGAAGCTAGTAGCTATAAAACATATACAGAGGACAAGGTACGAACTTTTGTAAGCTCAGGGTATCTGCTTCAGTCTTTGTGAGTGCATATGCACCTTGCTTAATTGATTTAAAGGGCCTTCTTCTCCTGGTGTCTTCCTTCCTTTCTGGCTCTTCTAATGTGTGCCCTGAGCTCTGAGATGAATGATATGGTGACCTTCAATTTTGACTCTCTTGGTATTATGCTTAGCTGTGGATCTCTGCATCTACTTCCATCTACTGCTAGAGGAAGCCTCTTTAATACACTGATCTATGAGTATACCAAGATATCATTAGAAATAATTTTATTAGTCTTTATTTCTTTCTTTCCTCTCTTTCTCTCTCTCTCTTTCTTTCTTTCTTTCTTTCTTTCTTTCTTTCTTTCTTTCCTTTCTTTCTTTTTAGACCAGTAATGTTTGGATTTTTCTTTGGTCTTTGAGTTTTATATTATAGATTTTTGGGTTCCCCAAGCAATGCAGTGTATAGGTTCTTTCTTTGGAGTGGCCCTTAAGTCAAATCATTGACTTAATTGATTGACTATTCCTACAAGTTCTGCACTCTATGATATTTTGGAGGCAAGACAGATTGTGAATCAAAGGCTTTGTGACAGGGTTGGTATCTACATTTCTTTTTAGGTACTCTGCAGAGTACCTTCCTGTACAGAAAAGACTGGAATGTATGGCTGGAGGTTCCTGTAAGCACCAGCTCTACTCTTTAATTTGCAAAGAATTATGTGGGTGTGTTGTCCTTAGCAATGGAGCAGCCTATATCTTAGAACCAGCCTGTGTTGTTTAGGGATTTCTATTAAACTCTCTTGGCCAACAACTCAATTTATGAAACTCAACATGCCACGGGAAGCCTTGCCTGGCTACAAGAGATGGCCAGTGGAGACTCTCCATCTTCCTTTATTAGGAGTTCCCATGAGGATCACCTTCATATATTACAGGTAACTTCACTGTTCCATGTTTCTATGCCACCCCTAAAATGAGCCTGATTCCATCTGGCTTTCCATTCTTTTTGTTCACCTCATCCCACCCTGTACCTGATCTCAGCTCTGTGCCTATCCACTTCCACACCCACCTCCACTAAGCATGTAAAATATCTTCTCTTCTCCTCTACCAGAGAGATACTGTATCTCCCCTCTAGGTCCCTCATTTTTACATCCATCTCTGGATCTATGAATTGTAGCTTGGTTATTTAGAAATAATATTCACATAATTTTTAATTTTCATATTCTTATTTCTTTTATTGTCAAAAATTTTGAAGGTATCACTGAGAAATCAAATAGTAGAGCATCATCAGTCAAATTTCAGATATTTATATTCATGTAGCAAGAAGGTTTTTTTAGTATTTATTTTATTATTATTATTATTATTATTATTATTATTATCAGTTACATTTTATTAACTCTGTACCCCAGCCGTGTCCCGATCCCTCATTCCCTCCCAGTCCCTCCCTCCCTCCCTCATCTCCACCGTGCCCCTTTCCAAGTCCACTGATAGGGGAGACATCCTCCCCATTCATCTGATCCTGTTTTATCAGGTATCTTCAGGACTGGCTGCAAAGCCCTCCTCTGTGGCCTAACTGGACTGCTCCTCCCTTCGGGGGTGGGGAGACCAAAGAGCCAGTCATTGAGTTCCTGTTAGAAATAGTCCTTGTTCCCCTCACTTTGGGAAACCAATTGGTTACTGAGCTACCACAGGCTACATTGAAGCGGAGGTTCTAGGTTATATCCATACATGGTCCTTGGTTGAATGTCAGTCTCAGAAAAGAACCTGTGCCCAGAGATATTTGGTCCTTATGGAGCTCCTATCCTTTCCCCATCAGACTAACTCCCGTTCTTTCTTATGATTCCCTGTACTCTGCCAAAGGTTTGGTCATGAGTCTTTGCTTTGAAAACACTGCTACTTAGAGTCTTTCAGATGCGCTCAGTAGACTCCTGTCATACGTTCAATGCACATCCCATCTGTCTTTCTAAATGAGGATTGATCATCTTACCCCATGTCCGCTCAACTGATTATCTTTTTTTTAGGTGTATAGATTTCATTATGTTTATCATATCTTATAGGTCTATATAAGTGAGTATATCCCATGTTTGTCTTTCTCCTTCTGGGATATTTCACTCAGAATGATCTTTTCTAGATCCCACCATTTGCCTGCAAATTTCATGATTTCCTCCTTTTTGATTGCTGAGTAGTATTGCATTGTGTAAAAATACTACAATTTCTGTACCCATTCCACCGTTGATGGACATCTGGGTTGTTGCCAGGTTCTGGCTATTACAAATAGAGCTGCTATAAACATGGTTGAGCAAGTGTCCTTTTTGTGTACTTGAACAAACTTTGGGTATATACCTAGCAGTGGTATAGCTGGGTCTTGAGGAAGCACTATTCCTATTTGTCTTAGAAAGCGCCAGATAGCTTTCCAGAGTGGTTGTACCAGTTTACATTCCCACCAGCAGTGGAGGAGGGTTCCCCTTTCTCCACAACCTCTCCAGCATGTGTTATCGCTTGAGTTTTTCATCTTGGCCATTCTGATGGGTGTAAGGTGATATCTCAGGGTCGTTTCGATTTGCATTTCCCTGATGGCTAATGAGGATGAGCATTTCTTTAAGTGTTTTTCTGCCATTCTGTATTCCTCTGTCAAGAATTCTCTGTTTAGCTCTGTTCCCCATTTTTTAATTGGATTACTTGGATTGCTGCTTTTCAGCTTCTTTAGTTCTTTGTATATACTGGATATTAGTCCTCTGTCAGATAAAGGGTTAGTGAAGATTCTTTCCCAATCTGTAGGCAGTTGTTTTGTTTTGATGACGGTATCCTTTGCTTCACAGAAACTTTTCAGTTTCATGAGGTCCCATTTATTGATTGTTGCTCTTAGAGCCTCTGCTGTTGGTGTTCTCTTCAGGAAGTTGTCTCCTGTGCCAATGAGTTCTAGGCTGTTCCCCACTTTTTTTTTTCCAATTGATTTAGGGTATCTGTTTTTATGTTGAGTTCCTTGATCCACTTTGACTTTAGTTTTGTGCAGGGTGATAAATATGGATCTATTTTCATTTTTCTGCATGTAGA
Source organism: Meriones unguiculatus (assembly GCF_030254825.1). Classification (NCBI taxonomy): domain Eukaryota; kingdom Metazoa; phylum Chordata; class Mammalia; order Rodentia; family Muridae; genus Meriones; species Meriones unguiculatus. Next base: position 6,158,848 of record NC_083360.1, read on the forward strand.
CATCCAGTTGGTCCAGCACCATTTGTTGAAGATGCTGTCTTTTTTCCATTGAATGGATTTGGCTTCTTTGTCAAATATCGAGTATTCATAGGTGTGTGGATTTATTTCTGGTTCTTCTATGCGGTTCCATTGATCCTCCTTTCTGTTTCTATGCAAATACCATGCAGTTTTTATTACTGTTGCCCTGTAGTACAGCTTGAGATCAGAAATGGAGATATCTCCAGATGATCTGTTGTTGTACAGGATCGTTTTGGAGATTCTGGGTTTTTTGTTTCTCCATATGAAGCTGAGAATCTTTTTTTCAAGGTCTGTAAAGAATTGAGTTGGTATTTTGATGGGAATTGCATTGAATCTGTAGATTGCTTTTGGCAGTATGGCCATTTTCACAATGTTAATCCTACCAATCCATGAGCACGGGAGATCTTTCCATCTTCTGATATCTTCTTCGATTTCTTTCTTCAGAGACTTGAAGTTTTTCTCAAACAGGTCTTTCACTTGCTTGGTTAGAGTCACACCAAGGTACTTTATGTTATTAGTGGCTATTGTGAAGGGTATTGTTTCCCTAATTTCTTTCTCAGCCTTTTTGTCTTTGGTATATAGGAGGGCTTCTGATTTTTTTGAGTTGATTTTGTATCCTGCCACTTTGCTGAAGGTGTTTATCAGCTGAAGGAGTTCTCTGGTTGAATTTTGGGGGTCGCTCATGTATACTATCATATCATCTGCAAATAGTGACACTTTGACCTCTTCCTTTCCAATTTGTATCCCCTTGATCTCCTTTAGTTGTCTTATTGCTCTGGCTAGGACTTCAAGTACTATGCTGAAGAGATATGGGGACAATGGACAGCCTTGTCTTGTCCCTGATTTCAGTGGGATTGATTTAAGTTTCTCTCCATTGAGTTTGATGTTAGCTATAGGCTTGCTGTATATTGCCTTTACTATCTTTAGGTATGTGCCTTGTATCCCTGATCTCTCCAAGACTTTAAACATGAATGGGTGTTGGACTTTGTCAAATGCTTTTTCGGCATCTTAGGAGATGATCATGTGGTTTTTCTCCTTCAGTTTGTCTATGTAGTGGATTACATTGATGGATTTCCGTATGTTGAAACACCCTTGCATGCCTGGGATGAAGCCTACTTGGTCATGGTGGATGATATCTTTGATATGTTCTTGGATTCGGTTTGCAAGTATTTTATTGAGTATTTTTGCGTCAATGTTCATAAGAGAGATAGGCCTGAAGTTCTCTTTTTTTGTTGGGTCTTTGTGTGGTTTAGGTATCAAGGTTAATGTGGCTTCATAGAATCAGTTTGGTAGTGTTCCTTCTGTTTCTATTTTGTGGAATAGCTTGAGGAGAATTGGAGTTAGCACTTCATTGAAGGTCTTGTAGAATTCTGTGCTGAAGCCATCTGGTACAGGGCTTTTTTTGGAGGGGAGACTGTTAATGACTGCTTCGATTCCTTGGGAGATATAGGGCTATTCAGTCTTTTTACCTGATCTTGACTTAGTTTTGGTAGATTGAATCTTTCAAGAAAATTATCCATTTCATTTAGATTTTCAAATTTTGTGGCATATAGGCTTTTGTAGTATGACCTAATAATTGTTTGGATTTCCTCAGTGTCTGTGGTTATGTCCCCATTTTCATTTCTGATTTTGCTGATCTGGATAGTTTCTCTCTGCTTTTTAGTTAGTTTGGCTAAGAGTTTGTCTATCTTGTTGATTTTCTCAAAGAACCAGCTTTTTGTTTCAATGATTCTTTGGATAGTTTTATTTGTTTCTAGTTGATTGATTTCAGCCCTTAGTTTGATTATTTCCAGCCATCTGCTCCTCTTGGGTGTATCTGCTTCTTTTTTTTTCTAGGGTTTTCAGTTGGGCCACTAAGTTGTTTGTATGTGATGTTACAAATTCTTTCTTGCAGGCATTTAGTGCTATAAATTTTCCTCTGAGCACTGCTTTCAATGTGTCCCATAAATTTGGGTATGATGTACCTTCCTTTTCATTGAATTCTAGGAAGTCTTTAATTTCTTTCTTTATTTCTTCCTTAACCCAGCTGTCATTGAGTAACAAGTTGTTCAGTTTCCATGTGCGTGTCGGCTTTTTGTTGTTTCTGTTGTTGTTGATGTCTAGCTTTAGTCCATGGTGGTCAGATAGTATACAAGGGATTATTTCAATCCTTTTGTATCTGTTGAGGCTTGCTTTGTGACCCACTATATGGTCTATTTTGGAAAAGGTTCCATGTGGTGCTGAAAAGAAGGTGTACTCTTTTGAGTTTGGGTGAAATGATCTGTAGACGTCTATTAGGTCCATTTGATTTAGGGATTCTGTGAGTGCTTTTATTTCCCTATTTGGTGTCTGTCTAGTTGATCTGTCCCTTTGTGAGAGTGGAGTGTTGAAGTCTCCCACTATTAAGGTATTAGGATCAATGTATGATTTAAGCTTTAATAATGTTTCATTTACGAATGTCGGGGCTCTTGTATTTGGGGCATAGATATTCAAGATTGTGATGTCCTCTTGGTGGATTTTTCTTTTGATGAGAATATAGTGGCCCTCCTTATCTTTTTTGATTAACTTGGGTTGAAAGTCTATTTTATTAGATATTAGGATGGCTACTCCAGCTTGTTTTCTGGAACCATTTGCTTGAAAAACAGTTTTCCAGCCCTTTACTCTGAGGTAGTGTTTATCTTTGTTGCATAGGTGTGTTTCTTGGATGCAAAAGAATGTTGGATCCTGTTTCCTTAACCATTCTGTTAGCCTGTGTCTTTTTATTGGTGAGTTGAGTCCATTGATATTGATAGATAATAATGACCAATGCATGTTAGTTCCTTTTGTAATGGAGTCGATGATCTAACCCTGTTTCATTGCTTGTTTTCTTTTCATTTTTGTTGGGACATTATCTGTATGCCCTGTTTTCTTGGGTGAATTTGTTTTCATTGGATTGGAGTTTTCCTTCTAGTATCTTCTGTAGGGATGGTTTGCTGTGTAGATATTGTGTAAATTTAGTTTTGTCATGGAATATTTTGTTTTCTCCATATATGTTGATTGAAAGCTTTGCAAGGTATAGTAGTCTGGGTTGACATTTGTGATCTCTTAGAGTCTCCATGATACTTGCCCAGGCCCTTCTGGCTTTAATAGTTTCTGATGAGAAGTCCGGTGTGATTCTGATAAGTCTAGCTTCATATGTTACTTGGCCTTTTTCCCTTGTTGCTTTTAATATCTTTTCTTTGTTCTGTAGATTTAGTGTTTTGACTATGATGTGACATGATGTGTTTCTTTTCTGGTCTAGTCTATTTGGAGTTCTGTAGGCCTCTTGTATATTTATGGATATCTCTTTCTTTAAGTTGGGAAAATTTTCTTCTATGATTTTCTTGAAAATATTTTCTGGACCTTGGAGTCTGGAGTCTTCTTTTTGATGAATTCCTATTATTCTTAGATTTTGTCTTTTCATAGCATCCTTGATTTCTTGGATATTTTGTGATTGGAACTTTTCTGATTTTACTTTTTCTTTGAGAGAAGTATCCATTTCTGCAAGTGTGTCTTCAGCTCCAGAGATTCTCTCTTCCATCTCTTGTATTCTGTTGGTGATGCTTACTTTTGTGGTTCCTGATCTTTTCTCCAAGTTCTCCAGCTCAAGGGTTTTCTCATTTTGTGTTTTCTTTATTGATTCTAATTCTGTTTTCATGCCTTGCACCATTTCTTTCATGTGTTTGAATTTGGATTCCTGTCTCTCTACGATGGCCTCTATTTCTTTTTTCATTTCCTTCTTATATGCCACTAATTTTTCCTCTACTTGTGTATCTATTTGTTTGGCTATGTTTGCCTGTGTTTCTTTAAGAATATTGTCTATTTCTTCTTTCTTTGCCTCCAATTGACTGGCCATCTCTTTGAAAGACTTGTTCATTTCCTCCTTATGAGCCTCAAATAATTGGGCAAGCATGGCTTTAAAATCATTTTCCTGTGCTTCTGCTGAATTGGAGTATCCATTGATTTTGGGGTTTGCTGGTGAAGTCATGATGTCCTGATTTATGTTGGAAGTGTTCTTTCGCCTACCCCTGGCCATTGGCTTATCTGAAACCTTCCCTGTTTGTTTTTGGATTCTGCAGATCAGACTGGTGCTGTCTATTTGGTGTCTGGAGAGTTCTTCAGGAAGCTGAGCACTCTCATCGTGTGCTGAGGACTAGCTGTACAGACAGGTTTCTTGGCAAAGATCATGGTATCTGGGGCTCTCTGCTCTCTGGTTTGGCCCTGCTTCTTTGATGTGCTCCGCCAGTTCTGTGCTGCTGTCACTGCCAGGTTCTGAGGTCTTGCTGCAGCTGGTGATTTCAGGGTGGTCACTTCAGCAGGGATGGGGTAACCAGGCTCTCTGTTCTCTGGTTTGGCCTTGGTTAGTCTTAAACTGGAAGGCTGTGGTGCCCTGCCAGTTCAGTGCTGCTCCGCAGCCATGTCCCGCTGTAAATGTTTTCTGGGAAGTCCTGGGGTCTCTTTGTTGTGCTCTCCAAGCTTGGGAGGCCCAGCGCCTGGTGTGTCCAGGCTGTATGACGTTTCTGCCTGGTTTTGGTGAGTATATAGCGTATTCTCTGTCACTGTGGGATTGGGTGGGCCGTACCGTCAGTGATGGCGATCCTGTGGAGCTAGTATGGCGTCTAGCAGATTCGTGCCCTGGGAGGATGGTGCAGCCGCTGTGCGAATCTGGGACTCCAGGACACGACACGTACTGCTGGCTTTTGTCTGCCGCTAAAGTGCTTGGGGCTCCGTCTCAGTGGCTGTATACCCCAGGCAGTTGGGTCTGTGCTGAGAAAGATGAGTCTGCTGTGCTGCTGTGCTGCGGAGGAAGGAAGTCTGGGGGAAGGGAGTGCCGCAAGATCAAAGGATCTTTTCTCTCCTTCCCCAAACAAGTCCCCAGGTGACCGGAAACCAAAGTTTTCACCCCCTGCGATGTTCCCTGTTGTTCAGAAAGCCTCACCGTGGTTTTCCTGGGTTAGGGGTCCTTCCATTCACCAACTCAGAAGTTCAGGTATCCCACCGCTCAGAAACTGTGTGTGCTAGTGGCCATCTTGGCTCCGCCTCTAGCAAGAAGTTTTATGGCCCATGGATAAAAATGAAATCATATACTTTCCATAGTTTGAATTCAAAATTTTCAGTGGCATTAATTTAATTATTCCAATTATTATTTAGAAACTGGTTACCTCTGGCCTGAACTATGAAGAGAGAATACTAACTAATGGTAATTTAAATAATAAGAAAAAGTTCAAGAAATTTAAAATGAGGCCAAGATATATTTTCCTATTAAAATAATTTACACTGTTCCTTAGAGTCAATTTGTTTCAAGTATGTATTAAAAAGTTAGGTTTACTGACTGACACTGTAAGTGCAGATATATTCACTAAAATATTCAAGTTTCAGTTATAACTTGATTGTTACTTTTAACAATAATTTACTATTTTTATAAAATGAGAGGTATGGTGCTAATAAATGAAATGCAGTAGATTTTTTATTATTATGTGACAGGAATTTTAAGCTATTGCCTCCAAAGTAAAATTCCTAAGAAAGAAATGTCTATTAAAATAAAGTTTTCTTTAAACAGTTGAGAATGTTGAACTGGGCCTATTGGCACAGTATTGGCCTATTGTAACCCCAGAACTCAGGGATGCAGAAGCAAATGGAACTCTGTGAGATGGAAACCAGCCTGATCTTAAACATCCAAGGTCTAGGACATCCAAGCCTACACAGAGAAACCCTGTCTCAAAGAAACCTAACAATAACAAAAGGTTAAGAATGTGTTATGAATCTCTGTATTACACAAGGAAAAAAAAATAAAACTAAGGTAACCAAGAGTGACTGTGTTTTATTACTCATTATTTTATTTTGATATCGATCTTTTATGCAATGCATAAAAGATTAAATTAATGTTCCGTTCTACTCTGTTCATTCTTCCTTTCCATCCATGCTTTCTGTTTTCCTTATAGTCTCATTCCTGCTTTTGCAGGCCACAGGCCATAGAGATCCAACATTTGTATGTTAGTGATTGCAGTGGAGATGTGATATCTAAAATAACACCTTGAGTCATCATATGCAATAGACAGCACCATGCTATACCTTTCTATTCTTTAGCTACAATAAATAGTTCCACTTCCTCTTCTAGGATGTTCCCTGCACCTGGGAAGGGGCTCACACAAATGTTTCATTTGGATCAAAGACTAAGAAGTTCCAATTTTGACTTTCATCTAATGTTGAAAGAGGTTTCTCTGGCAAGGCTAGGAGTGTCAGTATTCTATGGCCATAACTATATGTATTTATGTACTTAAGTCCATGTCCATTGAAAAACATATAAATATTAAATTCTTCCATAAGGCTGGAGACCTCTCTGATCTTTGACTTTGTGTCACGTCTGCTTTACTTGGTGCATTATATTCCAGGGAGTACATCTCAAGTCAAATCGGAAGTGGTTTGTCCCTGCAGAACACTCATGACGCTCTTGTGCAAGTGGGCATGTCTGCTCAGCAGTTCAGTATTTTAACAGTCAGTGTCTACAACTGGGTATGATTCTGTCGACTTTTACTCACTAAACAGCAGTTAAAGCACTATGTACTTAGCCAAGAAAGGGGGATTTTATAGATAGTTTCAGCTTAGTTTCTGTGTATTTTGCTTCCAGAGCATCTTCAGCAAAATATTCTTTTTTATTTCTTTTATTGAAAATAGATTTTTGCTCGTATAATATCTCTTGATTACAGTTGCCACCTCCCTTTATTATCCCAGATCCTCCCCACCTCCATATCTGGATCTTCCCTTTCTGTCTCTAATTTGCATACAAATGAGCTTCTAAAGCATAATGATAAAATAAAATATAATAAGACAAAAACAATGTGACAAAACAATCAGAAGAAAAAGGTACATGAAACAGATATAGACTTTTTGATCCACTTGTTCACACACTCAGAAGTCTCATAAAACTACTAAGTTGGAAGCCATAATATAGGAAAAAGAAACAAAATATATAAATAAAATAAAATACAAATAAACAAAATTGGAAAAAAAATGACAAGCCATTATAACACAAGAAACCTCCAAAGATGTCATTGAATTAATTATCTGTTGACCATAGACATGCATTATTTCCTTAAGATTAGTTTGTTCTGCCTGTGAGTTTCCCTTAGAGAATTTTTTTTTTTTTTGCAAATGATTACCAATTGGTGATAATTTCTGTGTTATCAGGATGTGAGACTGTGTCCACTTCTTCTCTCAACTTTAGGAAACCATTTTGTGCAGACCCATCCATGCCTATGTATGCTGCCCAAGTCTCTGAATTCATACATGCATTGATCATGTTGATTTAGAGGGTGCATGTCATATGTGTGTGCTCTCCGTCCACCCTAGCTCTTCAACTCTTTCTATCTCTTCTTCCACAGGGTTCCAAAAGCCCTGAAGAGAGAGATCTAGTAGAGCAATCCCATATAGGGCTGTGTATGCCACGACCTCTCATTCTTGCACGCCTGGTGGGTCTCTGCTTTTGTAGTCATGTTCAGCAGTAGGAAGTTTCTATGAGCATGGCTTAGCAAAGAACTGATGTATGAGGATATCAGAAGATCACTAAGAGTCATTTTATTGTAATTTAAGAAAAAAAGTAGTGTGTTTGGCTTTACCCCAGGTCCCTGGGCCACCTACGGTCATGTTCTGTTACCCAGGCAGTATTAGGTAGGGATTGCATCTCATGGAGTAGTCCTTCAGTCAAATCCGATCTCAGTTAGATAATCTCGGAATCTTTGTGCCTCCACTTCCCTAGCATTTCTTGCAGACAGAACATCATTGTTGGGTCAAAGGGGTTGTGGCTGGGTTAGTGTTTATGTCTCTCCTTTGCTAGCATGCAGAGCACCTGCCTTTATCAAATATACTAGAACATAGGAGGAAAGGCTCTACAGAAACATTGGCTTCCCCGTGTTTAATTAATGATATAGGTACTTATCTTCAGGAATGGAGCCATGCCACCTGTTTGTGAAAAGCAACCATAGTCTTGTCAATGGCCGGGGTTGTTGGGACACCTTTGGCCAAAAACTCAATTAGATATAATCCAATTCCATTACTGGATACTTCATTTGCTTACAAAAATGGCCAGTTGGTGCTCTGTCTTCCCATTATTTAGTTATTTCACTTAGATTGCCTTCATATAATTATATACAGGAGGCTTCTCCTTAGTAATAGATGTCCATACTCTGCCTCAAATGATCCTTAATTTTGTCTCTCCCTGTCTTTTCTCCTCTGTCCTCATTCCTCTTTATACTTGATTCCCCCCATTACACACACACACACACACACACACACACACACACACACACATTCCTAATTGTTCTACTTCCCTTTCCTAGGGAGTTTCATCTGTTTCTCTCTCCAGTCCCCTATTTTCTATGGTTCTATGGAATGTAGCTTGGTTATCATTGACTTAAGGGTTAATTACCACTTATAAGGGAAAGCATATTTATTTTTGGGTCTGGATTACCACATTCATGGTGATTATTGTTTTTTAATTTTTTCCATTTATCTGCAAATGTCATCAATTAATTTTTAATGGCTAAGTAAGATTCTATTATGTCAATGTGCTACATTTTCTTTATATATTGAGGGATATCTATGTTGTTTTCAATTTCTGGCTCTTATGAGTATAGCACCAGTGAACATGTTTGAACAAGTTTCTCAAGTTTCATCTTATGGAAAGATGGATCTTTCAGGTGTGTTCCAAGGGTGGTGTCTAGTGAGGTATACTGATTCTAATATTATTGAGGAATCACTAAACTGATATTCCATAGGGTCTATAGAAATTAAACAAAGTCATCTTAAAATCTAGTTTTGATGAACATCCAAGAACAATGACAATAGCTTTTAATGCTTGGAGAGTTTCTAAGGGATCCCTGAAAAACAAGCCATCAGGAAGCATCCTGAAGCTGATGTTCGGGTTTTGAGTTTGAAAATCTATGACTTCTAGAAGCAGTTAACTACTCATGAGCAGTCAAGGTCTTTAAAAAAAATCAAATTTTCTTTTAATACATGATCAAATATACATTCTATCTATCTATCTATCTATCTATCTATCTATATATATATATATATATCTATCATCTATTGTCTATCTACATGTTGTTTTCATTTGTGTCATGTGTCTATACAGCATTTGAAATGAACTCAGGGCTTCGCTCTGCACATCTGCAGACCCGAGCCATTGTGACCGAAGAGTTGTTATCCAACCATTTATTTCCTATGATATTTGGAAAAACAATTCTTAACCTTCTTATGAAAATTAAAGTCCTCCAATAAATTTAGTTTTACCTGATAGGCTAGGGTCAAACAGAAGGGGAGGAAGACCTCACCTATCAATAGACTAGGGGAGTGGCCTAGGGCAAGAAGAGGGAAGGAGGGTGGGATTAGGAGGAGATGAGAGAGGGAGCCACAGTCGGGATAAAAATTGAATAAATTGTAATAAATAATAATAATAATAATTTTTGAAAAAATAGTTTAAATGTATTCTGCAAGGTAAATGATTACGTATATATGTATATGTATGTATGTATGTATGTATATATATATATATATATATCTCAACCAATGAGCAATGTTTTCAAAATGCTTGCTACAGAAATAAGCTGTAATACAGTTTGTTAATCATACATAAATAATGTTGAATATAATACAAACATTAAAAATAATATAACTGTACCTTTTAATATATGGAAGGTAGACACATGAAGAGTTCTATACATATACATCATTTAATAGTCTGGGAATATTTGCCAAAACACCTTTCAGTCTGTTTCAACAGATGTAATTAGCTTCTTCAAGTTTTATAACCACCAGCATAGTTGAAAAAAATGCAGATCAAATACTTTCAGTACCACTACTTAGCAAAACCAGACTGCAAGGGAGAAACTGTTCAGACTTATTACTATGCTCTTCTCAAATGTTTTTGAACATCCAAAAATTTGCCAGTATTAAAACAAAGTGGTAGCTATCTGAAAAGTTAGTTCCATCTGCCTGTGAATTACGTTTTTGTTGGAGCCTATCTGTGTCTTAGTCACTTTTCTATTGATACGACAAAACACCAAAGCCAAGACAACGTATAAAAGCAAGCATTTAATTGGGAGCTTGCTTACAAAGTCAGAGGATGAGTCCCTGATCATCATGAAAGCTACCATGGCAGCGAACAGGGATGCCTTGTCAGTGAAGCAGGACTGGACAGCTTGCGTCTAAACATAGACTAGAGGCACAGAAAGAATGAGCTCACTGGCAATGGTGTGGGCTTTGGAAACCTCAAAGTCCACCCCAGAGATAGACTGTCACTAACAGATCCATAATTCCTAAGACTTCCCAAACAGTTTGGACAACTTGGATTAAAAATTGTAAATATATTAGCTTAAAGGGCTGTTTCTCATTAGATTATCACACTGTATAATTCCCTTTACCTCACATCAAGTCTTGGAGACGCAAATTCTCTTTGGAACAGTGGGTATTTCTAAAAACATATAAAAAACTTGTATAGGTCAAATAATTTGTCAAGGAAGACTTTTAAATAGCACTGGGATAATTAAAATATTTTTCTAATCTTAGAAGACAAAGCCAATGTTGAGCAATGTTCATGCATAACCAGCCACATAGTTCTAAAAGTCAAGTCACTCTGCCAGTGCTAATGAGAAAAATCCTTCTGATGAACTATTTAATTGGGTTTAACAAGGCTGTTTATAGCTAATCCTAAATGCACTAATAAGAAACTGAAGGCCTATACTCAATGTTAGTTTTGGTCCCTTTAGATCTGGCTCATAATTACAGTTTGATCTTTAATTATTCCGCTTCTCATTTTCAATTTATGATTAAGACCAACAAGATGCCCTAGAGACTCCATGTGCTGAGGTGGACAGGAATAAAACAGAGGACAGCAATTCCTTTGGCCAACTGGCCCAGGTGGTCAATACAGATTTTGTTTTGTTTAATTGTAAACAAATTGTTCAGAATAAATACAGAGCACAAGTTAATTAAGGAACATAATGTCTATCTCCCCAAAAACAGAAAAAAGTAATATTTTCATGGCATTTTAAATATATTTAGTTATACTAGCAGTAAAAAAACAAAAACAAAACAAAACAAAAAAAATAAGATTCTGTTACCATTATACACTGTATTAAAGCTCAAGTCTAAACACTTCTGGCATTACAATCTTAGGAAATATTAAGATATCCATGCTTTACTTATCATTTGGTTAATACTAATAGAATACTATTAGGCTTAAAAGGGGTTTTGTGCTTAATTTAAAATATGCAATTGATGATATCTGGCACATTGTCGGTTCTAGAATTCATGAAAGGCAACAGCCTTGACTGAAAAGCTATTCTTCCCGGTCATTGGGAAAGCACGTTAATTCCTCATCTGAGTTATTTCGTTTGACTTAACAACTCTTTCCAAGATGATAGGATCGAAGAATACATAAAATACATTTTCAACTAAAATTACCATATTCTATAAGGTATATAAAATAGCATTTACGACTTTTAAGCATGTTGACTCACATCACAGATGTTATGGTACTTCAAAGGGCAATGTGACTTCTTGATATACATTTTGAGATGCAGTAATACTCTAAACTAGACACATCTTTGTAAAATCTATCTCAGATCAGCATCACTCAAGTGCAATATAAAAGAAACCTATACTTATAAGCCTGACATTATAGTATGTGGGAGGTAGAGAGAGCAGCATCACAATTCAGCATCATATAACTCTTCCTGTGAGCTGCCCTACTGACACCCCAACCAAGGACCATGCATGGAGAGGACCTAAAAGCCCTGCTCAGATGTAGCCCATAGACTCAGTCTCCAAGTGGGGTCCATAGAAAGGGGAGCAGGGGCTGTCTCTGGCATGAACTCAGTGGCAGGCTCTCTGATCTCTTCCGCTTGCCAGGGCACAGAGGAAGACCATGCAGCCAGTCCTTATGAGACCTGATAGGCTAGGGCCAAATACAAGGGGAGGAGGACCACCCCTATCAGTGGAATAGGGAAGGGGCATAGGGGGAGAAAAGTGAGGAAGGGAGGGATTGGGAGAAGATGATGGAGGAGGCCACAGCCAGGATGCAAAATCAATAAATTGTTATAAATAATTAATAAAACAATTAAAAACAATTCTTCCCAGATGCATTTGTTTAATCCTGACCGCCCAGGCTCCAGTCTGTGAATGAAAATAAACCTATTCTTTTCTAAACTCTTCAATTCAAGGATCCCGATGTAACAAGGAAAAATGATTCACCAGCTTTACGTGTCACACCCGTTTCCTTTACTTAAGCGGAGGAACGGGTATGGTTGCAATCAGTAAAATATTATCTTTAATAAGTGATCAACAGCAAACCTCATCTTCTGGTGTGTTTTGCTTCTGCACCACAAACTCAAGATTTTTATAATCTCTGAGATTCTACTTGAACAATAGTCACCTGACCTTAAGACTACTTAAATAGAGTCAGAACATGATAAGAAGGCAATCAACACAAAGAGTGTAATGTATGTCTGTCTATCATCTATCTATATGTATATATGAATATAAATACATACATATTACATATATACACACATAGACATATATGTCTCTATATATGCATATATAAAGAATATATCTTTATGTATATTATATGTAAGTGTATGTAGTTACAGATTCCCATATAGATAAATAGATATGATCTTTTTATAATATTTGAACTTCATTATAGCTAAGTAAGTTACAGACATAAAAGTACTAAATGAAGCTCTAAATTGGAGTAATAGATTTTTTCAGTAAGTAAATGTTTAATAATATGATTATAAATTATATTGAATTAGCATCACAAAAATATATATTTTTTAATACTAGAAGGCCTCTCAAGATAGATACACATGAGACTTGGGCAGAATTTTGTGATTAAATTTTTAAAGATTATAAATTATTGTGACTTAGCTATACAAAAATATTTACTGTTTTTTCGAAAAGCCAAACGAGTTACACTTGAGATTTGTACAGAATCTAGTGATAAAAATTTTAAAAACATAAGATTTATACTAATAAAATAAAATAAGGGTATGAAAAACAGTTATAGTTTACTTTATTGGGTCTACATAGCCTAGAATAGGACAATCCAAATTAGAAAAAAAAATCCACAAAGCAAGGAAAAGTTGCTGAAAATATGCACAATTTTTATAGCTTAAATTCCCATAAACATGCAGTCTCATTTGCTATAGTTAACAAATCAGTCTTTAAAATTATACCAGTAAGCTCTAAATAATTCCTGTCCTATGCAGTACAGTAAATTCTTGGGGAATTTTATCAGAAAAAAACAAAACAAAACATACAACAACAACAAAAAACACTTATCACATAACTGAGATGTTTCTTTTTTTACTAATTTGGTGTAATAAGAAAACAAATTAGTTTTCGTATGTCTGCTCAATAATTCTTACAACCATGATAAACTGGGATATTGGAACCACTAATTCTGAGTTACTTTGAATCTTTGAAAAGAGGAACATAGAATGTGTCATTGTCATTCTGCAGTTTTAGAATACTTTAATATGTTTGAAATTCTATAAGTCATTAAAGTAGTCTTATTAATTGTGAGTATATTTTCAAATGTCCCTAATGGACTAGAGTGGGAATCTAGATTTTCCTTGCTTTCTCCACTCCAGCTGTAACTACACCCATTGGTAATCACTGACATGTGAATGTTTCATTTGCTTACCATTAGCAGAGCCCTTCCTGTAACAGGCTGAATTTGGAAAACATTCTTTTCACTCTTTCAGAAGCAGGGAAACAAGACAATCAAGAAGTCATCTCAGAAGAGTAAAATTGCAGATACAACCCAAGAGAGAAGTAATTGGATTGGGGGATACCTAAAATTTAGTTTTCATTTTCTTTCTCCTTCAGATCTGGCTCATTCACCCTCAGAAAACATTTCCCTTCTTATTCAAATTGCATTTTTCATTGCCTGCCATTTCTGCAATTAATTGAGTTTTGTGTCACCCTTGAAATGACTGAGAGAAAGAAATGAAACTGTTCACATAATGTGCTTTCTTCTTTTCACTAAGAATTATTTGTTTTTTTGTTTGTTTGTTTGTTTGTTTGTTTGTTTTCAATGCAATTTATTCAGGAACCTTGAACAATCATCTGACCCTGGGTAAAGCCAGCCCACTTTAAATAGCCTCTGGGTAGCCAACCTCAGCATGCCACGTGGGCAATGCAGATAGGGCCACATACACGGAAGCAAGCCAGATCCTCAGCCTTAGCCAAATGTGGAGTTGTTCATGACAGAGAGCACTCACCATCGGGAAGGTGGAAGGCAGAAACCAGCTCCATCTTTCAGGCGCGGCATTACGCAGCTCTCTACAGTTCCCCCTTTTTGTTTTGGACGGATCAGGCAAGAGTAGAGGTCTGATCTCTGATATTAGAAATAAATTGGGACTTTGTACTGATGTTCATTTAGGAAGGAGCCCCTCCCCCGCTTCAGTGGACTAGGGGAGGATGATGGGGGGAGAGAAAGGGAGGGTGGGACAAGGAGATGATGAGAGAGCAGGCTAAAATTGGGATATAAAGTGACTAAATTGTAAAAATAGAAAGAAATAAAAAATAAAGAAATTAAGTAAAGAATTGTCTTGACAGAAATCTTGAAAGTGACATCAAGAATTTTTCAGAACGAAAAGAACAAGTGAAAACTTAAAAGGTGTTACATGTTTTCATTTGTGTCAGGTGAGCATTGTGATTCATGAGTGAAGCATAGTGTTTTCATATAGAGGACCATTAAAACGGCTTTCAATAAGTAGATTACAAACTTTTGCAGGCAAATAATTCAACTGCAGTCTAATTTCTAAACATTACCGAATGGTAAAGAAAACAAATGACTTCACTAGGTCCTGTCTATATTTTGTTTTATAAAGCATATTGAAATCTTGTTTGACCACGACAGACAAACCAATATACCTTACAAAGCTTTTATTAATATTCCAGAGTTAGTAATAACAGCTATGTGTAGATATTAAAGAGTATTTGGAACCATGTAAAAAAAAAGAATTATTTGTTTATCACATGGAAAGTCAACTGTCTTATGTATAACTAAATGACTTTCCTTTATTTAATGAATGACTAAATTTTGGTTTCAGAAATAAAGTATTTGAGGACTGTTATTTCAAATCATATCCATGGTTTTTCTAATATGCCTAAAATAATTAATTCCTTTTGTGCATCTCTCGTTTTTCCACTTTTCTACCAGGTTTATATGAATGTACAATGTTGGAAAATAAAATTTGAGTTAAATTTCCAAGGTATTCTACTTCTGATAATCTTTAATTTTCTGTGTTTTTAATCTCTTTTATAATAAACACAAGGAAATGGTAAGTACTTCTCAACTGGGAATGTAAGATTAGTATGGCACAGTCTTCAAGTGCATATGTCTATGTTGGTTATCTGTGGGGCCCTGAAATGGATCAGATCACCTAAATACAGGTTGCAGGTAGGTGTGCACAGCCCAGTGTGGCTGTTGGCATCTGCACTTTGGTCCTCTGGAACACAAGCGTACAACCTTACCTTCTGTCATCTTGCCAACCCATGTTTCCATTATAATCACATGTATTGGAAAAATCAGCATAATTTGCTGAAAAGTATAACTACTCTTATAATTTGAAAATATCATTGAGACACAGTTATATGACTTTACAAGTCCTAATGAAGCACTTTATACAGGACTGGGGGAAGATAGTGGAAGAAGAATCAATAGGAGTCTGTCTCAACTTCTGGACGATACTTTCTCTAGGAGAGTTTTTATAAGGAGATTTTTCATAACACTGAAATCAATCCGAGGCTTTTAACTTTCATATGAAATGATAAAGAATTCATTACAGATAATTTCGAGTAATAGCACAATGGCATCTCCCATCCTTCAACTCAGTGCTGCTGTAGGAATTTGACCCACATTCTACCTTAGTTTGAAAGGTTTAAGAGAATACACTTGATAAAAAGGTCACCTTGTACTTTAAATATCAGGGACGAATGCTTATTGTTGGATGTCATCGCTTCGGTGTAGGCAAAGAAAATGGGCATTATTTTGTTCCTGCCTGCATTGTTGCAAGCTTCTTTCCATCTGCCTAAACAGATCTCCAGGTAATGTGAAAGACAGGTTCCTTTTCTTTTCCCCCAACCCACTGCTTTTGTTTGTTTGTTTTTTTGATTGTTTTTTTTTTTAATTCCACTTTTCCTATCTGAAAAGACAGGCTATATAAAAAGGAGCTACAAGCATAAAAAATGTAGACAGTGGCTGCATGTGCCCAGAGACACATAAAATGTCTGAAAAGATGGAGAAAACATTAAGTTATACTTCAAAAACATTAATAATATAAAGAAACAATATAACAAAGTGAAAGAAATGAATTAAGCCAAAACATAAACCAATAAAAACTGGGAAGAGAAATATGATTTTTAGAGTGACTACACTAAACCAGTTTTACACACACACACACACACACACACACACACAAACACATACACATTCCATCCAAAGATATAGCAAAAAATAGTCCTATTCAAGGGAGAATAATAAGGTAACAAATGTTGTCACTAAAAATGTACTAATGGCAGTTCTACTAAAGAAGGATTTTAAAATAATTCATGAGATGCTCAAAGAAGGACTATTGAGTTGGTTCTGCTCCCCAGGTAAGCTGTTGCCATTTAAGCCCGGCAAACTGAGTGCTATAAAATAGGTAAAATTTGAGAACAGAGTACAAAGGAGGAGAAAAGAAAACAATTTCTAGTTTGTCAGTGTATTCCTTCATCATTATTTTTATGTACTAATTTTATGTTTTCAACGTAATTTTTTTATTGATATTTTTGGGAATTTCACAGAATGCACCCTGATCACACTAACTTCCCAGTCCTCCCAGGTTCACCTCTCCACTCTTGTGACTTCTCTCTTCCCAAAAAAGGAGGAAAAGAACCCCCCCCACAAGTCCAAATAGTTTTACCCACATACTCATTCGTTTTTAAAATTAATAATTATATGATAATTATATGATAATTATTATTATTACCTATTACAATTTATTTACTTTGTATCCTGCTCAGCCCCCTCCCTCATCTTCTTGCAGTTCCACCCTCCCTCCCACTTCCCCCCAATGTCCCTCCCCTAGTCCACTGCTAGGGAGGCCTCCTCCCCTTCCATCTGAACCTAATCTATCAGGTCTCATCAGGACTGTCTGGATCCTCTTCCTCTGTGCCCTAATAAGGCCACCTCACCAGGGGGAGATGATCAAAGAGCAGGTAACCGATTTATGCCAGAGACTATCTAAGCTCCCCTTACCATGGAGATTAGATATCCAAGGGCTACATCTGAGCAGAGGGTCTAGGTCCTATCCATGCATGGCTGATGTCAGTCTTGCAGCGCCTCCAGGGCTCAGAGTTTTTGGCTCTGTTGGTCCCCTTGTGGAGCTCCTGTCCCCTCCAGGTATCTCTATCTCCCCTTTTTCCATAAGAGTGCCTGCATTCTACCCAAAGTTTGGCTATGAGTCTTGGAATATCCTTCAGAAAATTAAGAATAGTGCTACCTCAAGATACTGCTATACCACTACTGGGCATATATCTGAAAGATGCTCAACCAAACAACAGGGACATTTGCTCAACTATGTTCATAGAAGCTTTATTCATAATAGCAAGAAGAATCTGGAAACAACCTAGATGTCCCTCAAACAAGGAATGGATACAGAAATTATGGTACTTTTACACAATGGAATACTGTTCAGCAAGGAGAGAGAGAGAGAGAGAGAGAGAGAGAGAGAGAGAGAGAGAGAGAGAGAGAATTTATAAACTACAAGATAATAAGTCTCTGGAGAGATTACTAATGATCTATGTGGTGTTGAAATTAATGTAATATATTTTGCTGTGAGCTTTCATCTTCCATTCATCTTTTTTAAAGGTTTATTATGTGTATAATGTTCAGCTACATGTGTGCCTACAGGCCAGAAGAGGGCACCAGATCTCATTATAGATGGTTATGAGCCACCATGTGGGTGCAGGGATTGAACTCAGACAGTGCTCTTAACCTCTGAGCCATCTCTCCAGTCTGCTTCCTTTCATCTTCAGAGAGCAAGCTAAGTCTATACTATCTCCACACCAATAATAACAAGTCAGGGTTATGAATCACAGTTTCATATAGTGATGTAGTGTTCTGTTTTCCCACACAGGACTGCACACCTTCCAAAAGTATAACTGTAATTAACACCAAAACTTTGGAAAATATTCTAGACAAAGGTTACTAAGGAAAATAAAGGTTTTGTTATAAAAGAAGCATGTCTGTACAGTATCTTTCAAGCAGATAGAAATCTATTAGTGAATGTTTGCTGAAGGAATGACAATACAGTTAATGAGAGATTAAAGTCTACAATGCAATGCTTCCAATGGAAAGAAGTGTAAGTTTCATTCCAAACAAAATAAGTAGGAGATAGTACTTATTATTTAGGGGAAAAAGACTTACTTTTGAGAGGATATTTCCTAGAGTAGAGAGCTCCAATGAAAAACCAGGCTAGTATTTCATTTGCAATATTTAAGACAGAGACAGACCCTGTGTTGAAAGTCTAAGGAAATGCTGTTGAGGAAAAATTCCAACCTTGAAAAAGAAGTATAATTATCAGATAATATAAATCAATTTTAATGACAGACATAACTGCTTTAAAGAAATGATAAATATTATTATTAAAGGGGGGTCTGGAGAATTCCCTTAAGCTGTAGTGTACAAGAAGGCAATCAGAATTGAAGAGGATATGGTTACTCAATGATTGTTGATCATTAACAAATTTCCAATTTGGGGGCAAGTTGATATTTTAATCA
Source organism: Meriones unguiculatus (assembly GCF_030254825.1). Taxonomy (NCBI): domain Eukaryota; kingdom Metazoa; phylum Chordata; class Mammalia; order Rodentia; family Muridae; genus Meriones; species Meriones unguiculatus. The sequence continues at coordinate 6,177,697 of NC_083360.1, forward strand.
GTTTCATTTAATTGACATGTGTTAACAAATAGCTTTCTCTTTACTTATTTAAATACAGAATAGTCCCCTAGACAATCACATAAATTATAATGGGGCATTTGGACATGGGACATCTTCAACCAGGAGTTTAAAGGAAATAAAGCATTGAAAACTTATTTTTCTTTTCTTCAATTAATCATCAATAAGTGAAGTATATAAACTTAAGCAACAAACCATTCTGACTGCTTCTTAAGAGTAAACATTTTTTAAATCAAAGACATTTACATTTTTAAAGAAGCAAACTGGATTCTTTTTTCTTTCTTTCTTTTATTCTTTATTAATTACACTTTATTCACTTTTTATCCCCCCTGTCGTTCCCTCCTCCTCCCATCCCAATCCCTCCCTTCCTCCACCCTCTGCATGCATGCCCCTCCCAAGTCCATTGATAGGGGAAGACTTCTTTTCCTTCCTTCTGATCCTAGTCAATTAGGTCTCATCAGGAGTGGCTGCATTGTCTTCTTCTGTGGCCTGGTAATGCTGCTTCCCCCTCAGGGAGAGGTAATTAAAGAGCAGGCCAATGAGTTCAAGTCAGAGACAGTCCCTGTTCCTATTACAATGGAACCCACTTGGATACTGAACTGTGATGGGCGACATCTGTGCAGGGGTCTTAGGTTATCTCAATGCATAGTCCTTGGTTGGAGTAGCAGTCTCAGGAAAGACCCCTGTGCTCAGATTTTTTGGTTCTGTTGCTCTCTTTATGGAGTTCCTGTCCTTTCCAGATCTTACTGTTTCCCACTTCTTTCCTCAGATTCCCTGCACTTTGCTCAAAGGTTGCCCATAAATCTCACCATCTGCATTGATAGTCTGTAAGGCAAAGCCTTTCAGAGGTCCTCTTTGTCAGGCTCCTGACTTGTTCCCTCTTTTCTCTTTCTTCTGATGTCCATCCTCTTTGCCTTTGTGGATAGGGATTGAGTATTTTAACAAGAGTCCTCCCTCTTGTTTAGTTTCTTTAGGTGTACAGATTTTAGTAGGTTTATCCTATATTATACATCTATATGAGTGAGTACATACTTCATGAAATTGACTTCAGTAAAGCAAAGGACACTGTCATCAGAACAAAATGACTGCCTACAGATTGGGAAAGGATCTTCACCAACCCTATATCTGACAGAGGACTAATATCCAGTATATGTAAAGAACTCATGAAGTTAAACAGCAACAAATCAAGTAATCCAGTGAAAAAAAATGAGTCCAGAGCTAAACAGAGAATTCTCAATAGAAGAATATTGAACGGCAGAGAAACACTTAAAGAAATGCAAATCAAAATGACCCTGAGATTTCACCTTACACCTATCAGAACGGATAAGATCAAAAACTCAAATGAGGACACATGCTGGAGAGGTAGTGGAGAAAGGGGAACCCTCCTCCACTGCTGGTGGGAATGTAAACTGCTACAATCAACCTGGAAAACAATCTGTCGCTTCCTCAGACAGGAATAGCGCTTCCTCAAGATCCAGCTATACCACTCCTATATATATACCCAAAAGAGGTTCAAGTACACAATAAGGTCATTTGCTCAACCATGTTTGTAGCAGCCTTATTTGTAATAGCCAGAAGCTGGAAACAGCCCAGATGCCCCTCAGTGGAGTAATTGTGGTACATTTACACAATGGAATATTACTCTGCAATAAAAAAACAAGGAAATCATGAAATTTGCAGGTAAATGGTGGGATCTGGAAAAGATGATCCTGAATGAGCTATCCCAGAAGCAGAAAGACAAACTGTATTCTTAGCCTCATCTAAACTCAGATCGGCTTTCAACTGAGCAGGCAGAAGCATAAATCCCAGCAAGCCGTAACCAAGTTAAGTATTTAATTTTAGATGAAATAAGTTTATGAAATCATGTGTTTTTTACACACACAAACACACAGGAAAATAAGTAACAATTTTATAATTTTTTAATTCTTTTAAATATTGTACAGATTATAAAACAATGTAGTTTTGCCTTGAATGTCAGCATAATCCACTCTTAAGAATGGTCACATTTTACAGAAAACAATATGATTACTAAAATACATTAATATATTTTAATCTTCCAGGATTAAAATCTATATTTTAGGACATCAAATTTAATTCTTTATATAAAACAATGTTAAAAAGTACACGCAACTCTATCTTGAACCATTTTCCAGTTACTGCCTCCAAAGGCTACTTAATGGTTCTCACTTGGATTTCATTGCTATTCTCTCAAAGGGAGCATATTTTAAACAGTGTATTACTCTACTTGCAAACTTTCAAGTTCTCTTGACTATGATAATCGTTATTACAAGTCCTACCTTGTAAACTCTATTTCATTAACTTTAATCTGGAGAATCTGGACATCTTGGAACACCAGGTTATGACTATTTTCATCTGGAAACCATGAAGCAAAGCCAAGGTACAAAGTAGATAAGAAAACTGAATCTCAAACAGGCTAATTCATGCTGGAATTGGCCATCTCACTGTAGGCAAACACATATTCAAAACCATCTGATAAAGTTTATATGCAGTAGGTAATAATTAAGGATCTTATTATAATCTGAATGCAATTCTAAATTCCAATACAAGGAGAGAAATAATAGTATGAATGAATAGAACACAACTCTGGCTCAAGTAACTTAAAATTTTCAATTCAAAATACAGGAAGCAAGAGAATTTATAAAGACCTTTACAAAGATGCTAAAGAGATTGGATCACCTAACAAGGGTGAACTCCACCAATGACACAAACAGGAACTACAGCACGGAAATCTGCACTATCCATCACACACCATTTTAATGCCATCATTTCTATTAATGATCTAGTAAGAGGTGAAAATTCAAACACAAAGCTGAAGTTAGACTTCAAATTTAAACCAGAACTTCAGCTGAAGGTGTTCTTTTTTTTTTTCAATGCAGTTTATTCAGAAACATTGAACAATCCTCGGACCCCGGGGAAAGCCAGCCCACAGCTTAAATAGCCTCTGGGTAGCCAACCCAGGCGTGCCACGGGGGCAATGCAGATAGGTCCACATACATGGAAGCAAGCCAGATCCTTGGCCTTAGCCAAATGTGGAGTTGTTCGTGACAGAGAGCACTCACCATCGGGAAGGTGGAAGGCGGAAACCAGCTCCATCTTTAAGGCATAGCATTCCGCAGCTCTCTACAGTTCCCCCTTTTTGTTTTAGACGCATCAGGCAAGAGTAGAGGTCTGATCTCTGATATTAGAAATAAATTGGGACTTTGTACAGATGTTCATTTAGGTGTCATCCACCCAAAGAGCATCAGACCCGTCCAATACCTTTTTCTCAGAGGCGGGACCTGGGGAAGGTGTTCTTTATACCCACCAATATTAATGATTGTTAAAGGTATCCACACACACATAAAAAAAAAAATGCCTGTAAACCCAGTATTCAGGAAGGTAAAGGCAGGTGAATCTCTGTGAGTTCAAGGCCAATCTGATCTACAAGTGTGTCTGGGACAGGCTACACAGAGAAATGTTGCCTTGAGAAACCAAAACTGAAACTAAAACTAAAACTAAGAAACAACACACACACAAAAAGAAAAAAAAATAAGAAGAAAATAAACACAGATTAGCAGAAAGTAAAGGAGAACAAGCCACAGAGAAAGACAAATGGAGGTGAAAAAAAAAAAAAAAAACTTACTCTAAAAATGTAATAAAAAAACAGAGTTACTAGAATGAGTGAGAAATCATTGACAGTCATTGCTCTTTGTTACATTAGATGTACTTAAACTGTTACATTGAGGATCTACTTCTCATAACTTGTCAGATTATTAAAAATTAACTAAATGATCACTAAATAGATTTTGGATTATCTTGAATTGAATCCAATTTTAATACAAGAGAAACACAAGGACTATACAATAAAGTTACTGCAATTGTAGAGCAATGAAAAGAAATTGAATGATTTTTTTCTGTAATGAGAATTGCATTTAAACACAAGAAATAAAATGAATTATATATGTACTAAAGGCTGTTGAGGGATTTACCTCCCAGTAAAGTGGGGTACTAAAAAGGACTTCTATTTGAAATTCACACCAGTAACACATTTTGATTTAAGAGATCTATTTAATATAATACTACTCCAGGATTCAGTAAAGATTTCAGAATTGCTGTATCTATTTGTTCTGTCATCGAGTCATGTTTATTAGGCACTAACTAATAACTGGCAAATACAGAAAATGAATAGTTTTGAGCCTCCAGAAAAATTAAACCTTAGGGGATTTATGACAACAAAAAAAACAATTATTTACAAATGAAAATTAACAATGGAATAGGTGTGCAGAAGGTCAAGGGGAGCCCATACATAGCCATAGTGCCTCGTACGAGCTCTTAGCTGACTGTAGAGTGGTATGGAAATTCTTTGAGTAGTATTTTTCTTCTAACTGCAATGAAGAAATTCTTCATGTATTGAAATACTGAAAGTGTGATATATGTACAACAGAAATATCAAACATAAATTATTATAGCTATTGTATCAAGAGAAAAAAGTCACAGAACTACAACTTAAAGTTTAGCAAAATTTAGGCAACTTTGAAAACAGAATTGCAAGTGAAGAAGTCCTATTGTACAACTAGGAGTTGAACTCAAGCTTCTCAGAAAAACCATATAAAATTACCAGAAAACTGGGAGAGAACAGCCCCAAGTCCTACATGTATTATGTGGTGACATTTGCATATTTAAAATAAATGTTCAAAACTCTAACCTGTAATTATGTTAAATTAAATGAAAACATAGCATAACGTAGGTAATAGTGTAATGTTAGTAATATGATACCTAGATCAAATATCAACAGCGTTTTTGAGTGTGTGCACTGGTGTGTGTGTATGTATGTGTCTGTGTGTTTGGATTTTTCTGAGAGGATTTCTCTGGGGTTTTGAGACAAGGTCTTTCTATGTTGTCTTTACTGTCATGGAATTTACTATGTAGACCAGGCTGGCCTGAAAGGGGTGCACCACCACGCTGGCAGTTTAATTCCATAAAAGAAAAATAATAAATAAAAAATAAATAAAAGAATATTAGCTAGTCTATTGAGTGTTTTGGTAACTATTAAGTAATTTAAACATACTCTCATAGTTATACTCAACGAATACTTTGTTTGAACATATATGTTCATTAAAAAATTAAGATTCAAGATTAAGAAAATCTGTGTAGCTCTGGAGACATGTTTTTAAAGAAACTAACTTACGGATTTATTCCCCAATTAGTAATTATTTACAGAATTTACAATCTATATTAGCAATTATTTAAACAATTATCATAAAAACAGTTATGGCTAAGAGGGCATAAGTGCCTTTTATGCACGCTTGAGGAACTTAAGTCTATCCATAGAATCTAAATAAAATCGAGACAAGGTCTAGCCAATCTACAATTCCAACACTCTTACAGCAACATGGGAGGCAGCGAGAGGAGACTGTAACAATAGCTCACAGGAAAGCTAGTCACTGCTTCATACATAGTGACAGAAGCAAAGAAACTTGGCTTCTGAAAGGTGGAATGTGAGAGTCATCTGCCCAAAAGTAGTCCCCTGACCTCCTCCCCGACTCTGGCTTGCACATTGTACACCCACCCACACCACACTAAAAAGAAATAAAACTCACATCTAAAAATAATTTTCAAAAACGTATTAGCTCCCAAGATAGCCAAGAAATGATATTGTAAGTGTGTATTAATACATGATACATATACGTGAATGACAGTTTTAGGTCAAAAATAAACTGATAAATCTCACTATCACATTGAGTTTGTGCTGCATGAATTATTTTACTTTAAATTTTATCTATGGCTTTTTTTTCCTATGGCTCAAAATGCATCCTGGACTTCTGCACGTGTCAAGAAATATTTGCTCAGTGGGCAATTCAATTATATAAAGAAGGCTCATATTTTAATTTACATATGTCTGATCCAGGACGAGAATTCCCATGGTCCTTCCAATGCAGACTTAATGTGCACATGATGGTCTGTGCTCTGTTTAACTTCCTGCTGCATTTGGGAAATCAGGATAACTCTAATTTTCTCTACAATAAATTCTTATACATCACATGAAATATTACCAATTTTAGGTACCAACTCAGAAATTATTTTTGGGCCCAAAGGATTCCGTCAGTTTTTATGATTTTTTGATACTTGAACAGGATGCTATCCACCCCTGAGTTGAATCTTTTTCATGTTACTTAATGTCAATTGAGAAAAAAAAAAAAAAGAGAGAGAGATGAATTCAACAACATAAGTCAAAGGAGAGAATGTGACTGCATTGCCCAATACTAAGGACATCTGTTCTGTGTTCAACAGTACCACAGGCCTGCTGAAGAAGAACCTTAATGATGTCATGAAGACTTAATAGCTAACATAGGTATTTCTTTGGTGGATTTCCAAGCTACCTGGTTTTATTTTGCACTGATATCTTCCAAGTTATACAGCACTTTTGATTATAAACATTACACCACAGAACTACATAGTATGTGAATGCGTGTTTAAAGCCTCCAGGTACATGACATAGCATGCTTTTCTTCATATGGTTTTTAGTGTATCAAAAAAAAATGGACAAGAAGCATACGGTATGAAGCATCTCAATAGGTCTTCTTGAAAGAAACATTTGGAAACAGGAAATAGAAAAATATGAAAATTTGGCAATATATTTTAGTTTATTTTTATGTGTATTCAGAACGGTCATAGAAAAGTAATTTCAGTAGTAATGAATATAGGTATATAGGAGAATAAAGTAGTAAGTGATCAATTAAAAATCGAAGTAAGAGATTTTAGTTTGTTTGTGTGTTTGTTTTGAGACATAATTTCCTGATATAGCCCTGGCTATGTTGGAAGTCTCTCTGAAGTCTCAAATTTATAGACATCTGTCTGTCACAGCCTCACAAGCACTGTGGTTAAAGACATGTGCCACCATGCTGCAGTTTCAAATAAGATTAAAGTACTGTAAAGCACTGTATCAGATACAAGGGGCACTTGGACCTCTCATTTGACCTGGGATCCCAGCAGTCAGGGTGATTGGAAGCTGAACACCTGTAGCAAAGGAAGAGCATCTCAAAAGTCACATGTGACGGTTTCTAAGAAAGAACAGACAAAACTATTGATTATTTTGAAATTAATTTACAATGAATAGGGACAAAACATTATCTACTCTGGTAGATTTAAAAACACATAGCAATAAAACGAAGGGAGATTGTTTTCAGTTAGTGGCATATAGCGGGTAAATGCATTTCCCAGAGTGCTCATCTCCAAAGAAATGACATGCTGACATGCTTACTCTGTGAAATCCCACATGGATAAAGTAAATTATCTTGACAAAACCGGGAAGGAACATGGTCTTCTACCTAGAGGTAAAGAGAAAGAGGAATTATTTAATCATGAGAAAAGTGGATATATAAATTACTTAGTATGTGTGACTATATTACCTTACAAAATCAAATTAAGCCATTCAAATGCCACAAACATTAGCTTTCATCTGTACTTTTAACTTTTATTTGATTTCAATTTATTTACTTTACATCCCAAGGGTACATTCTGTTCTTCATGTTAAAGTCTTGAATATTAATTCAAAAGCGGCCTTTGGTTTATATGTGAAATTTAATTATACCTATTTAGTTAGATTTAAGGTATTAAGTATAAAAATGTCAAAAATAAGAACATAGAAATATGAAATTATATTTTATTTTTATATAAGAATAAGAGTATTCTGATACTTTATTATCTAATTTTGAATCTCTACAATTAAAACATTAACTTACTATGTTACAAGAAGGTATCTTTAAGTGTACATAATAGTAACTGTAACTACAATAGAAAAATAAACAACTCCATCTCACATCCTGTGGAGAAAACAATGAACCAAAAAAACAAATGTCTAAGAGATTTATCCTTGTAATTTTGTATGTTGGAGTGGAGCAAGAATTTATCACACAACCAGAAGTTTGAAACAAAGTAACAGATTTTTAGCATTTCTGTATTCAATGTGAAAACCTCTAACTTGGCTTCAATTGTGCTTACCATGATGATAAACATTGGTTGGGCTTTCTAACACATGAGAATAAAATAGTAAGTGAATCATCTAACTCTATAATACTTTCCTCCAACTTCAAAATTAGGAATGAACTGATGTTAAGTTCTTTTTATACTATGTGTGAACACTACGAAAGGTATAATTCATGGCCCCGTTTCACTCAGTGCTCAAAACAGTGCAAGGCTATTTTTAATGCAACTGTGTTTTGTTTAGATTGTGTTTGATTTTGTCAACTAGTCACTACCTTACTTTTGAGAGAGTTCTTATGGAAGTTGGAATTTTTGAATTTGGTTAGTGCAGTTGCTATGCAAAGGTCAGATAAACCTTACCCCTGCTTCTCTTATTTTGAATTTCAGGCACATGCTAACACATCCAGCTTTGTCTGTGTGGTGCTGGAAATCCACATTCTCTGCTTCTCTTATTTTGAATTTCAGGCGCATGCTAACACATCCAGCTTTGTCTGTGTGGTGCTGGAAATCCACATTCTCTGCTTCTCTTATTTTGAATTTCAGGCGCATGCTAACACATCCAGCTTTGTCTGTGTGGTGCTGGAAATCCACATTCTCTGCTTCTCTTATTTTGAATTTCAGGCGCATGCTAACACATCCAGCTTTGTCTGTGTGGTGCTGGAAATCCACACTCACATTGCCATATATTTGTGATAAATACTTTATTGAGCGAATCACTTCAAGAGCTCCATTGTTGGTGATTTATAACCATTAAGATATTGGCAGAGGTTCCTTATTTCTCTACTTCCGATTATTGAGAAATAATTGAAAAAAAATTTAAGAGTTGCTTGTCTTCATACATTCTCATCCTCCCTATGTTACCTTTTCTGAATCCATAAAACTCAGGTTTTGTGTACACTCCCAACCTGGAACAACTCCACCAGAGAAATGTTAACCCTACTTGATTTTAGTGTTTGCCAAAGACTTACATCTGTATCCACTTAAACACTTTTTCTTTCTTATACAAGCCAAACATGCAGTTTCAGAGCTCTTTTCTTTTCATTGCTCATTGTTCTAACTTTTGGATTACAAAATGCTCTTTGGCTTGGACAATGGACTTTTTTATCTTCTTCTTTTTCTTCTTCACTCAAATCTTAGCTCATTTGATTGTTTTTTTCTACATAAAATTTTATTTGAATGGTCTTTTCCAAATACAATGTAGCCCATTTCTTACTACTTATATTCACAAATTTTCCTTCATTAATTTTCCTACTACAAACTGAAATATTGAGTTCTCTCATCGAATCCGTTTCTGCTAAAATGAAGGCTATTCTTTTGTGTTTCACTCTTGATTTACTTTCCAGTGTAAACTGTGTCTTTTGTCACTGTTCTTGCTATCTCCATGTTAATTTGTAAATGGCTGTTTCTTTGATACTTAATAAATGATTATTCATGATAGGCAGACAAAATATTTACTCATCTGTAGAAAAAAATCATATTGTAAAAATATCTACAATCATATGATCCTTGCTACAAGCCATACAGATATTTTGAAGGAATTTAAATTTCCATATTCTACTTCCTAGGCCAGAAGTCTGTCTACCTAATGGATTTGTTTTGCTCACATGTTGATCTTTAAGAATTTGCAATCATTATCATTGCAGAGAAAGCATTAATTGTCCTAAATTGTGTCAGTTGCTCCTATAGCCTAGTGAGTTTATCAGTTGCAAATAACATCATTTGTGGCGGCCCCCTGAGCAGGCAATACCCTATTACTTTGCTACAATAGACTGCTGGAGGTTTTTAATTTTGATCCCTGTCATTTCTAAAGGCCAGGCTTAGTTGAACAACAGACTTCATTTGTAAGACATAATTTTAGTAATGCTCAGGTTGTACAACTATTGAATCAGAATTGTGCATTGTATTTTTGTACTTCTCCATTGTTTGATATAATAAATATCTGTCCCACACTCCTGCTACACATTATTATTCTTCCTATTTTTTAAAAGATTTAAAATGTTATTTAAAGTTAGATATAGGAAGTTATGCATATTTATCTAAAACTCACATAAACACAAGAGTCTCCTAGCAATGAATCTACAAAAACAAACAAACAAACAAACGTCATTACTTACATTTTAGTTATAGTTGTTGAAGATGAGGCTCAAAGAACTTTGAGGAAGTTGCCCAAGCCTTCAGAGTCATCTGTGGAGACGTCATTTTATCACTCTTTCTTAACAACACCCTCCGGCTTGTTCAAATGGAGACAATAATGCTGCTTACCTCTGTCACTTCCCAACACCCCCAGCCCTCTCTTAAATAACATCATCTGAATAAGTCTCTGAGTTACATTTTCATGTATTAACATATACAATTTTTGAAATTACCTAAATTAGATTTTTCAATGTAAATATTAAAACAATCTCAGACTTAGGCACGTTGGGCTTGAATTATTTCTCAGAGGCTATTTTCTTCCTAAAATTCCTGTCACTGTGGGAACTGAGCAGGCTCAGAAAATGCTGACATTAAACAAAGGCAGCCAATTTTCAAAGTGAGCTGTTTAAATATTCTAGGGTAGCATTTTCCTATCACTTAAAGTGCAAACGTTAGTTTCTATTCATAGAGTTTTGTTAGCTGGAATGTGCAGTTCTTAGTTCTAAGGGTGAGGGCAAATGAAAATATAACAGCATAAAAATTCTGAAATGATAAGTGGATCCTTCCTTGCAATTTGTTCTATTAATATCAAAATTATTGTTTCTATATTATTTTCTTTCCTTTCATTTCTAACACTTTCATTTGCTTACTGTGGTTTTTGGCACCAACAAAATCCTTAATAAATATTAGCCATCAATATTTTGGTAGACCTTTTAGAGGATTAATTGTACTTACTATACAGTGACTTTAACTTTAACTCAAAATACAGTGACTTTTTAAAATGATTATGCCATAGACATTCAATGAGAATCTTGCTTTAACTTTTTGATTTGGTTCTTCCTTAGGCTGGTCATGTGAAGAATTGTCTTTGTTTAGGTCATTAGGTAACAACAGAGCACAGACCTTTAATTAGTCACATGAGCATAAGTATAAACAGGCAAAGTATTTAGTGTACTGAGAGGCTAGGCTGATGTTCTGGAAAGGTAACGTTTCTTAAATGTATTCATACCTCCCGTGATTCTTTCTTTCTTTCTTTCTTTCTTTCTTTCTTTCTTTCTTTCTTTCTTTCTTTCTTTCTTTCTTTCAACAGAATCTTTTTAAATTTTATTTATCTATCTATCTATCTATCTATCTATCTATCTATCTATCTATCTATTTATTACAAGCGGCATCTTAGAATACCTCCAACATTAGCCTCACCTGTAATACTTCTTATTTAGCCTCTTTATTCCCGGGATGTGAGACATGTGACAGCATGGCCAAATCTCAGAGTTCTGCGATTCTCTGAGTTAATCAAGATGTAATCCATTATTAAACAGGGACTAGGTGTATATATTCCAACTACAGGAACTGATTATGGTAATAGAGTGAGTAATAATAACAGTGCACCAGTAAACACAACAACAGAAAAGGAACTTGAGCTAAGCCAAAGATGTCTCCAGGTTTTTCCCAGTACCTGGATTCTGTAAAATCTCAACTGAAATCATTGTAATGTATGATTCAGACTAATTGGGTACTAATATGAAGTGTTTCATCAATGTTCATACTGATAGTGATATGTCATTAAAATTTTTCATAATGTTCTTAAATTAAGAAATGAAAAATGTAGGGAAGGAAGAAAGGAGACAAGAGTTGAGGTGGGGATAGGCAGAAATTGGCAAGAAAGAAAATGAAGGAAGGAAGTTCTTCCACTCCATATGTCAAATTGAGGCCTCCTTGTAGCTGCCTAACGTTACTCTGTTTGATATCTTTTTTCTTCTTCGTTTTGATTGCCTTCAGTCTTGTAATGAATATTTGAATCAGTATTAGTAGGATTAGTTTTTGCATATGGCTTTTCTCTACTTCAATATATCCAAAACTCTACCATAGACATCTGGGTGTTTAAAATTTATAATTATGATAGTATGGCTTAGTTTGTGTTGTTTGTGTAGTACTATTCTATGCATCAGAGGAACCAAACAGTTAAGTCTTACTTTTGATATTTCAAAAATAAGTAGAGGCAGTTAAGAAAGCTGTTTGAAAATCAGCTAGTTCCACACTATTTTAAACATAAGAATTTAGCTGGAACTTGTTCACATATATCCTTATAAGTGGCAAGAAAAATGTCAAGGAACATACAAAGGCAGAAATATCACAATTACCCCAGATATTTTGTAAGCATCTATAAAATTCTGAAAGATTTGAGAGGGCAATTTTAAAGCGCTGACTATAAATAAATAATTGTGCACCAAGAATGACATAATTTGGAAAGTTATCTCAGAAAACGAATGGAGACATAAAATATTTCAAGGTAAACACAAATTAAGACAATTGATGAGGAACACACAATCACTACAAATAATTCTTAAAGAAACACTAACCAGAGAAGAAAGCAGAGAGAAAGATAGTTTCCTTCATGAGAATGTGACATTGTACACTCTGTGAATAGACCACATAAATAAATTAGACCCAGGAATGAAGCAAGCATTTGAAACAGAGGAACCCAGAAATCCTCACATCTTCTATAATAGAAGGAAAAGAAATACCAGTAATGCAGTGAAAGACAACATCCCTTAAAGAATTCATAAGAAAAACTCCTTTCCGTACAACCTTAAATGTAAGTGACCACAATTGTGACTGAAAAAAAAAAAAGAAGAAGAAGAAAAGAAAAATAGACTACCAGATTGGATTAAAATTAAAAACAATAGAAACCACAAAAACAAGAACGAACTATATGTTTCCTCTAAGAAACTTACTATCTCACAGGGCACCCCCTCCCCGCAAAAAAAGAACATAAAATGGGTAAAGGTGGATAATGTAAAGGTAAAGAAGCAGGTAACTAACCTTATACCTAATAAAGTAAACCAGCTCAAAAGTAAAGAATATACAAAAAGTGAATTAACTACTAGCAGTGGGAAAAATCCTCTAAAGTCATAAAAATTATAATCATGTGTACAGCACCTGATGGAGCTTTTAACTTCATAAAACAAGAAGTACCTAACATGAAAGTAACATATGTCCTGAAACAATAATGATGGGTGATTTCAATACCTGCCCTTCATTCAGATAGTGATTCAAACTAAAATCAAGGGTGTAGGGAACTTTTGAAGGTAAAATAATGCTATGGGTAAACTGGCGCTAACAGTTACATGCAGAATATTCCACCTAAGAGATATGAAGTATACACATTTCTTTGCAACACATAAAATTTTGCCCAATCTGATCATAACATGGAACATAAATCACATCTCAATAAATCCACATTTTAGTCTTTATAATTCCTTCTGTCATGTCAATACATGATGGAATAAGAGTACAAAGAAAAGTTCGGCTGTGAGTCTCAGCCTCTGCTTCAATACCTCAATCAGTAGCCTTTCAAAGGCCCCCTGTGGAAAGGGCATGTCCTGGTCCCTGTCTTCTCCTGCTTCCGATGTCTTTCACACTTGTTCTTCTGAATGAGGATTGATCATCTTAACCAAGGTCCTCCTACTTGCTTGGCTTCTTTAGGTATACAAATTTTAGTATTTTAACCTATATTACATGGCTAATATCCACCCAGGAGTGAGTATATACCATGTGTGTCTTTCTGCTCCTGGGACACTCAGGATGATCTTTTCTAGTCCCCACCACTTGCCTTCAAATTTCATGATTTCCTTGTTTTTAATAGCCAAGTAGTATTCCATTGTGTAAATGTACCACATTTTCTGTATCCATTCCTCCACTAAGGAGCAGTTTCTCTGACTTGAACTCAGTGACAGGATCTCTGATCACCTTCTCCTGGGGGGTGAAGACTTGCCAGGCCACAGAGGAAGACAATGCAACCACTCCTAATGAGATCTGATAGGCTAGGATCAAATAGAAGGGGAGGAGGACCTCCATTTTCTGAGGACTAGGGGAGGGGCATAGGGGGAGAAGGTGGAGGAATGGTGGGGTTGGGAGGAGATGAGGGAGTGGACCACAGCAGGGATACAAATTGAATAAATTGTAATAAATGACAATAAAAAGAAATATATTGTAAAAAAAAGTTTCCACATCAACAACAGAAACTAAAAATATTTGGGGGATGAAATGACATATTTTTAACTAAACAGAACTGAGGTGAGAATCTTTTTAAGTTCTAGAATAAAATAACCCCTTTTCATAATTTATTGTTGTAGGAGAGAATTTAGCTATGATTATCTATGCCAGCCTTGACATTTTGAGAAAATTTTAAATGTAGATAATTCCAATGGCATGCAATAATATCTTGATGTAATATATAGATATGCAATGGCTTAAAATGAAGTAATTATTGTTATAGATATCATGAAGAATGAAAAATGTTTCTAGTATATTTTCTGAAAATAAAAACAATGAATACAGAGAAATATAGTTCGTTGTGATGGTTTTGTACAGTAAATACACAATTCAGCTGCAAATATCAATAAATACAGGTATCTATTCTTAGATACGAACTGTTTATTTGTTCATTTTTTGCCTTTTCTTTTTTAAAACAAGATTTTGTTTTCATCCCATGAAAACTCTGTTTGCAAATGATGGATACCACACAATTTTCATGTTGCTATCGGTCCTCAACTGCTTAGTCAGCTAAAGGGCTCCCAGCAAAGATTCACTCTGTCTTAGAAGAGAATTTATCCTACTTATATTGCTTACAAAAACCCATTATGGAGAGCTTTGGAGTAATTCCAATTGCTTTATATGTAATGAGAGAGAACAGGTGTACAGAGAATGAGTAGAATTCATTACGCACATTATTGGATTTTTTATAGTGTGAGTTCAAAACATAAGATCCAACAAAACAAAGCTTTTCATCAGACTAGAGGGCTTACTTCTCCAGGCTTAAAGGTGAAAGAACGAAAGGGGCTGAGCGAATGGTACACAGACAAGGAGAACAGCAACTATTTGGTCTTGTGACATTGGAATTTGACTAGATTTTTTACCTACGTTTAAGTTAAAGTGTTTGGTAAAAAATATAATAACAAAGACATGAAACACACAAAAAAAATCATGTAAAAATATACATCATAGTACTATAGTAAAATGAAAGCACCCTGCTTAATTCTCATTGGGAACCTGATGGGATTTAAAACCAGTGTGAAGCACATCTCTGGATGTGTCTCCCCTGAGTGAGGAGTGTGATCCAGCCAGATAAGAAAGGATAAGGTGATTTCCTCGTTTTTAATTGCTGAGTAGTATTCCATTGTATAAAATACCACAGTTTCTGTATCCATTTCTTCATTGATGGACATCTGGGTTATTTCTAGGTTCTGGCTATTAAGAATAAAGCTGCTACAAACATGGTTGAGCAAATGTCCTTATTGTGTACTTGAGCATCTTTTGGATATATGCCTAGGAGTGGTATAGCTGGGTCTTGAGAAAGCGCTATTCCTAGTTGTCTGAGAAAGCACCAGATTCATTTTCAAAGTGGTTGTACATTCCCACCAGCAGTGGAGAAGGGTTCCCCTTTCTCCACAACCTCTCCAGCATGTGTTGTCACTTGAGTTTTGATCTTAGCCATTCTGACAGGTGTAAGGTGGAATCTCAGGGTCATTTTGATTTGCATCTCTCTGATGGCTAAGGACATGCAGGCAAATGTGGGATCTAGAAAAGATTTTCCTGAGTGAGGTATCCCGGAGCAGAAAGACATACATGGTATATACTCACTTACATAGTCCTATAAGACAGGAAAAATATACTAAAATATGTGCACCTAAAGAAGATAAACAAGAAAGAGGACCCAGGGTAAGAGAGGAACAGCTAGCTAGGCCAAAGAGGAGGACATTGCAGCCAATCCTGAAGATACCTGATAAGCTAGGGTCAGATGGAAGGAGAGGAGGAGGACCTCCCCTCGCAGTGGACTTGGAAAGGTGCAGGAAGGAGATGAGGAAGGGAGGGTGGAGTTGGGAGGGAATGATGGAAGGGGCTATGACTGTGATGAATATTAAAAAAATTAAAAATTAAAAAATAAATAAATAAAAATAAAGAAAGGATAAGGTGAGCTGAGCAACAACTTTCATCTCTGCTTCTTGACAGTAGATGCTGTGTAACAAGCCTCATGCTCTAGATTTCCCTGTTGGAAGTTCTGTTAGCTTTTACTTCAACTCTTCTGAAGGTTGAATATCACGTATTTTTCCTTCAGGTCATTTTGTTATTCACTAGATCCTTGGACTAAAATACTCAATGTGAAAGAGAAGACACCCTGTCTACTGGGTTTTACAGTGCAGCTATGCCAGAGTGTCACAAACATCAGTGCTAACAGATGTGCGGTATGGGTTCTAGTCCCTCAAATGACATAACTGAAAATAAAGTCAAGAAAATGTCATGTGGTGGATGGGTGTCTGCTGTCTTTAACAGGTTGTCAATGATGGACACCTTTTTGAAGAAACTTCTGTCTAAGGAGAGGTTTGATTCCTGAGTATGCAGGTGAGATACGAGAACTGAGTGTGAGCACATGTGATAGTCTCTGGTAGCCTTTCATGAATTAAATAGCAACAAAGTGTTAAACATTATTTTCTTTACTACTACGATATCTTTTAAAATGTTAATATGAAAAGGAATACAATTCATTATTGTCAGTTGCTTTTGAAATTAAGAGTAAGTTAATAAAATACATTTAGAATATATTTATTTCAATAAATGCAATAAAGAGCACATTTACTGAAACACTTAAAGTTCCAATGTGTTTGATTTCATCATAACAGAAATAAGAGTGTGTGAGAAGTGTGTATGAGTCCGTTTGTTTTCTCCCACTTGTGTTGCTTCACTTCAGATTTTTCCTGATAAAAGTATAGAAGCATTGAATGACATAGAGAATGTTTCTAGGGGCAGAATGACAACCTGATGGTAGTGGCGGAAGGTGCTGGAGGAATGAGTTCCCCCTGTGGATGACTTCTTTCTTAACTCTCATTTGTCCTCAGCATTGCCTTGGCCACTTAGAAAGGAAGTTCATCTCTCTGGAAAAAGAAAATGGCTGTTAAGTAATTTTTTAACCACAACACATGGCATCTATATTTAGAAATATTTGATAAACACTAAAAAACAAATAAATTGTTTAAGCTTGTTACACGCATTTATAAAAATAATGTTTTGCATACCATACAACAGTTCCCCTTTTTACAATCAATTATGTTTGTAGCAAACTTGGAGTGCTTCCTTTTACTCTGTAATAAAATAAACTAAGAAAGGCTAGAAGAAAAGACAGATGATTGTACAGTGGAATGGTGCAGGAGCTTAACATCTGGTTACATGGAATTAATTATGTATGGAGATATTGAATGGATAAAGCAGAACTCCTCACTCAGGAAATTATACACACTATATAATAAAATTCCTACTCTGTGCAAAGCATGTGATCACTATCTCTGAGTTGGAAATAGTATCAACCAATACAAAATGTGCACAAATCAAGGAAAGACAGAAAGAATGCAAATATAAACAGGTACTTGACAAGTTTTTATCTATAGTCAAAATACCACACTAACCCCTCTGAAAGGTAATGTTGAGCATCGGGTTGTTTCCCTGGAAGGTGGACCTAAGCAGATTACTAAATATTAGAAATAATGGTGCTCCAGCTTTTGAATGACAGTCGAAAAGAAGGAAGCAAGAGAATGGCAAGACATTGTAAGGATGAGTGGATATGCCTCTAAACACCTGAGTGATTGTACTTTCTATTTTAATAGTAGAGAGCAAAATAAGGAAGGATTTTGTAAATGAAAAAGAAAAGGCAAGAATTTATTAAACGAAAAAATAGGCAAGAATTTTATAAAGGAAGATAATTTTGTTTCACTTTCAAAAATGTGTGTGGGAAGGCATAGAAGGAAACAGACCTTTAGCCTTGAAACTAGGACCTCTGTGAGAGGAACTGTAAATGAATAAAGCAGGCTCATGGGAATATGCTTCAGCTGCAGCTGATTTGCTTCCAGGTTCATTTTGTAATCTTCAAGGGCAAAGTGCTGATTTCAACCAAGTCAACCAAACCCATGTTAACAGACTTCACTAGATTACTATTAAAACCTGATAAACAGACAAAGGAAATGCTGGCTTCCTACAAGCTTTTAATTCCAACTGTGAGCTGTGTGTTTTGTGGAAGACCTTTTCAAAACAATCTGTGGCAAAAAAAAAAAGAGAAAAAGAAAAAACTTTTACAAAATATTGAAATCAGAATGATGATGTGAACAGCATAACTCTGGTCTCACACCTATCACGCTATACTGCTCCTCTTATGTTAGGACTTCTAAGTTTCTTAGAATGCACTTTTGCAAAACTAAACGGTTCATCGCTATCAAAAGAGTGGTGTCCATTCAAAAGGTTTAATCCCCCTGGGGATTCATCTGCTCCAATTATATATTTGTTTGGAGTTGTAACTTGTATGAACCTCTTTATAAAAATACAGACTCCTGTGAATACACAGACAGTTTAACACTGTTCTTGCTATAGCAAAAATTCTGCCATTCTAGGATTCTGCTAGCTGTATCAAAGATTGAACATCCTTTTTACATGTCCTTTGCACTTTTAGCCATTAAACTATATTATATTCTCTTATCTCAAAGATCTCTCCCAGAGTTGCTTTTGTTTCTGTGTGGGCAAAAGGAAAAGATTATGTAACTTTCAAAGGAACAATATCCTTCAGATTTCTGAAGCATCTGTATCCTAAGAACAGGCATGTATATAATAATGAGACCTGCTTACACACACACACACACACACACACACAAACACACACTCATCACAGTTAAATGTGTGTATTTCAAAGTAAAGAAACATTTCTTCAACATTTATTTATACATCTCAACAACTCAGCAGGACTAAAGTTCAAATCCTCTAAGGATTTACAGTCAGATTTTAGTATTGAAGCTGAGAGGAAATCAAATGAAGTTATTCTGACCATTATTTGCTATAAAATGCTAAAATATGTTGTAATTTTCAATCCAAGTGTTCGATTTTTCTTTTTAAGTTTTCTTCTGAAGACTATTTCCTTCCTGAATAAATAAACCAAATCTGATTTTTACCTTTTACAGGTTTTCTGAAAATTTAAGCAGTAAATTAAATTATGTTTGTATTTGTCTGGGTAATTACAAACTTTAGTTGGTTGTTTTGCTGCAAATAGTAAGCATAATATGCTTAGCTGCATAATATTCCTACTAAGAGAGAAGATTTTTAGGAAATCCTGTTAAGCAACAGCAAATATTAATTGTTGCCATTGAGTTATTAGTCTATTAAAATCTGTTCTTATAGCCAGGGGTAGTGGTGCATGCCTGTAACCCAAGAACGTGGGGAGGTACAAGCAGGCAGATTTCTATGATTTCAAGGCCAGCCTGGTCTACAAAGCAATTCTAAGATAGTCAAGGCTACAAAGAGGAACTGTATTTTGAAAAACAAAACAAAAAAAAAAAAAAAAAAAAGAAAAAGTGTTCATACAAATAGTTTCTAAGCCTTACTTACTTTTTAATTACAAGTACTTGACCAGCTTTAATGTTAATAAGAGACTTCTTCTAGCTTAAAAGCAACAAGATAGCTGTATTTCTCAAAAAAATGACAATAATTTCTAATTAAAATGATGGAATGAGCTATTTTCCAAAAAAAGTCATAGTATGTAAATGCAGGTTTATTGGGAACAGCACTAAGCTGCCATGTGTGTATGTGGGAAAGAGAGAGACAAAGACAGACAGAGACAGAGAGACAGACAGAAAAATCTCAAAATAGTGTCGTGAAGTCTGTGAAACTAAATTCCCTAGCCCCCTCCCTGCCAGAGCGGGCAATAGTAGCTGAGAGGCCCCCTCAGATAGCAGCTATAGAGCTGCCATGAAGACACTGGGCCACACTGAGTGCAAAGACCTTGAGAAAAGAAAACCCTCAGAGTACTCTAAAGTCAGAGCAGCTATTAATATTTAAAAATGATGCCACACATATACAACAAGTATGATATGAAAGGGTTTATTGGATAGAGATGGAGAGAGAGAAAGAGAGAGGGAGGAGGGGCCTCCCTGACAGAAAAAGGGGAAAGAGCAGAGAGGAGAGCAAGAGAGAACCAATAAGAGACAGAGACAAAGTGGTGGGTGGGTCCTTTTACTGCTTGTGCTGTAGAGTTGAACCACTTCTGCCAGTTATGTTTGCCACACAGGGGGCGGGCAGCACGTGATGACATCATAGGTTACTAGGCAACCCAATAGTAGGCTGCCTATAACTAACAGCAGCTGGCTGGAAGAAGTCGAAACCAGCAGCGCTGCTTGGAAGACATTTAGATCAGACGCCCTTGGAAAGAACACTCTGCAACCTCTTTAGCTGCCTGCAAACTGTGCAGTGAGTTCCATGATCCCAGCTTGGTCGGCTGCCATCAAAATGGAGTGGGTTTTTAGTGATGCAGCTGTCTTTGAGTCATTTTTGATCTTGTAAATAACCCTTCCCTGTAATCCTGGGAGTAACCACATTAAAACTGGTCGGTTCACTAAATTGGACTCTGGTGGGTGGTATCTGTACTTTGGTCTGTGTTGGGTTCTCTATCTGGAGTCTATCTTCTGTTGCATTTACCTTCCTGCTAAAGAGCTTCCCTGACCATGGAATATTTCAGTCTTTGCAGAATTTTTTTCTGTTTTGTCACACAGCATAATGACACCCTGAATTGTGATTTATAGATATAGTTTAGTCCCTGGAGATAGAAAGACCTGGAGGGGACAGGAGCTCCATAAGGAGACCAACAGAGCCAAAAATTCTGGGTCCATGGGGTCCTGCAGAGACTGATGAATCAACCAAGGACCAAGCATGGAGAGGATGTAGACTTCCTACTCAGATACAGCCAATGAGCAAGCTCAATTTCCATAGGAGTTCCCCAGTAAGGGGAGCAGGGGCAGTCTCTGACATGAACTTGGTTGCAGTCTTTTTGATCACCTCTCCCTGGCGAGGTGGCTTTAGTAGGCCACAGAGAAAGAAGATCCAGATAGTCTTGATGAGACTTGATAGGCTAGGGAAGGAGGACCTCCCCTATCAGAGGACTAGGGAAGGGGCATAGGGGGAGATGAGGGAGAGGGCTACATCTGAACAAATTGTACAAATTGTAATTAATAATAATAATAAATAATAATAATGTCCTATACTAAATGAAAAGTACCAGTTAATTTGCATTGCAATTTATAATCTGTTTTTGTTTATAAAATTAAATTCTCCAAATAAATGTATTGATGAATATTATTTGGAAAAGACAAAAAATAATTGATTAGTATCCCTGACCCTATTCACCATTTTATTTCTCAGATAATTGCTGATAGGTAATTTGACCTATGTAGAAATTGCAGTAGGCACACAATTTAAAATGAAACTCATTTCAATTAAAATAGTTTTGAATTGAGTACATGAGGATGGCCTGAAAACTGACCAAGGAAATCTTAGATCAAGTAAATTTCATTTGATTATTACTGCTTAATATGCTGGTTGTTTTGCCCTTGACAATTCTATAAACCTGTTTATTCCAAGTCTGAAAGTTTCAAACTTGAGTTTTAAACCTACTTGGCAGCTGTTGTTACTCTGTCAAATAACTCACCCATTGTCTAGGTCTCAGTGGGGGATATGTGGGAGGTCCCACAGTTTCTTTCCAGCTGTTACTTAGGCTAAGATAATGTTTTTGGTTCTCTACAACTCCCAGCATGCAGCCTGCTACTGACAGCCTCAATAAAATTCCATTTAAGCAAAATGAATTAAAAGTTGGTGTGAACAAAGTTTATAGAAAGAAACAATTAAGAACTTTTTTTCCCCCTGAATTGGTTATGACATAGAGAGCTTCATCTTGAGCAAACCTGTCACCCTGCAAGATAAAATACCACAGGCAGCTTTGCAATAGCCTGATCTTACCTTTCGCTTTTCTGAGCAAACTCGTAAAAGAGTTAGAAGGGCTTCTACAGAAATATCTGGAGCTTAAGAGCCTGCAGCATCTGTTCAGTATGATAACAGTAGCAGCCTTCTTGGCAGCAGTCTAAACCCTAAAATCCCCGAATATACCCCAGACCTAGAATCAGAGGGGGAGGGTAAGACAGGGCTAAGCCACCATTTTTCAAACTTTCTAAAGAGAATACTCCCTGAAAGTGAGCTACAGTTATGCATAAACATGCACACATGCACACATGCCCTCAGAAGGAAGGCTTACAGACACGAAAGAAGGGGAACTAGATGGCGTTCCAAGGGCCAAAGGGACAGTGAAAAGAGACAAATTCAGAGTATTTAGGGAAAGTGGAAAAAGGGTCTTCCTGAATTAATGGGTGTGATTCCTGGATATCCAAACCAATAAATGAGCAGTGGGGCTATCTTTTTGAAAATATACTGCCAAGATATGTTAGTAGTCACACTTTTCCATCTCTAAGTTAATGGGCCTGTTTTGTATTCCCTGCCTTTGTTAATAACACAGGAGAACTACCTGGGTTTGTATCTTAGCCCAGTCCCTTAACAAAGTCGTCATTCTTTTGCTGCAAAGCAAAAATAATGGTAGCATCTGTCCCCATTGTTAAGATAGTGCCAGTTGTTATTTACCAGTACTTCTAACCTTTCATTTGTTTTCTGCTTTAGTTTTCCTCATGACAGTTTTCTTCTCGGTGTAGCCTTGGCTATGTTGGACTCACTTTGTAGACAAGGCTGGTCTAGAACTCGCAGAGATCTGCCTGCCTTTGTCTCCCCAAATGTAGGGATTACAGGCATGCACCACCATGCCTGGTCACTACACCTGTCTTAGCATTTAGCAAGTTCTATTTAAAAGGCTTACATTGACTTCAATAGTATCATCTATTCATAAGTTACTAAAAAGCTCTAACACATATAGAATCTGAGAAAACATAATTTGCTATTCTTTTTTTTGGGGGGGGGCTCTTTTTTTATTTTTATTTTTTTTATTTATTTTTTTTTATCAGTTACATTTTATTAACTCTGTATCCCAGCCGTGTCCCGATCCCTCATTCCCTCCCAGTCCCTCCCTCCCTCCCTCCCTCATCTCCACCGTGCCCCTTTCCAAGTCCACTGATGGGGGGGACCTCCTCCCCATTCATCTGATCCTGTTTTATCAGGTATCTTCAGGACTGGCTGCAAAGCCCTCCTCTGTGGCCTAACAGGACTGCTCCTCCCTTCGGGGGTGGGGAGACCAAAGAGCCAGTCATCGAGTTCCTGTTAGAAATAGTCCCTGTTCCCCTCACTTTGGGAAACCAATTGGTTACTGAGCTACCACAGGCTACATCTGAGTGGAGGTTCTAGGTTATGTCCATACATGGTCCTTGGTTGAATGTCAGTCTCAGAAAAGACCCTGTGCCCAGATATATTTGGTCCTTGTGGAGCTCCTATCCTTTCCCCATCAGACTAACTCATAATTTGCTATTCTAATTGTTATGGTTTCAGGAATACTGCTCACTGAGCATTCAGACATTAGACTCAAATAACAGTGGTTTATTGAACGTTAGCAGAAAGTGACCAGTTAGGGCCATAAACTAGACATGGGAGCCAGACTAGGATGTTAGTCTACTCCTAAACCAGTTTTGTTGTTTGTTTTTTTTTAATCCAAAAAAAAAGAGAAGTGTAACTAGGTAACAAAACTGTAACCAACTGTAGGAAAGAAACCACAACTAGGTAATAACCATGTAATAAATAAATGCAATCAGGTATCCAGGTATAGGAAGCAACATTATATCATTTTGACTAGCTACACAAAGGGTTTCTAACTGACCTTTAACTTCATTGGTTCTGCAGTTGCAGGACTTCATAGTGTCCAGGTAACAGAGTATACAAAGTGTGAGAAATGAAACCATAGAGACATAATCAAAATGCAGACTTGGAGGACAAATGGCTTCTGATATGCTAAAGTCTACAGGAAGTGTTATCAGAGGAGCCTTACTTATGCTAAGAACTAAAGAAGGTCTCAAC
Organism: Meriones unguiculatus; assembly: GCF_030254825.1. Classification (NCBI taxonomy): domain Eukaryota; kingdom Metazoa; phylum Chordata; class Mammalia; order Rodentia; family Muridae; genus Meriones; species Meriones unguiculatus. The sequence goes on from NC_083360.1 coordinate 6,201,697, forward strand.
AGAGGGGCTATAGAGTTTAAGTAGGTTACAGCATAACACAGGCTATTTTTGCACTATTTAGAAATTTCAACAGGAGATATAAATGGTTTTCTAAAAACGTTTAGAAACTTTTAGTGCTTTCATCTACATTTTGGTATTTATGGCCATTGAGCTAGCATCATTGTCCATTTTATTATGTCAAAATGAACTAGCATCATTGTCCATTTTATTATGTCAAAATTACCATATTGCAATTAATTATACAAAATACCTACAACAAAATTTTACTTCAAGTAATTTTCTACTTGACTTAGTAGTCTATCTTGTAAATTCTTATAAACAGAAGGTAAAGGCAAGAGTATGAGAAAGTCCTTAGATACATAACCATTTCAAAAACAAAATGGACACATGAAACGTTGATTAAAAAAATAAATGAAATAAGCTTTTTCTAAAAAATAAACCTGTGAAACTTACATACATTGATATGATTTGGCATTTAAGAGTGAGAAGAGAATAAACTCAAATTTACACAACATGGCCACCATCAAGAAAGAAGGAAGTCAAAGTGATCACAGGGGTTAGCCTGCACTGGCTTGGCAATTATTCTCTGAGTTCCTGGATGTATGGGAGTAATACAGAAAGTTCCAGAAGCTCAAAGTCAATTCATAAGCTGCTGGGAAGCCTCTATTGGCCATTTTGACAACAGTTCTAGAAGAGAACTGTTAACATGGACACAAGACCTGATCCATATTTTTTATCATTACTTTGAGAATTTCATATAAGGTGTTTTGATGATAGCCACATTTCACTCCCCAGTTTTGTTTTGTTTTGTTTTCTGATCTGCTCCCATTTCATTACACATCCATTTCATGTCTTGGTTTTGTGTTTCTTAAACCCTTCAAAAACACTTTGTCTTGAATAAGTGCCTCTCTGCCCGCATAGCACATTTGGCTTTTCATTGGAGCATGCTCAGGCTAACAAATTCAACATTGTTAGAGGAAACTGACCAGAAGCTGAAAATTGCCAGTTAATCCTTGGCTAGTGGTAGGATTTCATGCGCATGTTCTGTCTCCATGCTGGGATTTGGTCTGGTTTGGGCTTCCACAGCTATCGTGCATACTGTCGCAACTTCTGTGAATACACGTGTGCCTCCCCTAGTGGAACTACTGTTTCTCTGTAGGCTTCTACCACTTCTGACTCTAATAATTTTTCCTTTCACATTTCTGTAATTGTTCCTGAGACTTGAGAGGAGGGGTGTGTATGTGAGGCTGAACATTTAGGCAATCTCTTATTTTATTCATCCAGTTGTGTGTTAATCATCAACTCCAAAAATCTTCCTTAATGAGGGTTGAGAGATGCATTGATTTTTGTGTATGGCAATAAGTTATTAAGTCTCGGATTAACACTATGTTCCTTTACCAGAATAATAGTGGCAGTTTCTCCCCTAAGGTTGACGACCTGTCTAGCTACAGGTTCTTTGCCCAGTGATGGCGCTGGATATGACATTTCTTGTGTTTCAGAACATAAATGCAATCAGAGACTGATGGTTCCTTCCATAATGTTCATGTTACTGTAGCAATAGTGACATTGTCTTTACAGAGCAGTCCTTATTGTAGGCTACAGGTTCACAGATGAGTAAGATAATTCTTTTTCTCTTACAGCAGTGCGCATCTACCCTTCCAACTTATTACAAGCTATCCAGCAAATGTGAAGCTTCAAAGTCAGTACCAGGTTAGTTTCTTCCGCTTTCTGTGTTTGAAGTACGTGGTGTCTTCAACATACATTCTTACCATCCAGTTCTGGAATATAACTAGTAATATCATCAACATTGTATAATATTTTGGAGGGTATAGGCCCTTGTTGGCCAAAAGTTCCAAAAGAAATAATGTATTCCTAGTACTGGGCTTTTTTTTTTTATCTGTTAAGGTATATCATGTTGTAGTGGCATTTTGCTGTATTTTGTATCTATTAAAATTAAAGAAGTTACTAATCTTGAATAAAAACAAATAACATTCTTAGAGCCTATATTAAAGTCTAAAATCTTAGTGTGAAATAATTTTTGTGAAAATACTCTTTTCTAAGCAATGCAGCAGATAATGTTCAATATCTCCAATATCTCTATATTACAAAGTTTCATTGCCTAGGTATTTGGAACATTAACACCTGAAATTCATCGATTTAGTCCAATTCTATAATTTGTTCTTTTGTTTGTTTTGTTTTGTTTTTTGAGACAGGATTTCTCTGTGTAGCCTTGGCTGTTTTGGACTTGCTCTATAGACCAAGCTGCTCTTGAACTCAGAGCGATTCACCTGCCTCTGCGTTCTGAGTGCTGCAATTAAGGCATAGTCACTGCTCCTGGCTCATTCTATAATTTTTATCAGTCCTACATTTTACACCATTCTTCCTATTATTGAAGCTACCATGTCCTGGACTTTACAGTATGTAAATAAAGTTTGATCCTTCAAGATCTTGTAGTCCTTTCTTGAATAACTTTCTTGAATTCTCCATGGAAATTGAAAACACAGTAAACCTAGGAAAACACCATATAACAAAAACTTATTAAGATTTGCTTAAAGATTTCTGTTTGACAAAAGTATCTATAGTTTTGAGAGGAAATAAAAAAAATAACAAAGTCATGTCAGCTGATCTTTCTTCATCCCTCTCCAGTTCATACACTTGCATGAATCTATACATATTGTCACATAAGTACACATTGTTAAAGTATTAAATAAAGTTAAGTAGCCTGCTCATCACTTGCATAACAGCATTTTAAGTACAAGTTTATTTAAGATATGCTGATTCCATTTCCTTTCTAACATATTTGTGTTCTATAAGCAGTTCTCAAGTTTTTACTTAAAGTTTTCAGTATATTTGGTGTTCTCCACATTTAGGTCTCAGTTTTAAGATTTTTCACTACTTATACATTCAATTCTCTCAATTAGGAAGTGGGAAAACGTGGGGTGAGTTTAAAAACAGCCACAGAAGAGCAGAGGGATGACCGAATTGCTCCTCTCTGCAGGGAAATTATAGATGAAAATGGGATGTCCACTTTAGACTACATTCTGCATGGAAGCCACAGCTCCCTCTCAGTGCTCTTTTCAGCTCTTATGAAGAAGGCACTATGTCTTTGGACTTCAAAATGAATTTATAAAACCCCATGGATTGTTGTCATTTTTTCAACTAGGTATGTTTTTAAAATTTGTACTTAATTGTATTGACAACTACTAAAAATAAGATCATATATGCTGGTCACAGAGATAACAGTAGGTTTATATATGGAAAAAAATATATACATACATACATATATATATATCCCTTTTTCGCAAAATGTATTAAAAAAAGCCCAACATTGACTAAAACTCATATACACATATGCTTTTTGTTTTCAAAATTTTAAGTCTGCTTTTGAAGTAATCTGGAAAAAGTCATACTTTTAGTTGCTGTTTAAAATAATTGTTTGTCATTATCCAAATCAGTGTCCAAATGCTTCAATCTATTCATATTGGTATTAAAGAAATTCACATTATTAACATGTCCACACAAAAAAACTTTTCTGAAAATATCATATCTACTTTTGAGATCTTAAATCTTTAAAAAATGTTAGCATAATATACTCATTAATTCTCAACACCTTTTCAGTAGGCAAATAAGATATATAGAAAATAATATAATAAAATATACAGTAGGTAACTGCTAAGCTAATTTTATTCATAATGGAGAATACTTGAAGTTTTAGATGAAGTATTTTAAAATAGTTTTAAATTTTCTATATCATAGGAAATGTACACATATTATACATATAGTTTCAATGATCCCCAGATTTTTAATAAAATATTTTCATTCTTGCTCAGCCCATCCAAGATTATTATCAGTTAGTAAACTTAACAGGAATACTTTCAAAAGCTACCAATTAATATTATCCAGCGAAGAACAATTCAATTCTTCTTTGAAAATAAAATTAAAACTGGAGGGTATAAGAATGCTTTGGCTTCTGCACAAACATACATAACCAGATAAAGTTGGATAAATTCTGTTGACACTTTATATACTTTCAAACACTGAAATTTTATACGATTTTACTGTCAATTATTTATTTAAATTTAATTGTTTTACTAGTTTACTTTGAATGTCATTTTGAGTACTCAGGTCAAAGCCATAACTCTCCAATATAAACTTTTTCTTTGAGGGATATAAAGGATATCCTACATTATGAGACATGTTCTGTAATAATATTCCATGAAAATTGGGTAGTTATATGCTATCTTTCCGTGCTTCTGACACACAATGTCTATATTCTTGAGGATAAGAATAATTAAACAAAATGAGCAAGAATATTGTAACTGAAGTTTAGCAACGTTTAATTAAATGTATTTTGACTAAAGTTATTTCAGCATGGTAGATTAGCTATCAAAACTAAACTTAATTTCATTTGCAATATACTAAAATATATGACTCACTTTAAAGTTTTATTTATTCAAAATTCTTAGGATTTTATACTTTTAATCAAGTGATTATTTTCTTAAGTTGCTAGTTTATATTTTCATATCTCTCTTGGACTTCATCTCCCTCTGTCTTTCTTTGACTATTTTCCCCAGGACATGAAGAAGTAAATAACTGCTTTCCTTTAAAAATGGATCATGATTTCTGTACTTTAAAAATGTGTTACAGATAATATGTCATAAATACCTTTAAAACTTTATTGGTTCAGGAAAGTTGTGTAGTACCAAATTTATCCTGGCACCTATTATGAATTTTTGATGTACCAAATGTTCTTTTGAACACTCATCTCATATTTTGCATGTAGTATTTTCCATTTTCCTGTGCAGTTTGAAGAAGGGGAAGTGAAGTCACTAAACAATTTTTCTGAAGTTAAATTTGTCTGCTTGTAAAAATAAGCCTAATTATTGCTTGAATATAAAATGTATAGAACTAACAAGAAACTTTATATAAGTACCCTAATTTGTGAAATACAAAATATATAGTTTTTTTTTTTGTCACCCAACAAATTCCATCATCAGGAATGTTATTACTCTGAATAATCAAACTTTATAGAAATAAGGACTATAATACCATGCAAGATTTTTGTCTACATTTCAAGTATTTTATATAAGTAAAATAATTATCTTCTGGTTAGTAAGGACATATTTATAGAACATTTGGCAATGGTAAAAGACAGAAGGTTGCATTCTTAAAGTTGATATAAATTTTTCCATCTCCTTGTTTTGATTTAGCAAAGGAAATTAACGTCCTGTATGTGTTCAAGCATATGTAAGTACAGAGGGGACAGAGAAATAGAGAGGGAAATGGAGAAGGGGGAAGGCGAAGAAAGGAGGAAAGATGCTTGGGGAAAGATGATAAAAAGAATGGTGAAGTGAAATGTGGAACTTACTTCCATTTTTACAAAGACTCCATTGGGAAGGCTAGCAGCTATCTGATGAAAACATGAAGTGATATCAGGAGACAGCTGCAGATTTTGCTCACAGCCTACAGTAGCCACCATGATGTTGAAAGCATAGAAATTACAGGTCCCCCGAAGCTTTTATAGGAGGTAGTCAGACCGGAGTCAAATCCTTAAGATGTTACCTCTGCAGGAACTCACCAGCAGCGCGAGCAGACCAAGCAAAGGACCATATAGAGAACAACACTGTATCTCAGAAGAATTTTGTGGTGCAAAGGCACAAAGCTTGGACAATGCTAATACATGCCTTGCGTTCTAAAAACTGCCACATGAATTTCAAATGTGAGCTGAACCTTCACAAGAGATGTGAACCTTCTTGGGAAGGTTCACAAGAGATGTCTCTCAACAGGAAGACCTATGAAATAACAAAAAAGCCATCCCTCTTCCATCTCTCAATGCTGACTGCTCCAGTCTTCATTCTTTCAAGAATGTTATTTCTCGGCTGAAACCCTATGTTTTCTTTATCAACCTGCCTTCATCTAAGACTAGAGAAATGAATGATTCTACATACTGCAGCAAGCTATGTTCACAGCATCTTTCAGGCCCCAGTGTTCCAGGGTTGTGGGCTTCTTCACTCCATTAGGTGTCATGCTATCTTCTCAACTACATATTTGAAAAATGTATTAAAAACATTATGTTTTTTTAATTCTAAAGAAACTGCAAACAAAAATTTGAGGCCTCAAGAAGTGAAATGGTAGTGAACGTTAAAGAAGTTGATACGGAAAATTGTACATAATTTAAAGAAACATGTGTGACAGAGAAAGACTGTAGATAATTGTTCCTCAACTCTGCTGTGGCCATGTTCAAAATAAATGTTATTTATTTATAAGAGAAACAAAACAAATATGAATGTATAAAAATGCTGTTCTTCCTCCCTAATATTTGTAAAATATACATAACCACCTCACCTAACCTACCTGTATAACTTTCTTCACTATCTAACACTATGGAGGGTAATACAGGAAATTGACTTCTCTCTATAAATGAATAAAATAGAGAACCCCCTAAAACCCTACAATTTTTACCTTTATTTGATTGGAATACTGAAAACTTTGGGATCAAATATGTATATTGGTCTTTCACATTTCTACTAATTGAAGTTCTTACATAATTTTATCTATATACATATGTGCTGGGTAGTTGATAGATGACTAGCTAAATATGTGTATATTTCAAAACTGACTAATTTATGTGTAATTTCCATACCATGGGTTTGATTCCTGAATGATCACTGAAATAAACTAAGTGCTTATGTCACTACCATGTGGAATAATTGGAATAATGCTAATTCCCATGTTCTTTTTTTTTCCCTACCAGGGCTTTTTCTTTCTTTCTTTCTTTCTTTCTTTCTTTCTTTCTTTCTTTCTTTCTTTCTTTCTTTTTCCCAGAATTCTGATTTTTTTTTAATTTTTTTTTGCTTTTATTATTAGTTACATTTTATTAACTCTGTATCCCAGCTGTATCCTGCTCCCTCATTCCTTCCAAATACCACCCTCCCTCCCTTATCTCCTCCCTGCCCCTTTCCAAGTCCACTGATTGGGGAGGACCTCCTCCCCTTTCATCTGACCCTGTTTTATCAGGTATCTTCAGGACTGGCTGCAAAGTCCTCCTCTGTAGCCTAGCAGGGCTGCTCCTCCCTTGGCGGGTGGGGACGTCAAAGAGCTGGCCATTGAGTTCCTGCCAGAAATAGTCCCTGTTCCCCTTAATTGGTTACTGAGTTTACTCAGGCTACATCTGAGCAGAGGTTCTAGGTTATATCCATACATGGTCCTTGGTTGAATGTCAGTCTCAGAAAAGACCCTTGTGCCCAGATATATTTGGTCCTTGTGGATCTCTTATCCTCTCCATGTCAAACTAACTCCCCCTTCTTTTATATGATTTCCTGTACTGTGCAGAAGGTTTGGTTATGATTCTTAGTATCTGCTTTGATACACTGCTAGGCAGAGTCTTTCAGAGGCCCTCTGAGGTAGGCTCCTGTCCTGTGTCTTGCTTTCTCCTATGTCTAATGTACATCCCATTTGTCTCTCTAAATGAGGATTAATCATCTTACCCCAGGTCTTCTTTCTTGTTTATCTTCTTTGGGTGTATAAATTTCATTATGTTTATCATATCTTATAGAACTATATGAGTGAGTATATACCATGTTTGTCTTTCTCCTCCTGGGATACCTCACTCAGAATGATCTTTTCTAGATCCCACCATTTGCCTGCAAATTTCATTATTTCCTCTTTTTGGGTTGTTGAGTAGTATTCCATTGTGTAAAAATACCACAATTTGGAGGAGGGGCAAGATGGCGGAGCCGGGAGGACTCTCATTCTGAGCAGCAGCAAAGCAGGATCAGCACAGTGACCAGCAATCAGAACTCTCGGCCATAAAACACAGTCATTGTGTTTCCCAGGTGAGAGGATACCCCACGGTGGGGGATTCAATCAGCTTTTAACTCACCCAGCTAAACCGCGAAAGAGATCCTGGTTCCGCCAGACGCTTGGCTGCCAGCCGCCAGCCCCAGCCCCAGCCCAGAGCCACAAGCCAGTGTCTCTGGTCAAGGTCCCAGACTGAACCGTGGGCACCACACTATCAGAGACTGGAATTTTCAGTCGAGAGATAACTCCAGGGTACGGGAAACGATTGGGACCGGCCTTAGGTCACCCAGACATTCCCTGGAAAAGACTCGGGCGGGTTCCACGGGCATCCCAGGAGTCAGCCCGGAGCCAGAGCCAGGGACCCAAGTTCTGGCACAGAGCCCTGCCTGCCTGCACGCCTGATTCGCCGCCGGAGATAGAAACGGCGGGTCTGATCTCAGAGCACTCAGCTCACCCCCAACCTGAAAAGGTCCCCGGAAAATTACCCAGCTTAGGGAGCCACTCAGGCTCCCAAAAGCCGCAAAGGCAGACACAGGCAGTTTCTGTGCACCAGACAGCTGGCAGAGACTGAGCCGCCATCACACAGCTGTGCTCCAGGCACAGGCAATTTCTGAGGCCAGCCAGCTGGCGGACACTGAGCAGTGTGCACCAGGGCAAAAAAAGACACTAGGATTCCATGTCTCCAGAGAATCCACTGGGAAGGAAGGAAACTGTACTGATCAAAATCACCCAATCCTTCCCTAGAAAAAGTCTAGCAGTCTAGTGGGGCCAAGGCGCCAGCACTCAGCTGTGCTCCAGACACAAGCACAAACAGTTGAGGCGCGCCTGATGTCCAACTGGGTCACAGCAGCTGATCATTAAATTTGCAACAAGAAACCCAGAAACAGGGCAGCTGCCCTCAGGACTTTCCTGGGTGAGAGGAGAACCCTCTCGACTAACAAAGACCACAGTTACCACTCAGGTCTATATCCCTGAGGTGAGCAACTCCTGAAAAAACACCAGCCATCCAGGGACTATACCCAAAAAGCTGAGAAGACATCCTTCAGGAAAAACCAGCTTTCTGCAAAGGGGATTCTCTCCACCACAGGATCCCCAGGAACCACCAGAAAATAACCCCAAACACCTAAGATAACACAATGGGTAGAGGCCAGCGTAAAAGCTCAAGCAACAAAAGACAGAGCAATATGGCATCTCCAGAACCCAGTTACCCAGGGGCAAGTAGCCCTGGACACCCCATCATAACTGAAATCCAAGAAGATGACCTAACAAGTATGCTCATGAAGATGATAACAGAGGAAACGAATAAGATTCGTAAAGACATAGAGGAAGGTAAACTCAAACAGAATATTGCCATCCATAAAAAAATAGAGGAAGCTGCAGCCAAACAGTTTATGGCCTTTAGAAAGGAAATGCTTAAAACACTGAATGAAATGATAGAAACAGAGTTGAAGGAACTAAAAGAAAAACAGGAAAGTACAATCAGACAGGTGAAGGAAGTAAACAAAACAACTCAAGACCTGAAGATAGAATTGGAAAAATTAAAGAAAACACAAATGGAAGAAATAATGGAAAGGAAGAATCTAGGGAAGAAAACAGGAACTACAGAGGTAAGCATAACCAACAGACTACAAGAGATGGAAGAAAGAATCTCAGGTGTAGAAGATACAATGGAAGAAATCGATGTATCTGTCAAAGAAAATGTTAAATCCAAAAAATTCCTGAAACAGACCGTCCAAGAAATGCAAGACAATATGAAAAGACAAAACCTAAGAATAATAGGTATAGAGGAAAAAGAAGACTCCCTTCTCCAAGGCCCAGAAAATATTTTCAACAAAATAATTGAAGAAAATTTCCCCAAGCTAAAGGAGAGGCCAATTAGAATACATGAGGCCTACAGAACACCCAACAAATTTGACCAGAAAAGAAAATCCTCCCGCCACATAATAGTCAAAACAGTAAGTATACAGAACAAAGAAAAAATACTAAAAGCTGCAAGGGAAAAAGGCCAAGTAACATATAATGGCAAACCCATTAGAATCACACCTGACTTTTCAACAGAGACTATGAAAGCCAGAAGGGCCTGGACGGATATCATGCAGACCCTAAGAGAACACAGATGTCAGCCCAGGCTACTATACCCTGCAAAACTCTCAGTCCTCATAGATGGAGAAAACAAGATATTCAATGACAAAAACAAATTTCAACAATACCTACAAACAAATCCAGCATTACAGAAGACATTGGAAGGGAAAATACAACCCAAGAAAGCTAGCTACATTCAAGAAAACACAGGAAATAAATAACCTCACTTCAGTAAAACAAAAAGCAACCAAGCACACAACCTGATGACCACAGCCAACATCAAAATCAAGAGATCTAACAGCCACTGGTCATTAATCTCTCTCAACATCAATGGACTCAACACTCCAATAAAAAGACACAGATTAACAGAATGGATACGTAAACAAAACCCAGCAATCTGTTGCATACAAGAAACACACCTAAGACACAAAGATAGACATTACCTGAGGGTAAAGGGTTGGAAGACGACTTTCCAAGCAAACGGACCCAAGAAGCAAGCAAGAGTAGCCATTATAATATCTGATAAAATAGACTTTCAACCAAAATTAATCAAAAGAGATTGGGAAGGACACTTCATACTCATCAAGGGAAAATTCCACCAGGAAGACATCACAATCCTGAACATCTATCCCCAAATACAAGGGCACCCACATTTGTGAAAGAAACATTGATAAAACTTAAAGCACATATAGATCCACACACATTAATAGTGGGAGACTTCAATACCCCACTCTCAACAAAGGACAGGTCAACCAAACAGAAATTAAACAAAGAAACAATGTCTCTGACAGAGGTCATGAATCAAATGGACCTAACAGACATTTACAGAACTTTACACGCAAACACAAAAGAATTTACCTTCTTCTCAGCACCTCATGGAACCTTCTCCAAAATAGACCACATAGTGGGTCACAAAGCAAGCCTCAACAGATACAAGAAGATTGAAATAATCCCATGTATCTTGTCTGATCACCATGGAATAAAGCTGGACCTCAACAATAACAGAAATAACAAAAAGCCTACACACACATGGAAACTGAACAACTTGTTACTAAATGACAGCTTGGTCAGGGAAGAAATAAAGAAAGAAATTAAAGTCTTTCTAGAAATCAATGAAAATGACGACACAACATACCCGAACTTGTGGGACACAATGAAAGCAGTGCTAAGAGGAAAGTTCATAGCACTAATTGCCTTCAAGAAGAAATTCGAGACAGCTCATTCAAGCACCCTAATGGCTCACTTAAAAACCCTAGAAAAAGAAGAAGCAGACACACCAAGAAGGAGTAGACGGCTGGAAATAATCAAACTCAGGGCTGAAATCAATCAATTGGAAACAAATAAAACAATTCAAAGAATCAATGAAACCAAGAGCTGGTTCTTTGAGAAAATCAACAAGATCGACAAACCCTTAGCCAGGCTAACTAAAAGACAGAGAGACACCACCCAAATCAACAAAATCAGAAATGAAAGGGGGATATAACTACAGACACTGAGGAAATCCAAACAATCATTAGGACTTACTTCAAAAGTCTATATGCCACAAAATTTGAAAATCTAAATGAAATGAACCAGGACCAGGTAAATCAACTAAATAGACCTATATCTCCCAAAGAAATAGAAACGGTCATCAAAAGTCTCCCATCCAAAAAAAGCCCAGGACCAGAAGGCTTCAGCACATAATTCTACCAGACTTTCAAAGAAGAGCTAACACCAATTCTCTTCAAACTATTCCACAAAATAGAAACAGAAGGAATATTACCAAATTCATTCTATGAAGCCACAGTCACCTTGGTACCTAAACCTCACAAAGACTCAACAAAGAAAGAGAATTTCAGGCCAATCTCCCTTATGAACATTGATGCAAAAATACTTAATAAAATACCTGAGTGAGTTGTCCCAGAAGCAAAAAGACACACATGGTATATATTCACTCATATAGACATAAAACATAGGACAAACCCACTAAAACCTGTGCATCTAAAGAAACTAAGCAAAAGAGAGGACCCTAACTAAAATGTCCAATCCCCATCCGGAAAGGCAAAGAGGATGGACATCAGAAGAAGAAGAAAACAGGAAACAACCTAGGAACCTACCACAGAGGGCCTCTGAAAGCCTCTGCCCTTCAGACTATCAAAGCAGATGCTGAGCCTGATGGGCAACTGTTGGGCAGGTGAACGGAATTTTAGGTAAGAACTTGGAAATAGTAAGAGCTGGAGAGGACATGGTCTCCACAAGGAGAGCAACAGAACAAGAAAATTTGAACACAGGGAACTTCCAAGAGACTCATACTCCAACCAAGGACTATTCATGGAGATAACCCAGAACCCCTGCACAGATGTAGCCCAGGGCAGTTCAGAGTCCAATTGGGTTACATAGTAATGTGAAGAGGGACTGCCTCTGACATAATCTGATTGGCCTGCTCTTTGATCACCTCCCTCTGAGGGGGAGCAGCCTTACCAGGCCATAGTAGAGGACAATACAGCCAGTTTTGATGTGAACTGACAGACTAAGATCAGAAAGGAGAGGAGAACCTCCCCTATTAGTGGACTTGGGGAGTGGCATGCAAGCAGAGGGAGGAGAGAGGGTGGGATTGGGAGGGGAGGAGGGAGGGGCTTATGGGGGGATGCAGAATGAATAAAGTGTAATTTGATGAAAATTTAAAAAAAAAAGGGAAAAAAATAATTTAAGAACCTTAAATGACTTTCAAAATTGGAGGAAAACATGGAGTTAGTCAATCGGCATGGAGCACGTCTCGCCCCTGGGGGCAATGGTCTCCTGAACCTACTCAGACCTCGGACACCACCACTGCTAGTTCTAGAACTGACACAGGATGTTCCAACGAGGGGGTTAAGGCTTCTCATAATATTTCCTATAAGCCCACACCTGTTTGTCTATATGCCCCATTTTTATTCATTATTAGCCAGATAGAGCCAAGTAATTGTGGTAATGATACTTGCTTTTTGCCCAATGCTGGAATGCTAGTAAATTTAGGTATGCCCTGGTTACTCGCATGCCTCGCTGGGTGCCCGTGCCCGTTGATGCCCCTCACGCTATGACTCTCTTCAGACAGAAAAGGGATCTTGGAACTACAGCCACCATTGTTACTACCATCTCATTGGCGGCTGTTGGAGCTACCACCAGGGCATTAGCCATGAGTCATACTAGGCAGACTGCTCAGACCCTGAATAATCATTTAGCCAATGTAGCTCATGCCTTAGTTGTACATAAAGGAATTAATGCTCAACTAAAAGGAAGCTTGATGGTGGTCAATCAGAGGATTGACCTCTTGCAGGAGCAAATTGATACCCTATGGCAAATCGCTCAACCTGGCTGTCAATGAAAGTATGCTGGACTTTGTGTCACTAGCATACAACATGAGAATTTTTCCTGTGCTGCAAATCTGTCTAAACAATTGTTGAGCTATATTTTAGGTAATTGGACTGGAGAATTCGATACTACGATGGAGCAGCTGAGAGTGGCCATTGTCACAGTAAATTCTACCAGAGTGGACGCAGGACTAGCCACAGGATTATCAACATGGATTGCTGCAGCCATGAATCATCTGAAGGAATGGGCGGGCATGGGAGCGTTAGCAGGCCTTCTGGTGTTGGTCTCCTTGGTTTGCCTGTGGTATATATGCAAGATTAGAGTCTCACAACAGTGTGATGCAGCCATGATCATTCAGACCTTTACAGCCATTGAAGCAGGACATTCTCCCCAAGCATGGTTGGATACCATAAAAAGCTAAAATGATACGCTCAGGATGCGAGGTTAAGCACTGCACTCAGGGTCAGCCACTTTCGACCCAGAGAAGAGCATGTCTGATTGCATGCGGGTTGATGCCCCAGGTCCCGCCTCTGAGAAAAAGGTATCGGAGGGGTCTGATGCTCTTTGGGTGGATGACACCTAAATGAACATCGGTACAAAGTCCCAATTTATTTCTAATATCAGAGATCAGACCTCTACTCTTGCCTGATGCGTCTAAAACAAAAAGGGGGAACTGTAGAGAGCTGCGGAATGCTATGCCTTAAAGATGGAGCTGGTTTCTGCCCTCCAACTTCCCGAAGGTGAGTGCTCTCTGTCAGGAACAATTCCACATTTGGCTAAGGCTGAGGATCTGGCTTGCTTCCATGTATGTGGACCTATCTGCATTGCCCACGTGGCACGACTGGGTTGGCTACCCAGAGGCTATTTAAGCTGTGGGCTGTCTTTCCCCAGGGTCCGAGGATTGTTCAAGGTTTCTGAATAAACTGCATTGAAAAAAAAATACCTCAATTTCTGTATCCATTCCTCCGTTGATGGACATCTGGGTTGTTTCCAGGTTCTGGCTATTATGACAACACATGCTGGAGAGGTTGTGGAGAAAGGGGAACCCTCCTGCATTGTTCATGGGAATGTAAACTGGTACAAACACTTTGGAAATCAATCTGGCATTTTCTCAGACAATTAGAAAAAGACCCAAGACCCAGTTATACCACTCCTAGGCATATACCCAAAATTTGCTGAAGGGACAGGGAGGCGATGAGGGAGGGAGGGTGGGATTGTGAGGGAGTGAAGGAGGGGGCTACAGCTGGGATACAAAGCAAATAAACTGTAATTAACATAAAAATAAAAATTTAATTAAAAAAGAAAACAAAACAAAATTAAGTCAGTGTTCCTATGCAGAGCCTTCCATTCATTTTCACTCTCTACCCGGCAAGAAAGACAGAAATGATGGGTGGGAGGAATGTTCTACAGATGAGAAGCTGTAGTATAGGATTTCTTGGGGTGTGTTTCGGGATTCATTGTGAGTTCAGGGCCAGCCTGTTCTACAAACCAAGTCCAGGACACCCAAGGCTACGCAGAGAAACCCAGTCTCCAAAAACAAAGAAGCAAAAATATTTATGTACCTCTGGGGAAGAAAGAAATTTGCCATCTATGTCTCTTGGAAGTTAAAATGTTGGAATGAGTGAGTAATTTGGAGAGCGATTTCAGATGCTTTTCAAGAAATTCATAGGTTTCTGATTAATGTCTTAAAGTAGTCAGTTTATTAAAACAAAGTATTATAACCTGAGTGACAGAAATAACATAAACACATTTCTTATATTCATAGTTGATGGAATGATGATCTGGAAAACACCTTATGGCCAAGATTTATGAGGACAATGATCCTATGATATCTACCTTGCTATGTTCTATACAATGAAGAGAAAGGATGGTCTGATCCCTTGACTTCTTATAGAACGACTCTGATAGCATCAGGGAAGCCCTTTATTTCTTGAAATCTTCTGAATTCTTAAGCCTAACCTCCAAACAAAAGAACATGGGTTGTTTCCAGGTTCTGGCTGTTACAAATAAAGCTGCTACAAACATGGTTGAACAAATGCCCTTGTTGTGTACTTGAGCATATTTTCGATATATGCCTAGGTGTGGTATGGTTAGTTTGTTATGACTCATTTTGATTTTTGTATTGAGACAGTCTTACTTCGTAACTCCTGGCTAGCTAGACTTTACAGCACAGAAGAAGCCTGCTGAAATGTTTTGCTGCTCTTTATTCCACTGTGTTCCTAGTGCTGGAGTTATAGCTGAGAGCACTCTTGCCTAGCTTTCTTTTCCAATTAAGATGCTATTTCTCAGCTAAGGACCAATAATGGAAATGGCCTGGAACCCCTGCACAGAGGCAGCCTATGGCAGTTTAGTATCCAAGTGGCCTCCATAGTAATGGAGACAGGGACTGTCTCTGACATGAACTGGTTGGACTGCTCTTTGATCACCTCATCCTGAGTGGGGAGCAGCCTTGCCAGGCCACAGAAGAAGACAATGCAGCCACTATTGATGAGACCTGATAGACTAGGATCAGAGGGAATGGGAGGAGGACCTCTATTTTCAGTGGACTGGGAGAGGGACACGGGTAGGGAAGACGAAGGGTAGGGTTGGGAGGGGAGGAGGAAGGAAGGTACAGGAGAAATAAAAAAATAAAATAAAAATAATAAACAGATGTGATTTCTCTGTCTTTTCTGTGAAAGGGCGGCATCCATGCATATTTAATAGAACAAAAGTTCAAGATACACTAAGCCTTTTTGATTTGTGAAATAAACATACATTTGACAATTTCCAGTGTAATAATATTTTCACCTTTTGGCAATACTGCAATTTTCTTTTCAACTGAGGTGCTGCCATGTCATTTAAGCTTTACTAATACCCACAGTTTTAATTTCATACATTCACTTATTTAATAATTATATTACAGTCTCCATTATGAATGAGAGTAGGAATCATTTACTAATGGCTTATCTTGTGGTTCCTGAACACACACTTGTTGGCATCTGTGCCTGGGTTGCAAGTCAACTTTTTAAGTGCAAACTACATTGCTTCTTCTGCCACTCACCTCCAGACGGGCACCATAGGCAAATAGAATC
The DNA here is from genome assembly GCF_030254825.1 of Meriones unguiculatus. Lineage (NCBI taxonomy): Eukaryota > Metazoa > Chordata > Mammalia > Rodentia > Muridae > Meriones > Meriones unguiculatus. The sequence continues at coordinate 6,217,980 of NC_083360.1, forward strand.
TTGAATATTCAAAGATAAATAATTTATTTTCTAAACAGTCCTCTCTGGGAACACGAGTACCCGTTTTCCATGTTACTTGAAGGGCTAAAGCTTTATGCTACTCAATACTGTACATAGCTTCTCTGAACACCAGAAGTTTTTGTCCTTTTGGAAACAAATTGCAGGCAAATAAGTTGCAAAACGACACCCTTCACATTCCATTCAGTCTGAAGAAACACAATCAGCCCTGGGCCTCATTCACAACATCTGATAATTTCTTTAAAGAACTTTGAGGACTTTTTGTCTCTCATTTTGTTTTTGTCTGTTCTGTTTTGTTTTTTGAACTCTTTAGGTTGAAACTAACAGATACATAATAAAGCAGTCTTTTTAATTTAATTTTTTTTAAATAGTATTCTCTTTTTTGCTCTTATCACTTTTAAAACAGGTATGAGCAGAACAGCAGAGAAGTAAGAAATTTTTCGTTCTTTCTCTTTTTTTTTGCAAAATTCAAGATTCTGGAAAAAAACAAACAAAACAAAGCTATTAGTAAAAAATCCTCTTACCGTTCAGTTTGTGGTGTCTGAGAGTGATGCACAAGAAAAGAGCTCTGGGCACTCTTTCTGTAAATGAGAAAGGAGTCCTGGAAGGGAGATTTTCTCGACCCTGTTGCTGAAGAATACAGGTAAAACCACCTACAAAGAAGCCTCAGCAGTAAGGCTCCCTGCACAGCAATCGCCTACAGTGCCATCGCCAGCCAAAGACGTCCAAACAACAGCGCTAATAGCTGCTTCAGGCAGGGAACACCAGAAGGCATGGCCAGCTACATTTTGTTTCTGCAGAGCAGGCTCTGTTGTCTCATTGCAGCAACAGGAAACAGGACAGAAGCCCACCACAGAGGGCCTCTCAAAGACTCTACCCAGCAGGGTGTTAAAGCAGATGCTGAGACTCATAGCCAAACTTTGGGCAGAGTGCAGAGAATGTTATGAAAGAAGGCGGAGATAGAAAGACCTGGAGAGGACAGAAGCTCCACAAGGAGAGCAACAGATCCAGGAAATCTGGGCCCAGGGGTCTTTTCTGAGACTGATACTCCAACCAAGACACACACATGGCTATAACCTAGAACCCTTGCACATATGTAACCCATGGCTGTCCAGTGTCCAAGTGGGTTCTCTCATAAGAGGAACAGGGGCTGTCTCAGGCATGAACTCAGTGGCTGGCTCTTCGATCACCTCCCCCTGAGGGAAGCCGTCTTATCTAGTCAGAGGAAGACAATGCAGCCAGTCCTTATGAGACGTGATAGGCTAGGTTCAGATGGAAGAGGAAGAAATGCTTCCCTATCAGTGGACTTGGGGAGGGGCATGGGAGGAGATGAGGGAGGGAAAGAGAGTGGGATTGGGAGGAGGCTACAGCTGGGATACAAAATGAATAAATTGTAATTAATAAAAATTAATTAATTAAAAACAAGAACTATTTTGATCACAGTCAAGCCATCAGCCACACCACCCAGAGTGAAGCTGAAGTCGCACTGTGGTGTTTAAAGTGTGTGGATTGGGTACCCAAGCCTGTCTATATGGGCTTGTCCCTTTGGACTAAAATTATTTTACCTTATAAAATTAGCATCTTGTAGTAATTTAAAGGGATAAACCTTATAGAAAAGGCTGAGAAGTTTAAAAACATTATTTTGAAAAAAAGCTCTATACTTTGAATCATTCTTTGTTCCTTAAATGTTTTTTAGAAAAAAAAATCATTTAATTATTAAACTCAACTCCTTAACATTCTTAACATTTCAATATTAAATTATTATACTCAGTCAATATATAATTGAGAAATAAACATAGATATCAAAAAGGTAAACTAAAAGTGGCTACTAATGATAGACTAAATACAATTAGAAATATATTTTAATCCATCATAGAAAGACTTTCATTATGAAGAAAATCCAAGATCAATGTTATAGCTCTTTGAAGACCTGTATCCTTCATAGTGTTATATTTTAAAAGTTAACATTGAAGGACGGGGCTAGATATTTTTTTATAGTTTTGGGCATTCTAAGAACCTAGTAAACAGTTTACTGTCTCATTTAGTTTTTGTAATTATCAAATTATCACAACATTAGTACATACAAAGTATCTAAGCCACAGAGATAATATATATTAGAGATGGCATAATGCCAGTATCTGCCTTGGTTAAATGACCATGTCTTTTTTTCACACTGAGAAGTAGGAAATGAGGGATGGTAATATTAAAGGCACACGTTTTATACTGAGCAAGCAGTGACATCACCTTGGTAATAACAACTATTTTCAATCAATGGTGGGAAATATTGTTTCTACTCTGAAAAGCAGTATGTCTAATTCAAGGCCAGACATTTACCTAATCAGCAAGCTTGAATATAGGGGAATTATATTTCATTGTAATTGTAAAAAAATTCATATAATTTTATTGGACTTGGTCTCCATAGTTATTTGGATCTATAGCGTTTGAACTATAATAATACATATAGAGCAGTAGCCCTCATGCTACTTAAGTTGGCTTTCATAACTGTTTTTCTCCTGGAAGACTCTCACATTTTATCTTAGTCTTTAGTCCCCAGAATTCAGAGCCTTTGCATATGCAGTGAAAAATATATTATGCCTTCAGATAAACCCTTGTTACCAGGAATTTCATGAGAGTGTGCATGTGTTTGTGTGTGTGTATAAGAGAGAGAACGAGAGAGAGAGAGAGAGAGAGAGAGAGAGAGAGAGAAAGAGAGATTGCTAAATTTAATGTAGGAGTTTCTAGTAATTATATCCCAGTTATTTTAAAGTGTACCACAGTGATTTGAGTAAAAATGGCCCCCATAGGTCCATAGGGAGGCCACTATTAGGATTAGAGGCTTTGTTGAAATAGATGTAATCTTGTTGAGGGAAGTATGATTTAGTCTCTTCCTGCTGCCAACAGATACAGATGTTAGAACTCCCAGCTCCTTCTTTGGCACCATGTGTGCCTGCATCCTGCCATGCTTCCTGCCACAACAGTAATGGAGTAAACCTCTGAACTGTGAACCAGCCCCAATTAATCGTTTTTCTTTATAAGAGTTTCTGTAGTCATAAGGTCTCTTCACATCAGTAGAAACCCTAAGACACAGTGTGCCACAGTATTGCTGTGACAGGCTGCACTATGGTTTGTTTGGAGAACTGTGGAATTTTGGACTTTTGGGCTAAGAAAGCAGTGGGATGCTTGAAGTACAGCTTAATGGGCCATGCATGTAGGTGCACAGGAGCCAGTAGTGCCGAGGATGACTTGAGCGTAGGGACCCATTTTAAGAGGTTTCAGAGGAGAATAATTTTAGCATAGAATCAGGTTAAAGAAAAGCCTAAGATTAAGTGAAATAAAGACAGAGGTGTCCTCTAACCAGATAAGCTTCCAGCTTGTGAGAAGTAATTAAAGAAAAGATTAGGTCAAGGTATTGTGGCACGTACCTTTAATTCCATCACTCACGTGACTAAGGCAAATAAATTTCATAGATCAAGGATATCCTGGTTTACAAAGCAAGTTCTAGGACGTCAAGCTCAGGCAGTGAGCGTAGGCTTAGATTTTTCATCTCACCTACTTTACTTAGGGTTCTGAAATGCTTATACCTCCTTCTACCCACTTGCCAGAGGTAGGGGAATAAGAAGGTTATTAGGTTAAGGGTTGTAGATCTTTTTAGTTCCTTGGGATGAGTCCATTCTTCATTATCTGGATACCACCAGTCAGTCCAGTTCAAAGGCCAATACCAAACAGCAGCATGAAGATCTGGACAACTCAGTGAAAGCCACAAGACTCAGTTGGATTGCCCTTCGAAGTTCTCTGAAAAGTTTTTCTCTGCAAAGACAACTGTTGAAGCACGAACAGCAGCTCAGCAATGTTGATCCACAAAGCAATGTCTCACTGTCTGTGGGCCTCACCTCAGAGTCTGCATATGGATGTTCTCAGCTGACCAAAGTCACCATGCTCTTCGCACAAGACATCTCACAGCAAGACATGACTTGTCCTCTCACAAGACAGCCTCTCACAAGACAGCTTCTAGAAAACCACCACACTGACTCAACTGAGCCTTCAAAGAAACCAAAAACTTTCACTTCAAGTGATTGAAACCATCAAAAATAGAAAGCTGGTGAGGATGTAATTAAATGAGGGGCCATATTCCAGCACCAGCAAGCAGCAGAACTTGGCAGATTCAGTCACAGAGTTTTGGCTTTAGAGTAAAAAATAGATGGAAAAGGTTATGGAATCTCCCTCCACAACTAAGGCAAGCTGCAAAAGCTAGGTATGTGTCAGGGGTGTGCCTGCATGGATGCCTGGAGAGGTCATTGCATGAAGCTGTGAAAATGAAGTCTGGATCGCCTAAGAGAACCCAAAATGCTGGAGATGCCAGAGCCATCATATACCTGCTGAGAAAAACTGATAACAGGGAGTGGAAACAGTGCAAGAGAGAGCAGTATGTTGCAGTCAACAACGCTGAAAGGATTTGGAGATCTGAAGAGCACTTTGACATCATGTGGAGATGCAGAGACTGGACTTTGCCCAGCTGGTTTCTTATCTTAGTTTTGTCCAGTATTTCCTCACTATGCTCTGTTTGGGAAGGGGAATGTATATTCTGTGCCATTATATGCTGGAAGTATGTGATCTGATTTTTTTTAATATTATTATTTTTATTTTATAGCCCATTGGCACCTCAGTCTCCATGGAGATTCCCTAGTAAGGGGAGCAGGGACAGTCTCTGTCATGAATTTGGTTGCCTGCTCTTTGATTACCTCCACCTGAGCTTATGAGGCCACAGAGAAAGAGGATCCACATAGTACTGATGAGACCTGATAGGCTAGGGCCAATAGTAGGGGAGGAGGACCTCCCCTATCAGAGGAAAATAGGAGGGTCATGGTGGGGGAAGAGAGAGAGGGTGAGACTGGAAGATGAGAGAGGGGGATAAAAGCCAGAGTACAAAGTGAATAAATTATAATTAATAACAATAAAGAAAAAATATTTTTAAAAGAGTCTCAGAAGAGACTTTGAACTTCTTTTAAACAGCAATGATACTGTGATAGACTGCTGGGGCTTATGAAGTTGGATTAAATGCATTTTGCATTATGGTATAGTTACAAGCCTTAGAATCCAGGTAGTAGAATTAGGTGATTTGAATAAAAATGCCTCCCATAGGTCTGTAGGGGTGGCACTATTAGGAGGTATGAGCTTACTGGAATAGATTTGGCTTTGTCGGAGGGCAATTCAGTCTCCTCCTCCTGCTTGCAGATCAAGATGTAGAACTCTCAGCTTCTTCTTCAGCATCAAGTCTACTTGTGTCCCACCATGCTTCACTTTGTGATGATAATGTACTAAACCTCTGAACTATGAGTCTGTGCCATTTAAACATTTTTTTTTTTTAAATAAAAGTTGCTGTGCTCATTTTGTCTCTTCACGGCAAAAGAAATTCTAAGTAAGACATGTTCACATAAATTCACTTGCAAATATTTTTGGCACTGTACTATAAGTATTAAGCTAGTCCTGATAAAGAAGTTCATTCAATGTGGCAAAGTTATAAGACGATTAGAAAAAAAAAAACAAACTGTTTTCAGGGTAGTTGACCTACAAAATAAATTTAATTTTACTTACAAGAAATTAAAAACTCTTGAGAGACATATTTTACCAATACAGTTCCAAACTGAACCAATATTCTCATTAAATGACACGGTAGTTACAGAGGATGATGTCAGTCAGTCTGACGCTGCAAAGATCTATTGTGCTCACAGACTGATAAACTTACCTTTCAGTTTCATAAAGCCCAGTGAAGATTTGATGCCTTCCATGGCAATATTACAAAATTTCAAACAGTGAGTAGAGAAAAGATCTTCTCTCAGGAACAAAAAGTCAAACAGCCATCCTTTAAAAGGTAATCTTTGCAAATTTGTTGATCAGGCACAACAGATAAAGGAGTGCTCAGAAATGTTGGGTGTTGTTTACTCAAAAAGAGAAGTTGGTAATTTACTTAAACAATTAAAATAAGACCAATACTTCAACCCAGTTGCAAACCCAATTGCAAACAATGGGAATACTTACAGATGAGAAGATCATTAGAAGAATTAAAACAAACTCAATTCATTCAGTAAAATGCAAAGTAAATGGATAGAAAGGAAAATTTGGGCAAACTTTACTGATGATCTGGCATTGGTAAAAATATTAGGATACTGATCACATACTGTACCAGAGAATTGTCTCTCTGTATGGAAGGCTAAAAGAGGAGTGAATCCAATGCATTTCCAATCCCCTAAACTTATGAGAATAAGATCCATCTGTATGAGCATCAGACGTTTACGCGTAGAGCTGGGAGAATCAGGCTCATTTCCTATTTTAATCACTCTGGTCTGAAAACATCCAAGTGGAAATATCCAGTGGGAGGCTGAAGTGCGGACTGCAAATGTGCTGGAATCAACCTTTTGATGGATGTGAAAGTGCAGTACAGTGGCCAGTAAGTACAGCTTTTCAGTTCTTTCTGTCCAACGGTACTGGCTTAGTTAGTTGGTAACTAAAAGTCACTGTTTTAAAAGCCCCTGAACATTTTGTGTTCCCTCATAAACTCCATGAGGGTGAGTAAGAATTTGACGATGATATAGTGTACTGAGTCAGTTGAATAGCATTTTCTCTTTCACTCTTCATGTATTTATTCTTTTATCTGTAAATATATTTGCACAACAAATGCCTCCTGAATAAAAAAAAATTGCTGGCACATATACAGAAACATATTATATTGCAAAAAATTACCCAAATTTTTATGTTATTTCTTGTGAATATTCTCTAATTATTGCTTCGATTCCAGTAGCTGTAATAGTTAGACAATATCAGAATAACCTGTCCTTCTGGCACCCTGAAGCAAGATACTCAGCTGGAAACAGAGAATCCAAATTTAGCTAATTCAAGCAGCAGGAATGTATTAAAAGGAGAGACAACTGCCATCATTCAGAGGAAATGAAAAGCCAGGGATTCAAGGTGAACAGGAGTGTAGGAGTCCATGTTGCTAGTTCCACAGCCAACATGAACGGGTTCACTAATGTAGCATGCTCCGCATGTTTGCTTTCTGAGTCACAAAGCTCTGTGAAAAAGTTCAGCTTGAAGAAGTGTGGATACATGAACACTATAATTAGGAGCATGGATCATCAGCTATGCAACTTCTGGCTCATACCTAGACCACACCCTTCCTCTTGGTACAAGATTTACCTGCTTTTCTCTTGGTGACATTCACAAAATTATCATGAGCAGAGGACAGCTTACTACTCATGACCATATGTAGTAGTTAAATATTTTATCTATTAGCCCTCAATCAAATTCATTTTAAGATGCTTCTAACCTCTGGGAAACATTTTAAAGTCTCTAATAAACGATGGACCAATGAGACTTGTTTTGAGAATACAAAACCAAAAGGACACTTTTTGCCTTTAAGTGAGCAATGGTCTAGTGGTAAGACGTCATGAGAAAGTGAGCCGTCATATAATGGAGCCAGGCTTCACAGTTTCTTTGGAACTGTTTTGAAATCACAGATGAGAGAATGATTCTGCCTGCATATCAGCAAGACAGAAAAAAAAGGGGGGGTTATGTAAAATTATCAAAATACCATTGAAGGAAAAAAGGAACAAATACAATTTATCTTACTGGAACGGGGCAGCTTTCATGCATTTTCAGTCAAACATATGCACTTGATGTTTTCATATTTCACATAGTAGAAGTAGTAAACTACAGTTCAACGAGAACAGTCTGGCTAACTTTAATTAATAACCCACAAATCTATAGTGACATAGCATGTTTGTTCTATCTTTACAAGACCCCCAACCTGTTTTGTTTTGTTTTGTTTCTCTTTTCATACAGAAGACATTTTTCTTAATATTTTAGTTGCTGGATGATAGGGCAAATAAAATGTAAGCAGAGATAAGAATTTTTAAAACAATGTTTAATGTGTCAGAGAAACATATAGTAGAAATGAATTTTATTTTTTTTTCCTTGAGATTTAATCTCTCTTGGGTGTATTCTTGGACTGAATGGAAGACAAGACAAATGTATACATAATGAATTATGTTTACATTTTAAGCTTTCCATCTGATATTTTAAGGTGTCACGGGTAGTTCAGTCATCTTTCCTTGGTTGAGCAGAATTAGGTAGTGGTAGTCTGCTTATTAGTGCAATGAACAGCTCATAATCTCCTCAGTATGTGTCCTAAATGCATCACAGAGGATTTGGTGACTCAGTTCCAAGAGCATCACCAAATATCAGTGGTAACACTTCGGGAGATATACATGACTACTAATAGATTATTTTATTGAGCACATTTTAACATAATAATGGTTTCTGGAAGCATGGAATGAAATCCAACAAGAACTCGACCACTTCTGGCTTTATCCTTGCCCTTGATAGGACACAGGTTTTCTTTCTTCTTCCTTTCTTTGTTCCTTCGTTCCTTCCTTTGTTCATTTGTTCATTCATTTCTTCCTTCCTGCCTGCCTTCCTTCCTTCCTGACTTTCTTCCTTTTCCCCATCTCCTTGTCTGTCTCATGACAGATATGAAACGCCTGTGATGAAATATGTCCTTGTCATTCTTTAGTTTACTCCCAAACAATACATTGATTCTTTTTCACACTAATGATCATTGTTTTGTATTACAGTGTCATTGCACGAAAGAGGTCTTGTAAAATATATGAATACACAAGAACAGTTAAAACTTCTAGGAGATTTCTTTTTTCTAAATTATTTTAATTAGCAATAATGACTAACATAAATCCTTAAAATTAGTATTAAAAACCAAGTTGATAAAAATTAGTCATCTACGGTTTTAGATAGCAGAGTTTTGAGAAATACACAAAGAGATTTTGAATACATAACATTTTACATTGTGAAAATTAGTGAAACACTAAAGCAGATGGAATTCTCAAAAAATGGTGGGATTAGATAATGTATTCAAAGGTGAAGGGAGCTGTACTTACATATCATGTCTACAAGAAATCACTTGAGTGAAGCTAGAAAAAAAAACAAACAAACTTCATTTTGCCAGTAAGTATTAAAAGATTTTCATGGGCGTGTGTGTGTGTGCGTGTGTGTGTGTGTGTGTGTGTGTGTGTGTGCATAAATGCACATACATTTGGCAAAAAAGCTATCCTTTGTTGATAGGTACTAGTCACAAATGCTATGACAAGCTCCCAATTGGCTGCTAAAACTCTATTAATACCTTAAACAAATGTTTTGTTACTTTGCTTTTCTTAAAGTGAATTTGTTAAAAAACACCATGGAGGATGCTAAGGATTATCTTGTCAACGAGTTGAGTGTTTATACAGATTTTTGGTTATTTGATTGCAGCTTTAAGCCTTCCCATAAAAAGCAGGTCCTGAAAGGATCAAAAGGCTGAAAATAAATAGCTGAGACTGATATTCGTGGGGTAATAAGGGGCATTTAACCTGTGAACTAGTTATTAAATATGTCTATATTACAACTTAATCAACAAATTTCAGCAAACAAAAAAATGGCACACATTAAGTGGAATAGCCTGGCTGAAGGTCATAAGTCAGTATTTGTTATAAACTTTCAGTCAAGAAATGCTACTACAATGTTCAGCATGGGGATCCACTTCCAAATTCATTCAACTCGTTACTGGCTTCAGTTTCCTAATCATTATTATGAGGAAGCCTTAGTTCATTATCAATTTTGTTTCTTCTAAATATGGTCTACCTTATTAGTCTGTATATCTTCGTGAGACTCTAATCATCCTTTTTCCATAGCATGTTTGTGATGAGTGGTGATTTATATTGCAGCTGTGTATAGAGAGAATGGATTATCCTCAAGACACAGGTATTGTCTTTCCCACCTAAAGCACAGAATTACTCTACCATTACTCTTACACCAGTGTCTACTGATCACGCAGTTCAACCTTGATACAAATTCAGACAAAGTTACAGATGGGTGGACACTAAAGTTATTTATACTAAATATAGTATAATAAACAATTAGAACACAATGGAAGATAAGACAAAAAAGAATCCGAATCTTGACCTCTCGAGTATTAGTGGATTTATTATTCTCCTTTTTGCAAGAATAAGTTGAATCTGAGAATCATACTTAGGGTTAAAAACTCTTACAGAAAAAGGCATTATCCTTATCCTGTATTAGTGACATATTTTTACTGAAAAACAAAACAAAAACCAAACAAAAATATTAACCTGAATGACTTGGAGGACAAAGCAGGGCAGGAAATGGAGAGTTCAGGAGGAGACTGAGGGCACTGGGGAACAATGCAGAAACCTGTAGCAATGGAAACTAACTGGAATCTATGAGGATGACCAAGGGAAGACTCCTAGGAATGGAGGCTACAGGGCCTGACTGGGTCATCTTCTGTAACCAGGCAAGGTTTCTCGCAGTGGATTGGACAACTCAGCCACAAAACCTTCAACCTACAATCTGTCCTGCCTGCAAAATGTGCAGGGGCAATGGTTGTGCAGAAGCTGTGCGAGTGGCCAACTAATGACTGGTCTAATTTGAGGTCACTTCAATCATAATGGAAATATCTGATATGTGACCCTGCAAAAGGGTTCTTGGAACCCCAAAGGTTTTGAGAATCACATGCTAAGGCAAGATAATACAATTTTCTTTTTGTTTTCTTCATTAAAAAGTTAAAGTTAACTCAATTTATCACTTTATGATCCAATTATAGACCTTTCTGTCCTCTCCTCCTGGTCCCACCTTCCGACCAATTTCCCTCTATTCACCCTCCCCTTTTCATCATAGAATGGAGGCCCCCAACACCATCCCACCAAAGCATATCAAGTCAAATCAAGACTAAGCTCATCTTCATCCAATGAAGCCAGGCAAGGCAGACTGGTTAGGGGGAAGTGATGGAAAAGCAGGCTACAGAGTCCATGTCAGAGACAGCACCTACTCTTCTTCTTAGTGGACCCACATGAAGATCAAGTTATCCATTGGTTACAAATGTGTGGTGGGCCTAGGTCTAGTTCATGCATGCTCTTTGCTTGGTCCTTCAGTCTCTGTAAGTCTCCTTGGGCCCAGGTTAATTGCCTCTGTTGGTAGTCTTGTGGAGTTCGTGTCCTCTGTTGGTCCTCTATCATTCCCTCTGCTCTTCCACAGGATCCACTGATTTCTGCCTTCTGTTTGGCTATGAGTCTGAACTTCTATCCTGTGATGTGTGGAGCCTCTCAGAGGAAGGTTATGCTAGGCTCCTCTCTGTAAGCATAGCATAGAATTGTTAATGGCTCTCTCCCATGGGGTGGGTCTCAGGCTGGGCCAGGAAGGGGTTGGACATTCCCTCTGTCTCTGCTCTATCTTCGTCTCTGTGCATCTTGTTGGTAGGAAAAGTTAGGGGTCAAAGATTTTGTAGGTGGATAACAATAATTTCTAATGACATATTGCTATAACAGTAGATCAGTGCACCAGTGATCCCTTACCAAAGAAGCTTCTCATTGCAGTAGAGTATAAGTTACAGAGATTCCCACAGCAGGACATTGAACAAAGAGTAAGAGACTCTGGAGTATTCAGACGAAATTAATTTATTTTTTTTTTAATCAGACACTTCCTCTGGAAGCTCAAGGATCCACTTGGAAGTAAAAGTGGAAAGACTGTAGGAGTCAGAAGTGGTAGATGCTGCCAAGGAGACAGCATCTTCCAGATACAATGGAGCTCACACACATGTCATAGGTGCTATGACAGCATGCATGGGATCTACACAAGTTCGTGCTAGACACCTTTTTAAAAGGGGAATAGGAAGTTGACCAAGCTCTTCCATCCCTAGCTAGGAAACTATTTTCAACTGTAGGGAACGGGGAAATCTATTTTCCTCAGTGGAGTGACACTGGCTGTATCAGACACACCCTAGGGCTGGCCCGTGTTCAGTAGTAGATACCCAACACCAAGTGTCTACCATGGGTTTTTGTTCTTGTTTATTTAAATTTTTACACATTACATACATTACCATACATTACATCCCTATCTTCCCTCTGCCTAGCATCTGTCGCATCCCATTCCCAACTCTCTTTTTCACTAAGACTAGGCACAAACCTTCTTATCAAGACCAGACAAGGCAATGCAGTAGGAGGAAAAGGGTCCCACAGGCAGGCAAAATAATCAGAGATACTCCCCATTCTCACAGTTAGGACTTCCACAATAACACCAAGCTACAGAACCATAGCATATATGCAGAGGACTTAGCTCAGAACCATATAGTGTCGGTGATTGTTGCTTAAGTCTCTCTGAGCCCCTATGAGTCCTGATTATCTGACTCTGTGGTCATGTTTTCATGGTGTCTTTACACTAGAACCCTTCCTTCTCTTCTTGGGGATTTCCATGGCTTTACCACAGTGGTTGGCTGTGGCAAATAAAATTGTGCACAATATAGTTTTATTATCGGTTTTTATTTAATTGTGAATTTAGAAAACTATTGAGTAATATATCATATGTATAAATACCTTAAAAGCGATTTAATTATAAAAATGTCATTTCTCACCTGTGAAATGAAACCCACTTCCAGTTCGGTTGTTCTGAGTATATGTTATTTCTGAAAAGGAATAAAGTCAATGGTGAAATACAGGAACCTACTGATTTGAGCGCTATCTCATAAAGAGTATGCATAGCACCTGTAAGTCTACGAGGGACAGTAAAGTATTTCCTACGAGAACCTTGGCCGTGAAATCATCTGTATGACACTAACAGATATGTACAAAGCAGATCTAGAAAGATCTTGAGAATTACGTCTCTTTGGATTTCTCTACTTTTTCCATTTCAGCATAAGGTACCCTGCCTCTGAGATTTTAGACATACAATCAAAATGCCTATCACAAACTTTCTGGGACATAATTTCTAAGGAAATTTTTAAGGCATTTAAAAGTTTAATTGTGCTTTTCTTTGTTCTTTAAAAAAGGAATTGGAATTTCTATAACTGTTAATGGGTTTAAAAGCATATTACCAGACACATTGCTCCTACCATGTGTAATATAAAATATATATTAAACAGCACTTGTTTCATGCAGAATTTACTGAGAACTATGTGCAAAGAAACATAGAAAGTTCATGTCCCTGGGTAATACCGCAGACTAAGTAAGAATTAAACCACTTAATACTCCACAATGGCCCACATTAAAATGAGTATTCTGAGGAAAAGGATTACTTCATCTCTGAAAGAATGTCAATCATTTTTTTTTCTTTTTAAAACAACCAAACTGACTTTTTTTTGAAACTGATAAACATCTTTATAAACTGAGAACCTGATCTTTTTGTATAGCCTTGTAGATGCTCCAAAATATGTTAATATGAATAGACACTCTTATCACTGCCACTGTAAAATGTCATTGTAGAGACTGAAAGAGGGAAAATGAATTACCAGTGTCGCAGAGAGAACCAGGGGAAATTTGCACCGAAAAGGACGCACTTCACTTTGTTCATTGATAATCACTCACTTAATGCACCTTGGAATCCACAGAGGAAAGTTGCTCAATACTCCCCAGCCCCTCTCTCAGGTGACATGACACTTCTCCTTTTCTCTTGACTTTTTATTTTTGAGATTTTACTTTAATTAAAATATTTCTTCCTTCAAATTTTCGTTTATACCATGCCCCATTCCCTTTAAATTCATGGTCTCTTTTTTTTTATTAATTGTTATTGCATGCATATGTGCATTTGTATATAAAAATGGATTCCTAAAAATAACTTGAGTCCTTGTAATGTTACTTGTATGTATGTTTTCAGGGCTGACTCTGTGGCACTAGACAACTAATTCCCGTGCTCTTCTCTGAGGTCTCTCACTGGCAACCAGCTTTACTCAGCTGCCTGAAGCTTAGGCCATGTGGGCTTTTCCTCTCCAGCTCTGCATGTTTATTGATATTTTTCTTCTATTTTCTTCGTGTAAAATGGTCTGGATTTTTGACTGGTTAAAACTAGGGAAGACATTGCTGAAGACTCAGTCTCACTCTTGACGTTATTTTTCACCAGCAACTTTTGTTCACTTGTCACTTGTGCACATTACTCTATATGAACATAAGTACATAAGATATCTACAGCTTTTACATATATGCATTTATGTTTTTAAAATATATGTTTTTAAAATTTATGTTTTTAAAATATATAAGATTAGCTGGAACCACAGCTGAGGAGTTAGTAGTAACAGACCAGTGGATTGGCTGGGAGTGACAATAATGAAAACAAGGGTAAGTTCATACCTTGTGCACTTCCACAGTATAATCTTTCAGTGCTTAGATGTAGAACAATTATATTTCGGTGTCTTTAAATAAATCCTACTAATGTGTTTGTAGGAAAATCCTTCGCCCTTTGTCTAAAGGAAAGTGTCGTCTTTTTTTAAAATTTAATTTTATTTATATATTTATTTGTTACAATTTATTAGTGGAAAGTGTCTTCTTAAGTTCCTTCTTGTTATAAGAGCATTTATGTTTTCTTTCATGTCTTACAATAAGCTACAAGCGTCACGCGATTGTTGTTACCTATAATTTTCTCGTGAAATGCCGTTGGAGGCATCCTGCTGGCTGAGGTTGTCCTGACAGCCAGTCTGAGCTTGGCATTAAAGTCAGGAACCCCTCTTTCCCAGCAGGGTCACTCGCTCTCTGCCTGACTTCACCTGGAGAGTGTCTTAGACACAGACACCTCTAACCACACTTGATATATGACCCTTGACACAGCTCCCTGCTAGCTCTCTCTCCCTGCTCTGGGCCTATATGATAATTAAGGTAATTAAGTACTGTGTTTCCATTAATATGATAGGAGCTTGCTGTATAATGCAAATCAAGCATCCTTGAAGTGCCTCATTCCAACCAATTATGAACAACTATCCTTGAAGCCTCCCACCCACTCCCCAAGGAAGGCATAACCTTTGTTCTCTGGAATTATTGTTGAATTGGCAGTACTCTGGTTTCCCAGGTGTGGGATCTCTGGCCATTCCACCCAGGGTGCTTGTGTCATGGCCCTTCTGACTTCATGGGCTGCTGGGAGTCAGCCCTCAGGCAGGAGGAAAACCAAAAAACCCCGCCAGTTTAAAAATTAAAGTAGAAATGATAAACTCAAGTTTACGCCAAGTTGTTATTCTAAAAAAGAAACACACACACATACTGGTAATTTAGAAACATTTTCTGTAATATGTAAATGGGGTATCTACAAAAATTCTCAGAGTAACAGGTACATTGTCAGTTTGTTTGCTTATATGATTTTGTCCCAAAATCAAAGACATTTTTCCTTTGTTCTAAATTAATTTACAAGTTTCTTCATTACAAAGTCATAAAATCCCAGCTCTGTATGAACAGAAGTTTTACCTCATAAAAGTAATTTTTTAGCCAACTATTTTTTCCCCCCAAATCATGGGGGCCTATTTAACAATAATGTTCTTTTTCACAAAGACGTCTTCCAAAATAACAGGTTGCTTACTATTCAGATCAGTATCTGATTGCTCAAAGAGCTGCTTTTTAAAAGTTTTTATTTATTATTATTATAATTTATTGCAATTTATTCACTTTGTAAATGAGCTGTAGCTTCCCCCTTGATCTCCTCCCAGCCCCACCCTCCCTCCAAATTCCTCCAATACTTCCATCCACTGATAGGAGAGCATCTCACCTCTCCCCCTACTATCTTACCCTAGCCTATCAAGACTGCCTGGGTCCTCTTTCTCAGTGGTCTAGTTAGGTCGCCTCGCCAGGAGTAGGTGATCAAAGAGTCAGCCCCTTATTCCATGTCAGAGACAACACCTGCTCCTCTTACTATGAAACCACATGGAGAAAGAGCTGCCCATGGGCTACATCTGAGTATGAGGTCCATGCTCTGCAGGACTCATTGAGTCCAGGTTTTTTGGCTCTGTTGGTTTCCTTGTGGAGCTCCTGTCTCCTCCAGGTCTTTCTATCTCCCCCTTCTTCCATAAAATTCCCTGCACTCTTCCCAGAGTTTGGCTATGAGTCTCAGCGTTTGCTTCTATGGAGACCCTGATGGGTAGAGTCTTTTAGAGGACCCCTGTGGAAGGCTCCTGTCTTGTTTTGTCTTTTCCTACTTCCTATGTCAATCCTGTTTGCCCTTTTGAATGAGGATTAAGCATCTTCCCTAGAGTCTTTCTTGTTATTTCCCTTCTTTAGGACTAAAGATTTTAGGATTTTTATCTTATGTTACATGGCTAATATCCACTTATAACTGAGTATATACCGTGTGTGTCTTTCTACTTCTAGGTTACCTCCCTCAAGATGATCTTTTCTAGTTCCCGCCATTTGCCTGTAAATTTCATGATTTCCTTGTTTTTAGTTGCTGAGTAGTATTCCATTGTGTAAATGTTCCACAATTTCTGTATCCATTCTTCAATTGAGGGACATCTGGGTTGTTTCCAGATTCTGGCTATTACAAATAAAGCTGCTATGAACATAGCTGAACAAATGTCCTTGTTGTATGGTTGAGAATCTTTCAGATATATACTCAGGAGTGGTATAACTAAATCTTGTATCACTATTCCGATTTTCTGAGAAAGTGCTGGATTGATTTCCAAAGTAGTTGTACAAGTTTACATTCCCACAAGGAATGGAGGAGGGTTCCACTTTCTCCACAACTTCTCCAACACTTGTTATCCCTTGAGTTTTTCATCTTAGCCATTCTGATGGGTGTAAGTGAAATCTCAGGGTCATTTTGATTTGCATTTCCTGGATGAGTAAGGACATTGAGCATTTCTTTAAGTGTTTCTCTGCAATTCAATATTCTTTTGCTGAGAATTCTCTGTTTAGCTCTGTATCCCATTTTTTTAACCGGATTGTTTGATTTGTTGGTGTTTAACTTCTTTAGTTGTTTATATATTCTGGATATTAGCCCTCTTTCAGATATAGTGTTGGTAAAGATCTTTTCCCAGTCTGTGGCCTGTTGTTTTGTTCTGATGACAGTGTCCTTTGCTTTACAGAAGCTTTTCAATTTCATGAGGTATATACTCACTCATACAGACATATAATATAGGATAAACTTACTAAAATCTGTACACCTAAAGAAACTAAACAAGAGGGAGGACTCTTGTTAAAATACTCAATCCCTATCCACAAAGGCAAAGAGGATGGACATCAGAAGGAGAAAAGAGGGAACAAGTCAGGAGCCTGACAAAGAGGATCTCTGAAAGGCTCTGCCCTGCAGACTTTCAATGCAGATGCTGAGACTTATGGGCAACCTTCGGGCAGAGTGCAGGGAATCTTATGAAAGAAGAAGAAGCTTTACAGAAGCTTTTCCGTTTCATGAGGTCCCGTTTATTGATTGTTGCTCTTAGAGCCTGTGTAGTTCGTGTTCTATTCAGAAAGCTGTCTCCTGTGCCAATGAGTTCTAGGCTCTTCCCCACTTTTTTTTTTCTACCAGATTTAGTGTGTCTGGATTTATGTTGAGGTCTTTGATCCACTTGTACTTTTGTGAAGGGTCATTAATATGGATTTATTTGCATTTTTGTAGATATAGACATATAGTTAGACCAGCACCATTTGTTGAAGATATTGTCTTTTTTCCATTGCATAGTTTTGGCTTCTTTGTCAAAAATTAAATATCCGTAGGTGTGTGGGTTTATTTCTGGGTCTTTGATTCAATTCCAGTGATTTATCAGTCTGTGGAAAATGAAAATCAAAAGGACCCTGAGATTCCACCTTATACCTATCAGAATACCTAATATCAACAACTCAAAGTATGACACACTCTGGAGAGATGTGGAGAAAGGGGAACCCTCCTCCATTGCTGATTGGAATGTAAACTTGTGCAACCACTTTAGAAATCTATCTGGTGCTTTTTCAGAAAGTTAGGAACAGTGCTACCTCAAGATGCAGCTATAACCCTCCTGGGCATGTATCCAAAAGATGCTCAACAATGCAACAAGGACATTTGTTCAACTCTGTTCACAGCAGCTTTATTTATAATAGCCAGAATCTGAAACAACCTAGATGTCTCTCCAGCAAGGAATGGATGCAGAAATTGTAAAATTCCACATTTTCGCAGTGGAATACTACTCAGCAATTAAAAACAAAGAAATCATGAAATTTGCAGGCAAATGGATGGAACTAGGAAAGATCATCTTGAGTGAGATAACTCAGAAGCAGAAAGACTCACATCGTATATACTCCCTTGTAAGTGAATACTAGCTGTATAATATAGGATAAAAATCCTAAAATCTGTAATCCTAAAGAAGCTAAACAACAAGGAAGACCCTGGGAAAGAGGCTTAATCCTCAATCAGAAAGGCTAACAGGTTAGATATTGGCAGTAGGAGAAGGCAGGGAACAGGATAAGAGTCTTTCACAGAGGGTCTCTGAAAGACTCTACCCATCAGGATATCATCAAAGGAGATGCTGAGACTCCTTTTTCATTAGATTATTTTTAGAAAAAAATGTGTTATTATCTCTAAAAGAGGAGTTCTGAAGAAACCACTGACAGTGATTAGAAAAGTAGATGAATGATGCACAGCAGAACTGAAGATTCATGGTGGCTGACCTCTAGAATTAAATGTGGATGGAGAATGACAGAGCTGAAGAGCTCCTGTTACTTCCACAGAGGACCAAAGTTTGGCACCAGCTACAGGCAGCTGGCAATCACCTGTAACTTGTTTCAGAAGACCCACACATACAAGACCATAAGTACACATGTACACATAAATAAATAATAAAAGTTAAAAACTAACATGTAGCATTAATTTAAACCATGTACCCAGAAGCCATAAAATCACATTTCCCTGTTATCTTTAATATTAAGTGTAAGAAATACTATCTTTTTACATAATGTCCATATTATTAAAAATTGTAAATTTATTAAAAATGTAAATTTTTATAAGTTATATGTATTTTTTTTACCTTTAATCATCGTAGAAATATTGGTCTCCATGTAGACTTCATATATATACATGTACATATATACATGCATAAGTGTTTCTATATATGTATGTATTTATAAATAATATTTTTTCAGTGCTTGCATGCAACCTTTGTATATGCACCACTCCCATGAAGATTTTAACAACAAGAATAATCTCAAAGTCTAAGCACTTATAATATGAAGTGAGTATTATCTATTCACTGGGAGAAAAGAAATAAATGAAAGAATATTCAGTCCAGGAAATCAAATGCTTTGCCTGACACTTACTGCAAAGGTACATGTGCTATTGCAGGTTAATTTTTCATATCAATATAATTTATATTTTCAAATTGTACTTCATTTCAATAGAAGTATATAAGGACATCTATGCAATAGTTTTATTCTCTAGTTTACTAGCCCAATGACATATATTCATAGAGTTTGTACAAGTTTGAAGTGAAAGCAAAAAGAAATAATGAAAATTCTTAAATTATATTAATACCATAAAACCTGAGGCAAAATTAATATAATTAGGTATACAATGGTAAATTTTTTTCTAATTAATAAAAATATCTAATTAATAAAATTTTTAATTAATAAAAATATGAAGATATATTTATAAAATTTATTTTCTGTTTATTATATTTCAAAATCATCAAACCCAAGAATTATTAAAAATAAGAAAATCTTTTAATCATACTTAATATTCTTCAGATTTATCACATAATTTAGGCAATCTTTACCTTCCAGTAGGTGTTTGCAGAACCAATTTTGCTATCCTTCAAGAAATTTAAATAAGTACACTGAAATATATGTATGTTTTAGTTAAATTTGAATAACATTTTAAAATATGGAATTTTACAGTATGGAATTTTCAGTCTATAGAACTGTTTTCCCTCTTCTATTTATTTGCTTATGAATACAAATAGAAATAAAAATAGTAAAACTTGCAAGGTTCATTATGTTCCCAGTCTAGATAATAGTGTGTGGTTGTATAAAAATGATTTTCTACGTGGACTGCATAGACAGCATAGAGAAGACATTTGATAGTTGCTACTCTATAGCAACCTTATCTTAATGAGCAATGCATTATAAAATAGTTTTTTAATTTATTTATTTATTCACTTTACTTCCCAATAGTAGCCCCTCTCCTCTCCTCCAGGTCCCACCTTCCCTACCTCTTCCCCAACTCCCCTACCCTATTCCTCAGAAAAGAAGCGCCCCTGTCCAACAACCCATCCCGGCACATCAGTACTGAGCACGTCCTCTCCCCTGTGGCACGGTGAGGTAGCCCTGCCAGTAGAAAGTGATAAAAAACCGGGCAACAGAGTCCTTATCAGAGACACCACCCGCTCCTCTTACTAGGAACCCACATGAAGATCCAGCTGCCCATCAGCCACATCTGTGTAGGGGGCATGGGTCCAGTCCATACATGATACTTGGTTGGTGTTTCAGTCTCCTCAAGCCACTCTGGACCATGGTTAGTTGGCTCTGTTGGTCTTCTTGTGGAGCTCCTATGCCCTGCAGGTCCTTCTATCCTTCTCCCAGCTTTTCCACAAGACTCGCTATTCTTCGCATAATGGTTGCTGTGAGTCTCAGCATCTGTTCGATCTGCTGCTGGTTGGAGCCAATCAGAGGACAACTATACCAGGGTCCCATCTGCAAGCACAGCAGAGTATCATGAATAGTGTCAGGGCTGGCTCCCTCCCATGGGGTGGGTCGCACTTCGGGCCAGGCATTGGTTGGACATTTCCTCAATGTCTGCTCTATATCTATCCCTGCACTTCATGTAGGCAGGGTAAGTTTTGGGTCTATGTTTTTGTGGGTAAGTGGGTGTTTCCCTCCCTCAAGTAGGAGTCCCGTCCCGTTAGAAGATTTTAAGGAGATGATTGTATAGCTTTGTCATAGCCCCACCTCCCTCCTGCTGCCGTTGTTGATTTGTTTTGCTTTGTTTTTTAAATATGGAGTACGCTTCATTGGATCACATAGTCTAAATTTATACTCTTATCTTAGGGACAAAAACTCGAAATAAAATTGATACAGCAAGAGAGGTGGTGTATTAAACAATTCACACACAAGGACATTTCTACATACAGATAATTACTGCAAACTCAAGCACATATTATGAACCAACCTGCCATTTGCAAGGTCAAACATTTAGTCCTAAATCTTTAATGCCAGTTACACTTGGCGATTTAATCAAGCATTATGTAAACTTGTGAAAAATGAGCCTGAATTAAAAAAAAAGTTTTTCTGTGAAATTACATTAAATATATCATTCAGGATTTAAAACATCATTGATAAATTTTGAGTGGGACAGATGAGAGGCTGAAATATGGAATAATTAGGATACTTCAAATTTCAAATTGAAAATTAGAAATTCACCTCAAATGTAAAGAAAATCACATTACAGACAATAAACATTTTGAGTTTGTTTTGTTGCAAAATACTTCATAGAAAATTATTTCTGTAGACTAAAATAGGAGATGGACAACATTTGGTTCTATAGCCAAAAGCTTACAAACAAGTGCATATATTTAATTGTTAACATATATTAAGGTTAAAAGGACAATATATGTACTTTAAATTTATTGATATGTTGAATTTTACTTTCCTTTTCTAATATGCAAAGTCACAGTTACTACTAAAGATGAGTTATTTATACAATTCATGCAGTTTTGTATGTGCTTATTACTCAACAAAAATAAGAAAATCTGTTAATCATACATTCAATAAATCTTTACTTTGTTTAATACATACAAATTTCATTTTATATCACAATTGAAGCTTGTAAAAATTACATACAAATTATCAATATACTGACACTCAGTGAGTGAATTCAAACTTTGTGTTTATTTTCCACTATTGCTTTTGGCTTACAATTCTATTATTATCTTATTTGTTTATTAGTCATGATTATATAACTGTATATACCAAACTATGTATATATTCTCATATAATTTATTACATGTGATTTTTATATCCTGATAAAATAGATTAATAGTGGAATCCTATTAACTGAAGGTGTTAATTAATGCTTAAAAGAATAGCAAAGACCCATAATTTCATCCTTCTGTAAGGGCCTGAGGCAAATTGATTGTCATGAGCTGGAGAGCAGCTTAGTGAGTTTCAATGATAAAGGATCCAGAGTTATATAGAGAGAATTCATATGGAAGGGTTTGGAAGGAAAGAAGAAAGGGGGAAATTCCGTAATTACAATACTAAAAATAAAAGAAATAATAAAATAGATGTGTATTTAGAAATACACATGTAAACACACATATGTATGTAGCAACAATTAGACAAAGAGGTGATAAATTAGATAAAGAGGTAAAGGAAGGGAGAAATGATATAATATAATTGCAAAAATGTTGGAAAAATATATAAAATACAAAAAAAAGAAAATAAACAATAGTAAGAAAATGTGGTTTTAGTAATTTTACTCTAAGTATAGCTCTTCTTTAAAATAATATTGATGAATTTGGAAATGAATGCTGCTTCATTTTCTCTTGGTTCATGAACACATAAAAGAGGAGTGAGTGAGTGGCGTGGGAGCCACATATAAATGATATGAGAGGTGGCTGCTGTCTGTTCTCTATATAAAATCTCATTATTATTTTCTAAGTTATAAATGAACATTTTAACAATGTATAAATATCAAATATCCATAGGAGATTTGAAACACTGAACAAAAATGTATAAAAAATGATATAGGACGCACTAGTTTATCAACTTATTATTTATTGGTTTTTGATGAAAACAAGAACATTTCAAACATAGTAGAGACATTACAGCAATTTATGATTTAGGTCATGCCTGCTGAGAAAACTAATTAAAATTATGTGCCTTATGTATCTCTTTTACCCCCTAGAGTTTGAACTTTCTATAGACATGCTCTACAAATGACCAAAAAGGCAAATATATTACTTTTGCATAGTTGTAAGTACTTAAGTAGGCAGAGCAATTGGATATTGTTAGAGTAGATGGCTTATCTTATTATAATTATAGATGTTTGGAGTAATATAAACAGAAATTAGTTCAATGAAGAAGAGACTGACATTTTTGTTGTTCTTTTTAACTGTGGGTATGAAAATATGTCATATCATGCAGTGCTTTAGTAAGTCACACTTTTGGTGACCCTTCCTGTTACACATGCAAAATGTGTGTACATTTAAAATAATTATCAGCTTCAAAATAACTCCATGTGTGCTGAAATTAAAAATTATGCAGTGAAGGCAAAAACTATTCCAATATTCTTTCATGATTTGGGCAAATATGCATATTCAATTAATTGTATGTTGAATTTCTCTTAAATACTTTTTAGTGTACTTAATATCACAAATACCTAGGAAAATTCCAATGTCATTTAAGTGATGTGTTCATATTTTGTTTAGTTATTTCTAATTCTTTATGATAAACAGCCAAGAAGTGTTTTGGAATAATCTCTATTTTTTTTGGACTTTTATGTCTTTCTTGCAATCAATGTGTCTATGAGAAGTCCACTAAACATCTCTAAGTGATAGACGTATACTTATGGAAAGATGCTCCATCAACACTGCTTACTGGAGTGCCTTTTATGAACTTTACAGTATGTCTTACTCTGTATTTATTCATAACTGTGTTGCAGGAAAATTAAAAAAATTGCCTTGAATCACAAAAATAACAAGGTTTTTTTTTTGTTTTTTGTTTTTGTTTTTTTTTTTTTTTTTGCCTGGGAGCCTTTATTTTGAGTCACAGATGGGACACACTCCAGTGGCTCCTGGGCTCCATACAGTGGGACATGTCCAGGTAGTCTCACTTCCAGCGGCCTCCAACTCGACCCTTCCCAGCCCCCTTTCGGAATTTCTGGGCATGGCTGATGCGGTTGTACAGCACATTGATCTCGTATTTTTGTTGCTTCAATTTCTCCATCAGGTCAAATTTCTCTGATTCCAGCTGGTGAATCCATTCTGACAGCTCCTGGGCCTTCTCACAAAGCTGTTCCTCCCCCAGGTAGTCGATGTTCAGGGGCTTCTTCCTCTCAGACAGGATTCTGAGCTTCATCTCCTGACCAGTTTGCCGCTTCCCACGCTTCTGTTCTGCCTTGACCAGGTAACCCCCAAAATGAGCCCCCATGTTGGACAGAACCTTCTTCTTTTTGGCCTACTTTCTTTTTTAAAGTTTTTCTTTACTTCAGATATTTTAATTTAATCACATTTCCCTCTTTTCTTTCTTCCCTCAAAACTCACATAAACCCTGTCCCACTATCTTAAAATGTATTGTTTCTTTCCTCCATAATTGCTATTGCATGTATATATATATATATATATGTGGCTTTTACACATATGTAACTGAAATTGACCTGTTACATTCACTACCAGTTTGTATGTTTTCCAGGAGGACTGGGAAACATACAAACAAATGTGGACAACAGATGTGGCACTGGGGAAAGCCAGATCCCTCACGTCCAGCCAACCAAGGTTGCCTATGGGAACCTCATGAATCTCTTAGGAAATATACGACATAGAATAACATAGCACCACATATTTGTTCACAAACATAGGTCAGAACAAAGGTTTTGTTAGGTTTTACCCCATGAATCAATTTTTACTGTCAATATTTATTGGACAGAAGCTTGTTCTCTGCTTGATATTGCTTCTGCCTTTATTGTTATAAGCTTATGTCTGCACTGTATCACTGAAGGTCTGATTCTACACACAGTTTGCTGAGAACATATCACTCCACTCATTCCTATATACTACTTTAAGGATTATGTTATAATGTGAAATTTTCATCATTACATTGCCATATGAAATTGTGGCACATTTACAGAATGGAATACTACTCAGCAATTAAAACCAAGGAAGTCGTGAAATTTGCAGGCAAATGGTAAGATCCAGACAAGGTCATCCTGAGTGAGGTATCCCAGAAGCAGAAAGACACACACAGTATATAGTCAGCTATACGTGGATACTAGACCTATAAGATAGGATGAACACACTAGAATCTGTACTCCTAAAGAAGCTAAATAAGAAAGAGGACCGAGGTAAGAAGATCAATCCTTACTTAGAAAGAGAAATAGGATGGACATTGGATGTAGGAGAAAACAAGTAACAGGACAGGAGCCTATCACAGAGGGCCTCTGAAAGACTCTACTTAGCAGTGTATCAAAGCAGATGCTGAGACTCATAATCAAACCTTGGGCAGAGTGCAGGGAATCGTATGAAAGAAGGGGAGTTAGTAAGATCTGGAGAGGACAGGAGCTCCACAAGGACCAAATATATGTCGGTACAGGGGTCTTTTCTGAGACTTATTTGCCAACCAAGGACCATGCATGGATATAACCTAGAACCTTTGCTTGCATGTAGCCCATGGTAGCTCAGTATCCAAGTGGTTTCCCTAGTAAGGGAAACAGGGACTGTTTCTGACATGAACTCAGTGGCAGGCTCTTTGACCCCTCAACCTCCGAGGGAGTAGCAGCCTTGCTAGGCCACAGAGGAGGACATTGGAGCCAGTCCTGAAGAGACCTGATAAGCTAGGGTCAGAGAGAAGGGGAGGGGCACAGCAGGAGCAGAGAGAGGGAGGGTGGTACTGGGAGCAGATGAGGGAGAGGGCTACTGCTGGGATACAAAGTGAATAAAATGTAATAAATTAATAATAATAATAATAATGGAAATCTAAAAATATATAAAACAGTTATTAGAAATAAGATACAATTAATAGGTCTTATTAGATAGGTGTAAGATGCTAATGTCCCACTCTGGAAATCAATCAATCTGGTGCTTTCTCAGACAACTAGGAATAGCGCTTCCCCAAGATCCAGCCATACCACTCCTGGGCATGTATCCAAAAGAGGCTCAAGTACACAATAAGGACATTTGCTCAACCATGTTTGTAGCAGCTTTATTTGTAATAGCCAGAAGCTGGAAACAGCCCAGATCCCCCTCAACTGAAGAATGGATGCAGAAACTGAAGATTATACAATCTATACAATGGAGTATTCTCAGCAATGAAAAATAAGGAAATCATGAAATTTGCAGGTAAATGGTGGGATCTGGAAAGGATCATCCTGAGTGAGTTGTCCCAGAAGCAAAAAGACAAACACAGTATATACTCACTCATATAGACATACAACATAGGACAAACCCACTAAAATCTGTGCATCTAAAGAAACTAAGCAAGAGAGAGGACCCTAACTAAAACGGTCAATCCCCATCCTGAAAGGCAAAGAGGATGGACATCAGAAGAAGAAGAAAACAGGAAACAACCTAGGAACCTTCTACAGAGGGCCTCTGAAAGCCAGAAGAAGAAAACAGGAAACAAACTTAGGAACCTGCCACAGAGGGCCTCTGAAAGCCTCTGCCCTTCAGACTATCAAAGCAGATGCTGAGCCTGATGGGCAACTGTTGGGCAGAGTGAATGGAATTTTAGGTAAGAAGTGGGAAATAGTAAGAGCTGGAGGGTCTTCACAAGGAGAGCAACAGAACAAGAAAATTTGAACACAGAGAACTTCCCAGAGACTCATACTCCAACCAAGGACTATTCATGGAGATAACCTAGAACCCCTGCACAGATGTAGCCCATGGCAGTTCAGTGTCCAAGTGGGTTACATAGTAATGGGAAGAGGGACTGCCTCTGACATAATCTGATTGGCCTGCTCTTTGATCACCTCCCCCTGAGAGGGGAGCAGCCTTACCAGGCCACAGTAGAGGACAATGCAGCCACTTTTGATGTGAACTGATAGACTAAGATCAGAAAGGAGAGAAGAACCTCCCCTATCAGTGGACTTGGGGAGTGGCATGCATACAGAAAGGGGAGGGAAGATGGGATTGGGAGGGGAGGAGGGGCGGGCTTATGGGGGGGATACAAAATGAATAAAGTGTAATTAATAAAAGAAAATAAAGCAAATGTGTTGTAAAAAAATAAAAATAAAAAAGATGCTAATGTCATTGTATGATGAATTGATACTGAGTAATAAAATAGTGGATATTTCAAAAAGCTAGAAATTTTAAATTTTTTCTTATAAAATAGTTTTCTAGGTTGGTTGTTTAATGTATTGCTATGTTAAATTCATCTAAATATCATACAGTATGTATACTTTTTGAAATACTGCATGGTACTTCTTCTATATATATTGTTTTATGTTTTTATGTAATGCTTTGTTGTTGTGTATTTTGTGGTTGTCGTTTTTTGAGACAAGGTTTCTCTGTGTAGCCTTGGCTGTCTTGAACTCGCTTTGCAGACCAAGCTGGACTGGAGCTCACAGCGATCTGTCTGCTTCTGCCTCCCTGAGTCCTGGGATTCAAGCATGCACTGTACCCAGCCCATTTTTTTAAAATTTTATTTCTTCATTCACTTTATATCCTGATCGCAGTCCCCCTCTTCCCTTTCCAGTCCCCCAGCACCTCCTCCTTTTCTCCTCTTCTTCCCATGGGTTCCAACCTGCCCTGGCACATTATGTTGCTAGAGGACTAGGCACATCCTCTCCCACTGAGGCCAGATAAGGCAGAAGAGTTGAGGGAGCTGGATCCAAAGGAAGGCATCAGCGGCAGAGATGGGCCCCTGGCTCCAGTATTGGGCTGCCCCACCCAATGTATATGCTTATGTAAGAGAAGCAGTGCGCCCAGGGGCCTAGGGCCAGTCCCTGAGTCTCTGTGGTTGGTGGTTCAGTCTCTGGGAAACCTGAGGTGCCCAGGCCTGTCAAGGTCTTGTGGAGTCCCTGACTCCTCTGGCTTCCTCAATCGTTCCACCAACTCTGCCACGTGACTCTCTGTGCTCTGTCTAATATTTGGCTATGGGTCTCTGCATCTGTTTCCATCAGCTGCTATGTGAAGCAGCTTTTTAATTTACTTTTGCATGCATAAAATATTTCAACCTTCAAGAAAACTCAGAGTTTCTGGAATATCTTGGTCTAAAATGAAATAGATAGAGTTGTAGCTAAATACATTGTCTGGGGAGAAAGAGACAAGATTCTGTCTACAAATTTGTATCTGGAAAGTTGTATGAAGCCCTTGGTTCAAACATAGACAATAGAGTGGCCTTCTAAAATGCTAGTAAGATTATAGATCATTGCAAGTATTTTGGAAAATCTTCAACCAGATGCATAGGGACCTTGTACATTTTAATTATTCACATTTTATCTAAAGGATCCGCTTACCTTTAGAGAAATGAGCTTCAGCTAGGGAAGTTAAATAATTCAAGAAAAATAATATGTTGTCTAAAAGTTACAGTGTTGTGTAAATAGCACTTTGCTACAGATATTTGATATTTAGCACAGATGATGTGAAATGTAATTTTCAGCGTTGAAAGCTATTTCATTCTTCTAAGCTAGGCTGTTATGATTGTAATTGACATTTTTATATACAACAAAAAGAAATGATAAAGATACTTTGGCAGGTACACTTATGTCCTGCCTGTCAGAAACAACTGCTTTGCTTAAATGGCTGACAAGGACAATGAGAAAGACATATTAATTAGCATGAAATGTATCTGTTGACAATTAGTCTTGATAAATACTTATCTTGAAAATAGGCCCAAAAAAGAATCAAAACGAATGCTTTGGTATATGAGGTAGCTCTTCTACAGTACTCACTTTCATTTAGTCATAAAATTTCATTCAATTGATTAAAGGTATTCTGCAATTTTGAATAACAAAGCAAACATTTAATAATTGGGATGGCTACTTTTGGTTGTCAACTTGACTACATCTAGAATTAACTATAATCCAAAAATGGAGGTCACACTTGTGAGAGATTTTTGCTTAATTTCAAGTGTGTAGATCCATTTCTAACCCTTACATATGACTATTATATGACACTTGCTTAATTTCAAGTGTGTAGATCCATTTCTAACCCTTACATATGACTAATATATACCTTTGGTTGGTACATAGGACTCCTGAAGTGACCCGTTAGTCTAGAGAACCTTGGCTAACACAGCAACTTAGTAATAACAATGACCAGAGGTTAGTCATGGTGATTCATGTCTGTAACTGCAGCACTCTCGAAGCTGAGGTGGGAGCAATATCATCAGACTGAGACTGTGATGACTTCATGAAAAATTCTAGGCTAGCCTGGACTAACAAATAAGAACCCAGCATAAAAGAAGCCACAGAGGAGGACATCACAGCCAGTCCTGAAGATACCTGATAAGCTAGGGTCAGATCGAAGGGAAGGAGGACCTCCCCTATCAATGGACTCAGGAAGGGGCAGGGGGACATGAGGGAGGGAGGTTTGGATTGGGAGGGAATGAGGAAGGGGATAAGACTGAGATACAAAGTAAATAACCTGTTATTAATATAAAAAATAAAAAAAAATATTAAAAAGAAACAATTAAATGCAAAGCAAACAATTAAATAACTAAGTAAAGAAAAAAACTCCCCAAAACTTTATCTACAAGAGTAAATTTAGGACTCTATATAAATAGGTGTGTTAGGCAACAGGAATGGATCACAAGTTCTAGCCCATTTGGGGCAACATAGAGAGTTCGAGGCCAGCCTTTGCAAGTTATTGATACTAAAATCACCTGAATGAAATCTTGTTTCTAACTACAATTTAAAAGTGTTAGCACAAAGATTGTATGTAGAACACTTGTTTAGCATAGGAGAGAGCCTAGGTTCAATCCCCATTACAAGAAGAATATGGTTCAAAAAGATTCAGTTTGATGTGTCTTTGTGTGTGTGTGTGTGTGTGTGTGTGTGTGTGTTGGTGGACACAACAAATTTGCTTATTATTAATGTTTAAGAGAGTTGTCAGGGAATTTCTCCTTGAATATAAAGTAAACAATATCAGTGAATGGGTTTAAATAGACAAAGTAAAGCTTCCAGAGTTTAGCTCTTGATTGCGTCAAGCACGTGTGGCCGCATGCATGCCTGTGCTGCAGCTCAGATAGGACTTCAGCTTTGCAGAGCCAAAGGGTCTATTCTTCAACAGCAGAACGGGGAAAACTGCATGTTACAAGAGAGTGTGAGAAAATTTTATTCCTTTTAGATGACAGATAGAGTTTCCATAAGTAACCTTCGAAAATTCAAACTTATTTAAAAAAATTTAAGATGAATTTGCATATTTCTTTTATGATTCATCATATATTGATAAAATAGCAGTCAACAGATTCCTTATTTTGAAAATGTCTTGGCAATAAACAACATAACCCTATGTACTCTTTGACATCTGCTAGCTCTTTTCAATATCCCAGTCTATTTTTCCATTGCATTAAGAAAACAACTAGACTTGGAAATTTATGTGGAACATAAGTTTATTTTGGTTCAGGTTCAGAAGTATGAAATCAATTACATGGCCCGTGTTCCTGTTGTGATGACATTATATGTTCTTACATTTGTGGAGAAGAGGAAGGTGTTAAGGGAAGACAAAAATGGCCACCTCTCCTGTAGCCTGACCCGTGTTAACAGGAAACATGAATTCATTCATGCAGACACATGATGAATGTGTGAGCATAATAAAAACTAACATTTCTCGTGAGTTTTGAGGAGGGAGGTCTATTCAAAACACAGCACTGTTCTAAAGGGAAGTCAAATACTGGATTATACTTTTCCTCCTCCGTTATCATTTTCTTTGGCCAGTGTTCCCTTAGGTTTTTAAATGGGTTGTCCTTGTAAATCCCTGTATTACTTTGGTTGGATGCGTGCTTCCTCTCTGGCCTTTCTAAATCAGGGTCTATCAGCTGTTTAGCATTTACAGTAATGTTTTACTCATACAGGTCTAATGAAGAAATTCCAAATATCTGCATTGGCATTGCCTTGCAAAAACACTTGTGGGGGCACACATTGAAGGTGCCATGAGGAGACTACTTTATGAACCTAGAAAATTAATCGAGAACAGAATGTTAAAATTTAAATATTTTTGAGAATTTCTCTTCTTTATAATATTTGCGAGGGGCTCATTGATAAAATGTTTTTCCTGTTTTATGTTAAAATGTCATGTGTGCTGAAACTAATTCAGCTTGTTTCATTGTGCTTATTTAAAGAATATTAAAAATAGACTTTTTAAATAAAATATATTCTGATATGGTTCCCACACTCCAAACTCCTCCCAGATCCTCTGTAACTCTCCACCTTCCTAAATCCATATTCTTTCTTATTCTCTCTCATTAAAAAACAAGCTTTGAAAGAGAAGAGAAAAAATAAAATAACATAAAAAAAACCAAACAAACCTGAAAAAAACAAAACAAACAACAGGAAAACAAAGCATCAAAGAGAACCCAAGAGAAACACATACAGATGCAGAGACATACACATAGGCGAACGCAGGAATCTCCTAAAAACACAAAATCAGAGACCACAACATATAAGCAAAAAACAAAACCAACAAAAAAGCATGCAGAGTAAGAGAAAACAGAAGATCTCAGACACATTATTATGAGACAAACAAAAGAACCCTCTGAAATTACTACAGAATTTCTTTTGTATTAGCCATCTACTGCTGGGCGTGTGGCCCGGACTAGGAGACTGGTTTGAATACCCAGTGAAATCTGCTGGTGAACACTAATTTTTCATATGTGAGCAGTTATTAATTGGAGGTAGCTTCTGATTTAGGGATGTGGGCTTGTGTCGACTTCCACTCTCAGCACTGGGGCTCTCTCAGGTTCAGACTTGGCAGGCTCTGTGCCTACTGCCACAGTCTCTGTGAGTTCACATATGCATTGGTCCTGCTATGTTAAATCCTTGCTTTCCTTGGTGTTTTCCATTCCCTCTGGCCCTTACAATTTTTCCACCTCCTCTTTTGCAGTTTTTCTTGAGCCTTAATGGGAGGAAATTGATGGAGACATCCCATTACAGTTCCAAGTCCATGTCTTCTCCTTCAACTATATTACATTTCTCAGGGCTTACTATAGTAAGATTTCTGGGCTCTAGTGGAGGTATATTGAGCTGGCTGTTATTGATTATACTTTTACACTGGCTTCTAGGCTTCTGGGTTGGAGGTGAACATAATTCTTAGTGTTGATATCTGGTTTTGTCTTTGTTGGGTAGATTTAATATTCTTTTTGTTTGTTTGTTTGTTTGTTTGTTTGTGTTTGCTTTTGCTTCTCTGGGTCTTGGGAATGTATGGTGACTATAAGTTACCTGATGGGGAGTGCTTCTGATTTCCTGCCAGGTGGGACCACTGGGAATTTCACAGGTGGAATTTGTTTCTATATAATCTTATCTGACACTGCATTGCTCCTGTTTTGCTTAGAAGGCTTTGTCTTCCTTGGTGTTTTCCATTCCTTCAGGCTCTTAGAATTGTAGGGCTTCCTGAGCAGGAGTCAGGATGGGCTAGAAGAGAGCAAAGGTGGGGGAGAATGGTTCCACAGATGGGAGGAAAGGTGGGGCCACCATAGGTTTTCAATCCCCAGCTGGTATAGTCTATTTCCAGGGAGAGAGTGTCTTGGGTGTTGCTGTGTGAATCAAAGGGTTGAGGTGAGGAAGGAAGACTGTAGAGGTGATCTACTTAATTGGCAGGAAATTGAGAAGAAGGATCTTCAGTAGGAGCTCTGCTATGAATCAACATACAAGAGTGAGGCATTGAATTCAAAGATTGGAAGGAGAGTAAAACCTGAGTGGTTGATTCTCTTTCTGGTGTGGTCAGTGTGCTCCTAGAGAGAGCTATAAACTTTTTAATAAAAGAGAGGGGAGGGGGAAGGGGAAGGGGAAGGGAGACAGAGAGAGAGAGAGAGAGAGAGAGAGAATCCAATTGAGTAGATTTTGTCTTTCATAAGTGTTTTTGGCATGAGAGATGAGAGATGACAAAAATTATTAGTAAACTTACTTGCAGGAAATGTAACGTTGTAATTTCTCATATGACTGGCACTTTAAGAGTTCTAGTATTTAAAGTGTTTTTCCTCTTCTCATGAAGACATCTTGGTTAAAAACCTTTTCATAAATTTGTGTTAGTTATCGACGTGCGAGGAAGATGTTGCAGTCACATCTTCTCTTCCCTGTCAGGGCATGGTCTGTGGTAACTGGAAAAGAACAGTGTCAAGCGCACTTCAATCATTTACATAGTATTTGTTCATTTCCACTAGGGACAGAAAAAGTGCAAATGTTTACTTAATATACACTTCAAATAATTTCCATTAAAAAGATTCCACGGGAAAACTCTTAAAGCCCCAATTGCAATTTTGTAGCTGCTTAAAATTATGCTAAAAAATGTTAAGAACAAAGTAGCATCATACTAAATGTGGCTAACTAGAATTAAATGCACAATTTATCCTAATTTAACTGTTATAAAAGTAAATTTAGCTAAGTGAAAGATGTTTAAACCAAATTAGTATTAAAATTGCATTTATGCATACTATGAGCTAGGTTTTAAGAAAAGTTTATTTCATGAGGTCCCATTTATTGATTGTTGATCTTAGAGCCTGTGCTGTTGGTGCTCTGTCCAGGAGGTTGTCTCCTGTGCCAATGAGTTCCAGGCTCTTTCCGACTTTTCCTTCTAAAAGATTTAGTGTTTCTGGTTTTATATTGAAGTCTTTGATCCACTTGGACTTTAGTTTTGTGCAGGGTGATAAATATGAATCTATTTGCATTTTTCTAAATGTAGACAACCAGTTAGACCAACATCATTTGTTGAAGATGCTGTGTTTTTTTTCCATTATATGGTTTTTGCTTCTTTGTCAAAATTCAAGTATCCATAGGTGTGTGGGTTTATTTCTGGGTCTTCAATTTTATTTCATTGATCTACCATTATGTGGGAAATGCAAATCAAAGTGATCCTGAGATTTCACCTTACACCCATCAGAGTGGCTAAGATCAAAAGCTCAAGTGACAATACATGCTGGAGAGGATGTGGAGAAAGGGGAACCCTCCTCCATTGCTGGTGGGAATGTAAACTGGTACAACCACTTTGGAAATCAGTCTTTCCAAAGTGCTTTCTTGGACAATTAGGATTGGAGCTTCCTCAAACTCCAGCTATACCACTCCTAGGCATATATCCAAAAGATGCTCAAGTACACAAGGACATTTGTTCAACCATGTTCATAGCAGCTTTATTCATAATAGCCAGAAATTGGAAACAAACCAGATATCCCTCAGTGGAGGAATGGATACAGAAATTGTGGTACATTTACACAATGGAATACTAAACAACAATTAAAAACAAGGAAATCATGAAATTTGCAGGCAAATGGTGGGAACTAGGAAAGATCATCCTGAGTGAGGTAACCCAGAAGCAGAAAGATACATATAGTAAATACTCACTTATAAGTGGATTTTAGCCATATTATATAGTCAGATAAACATAAGGGCAAAGAGGATAGACATCAGAAGTAGAATAAGACAAGGAACAGGATAGGAGCCTTCAACAGAGGACCTCTGAAAGACTCTACCCACCATGGTATTGAAGGAGATATTGCTACTCTTAGCCAAACTTTGGGCAGAGTACTGGAAACCGTATGTTTGTTATTTTTTAAGGATACAGTTATGAGATAATAGAATATACTATATTCTTAATATGTTATACTTTTCTTTTGATCACTCTATTTTATGTTGTGCAATTATTTTTCAGCTATTTTTATCACACTAGTTTCTGCTTTCCTAATGAAGCATCCAAGGCAGGTAGATTTTATTTGTATCTTTGTCATAAAGGGTTTTTATTCCTTCCATGTTTTTATTCAGTCCACAGCTTTAACTTAATTTTATTGTACTTTAATATATTTATTTATCAAA
This sequence comes from Meriones unguiculatus, assembly GCF_030254825.1. Lineage (NCBI taxonomy): Eukaryota > Metazoa > Chordata > Mammalia > Rodentia > Muridae > Meriones > Meriones unguiculatus. The sequence goes on from NC_083360.1 coordinate 6,252,435, forward strand.
TTTTGTAAGATGTGTGTTTTTTTGTTCAGCTCTTCTGAAGTAAATTAGAAAGTAACATGACGATGAGCTCTTCTTTATTTTATTAGCTTTACAAGACCTCAGACCATTTGAATCCAAAGTGAAATGAATTAAAGGAGCTAATGTGCTTATTGTGAAATTATTATACATTTCTTCATTTCTTAGTGATCAGCAAGCTGTAACTATTTAATTAACAACACTGAAAATGCTTTACATTTAAATATTAAACTATTTAATGAAAATTTTTTACTTCTCAGTGTCAATTATCTCTAAAATATATTTGGTGAAATCCTTAGGTGCATTGTTTATCATGAGCTGATGTCTAAGTAATATTGTCAATGTACACCCTTTGTTCCCATTAAACAAACTGAAGAAGCTCTCATTTTTCACACAAATAAATGGATGGTGTAATTCACAGATTTGAAGAAAAAGAAATTGGAATTCATAGATAAAGATGCCATTCATATTAATATTTAGTGAGTAATAAAAATCATCAGAAAAACATTTAATAAGTATATATCAATAAATTTTATTGATATCATGCGAATATTATTATATTATCTCATTTATTAAATACACCCCTTTGAGTATTTAATATGTAAAACATATGATACAGTAGTAAAAATCAAAATATTTGCTTTTCCTTTCACTAAAAGAGTAGCGTTGCATGAGCAATGGATATGTAAAGAGAGTTGTATACATAAATAAGGCCAGTTTTTCCTTTATAAGCTAGCAATACAAGGCTTTGTAAGTGGAAATTTGAAAATTTTAGGATAACATGTATTAAAAGAATTAAAATTCATTTATTTTGACTGACAAATGAAACAATCATTGCATTTTATAACATGCCATTTTTATGCAACTTTGTTTAAAATATTTGAAAATATTTCTTTTATGTCTATATTTATATGTGAAAAATGTTTGTTTATCAATATTATGAAAATTATGTGAAGAAGGCGTGTTACTTTTCAGTTCAAGAACTTATAATGTGAAACAATACAACTGTTAATAATGACCATGATGAATGTTACTGTCATAATTACAATCAGTTTTCTTTTGAGGCATCAGTGTATAACTTGCTGAGACACTGCAATATCTATCATATTTTATTCTATAATCTTCTGAAATCACCTGTGCTTAATTTGGAAGTCTGTTTGAATGACCTTTGTAATTTTTCCTGCTCAACTATGAAGTCTAATGCTCTTTTATGGTTGTTCACAGTCACTGCACTGAAAATTCAATGGAAAGTTCTATCATTTTGTGTGTTTGTGAATAATGCACATTGCTATTACACTTTCTCTAGTATTTTCCTCTCTTTTTCTGTTATTTCTCTTTTTTAATCAGTAAAAAACATTTAATTATGGCAAAATTATTTATGTAGCATTAAATTTACTGTTTTAACTAATTTTTCTTTATTGTTCAGGTGTATTAAGTACTTTTTTATTGTATCATTTTCACCACCATTAGTCTTTATAAAAGAGTTAATTACAACAAATTAAAATTCTGTAGCCATCAAGCAACAATTTCATCTCTTCCATGTCCTTTCGTCTTTCACTTAACATATGCATATAAACATCTATGTGTAACGTATAAATTAGCAACACAAGTGCACTTGCGTGTTCACACACTTGTATGTTCACACACGCACACTCACATACATAACATTCATGGCCTCTTTCTCTTTAACATTGCTATGAATGATGTAATGGAGCAGCATGGGTCCATTGACATTCTTCCTTCAGAATACAAGCTTAGGGCTGAGCATTGACTTTGGATAATTAATTAGGAAGCTCATTACTGAGGAGTATTACATTTCTCTGTCTCAGAAATTATTATTTATTTATAGATCTTATCTGGAAGTGGTGTCTTGTGAGAATTCCCATATCCGTGTTGTGGTGTCAACTGTCTCTTCTTGTTCTGGATAGCCATCTTGCTGCAAGTATATTGGTAGGACTTCTCTGTCCCTTAGCATGTGTCTTGGCCCACTGACCAACATTCTGCTTTGCCACCTCTTCAAAAATATATCCCTGGACTTCATGTTTAGGTGTTGTATTGTACCTGTGTCAGTTGTCTTTGGGAACCATGACATCTATTGTCCTCTGCATTTTGACCAGTTGTGACTTTCTGATGTTGGGCAAAGAAGATGCTTCTGATAAGAGGTGAGGGATCATGAGTATAAGTGTGAAGAATGCAGTTACAGGGTATATGACATAGAAGGTAAAAGCACTGGCTGAACTTCCAGAGGAGGAAGGTTCAATTCCCAATACCCATATGGTACTCAAAACTATCTGTAACTCCAGTTCCACAGAATTCTTCACTCTCTTCTGTCCTACATAGGCACTGTGTGTGCACACAGTGCACAGACAAATGCAAAGTAATACAGCCATTCTGAGAATAAATAAGTAAACTAAACTTTGTGAGAGAATGCACTTACAGTTTATACTCTCTAGGAAAGGTACATTAAAAGTTGTTCCATGGCCTAACCAGTCATGAGTTGTTGGCTAAGTTTAAATTTATAGGCATAAATTTCCCCCAGGTGAGCAGACCTTACTTCCAATTTGAAAATGTTTGAGTGTATCTTTCAGTGTTCCTCATTGTTGTGGTCTTTAACATCAGAAATAGGTAAATCTATCTAAAATAAGTGAATACATTTCTAGATTCATATACACTATAAAATTCAACTAAGAAGATATCAACAACCTAAATAAAATCTCAACAAATTAGAAGATTAAAACATTAATAGAAAGTCTTTTTTCTAATAAAAACCCAGGCACACATCTATTCAGAGCAGAATTCTGCCAGACTTTCAAAGATCTACTACTCGTATGTACTTAATTATTTAGAAAGAAGTAGCAATAGTGGAACTCCCAAATTCATTGCTTAAGCAAATATTCTTCTAACATCAAAATGAGGTAAAGACACAACAAAATTATAGGCCAATATCATTGATAATACATATATTAGTACAAACTTCAATAAATAATTACAAGCTGAATAATGGCACATATTGCAAAGATATCCAGCTTGACCAGGTTGGATGACATATAATTATAATTAGATAATTAGAGATATAATATCATTTGACATGCATAAATAAATAATTATAGTAATATAATTATTATGTCTAATTATATGATTATTATTATATATTATTATATATAATCATATAATGATCATATATTATATATACTCATATAATTATATATTATATTTTATTATAATATTAAGATATATTGTATTTTGATTATATATGAGTATATTTGATTATATATATGAGTATATATAATCAAAATACAATATATCTTATTATAATATATTATATAATATATTTTATCATAATAATATTATATGTTATGATTATATAAAATAATATAATATTTAATTATATTATTATAATTATATAATATCATATGACATGCATAAATATATGTCAATAAATGTAATACATTATATAAATGGACTTAAAGACAAAAATCACATGATAATCTCAAAAATACAAAAATATCTTTGACAAAATCCAATATGTATGTATAAAAAAATTATAATTGGATTGAAGGAAAACGTAAAATTTGAGCCAACACACTTCTTTTCTCTTATTCTCTTAGAGATCAGTTATAAATGAAATCCACTCAGTACTCCAACAGCGCAAAGCAGAAAAGCTTAACTGAAAACCATCAATTACCCCACCTCTCTCTCAATCTGTGTGTGTTTGTGTGTGTGTTTGCATTTCTATGGAAAGAACTTTCGGAAAGCAAGACTACTGTTAAACCAGAAAAAATACATGTTGACTGGTATAATTTAAAAATGACTGTTATGGTATCTATGGTCATTGTTTTCTATGTAAAAACATTTTCTTCTAAATAAAAACGAAATTTAAATATATATTAATATATATATATTCACACCATTCATTTCTTCCTTTGTTTCTTTCTTGTTTTCTTTGTTTCTTTCCTTGTTTCTTTGTTTGTTTGTTTCTTACAATTTATTCACTTTGTATCCCCACTGCAGTCCCCTCTCTCTTCTTCTCCAAGTCATATCCACCCTCCCTCTTCTCCCCAGATGCCCTTTCCCTAGTCCCCTGATAGGGGAGGACCTCCTCCTCTTCTATCTGACCCTAGCACATCAGGTCTCATCAGGGCTTGGCTGCATCATCTTCCTCTGTGGCCTGCCTGGCAAGCTTGTACCATCCAGGGGTAGGTTATCAAATTACCAGCCTCTAAGTTCATGTCAGAGACAGCCCCTGTACCCCTTACTATGGGAAACACTTGGAAACCAAGCACCTATGGGCTTCCTCTGAACAGAGTGTCTAGGTCCTCTCAATGCATGGTCCTTGGCTGTAGAATTGGTCTCTGTAGGACCTCCTGGGCCTGTGTTTCTGGCTCTGTTGTTCTCCTTGTGGAGTTAGTGTACCCTCCTGGTCTTTCTATCTTCCTCTTCTTCCATAAGGTTTCTGGCACTCTGCTCAAACTTTGGCTATGAATCTCAGTATTTCCTTTGATACCCTGGTAGGAAGAGTCTTTCAGAGGTCCTCTGTGGAAGGCTCCTGTATTGTTCCTTGTCTTTACATACTTCTGATGTCTATACTGTTTGCCCTTCTGAATGAGGATTAAGAATCTTCCCTAGGGAGCTGGAGAGATGGTTCAGAGCTTAAGGACACTGTTTGTACTTCCAAAGGTTGTGATTTCAATTCCCAGCAATCACATGATGGCTCAACCATCTATAATAAAATCTGGTGCCTTCTTCTGGTGTTCAGGTACACGTGTAGGCAGAACTCCAGTGATCTATGAGACAGGGGTGCGCGTGCATCCATGAAGAGTGGGGTGAATATGATGAAAAAAATACATTGTATGCATATGCCTAATTCTCAAAGGCCTAATAAAATATTAAAAAAAGAATCTTCCCTAGGGTCTTCCTTGTTGTTTAGCTATAGATTTTAGCATGTTTATCCTATATTATAGGGATAATAGCCATTTATAAGTGAGAATATAGCATGTGTATCTTTCTGCTTCTGGGTTACCCACTCAGGATGATCTTTCCAACTTTCATCCATTCACCTGCAAATTTCATGATGTCCTTGTTTTTAATTACTAAGTAGTATTCCATTGTGTAAATGTACCACAATTACTGTATCCATTCTTCAGTTGAGGGACATCTGGGTTGTTTCTACATTCTGGTTATTATGTATAAATCTGCTACAAACATAGTTGAACAAATGCCCTTGTTGTATGGTTGAGCTCTTTCAGATATATGCCCAAGAGTGGTACAGCTGATCTTGAGGTAGCACTATTCCTAATTTTCTGAGAAAGCACCAGATTGATTTGCAAAGTGCTTGTACAAAGTTACATTCCCACCAGCAATGGAGGAGGGTTCCCTTTTCTCTACAACCTCTTCTGCATGCATCATCCCCTAAGTTTTCAATCTTAGACATTCTGATGGGTGTGAGGTGAAATCTCAGGGTCATTTTGATTTGCATTTTCCAAATGACTAAGGACATTGACACTTTCTTTAAGTGTTTCTCTGTCATTTGATATTCCTCTTTGAGTAAGATGATCAATCCTCATTCAGAAAGGCAAATGTGATAGACACTGAAAGAGAGAGAAAAAGGAAATAGGACAGGAGCCTACCACAGAGGGCCTCTGAAAGACTCTACTCAGTAGGGTATAGAGACTCACAGTCAAACTTTAGGCAGAGTGCAGGGAATCTTATGAAAGAAGGAGTGATAAAAAGACCTGGAGTGGACAGAAGCTTCACAAGGAGATCAACAGAACCAAAAAAAAAAAAAAAAAAATCTTTTCTGAGACTAATACTCCAACCAAAGACCACCATGGAGATAACCAAGAACCCCTGAATAGATATAGAGCTGGGCAGCTCAGTGTTCTAGTGGGCTCCCTAGTAAGAGGAACAGGGTCTGTTTCTGCTGGCTCTTTGAACATCTCCCCCTAAGGGGGAACAGCCTTAGCAGGCTACAAAGGAAGACCATGCAGCCAGTCATGATGAGACCTGATAGGGTAGGGTCAGATGGAAAGAGAAGAGGACCTCCCCTATCAGTGGTCTGGGTGAGGTGCATAAGAGGAGAAGAGAGAAGTTGGGTGGGGTGGGAGGTAATGAGGAAGGGCGTTACAGCTGGGATACAAAGTGAATAAATTATAATAAATAAAAATAAATTAATTAAAATAATCATGTAAAATGAGAAACATGAAAAGAAAAGAGTATTATCTATTTAACTTTATACCCCATTTTTTTAATTGGATTACTTGACTTGTTGCTGTTTAATTTCTTCAGATTTTTACATATTCTGTATATTACCCCTTTGTCACATACAAGGTTGGTGAACATCTTTTCCCAGTCTGTAGTGTGTCTGTAAAGCAAAGGCACTGTCACCAGAACAAACCATTCATTTCTAACAAGTGAGGATAAACTAACAATAAAACTGGTTTATAAAAGGAAATACAGTTGATTCAACATTTGTTAAACAAATTTATTGTCAAAGTTATTCTATGCAGTTTTATGTGTTAGGAAATATTTGTTAGAACTAAGGGTTATTTGCTCACAGGAGCCAAGGACTCATATACTTGGGACTGAAAGGGTGGGTGATGATTCAGGGTTGTGTCCTTCCTCTGATAATCTGGTTGACTCAATTTTGTCAAATCTCCTAACTTTGATTTAAGGAGTCATTTGTTTTCTTTTCTGATAGGTTTTTGTAATCTATGACACAGTTACCCACTTGATATCTATTGCCTACTAGATTAAATTAAAAGAATTTGATAATAAACATCTATCAACACTCATTTTTCCCTCTCAAGCATGCTCTACTTTATTGTACTATGTAGCCTAAAGAGAAGGCATCCAAATCATACATGTCGTCTGGAAGTTTTTCTTGCTCAGGCAGCAAAATTTAAACCAAAATAAGTCAAACAAAATGTTCTCAGGTGCTTTGTGTAAGAAGAGAAGAACGATACAGGTGCAGTAGAACTGACAAGCATTAACTTATGTTTCCTTGTTATTGTTTTTATCGCATGAGAAAATATTCTAACAACATTGACTGAATTTTACAGCCTGGCTTTTGGTATGGGATAAAGTGCTAGTTAGTGTTTATTGCCAACTTGGTACAACTAGAGTCAGTTTGAAAGAAGGAGTAATTGCGTAGATTATCCTGGCCTATGACCATACCTCTGAGATAATGTCTTACTTGATAATTTGTGTAGGATGACCCAGTACAGTGTGGGCAGAGCCACCACTGAAGAAGCAATCCAGGGCTATGTAGGAGTCAGAGTAAGCCAGTAAGCCATGTTCCTCCATGCTCTCCTTCAAACCCCTCCACTGAGTTTGAGCCCTAACTTCCCGCAGTGCTGAGCTGTTTTCTGGAAGTGTAAGCCAAAAACAAATACAAAAAAAAAAAAAAAACCAAAACCAAAACAAACAAACAAAGAGACCTTTCTTGCCTAAAGTTTGCTTTTATTGTGGTACCTTATAAAAGCAATAAAAACATCTAAGAAGTACAGGCATTGTGACCTCTAGAGAATACGCTATGTCTTGTCACTCTTGTTCCTGATATGATTTTGTATACCTTTTATGAGTAGTCATCTTTTTTATATTCAAATTTGAAAACTGAGATGTCAAAAGTCATACTATCATTAAAAATGGGAGATGAATTGTATAAAGACTGTGAACTGTCTTGTTAAAATATTGTCTCTTCTTGCAAACAAAACAGAACAAAAACCCACAGTCTTAAAACCTTGTCCTTAGTTAATCAGTAGAACAAAGTTGCGTTGTTTCTTGTAATCGCTAAATTTTGGCAGACTCAGAATAAACATATCAGATGATCTGTGACCCCTTTGAAAAGATAATGAGAAAGCTAGGAAGTGGAAGAAGTTTTCCTAATTTGTTTCAAAATTAAGCACCTTTTACTCCGCTCACAATCAAGCACAAAGTGTTTAAGCTTGGTTGGGAGAGTAGAGGAAGAGAAGGCTTGAACACAAGAGTCCCTTAGTCCCTCCTCACTGGAATAAATCTAACATACTGCTCTTCCTTTCTTCTTCTTGTTCCCCAATCCCTTCCCTATCTTTTCCTCTTTACCTTTCCTCCCCTTCCATCTCTCTCCTTCTGTTTTTTCCTTTGTTATTTTCCAAAAAATGTGGATATTTTAAGAAGTAGAATTCAGAGACAGACTCTGCTTCCCTTAACAGGGAGGCTGAACTGCCATGGTCTACATCTGAGCAGGGGTTCTAGGTTATCTCCATGCATGGTTCTTGGTTGGGGTATCAGTCTCAAAAAAGACACCAGAGCCCAGAAATTTTTGGTTATGTTGGTTTCTTTGTGGAGCTCCTGTCACCTCGAGGTATTTCTATTTCCTCCTTCTTGAATAAGATCCCCTGCCCTCTGCCCAAAGTTTGACTGTGGGTCTCAACATCTGCTTTGATACCCTTCTGGGTAGAGTCTTTCAGAGGCCCTGTGAGGGAGGAGGCTACAGCTGGGACACAAACTGAATAAATTGTACTAATTTAAAAAAATAAAATAAATAAGAAAATAAAACAAAAAACAAAACAAACAAACAAACAAAGGAAGTGGAATTTAGAGGGAATCAACTGGAAAGTTTAAACAAAAAAATAACTTGGTTAAATGTTTCTCAAGTCTGGGAATTTTCTTATTTAATATTTTCAAAAACAAATGAGATGCAGTTGATGCTTTATAAATAATACGAGTAGAGTGAAAAGCAAATACCTGTGAAGATGTCATGATTATTCCATTTAATCATGTAAACAACAACAAAAAACAAATGGAAATCACCACAGACTAAGCAAACTTAAGACAAATACCAGAGCAACAGGCAACTTCTCTCTGCAGTTTATTTTAAGGCATTAGTTACTCACTGTAAGCTCGTTTCAAATTATCAAATGGGAAATTCTATAAATGAACAATTCATAACTACTAAATTCCCCACTTCTGTGGCCGGCACACTGAAATCTCACAGTGGTTCACTGTGGCCCAGCAAGTTTACTCTGTGTCCTACGAAGTTATTCTTCACTTAGGTCTTCTCTCAGGTCAAATCCCATGACAACCCAGTGTTCATATTCAACTTACCTTTTAAAATTCAAATTGTGTTACTTCAGAGTATCAATTACAGATAGTGTATATTTGAGAAAGAGAAGCTATGCACTGAGAAGATCAAAGTAAAATCAAATACGGTGGCGTAAAAAGAGAGATCATGTTCCTATATTTGTTACCAGGGACTTTTTCATTTCTGCCAAGTTATTGTTAGTTGACATTAATTACTTGCTATGCTTGACATCTTGACTAATATTTACTATACACACATTTTTCTTACGGTAAGACCACATAATATATAAGATTTGGTAGTATTTATGGTCTTATGCAAACATTATGGATACTGGAATATTCATCCTATGTACAGGGGATCCTACTGTAAACTCAAAGTATGCAAAGCCAAAAGGGTATTAGGCAAGTTATACTTTTCAGAGAGATGCCATAATATGAAACATTAATTTCAAAAATAGATTTTTGCTTTCTAAGGTAAATATAAATGGATGATGTGGTTAGTTATTTAACCTCTTGCAGATACTAGAGAACATTTTTAAAGAACTTTCCAGTTTGTTTGTGCCATTAATCTTCTATAAGTTCCACCTTCAAATACCTTAGCATGCTTTCCAAACTGAAATTCAAAGCTAAAACAACTGAAATATTATACTTTCTCATTATTTCCAACCCTGTCATATCATGTTTTGGTATAGTACTTGATGATGAATAGCATCATAAATGAAATTGCATGCTATAAAGTATCATAATAGAATAAATAAAACAAAGAACTCGGTGGTGGCTTCATTTTATTTTCCTTGAGCCATTAACCAAGCATCGCCATTATCTTCAGTGACAGAAATGGGTGATGACAAAAGACCTGCATTTCCAGATGCTAAGCTGAAATCACAGGATAGGAAACAAGTAGAATTTTTATAATTCCATTTAGAACTGTAATATACAGAGATTTATTTTGCTTTTTCTGGGTGAATATGGGTGTAGTGGGTACATAGCTTAGTTTTCAAGGCAAAAGCTAAATGAATCCTAGTACAATTATTTATTCTTGTCTTTCTTGTATACAACCAGGGGTGAAACTTAAAATCTCTCTCATCTCTCTCTCTCTCTCTCTCTCTCTCTCTCTCTCTCACACACACACACACAAACACACACATACACACACACACACACTCTCTCTCTCTCTCTCTCTCTCACACACACACACAGAAACACACACATAGCCACACAAAGAGAATTTGAAATATTTAAACCAAATGTATGATATCAAAGTCACCAGCAATTTTTGGTCCTTTATTCTATTTTTTTTTAAACTTTTTTTTTTTTTTCAATGCAGTTTATTCAGAAACCTTGAACAATCCTCGGACCCTGGGGAAAGCCAGCCCACAGCTTAAATAGCCTCTGGGTAGCCAACCCAGGCGTGCCACGTGGGCAATGCAGATAGGTCCACATACGTGGAAGCAAGCCAGATTCTCAGCCTCAGCCAAATGTGGAGTTATTCGTGACAGAGAGCATTCACCATAGGGAAGGTGGAAGGCAGAAACCAGCTCCATCTTTAAGGCATAGCATTCCGCAGCTCTCTACAGTTCCCCCTTTTTGTTTTAGATGCATCAGGCAAGAGTAGAGGTCTGATCTCTGATATTAGAAATAAATTGGGACTTTGTACCGATGTTCGTTTAGCTGTCATCCACCCAAAGAGCATCAGACCCGTCCGATAGCTTTTTCTCAGAGGCGGGACCTGGGGCATCAACCCACATGCAACCAGACATGCTCTACTCTGGGTCCAAAGCAGCTGACCCTGAGTGCAGTGCTTAGCCTCGCATCCTGAGCGTAACATTTTAGCTTTTTATGGTATCCAACCATGCTTGGGGAGAATGTCCTGCTTCAATGGCTGTAAAGGCCTGAATGATCATGGCTGCATCACACTGTTGTGAGACTCTAATCTTGCATATATACCACAGGCAAATCAAGGAGACCAACACCAGAAGGCCTGCTAACGCTCCCATGCCCGCCCATTCCTTCAGATGATTCATGGCTGCAGCAATCCATGATGATAATCCTGTGGCTAGTCCTGCGTCCACTCTGGTAGAATTTACTGTGACAATGGCCACTCTCAGCTGCTCCATCGTAGTATCGAATTCTCCAGTCCAATTACCTAAAATATAGCTCGACAATTGTTTAGACAGATTTGCAGCACAGGAAAAATTCTCATGTTATATGCTAGTGACTCAAAGTCCAGCATATTTTCATTGACAGCCAAGTTGAGTGATTTGCCATAGGGTATCAATTTGCTCGTGCACGAGGTCAATCCTCTGATTGAACACCATCAAGCCTCCTTTTAGTTGAGCATTAATTCCTTTATGTACAACTAAGGCATGAGCTACATTGGCTAAATGATTGTTCAGGGTCTGAGCAGTCTGCCCAGTATGACTCATGGCTAATGCCCCGGTGGTAGCTCCAACAGCCGCCAATGAGATGGTAGTAACAATGGTGGCTGTAGTTCCAAGATCCCTTTTCTGTCTGAAGAGAGTCATAGCGTGAGGGGCATCAACAGGCACAGGCACGCAGTGAGGCATGCAAGTAACCAGGGCATACCTAAATTCACTAGCATTCCAACATTGGGCAAAAAAGCAAGTATCATCACCACAATTACTTGGCTCTACCTGGCTAATAATGAATAAAAATGGGGGATATAGACAAACAGGTGTGGGCTTATAGGAAATATTATGAGAAGCCTTAACACCCTCGTTGGAACATCCTGTGTCAGTTCTAGAACTAGCAGTAGTGGTGTCCGAGGTCTGAGTAGGTTCAGGAGACCATTGCCCCCAGGGGCGAGTCGTGCTCCATGCCAATTGACTAACTCCATGTTTTCCTCCACTTTTGAAAGTCATTTAAGGTTCTTAAATTATTTTTTTCCCTTTTTTTAAAATTTTTCATCAATTACACTTTATTCATTCTGCATCCCCCCATAAGCCCCTCCCTCCTCCCCTCCCAATTCCACCCTCTCTCCTCCCTCTGCTTGCATGCCACTCCCCAAGTCCACTAATAGGGGAGGTTCTCCTCTCCTTTCTGATCTTAGTCTGTCAGTTCACATCAAAAGTGGCTGCATTGTCCTCTACTATAGCCTGGTAAGGCTGCTCCCCCCCAGAGGGAGGTGATCAAAGAGCAGGCCAATCAGATTATGTCAGAGGCAGTCCCTCTTCACATTATTATGTAACCCAATTGGACTCTGAACTGCCCTGGGCTACATCTGTGCAGGGGTTCTGGGTTATCTCCATGAATAGTCCTTGGTTGAAGTATGAGTCTCTGGGAAGTTCCCTGTGTTCAAATTTTCCTGTTCTGTTGCTCTCCTTGTGGAGACGCTGTCCTCTCCAGCTCTTACTATTTCCCAGTTCTTACCTAAAATTCCAATCACTCTGCCCAACAGTTGCCCATCAGGCTCAGCATCTGCTTTGATAGTCTGAAGGGCAGAGGCTTTCAGAGGCCCTCTGTGGTAGGTTCCTAGGTTGTTTCCTGTTTTCTTCTTCTTCTGATGTCCATCCTCTTTGCCTTTCCGGATGGGGATTGGACATTTTAGTTAGGGTCCTCTCTCTTGCTTAGTTTCTTTAGATGCACAGGTTTTAGTGGGTTTGTCCTATGTTGTATGTCTATATGAGTGAGTATATACCATGTGTGTCTTTTTGCTTCTGGGACAACTCACTCAGGATGATCCTTTCCAGATCCCACCATTTACCTGTGAATTTCATGATTTCCTTATTTTACATTGCTGAGTAATATTCCATTGTGTAGATGTACCACAATTTCTGAATCCATTCTTCAGTTGAGGGGCATCTGGGTTGTTTCCAGCTTCTGGCTATTACAAATAAAGCTGCTACAAACATGGTTGAGCAAATGTCCTTTTGTGTACTTGAGCCTCTTTTGGATATATGCCCAGTAGTGGTATGGCTGGATCTTGAGGAAGCGCTATTCCTAGTTGTCTGAGAAAGCGCCAGATTGATTTTCAGAGTGGTTGTACAAGTTTACATTCCCACCAGCAGTGGAGAAGGGTTCCCCTTTCTCCACAACCTCTCCAGCATGTGTTGTCACTTGAGTTTTTGATCTTGGCCATTCTCATGGGTGTAAGGTGAAATCTCAGTGTTGTTTTGATTTGCATTTCCCTAATGGCTAGTGAGGTTGAGCATTTCTTTAAGTGCTTCTCTGCCATTCGGTATTCCTCTACAGAGAATTCTCTGTTTAGCTCTGTTCCCCATTTTTTAAGTGGATTACTTGGTTTGCTGCTTTTCAGCTTCTTTAGTTCTTTATATATACTGGATATGAGTCCTCTGTCAGATAAAGGGTTGGTGAAGTTTCTTTCCCAATCTGTAGGTGGTCGCTTTGTTTTGATGACGGTGTCCTTTGCTTTACAGAAGCTTTTCAGTTTCATGAGGTCCCATTTATTGGTTGTTGCTCTTAGAGCCTGTGCTGTTGGTGTTCTGTTCAGGAAGTTTTCCCCTGTACCAATGAGTTCTAGGGTATTTCCCACTTTTTTTTCAAGCCGATTTAATGTGTCTGGTTTTATGTTGAGGTCTTTGATCCACTTGGACTTCAGTTTTGTGCAGGGTGATAAGTATGGATCTATTTGCATTTTTCTACATGTAGACATCCAGTTAGACCAGCACCATTTGTTGAAGATGCTATCTTTTTTCCATTGTATGGTTTTGGCGTCTTTGTCAAAGATCAGGTGTCCATAAGTGTGTGGGTTTATTTCTGGGTCCTCTGTTCGGTTCCATTGATCCACCATTCTGTTTCTATGGCAGTACCATGCAGTTTTTAAAACTGTTGCTCTATAGTACAACTTAAGATCAGGGATGGCGATACCTCCGGAAGATCTTTTATTGTAGAGGATTGTTTTAGCAATTTTGGGTTTCTTGTTATTCCAGATGAAGTTGAGAATTTTTCTTTCCAGGTCTGTAAAGAATTGTGTTGGTAATTTGATGGGCATTGCATTGAATCTGTAGATTGCTTTTGGTAAGATGGCCATTTTTACTATGTTAATCTTGCCAAGCCATGAGCATGGGAGATCTTTCCATCTTCTCATATCTTCTTCTAATTCTTTCTTCAGAGATTTGAAATTTTTTTCATACAAGTCTTTGACTTCCTTGGTTAGGGTTACTCCGAGGTACCTTATGTCATTTGTGGCTATTGTGAAGGGTGTTGTTTCCCTAATTTCTTTCTCAGCCCTTTTGTCTTTTGTATACAGGAGGGCTACTGATTTTTTTGAGTTAATTTTGTATCCGGCCACTTTGCTGAAGTTGTTTATCAGCTGTAGGAGTTCCCTGGTAGAGTTTTTGGGGTCACTCACGTATACTATCATATCATCTGCAAATAGTGATAATTTGACTTCTTCCTTTCCAATTTGTATCCCCTTGATCTCCTTCAACTGTCTTATTGCTCTAGCAAGGACTTCCAGCACTATGTTGAAGAGATATGGAGAGAGTGGGCAGCCTTGTCTTGTCCCTGATTTCAGTGGGATTGCTTTAAGTTTCTCTCTGTTCAGTTTGATGTTGGCTATAGGCTTGCTGTATATCGCCTTTACTATGTTTAGATATGTGCCTTGTATCCCTGATCTCTCCAATACTTTGAACATGAATGGATGTTGGATTTTGTGAAAGGCTTTTTCAGCATCGAGGGAGATTATCATGTGGTTTTTTTCCTTCAGTTTGTTAATATGGTGGATCACATTGATGGATTTCCGTATATTGAACCACCCCTGCATACCTGGGATGAAGCCTACTTGGTCATAGTGGATAATATCTTTGATGTGTTCTTGGATTCGGTTTGCAAGTATTTTATTAAGTATTTTTGCATCAATGTTCATAAGGGAGATTGGCTGGAAATTCTCTTTCTTTGTTGAGTCTTTGTGAGGTTTAGGTACCAAGGTGACTGTGGCTTCATAGAATGAATTTGGTAATATTCCTTCTGTTTCTATTTTGTGGAATAGTTTGAAGGTCTGGTAGAATTCTGCTCTGAAGTCATCTGGTCCTGGGTTTTTTTGGATGGGAGACTTTTGATGACCCCTTCTATTTCTTTGGGGGATATAGGACTATTTAGTTGATTTACCTGGTCCTGATTCAGCTTTGGTAAGTCAAATCGATCAAGAAAATTGTCCATTTCATTTAGATTTTCAAATTTTGTGGCATATAGACTTTTGAAGTAAGTCCTAATGATTGTTTGGATTTCCTCAGTGTCTGTAGTTATATCCCCCTTTTCATTTCTGATTTTGTTGATTTGGGTGGTGTATCTCTGCCTTTTAGTTAGCCTGGCTAAGGGTTTGTCGATCTTGTTGATTTTCTCAAAGAACCAGCTCTTGGTTTCATTGATTCTTTGAATTGTTTTATTTGTTTCCAATTGATTGATTTCAGCCCTGAGTTTGATTATTTCCAGCCGTCTACTCCTTCTTGGTGTGTCTGCTTCTTCTTTTTCTAGGGTTTTTAAGTGAGCCATTAGGGTGCTTGAATGAGCTGTCTCGAATTTCTTCTTGAAGGCGCTTAGTGCTATGAACTTTCCTCTTAGCACTGCTTTCATTGTGTCCCTCAAGTTCGGGTATGTTGTGTCTTCATTTTCATTGATTTCTAGAAAGACTTTAATTTCTTTCTTTATTTCTTCCCTGACCCAGCTGTCATTTAGTAACAAGTTGTTCAGTTTCCATGTGTGTGTAGGCTTTTTGTTATTTCTGTTATTGTTGAGGTCCAGCTTTATTCCATGGTGATCAGACAAGATACATGGGATTATTTCAATCTTCTTGTATCTGTTGAGGCTTGCTTTGTGACCCACTATATGGTCTATTTTGGAGAAGGTTCCATGTGGTGCTGAGAAGAAGGTAAATTCTTTTGTGTTTGGGTGTAAAGTTCTGTAAATGTCTGTTAGGTCCATTTGATTCATGACCTCTGTCAGAGACATTGTTTCTTTGTTTAATTTCTGTTTGGTTGACCTGTCCTTTGTTGAGAGTGGGGTGTTGAAGTCTCCCACTATTAATGTGTGGGGATCTATATGTGCTTTAAATTTTATCAATGTTTCTTTCACAAATGTGGGTGCCCTTGTATTTGGGGCATATTTCAGGATTGTGATGTCTTCCTGGTGGAATTTTCCCTTGATGAGTATGAAGTGTCCTTCCCCATCTCTTTTGATTAATTTTGGTTGAAAGTCTATTTTATCAGATATTAGAATGGCTACTCCTGCTTGCTTCTTGGGTCCGTTTGCTTGGAAAGTCGTCTTCCAACCCTTTACCCTCAGGTAATGTCTATCTTTGTGTCTTAGGTGTGTTTCTTGTATGCAACAGATTGCTGGGTTTTGTTTACGTATCCATTCTGTTAATCTGTGTCTTTTTATTGGAGTGTTGAGTCCATTGATGTTGAGAGAGATTAATGACCAGTGGCTGTTAGATCTCTTGATTTTGATGTTGGCTGTGGTCATCAGGTTGTGTGCTTGGTTGCTTTTTGTTTTACTGAAGTGAGGTTATTTATTTCCTGTGTTTTCTTGAATGTAGCTAGCTTTCTTGGGTTGTATTTTCCCTTCCAATGTCTTCTGTAATGCTGGATTTGTTTGTAGGTATTGTTGAAATTTGTTTTTGTCATTGAATATCTTGTTTTCTCCATCTATGAGGACTGAGAGTTTTGCAGGGTATAGTAGCCTGGGCTGACATCTGTGTTCTCTTAGGGTCTGCATGATATCCGTCCAGGCCCTTCTGGCTTTCATAGTCTCTGTTGAAAAGTCAGGTGTGATTCTAATGGGTTTGCCATTATATGTTACTTGGCCTTTTTCCCTTGCAGCTTTTAGTATTTTTTCTTTGTTCTGTATACTTACTGTTTTGACTATTATGTGGCGGGAGGATTTTCTTTTCTGGTCAAATTTGTTGGGTGTTCTGTAGGCCTCATGTATTCTAATTGGCCTCTCCTTTAGCTTGGGGAAATTTTCTTCAATTATTTTGTTGAAAATATTTTCTGGGCCTTGGAGAAGGGAGTCTTCTTTTTCCTCTATACCTATTATTCTTAGGTTTTGTCTTTTCATATTGTCTTGCATTTCTTGGACGGTCTGTGTCAGGAATTTTTTGGATTTAACATTTTCTTTGACAGATACATCGATTTCTTCCATTGTATCTTCTACACCTGAGATTCTTTCTTCCATCTCTTGTAGTCTGTTGGTTATGCTTACCTCTGTAGTTCCTGTTTTCTTCCCTAGATTCTTCCTTTCCATTATTTCTTCCATTTGTGTTTTCTTTAATTTTTCCAATTCTATCTTCAGGTCTTGAGTTGTTTTGTTTACTTCCTTCACCTGTCTGATTGTACTTTCCTGTTTTTCTTTTAGTTCCTTCAACTCTGTTTCTATCATTTCATTCAGTGTTTTAAGCATTTCCTTTCTAAAGGCCATAAACTGTTTGGCTGCAGCTTCCTCTGTTTCTTTACGGACGGCAATATTCTGTTTGAGTTTATCTTCCTCCATGTCTTTACGAATCTTATTTGTTTCCTCTGTTATCATCTTCATGAGCATACTTGTTAGGTCATCTTCTTGGATTTCAGTTATGATGGGGTGTCCAGGGCTACTTGCCCCTGGGTTACTGGGTTCTGGAGATGCTATATTGCTCTGTCTTTTGTTGCTTGAGCTTTTACGCTGGCCTCTACCCATTGTGTTATCTTAGGTGTTTGGGGTTATTTTCTGGTGGTTCCTGGGGATCCTGTGGTGGAGAGAATCCCCTTTGCAGAAAGCTGGTTTTTCCTGAAGGATGTCTTCTCAGCTTTTTGGGTATAGTCCCTGGATGGCTGGTGTTTTTTCAGGAGTTGCTCACCTCAGGGATATAGACCTGAGTGGTAACTGTGGTCTTTGTTAGTCGAGAGGGTTCTCCTCTCACCCAGGGAAGTCCTGAGGGCAGCTGCCCTGTTTCTGGGTTTCTTGTTGCAAATTTAATGATCAGCTGCTGTGACCCAGTTGGACATCAGGCGCGCCTCAACTGTTTGTTCTTGTTTCTGGAGCACAGCTGAATGCTGGCACCTTGGCCCCACTAGACTGCTAGACTTTTTCTAGGGAAGGATTGGGTGATTTAGATCAGTACAGTTTCCTTCCTTCCCCGTGGATTCTCTGGAGTCACGGACTCCTAGTGTCTTTTTTTGCCCTGGTGCACACTGCTCAGTGTCCGCCAGCTGGCTGGCCACAGAAATTTGCCTGTGCCTGGAGCACAGCTGTGTGATGGTGGCTCAGTCTCTGCCAGCTGTCTGGTGCGCAGAAACTGCCTGTGTCTGCCTTTGCGGCTTTTGGGAGCCTGAGTGCCTCCCTCAGATGGGTAATTTTCCGGGGACCTTTTCAGGTTGGGGGTGAGCTGAGTGCTCTGAGATCACACCCGCTGTTTCTATCTCTGGAGGCGAATCAGGCGTGCAGGCAGGCAGGGCTCTGTGCCGGAATCTGGGTCCCTGGCTCTGTCTCCGGGCTGGCTCCTGGGGTGCCCGTGGAAACCGCCCGAGTCTTTTCCAGGGGATGTCTGGGTGACCTAAGGCCGGTCCCAATCGTTTCCTGTACCCTGGGGTTATCTCTCAACTGAAAATTCCAGTCTCTGATAGTGTGGTGCCCAGGGTTCAGTCTGGGACTGTGACTAGAGACACTGGCTTGTGGCTCTGGGCTGGGGCTGGGGCTGGCGGCCAGCAGCCAAGCGTCTGGCGGAACCTGGATCTCTTCTGCGGTTTAGCCGGGTGAGTTAAAAGCTGATTGAATCCCCCACCGTGGGGTATCCTCTCACCTGGGAAACACAATGACTGTGTTTTATGGCCGAGAGTTCTGATTGCTGGTCACTGTGCTGATCCTGCTGTGCTGCTGCTCAGAATGAGAGTCCTCCCGGCTCCGCCATCTTGCCCCTCCCCTCCCTTTATTCTATTTTTGCCAATTCATTCATTTATCCATTTAGCAAACACCAATCAAGCGCTTTTCAGGCTCTAAGTACTCAGATTTGTTATTCCAAATCTTTCCCTTGCACAGACATGCGTGAAGCAAAGCTTCTGGTGGGAACAAATTTGATAAAGAAAGTACAGAATGCCGAAAAGCTTTTGAGAAGAATAAGAAGATGAAAAACTCCTGGACTCCAAAGAAACACATATAATATCATGGGGGAGAAGGAAGCACTGGGAACTGAAGATGACACAAGGCTGTGTAACATGTGGCCTTACTGAGGGCAAATGAAGAAAAGCAGAGGCAAAAAGATGTATCGTGGGGTCACTGTGAGGTTATTGCAAAGGTTTGAGCATGATAAACATACATTAATAATTGAATTTTGAGACAAAATCTTATTGAAATGCAGGAACCCTTAGGTAATTTGAAGCTTGAAGGTCATTTGTGGTATTCTATTGATAACAAATGATTTCAGGTATAAAGATTTTGGAACACTAGGAAGCGAAAGTGGTGGTCACAATAATTGTTTCAGGGAAGTATTTTATATGGAGCCATAAAGCTCACTTTCATTTTTCTTTCAGAAACTTTATTTTCTGTCGAGGGGTGATATATCGACTGATAGAGAAATTAACATTTTTAGCTTTCTTAATGTGCATTTTCCAAAATATCTAAGGGATGGGAGATGAAAACCCACCATTTTTCTTTTTTATTATATCAGTCCTTCTCACCACATTACTTTTGTAATAGTTTAATCAAAATCTATTAATTGAGCTGTGGCAAGCCTTTCGATCAACATCTAAAAATGTTGATAATGGATGTTGAGCATAAGAACTGGCACTTATAAAACTATAATAAATACTAAATTGATGTTTGTATAAATAACTTAATGTTATCAAACTGATGACAGTGAGCTTTTCCTCTTAAACATGGCAGTAAGGCTCATGAGACTGAATTTAAATCAGCCACACACAAAGTCATGTTAAAGAGACAGAAAAACATACATTCAAGTAAGACTAGACAAATTTCAAGATGAATTTTTATTCTTTTGTAATATTTCTTTCCTACAAATATTGCAGGCATAACTGAAGTGAAATTTAATATTAGTTAGGTTAAATATTAGTATTGAAACTGGCCAAGGAGATCTGCTGCTGTGGTTCAGCTACTTAGCAGCTATGACTGCAGGATCACTTAGGTATACAAGTCCAGTTAAAAATTAGGGGGCACACTAAAATACTGTATCCTGAAACCCAAATTAATGTAAAACAATCAAGTGCTATTTAGGCAAATTGGTTGGAAGTGATTGAAACTAGTCTTACAGACGTGAGGATATATTTGGTAATTCTTATGCCCCTTACATTGCCTATGAGACCAGTAAAGTAATGGATCCCAAGACACTGAAATTTCCACAGCTGGTTCAAGCCTGCTATAATCAGAAGAGACCTTATCTCTGGAAACAATTTACAATTCATCAAATCATCTTTATGGGTTAAGACAATGATGGCTCTAAGATGAGCCTGAACACATCTTGACAAGGATGGCTTAGCAAAGGAAGATTCCTGACTTCCACATAAACTGAAAGAATTTTTAAACTGAAGATGGAGTTTGAATATCTTTGTCTCTCATCTAAATATGGCTATGTTAAATAAATCTTCATGACTTATTAAGGACATATAGTTGAGGCTGAGCACATACTCTGACATTGATGACTCCAGTGACATGACAAAGAGTTCACTGTCAAAAACCAAACCAAACCAAACCATACAAAACAGTGAATAGAAAAATAGGAAGGTTAGTAAGAAGGAACAGAGGTAAGGGAAGAGGCAGACTAGAAAAGAGGAACAAGGAAAGGAATGAAAGAAGAAGGGAATACAGGGAGGAGAGAGAAAGAGATTAGAAAAAATGAGAAGGCATGAATGAAAACAGGGAAGCAGTTAGAAAAGGAATCAATGATATAATGAAAATGATAAAATATTAATTACTAACAAGTTTACCTTCCACCCAAAGACATATCTACATGTGTTTACATACTTACCTACAATTACACGTGCTTGCCAGAAGCTGAGAAGTTCTAGCCCATTACACCTTATGTACTCCTTTTGCGATGCTCAGTCCTAGGTTCATCTGATGGGGGAAAAGAAATTACTGAAATCAGGAAGAAAAATGAATTGTCTTGCCCTTTTCCAGTGGTTGTTTTCAAAGCAATAAATGTCTGGCTGAAACAAAAATGAAAGGGACAAAATTTCCTCTTTCTCTGGCATGATTCGCCACTATGGACTGAATCATTGTCATCCAACCTCATCCATAAGTTGAAACTATACTGCCCATAATGAGGGTCCTTGGAGATCAATTAGGAACCAATGAATTTCACATAACATTATGAGATTAGATATCACAAGGTAGAAGTCGGTGTTTTGAAAGTGAATAAGCCAAACTGTGTTTCTCTTTTGGTCTTGTAAGGTTTTTTTTTCTTTTATTTTCTTTTCTTTTATTTTTTTTTATCAGTTACATTTTATTAACTCTGTATCCCAGCCGTGTCCCGATCCCTCAGTCCCTCCCAGTCCCTCCCTCCCTCCCTCCCTCATCTCCACCATGCCCCTTTCCAAGTCCACTAATGGGGGGAACTCCTCCCCATTCATCGATCCTGTTTTACCAGGTATCTTCAGGACTGGCTGCAAAGTCCTCCTCTGTGGCCTAACAGGACTGCTCCTCCCTTCGGGGGTGGGGAGACCAAAGAGTCAGTCATTGAGTTCCTGTTAGAAATAGTCCCTGTTCCCCTCACTTTGGGAAACCAATTGGTTACTGTGCTACCACAGGCTACATCTGAGTGGAGGTTCTAGGTTATATCCATACATGGTCCTTGGTTGAATGTCAGTCTCAGAAAAGACCCTGTGCCCAGATATATTTGGTCCTTGTGGAGCTCCTATCCTTTCCCCATCAGACTAACTCCCCTTCTTTCTTACAATTTGCAGGCAAATGGTGGGATCTAGAAAAGATCATTCTGAGTGAAATATCCCAGAAGGAGAAAGACAAACATGGGATATACTCACTTATGTAGGCCTATAAGATATGATAAACATAATGAAATCTATACACCTAAAAAAGATAATCAATTGAGCGGACATGGGGTAAGATGATCAATCCTCATTTAGAAAGACAGATGGGATGTGCATTGAACGTATGACAGGAGTCTACTGAGCGCATCTGAAGGACTCTAACTAGCAGTGTTTTCAAAGCAAAGACTCATGACCAAACCTTTGGCAGAGTACAGGGAATCATAAGAAAGAAGGGGAGTTGGTCTTGTAAGGTTGCAAAATAAAGTCTACCAAATACAAATCTGGAAAAGCAATTCCCCAGGAATCAACATTTGGCACCTTCAAAGGTTGGCTTACCAACCTCCAGAACTATGGGAAATATATTTATATTTAGTCCATGTGTTCATATATACATATACGTGGATAAAAATTATAAGAACCTGCAGAACTAGGTTTGGAATTGTGTAATTAGTTGAGACTATAAAAAAATTTAAGGAGCGTTTTACAGAGATTTCAGTATTGCTGGGAAAGACCTGATAAAAGCGATTCTGTTGATGACTCAGAAAGGTGTGGGCTTACAACTTTCACCAAATCTACTTTACTTAGGGTTCTTTTTTTTTTAAGGTTCTTAAATTATTTTTTCCCTTTTTTTTTAAATTTTTCATCAATTACACTTTATTCATTCTGCATCCTCCCATAAGCCCCTCCCTCCTCCCCTCCCAATCCCACCCTCCCTCCTCCCTCTGCTTGCATGCCACTCCCCAAGTCCACTAATAGGGGAGGTTCTCCTCTCCTTTCTGATCTTAGTCTATCAGTTCACATCAAAAGTGGCTGCATTGTCCTCTACTATGGCCTGGTAAGGCTCCTCCCCCTCAGGAGGAGGTGACTAAAGAGCAGGCCAATCAGATTATGTCAGAGGCAGTCCCTCTTCACATTACTTTGTAACCCAATTGGACTCTGAACTGCCCTGGGCTACATCTGTGCAGGGGTTCTGGGTTATCTCCATGAATAGTCCTTGGTTGGAGTATGAGTCTCTGGGAAGTTCCCTGTGTTCAAATTTTCTTGTTCTGTTGCTCTCCTTGTGGAGACCCTGTCCTCTCCAGCTCTTACTATTTCCCAGTTCTTACCTAAAATTCCATTCACTCTGCCCAACAGTTGCCCATCAGGCTCAGCATCTGCTTTGATAGTCTGAAGGGCAGAGGCTTTCAGAGACCCTCTGTGGTAGGTTCTTGTGGTACATCTACACAATGGAATATTACTCAGCAATGAAAAATAAGAAAATCATGAAATTTGCAGGTAAATGGTGGGATCTGGAAAGGATCATCCTGAGTGAGTTGTCCCAGAAGCAAAAAGACACACATGGTATATACTCACTCATATAGACATACAACATAGGACAAACCCACTAAAACCTGTGATTCTAAAGAAACTAAGCAAGAGAGAGGACCCTAACTAAAATGTCCAATCCCCATCCGGAAAGGCAAAGAGGATGGACATCAGAAGAAGAAGAAAACAGGAAACAACCTAGGAACCTACTTAGGGTTCCTAAGCACCTTTACTTCCCTTCAAAATCCCCCAACCCTGCAACCTTAGGTAGGAGATTAGTGTGAAAAAGGGCTGTGGTCCTCTTTTATCTACTTCTGCTTATCAAGGTTGATGGGTCATTGGGAGATTACCAGACTCAATTCTCAGGATACCAGCAGTCCAATGCACGGGGCAACTTGAAGCAGCAAAACCCGAGAGATTCAGCAAGATTGTGCTGCGAAGCTCACTGGAACATTTTTCTCTGTGAAGCCAAGTGTCAAAGCAGGACGATCAGCGCAGCAATGACAACAGAGTAAAAATACGTGGACCCAGGGAGACCCTGCAGAGACCGATACTCCAACAAGCACTGTACATGGAGAGGACCTAGACACCCTGTTCAAAGGAAGCCCATTGGTTGATAAGTTTCCAAGTAGGTTCCCTGGTAATGGGAACAGGGGCTGGCTCTGACATGAACTCAGTGGATAGCTCTTTGATCACCTCCCTCTGAAGGGTTGCCAGGCCACCGAGGAAGATAATGCAGCCAACCCTGATGAGACCTGATCAGCTTGGGTCATATAGAAGGGAAGGAGGTCCTCTCCTATCAGGGGACTAGAGAAAGGACATAGGGGGAGAAGACAGAGGGAAAGTGAGACTAGGAGGAGACTAGTGGTTACAGTGGGGATACAAAGTAAATTATTGTAGTAAACAAATATATAAATAAAATTAAATTATAAAAACCTGATGTCTCACTCTGTGCGGGCTTCTATGTATGTCCTCTCCTCAAAGTCTACCCACAGCTGTTCTTAGCTGGCCAAAGTCATGCCCCAAGCATGTAAGGTCACAGCACATTATCACAGTGCCCTCACACAGGTCACCCCGGGCAAAGCATCACATGACAAAACTCAGTCTTCAAGGAAACCGGAAATTTCCACCTCAGAAAGGACAGAAAATACTTAAATAATTACTTACAGAGAGTTGATTAAAATATGGATAATGAGGGAAATTTTGACACAGCACGGAAATTAATAGTGTTCTATTTTGGACATCAGGGGAAAGATGATCTTTGCTGTAACGTATCAATGAAGCTGGCAGGATTTAACTATGTGCTATTATTTTACTAGAGGTTGAACCAGCCAGAGAGAAAATGCCAAGAAAAGATGCAGGATTCGATGAAAAGTATTTTTTTTAATTTTATTTTTTTCTTATCAGTCACATTTTATTAACTCTGTATTCCAGCTGTATCCCGCTCCCTCATTCCCTCCCTCCCTCTCTCCCTCATCACCACCCTGCCCCTTTCCAAGTCCACTGATGGGGGGACCTCTTCCCCATTCATCTGATCCTGTTTTATCAGGTATCTTCAGGACTGGCTGCAAAGCCCCCCTCTGTGGCCTAATAGGACTGCTCCTCCCTTGGGGGGGGTGGGGAGGTCAAAGAGCCAGCCATTGAGTTCCTGTTAGAAATAGTCCTTGTTCTCCTTTCTATGGGAAACCAATTGGTTACTGAGCTACCACAGGCTACATCTGAGCAGAGGTTCTAGAACAGCTGAATTTACCTGGATTTTTGATAAAGGATATGAGGAAAACAGAAATAAGTTGAATACAATAATGTTAACCCTAAAGAAATTAAAACTTAAAAATTTGAAAATATCTGCCTTTTATTATCTTTTTCCTCTATATTCTCCCTCCCTTCCTCTCTCCTTCCCTTTTTCCTTTTCCCCAATTCCCTCCCTCCTATTTCATGGCCATTTCCTCTTCTCTTTTGTTTCAGTTTATTTGAGATTTTTTTTTTTCCTCTGTAATCCAGGGTATCCTAAAACTCTCAGTCGCCATGCCTTTATACCCTTCATGTTCAGATTGATAATTAGTGTCATGCTATCTGGTTCCTGCCCTTTTTTTTTCTTCTTCAAAAAATAAACTAAAACTGTCATCTTTTCTAACCTCTAGAACTATTATAGGCAAATGTTTCTAATTTAGCACTCTGGAATATGATATTTGAGAATTTTTGTTGCTTCAGTCAAAAAGCAGAAACACAATATAAAAATCAATATGCAATGAAATATATACAATGAAGTTTAAATAAAGTTGTATATATCTCCTATGCAACATAAAAACAGCCTTAAAATCAAGGTTGGTAAAAAGCTTAAGAGTTCCAGAAAGATTATTACTGTCATTTGTCAGGTTATTAGTGTGACATACAAGTCTCTGAACATGCTCTGGATACTATATCGATGAAGCTATTTGAGACTATTTGATATAGTCTCCAGACATTCACGAAAAAAATTGCATAATATATATATATATGATTAGACATATCATTAGTAGGCTGATATATATATTATTAGTAGAATATATACTTATATATCATTCATAAGTATAAAAGAAAAATAATAAAGTCCCTTTATAAAGAGAAAGAGACAGAATAAAGAACAAAAACATAAAACAACAACAGCAGCATAAATAGGGCTAGATTTATGAGAAATAGTATTGAGTATTCTACTGAGGAAGTGAGGAACTAGTAAACAAAGTCATATCAAGTTCTAATTGACTAAAACAAATTTCAAATTATCGTGAAACTAATCCACAATATTGAAATCTAGAAATCCTGGGGTCATCCCTACATATTTCTGTGTATAAATCATGTTGAATATATAATTCAAACTCATTCATGACATATTAATGTTGAAAATAAATTCAGGTATGTAAGAATTTAAAATGATTTGTTTTCATCTCCTGTTGTTATGTTATTAATGAGTTAATAAAAATACATGGATAATGAAAAATTGTTACTATGTAATAGTGTAAAACAAACTCATAAAGAACAGCATAGCAATGAGAATAAAACATGATTCAAGAGAAAACCTTATCAGTCTTCAGAGATATGCTAAATGAATCCACGATTAAATATTAGTGAATATTTAAATTTTATTAAATATCATTGTTACTGTGTTCAGTGACTAGCAAATTGTACTGAGGGATGTTAAAAATCATACTGTACATGGGTAAAGACAGAAAAAGTCTTATTTTACTTCTTCCGTATAGTTTGAATTCTATACCAAACACTTATGGGCTAGTATTGTGATCTGTTCAATTTAACTATATCGAAATCTGTTAAAAATCAAAGTTCCACCTTTAAAGTTTTTGCACCATTAAGATCATAATCTACGTAATAGCTGTGATATTCTGAGTTTATTCTGTAGATTAAGAAAAACTTTAATCAAAATAGTCCAAAATTATTTTATGAGATCTCAACACACTATAGTTCAAAAGTATGCATAAAAAGAACAACAAATGCAAATAATCAACATAATATTGAATTAAAACAAAATCATAGGAGAAACAGCACGTAACATTAAGCTGTGCTCTAAAGCCCTACTTTTAAAATTATTGCTGAATTAGCCAAAAAATAAAAACAAAGTTTAGGAAAAATATAGAGTTTGAAACTGATTCCCAAAATAATAGTAATTTACCTTTTAAAATAAAGCAAAGGAACTCAATGAGGGGAGTCATCAAACAATTATATTGGAACAACTGCATACTCACATGCAAAGGAAGAAAACGAAAAAAAAAAAAAAAAACCGCTCTGGATCGTAGCTTCATTTTCACACACAGAAAAACCTACATTCTAGACTTAAATGTATAACAGAAAACTGTAAAACACCTTACATAACATGGGAGTCAATCAAATTAACCTTGCATTTAGTGATAAGAGTTTTAGATGTGACACCAACTTTGTGTGTATTAAACTCAGTAAGTTAGGCTTCTTTGAAGTTTTTTTTTTCTTTGTTTGCACATTAAGTGATTAATTTTAAAAGCAAACCCAAGACTGGAAAAAAGAACTCTGGTAAATGCATATCTAATCAGAGTCTCATATCCCTACATTACAAACAACTGGCAAAAGTCAACAATAAAATAGAAGTCCATTTTTTTCAAAGGCAACCACTATGTTTTGACTAGTTTATGAATTTGCAAAAGCTGCCATAAGAGAGTCCACAAAGTCAGTGACTCAAAATTAAAGTTTAGTTGTTCATATTTCATGGTCTCATACCCATGTTCAAAGTAGTAGGAAATCCACTTCATTCTTGGGATGCTGAGACAGTCTTGCCATGGACTTGACATTAATTGTCACCAGTCTTTGACTTATAGAAGCATTGCCCTACTTTTGCCTTCTACTTTGCTTAACCCACTATTCTTGCCTGTGTTTAACTTTTACCCTTTTAAACTGGAGACAGGAGCCAATGTGAAGGAGGAGTCTACTTTATCAATGACCTCTTCTCAAATATACTTAAATTGTATCTACTAATGATACTTCTCCCAAATAAAGTTTCACACTGAGATACTAGAAGTAAGTACTTTAAAATGTGAACTCTCAGGAGAGCTGATGCAACTCACCACAAATCTTTTATGTTTGCTCTTCATCAAGAAGTGAATTAACAATGAATACCAACACACCCATTCTGGGATGATTGAAAAGTAGTTATTATATTAAGTACTGAAGAGTATGTAGAGCATCAAGACATCCATTATTTACAGTTTGGGAGCAAAATGATGCAGGTGCAATGGAAGACAATTAAATCTTATGACTCTAAGCATGACCCACTACACTAATCTAATATAGGTGCACATTCACACTCATAAACACACCGAAGATAAATGCTTTTTTTTTAATCCTAAAAATCTCTCAATATATGAGGTTGTAGAACATGAGGACTATGATATACTAATCAAATGGAGTGCATTCACATGTCATCGTAAAAATAAGTCACCTAACAAGGCAGAAGCATACATAGAGTGAAATCTAACAAATCTTGCAAACCACCCAAAATACCTAGGATTGAATGATCATTTATAAGTATATAAAAATGAATTGTTGGATCAGAATAATGTTTATACTAAATATAGTGTTTTGTAGGATACAGCTATGGCAGATACATATCATTATACATTATCAACATCCTTAAGTGTTGAACATAAAAAATATAAGTTACTCATAGGATAGTTATTCAAATTCTACAAAAAACAAGCATTTATTTTTATTGTTTTCTTTTTTTATTTTACACTTTATTAAATCTTTACTTATATCCAAATTAGTAAGATTATAGCAAAAGCAATAAAACATGTTACTAAGTTGTGTTGAATTTTTAAGCTTAGTTTTTCATTTTTATACCTTATCTATCTCTGATCACTGCAAAGGCACACAGAATGGGTACACTCCCTTGTTGAAAATTTTGCAACCTGAGGCTTAGATATTTTAATATCTGTCTAAATTTACAGTTATTAATTGAAGATTTATTGTTGGAATCACTCCAAAATGTACCTTTTAACTGTTTTTGCCACTGTGTTCAGTGACTTAATTTTATGGTTTGTATTTTCAATATCACATTCATACATTTGCTTTAGTAAGCAGTAGATTGATTACAACCAGGGTCCTTAGGAAGTTTATAACTGATTACTTTATGTATAAGACACAGGGAATGTTTCCAAACAGTAAATGACATCAAAAGTAATAAATACAAGATAAAAGTGGCAGGTTAATTGGACAATTAATTGATTGACCAGCCTACCAATCTGCACCCGCAGAACATTATCTAAAATTCATGCTGATAGTTCTGTGACTTCAGATTTGCTTATGAAATGTGAGTTTTTGGCTAAATGGAAAATGCAATAAAATAACAGAATTCATGAAAAGATTACTGACTGCTGGGTAAATAAAAAAATTACAGGAGATATGAGGCTGGAATTATGGTGTCAAAAGTAAAAATTACGCATCAGACAGAAAAAAATGAAGTCTATGAGAGTTACTGGAATATAAAACAAAATAAAATCTTTACAGGTCAATACAGGCTATGGCACAATTAGGAAAATTAAGCTGACAATTACACCCGCAAAATCCATTTGTGCCAACCACCAGGAGAATTACATAAACCATATTATATTGTGGCATGAAGGACAACTTGGAATTTCACCACTCTTCCTCCCAGAACAGAAAAACAAGAAGAGTGATTATATAGTGTCACATAGAATAGTTAACTTTTATTGCATACATTTTTTCGAAGCTTCTGAGATATTTTTAAAGTTTAGCTAAAAAAAAAAATCAATTTTATCTCCCTGTAGTCTTGCTGTCAAGGTCTAGGTTTGTTAGAATTTGAGGACAACCTTAAAACCTTAATCAGGTATATGGATGACATCTACATATTTCAGTTACATGTGAAGTTTTTTAAGTAAATGTTATTGTGTTTCATTTGAAAACAGTTTTAAAAGCCAGATCTATTTTATAAATTTTTATTTTATAAATTTAATTTTGTATACAATTTTTAATGTCAATTAAATTCTAAGCATGGAACTCCATGTTAGACCTTTCTTTATACATTAAAAATTTTTTTTTCACACCCCGTGTACTCCAGTTCTGCTCATCTTCCTGTCTCTTTGTAGCTGAACTCAGCCTTTGTAAGATTCTCCCACAAAATTAAAAAAAGGACAAGAAAAGAAAAAAAAAACAGAACAGTTCTCAATTATCTGAGAAACTGCCATATTAATTTATAAAGTGCTTGTGTAAGTTTGCAATCCCACCAACAATGGAGGAGTTTACTCTTTGCTCCAAATTCTTACCTGAAGTGCTGTCACTTCAGCTTTTGGTGCTAGCCATTCTGATGGGTGTAAGATAGAATCTCAGAGTCATTTTGACTTGCAGTGTCCTGATTACTAAGGACATTGAGCATTTCTTTAATTATTACTCTTCCTTCAAAGTCAGTTGAGAATTCTCTCCTTAGCTTTGCATACCATTTTTAATTTGGTTATTTTGGTTTTTGGTGTTTAATTTCTTAACTTCTCAATATATTTTGGATGTTAGCCCTGTGTCAGATGTAGGGTAGGTGAAGATATTTTC
Organism: Meriones unguiculatus; assembly: GCF_030254825.1. Classification (NCBI taxonomy): domain Eukaryota; kingdom Metazoa; phylum Chordata; class Mammalia; order Rodentia; family Muridae; genus Meriones; species Meriones unguiculatus. The sequence goes on from NC_083360.1 coordinate 6,282,848, forward strand.
TCATTCTGTAAGCTGTTGTTTTCTCTTATTGATGTTGTCCTTTGCCTTACAGAAGCATTAATGGATAGTTGTACCTCAAGACCCAGATATACCACTCCTGGGCATATAGCAAAAAGACTTTCCACCATACCACAAGGACATTTGCTCAACTATGTTCAGAGTAGCTTATTTCATAATAGCCAGAAACTAGGAACAACCTAGATTTCCCTCAACCAAAGAATGGATAAAGAAAATGTGACACATTTACAGGATGGAATACTATTCAGCTATTAAATGCAAGGAAATAATATATTCTGCAGGCAAATGGGTGGAACTAGAAGACCATTCTGAGTGAGGTAACACAGAACCAGAAAGTCACACACTTATATGAAGCAGATTTTACTCATATAGTACAGGATAGGCATACTATAATACATACTTCATACACAGACCTAAAGATGCTAAATAACAAGGAAGACCCTAGGAAGGATGCTTTATTCTCATTCAAAAGGGCTAACAGAATTTAACCAGAAGGAGGTGAAGAGAAGGAACAGGATGAGAGACTACCACAGATGTCCCCTGAAAGACAGCACCAAGCAGGGGATTGAATTAGATGCTAAGACTCACAGCTACACTTTGGGCAGAGCTCAGGGAGTCCTAGGAAAGAGTGGGGGAATAGAAGGACCCGAAAAGGACAGGAGCTCTATCAAAGTATCAACAGAGCCAACAAATCTGGGCCCGTGGGGGAATGCAGAGACTGATGCACTAAGGACCAAAGATATAGAGGACCTAGACTGCCTGCTCAGATGTAGCCAACAGGAAGCTCAGTCTCCATGTGGATCCCTTAGCAGGGGAGCAGGGGCTGTCTCTGACATGGACTCTTTTGCCTGCTCTTTGATCACTTCCCTCAAGTGGGGGCAGGAGCCTTGCAGGCTCCAGAGGAAGAGGATGCAGGCAGTCCTAATGAAAACTGATAGGCTAAGGTCAGATGGTAGAGGAGAAAGTCTCCCCCTTGCTGAGGAATAGGGAAGGGGTATGGGGAGGAAGAGGAAGGGAGGGTGGGACCAACAGGAGATAAGGGGAGGGGCTACAATTGGGATGTAAAAATGAATAAATTATCAAAAATAAAAATTTTAAAAGGGGAAAAACAAAAGGAATATGTAAGTCACAGGAAAATGGAAGAAACTAGAAAATATCTTGAATGAGGTAACCTAGACGCAGAAATACATGTATGGCATGCACTTGTATAAGCGGATATTAGCCACAAAGAACAGGGTAACAATCCACAGACCCAAAGAAGCTAAGTAACAATAAGGCCCCAAGGAAAGATGCTTGACTCTCACTCAGAAGGGGAAATAAAATAGACCTCTGAAGTAGATGGAGGGAGGGAACTGGCTGGGAGTAGGATGGGGGGTAAATGGGAGTGGGGATTGGGTGTTGGGAGAGAGAGCAGGAGGGGGTAAGAGGACCAGTAGAGAGAGCCGTAATCAGTCGGGGGGGGAGGTCTTGTCATCTCCAGAATGGGGAAGTCTATGGGGTAAGCCTAGCTGAGACTCCTAGCAGCCTGGGACATGGTGTCCAAAGTTGCCACCTCCAGTATCCAGGTGAGTTTTCCACTGGAGGGAGGGGGACACCAACACACCCACAAAACCTTTCACCCAAAATTTGTCCTGCCTACAAAAAGTGTAGAGATGAGAATGGAGCAGAGATCGAGAGAATGGCCAACTAGTGACTGCCCCAAATAGAGACCCACCCCATGGGAGAGAACCAACCCCTGACACTGTTAATTATACTCTTCTATGCTTGCAGACAGAAGCCTACCTAACTATCTTCTGAGAGGCTCTATGTAGAAGTTGATAGACAGATGCAGAGACCCAGAGCCAAACAAGAGGCAGAGCTCGGTAGTTTAGTGGAAGAGTGGAAGGAGAGAGTTGGAGGGGGTCAAGGACACCACAGGAAAACTTATAGAGTAAACTAATCTGGGCCTATGGTGGCTCATAGAGACAGAACCACTAACCAAAGAGCATGTATTAGCTGGACCTAGACCCCTATACATGCATAATAGCAGATGTGCAGCTTGTTCTTCATGTGGGCTCCCCAACCATTAGAGCGGGGGCTGTCTCTGACTCTTTTGCCTGCCATTGTATTCCTATCCCATGGCTGGGCTCCTTTGTCTGGCCTCAGTGGGAGAAGATTTGCTTAGTTCTGCTATGACCTGATGAGCCAGGATGTGTTGGTAACCATGGGGGGAGGGACCTCTCCATTGAGGAGAAGGGGAAGGACAATAGGGGTAAGGGGATGTGAGGGTGGGAATTGGAGGGGAGAAAGGATGAGCCATGATCAAGTTGTAAAGTGCTTAAAAATACAATCAAATAAATAAATAAATTAATAAAATCTTGACTGGAAACTGTAGTGTTTACTGGAGAGTATCCATTGCAATGAATCATTCGTCTGCTTGGAGGCATTTTGGCTTCTCTTACACTATCTGAACTGCATACTTACCATGACTCCTCTCAGATACCATGTTGTTGCCCTGTGTCATGGAGATCCTGCAGCTTAGGATCTTCAGGACTGGCCCTTCATGCTCTCCGATTACAGATCATGCAGATGGTGGGTAGGTCAGCTCAAAGCTCTGTACCTGGGCCTGGGAAGTAGCTGGGTTTATCAGCCTGCCAGCTCTCCTATGCCTGGTCCACCCGGGCGGGCTCTCCAGCACTGCCCTGCTAGCTTATCCACTGTTGTGGCCAGTAAGGGGCTGAGCCACCTCAACCATAACCCTTGCAACCAGGGCCAGCTTTAGTGAGTTGCAAGATGCAGGCCTGCTTTCCTGAGTGCTGCAGCCAGTGATGGACAGGGCCAGTTCTTCCACTCTCAAGATCCCAGGGTCATTTCACCCACATGCCATAGATAGCAGGGCAGGAGATGCACTCCACCTGGACCACACCACAGCATGACAGACAAAGGAAAGGGCTCCCATGCCCATGCCTGCTGGCCAGTTCACTCACTCCCTTACCCTCTATGAGTCAGTTCTTCTGGGCTGCCCAGGAGAGTGATAGGGCCAGCTCAGCACAGTGCTTCAGGCAGAAGTCCAGACCACGGACATCCACATGGGCTTTCATAGTAACACAGGCCTGGGGCATTAACAGACTCCGGCTATAACAGGACCACAGACTCAGACATAGCCCCCAGCAGCAGTCTGGCCCTGCATGTCCCCATGGCCCCTGGTGGCAGCACAGGACACTCAGATCAGCATGTCCCCTTTCAGCAGCATGACCCTCAGGTTCCCCATGGAGCACAGACATCTGCTTGGCCTTCGTTGATAACTCAGGCCACAGATGCAGCAGGGCCACATACCCAGGCATCATTGCCCCTTTTTATGGTTTTTAACATTTTTTTTTCATCCACACTTCAGGTGAAAATTTGTATATAATCTGCACAATTTTGATTATGTAGTGTTTGTTTGAAACAACCCACAGTTACTGCCTAATTTCATGTTCAAGTAAGGCACAAAGATGTTCTGTCATTTAAAAAAATACATACATTACATGTAGGTTTGTTAAATCTGTCATTTGATAAGTGAAATGTTCAATAAACTGTGAGTCTCTCAGTGACGTTTTGAGTTGTTTCGGCTTCTGTTTTGATTTGTTTTTAACAAAAAGTATTTCATTAAATGAAATTTTATTTACATATGTTAGAAACTTAAAAGTTATAAAAGTGCATACGTGAAAGCATACCACAGATTTTAATATTTATAATTTGGTTTGTGTAAAGCAAATATACTTATAAATGCATCATCTATTTGCACTACTGTTGATATTAAAGCATTTTTCTATAACACATGTAAAATTTTTACTAGTATTTTGAGACAAAATAACAGCCTATTTAAGGATGTAGAATAAACTTCACTTCAGACACAATATGTCTGGACCAGAAAAGAAACATGCTACTATGTTGGTTATATAATTATTGTAACTAACACGGCTTCTTGGTTATCAAATAGAGGCTCTTACTTTTTTTTTTTCTTCAGTCATTGTCAGAACCATTTGGAGGTGAAAAAAACAATGCATCACTGAAAATATGTCCGAATGCCCTAAGACGGTACACGCCATACATCATCACATGGAACTGATGAGGGGTCAGTCCACTGAAAGTGATGGCCACATCGGAGCAGCACCCTTCTACTATCTTGCTTGGGGAGGCAGTCATTGCCTCTTTAATAAGCATCCTAATCGTTTTCGTATTAAATAGGTTTTTTCCTTCGGCATCTTCAGCGTTTTCCGCAAACACTCCCTCATGTTTCAGGCAGACTGCCAGCAGCTCATCCTCAGTGAACTTCCAAATGACTGTTCTCTCTTCGGGACACCCGACAGGGTCGGTGAAAAGGCGGCTGAGTCTTTTCATTGATTCTATACTTAAGACAATCCCTCCCTCCACACTCACATATTCAAGCTTTCCGGAATGTTCAGTGTGACCCAGATAGAAAGGTTGGGATGAATCTTTTTTTAACAGAAAGTACTTTAAGTTTTCGATAACCGCAAACGTGGAAGGATACGCGAGAAAGAACCAGTTATATCGGTCCTTGTAGTTATCAAAGGCGTAGACATAAGCTTTTTTCATCAGCCACCAGTCTTCCTCCCCCAAAGTAACTGACTCAAATACTTTAACACGTTCGGAACTGAAGAACTCTGCTTTGTCACAGTGTTTGATCCAGGTCTCATTCACTGCGGCCAACAGACGCAAATATTTGGGTGTGAGAAGAACGATACAGTACACACGGGAGCTGCTATTGGCCTCTGACATTTTCAAGGCATCTTCCTTGTGAGGAGCTTGCAGGTGGTGATGCTTGTGGTGGTTATTCCCCGCGGTGCTACCAACCCTAAGGTGTCCCAGCGTCGTGATCAAGGCACAGACGACACTTCCCAGCACCGCACCCTTCAAAAACGAGCTGCACTCCGAAAGCATGTTTCTGAGTCTCAGTGTCTCTGTGGCAGAAAATGCCATAGATGGAGGCAGTGCTCCCTCCTTGGTTCTCCTGGAAGGAGACAGCTACATAGGCAGCTGGGGACTTAACGGTACAGGGAGCCTGAATGGACAAAAGAGTTCTGCTACCGCCCCCCTGCAGCAGCCCTCCTCTGATTTGAATACCAAAAGGACCGTTGAAAACTATCAGACTGCCCAATCCCTTTGGCCCTAGAAAATAATCATAGCTGCGCTGTTTACTCACCAGTACATAACTATAAACAAAATAAAACTTGAATCTCAGCTGTTGGGAGTTCAGCTTTAAGAAGTCTTGTTATTTGCCTAAAAATGACTAACAAAATTATAGGGTAGGAGCTCTGGTAAAGAGATGTATACATAGTCAGCAGCCATGGCTTCAGGGCCACTGACATAAGCTTCGCCATAGGTTTTTGGTTTTTTCTTTTCTTTTCTTGTTTAATTCTGTTCACAGATGTTTAAGAAAAGAAGAAGAAGAAGAAGAAGAAGAAGAAGAAGAAGAAGAAGAAGAAGAAGAAGAAGAAGAAGAAGAAGGAAACTATAAATAGAAACCAGAAGCAAGAGATTCAATGGATTTCTGCAAAATCAGAATTACATATCTATACTCAAAAGGATTGAGAAAGGTGTGTGTGTGTGTATGTGTGTGTGTGTGTGTGTGCGCATACACACATGCAAAAACTTAATAGTGTGTGTGCTAAATAGTGAGATTTTGCTTTAAGCCTTTCTTTCTTATTTCCCTTTTCATCATTAAGCTTGTCAAGCCCCTTTTGTATATTCTAGGCACCTGTTCTGACATTGGAATAGATATGATTTTGCAAGTAGCATGATTCTTAACATTCTCCTAGTTTCCTGATGAAAGTTTGCCTTGAACTTCCATGATTATATGAACTATTCTGACTCTTTCCCATTTGTATTGATTCCATATTAGTACATTGAACACATAATAGTATATTAAACACAGATGTACACAGGCTTATGTGTGGCTATGGATGCTCATGTTTATATTTCTTCTGTTATAAACTACAGATAATTGATTGTTTTATTATGGGGGTATCTAATATTTAGTTAAGTATTCTTTATTGTAGCTTTAATAATTTAGTTTGTATTACTAACCATCAATGCCTAAGTGTTCATTTAATTAAATACAATATAAAAAACATGTAACCTTAGTCATGACATTAACCTTATTAAATATGTTTTGAAAGAATTTCTCTCTTTTTAATAAAAATTGGAATTTTGTTTTGAAGTGTTACTGGGAGTAGTCTAATATATTAGAACTGATTATGTGTCTCAAACAAAAAGTGTTAAATATCATTTCAACTAAAACATTGAGATTTTAAATAGAAAATGATTAAGCAAGACACCATACAATTAGTGGGTTGTGAATCAATATTCCATTTGTCATTACACAGAAGAACAGAAGGTAGTTTGGAAGATGTAATAATGACAAATTCATAGCCACTAAAGTTATAACCTAGTTGTTCTCTGAAGAACAACTAAACATGTTTTTAAGATTTCTGATTTTCTGGCTTCTTCTCACAAAATTTGCAAATACTTGATGAAGCCCTTCAAAATGAACTGAAAAAATGTCAACATCATGTGTTTGAAATCACATTTTGATACCTACTTTATGGTATGACATTTATTTTTTTTTCTTTCCTGTCCATCTCACACACGTGGACTGCCTGTATGCCTGCCCCATCGTGTTTTACCTGAAGGGCACACAGTGGCTCATTTGCATTGAAGGAGAAGAAAAGTTTTAAACCTGTGTAATGCTGTGCATAAACAAGCAAACAAATAAACAACTACCGTGACAACAAAGTCTGTGAGCTTCGTTAATAGCAACATATAGAAATTCATTTTTTAGCTACATTCCCTGGGAAGAAAATCCCAGACTCTTAAAATTCAAGGCCATTTCTCTTCTTATAGCTAGCAAAATAGTTTAGTTTTAAAGACATGTAGCCACACACCAGTAAATTTTCTGTGTTTTTCTTTCACCTCTAATCAAATTGAAATACAATTATATATCAAGTCTCATCAGAACTGGTTGCATTTTCTTCCTCTGTGCCCTAGCAAGGCTTTACCCCTCCCCCCCAGGGGAAGGTGATCAGAGAGGCTGCCACTGAGTTCATGTCAGAGAAAGTACCTGCTTCCCTTACTAGGGAACCCACTTGGAGACTGAGTCTATGGTCTACATCCTAGGGTCAGATAGAAGAGGAGGAAGACTTCCACTATCAGTGGACTCCAGGAGGGGCATAGGGGAAGAAGAGTGAGGGAGGGTGAAATTGGGAGGAGATGAGGGAGGGGCCATAGCCAGGAATCAAATTTAATAAATTGTAATAAATGATAATAATAACTAAAAATAAAAAAGAGATAAAACTCTAAAAAATACAATTATATATCTAACTTTCACTACATGGGTTATTGAATTGCTCTCTGTTGATTAGGCGTTTAATATGAAATGAAGAGACTTTGAACCATGTGTGGGTAACAAACCCATAATCCCAACTGTGAGAAGACTGAGGACGAAGGTGTGAGCTTCCAGCCTGTTCTATAGAGGAAGGCTTCTCTCAAAACAAACAAACAAAAACACCAGCAGATTTAAAGAGACCCATTTGGTTTTGCCAGTATGTATATGTGATGTATGTGTTTGCGTGCATGCCTGTGAGTATCTGTGAGTTGTTTAGAGGCCTGAGACATGTTATTTGAGTTCTTCATTGTCACTACAGTTTATAAATTGATGATGGAGCTCTCACTTGAAACCAGATTTCACAACTCAGCCAATCTTATTACTCATCTTGGTATGAGATTGGGTGTCAGTTCCCTACACCTGGGATTAAAAGAAGACCATCACGAAGCTTGAATGATCACATGAGTGTGGGACATATTACCTCGGGTCCTCTGTCTTGTGCCAAAGATGCTCTATCTACTGAGCCATCTTCCCAGCCCAAGACATACCTGTAAAGAGATAAAAATGTGATCGTTTAATGAAAGACTGTGATTTAAGCAAATTATTCTGAGTAATAATTGCTTTCAACAACAATATGACTTGAAATTCCTGTGACACAGAAAATAAGGCTTCTTCTGATTGAATGTTTAAATATTCTCTTATAGTTTATATTTCAATTTTACTTTGATAACATCTCTCCTTGAGAGTAAACTTCTTTTGCACTCACTTTTCCATTCTGATTTTTTTATTACAGATCTAAAATTTTTCATTAGCTTTTCTTTTCTTTTTTATTTTATGTACACGAGTGCTCTATCTGCATGTACACCAACCAGCATGTCAGAAAAGAGCGCTAGGTCTCATTATAGATGGTTGTGAGCCATCATGTGGTTGCCGGGACTTGAACTCATGAACTCTGGAAGAACAGTCCATGCTCTTATTCTCTGAGGCATCTCTTCAGCCCTGGTTAGCTTTTCTTATTGTAATTACTGTAATATTTATTTTCTACATATTGTACTTTTACCATTTGTCAGTTTGGTAACCCTCATGTCCCTTCTGTCTTGACCTTCTTTACAATTAAACAATTGTAATTCATATTGTTGTATTAACATTTGTTGTTTTCCCTTCATCAGATTTTACATACGTATTTTAAATGTGTTATTTACTTGTGGCTGCTCTAAAGCCTATATTTTTTTGATTAATTGAAATATAATCTGAAATATTTTACCCAGATTTGAAGACAAAGAAAGAAATATGAAAACCAAGGCTGCACACTCTTCTCACCTTCTGCATTATTTTTGCATATTCAACACCCTATTACGTATATATGCATATATATTTATTTGGAATTTATTCATTTTATATCCCAATTGTAACCTCCTCGTTTACCTCCTCCCAATTCCACCCTCCCTCCCTCTTCCCCTCTATCTTCTTCCCCTAGTCCACTGAAAAGGAGAGTTCTCCCTCCCTGCCATCTGCCCCTAGCTTATCAAGTGTCATAAGGACTGCCTAGAGCCTCTTCCTCTGTGGCCTGACAAGACCACAGCATCAGGGGCAAGTGATCAAATAGCATGCAATAGAGTTCATGGCAGAGGCAGCCCCTGCTCCCCTTACTCGGAGACCAACATGGAGACTGAGCTATCTAAGGGCTACATCTGAGCAGAGGATCTTGGTCCTCTATGCATGAAGGTTGGTTGGTGCATCAGTCTCTGCAGGGCCTCTGGGCTCAGATATTTTAGCTTTGTTGGTCTCCTCCTGGAGCTCATGTCCCCTGTGTCCTTCTGTTTCCCCCTTATTCCATAAGACTCCCTGCACTCTGCCCAAAGTTTGGCTATGAGTCTGAGCATCTGCTTCAATACTCTGTTGGATGGAGTCTTTCAGAGGACCTTTATGGTAAGCTCCAGTGCTATGTGTTCTGCTATTTTCATCACTGTATGATTGACTTAATTATGTCGAGTGGTTCAGTCCTACACTGATCAATGCTGAACCCACTTGCTAGATAAGATGAACAGCCCAGACTTTCACTTCCAGTCAACATGGTACTGTTCCAGTTTTCATTCCACACACATTTCAAAGTTTCCAGAATGGTATCTCTGCATATGATAAAGTTGGAAAGTCTTATCGGTCTCTATGAACTGGTTCCAGACTATGACTATCATCATCCTTTCTTTTAAGTGGAGACTGTCATATTGTAAAACACTTTGTGATAACTTATTCTATGAAAAAAATTGGACAGAAAGAAAATCAACAAAACATAGTATGGGCAGAGACTTTGCAGTGGGAATACATCCAAAGCTGCTTGTTTTCCATCTGAGGAATAAAAAGAGAAGACGGTAGAATCAGACGAACCTGAATTGGGTAGGTGAGTATAGGACAAGTAATTTTTTGTTTGGAAGAGAATTTTTTCAAGCACAGTTACCTAATATTTAATCATACTCATTTACATAAATGACTTTCTTTGAAATATTCAAGCTGTTGTTATTATTCACTCCATTAAATCATATGACTTACAGTCCTGAATTATTTCCTTTGTGCACTTCGATACATAAAATGATGATTTCCTAAGATATCTTAAATGTAACCTTTAATGTATTGCATTTACTGGTAATTACACATTTTTCATAGTGATAAAATGTAAAACTGTATTTTATACTATTGCTAAAATTTACAGTTGTTTACACTGGAGAAACTGACTTCAGAAGATTTCAGAGAGGAAAACAATTGATATTTTAGTGGCTTATTAATCAATCAATCTTTATACTTCACCATCAAATAGAAGCTAGTATTCTAAAGTCTTCCTTGAAATATCTTTACTTGGTCTTATTATTGAGGTTAAATATAGTATTTATAAAATGTTTTTCTGGATGTAAAAATTATCTGATAAAGTAATTGAGAGGGGTTTTAACTTGACTTTAGGATATCCAAATTATTGCCATGGTTTATTCCCACATGGTGAAGAATTCATGGTATTTGAACATTGAGGTGCCTAGTCAATGTACGGAGAAAGACAGAAAATACAGAGAAAGGAAAAATACTCCTTATATATTGTTGTGACTTGGAAATATTCTCATAGGCTTGTACATTCAAACAACTTGTACCTAGTCAGTGATACCATTTGGATCTTCATTCCTAAGTTAAACTTCTCTTAAAGCATTCAACTATATCCAGAGTTGAGTCCCCTGAAAGATTTTAAATTCCAGTGAAGTTAACAATGAAGATTAACCACTTTAGCTATTGATTATTTTGTTATTAGAATTGTTAAACCCTCAGATATCTCTGTCACATGTTCTACTGCTCTTCAAATTTTTGAGCTGGTCCTCTGCTCTAGGAATCTAGAAATAATTCCTGCGGACACACACACATCATCTCTGCTTCTAGAACTGAGTGTCATAGGCTAAGTAGTTTAAACCAAGTTTAGTCACCTGCATATTTAGAGGCTGGTAGTGTATTCTTAGTGTTTGTGTGGTAGCTCCTCCTGCATGAAGACAGCTACCTTATTTGTTTTCACATGTCTGATCTCATGCAGACCCTCTGTAGCTATGCTCCTTCTCTTTAATGGACTCTACATCCCTTGGATTCCACCCCTTCCTTATGAACTCATTTGTTCTTAGCTATCTCCTTAAGGACTCTATTTCCAAATTCAGTCAACACTGGAGGTTATGGCTTTGACCTCTAATTTAGGGAAGACACAATTGGTCTATTATAGGTACCCTTATCTCCTATTATAAAACCACCTGGTTGGGAAAGGCACAGTGCAGACCACAATAGAACCTTATATCTCTTTCATTACTTGAAACTCCTTTATTCTTATGGGTGTAACAGTGGTACTATTTTATAAAATGAACAATTTAATTCACATATTACCAGGTCTCTTTATTCAGTTACCTTTGACTAACTGATGTTCTGTCTCCCAACTGAAACTGATATACACACCATTGAACTAATATTGACGTTGGCACTCTACCATGGCTTGAGAAGGTTGACAGAACCTTAATAGACATAAAGTGCAATTATGCTTGTCCTTTGACCCTTTCATAATTGCTGTGAGAACTTGGAGCTTTCTTGAAGTAGTTGTCCATTAAGCTTGATGCCTAAAATAATAGACTATAGAACCCTAGAGTCTGCAAGTCCAGGTCTTGACAAGATGAGAAAACAGACCTGCGAGAATAAATCACAATTATACAGTTAAAGTAGAGGTTCATTTATACTTATAGCTATAATCTACTGGCACAATAACTTTTTGTGTAATTTTTCCTAGTATCTGCTCTATGTCAATATTCTCTCTCATGTAAGACATTGAAATCAGATAAAGAGGACAAAGTCCATATCTCTCAAACTGTGATTAACTAATTGACCAGGTGGTATGTCATTAATTACTGATAAATATCTATGGATAAATGCACATTATTATCACTGGTATGTATATTTCCCATTAAACATGTAGACTAATAGCTGTATGTACACACTCACACATATGCCAGGAAATATTCATTTTCATTTAAAAATTTTTCATATAGTCACTTCCAAATGATTGTTATATTTGGTTAAGTTAGTTGCTCTTTATGCTCCTTGTAGACTCTTGTAACCTGATAAACATTTTACCCTTATGACCTCACAGGCAACAATCTACGACTATTGCTTCTTCGTGTGGCATGCCTGTAAAGAAACACCACATTGTCCATGCCACATTCTCTTGAACTTTTAGCAGTAATTTGATGCTCTCAGACTACTGATACAGTGACTTCCAAATAGTTTGGGTAGGTGACCTTGCAAAAATACAGAAATAGCGCATTTTGAACAGAGAATCTTTGGAGCTGCCTCCTTTTGAAGGACTTCTTTTGAAAACGTTTTCAGAGTTCACATCCTGGGGCCTTTGACTAATGAAGTCTAAGAAATCTGTGAAATTCCACCAAAGCAGGAACTGGTTTCTCCTATGAAAAGTCCTACAATTCTCCTTAATGACATCAGTATCTTTTACTTTTGTGACTCTCGTCTGTAATTTCTAAGTCAAATCTATTTCTTCAACAGAATTTGTTCCTTTCTCTGTCCCTAATATTACTTGCCCTCCTAGTTAGAAACATCCAGCAATAACCATGCCCAGGGGTAAAACTTTGCTGATTTGAAATTTTTCATATGAAATTATACGTTTTAAAGATTTTTTTCTACTTCAGGTGTATGAGTATTTCAATGTGCGCGCACGCACGTGTGTGTGTGTGTGTGTGTGTGTGTGGGTGGGTGGGTGGGTGGGTGGGTGGGTGGGTGGGTGTACCATGGATGTCAAAAGAAGGTATAAAATGTTTTGGAACTAGAGTTATTAGAAGTATAAAAGCACCTGTGTTCTTCATGGGGGCTGAACTGGTGTTTTCCATAAAGGCAATAGGAATTCTCCCCTGTTCCAGCACAAGTGAATTACTTTTGGATTCAGTTTCATTAGAATATTTAGGACACAGGTAGAACAGAAAAATCATTTGGTAGATATGATATAGAGACGACTGGACGTTGCTTTTTGTCCACTTCCTAACAGAATCCTTGTTTCTACCTTCAACCTCTTGGGTAGTCTTTATGTCTATGTTTATACTGGAATAGTCTGAGATGTTACCATGACTTCTCAATCTCCCCCTCTCTGGTTTACTTTTTAATTTTATCTTTCTTTTATAGAAAATAAGATTTTCTTTTTCATACAGTATGTTCTGATTCTGGTTTCTTCTTCTCTAGCGTCTCTAAAAATCCCCCACATCTCCTCCCCTCCCATCTTAATACGTATCCTTTCTTTCTCTGTATCATCAGAAAACAAAAAGGCATCAAAATTACAATAAAATAAGATAAATAAAAAAACACATAAACCAGAAGAGGACAAAACAAACAAGCAGAAGAAAAATTACCAGAAAAACGATAAGAATTCAGATACATATGTATTTGCATACATATAAATGGCATAAAAACATAAAAATCAGAAAGCATACTGAACAGCTATACACACAAATGACTGTAATGGGGGAGGAGCCCTGACAAAACATTATGAGACAAACGAACTCCTAAATGCTATTAAGTTCCTTTTGTGTTACCTATCTACTTTTGGAAATGTGGTCTTCCCTTCAGAGTGGCTTGTATACTGATGGAGAAACTCCATCAATAAAATTAATTTTTCACTTGGGAATGGCTATCAGTTGGATATGACTACAGGTTAGAAATGGATGTTTGCATCCACTGCCCCTCTCAGTGCTGTGACCTCATTTGTCCCCGACCTATGCAGTTCATGCAGTCACAGCTTTTAGTGTTCATACGTTGATTGGTCCTGTTACCTTCAGGAATCTGCTTTGCTGTCCTGCATCCACTCTGGCTCTTACAATCTTTCTTCCTTCTCTTCTACAGGGTTCCCAGAGGACTGAGGGAAAAGGATTGATGGCATCCCATTTAGGGCTGAGTGTTCCCAGGCTTCAACTCTCTATATATTTTCTGGCTGTGGATCTCTGTATTTGTTCCCATGTACTCTAGGAAGAAGCTTCTCTGATGATGTTTGAGAAAAACACTGATCGACAAGCACAGCAGAATGTTTTTAGGAATCATTTACTGAAATGCTTCTTTAACAGAACAGTACTGTTTGGTTTTCCCCAAGGTCTATGGCCTTCCTAATTTCAGGATAGGTGAGATAACTGAAGCCTGCAGGGAAATTACAAATTCAAATCATAATTATAGATTCTCCCCCTCCCTTTTTTCTCTGTCATTTTAGTCAATTTAGTCATTCACCTCCCCACTGTCCAAAAGTATTTAGAAGTTAAAAGAAAATTATAAGAAGTTTTCATAGTGAATGTCTGCTTTCTTTTCCTCAGTTTTCAGAGCAAATGTTGTGTTTTATTAGTTTTTTTTTTTTTTGGTGTGTGTGTGTGTGTGTGTGTGTGTGTGTGTGTGTGTGTAATATGCTTAAATGGGTTTTCAATGTTTTTTTTTTCTTTTTTTAGTTTTTTATTACTTTTTTTATTAATTACAATTTATTCTCTTCGTATTCCAGCTGTAGCCTCTCCCTCGTCCCCTTCCAATACTATCCTTCCTTCTTCTTCTCCTCCCATGCCAGTCCCCAAGTCCACTGATAGGGGAGGACTGACCTTAGCTTACCAGCTCTCATCAGGACTGGCTGCATTGTCCTCCTCTGTGGCCTGTTCCCCCTCAGTGGGAGATGATCATAGAGTCTGCCACCGAGTTCATGTCAGAGACAGCCTCTGTTCCCACTACTATGGTACCCACTTGGACACTGAACTGCCATGGGCTACATCTGAGCAGGTTATCTCCATGAATGGTCCTTGGTTGGAGTATCAGTCTCAGAAAAGACCCCTGTACTCAGATTTTTGGTTCTGTTGCTCTCATTTTGGAGCTCCTGTCCCCTCCAGGTCTGTCTTTCTCCCCCTTCTTTCATAGGATTCCCTGCACTCTGCCCAAAGTTTGGCTATGAGTCTCAGCATCTACTTCAATACCCTGCTGAGAAGAGTCTTTCAGAGGCCCTCTGTAGTAGGCTATTGCATCCATAATCACATAGATAAAATAATGAAATGATAGTAATAAATAAGAAATTTGGATTTGGCTTTGGAAATTAGGAAAGGGAATTATTCATCCTTGAAAGAATCTGAGTTGCTGGAATCTTGACAGGAACAAATCTTGCTAAGTTTGTCCACAGTCACAACTTTGTTATCATGAACAACTGATTTCTGACAAGTAGCTATCAGTCCCTGACACTTAAATTGAGGAAACTGGAACTGAGCACCTTAAGAAATGTACTCAGGCATCTGACGCTTGGTACATTGTTTATGATTAGTTCCAAATAGTTGCTTACATATTTCATATCTATGATAAAAATCTGATTTAAGAGCCTTTACATAGTTTAAATAAAAACATATATGAATAGTAAGCACTTTATAACTTTCAACACTTGCGCATTGGCTTTCGGTACTCTGTAATCACAGGCCTGAGTAACATTCAGCGTGTAAAGACGTTATTAAAGCTCATCTCTGCTGTACCAACATGGAAGAGGTACTGAAAACAAAAGGTTGACCTATCGTTTTAGCATTCAGCTGTCTTCCTCTTTTGATAAATAAGCTTAAATCTAGGGAGATAAATTCAACTAATTTCACTGTGGCCTACAGCCTTGAAAGTATACAGAAGATGTGAAATGCTTCACCATCACATAAAAGCATACTCTTGCTATTTCTCTATAATGGAGCGGGAGAGTGGCAACACTACTCGTGAGGCAATCCCTGACCTACTTCAACGCTTACTTTTTATCCTGCTGAGAGAATTATTCAACTAGGTTAAATACTAAATAGCTACCACTGGGTTCTGCACGCACACAAGGAAACTTCAATGAAATTATCACACCCCACAATGGAAGTAGAGGTAAGCAGATCTCTGAGTTGGAAGCCTGTCTGTTCTACAAAGCAAGTTCCAGGATAGCCATGGCTTTTGCACAGAGAAACCATGTCTAGAAAAAAAACAGTAAATAGATGGGGTGGGAGTGGGGGTCAGAATGGGGAGAACGACAGAGACAGAGAGAGACAGAGGGAGACAGAGAATGCTAAGAAGAGAGAAAGAACGCCAGACAATTTACTCTGAGAAACATGCAATGTAGATGCAACAATCAGGGAAACAAAGGAATTAGAACTCTAATTGACTCGACTGAAATCACCTACTAAGCCACACAAAAAATAAGGATTAACGAGGTACTAGAAAAGTCAATATAAGATTGTAATGAAAATTAAAAATAAAACTAAATCAATGCAATAATTTACATAGTATAAGTGGAAAAAATTATGTGATCTTGCACCAAATGATGTCTTCTGAATTTAAGCATGGTTCCACTTTTGAGTTTACTGTTTGCTATAATTAAGATGTCATCCAGTGGCTGTTGACATTTTTGTCTTTTGTTTTGATCAGATAATTTGCTTTCAGTTTTTTTCACTGTTAAGTGCTTTCTTTTCCTTTTTACTTTATAAATATATTTTCTACATCATGTTAAATTTGAAAGTTATTATTAATGATAATACAATATATTATAATTTTCTTGTCACATGACAATAAAAAATGTGGTTTCTATCTTTACCAAAAATCAGACCTTACAATCCCTCATGCATACGTGAACAATTAAAAGCTACAGTTGAACCATAAATACCACTGTACTTAAAAAACAAGTTCAAAACCTACAAACAGCAAACTCATCCCAATTCATATTAAAAATGTGTATAAACTCATGCTTTTCCTGATTCCATGCTGTCTCTTTAACCTTCTCTGTTTCTGTGGCTGTTACTATTCTTTTCATTAACTAAAGACTTTCTAAAGCTTCACTAAGTTTAGCCTGTTTTTTTTTTTTTTTTTTTTTTCTGTGAAGGAGTTAATTGCTAATTTGATTTCTTCTGAGAGAAATGAAACACCCACTCCCTATCCATCTTCTGAAGTAAGCATGAGATGAGCACTTTTTTTTTTATTTTTTTCAGAAATCAAGGGGGCAGATCCTCCTCCAGTGACTCTGATGGAGTATTTAAGAAACTATAATAGAATGGGAATGCTTGGTTAATTATCACGGCGAGTATAGATGGAAAGCATCTTTGTCTGCTTAGAATGAAAAAGTCATTTCAGTTATTTACAGATGATACTTAGGAGTTTATGTGTGTTTCCTAGTCAAATTTCCAGTAATTATAATAAGGTAAAGCCTTCCGTATTTGTATAATATCTCTGTCAATTATTTATAAAACCTAGAGTACATTCTTTATTAAACTTTAAGCCTTTCCATGACTAACCAAGCATCCACTTAATCAGGTAAAATACATTTTAGAGAAAGACTATACCTCTTAAGGATGCATCTCTGGACAGGTCATAAAATGTAAAGCAAAAAATGACAATCAGAACTCTTTTTTTTTCTTTTTAATATTTTTAATATTAGTTACAGTTTATTAACTTTGTATCTCAACTGTATCCCACTCCCTCATTCCCTCCCATTCCCATCCTCCCTTCATCATCTCCTCCCTGGCCCTTTCCAAGTCCACTGATTAGGGAGGACCTCCTCCCCTTTCATCTGACCCTGGTTTATCAGGTATCTTTAGGACTGGCTGCACAGTTCTCCTCTGTGAACTCTTCCTGAATTCCCCATTGATAACATGAGCTTCTTAAACTAGTAAGAAAAAGATCCACAGTTTAGGTTTGGAAGTGCACACTTAAAGCTTTCTTATGGCTACTTTCTTAAAATTTAGAACCTCTTTAGCTTTCATGAACTAGTGGACTAAAAATGTATAAACATGGGTAAACATCGTCCAGAAGATTGCTAGATTGATAAATGTCTCACTTAAATTAGTAAAACTACTTTCTTCCTCATATCAATTTGCAAATTTCAAGCAAATAGATGATTATCCTTGAATGCAAAAGTGTAAATATTTACTGGAAGCTGAGGATTTGTATCAGTTACTTTTCTGTTGTTATGACGAAATACTAAACCCAAAAGCAAATTTAAGAGACAGGTGGTTGATTTATCTTACAACTCCACATGGGAAAGAGTCTGTTATGGTGGAGGAGGCAGGGGAATAAGCAAGGACAGCAGAGCAACAAGAGCAGGAAGTGAGGACATTTTTAGCCAACAGGAAGCAGAGAGTGAGACAGCGTGCAGCCGTGAAACCTTTGTTCCCAGCCACAATGCTGCACTCCCTCCAACAATCCTCTGCCTCCTCTAAGGAGTCATAACCTTCTCAAATCACAGAACCCACTCCCACTCAAGAACAAGTGTTTTAAATCATGAGCTTTTCGGGGACATTCCTTACCTAAACTGTCACAACATATACACAATTCTCATGTGATTAAAATCATCTACAAATTGTTGTACACCTTGAGTAAAAAAGATAACGACCTTAACAAATTCTAATACCGTTTCTCCTAAGAAAAAGATCAGCCCTCTTCAGACCTTTATATTCTCAAATATTTAGTAAAATCTTCACAACAGAGAAAATAAGAAGTAATAAAACACAACCTTCTTGTTATATTGTAGAAGCACAGCCAATTGTTACATTAAATTAAGAATTTCCAGTTTATGTCTTAGTAAATTATTGTCAATGTAATTTTTCTCTTATTCAATAAATCACTGAGTGTATATTCTAGGACAGCTGTAAGCATAAAAGAGGAGTAACTTTCACACTACAAAAACAATTTTAAATCATATACTGTTATATGTCCATATCTAGTGAGTCTAAGATATAAAAGTATTATTAAATATTCAGATAAACAAATTTTTAAACAAATTTGCTCATTGATTATTAAATATATTACCCACTGCCACTGGCTGTTCCCTAGTTTCATGAATCCATAAAACCTCCAAATATTTAAAAGGATACAAACCTAATGAAAATATAAAGTATGTTTCTGTGATACCTTGCATGTCTGTATGATTAATATTCTGATATTGGAATATTAGCTAATATTTTATGCTGTTTTTATGTTTCTTTCTTATTATTATCATTTATTACAATTTATTCAATTTTAATCCCAGCTGTTGCCCCTTCCCTCTTCTCCTCCCAATCCCACCATCCCTTCCTCATCTCCTCCTATGCCCCTCCTCTATTCCACTGATAGGGGAGCTCCTCCTCCCCTTCCATCTGACCTTGGCCTATCAGGTCTCATCAGGCCTGGCTGCCCTGTCTTCCTCTGTGGCCTGGCAAGGCTTCACCCCCTGGTGGGCAGTGATCAAAGAGCCTGACACTGAGTTTATAGGAACATTTGAAGATAGATAAAAACATGGCAGGCAGGTTCTTACATCCCTTGCACACTGCACCCGGTACACTTGGCACAGGTGATGACATAGGACATTTTCAGGACCCTAAGGGCACCTGAGGGTAGACCAGTCTGCATACCAACAATACAGTCCTCCCTTTTTGTTTAATTAAAAAAAAATGGCAAGAGTGGTAAGGCAGGATGTTGGATGACTTTTTATACAAGGTGAAATATAAATGTAGGTTCATTGGAAGCAGCTCTTGGCTGCCATGGAAAGCTAGGTGGGTTGGAGAGAGAATTTAAAAAAGAAATAAAAAAGCAAGAACACCAAAAATGTCCAGATTATATGGTGAAGGGGGGAGGAAAATTATATGGTATAATTAAACACGCACACATATTTTTTGAGATAATGATTTTACTGTCTTAGTCTCATTTTAGAAATGAGGGATGTCTTAGTTTGCTGTCTGTTTCTGTAATAAAATATGGACCAAAATGCATTTGGGAGATCAGGGTTTATTTGGTTTGTGTACTGACTGTAATCAGAGTCTGTTGGTCAGGGAATTCTGGATGGGAACATAGGCAGGAACCCCGGGAGGAAGCGCCTTTCTAGCTCATCCGTGGCTTGCTTAGTTTGCCTTATTCTACAGTACAGCGTCACCTGCATCCTATCAGCTGCTCACATTACTTCTTAATTAAGAAATGCATCGTAGACACGTCAACAGCTCCTCAGTTCTGTTTCCTTTTCCCGTCTGTCTCTAGTTGGGTCAAGTTGACAGAAACTAACAAATGTGTTTGACTCTCTATCAAATTGATAAGTAAACGTATCACTGCTAACCATAAGTTTTACTTTCTTGTGTATCTCCAAGACCTCATGTTAATATCACAATATAAGATACACTATAACTTTGAACATAGTCTTAAAAATTCCAACTTACAAGTTCAATGTCTTTTTGCCCTGCCATCACGATGGCTGTAGAAATGGAGGCTGAGAACATGTGGTTGTGGCCAACCAATGACTGTTGTGGCCTGAGGCCAACACCCTGAGGGGCAGCCTACACCTGACACTGCCTAGATGTTTAGGATCAGGAAGCCGAATGGCTCAAAGGCCTAGGCTAGAACCAAACACAACTCACAGAAAAGAAAAAAGTCAACGGAATGATTGCTAAGTATATTCTGCTATACTAATAGAAATCGTGCTCAGCTCAATCTTTATCAAAGCAGATTCCTCCTGCAGCTGATGGGAGCAGATAAAGAACACAGAGGAGGTCTCAGAACTCTGCAGAAGATAGGGAGCAAGAAACCAGAAGGGTCAAAGACAACAGGAGAGCACGACTCACAGGATCAAATAAGCAGGGCTCAGAGGGGCTCACAAAGACAGAGACAGCAACTATGGAGCCAGCATACCTCTGCAGGTTGTCTGCATACATGCTGTGTTTCTTAACCTTGGGGTTATTGTTGGACTCCTAAGAATGGTAGAGGAGATGTCCCTGACTCTTTTTTTTTTTCACTTTAAAAAAAATATTACAATTTGTTCTCTTTGTATCCCAACTGTAGCATCCCTTCCTTGTCCCCTACCGATCCCCCCTCCCTTCGTCATCTTCTCCCATTTCCCCTGCCCAGTCCACTATAAGGGAAGTCCACCTTCACTTCCTTCTGACCCTAGCCTATCAGGATTCATGAGGACTATCTGCATGGTTTTCCTCTGTGGCCTGGTAAGCCTGCCCCACCTCCTCATGGGGAGGTGATCAAAGAGCCAGCCACTGAGTTCAAGTCAGAGACAGCACCTGTTCCCTTACTGAAATACCTTATTTTGTCTTCAACATGATAATGATTGTATGTTCAATAATAATGGTAACTTATATTGTGTATCCAGCTAATTGGATATAGCTCTGAAATTGACTGAGACATGGATGTCTCTACATAGCAAATAATTCTTGCTGGTTACAAAATCCTCATGATATGTATATGCCATCTTTTTGTATGGCAGGAATAAAGATTTACAGATGTCTTTCTTCTGCTCATAAAAAGAACAGAGAGCCATCCTTAATTGATCTGTGCATCCTGCACATAGCATACATTTATAATTTTAACACTGGATAATGCTTGTGGGAAATTACACATTTTCAGAACAAAAGAATTGGACCCCAGTGGTACTGGATCAAACCTACAGAATTCATCCTTTCCTCATGATGAGATGCTGGCATATTTGTTCCAGCATCTTACATGTTCCAACATTCTGCTTGTTCCAGCCTCAACTGCTTCAGTTGTTTTTCCTCATCAAGTGCTGCTCCCAAGAAAGTTTGGAAGAAACCTACTGATATCAATTTCTCCCGCATTTTAGACATGCAAGACATTTATTTAGCCTGGAATTTCCCAACACTCAAAGACGGCACCACAAAGGTTAATGCTGCTTAATTAACCATTTTCCCCAATTTCGTTTGATCCCCCAAACAGGATTTCTTTGTATCGAAAAAATTATTTAGAAGACACCCATGAAAATGATGCCCCATTTCCCTTAAGGAGGGTTGGGTAGGTTTTTGGTTGTTTTCTTGGGATATGAATTTTTATTGTCGTTGGGAGATGGTTATAAGTTATTAGTGGTCTTACTCGGAAAAATATAAATGAGGTTAGAATCAGGGATTTCTCTTTCTTTTTCTCTCCTTCTCAGGTATGGAGATAGGGGTTAAGAAGAAAGAAAGGAGAATATATGGATATCTTATAAAAATAATAAGACAAATGGTAGATTATTGAATCTACTCAAATTAAGGCTTTATTTATTATTCTCAAATAAGGTTATTTTTATCTCATTGGTATAGGATTTTGATGCAAAAATAAGTATTTTGATATATTGCTACATTTTAGTATATTATACAAATTCAAGGATATTTCTAATACTTTTAAAATGCTAGTACGAACTGTTTAGGATAATTAAGTAATACAAGTTAACTTTTAATCAACTCATGGTCATATCAGACACTAGCCGAATTTATCACAGAAATTTACTTCCTAAATTTAACTGATATATTCGATTCTATAGATAGATAGATAGATAGATAGATAGATAGATAGATAGATAGATAGATAGATAGATAGATAGATTATATAAAAATAAGTAAAGGTCTTCAAAAATCTCAGAGACCTACAGAACATGCCATTTAAAAATATTTTATTAATTTAAGGGTGCATTAACAATGAGACATGTCATCTCCTGGCAGCACCCAGCCTACCAGCCTACCTCAAAGAAAGTGATGAGCACAAAATAATAATAATAATACGAAACAAAACAAAACAAAACACCAAACTAACAAAAAAAAAATCCCCTCCTTTTGAAAATGGCTTCAAATGTGAAAAACTTATCACCTGGGGAAAAAGACAACAAGAACAAAAACAAACAAACGAACAGAAGCTTGAAGATGATGTTCCAACTTTAGAGTGTGAGGTGGCTGTCGAGGCTGCAAGCTGTCTCTGTCATTTTCTAGTTTTTGGAGGCTGTGAACATGCACATTCTATTTGCTCAAGTAATTAATTTTATTCCTTCTCAAGTCTCTGAGGAGGCTGAAGACCAGATCGTCCTAGTATTACAATTAGCTTAGTTGCTTAGGAATTAAAAAGATATTTTAGGTCTAAATAGACGTTTTTAGGTTGATAAATAAAAACTATAAGAATAACTTAGGTACAAAACCCTTCGACCCTCATAGATAGAATATTTTTTTCAAGGTTGCCAAGTACATTTAAATTTGACATTTTGTATAATAGTCTTATTTATTTGTTATTATAATTGTTTCATAATTATTCTTACTGTATAATAATGGCCTTTTTATTTAGACAAAAAAAGTGGAATTGTTAAGGGTTGTTCTGATGTTTTATTTTAATGGGAATGAATTACTGGCCCTCAAGATAGTGGTTACACCTGTCCTTGTTTTATAAATCTGCCCAGGATGGTACACCTGATTGTTTGATTAAAGGTCTGTACCTGAGCAGGGCAGAATGGGGCAGGCATGGCTAAGGTTTGTGGGCCTTTGAGGACAGGAGAATCATGGGAAAGAGACAGATGTGAAGAGAGGAGGAAGGAGGTCAGACACCGTAATGTGTTAGTGCAGAGAAGGAACCACATGAGCTGAGAGGAAGGACTCCAATAATGGTGTGCCAAGGCCCAGATGAAGAATACAAGTATCTTGGGATTGTTGATGGAAGGTAACCCAGATAGGAATGATGAAGGCAGATGGCATTGGGATTGGAGCTGGGAGATGGATGGCGAGGTTATTGAGATAGCATAGGTAGAAATATCTAGCTGGCCCAAGGTAATAAGGCTATAATAAAATGTAACAGGCGACTGTGTCTTATTATTTGTGATACTTGGTTAGATAATACCACCATGATAATAATAGGAAAATAATAAATAACATAATAGGACAATAATAAATAATATAATAATGGGACAATGATAAATAACATAACAATAGGACAATAATAAATAATAATAGGAAAATAATAAATAACACAATAATAGGACAATACTATGATAATAGGAAAATAATAATAGAGTAACACTCAGTTTTTGTTTTTTTGTTTTTTGCTTTTTGCTTTTTACTACAACAGTAGAAGCAGCACAATTCCTGGACTTTACTCCTAAAGAATCATCATGAGGAATAGTGAGATAGTTCAGGGTAAAGGAACTTTCCATTAAACCTGAAGACCTAAGTTTGATCCCAATGATGAACACTCTAATGAAAACTAACTCATGTAAGTTGTCCTGTGACCTCTATGTGTGTGAGTTGATACTTGCCTGTATACAAACAAATCTGTACACACACGTATACACACACACACACACACACACACACACACACACACATGCGTTTACAAATGAATAAGCAACACAGAATAGATTACAGAAACATAGTTAATTAAAAATAACACTTGTTGTTATTTGACATTATTAGTCTGTGCAGCCTTATTACCTTGAGCTGGCTAGATAGGTTATGCCTGGGATTATTGAGGAAAAATGGGGGGGGGGGGATTTGTTTTACTGAAAGTAGAACAAATGTATTAGAGCCTAATTTATGTCAAATATCCCTTATGATTTTAACAGACATACGATGTTAAAAAGCAAGGACAGAGAAGAAGAAGGAGATAAAAAGATTATTTAAAATGTCAAGTATGAATAAGTTAAAAATGTGTTTCTCACCCGAGAAATGAGGAAATCTAAAGTTGTTCGGCATCTAGAATGTACAGGAAAGAGAAGCATCATAGCTTGGTTTGCCCATACCATAGGAACAATGCACAAGCAAAAACTTTTATAAGAGACACTTTCATAATGGAAGGGGGTGGTACAATTATGTAATTATCCTCTTTTCCATGAGAGACTTTAGGAATGAGCTATTCTTGAGAGAATAGTTTAAGCTCAGTTGGAGGGCACATGGTTAAGACATACAGGCCTTCAGGTCAATTCTCAGTATAAAAACAGAAAACTTAAGAAAAGAACCATAAAATGCTGGTAATGGAATATTTGTAAGGAAGAATAAAGGGCTATTTATTTTGTAATTGGAGAAAAGGTTAAAGTCTTATGTTTACAGACTAGGAGTTAGAGTTGTAAAGGGCAAGACAGGTCTGTTTAGATTCTGTGCAGCCAGAGCCTATAGTATTCTGATTCCTTAAAAATGGCATTTCACCTTCTGCTTTGACAAATTTAGGAATGTTCTAAGTCAAGGTCTGTGACAAAGATTCTTTATAACCAGACTGTCACCCAAAAAGGCAGAAAAAATTCCAAATAAACATCTTATTTATCAAGATGTCCAGATCTTGCCATTCAATGTACTTTGACAGCATTTTATAAACCCAGTTTGTTTGTCTTGTTTTTTCTTTTTGTTTTGAAAAACCATAACCAAGTAATGACAAGGTAACCAGGTGTAGAAAGTTGGGGGTGGGGGACAGCAGCATTACATCATTTTAACTAGCTAAACATAGTAAATTTTGTTCCAAGTGTATTGTGTTCTATCTAGGTAGCTAGACAAAATATTTTAAGCTGATTGGCTGGGATTTGAGGTAGCAGCACCCTTGGGAGCTTTCCAGCTTTCTGGGAGTAAAGAACATGGTAAGATGTAGTGATCTTATCTCTAACAGAAAATACATTTATCTTTAATTCAAACAGAACATTTATTTATCATCTATTGTTTTATTCTATGCCTCAAGCATTGCACTAGAGCATAAAATTCCCCACAAAAGAAACAGCCAATGTAGCCCACCTGGAAACAATCCAGTCAGAAATCAACCCTGTAACTTCCCCAGAATCCAACAATGAAGTTTTAGATTACCCAAGCCATATAATATAGGATAACCATACTAAAATCTAAAGACTTAGAGAAACTAAATAACAAGGAAGATCCTAGGGAGGATGCTTAAATCTCATTCAGAATGGCAAACAGGATAGACACCAGAAGCGGTGGAAGAGAGGAGACAGGAGGGGAGCCTACTACAGAAGATACTCTGAAAGGTTCCACCCAACAAGGGATCTAAGCAGATGCTGAGACTCACAGCCAAACTTTGGGCAGAGCACAGGTCGTCTTATGGAAGAAGGGGTGCGGGGGGAATAGAAGGACATGAAGGGGACAGAAGCCCCACAAGACCAACAAATCTAAAAAATCTGAGCGCAGGGAGTCCTAGAGAGACTAATGCACCAACCAAGGACCATGCATGGAGAGGGTCTAGACCTGCTGCTCAGATGTAGCCTATGGGCAGCTCAGGCTCCATGTGGGTTCCCAGGTAAGGGGAGCTGGGGCTGCCTCTGTCATGAACTCTGTTGCCTGCTCATTAATCACTTGCCACTGGTGATGCAGTCTTGCCAGGCCACAGATAAAGATGATTCAGACAGTCCTGATGAGACTTGATAAGCTATGAGCAGATCTCAGGAGAGGAGAACTAGGACGGAATAGGGAGGGAGAGTGGAACTGGGAGGAGTTGAGGGAAGGGGTTAGAGTCCGGATATACAATGAGTGAACTGTAAAAAGTAAAATTAAATTAAATTAAAAAATACAGAAAACAAACCTAATTCCAGCAATCTGTTCTAATTTTGACTCATTCTCATTCTCTGCCATATTCTGTCTTCACCCATGTCTAGCAAATTCTATCTTTAACTTGTCTCTGTAAAACATTCTTCTAGTAAAACTGCCTCTGCCTTTTCTTTTCATTCCTTTCTGTTCTCTTGAGAGTTGGAAATATCTTATCTCTGACTAGTTCTATCAAATCTTTCTCTGATTTGTCACTTTGTCTGATCATCAATCAGATATCACTTCAAGCATGGGTACTTTCTTCTACAAACTAAATTTACCTTCATTGTTTGAAATTAAATGTGTGTAGTAAAAGTATGTCTGGGGTCTTTCACGTTGTTTAGCTTCTTTAGGATTATAGACTTTAGTATATTTATCCTTTATGCCTACTATCCAATTATAAGCGAGTATATACCATCTTTGTTTTCCTGCTTCTGGGTTACCTCACTCAGGATGATAATTTTCATTTCCCATAATTTTTCTGCAGTTTTCATGATTTCCTTGTTTTGAATTGCTGGGTAGTAGTCCATTGTGTAAATGTACCACAATTTCTGTATCCATTCCCCCACTGAAGGACATCTAGATTCTGGCTATTACAAATAAAGCTGCTAGGAACATAGTTGAGCAAATGTCCTGGTTGTATGGTTGACCATCTTTTGGGTATGACCAGGAATGGTATAGCCAGATCTTGAAATAGCACTGTTCCTAATTTTCTGAGAAAGCACCAGATTGATTTCCAAAGCAGTTGTATGAGTTTTCACACCAGCAATAAAAGGCATAATACTCATTGAGAAGGGCAAACATTATAGACATCAGAAGCAGGAGAAGACAGGGAAAAGACTCTACCCAGCAGAATATCAAATCAGTTGCTGAGACTCATACACCAACTTTGGGCAGAGTGCAGGGAATCTTACAGAAGAGTGGAGAGATAAAAATACCTGTGGGGGTAGGAACTCCACAAGGAGACCAATAGAGCCAACAAATTTATACCCATGGGGTCTGCAGAGACTGATGCACCATCCAAGAACGATGCATGAAAAGCACCTAGACCCTCTGCTTGGATGTAGCCAATAGGCAGCTCAGACTTCAAGTGGGTACCCTAGTAAAGGGAACAAGAGCTGCTTCTAACACGGACTCTGTTCCCTCTTTGATTAACTCCCCTAGTTGCTGGGGGAGTTCCTCTGGGGCATTGCCAGACCACAGAGGAAGAAGATGCAGATAGTCCTGATGAGACTTGATAGGCTAGGGTCAGATGGTAAGGAAGAAGGTTCCTCTTTTCTGAGAAATAGGAGAGTGGAATAGGGGGAAGAGAGAGGATTGGTGGGACCAGAAGGAGATAAAGGAGGGCGCTACAATTGGGATGTAAAGTGAATAAATTATAAAAAAAAAATTTAAATAAAAAAGGGTGTGTCTGTATTCTAGCCAGAGGGATTAAAAGTGTGTGGCATATTTGCATTCAAGCCAGCTCACACAGACCTAGAAAGCCTTTGTATGTAATCAGAGCAGCCATGTAGATGGATTATTTTTTTTTTAGATTTATTAAAATACAGCACCCAGTTTGAGCCTAACTGAACTGTGAGTGAAAAATAGTGTTTGAAGAACGTATGTATTTTTGACATAAAAGAACAATTGAAGAGTTCTAGGATAACTCCCAGCGATGATAATTCTCTAAAACGATTAATAACTCACTGAAAACTGGCATGATGACCACTTCCATTACTGAAACCGTTTAGCTTCAAAAGCAGACAAGTTAAGGGGTACATATGGCAGAATGGTCAAATATTCCATACACATGTCTTCCACTGTTTTCAGGACATACTTGATTTTTATCACTGATGCCTACAGCGTGTTCTCTATATGTGTAAATAGTCAAAACATTTCACCTTGTGTATCCAGAAAAGCCTCCCTGGAATTTTGTGTTTTACAAAGGAATTTATTATTGTGCACATGGCTAATCTCTATCTTCAGTTTTTACCTACCTGCACCTTGAGCTGAGATGGTAACACCCAGCAGGAGTCACCCTCTTAAACTAGGATACATGGTATCAGAGACTCCTTACAAATAGAAAAGACTCCCATATCATTCCCTCTCATGTTTAGTCTCTCAGAAACAAGGGGAAAGTCCTGGACTCTGTCTGGACAAAGGACAAATTCTTTTACAGATAAGTGAGTGATAAGCTAATTAAAATCCTGCTGAGAAGCCTCTTCACTATTGACGTAAGATAGTGTTTTTTCATGGTACAGGGGCACTGAATTTCTAGAAAGTTTTGTTAACAATGTAAAGAAGAAGAGTGAGAGATTCTTGGAACTAACATATTGAGTAAATTCAATCAGATGGGAGTGGAACCACAGGCAGACAGACGGATCCGCGTCTATTTTACTATGGCACTATGATTAACATCACTGTAGTTCTCCATGTTAAGGTGAAGGAAACAGAAGGTTTTATAAACATTCTGAACTGAACTGCTATGGTAAATATTTCTGCACAGTATTTTTCAAGTGCTTCATGTGCTAAACAAAATAAAATTACCATGACTTAAGAAACATGAGTAGGTTAAAGTGGTGATGGTATTCAAAGAAAATTTAATATATAAACACCCTAAGAAAGACTCTTGGTCTTATATGTTATATAAATATATTATTGTGATTGATTTAATTTATTTGGGTCTGTGGTGCTGTGAATAAAAATGGCCCAACAGCTAATATAATTGAATACTAAACCAGCAGTCAGTGAAACTATTTGAGAAATATTAGAAGGATTAGGAACTTGACTTTGTTGTAGGAACTGTGTCACTGGGAGTGTTCTTTGAAGTTCCAAAAGCTTATGCCAGTCTCTCTCTCTCTCTCTCTCTCTCTCTCTCTCTCTCTCACACACACACACACACACACACACACACACACATACTCCCTTTCTCCCTCTCTAATTGCCTTCATATCAATGTAAAACCTTCAGTTACTGCTTTAGCACAGTTACTCTTTGCTTCATGCCAGGCTGATAATAGAATACACTCAAAAACTTTAGCAAGATCCTCCTCAAATATTTTCTTTAAAAATTTATTTAATTTTTATTAATTACAGTTAATTCACTATGTATCCTAGCTCTAGCATGCTTCCTCATCATCTTCCAATCTTACCCTCCCTCTCCCCTCTAGTCTCATGAAATTCCCCAAATCCACTGAGAGGGGAGGTCCTCTTCACCCTAGTCTATCTGGTCTCATCAGGACTGGCTGAATTGTCTTCCTCTGTGGCCTGGTAAGGCTGCTCCTCCTTCAGGGGGAGGTAATCAAAGAACCAGCCACTGAGTTCATGTCAGAGACCGTCCCTGTTCCCCTTACTAGGAAACCCACTTGGACACTAGACAGCCATGGGTTACATATATGCAAATGTTCTAGGTTAAATCCATGTGTGGACCTTGGTTGGAGTATCAGTCTCAGAAAAGACCCCAGTGCCCAGATATTTTGGTTCTATTGTTCTCCTTGTGAAGCTCCTGCCCCTTCCAGGTCTTATTATCTTCCCCTTCTTTTATTATATTCCCTGCACTCTGCCCAAAGTTTGGCTATGAGTCTCAGCATCTGCTTTCATACCTTGCTGGGTAGAATCTTTCAGAGGTCCTCCGTGGTAGGCTCCTGTCCTGTTGCCTGTTTTCTTCCTCTTCTGATGTCAGTCCTGTATGCCTTACTGAGTAAGGATTGCTCATCTTACCCAGGGTTCTCCTTCTTGCTTAGCTTCTTTGGGTGTACAGATTTTAGTATGTTCAAATGTTTTCTTTTTAAGAGTTGGTTTGGTAGTGTTTTTCTTCACAACAATAGGAAAATAACTAAATAGTACTTATTTGAAGTTAGCCATTATAAATTTCAGTTCTTGTCTTTGTTGGGTAGTTTAGGTTTTGTTTTCCCAACTAAATTTTATTTCATGATACAGGTTTTTAGAGGATAAGGTTTACCAGGACTGTGTCTTTACCAAAGCACATCTTCACCATTTGGCTTAAGCTGCCTTTTCTATCCTAAAACTAACAGTATAGACATGTATTATTTTTTGGATGTGCCCAGAGAGGTTGATTCTTATGAGTAGCATCATCAAATGACCGTTTGTAAACAGATTTTAATCTGATGGTAAATGGATGTGCACTTCAAATAAGTGAAGGGATGCTCAAAGTGCCATGTACCTTTGTGTATTTCATTTTTATCTTCCCTTCAGTGTTTTCTGGCAATAATCACATCTCTCTTACAATTTCATTATCAACGGAATGGATATAACTACTTTTTATTGTTGGTTTGATCTTTATGGCTCCAGAGTTCAGGACCTGGCCATTTCATCATTTTTAGTTAGTTTTTAGTTAACATAATTTCACTAAAATACTCTTTCTATCAAAAATTCATATTTGCACGATGTTATGATAATATCAAATTGAAAAATTAGTGAAGTGTGTATAATGTTTTAAAGAAGTCACAGTCTAGTGACAAGAATAAAATACTGACTTGTAACTCAATTCTTTCATCCCTTGACAGGAAACAATCCCAGCCTCAAATAAAGGTGCCTTATATACACGTGTATATTATGTGAAATTCACCTTTTCTCTATATCCAAAACATGATCTGTTATGTATACATATAGTGGAGCACTCTTTTTTTCATCATCAAAATGTCCAACTCTTTTTGGGCATAGTGGTTCAAAGCTATATTCCCAACACAAAGGAGGCTTGGCTAGGTAAATTGCCATGTGTTGTAGGCCATTTGAGCTACAGAATGATAGAAAATAGTACTTCTGAGTGTTTTATGGTCTTTACATTTAATATCTAGGGGGCTCTGACACTGTGTTGTGACTTGAATGTGTGATCCACTAAAGGCTCATGTAGTTGAACACTTTGCCATGAAAGTCTTGCTGGAGGAAGAATGTCAGCCAAGGTGGCATTTACGTACATATGACCCTACTGCACTCTGTACTCACTCCCTCATTTAGTTTTTCTGTATAGATGAAAATGTGATGAGCCAGCATCTTCCTATTCCTCCTGACATACCATGCCTTCTTTGCCATAACAATAGCAACAACAAAAACACCCCCCCAAAAAAACAATGAAAAATACAACTATACACACAAACTAACAACAACAGCAAAAAAAAAAAAAAAAAAAAAACCCAAAAAATTCTCTCTTCCTTCATTACAACAGAAAAGTAACAACACATAATCAATTAATTGGTAACTTTTTATTTTAATCCTGGGTCATGTCAGAATTACATAGCTTTTGACCTGCTCTAATGCTTATTCAAGGTAAAGTGTGGAATTGATTATTTTGTAGAGAGAGGATTACTTTATGTGCTAATGTGAACAAGATGAAGAGAAAGATACGGTGCTCTGTAGGCACACAGTTCTAGCTAGAATGGATGGTCCAAAAGGAAAAAAAAATGTTCATCTCTATATGGCTAGGCAACTAACATCTTTACTCAATAGTTTTCCTGGCTATGACTGCAAATGTCTTCACAGTTTCTCATGTTCTAATACCTGGTTCATACTCGATGGTACTGATTCTGTCATAGGAGAATCTTCGGGGTAAGAAGTTCATCTAGCAAAAATAGGTCTCTGCAATGAACAACATATACCACACTCCCACCTCCATAACTGAGTCACCTTAATCATTATGCCTTCCTCACTGTTATCAACTATGTCATCTAAATTGTGAGGCATTTACTCCCTTTGAGTTGTTTTAGTCAGATGTTTTATTTTATAACAGAAAAAGGTCACTAGTGAGATAGGTGACATGCAGGGCAAGGCATGTTAGTCTGCTGCACATGCTTTGATATATGGGTTTCCCCTAAATCTTGAACATAAATATTTACTTGGTTTATGTAAACACAGATATAACATACTATTACTATCTTTAGCATACTTGGACATAATTTTTAATTTTTTGCCTTCTTAAATTTTGTTTAGAAGTTTTTAATGTTCTAAATTTCTTAGATATTGCATAATATTTAATTACACACAGAGAAAACAAATACAAATTCTGTACATGCAGTCTAGCGAAATGATGTCATACTGTTTGGAATAATTCAAAAGAGCTACTTCATTACAGGGTGAGGTAAGTCATATCAAAGCGGCAGTTGATAGAATCAGAACTAAAGTAGGTGAGTGTCCTCCCAAGTCACTCTGAGATGTTACATCGCTTGTGTGCAATTTAACGTTTTAAAATATAGTTTTTAAGCTTGATGAAAATCCAATGTTTTATCAATCCTGCTCAACAGAATCATACTTTATTTATTTAACTGAGAATAAGTTTTCCTTGAACAAAATAGCCAGACAATACATATGTCTGCAAAGACATGCCACTAGACTATATTTCCTTGTAAAGATAAAAATATCTAAATGTGTCACCATATCAATAATTCAAACAGAGCAGTATTTATTTAGTAAATTCTGAATGAAAAATGTTAAAATCTAAGATCAATATGGAATGTTTGAATACTGTGCATGAGTTATATGCCATATGATAAATTATAGAAAATACATTATGTAATAAATTACATATTAGACCGTACACTGTAAAATAAATTATGTACGACTTTACAGAAATAGAAATTGCACACGTGCCTTTTTCTGGAGACGGCTGCTGGTCCCAGTTTGTCATCACTGCCCTAACCCTCTAAAGAATATCTGCAGAAAGATTTCAAAGCAGGATCAGAAATCGAAACTGTTTATATTATAACATTTTACAATAAACCATAAACAGAAACTAAAAAGCTACATTAAAAAAATCAAACAAAACCCTTGGGATTTCTTATCAGTGAACTTATCTCTTATCAGTGTGTGTGTGTATGCAGCACTCTGTCCACTTAGACAGACCACTAAGGATCAAGTCCCTGTATAACCAAGGAAACGGGCCTTCAGAGTGAGATGCATGCTCGTCTCTCTTACTGAGCCTTTTTTTAAATTTTTTTACAGATATTTGTTGGTGTGTCTTAAAAGCGCTTTACCAGCTAACACTAATCACAAGAATATCCTCTACACATCTTTCATAGCGTTAAATCTCTTTCTGACCGGTGGTACATTTCTTGTCTGTTTGGTGTATCCTTGAGGTAAGCTCATTTAAGAGCTCTTAATGTGCTTATCCAGTGCTTTCCATGTTCCAGATGTATTCAATATACTTGTACCTGATCAAATATTTGTTGACTTTACTATTTCCAAGAGGTATTTATTCAAATGATTAATTTAATCAGTGTCTTTTCTTTCTCAACTCACCTCTTTCCCTTAAGGCTTTTATAGCTCAGTTCAAAACTTGAATAAAAATTATTCTTGTGTTACTCATACCTGTAATTTCAGACACTTTCAAGGTATAAAATTGAGAAAATAGACTGTGTGGCCCTGAGAGGGAAAAAAAAAGAAGGTGGGGGACTGAAAACAATATCCAGGCACATGGAACCAACAAACACAGAGCACTTTTACGTCTTATTTTATTGGCAATATCATTGTCTGGAAAACTTTATGTCTGAGTTAAAAAGATTTCAAGCTATGATGGTTTGGCTTCTAGAAGAGTTACAGGAAAAAATCAAAGCTTCTCTGGTAAGGATGGACTAATTAAAAACCAAAGAATTAAAAGTAACTCATGTTACAGAGAAACCACACATGCCTTCAGCTTTAGTCCTGGGCAGTCTAAGAGGATCCAAACTAAATCAGAGCCAAGGACAACATGGCAAGTGTAGTTCCTTCATTATGGTGCACCCTGAATCTGATAACTTGATTGTATCCACTTTCAGTGTCTGGAGTAATCGCATTGACACCAGCACTGTAGCATCAGCGTTTGCAGTTCAATTGTTCCCACAGAAAGAACTTTTCCAGGCGTTACTCCCCAACACCTTTTTTTTTTTCTTTCATTTAACTATTTTAGGTGGGAGTTAATCATATAAATACATAATACAGATCATACCACCATGGTGACACTGAATTTTAGGGATGTGCATTCTTATATTAAAGAGAAATAAGAGAAGCTTTTAATTTATAGTACAGAAGCAGCTATTTTCAAATAGGTAAAGAGTGAAACATCTAAACTGATAACACTGGAAAACAAAAATACTTTTACTTATTCTAAAATGAGTGGAGAATACAGAAAGGTTTTGGGCATGATGATGACATGACCATAACTACCCTTCTGTAGGTTTTGTTTTTTTCAGAAGCTGGATACATGAAATCCGACTGGTAAGAGCTTCATTCAGGGCTATGAGCTACCAGATCTTCAAGACAGGGTGCCAGGTATGCATGTTAAGGTATGATCTTTGCCTAGTAAGTGGTTAATGATCTAATGCACTATATTTTGAAAATAAATCTAAACAATATTATCTGCCAATTTTTTTTGTAATATCAGGATGAACAGGTAATTCTAAGTGTATCACTGGACATTTGACTGTTTCATGTTCACTCTTTCTATATCCTTTTATTTTTATAGGAGTATTTTGTTTAAATCTCTTTTATTATTATTATTATTAGAAAAAAACGGAGGTGGGCACAGTGGTGCATGCCTGTAATCACAGAATAAGTCCCCTGAGCTTCTTGAGACTCCCTCAAAATAAAAAATAAAGACAAAAGAAAAATAAAGAAGGAATATTTTGCTTTTCAACATGTAGGAAAGTTTTGTCTTGATTAGAATTTGGGCTGTTTCATCTATTTTACTTTTGTTTATTCTTGGATTATATACTAACGATTACCTACTGGTTCCAAAAAAAAAAGTTGTCTTATTATAGTTCTTGATTTGGAGGGAGTAAAAATATTTCAATTCAGCAGGGCAATTGTAGAGGAAATTTAATTCAGCAACGTGACTACTCAAACACGGGATCACATCCAAAGACCTAGGTAGTGTGATTCTGCTGGAATACAAACATATTCTTAATATGAACATTTAATTCCTCTGGATGGAATACAGACAATCTTTTAGTACTCACCTTTAATCACAAACAATGCCACCTAATTAAGGGGCAGACAAAGTGATGAATCAGAGAAAGATTTGACAGAACAAGTCAGAAATGGGATACCAGAGCACACAGTCCTCAAGGAGAGTGAGAGAGAAAGAGAGAGAGAACTTATGGAAATGTGAATACATCAAGTAGAGTTCAGGAGTACGGTAAAGTCCAGTGTAGTTCAGGGTGGGAAGTTCCGAGGCAGCTTTTTTTTTTTTTTTCCCAAGCAGAACAATTCAGTCAGAAGCCAAGAGAAGTCAGTTTGAGTCAATTAGCATGGAGAAGAGTTTTGAGCCAGAGCAAGTAAGTCGAAGGAGCTAGCCAGAATTCAGAAAGAACTAGAAAGGATGAGTTCATTAAGCAATATGTCTGGGAAGCTGAAAATATTTTAGGCCATTAGCAGACAGAGGCTAGAACCAAAAGCCTTCGAGGTCTGGACTTGTTGAAGATTAGATTGTAAGGAAGCTAGAAGCTTCCATGCCTAGACATTTGGATAGATATATAAAATTGCTGGGATCAGCCCAAACACATCTCTCATCTGAAGAAATAAAAACTACATTTATAGGTAATGCTATTGTTACATATGGTAGCGATTCTGTCACTGTGTTATACAGTGGAAGATTAGCTTATCTGTGGATTTGAAGCGAGAGTCACATAAAATACCAGTCAGCTGACAATGTGGTAGAAAGTCTAAATGTGTTCATTTATTTTTAATTTGTGCAAGGTACTAGACTTCTAGTCTCTCAAGATGGAAACTGACTTTTCCACGGTATCTGAGCTTTTTAAGAATAACTCTTCAATGATAAGAATGTGGTTATTCTCATGATTTTGTCATTTGGTCTCAAGAATGTAAAAAGTAAATCTTTTACTGTTCTAGAAAGATAAAATGATAGAAACCAGACCAGTTTTATCCAAATAAAAAATGAAGCAAAGTTTGGCATCTTTTTAGTATTTTGTTAGAAGAAAATATTGATTTTCATATTTAATATCTAACTATTGGCCATGAGCAAACAAGTTAATATTTAAATTTCCTTATGCCTGAACATGTAATAAATATATTTATATTTGTGCATATATTTACATAGATAAATATATGTATATAAAGAAATGTATTTTTAATATATACATATAATATATAAATAAATACATATACACAGATTTATATATATATATCTTTTAACTTTGCAGAGTTGAAGGAAAGGATGTTTATAAAATCAATATTTTGCTTAGTCTTCATTAAATCTCACCATATCACAGTTTCCTTATCCTCACCCTACGTTTTGCAAATATGCTACATTGCTTGTTCAGTTTGCCAGTTCTGACTTCAACAATTATATGAGTTTTTGATGTGTCTAATCAATATCATATTTTTCTTATATGCTCTTAAATTATGAGCAGATACTGGTTCCATAATAATTATAAGGAAGTCTCTTAAGTGGCAATAATAATTTTAAATAGAACAAAATTATAATGATTTATCCTGATACCAAAAGTAATCCATTGCTTTATGTTTGCTTCAGGAGACATATGCCTAGCCTGGGACAAATGAGTTCTCTTAAGTAGTGGCAAATTGAATTAAACATTATGCCCTCTAGGATTCCAACAATAATAGCAATCAGAAATTTTTTAAGCCCAACTTATTAAAAGCCATTTAATGGAGATGAGTCACATAGGTCTATAGTATATGTATACCAACAAGATATATCTTGAGTCAAACAAAAATTTCTACCAAATATTTTCTAAAATAGGCAATATGACTTTAACTGTATTCCTACTAGTTGTAGTGGAAATTGAAAAGTTCATGTAATACAATTGCTTAGAATGAAAGCTGTTATATCCTCTGGAATATTCTTTCTAACAAGCTTAGAGGAAATTAAATTTACAAGACAAGCTTTCTGTCTCTGAGTTTATCATCCTGCTCTACAATTAAGATTGCAGATATAGCCTCTCCTCTTATTAAATCCTGTAAATGTGCCTGGAGGCTATTGCAAAGGGAACATCCACAAAATGAGATGAAGAAATACATAAATAAGAAATGTGATTTTGGTATTCATTACTCATGATTTCCAATCTGTGCATGGAAAATGAGCTGAACATTTATATTGATTCTGCTTTACTAATATTGACCAAGCCGAATGTTCTCAAGACAACATTGTTTTTCCATTGAGAGGGGCAAAAAGAAATTCAGACATCACTTGCCAGCTTCTGTCCTTCTACATGTGAAAGAAATACACAAACACAAACAAGAAAATCCCTTCCAACAAACCAGATTTACTAAATGACAGAACTGAGATATAAGAAGGAATATAAAACTTTAAAGTTTGAAAGTCTGTTTACTAATGCATTGCTAACACTTATCCTGAAATGAAGCACATTATAACACTTTAAATTTCATATATATATATTTAAAATATATATATATATATATATATATACTGATATATTGATTTTAACATGATCTGGTTGCTTGAATGATAATATATATATATATATATGAAAATTTTGGTGATCATACATATTAAAGGCATCGTTAAGTATATAATATCAGTTTTCTCCCAAAATTAAAAAATTAAAAATTATGTGAACACAAATTACAATTTCCAGCTAATTCTAAATATAACATAACACTTAACACTTCAAAACATTCAGCTAATAGAAGACTGAAAACAAGTAATAAATTGGATATAGAACAATGTATTTTCAGTGTTCTTAGAGAAATTTAACAAACCTACGTAATTAATATGACATTAAAATGTGAATAAAACAAAATTGACTATGTCTGCATTTATTAAAAATATAATCTTGAACAATTTTTAGCA
Source organism: Meriones unguiculatus (assembly GCF_030254825.1). Classification (NCBI taxonomy): domain Eukaryota; kingdom Metazoa; phylum Chordata; class Mammalia; order Rodentia; family Muridae; genus Meriones; species Meriones unguiculatus. The sequence continues at coordinate 6,320,810 of NC_083360.1, forward strand.
GAGTTGATTTTCTATTTCATCATCTATGTTGAAAAATTTATGTGCTTTATGATACTATATATTTATGAATTGTTTATCATTCTTGCTCAATAAGATGATATATCCAAAGGAGACTAATCAACTACCTTATCTAAAAGTTTGGTTTTTAGTACTTGTTTCTCATGCTTATTTAGATATATAAATAGATTTTCATTTTATTGTCATATTCCAAAATGTTTATTTTTACAGTAATCTTATTTATGAATATGTAATGAATAACAGAAACCATATAACAATATTGCTCATATTTTTTGGTCTCATGAATTTATCATCATCATCAACATCATCATCATCATCCTTATTATCACTGATTTTTTTGTTTCCCAAGGCAGGGTTTCTGTGTGTATGTCCTGGAAATTACTACAGAGAACAGGCTGACCTTGAACTCAGAGATATGCCTAGCTTTGCCTCTTTTTTTTTTTTAATTCACTTTACATCCTGGTTGTTGCCCCACCCCTCCTCGCCTCCCAGTTTCACACTACCTTCCTTCTGCACCGCTCTCCTCTATTACTCAGTAAAGGCAGGTGAGTCCCCCAACCCATCCATCAAGTCACATCAGGACTGAGCATGTCCTCTTCCATTGTGACCTGGCAAGGCAGTACTGCCAGGGAGAAGTGAACAAAAAGCTGGCAACAAAAAGCATGCCAGATGCAGTCCCCGCTTCCCTTCCTTGAGGACCCATAGAAGCCTAAGCTGCCCATTGGCTACATCTTTGTAGAGCAGTCTAGGTGTATTGTGTTCCTGGTTGATGCTTCAGCCTCAGCAAACCCCTTCAGGTCCTGGTTAGTCTTCTTGTGATGCTCCTGTCACCTCTGGGTCCTTTTCTCTTTCCTCCCACTTTTTCTCAAGACTATCTACATACCACTCAGTGTTAGGCTATGAGTCTAAGCATCTGTTTTGAGGTCCTTCTGGGTAGTGCCTCTTAGAGGACAACTCTGGCAGGCCCCTACCAACAAGTTTAGCAGAGTATCATGAATGCCATCAGGGGGTGGCACTCTTTGACAACATAAGAGGTGCTGGAGCCTGCTGGCAGAGTCGAAGAGTTCTTGAGTGGGAAGTGAGAATTGAAAGAAAATTAAACACACACACACACACACTACACATGGAATCTGTTCAAGAGGGCTTCCAGTAGAAACTGTTGCACCAGTTCATTCTACAATCCCCTTTTCATAGTCAGAGCAAAGCACCTCAGTACAATGAAGGGGTTAATAGAGGAGTCAAACTTGTTTACCTTGGCCACCTCTCTGTGTGATCCTCACACAAATAAAAAGGGCTCTTGGCAAAACATCCTGCCTGCTGTCTCAAACAAAAAGATGTGGACTTTACAAAATATCCTGCTTCCCCCTGATTCCAAGAGAAGACCAAGTTTTTAGCTGAGAACTTTGCAATAAAGTACCCTGACAAACCAGTGGCTTTCCACACATGGGTCTTTGGTTGGGCCAGACATTGCTTAGACATTCCCTCAACCTCTGCTCTATCTGCTTTATTTTCATCTGTGCACATCTTGTAGGCAGGGTTAATTTTGGGTAGAAATTTTTGTGGGTGAGTTTGTGATTTCTTCCTTTTCTAGGAGACTTGCCTAATTAGAGGGTGTCCTCTTCAGTCTCTATGGTCTCTGCTACTAGAAGTCTCTGCTTGAATCCCCTCATATCCTCCCAGGAGGCTAACATGACAAGTCTCTACCTTGTCACATAGATGCCTCCACCTTCTGTTGCTCTTTTCTCTACTGGTCTCTGTCCTCCCACCCTGGTCTCACCACCTGATCTGTACCATCCTATTTCTCTGTACCCTCTCTCCTACCTTGTTCCCTCTCTTCTACCATGGCCCATTTTATTTCCCTGCCCATGTAAGATTTAGGCAACCTCCCTTTAATCTTCCTTGTTACTTATCTTTGTGCCTGTGCCTTGTAGTATTTTTATACTGTACTATATGACTAAAATCCCCTTATAAGTGAGTACATACCATGTGCATCTTTCTGGGTCTGAGTTACCTCACTCAGGATGAGCATTTCTAGTTCCATCTATTTGCCTGAAAATTTCATGATTTGTTTTTGTTAGCTGAGTAGTATTCCATTGTGTAAATGTGCCATAGTTTCTTTATCCTTTTATTTATTTATTTATTTATTTTTTTGGTTGAGGAGGGACATCTAGGTTATTTCCAGATTCTGGCTTTTGTGAATAAAGCTGCTATGAACATAGTTGAGCAAGTGTCCTTGTTGTATGGCCATGTGTCCTTTGGGTATATATATACACAGGAGAGGCATAGGTGGGTCTTGAAGTAAACTTATTCCCATTTTTCTACCAGGGAACTCCAACAACTGGTAAACACCTTTAGCAAAGTGGCTGGATACAAAATAAACTTAAAAAAATCTGAGGCCCTTCTGTTTACAAAAATCAAATGGACTGAGAAAGAAAAATTAAGGAAACACCCTTCACAGTAGCCATAAAGAACATAAAGTAACAGGGTTTAACTCTAACTGAGCAAGTAAAGAATTGTATGAAAAAAACTTCAACCCTCTGAAGAAAGGAATTGAAGAAGATATCAAAAGATGGAAAGATCTCTGATGCTCCTGGATTGGTAAGATTAGCATAGTGAAAATGGTTATCCTACCAAAAACAATCTACAGAGTCAATGCAATTCCCATCAAAATAAGAACACAATTATTTACAGGCCTAGGAAGAACAATTCTCAACTTTATATAGAAAAACAATATAAAACAAAACAAAATGAAAAACCCAGAAGATCTAAAAACATGCTGTACAATCTACGAACTTCTGGAGGTATCTCCATTCCTGATCTCTACTTGTACCATACAACAACACTAATAACAACTCCATGATACTGGCATTGAAACAACTCAAGAATCAATGGAATCGAACTGAAGACCCAGAAATAACCCCACACACCTATGGACACCTGATTTTTGACAAAGAAGCCAAGACCATACAATGGAAAAAAGATAGCATCTTCAACAGATGGTGCCGGTCTAATTGGGAAGTCTACATGCACAAAAGTAAATCCGTGTGGATCAAAGAGCTCAACATAAAACCATACACGCTAAATCTGTTAGAATAAAAAGTGGGAAAGAGCCTAGAACTCATTGGCACAGGTGTCAACTTACTGAACAAAGCACCAATAGCACAGGCTCTAGAGCAACAATCAATAAGCAGGACCTCATGAAACTGAAAAGCTTTTGTAAAGCAAAGAACATTGTCATCAGAACAAAATAACAGCCTACAGGCTGGGAAAGGATCCTCACCAACCTTACAGCTGACAGAGGGCTAATATCCAGAATATACAAAGAACTCAGGAAGTTAAACAACAACAAATCAAGTAATCCAGTTAAAAAATGGGGTACAGAGCTAAACAGAGAATTCTCAATAAAGGAATATTGAATGACAGGAAAACACTTAAAGAAATGCTCAATATCTTTAGTCATTTGGGGAATGCAAATCAAAACGTCCCTGAGATTTCACGTTACACACATCAGAATAGCTAAGATCAAAAACTCAAGTGACAACACATACTGGAGAGGATTGGAAAAAGAGGATTGGAAAAAGATTCCTCCACTGCTGGTGGGAATGTAAACTTGTACAACCACTTTGGAAATCAATATTGTGCTTCCTCAGACAATTAGGAATAGTGTTTCCTCAAGATCTAGCTATACCATTCCTAGGCATATATCTGAAATAAGCTCACAAGGAGAGCAACAGAACCAATTTGAACAAAGGAGTCTTCCCAGAGACTCATATTCCAACCAAGTACCAGATATGGAGATAACCTAGATAACCCCTGCACAGCTGTAGTCCATGGCAGCTTAGTGTCCAAGTAGGTTACATAGTAATGGGAAGAAGGACTGCCTCTGACACAATCTGATAGGCCTGTTCTTTGATCACCTCCCCCCTGAGTGGAGAGCAGCCTTACCAGGCCACAGAAGATGACAATGCAGCCATTTCTGATGTGCTCTGATAGACTAAGATCAGAAGAAAGGAGAGGAGGACCTCTCCTATCAGTGGACTTGGGGAGGGGCATGCAGGAACAAGGGGGAGGGAGGACGGGACTGGGAGGGGAAAAGGGAGGGCCTTATGGAGGGATACAAAGTGAATAAACTGTAATTAATAAAAATAAATAAACAAAAAGAATAAATATGCTCAACTATACAACAAGGACATTTGGTCAGCCATGTTCATAGCAGCTCTCTTCTTAGACAGAATCTGGAAACAACACAGATGTCCCTCAATCGAAAAATGGATTGAAAGAATGTGGTACATTTACACAATGGAATTCTACTCAGCATTTAAAAACAAGGAAATAATGAAATTTGTGGGTAAATGAATGGAACTAGAAAAGATTATCCTAGTGAGGTATCCAAGAAGCAGAGACACAAATGTTTTATACTCACTTATAAGTGGTTATTACCCATATTGTATTCGATAAGTTTATTAAACTCTACAGACCTAAAAAAGCTAGATGAAAAGGAGGACCCTAGAGAAGATGCTTACTGTTCATTCAGAAGGGAATACAGGATAGACACCAGAGGAGGAAACCTGACTGGAGCATACCACAGATATCCTCTCAAAGTCTCCAATGAGCAGGGGATCAAAGCAGATGCAAATACTCACAGCCAAACTTTAAACATAACATAAGGAATCTTTTGGAACAAGGAGGATGTGGAAGGATCTGGACTGGACAGGAGCCCCAGTAGGAGACCAACAAAGAAAAAAAAATGGCTCGGGGGAACTGCAAAGACTGATGCATCAACCAAAAACCATGAGGAGAGGACCTAGACCCCCTGCTCAGATGTAGCCCATAGACAGCTCTGTCTCCATGTGATTTCCCTAGTGAGAGGAGAAGAGACAGTATCTGACATGAACTCAATTGCCTGCTACTTGATCTCTTCTCTCTAATGGGGTAACGTAGCCAGCCCACAGAGGAAGTAGATCTAGGTAATCCTGATGGGACATGATAGGCTAGAGTCAGACAGTAGGGGAGGAGGAGCTCCTCTATCAGTGGACTAGGGAAGAGGGAGAGGGGAGAAAGAGGGAGGGAGATTAGGACCAGGAGAAGATGAGGGAGGGGGCTACAACCAGGATTTAAAGTGAATAAATAATAATAATAATAATAATAATAATAAATATTTGTAATTTTTATTTTCTGAGGTAACTGAAATGCATAAGTGAAAAGAAATGAAAACCTCTTAGCTTTTTCTGGGCAGTAGCATGATAGCAAAGCTGAAGGAGCCATAGTAGCAAGACCAGAATCACCATAGTAAAGGGAAGGGTGCCAACGCCTCATGGTACAGAAAGTACCGATTTGGGGCATCTGAAGGGCTTGACTGTAGTTTTTGTGTGTGCTTCCTTAGGAAACTACTGTGACTTATTCTAAAAAGAATTGCTCTTGGAAGGACTGAGAAATGGAGTGACAGCTCATTATCCTATTTTTTTTTTTTTCTCTTAGGTTTTGTTGAATGTTTCTGATGTCAGTCTCCTACATCTGAGGAGTGTTTTATGTGTTTTGAGATGCCCTAAAGTGATTAACTGTCATAAAAATATTAATATATCACACAATAAAATGGCATTGAGTTTGAAAACATTAAGAGGAAGAAAAGATACAGGCATGGCATAAATAATCCATACACGCTATGGGCTATTTTGATTTGAACAATTACTTCTCTTAATTCTTTTAAAGGAAAAGCAGATGTATAATATTGTCAGAGTATGTTTTATTTATTTTCTATCTCACCTCACCTTCTAAATGTCTTATCTGGAACACCTCAGCATGTTTTTGAAAGAGCTTTGGCAAATACACTTGACTTCATCAGCAGATGCAGTGACAATCAACACTTTATCTCCTAGTCTGACATCTCTTTTCTGCTTCTACACAGGATCGTATTGAACTGTTACACAGAAACATTCATGGAATCCCAATTTCATTTTAGCGGCTCTTAAAAACTAATATTGGTCAAAGTTAGAGTTGAATTTACAAGAGTCACTTTACTTTATCAGAAATGTAACTTGGATGCATATAATATATTTATTTATAATATATCACAATAAAATTTCCACAATTTAAATATTATGATAAAAAGTCTTTCAATTGTTTGGGAACCATGTTTGGTTGTTACTTTCTCCATTCAGGATGTTAAAAAAATGACTATATATTTTTGACATGATTTGATTTTGTAAGCAGTATTTAGGCAATAAAATGAAGGAGATACAAGCATGTAAATCAATGGATTAAATCTTTGGACATAAATCTCACTCATTTGTTATGTCTAAAAAGCTAAGTGTCAAAAGTGTCTCCAAAATAACGTAGCTAATCCCTATGCTGAGAACAATAACATAATAATTATACTTCATTAGTATCTTAAAGTATATTTTAATTTCTTTAATTAAGTGTTGGAATAACCATGTTTAATATATCACTATGCACACAGAAGATTAGAAGATAAGTGAACTTTGCATGATTTTCAGTGGACACTTTTAAGGTCATGAATTTTTTAAAGAAATATTATAAAAAAGGACTAAGAAGCAAAGGGCATGTTATAAAGTTGAAATTTTATAGTTCTAATATGTAGATTAAATAGCACAATGCATTTTGGGAGCTACATAATAGCTTTCAACATTTGATACATAAACAAATGTCAAGAGGTAAAACCAGAATAGTAAATGAAATTCAGGCGATAAAACATCTTTAAAACCCAATGGGAATAATATGTATTGAGGAAATAATGGGTCTCATTGAATACAGAAAACACAATAAAAATTTTGAAAGTAAAGGAGAGGGGCACAATTCCTTACAAAGAGAACAATGGAAAGATTTGCATTGTGAAGCTAACTCATCAGGGGCTACTACTCTATGCATTTGAGTGTATGAAAGAAGAGCTTTTTACCTGAAATAACCTGTGTGCTGTGATGTTAGAGATTAAAATAAAAATTTGATTAAAATATTAATGCAATATGTAATGCAGATTCAAGAAAATAGTTTGATCAATTGAATAATTGATTATAGAACTTTTCTGTGATGAACGGAGAGGATTTTCAGAAGTAGGGTATACATGATAAATTAATTTTACTTCAGAATTAAAAAAAAAAGACAGATAATCAAAAAATTCACCCTAATTTTGTCTGGAGTCTCTGGGAATGGGTGGTGAAATCCGCCAGAACAGAAAATTCTCACTTCTTGATAGAAGGTTATGAAATGCTAACAGATTCCACTGATGCCTGTGCTCCTGAGGAAGATCAGTTCCGTGATCGATCAGAGTTTCAGGTGATCAGGACTCTATTTCAGACTCTATCATGTCTGGCTGCTTGCTCTTATTTCTTTGATGTCTTCTTATTATTTCTCTAATCATTAAATGATGACACCCCTCTGGATATCGCTCTTGATTCTTACCTCTGCTTAATATATACTCACTGACCTGGGTTTTTCTTCCTATATCAGGCCACCAAGAACTGTATAGTGATATATGTTTCAAAGAAAAATATCTATAGTCTGATAGTCAATTCTAATGTAGTGCTCCTTCCTGGTGACCATTAGGCAGTTCAGGATCATTTCCTACTCTCTACTAGGTAGCACATACCCATATCCAATATATTTCTCAATTTTCCTAGGTCTAAAATTGAACTTTTCACTCTCAGAAAATGATTCTATTCTTGTATGTCTCAGACTAAGAATCGTTCTCTTCTGTACTTTTTACAACTGGTATTAGGTCTGACAGTCTCTGACACTGACAACAAGTCTCTTGATTTCTGTCGTTTTTACCTACCTATTGTGAATAGTGCAGTCAAAATATGATTTATATCATTTTTTTCTTTGCTATACCTCCTAATTGAGTCACATTACTCAGGAAAAAAAGATCCTCATATTTGTATTCTCTATTGCATTAAAAAATATTTTTAATTTATGATGTTAAAATCTGTTTTCTTTTTTTTTCTGCTTTTTACACGATTACTGTCTTGTACAGACATCTACATTCTGTTGCTTGTTATACAGTTCAATAAAATTCCACAGTCTCTTATTAGATCTAAAATAGCCAAATAGTATTGAATTACTTGGCTCATCTATTGTAAATCTCGGCATTGCACTCTTTCGCTGTTTTTGCTTGGAGAGGCAGTGTGCACGCTCGGACAGAACTCTGTCGGTTGTAAAGCAGTTATCTTTCCCTTCTCTCGCAGCACATTCCATTCTGTCAGCAAACTTTTTCTACTCCACTTTCTTCTCTTTGTGCTGTTACTGACACCCTCCACTTTTCAGTGCCAATATCTTTCTTATGATTCAGTCTATTCACTGCAGGTTAGAGCTGAAATTAGGGAGGCTGCTCAGAGGTAAAGCTCTCTTACCACACAAAGTGAGGACTTGAGTTTGAATTCATATAACACACACAGAATTCAATATGGTAGTGCTCATCTGTATTCCCATTGGATGGAGACATAATCGATGGGTGCTGCCTTGCTAAGTAGCCTGCTGTATATAGTAACAAACAAGAGATCCTATCTCAAACAAGGAGGAAGTCAATAAGTGACACTCAAGGTGCTCCGCTGATGCTCACCAGACCACCTCTCTCTCTCTTAAACACACACGTGCACACAAACACACATACTCTCTCACACAAACAAAAAGAATAAACTCTTAAAATAATGCAAAAGATATAACCAAAGCCCTTTTTATAGGTCTGCTTCATTTTATATAATATTTTTTTTATCTTTAATGGTATTCCAACTATGCTGATGGTTATTTATGGGGTAAAAATAATTTAAATATGATTTTTTTAATTACTGCATTTATGATGCCATTTTTGAGCACTGAATTTTAAGAGAAAAATGTCCTGTCCAAGTTTTATCTGCACACTCTTATCCATATGGAACACACAGGGGAGTCCATGCTTACACAAGATTACTTATGTATTTAGTCAAACCTCAAATGCACCAATATAAGCTGCAGCAAGTATGTTACTGTTGTTACAAATTATGACAAAGCCGGCAGCCTAGTCATCATGGCCTTCTATGTTTCTCAGTTTGGGACTTTTTTCTTTATCTTCAAATCCAGATACACGACTTTGATCTCTTCCTGGCTCTTATTCCTGCTGGTCAGTCTTAGCCTTCTATCTCTGCTGCTCTGTGTTCTTGTGTTAGTAATCTTTTCATTGCTGTGGCATGATACCAGAGAAAGTAGTTTAAGGAAGATAAAATTTATTGTCTGCCATGGTTTTTGTTTATGTACAGTACATGGCCAGCTGGCTGCATTTCTTTTAGGTTGTAGCAAGACAAAGCATCAGTGAAAGATATCTTTTCACTTCCTGGAACCAGTGAGCATAGAGAGAGGCATCAGAAGCATCATAAGACATACCCTTCACAAGCATAAGTCCAGTGATCACTACCTTCGACCAGGAACTCCTAGCTCTTAGCAATCTCAGCACTATCGTTATCCATTACTCCCAATAGCACTACAAGCTGAGGGACACAGTTTCAGCAGATGAACATATGTGCTCAGTATACATCTGAACCATAACTTTCTGTACTCTATGAAGTCTATGATCACACTAGGCCTAGCCAAGAAATACAAGAAAAATTCCATTAGGAGGAAATTTTTAGAAAATCACTCTTAAGTACATTTTCACAATCTTTTTACCCTATGGTAAATTAAAAACGTTCGTAGGTCTTAGATAGTACAATGTGAACATTAAGTCAGTTAATACTCTATCAATAACAGAAGCATTATCATTCTTCCATTATGTTTGGAGGTAATAATTCTTGGACCTCTGTATCAGTGCATATAACTGGAACATATAAATAGTGTGAATTAATTGTAGCCGAACAATAGGGAATATTTGCTTTAGCAAATGTCATTGGTGACCTTGAGTAGATGAGAGAGTAAGTACCTGCACATTGCATTCTGTCTGAAGTGCAAATGATAAAATGATATAAAAATGAGTATGATAGGCATGTTCCATGAGGTCTCAATCCTAGTGTGGAAACAGGAAATGGTCATCAGCAGGCAAACTAGCAGCAGAACAATTAACGTCAAATCCACAGTACAGATCACAGTAAATTAAATAAATTATAACTAACTGCTGGCCTCATTATATGATACTGTGAGTTTTTCTGTTTGATTGATTGTTTCTTCTTTTGTCTTCTTTTTTTTTTTTTTTTGGTTTGTGTGTTTTGTTTGTTTGTTAAAGGGCAGCAATATAATGGATAAAGTGGAATTTACATTCTCAATTATTCATTCATTTGTAAAGAATTGTGTACATTTTAAAGCTAGTGAGAGAGAAATAAGAAATTATTGCTTCTTATAAACATAAGATGAACATGATGTCTATAGAAATGCTTCACCTGGAACAAGCAATCATTAATCCCCATTTAATGAGGTTAAGAACACTTCCATGGTTTCGTTATTAGTCTCTGTATCTGCTTTGATCCTCTGCTGATTGGATTCTTTTAGAAGACATCTGTAGTAGGCTCCAGTCCTGTTCCCTTTCTTCTATGGCTTCAGGTGTCCATACTGTTTTCCCTTCTGTATGAGAATTAAGCATCTTTTCTAGGATCCTCCTTGTTTAGCTTCTTTAAGTCTGTAAATTTTAGTTTGTTTATCCTATACAATATGGGTAATACCCACTTATATGTCTCTTTGCTTCTGGGATACCTCACTCAGGATGATCTTGGACAGAGCGCAGGAAGTCTCATAGAAGAGGGGAATATAAAAGGATCCAGAGTGGACAGGAGCCAAATAAGGAGACCACCAAAGACAAAACAAGCAGGGCCCAGGGTAGTTGCAAAGACTGATACATCAACTAAAGACCATACATGGAGAGGACCTAGACCCCATGCTCACATGTAGCCTAACAGCTCAGTCTCCATATGGGTGCTCTAGTAAGGGGAGAAGAGACAGTATCTGACATAAACTCAATTGCCTACTCCTTGATCACTTCTCCCTGGTGGGGTGACATAGCCAGTTCACAGAGGAAGAGGATCCATGCAATCCTGATTGGACCTTATGGGCTAGGGTCAGACAGTAGGCAACAAGGTGCTCTCCTATCAGTGGACTAAGGAAGAGGGACAGGGGAGAAAGAGGGAAGGAGAATAAGACCAGGAGGAGATGAGGGAGGGTACTACAACTGGGATACAAAGTGAATAATTTATAAATAAGAAGAAGAAAAAGAAAGAAAGAAAGAAAAAAAGAAAGAAAGAAAGAAAGAAAGAAAGACACACAGTATACACTCACTTATATAGATCTATAAGATAGGATAAACATACTAAAATATGTGCACTAAAGAAGATAAAGAAGAAAGAGGACCCAGAGTAAGATGATCAATCCTCACTTAGAAAGACAAATGTGATGGACAGAGGAAGTAGGAGAAAACAAGTAACAGGACAGGAGCCTACCACAGAGGGCCTCCGAATGACTCTACCTAGCAGTATATCAAAGCAGAGGCAGAGACTCATAGCCAAACGTTCACCAGAGTGCAGGAAATCATATGAAAGAAGGGGAAGTTAGTATGACCTAGAGAGGACAGAAGATCCACAAGGACAAAATATATTAGGGCATGGGGGTCCTCTATGGGACTGTTTATCCAACCAAGGACCATGTATGGATATAACCTAGAACCCCTGCGCTGATGTAGCTCATGGTAGTTCAGTAACCAAGTGGGTACCCTAGTAAGGGGAACAGGTACTATTTTTGACATGAACTCAATGGCAGGCTCTTTGAGCTCCCCCCCCCCCAAGGGAGGAGCAGCCTTATTAGGCCACAGGGGAAGACTTTGCAACCAGTCCTGAAGATACCTGATAAACTAGGGTCAGTTGGAAGGGGAGGAGGACCTCCCCTAGCAGTGGACTTGGATAGGAGCATGGAGGAGATGAGGGAGGAAGGGTGGGGTTGGGAGGAAATGAGGAAGGGGGCTATGGCTGAGATACAAATTAAATAACCTGTGATAAATATAAAATAAATAAATAAATATTTAGAAGAAAAAAAAAGAAAGAAAACCACTTCCAAATATCTTTTGTATCTAAATCACAGCATCCTTTGTTATACAATATCTATGATCATATGGATACTATGGTCACTATAATAATTCTTCCTTATGTGAAGAAAGAGATAAAATACAACACAGTATTTGTCTTCTTGAAAAACAATGTTCCTTGAAAGGTAGAAATGAAGGTAGCTTGTGTTCTCCTTCTTACCTCCAACTAAGTGTATCATGCTCTCACCATGCACTGTCTTCTTTATATTTACTCTTCTATTTTCTTCTTTTTATATTTTTAATTTATTTTTAAATATTAGTTATAGTATATTAACTTTGTATCCCAGCTGTAGCCTGCTCCCCCATTCCCTCCCAATGCCACCCTCACTCACTCTCCTCCCTGCCTCTTTCCAAGTCCACAAATAGGGGAGGTTTCCTTCCCTTCCATCTGATCCTAGCTTATCAGGTTTCTTCAGGACTGGTTGAAATGTCCACCTCTGTGGCCTAACAAGGCTCCTCCTTCCCTGGGAACCAAACATTGAGTTCATGTCAGAAATACTCCCTGTTCCCCTTACCGGAGAAAACCACTTGGATACTGAACTATCATGGGCTACATCAGAGCAGGGGTTCTAGATTATATCTATGGATGATCCTTGGTTGGAGAATCAGTCTTATAAAAAACCCCTATGCTCAGATATATTAGGTCCTTGTGGAGCTCCTGTCCTCCCCAGTCATACTAACGCCCCCTTCTTTCAAATGATTTCCTGCATTCTGCAAAAGGTTTGGTTATGAGTCTCAGTATCTGCTTTGATACACTGCTAGTTAGAGTCATTCGGAGGCCCTCTGTGGTAGGATCCTGTCCTGTTACTTGTTTTCTTCTACTTCCAATGTTCATCCCATTTGTCTTTCTAAGTGAGGATTGATCATCTTACTCTGAATCATCTTTCTTTTTTATCTTCTTTAGATGTACAGATTTTAGTATGTTTATCCTATCTTATAGGTCTAGTACCCACTTATAAGTGAGCATATATCATGTGTGTCTTTCTGCTTCTGGGATACCTCACTTAGGATGATCTTTTCTAGATCCCACTGTTTGCCTGCACATTTCATGATTTCGTTGTTTTTAATTGTTGAATAGTATTACAGTGGGTAAATGTATCACAATTTCTGTATCCATTCCTCTGTTGATGGGCATCTGGGTTGTTTCCTTGTTAGAAGAAAAAGTGGGAAAGTGTCGAGAACTCATTGGCACAGGAGAGAACTTCCTGAACAGAACACCAACAGCACAGGCTCTGAGATCAACAATCAATAAATGGGACCCCATGAAACTGAAAAGCTTCTGTAAAGCAAAGGACACTGTCGTCAGAACAAAACGACAGCCTACAGACTGGGAAAGGATCTTCACCAACCTTATATCTGACAGAGCCCTGATATCCAGAATATATAAAGCACCAAAGAATTTAAAAAGCAATAAATCAAGCAATCCAATTAAAAAATGGGGTATGGAACTAAACAAAGAATTCTCTGTAGAGGAATATCACATGGCAGAGAAACATGTAAAGAGATGCTCAACATCCTTAGCCATCAGAGAGATGCAAATCAAAATGACCCTGAGATTTCACCTTACACCCATCAGAATGGCTAAGATAAAAAACTCAAGTGATAACACATGATAGAGAGGTAGAGAAAGGGGAACCCTTCTCCATTGCTTGTGGGAATGTGAACTTGTACAACTACTTTGGAAATCATTGTGGAGCCTTCTCAGACAACTGGGAATAGTGCTTCCTCAAGATCCAGCCATACCACTCATAGGCATATATCCAAAAGAGGCTCAAGTACACAACAAGGACATTTGCTCAACCATGTGTGTAGCAGCTTTATATTTACTCTTGATCTGGAGTTGACCACCACCTTTTCTATGATAATTCATGAAAACCAACATGAAGTTGGATATTACTGAGTAATAAGTATATATTTTTACTAGATACTATTCTAAATGTCAAGGACATTCATATTTTAAGAATTTAGGAAGTAGCTGGGAGGAATAGAGGTAGGAGAAACTATAGTCAGAATGTAATGTATGTAAAGATAATTTTAAAAGACTATAGAAATTCAAATTATCATTTGGGTGATAAATATGAAATTAAAACTAGGAGTATTATACAAAGTGAGAAACTTAAATTCCAGTTGGTTTTGCCTATGCTAAGAAGTGAGACGGAATTCTATTTATTAACAATATCCAAACAGAATGGATAAATCACCTATATAAAAGGATAAATGTCAGATTATTTTCAAAGGATAAACTGTGATGAAATAAATAACTTCAATGAAATCCAGAAACAATATAAGAACTTTGAGTTTGAGTCTATAAATAAATATTATTTCCAAGAACAAAATGAATTTTCAAAATCTTAAATTTTTTTATTATTATCATTTCTTACAGTTTATTCAGTTTATATCCTGGCTATGTCCCCCTCCGTCATCTCCTCTCAATCCCACCATCCCTTCCTTCTCTCCACCTATGCCTCTTCCCTAGGTGAGGTCCTCTTCCCTTTCTATTTGACCCTAGCCTATCAGGTCTCATCAGGACTGGTTACAATCTTAACTAATACTGTTTATCCTTGTTACCTTTAATAAAGCTGAAATACATATTATCATCTTTTGTAGTCATCATGATTTTAATACTTCTAAGGACTTTTATCCTTTTAATTCATCAGGAAATAAATGGAGTATGCTAAGAATATATTTTATTCTGCATACTTAATTTCCTTATTGTTTCTATTCCTGAATTCTTTTGATCTCAGAGTAGATACTTTTAAAAATCTCCCTTTCTTTTGAGGCATTGTCTGCCACCTTTAAAAAAAAACTGTGACAACTTTTGTGTTACTGAAGATTTGAGATTGTTAGTTAGATTTAGTACCAACTTGTAATATTTTAATTGGAAGCTTAGCTTATTTTACACTTGGGTGGTGATTTTTGCCAAGTGTAGTGTTTCAAGGACATGTAAAAATTAGTTATACAGAAAGAACTTCTCTTTCTTCTTATGAAGCAAGAGAATTTTCTTTGGAAAAAATTCTTTGGACATTTAGGTTAAAAACCAAGAAAATCATTGAGGATAATTATTTGTACTAAAACATTCATGAGACATTTTAGTAAACTGTACTTCTCATGAATTTATAATTGAATAAGTACAATTTTCATTACTTTATCCTGTAAACTAAAATAAAATTTGTAAATAATTGGTTTTAATGTTTTTTAATTTTTTTTTACTAAACACTGCAAGTTATTTCATAAGCTCTATTAAATGACATATAGTCCATTTACTAATACAGTTTAAGAATCCTGTAAATAAGAATGGCATAAACTACTCAGCAATAAAAAAGGAGGAAATCATGAAATTTGCAGGCAAATGGGGGGATCTAGAAAAGATCATTCTGAGTGAAATATCCCAGAAGGAGAAAGATAAACACGGGATATACTCACTTATATAGACCTATAAGATATGATAAACATAATGAAATCTATACACCTAAAAAAGATAATCAATTGAGTGGACATGGGGTAAGATGATCAATCCTCATTTAGAAAGACAGATGGGATGTGCATTGAACGTATGACAGGAGTCTACTGAGCGCATCTGAAAGACTCTAACTAGCAGTGTTTTCAAAGCAAAGACTCATGACCAAACCTTTGGCAGAGTACAGGGAATCATAAGAAAGAAGGGGAGTTAGTCTGATGGGGAAAGGATAGGAGCTCCACAAGGACCAAATATATCTGGGCACAAGGTATTTTTTGAGACTGACATTCAACCAAAGACCATGTATGGATATAACCTAGAACCTCCACTCAGATGTAGCCTGTGGTAGCTCAGTAACCAATTGGTTTCCCAAAGTGAGGGGAACAAGGACTATTTCTAACAGGAACTCAATGGCTGGCTCTTTGGTCTCCCCATCCCCGAAGGGAGGAGCAGTCCTGTTAGGCCACAGAGGAGGGCTTTGCAGCCAGTCCTGAAGATACCTGATAAAACAGGATCAGATGAATGGGGAGGAGGTCCCCCCTATCAGTGGACTTGGAAAGGGGCACGGTGGAGATGAGGGAGGGAGGGAGGGACTGGGAGGGAATGAGGGATCGGGACACGGCTGGGATACAGAGTTAATAAAATGTAACTGATAAAAAAATAATAATAATAAAATAAAAAAGAATGGCATAAACATGATTTAATGCCTCTCTAGTCTAGTTTCAGTATTTGTTTTAATTATATTAATTCTCAAAGCTTATCTACAGTCCTTAATGGAAGTTCTTACTCAATTTTAAATTTTCTTGAAAAACTATATAAATCTATTGCATAGTGTAAGTCATTTCATCCAGAAACGAAGTAGAACTTTTTATCTATATTAATAATTTTCTTTACAGACTATATATTTTATTCTTAACAAGTATACCACTTGTCTCAAATATATGATCTTCAGCTCTTTTTTATTTACCTTTTATTTTTATACTGTCATTTTTAATTTATCTTAAAATTGTTACACTACCCAAGTGTAAGCTCAGGCCAATTTCCTCCATGTCAGATGTCCCTGGGCACACACAACACATGCATTCCTTCTCCCCAGAAAAGGAACCTGCCTCATTCCAAAGTATGGTCGCACCACGTTTAATTTGGGGAACCTCTGCGTCTCACAGATGAATGTTGAGAGGTTACTTACAAGGAGCCAGAGCAATCCAAAAGCAGCTGCATCCCTGGAGATCTCCTCACCCAGGACATGTCTGGAAAGCTGCAGCCTGAAGCTCTCAAAGCAGCATAGAGAACTAAACAGTCTGAATACCTATCTCTTCCCATAGTCAGGGCCTCTACACCCACCAGTGGGAGATCCTGGAATTTCTAACTCTCTCTTCTCCTGGACATATGGTTTTCTGTTTACTTCATGTATTCCTTTTTCTTCTTTTGATGAAACGCTTCTATTTGTATGAAACTTTGAAGTTTAGAGAAAAATGAAATATCTAGTCTTAGTGTGAATATTTGGATTGTGAAATCTTACAATACAATGTCAAAGCTCTGGCCACACCACATAATAGCTGAGTGACTGTGAATGAGCCACATATTATATAGAAGATTTATTTTTCATTTGAAAATAAATATCTTAAACATAAGAAACACTATTTGAATTTTGGTAAAATAAAATAATGTTCAACAATATCCTTTCCCAAAATGAGAACACAGTAAGTCACGATGACTCTATTAATAATATCTTGCAGTTTCAAATTTGAAAATAAACATGGAAATTACCTTAATGATGTTTCAGCCTGTCACATAATTTACGTTTTCACTTGCCTACCTACCTTTACTACATTTCCAAGACTCATGTTTTAGATGCAACGAGAGAGAATACTTGTGACGGAATCCCACAGGAGTCGACTGCACAGTGGATCTTAACATTTATTGGGTATACGTGTGAGAGTAAACCACAGTAGCTAACCAATAAAGTGGTACTTACAGTTTAGATGGAAAAGCGCTCACATGGACAAACAAATAAACAAGTAAATAAACAGAAAACAGTGAAATTCAAGGTCTGAACTTATACAAAATATTGTCCTATTTATAGTATGCTAATTGTTATGTCTGATGTCCCTTTTAATATCTCCTCTGCCATTTTATTAAATATATTATAGATTGAGAACTAACTACAGAATATATAAAACTCTCTTTAATGTATTTTTAAAACTATCTATCATGCTTCATGGATTGTTGAAATAGAATTAATACAATGTTAATATTTTATGATTAGTTCCTTATTTATACTATTATTATTTAAGAACACTACTTGAGTTGAGGTGCTGGCTTACCTCCGAAATTCCTGAACCAACGAGTCAGAAGCAAGGCGATTGCTTAAAACTTAAAGTCACCCTGAACTATATAGCAGGACACTGTCACGTGTGTTTGTGTGTGTGTGGTATGTGTGTGTGCGCTAAAGGTGTACTTTAAAACAAACTACCTTATGAAGAAAAAAACTGAAACAAAAACCTAACAGTAGCCATTTATTTTAATATACCTTTAAATAAATTAAAATATTTAATAAATATTCAATGATATTAAATTAATAAATAATAGTTAATAAATAAATGTTTAAAAATAAATATGTAATAAACAAAGAAAATATTTTATTTATGTTTTTACAAGTTGATTATTTTATTTTATTATTTTTTATATTAATCATAGGTTATTTATTTTGTATCCCAGCCATAGCCCTCTCCCTCATTCCCTCCCAATCCCACCCTTGGTCTCTCATCTCCTTCCATGTCCCTCTCCAAGTCCACTGATAGAGGAAGTCCTCTTTCCCTTCCCTCTGACCCTAGTTTATCAGTTCTCATCAGGACTGCCTGCCATGTCCTCCTCTGGTAAAATAAAATAATGTTCAACAATATCCTTTCCCAAAATGAGAACACAGTAAGTCACGATGACTCTATTAATAATATCTTGCAGTTTCAAATTTGAAAATAAACATGGAAATTACCATGTTTATTTTCAAATTTGGTTTGAAATTTGAAACCAAATTTGAAAATAATTTTGGCTGCTCCTCCCTTGAGGCGGGGGGGGCATTCTTTTTGTATTATATTCAGTATATTAAAATAATCAGTTCACCAACATAATCTTCCTATACTTTGAATTTGACCTAACTTCAGACATGGTCAAATTTCCTCTGGACTATGTGCTTATGACTGACATTTTCTTTGAACATTTAATTTAGAAAAAAAAAAGTAAAATATTTAAGTCTTAATATTTAGGGTATAAATCTAAAACAAACAAGTAGGAAAAAGACCCTCTGGCTAGTATTGTATACAAAAATGGGTTCTGTATAAACCATGATGGCTCAATTCTTTAGTCTTTTGAGGCAGTAGAGATTTTTCTTTATAAGAAGAGGATGGACATCAGAAGAAGAAGAAAACAGGAAACAACCTAGGAACCTACCACAGAGGGCATCTGAAAGCCTCTGCCCTTCAGACTATCAAAGCAGATGCTGAGCCTGATAGGCAACTGTTGGGCAGAGTGAACGGAATTTTAGGTAAGAACTGGGAAATAGTAAGAGCTGGAGAGGACAGGGTCTCCACAAGGAGAGCAACAGAACAAGAAAATTTGAACATATGGAACTTCCCAGAGACTCATACTCCAACCAAGGACTATTCATGGAGATAACCTAGAACCCCTGCACAGATGTAGCCCAGGGCAGTTCAGAGTCCAATTGGGTTACATAGTAATGTGAAGAGGGACTGCCTCTGACATAATCTGATTGGCCTGCTCTTTGATCACCTCCCTCTGGGGGGGGGGGGGAAGCAGCCTTACCAGGCCACAGTAGAGGACAATACAGCCACTTTTGATGTGAACTGACAGACTAAGATCAGAAAGGAGAGGAGAACCTCCCCTATTAGTGGACTTGGGGAGTGGCATGCAAGCAGAGGGAGGAGGGAGGGTGGGATTGGGAGGAGAGGAGGGAGGGGCTTATGGGGGGATGCAGAATGAATAAAATGTAATTGATGAAAAATTTAAGAAAAAAGGGAAAAAAATAATTTAAGAACCTTAAATGACTTTCAAAATTGGAGGAAAACATGGAGTTAGTCAATTGGCATAGAGCACGTCTCGCCCCTGGGGGCAATGGTCTCCTGAACCTACTCAGACCTCGGACACCACCACTGCTAGTTCTAGAACTGACGCAGGATGTTCCAACGAAGGGTTAAGGCTTCTCATAATATTTCCTATAAGCCCACACCTGTTTGTCTATATCCCCCATTTTTATTCATTATTAGCCAGATAGAGCCAAGTAATTGTGGTAATGATACTTGCTTTTTTGCCCAATGCTGGAATGCTAGTAAAGTTAGGTATGCCCTGGTTACTCGCATGCCTCACTGGGTGCCTATGCCCATTGATGCCCCTCACGCTATGACTCTCTTCAGACAGAAAAGGGATCTTGGAACTACAGCCACCATTGTTACTACCATCTCATTGACGGCTGTTGGAGCTACCACCAGGGCATTAGCCATGAGTCATACTGGGCAGACTGCTCAGACCCTGAATAATCATTTAGCCAATGTAGCTCATGCCTTAGTTGTACACAAAGGAATTAATGCTCAACTAAAAGGAAGCTTGATGGTGTT
Organism: Meriones unguiculatus; assembly: GCF_030254825.1. Taxonomy (NCBI): domain Eukaryota; kingdom Metazoa; phylum Chordata; class Mammalia; order Rodentia; family Muridae; genus Meriones; species Meriones unguiculatus. The sequence goes on from NC_083360.1 coordinate 6,340,959, forward strand.
CAATCAGAGGATTGACCTCTTGCAGGAGCAAATTGATACCCTATGGCAAATCGCTCAACCTGGCTGTCAATGAAAGTATGCTGGACTTTGTGTCACTAGCATACAACATGAGAATTTTTCCTGTGCTGCAAATCTGTCTAAACAATTGTCGAGCTATATTTTAGGTAATTGGACTGGAGAATTCGATACTACGATGGAGCAGCTGAGAGTGGCCATTGTCACAGTAAATTCTACCGGAGTGGACGCAGGACTAGCCACAGGATTATCAACATGGATTGCTGCAGCCATGAATCATCTGAAGGAATGGGCGGGCATGGGAGTGTTAGCAGGCCTTCTGGTGTTGGTCTCCTTGGTTTGCCTGTGGTATATATGCAAGATTAGAGTCTCACAACAGTGTGATGCAGCCATGATCATTCAGGCCTTTACAGCCATTGAAGCAGGACATTCTCCCCAAGCATGGTTGGATACCATAAAAAGCTAAAATGATACGCTCAGGATGCGAGGCTAAGCACTGCACTCAGGGTCAGCCGCTTTGGACCCAGAGAAGAGCATGTCTGATTGCATGCGGGTTGATGCCCCAGGTCCCGCCTCTGAGAAAAAGGTATCAGACGGGTCTGATGCTCTTTGGGTGGATGACACCTAAATGAACATCTGTACAAAGTCCCAATTTATTTCTAATATCAGAGATCAGACCCCTACTCTTGCCTGATGCGTCTAAAACAAAAAGGGGGAACTGTAGAGAGCTGCGGAATGCTATGCCTTAAAGATAGAGCTGGTTTCCGCCTTCCACCTTCCCGATGGTGAGTGCTCTCTGTCACGAACAACTCCACATTTGGCTAAGGCCGAGGATCTGGCTTGCTTCCATGTATGTGGACCTATCTGCATTGCCCCCGTGGCACGCCTGGGTTGGCTACCCAGAGGCTATTTAAGCTGTGGGCTGGCTTTCCCCGGGGTCCGAGGATTGTTCAATGTTCCTGAATAAACTGCATTGAAAAAAAAAAAAAAAAAAAAAAAGAATCAGGGCAACAGACCTGAGTGCATATCACATTGATGACTAACAGCTCCTCAAGCTTCCTCAGACACTTTTCTGCTACTTCAGCCACTGTGTAGGACCTTTTTGTTCTTTGCTTCTAGAACCAAAATATGTATTTCTCAGTGTTAACCTTAGGCCATTAAGTGTCCTTTGAGCAGGACTTATGACTAATTTTACTCATTATGTTTGAGGAAACTTTAATAAACATGATGAATATAACATCATGTTTAGGTTTTTTATTTTATATTTTTAGTGATGATAATGAACTCTCCTTTTAGAAGTTTCAGGACCAACAAAATAAGAAAGCTCATTCCCCCAGTAATCTCAAATTAAAATGTGATATAAATGAACTCTGTAACTGGAAATAATTAAAATTAAATTTTGCTTTCAGGTCACTACTCTTGCTACTGGACAACCATATCCTTGGTTATGGATTTTCTGATAAAATCCTGGAAAAAGGAGGGAAGGTGGATTGGAAGGAGACAAGAGAGGGGGCTACAGCTGGAATACAAATTGAATAAATTGTAATAAATAATAATAATTAAAATTAAAAGACTAAAATTTCTGGAACTCTTACATGTAACATTACAAAGATATATGCTTCCTGATTTAATACAATATTTTAAAAATTATTAATTACAGTTTATTCACTTTGTACCCCAGCTGTAGCCCTTTCTCTCTTCCCCTTCCAGTACTACCCTCTCTCCCTTTTCTCCTCAATCTTAAAACTGAAGCTTATTCATGGAGACATTGAAGGGCAGTGCATACAGACCTATAAGACAGGATAAACATACTGAAATCTATACACTTAAAGAAGATAAACAAGAAAGAGGACACCGGGTAAGTTGATCAGTCCTCACTTAGAAAGACAAAGGGGATGGACATTAAATGTAGGAGCAAACAAGTAACAGGACAGGAGCCTACCACAGAGGGCCTCTGAAAGACTCTACCTAGCATTGTATCAAAACAGATACTAAGATCATAACCAAACCTTCTGCAGAGTGCAGGTAATCATATGAAAGAAGGGGGAGTTAGTATGACATGGAGAGGACAGGAACTCCACAAGGACCAAATATATCTGGGCACAGGGGTCTTTTATGAGACTGTTTCTCCAACCAAGGATCATGTATGGATATAAACTACAACCTCTGCACAGATGTAGCCCATGGTAGCTCAGTATCCATGTGGGTACCCTAGTAAGGGGAAGAGGGATTATTTCTGACATGAACTCAATGGCAGGTTCTTTGACCCCCCCCCCCCCCTCCGAGGGAGGAGCAGCACTACTAGGCCACAGAGGAGGACTTTGCAGCCAGTCCTGAAGATACCTGATAAACCAGGGTCAGATGAAAGGGGAGGAGGTCCTCCCCTATCTGTGGACTTGGAAAGGTACATCGAGGAGATGAGGGAGGGAGGGTGGGATTGGGAGGGAATGAGGGATCAGGTTACAGCTGGAATACAAAGTTAATAAACTGTAACTAAAGCTAAAAATATAAAATAAAACAAAACATTAATGAAGGACCTTAAGGTATTTCTTACAATTTATTAAATCGATTATACTTTTAGGCATAGTGTTCAACTTTATCTACATAATTGTATCTCATATATAAATCCACCTGTCCTGTGTTTATTGTCACCAATCCATTTACTGTTTCTACAATACATAATCTAGAGTCTATAGATATTAAGGGTAGGAAGTCAATTGTCTCATACTTTATGGTATATTGCTCTAGAATCTGAAATACATAATACGCTCAATAAATAATAATTTATCGTTCCTTCTTATTTATTCTAATTGTTATAAATGATTATATCCTGTTATGTTTTATACAAAATACAGAGAATGCATTTAGACAAAAACATCATTAAAGATATATGAACACGGACCTGGAAAGAAATAAAAGTGAGACAATACAAGTGGAGAAAATGCTAAAGAATAAAAAGTAACATAGAAGAAGGGAAGGACAGAAGGACATGGAGGGGACAAGAACGCTGCAAGGAGAACAACAGTCAACTCACCTAGACCCGTGGTACTTGCAGAGATGGAAGCACAAACCAAAGAGCATACACAAGCATACACAGACTGTACACAGACTGGACCCAGGTCCCCTACACATATGTACCTAGTGGGCAGCTTGATCTTCATGTGGGTCCTCCAGGAAGTTGAGCAGGTGCCTTCAATGACGTGGACTCTTGCCTGCTTTCAGTCACTTTGCCCTAGCCAAGATGCCTTGCCTGGCCATGGTGGTTGAGAAGATCTGTCTTGATAGGATTTGATGTGCTGGCGTGGTTTGGTGGAGCCCTCCTTTTCTGAGAACAAGGGGAAGAAGAACAGGGTGAAGAGGGTGAAAGGGAGACACCAGGAGGAGAGGAGGTAGTAGGTCATGATTGGGATGTAAATATATAAATTAAAAAAGAAATGTTAAAAAAAAAAGAATGAGGAAATCATGGAGTAAAATGGGTGTGAGCGATTGAGGATTCCATAATTATAGGTTAGGCACATACTACAGCTGAGGCCTCAAGAAGGGTAAAAAATCAGTAGTATAGATTGTTGGTAGAGATGCTGCGTGGAATCTCCAAATAACTTTACACAGATTTTATTTGAAATCTAGAAACAAGCTGCTATACAGGAGCAAGGCATTCTGGAAGATTTCAACTAAACAGAGAGCCACAGAAATGATCATCATTGCGTGCCTTCTGCAGGGATATGATAAGAACAAATAAAGAGTCAAGTACAGGAGAGAGAACCATATTCTCACAAAAAAATATTGACTTTTCTACTTACATAATATTTTCTAAAGATAAATTAAGATTTTTCTGTTAGATGATATTTTATTCTATGATATGGCAATGCATATCTTGTCTTTTGTTCCTGATAAAAATAATAATGAGAAACTTTACTAAAAATAATGTATAGACGAAATATTTTCTAAGTAGGAGGCTGGATATGTTGAGACAGAAGCATTATAAAATTAGTTTACATACAATTCGCTATCATACTTTTGTGTGGATGTGTGTGTGAGAGACAGAGAGGACAGGAGAGAGATAAAACCTCTCAAAAGCTAGGTCACCTAAAAGCTAGGTCATGGCAGAAGATGATTCTAAAATCAGGTAATTAACATATTGGAGAATAAATATTCATATTTCTTCAAAGTAGCATTTCATAATACATTTATTAATTTTAAAGAAAAATAAAAAAAATATCTCTCAGAATAGAGTGATGTCAGATCGTAGGAGGAAAAGGCCTTTACCTAGAGAGGAAGAAAATTCCCTTCTATGATTCTTGTTTAATAAAGAAAGAAAGAAAGAAAACTCAGCATATCAACTTTGAAATATTTCCAGCAGAAAGAGTAGGACGTACCGCACCACAGCTGCCAAGAACAGCGAGATTGGTGGAGACCCAATCACAGCTGTTCACACTTCTCCAGTCATGATGCTATAACAAGAGACAATAAAACCACGGGGAGAGTCTCAGGAAGACTAAAGATTAATGCCAAGCAAACTCAGACTTTGAGTTTTGATCATTCCCCAGAGTAGAGGAAAAAAGGCCATAGGAGAATATTTTAAATACCTGGAAAATACAGGAAACAAACCATGCTTTCAACAATATTAATACTAATTAACTAAATTACACTTGGGATTAATGCTATTCTAAATACTATAAAATTGTCCTTTTTCTTAGGATTAGATGCTGAATTTTCAAATGTTTCAGTAAAAATTAAGATCATAGTAGAAAAGAAAAAAGAATAGATAAAAAAGAGAGTATTAAAACCTGAAATCAGAGGCATACACCTGCTTTAAATGCATATTGGTTTCTTCTCCATCAGGAATATTTATTTATGGCAGTAATTTCTGTGACTCAGAATTCATTGTCTAATACCAATCATTGTAATGTCATATGCATTTATGATCCTATTTAGATAAATAAAATAATGCCCCATTTGTTAGGTGTTTTATTGTACTCTATAAAATAAACATTTAGGATTTATGTTTCAAATAAATATTCAACTCATGTTTATTTATTATCATTTTCATATATTTGTAATAAAGTACTGTATTTTATTCAATATTTTATGACATTCACTTTTATAATTTGAAAAAGCACTTCAATTAGCTATGAAAAATTTACAGCTACTATATGGCTGGAAGAAAACTGAGAACTATTTCTTATTCTTATAACTTTTCTATTTTAAAATTGATGGTATTAATTTAGACATTCCTTTTCCATAAAAATTAAACACTTTATATATTCCTCTGACTGTTTTCCTGGAGGATGGCTAACAGAGAAGATTACTTCAGTGAGAGAAGATTACTTCAACTATTACAGCAAATTAACTAGAAGTGAAAATCTACAGTGGGTCACAAACACATCCACAATTCCTCTCTCAGCCCATCTTTGCATTCTGACAGCATTTCATCTTAAATGGTAAAGATTATTTTCTATTCACTTAAAACTTAAAAGCCAGACAATATGTTTTCCAGGGTGATAAGATATGACAGAAACCACAAGAAAACTACTAGAAATTAAGGTCTCCGGAGGCTATGTCCCGGGAGGCATGCCAGTCCAGGAAGGCAGCCTGATGTGAAGGACACGGCGCTTCTGGGAGGTGGCACTGTATATATTACATTATCCTCTCAGAGATGCTCCACAGCTCTTCCCAATGCCATCTTCTCTTACTTGCTTATACTCCTCAGATGACGTTTAGTCTTCATTTCTGTTTTATGTATAGTAAAATGAATATTAAAGAACTTCTACATAGTTCTTACTTATATTAAGCCTTTTTAATTTTGATACTGCCTCCATATATTGGAAGGAATAATATGTGCTATAGCATTTATATTATTTCACATATATTTGTATGTATCTGTATATTGAGAAATAGTTTTCTGAATGCAAGTCTCTTTGGAAAAATATATGAAGAAATTAAGAATATTCCTTCACTAAAGTTAGTAATGAAAAAATATTAGCTTATGCAATATTATTATTTCCTGGCTCACATGAGTGTTTTTCTTCTTAACTTCCCTGTTCTTAATAAAATGAGTGAGAAAAAAATGCTGACATAGAAGTAAAACGTAAGTTTCCTTATTAGGTGAAATTTACTTCTGCCTTAGCTATAATAAATTGCAACGTCCTCCCAAGGCCATGAATCTTCATAAATTAATGCAAACCAGTTTATACACAAAAAAAGAAAAATATGGCCTAACTAAATAATTCAGCAAAAATTAATGTAAATAACTTTTAGTTTGAAAAAAAATTGATAGAAGATTTAAAAAAATGATTTGTTTATGTCTCAAATACAAAACAATGTTGCTTAGATGTTAATACTGTTAGTATATCAAATTTTCTCGGAGTCCTAAGGTTGAAGAATCAGAGCTTAATCCATGTAAATATAAACTTCTGAGGTCAAAGAACAAGTGTGATCATTTACAAATTAAAGAGAAACTGTGATTTCATTTTTCTTTATGTCTTTTATCATTCTAGAATACAATTTTCAGATTACTTAAAATTACTTTTCATTATTGATGTTGAGAATTAATGGAAGCAATTTAACCGAGCTTATTTATAAGTGATTTTTTTTTCAAACTAATACATTTATTGGAAAATTTCTGCTTGACATTTTGTGTTTTGACTGGCATTTCTTGTTGCCAGCTGTCACAGAAAGGACCGCAACACACGCCGTTAGCAGCATATGCCTTTTTGGGTACTGAATAGCATTTTCATTTAAAAAAAGAATCAAATGATCCATAACATATTATGCTGTCATTTGAAAGCAGCATCAGAAATGAAACATTTTTTTCACGGCTGTAATATATTTAGCTCCCCAAGGCTTGACATAGCATTTCCTCAGTGCTTTTGAAGATATAATGAGGTGAACATTTATTCTTTTAATTCACATTATTAAAGCTTTCCCAATAGTAATGTTTTGGCATACATAAGCAAAGGTTGTAAGAATCTATTATAAAGAGTTAATATCTTTCATTTACTTCACTGTTGTTTACCTTGCCTTGTGTCCTCAGGCACACCTTTTCAGTACTTATGCATCAGGAATTACAAATCTCCAGGGAAAGTGAGATTTTTAAAGTTGTATGTGTTCATAATATTGGGTTTGAGCCCTAAAACAAAAATATTACAATCAAGACATCTAATTTAACTATACAGTAAAACTCAATTGATTATTTACTTAGTATTATATATATTTATATATATAAAGTCTTGTGTTGAAAGAATAATAAGATCAGTAAAACCTTAAAATAAATGAAATAAGAAAAATATCTTTACAATTAGTTCAATTAAATCTACAATTACAAACCTGCAATTATAGTTCCAGATTTGGAACTGCACTTAAACATGGTCTTTGAAAAGTATCTTTTCTCAATTTTAATTATCTGTATCTATATTTTTTAAAAAAATCTCAGTTGTATTTCTCTTCATAAAATAAATGTCTACCTTTGTAATTGTCAGGGGAAAAAAGGAAAAATAAGCATATTGTCACCATTTTCTGTATGTGAAAATTTCGAAAGTGGGAAATTACTTATCTGTTTAAAAATTCTAGATTTAGCATCCTAACATCCCTTACTTAAATCAGAAGCTCTGTTTCAGCAATTTATGTCTTACTTCGCTATTCATTTCACTCCACCGTAGTGTCTAACCTGAACTGCTGAATGATGTTTGCAGGATTAGATGTGTTAGCAATAATAACAGAAGGTGCACCTCAGTGTGTTACACTGAATTCAAACAGTAACACAGGAAAACTTAAGGGGTCTGGGAAAAAAAGCCTGACAGAGATCTAATGTGTATTGAACATCCAGAATTTCAAACCAATTGAATGAAAAAGCAATAAGGGACTCTTATGAAAGAAGGGAAGATAGAAAGACCTGGAGGGGACAGGAACTCCACAAGGAGACCAAATGGGCCATAAAAACTGAGAATTGGGGTCCATGAAGAGAATGATACCCAAACAAAAGACAGTGCAGGGAGAGGACATAAAACCTCAGCTCAGATGTAGCCCAAGGCCTCAGTCTCCAACTGGGGTCCCAAGCCTAGAGGAGCAGGGGATTTCTCTGAAATGAACTCAGTGGCAGGCTCTCTGATCACCTCCCCCTGGGCAGTGCAACCTTGCCAGGCTACAGAGGAAGACAATGCAGCTAGTCTTGATGAGACCTGATAAGCTAGGGTCAAATAGAAAGGGAGGACAACCTCCCCTATCAGTGGACTAGGGGAGGGGCATAGGGAGAAAAGACAGAGGGAAGTTGGAATTGGGAGGAGAGGAGGGAGGTGGACACAACTTTAATAAATGATAATAATAAAAAGTGTTGTTATCATAACAATAAAAAGTGTTGTTATCTTCCACTGGGATAACTAATCCCTTCTGAAGATACTTCAAATAATACTGTTAAAAGATCAAGCCATCCCACTCCTAGGCATATATCCAAAAGAGGCTCAAGTACACAATAAGGACATTTGTTGAACCATGTTTGTAGCAGCTTTATTTGTAATAGCCAGAAGCTGGAAACAGCCCAGATGCCCCTCAACTGAAGAATGGATGCAGAAATTGTGATACACCTACACAATGGAATGTTACTTAGCAATGAAAAATAAGGAAATCATGAAATTTGCAGGTAAATGATGGGACCTGGAAAAGATCATCCTGAGTGAGCTGTCCCAGAAGCAGAAAGACACACACGGTATATTCTCACTCATATAGACATATAATGTAGGATAAACCTACTAAAATCTGTACATCTAAAGAAATTAATCAAGAGAGAGGACCCTGACTAAAATGTTCAATCCCCATCTCAAAAGGCAAAGAGGATGGACATCAGAAGAAGAAGAAGAAAACAGGAAATAACCTAGGAACCTGCCACAGAGGGCCTCTGAAAGGCTCTACCCTGCAGACTATCAAGGCAGACACTGAGACTTATGGCCAACTGTTGGGCAGAGTGAATGGAATTTTAGGTAAGAACTGGGAAATAGTAAGATCTGGAGAGGACAGGAACCCCAGAAGGAGATCAACAGAACCAGAAAATTTGAACACAGGGGTCTTTCCAGAAACTCATACTCCAACCAAGGACTATTCATGGAGATAACCTAGACCCTGCACTGCACGGAGGTAGCCATGGCAGTTTAGTGTCCAAGTGGGTTCCATAGTAATGGGAACACGGACTGCCTCTGACATAATCTGATAGGCCTGCTCTTTGATCATCTCCCCCTGAGGGGAGAGCAGCCTTACCAGGCCACAGAAGAAGACAATGCAGCCACTCCTGATGAGATCTGATAGACTAAGATCAGAAGGAAGGAGAGGAGGACCTCCCCTATCAGTGGATTTGAGGAGGGGCATGCATGATGAAGGGGGAGGGCTGGTGAGATTAGGAGGGGAGAAGGGAGGGGCTTATGGGGGGATACAAAGTGAATAAAGTGTAATTAATATAAGTTAAAAACAAACAGAAATACACCTTACTATGGTAAGATACAATAGATATTTTCTATATTTGAGCTTATAATATGATTACATATCAACTTTCCCTTTCTTTCCTCTAAAATCTTCTACATATTCTTCTTTGAGTTCTTTCAAATTCTTGGCCATATTTTACTAATTATTATAGCATGCATATATGTAGATATATGCACATGTGGATATATAATATATAATTATATATATATATTATTAAATGTAACCTGTTCAGTCTGTATAATCCTATTAGTATATATATTTCCAGACTTGATCTTCTCTGGAATTATCACCTCGTCCACTCAGCTTTCCTAATTCTTTATATTCTTTGTACAGCACTAACCTGAATGCTCCCTCCCCAAGAATTAGCTTCCATGGTACCAGAAACCACCATACTGGTGACTTTTTTAAAAAAACTTTCTAGACATGCTTCTCTTATCAATGAACCAGAGATATAAACTTTTTTTTCTGATCTCATTTACAAAGGAAGAAAATTAAAAGGTCATATAAATATGTCAGCTTTTCTTTATTTGTAGTTACTTCGTTTACTCTTGAGATAATAATATAATTATGTAATTAATTCTTTTCATTTCCTCCCTTCACACCCTCCAATACAGCCCTCTTTCTTCTCTTTCAAATACCTGGCTTCTTTTTTATTAAGTGTCATTACATGCATATATCAAGATTCATATATATTCATAAAATAAATCTTCCTACGTTGTATTCTGTTATTTGTATGTATGTTTTAAAGCTAATTACTCGGCATTAGAGAACCAGTGGGTGTGCTCTCCCTGGGAAAGACTATTTTTTTTTTCCTTTCAATCATTTCTAGTTGACTGTACTTTCTGTACACAGCTCATATTTTTTGCGTTGTCTTTAAACCTGGTAATGGTTTTTATTGTAGGAGAATAGAGATAGATAGATAGATAGATAGATAGATAGATAGATAGATAGATGATAGATAAGTAGATAGAGGATAGATAGATAGATAGATGATAGATAAGTAGATAGAGGATAGATAGATAGATAGATAGATAGATAGGTAAGTAGATAGATAGATAAATAGATGATCAGTAGATTAAGCTAGAAAGATGATATGTGTGCAGATATGAATAGATGATATATATATATATATATATATATATATATCACAAGCGTAAGGATACTAAAGTCCCTCCTTCTCTTTGATCATATGTGAATCAACTTTGCTTTATAATGATGACTTAATTTTCTATGATACCAGTTATAATTCTTGCCAGACCAACACTGAGGTTCATATGGAACAACCATTACTCTCACTCACAGCTAGAGTCTTCTGTGTTGAGATAATCATTGCCATTAATAAATCATAATGACCCCTTTTACTGTGGATTGTATAAAGGAATGGAGAACTATCACATGACAGTTAGCTTGACACATCCGTTTGCCTGGGCTTCTGTGCAGAGAGGTGGGAAAGAATATTTCCTGTTTGTGAAATCTCCTACAAGAGGTTTGCATATTAGTCAGTAGATGAGGAAAGAAATGTATTTTTAAATTTTTGTTGTTTTTCTTCTTGCCACAAGAAGCATTTCAAAATACATTATAAGTCAAGCTTGTTATTTGACATTACTTAAAATATGCATTGCATATGCAAAATAGCAATTAATTACAAGCTTATATTGAAAAGCAATAAGACTACAAAGAGTTTTAGTGTAATTGTTCAAGTTACTGTATATTCATAAAATATATATTACCATAAATTAATCATTTCTCTTGTCTCTCAGAACATAATTGTAAAAAATAACACTGAAAATAATTTAAATGTTGAATTGAGGTAATCTATCACTATCTCTCAAAAATATATATCATTTATCTTTGGAGTTATGAAATACATAATATTGCATATGGTTATATATCAGAGAACCTGTGTCCGCATGAATAAAAATAAATCATTTTTGGCTAACTGTATTTTGAAAGGAATTTTTGAAATTATAGCCTAGGCAACCAGTGTAAACTGGAAGAAAATGCTAATATTTCGGAATATCAAGAAAAAAGATGAGTATTCGTGAACTAGAAAATCAATGACGATTATGTAAAGTCCTTTTATCTATTTGATCTTAATTTTTCAATGAGTGTTTCTATATAAGAGGGTTACCTCTTTCTTATTATAAAATGTGTAAATATAGCTCTGAAACTTTTGAAATTATCTAATAATAAATAATCAAACCAAATTTGAATTATTTGAATATATTTTAAGTTATCGAGTTCTTTCTCCCCACATAAGAGAGTCAACAAGAAAATTTGTTGTGAGACGAACACTTGTCCATCTAGAAAAACTGAACTCTTGTATTGAGGTAAATGTAAAGAAAATAAACACAAGAAAAAAATCTTTAGTTAAAAAAGTCATTGGTAAGTCTTTGACATTAGTTTTTGCCTCAATTTTTCAGTCTCAGCATGAGATTTTAGAACTAAAAACATCATCAAATTTAAAGTCTCAAAATAATCTCATCTTTCTTGCCTGTATTTGTTTATTTTTATTAACATTCATTTAACTTCATTAATTTGAACTTAACTGCTACTTTTCTCTACTCTTAGTATGTGCTTAACACAAAAGAAAATTGAAAACACATAGTACGTGGAGTTATATACTTTCTTTTGTGGCTGACACATTAAATTTATTTTCTGAGCAATTTACTGTGGGAAATTACTTTTTTTCTAATAAACGACTGTGCATCTATTAGAGTTTCTCCTTTGTTTTATTATGGCTGATATTACTTATGTATATATGTCTGTGTGTATATAAACATATTTATATAAAGTAGTTTTTTATACAGACACCAAACATTGCACAATATACAAGTTGTGCAAAGAAATCTTTTCTTTTTCTGGGTCTTCTGTGAATTCCTTTATTCCCTGTGCAATGTACAGCTGATACTGTATCTGCGTATTAATGAAGATCATATTTAAAAGTTAGCTCCTTTTTATGTAAAGTGTATCTTATCTCTTGGCACACCAGGCTGAGCAGGTGTCGCTAGCTGTACAGGGACATGTGGAGCCCATGCAGCAGGGCTGTCAGAGAAGATAGACTTCTCCACACAGTTCCAATTCCACAGATGCCGTTGAGGAAGCTTCTGCAAGATGCCTTCCTTAAGCTCAGTATTACCTGGCACCTCAGGCTGCTGCAAGTGCTGCCAAGGGTGCCACCAACCCTTGACTAGGCAAGGTGCCATGGCAACAGATGGGCACAAATGTGGGCCACTGAGATGTGAGACGTAAAGGTGAAATATACTTCTAAGGATTAAGGTCTCAAGAGGGACACTGAGATAATCACTACGATGAAGAAAATGAGGCTTTAAATACTTTCTGAATCGTATTACACTTTCTGGATGAAGCCAGCTGAACGGCTCTACTTACCCCATGTTTCCATATAATAACAGCATCCATTCTTTGTTTATGTTTCTCACAGATGATTTTTCTAAGGAGATCACTCTTGTTTATTAAAAAGAACTCATGGTTTCTCCTATTTTGCATTTTTTTACATCTGTACTTCTCACAGATCCTTGCTGCGTTCAATTTCATAAACTAAATTCCAATCCCTTTCACATTTTCCTAAAAGTAATATTGATTTTCCTGTTCAGACAATGCCATGAAAGAAAAATTCAAATATTTATGATCTATTTTAAACATCTATGGTCAGATGATAGTAAAAAATGAATCGGGAAATTCTCAACATAAACTGATTGTATATTTTATCCAGCTAGTTTTCTCTATTCTTTTCTCTTTCTATTTTATTACTATTATTGTTCTTCTGTTATTGTTATTGATATTTATTACTGTTACTACTTTTGTATTTAAATGCTATTATTACTCTTGCAATTGTCCCCCCATTAATACAACTCAACTGCAACTGTGCATGTCCAGATGAACCCTCTCATTGCTGTTCCTATATTATCATCATACTTTGTTACAATCCAACAATTATGTGATTATGTTTATCTATTTCTATAACCTTTGTTGAGTATTTCCTTTCTTTGTGATATAAATGCAGTTATATTTTACACAAGCTTTACTTTTTTAACATTATATATTCTTTGAAAGGCAGACTGATGGCATGTAATGTAGGCTCTATGAAGACTTTGCTATTGGACAATATCTAACTAAACTGTAAGAAATATTGTAATAAATCTATGTGAGAAATCTCAGTACTTTTAAACATGGAATTTAAAAAGTGTAAAAATTTCTACAGCATAAATGGCCACACTTATTAGCATTCATTATCATTAAATGGACAAAGAACTAAAGGTCAATTAAAATCATTAAAACACGCAGAATTTAGATTGTCAACAATATTTTCTTGACTTTTAACATAAAAATGTTATTTAACAGATATAAGACAAAAGCAACAGTTAAAAAGAGAAGTTAAATGTGATTTTTCAAATAAAATTAGTTAACAAATTTCATCAAAAGTATATGACTATATAGTTTAAGGCTTAAATATTTATATTTGAACAAAATGTTATATTTATGGTTTTCTTGATACTATATCAAGATGTTTGTCAATAAAAAAATATGTTAGTGGGGCTGAAACTAAAGTGCCAAAAGTTTTTTCTAGTCTGTGTCTACCCCTGAAGTATATAGACAGTACTGCATTCAAACGCGTCTTCTATAAGCAGACACTATTTCGTCATGTGTGTTTCAGACATCATAAGAGCACATTCTGAAGTATATTGAATGTTCTTTTTAACACAGGCTTTGGATACTGTATAAAAGCTCATTCCTACTTTGCAGTCCACTTTTTGTTTGTTGGTGTGGCTGGTTGGTTTTTCGAGACATGGTTTGTCTGTGTAGCCCTAGTTGTCCGGGAACTTGCTCTGTAGACCAGGCTGTCCCCCAACTCACAGACCTGCCTGCCTCTGCCTCCCAAGTTCTCGGATCTACGGTCTGTGCCACCACTGCCCCGCTGTCATCACTTTTCATAAAACTAACAAACTTCTCAGCTTTGCAGTGTTGTAAGTCTGGGTTTTCGTCATGATTCTTATTTTAGTTCTTAATTAAAACACCGTGAGTTTGTCGTCCAAAATTATGTAAACTTTATCATAATTACATTCAAAACATTTAGGATATGGTGAAAAAAATTATTAGTTATATGTGGAATACATAAAAACATGTTTAAATTATAAATTGATTACAAAATGTTTAGGCTCTTAGTGAATTCTCACAGTATAAAGTGAGTTTTGGAGGAAGCTTCCATAGAACTTATTTTACAGCCATAGAGGAATAAATTGTATGTACTTCAGAAAATTCACCATTAGTTACAATAACTACTGTAAGCAAAGTGCCTGGATACCTCTGAATATATGGCTAAAAAAGAAGAATCTGAAACAGATGATCTAAAATAAACTGGTATGAGAATATGGAATAGATTCTGCAAGGGTGACATCATGATAGAAATTAATAGAAGAGAGTAACACTGCAAGGCATGCAAATTGACATGTAAAAAGGCTGATTATTTACTCAATGGTATCAAAAAGCAAAACTTCAATATAATAATATTTGCATGTGATATTTACTCTTAAATTATTTATAGAAAAATAATATATAATACATATGATTTATATCAACTAAAATCACAGCATCTAAAAATTATTTCGAAGATGGCGACTAGCACACACAGTTTCTGAGTGGTGGGATACCTGATCTTCTGAGTTGGAGAATGGAAGGACCCCCAACCCAGGAAAACCACAGCGAGGCTTTCTGAACAACAGGGAACATCGCAGGAGGTGAAAACTTTGGCCTCCAGTCACCCTAAGACTTGCTTGGGGAAGGAGAGAAAGATCCTTTGTTCTTGCAGCACTCCCCTCCCCCAGACCTCCTTCTTCCTCAGCACAGCAGCACAGCAGACTCATCTTTCTCAGCACAGACCTAACCGCCTGGGGTATACAGCCTCTGAGATAGAGCCCCAAGCACTTTAGCGGCAGACAAAAGCCAGCAGTACAGGCCCCAGAGTCCCAGATTCGCACAGCGGCTGCACCATCCTCCCAGGGCACGAATCTGCTAGACACCATACTAGCTCCGCAGGATCACCATCACTGACGGTACGGCCCGCCCAATCCCACAGTGACAGAGAATACACTATATACTCACCAAAACCAGGCAGAAACGTCATACAACCTGGACACACCAGGCGCTGGGCCTCCCAAGCTTGGAGAGCACAACGAAGAGATCCCAGGACTTCCCAGAAAGCATTGGGACTAGCAACCCAGTCTCCAGTTACAGCAGGATGTGGCAGCAGAGCAGAACTGAACTGGCGGGGCACCACAGCCCTCCAGTTTAAGAATAACCAGGGCCAAACCAGAGAACAGAGAGGCTGGTTACCCCATCCCTGCTGAAGTGACCACCCTGAAATCACCAGCTGCAGCAAGACCTCAGAACCTGGCAGTGACAGCAGCACAGAACTGGTGGAACACATCAAAGAAGCAGGGCCAAACCAGAGAGCAGAGAGCCCCGGATACCACGATCAGAGAGCAGAGAGCCCCGGATACCACGATCTCTGCCAAGAGACCTGCCTGTAAGTGAGTGTACCCTGGAGAATCTGCAGTTCCCCAGATCCTGGGTTCTTCTAAATCAGAAGCCAGGCATCGAACCCCCCTCCCACCCACATACCCACTTTGGGAAACAGAGGGGCACTAGGGACATTGAAGTTCCTGCCCTGTGGGCCTGATTGAGGAATTAATACAGTTAATGCCAGAAATTGCACTGCGATCATCATTAGCACCTGCGACATATACAGTGCAGAGCCCCTCCCACACACTGAAGGGTTCAACATTAGCCATCACTCTGTCCCTCGAGAAATTCATCCTCGCACACTTACACACACAGACACACACACACACACACACACACACACACGAGCGCGCACACACGCTTGCATTTGCCCCGTTTGCGCCTGCGTACTTTCATCCCACAGGTACAGCTAGTCCTCAGCACACGCTGAGAGTGCTCAGCTTCCTGAAGAACTCTCCAGATACCAGAGAGAGACAGCACCAGTCTGATCTGCAGAATCCAAAAACAAACAGGGAAGGTTTCAGATAAGCCAATGGCCAGAGGTAGGCAAAAGAAGACTTCCAACATAAATCAGGACATCATGACTTCACCAGCAAACCCCAAAATCGATGGATACCCCAATTCAGCAGAAGCACAGGAAAATGATTTTAAAGCCATGCTTGCCCAATTATTTGAGGCTCATAAGGAGGAAATGAACAAGTCTTTCAAAGAGATGGCCAGTCAATTGGAGGCAAAGAAAGAAGAAATAGACAATATCCTTAAAGAAACACAGGCAAACATAGCCAAACAAATAGATACACAAGTAGAGGAAAAATTAGTGGCATATAAGAAGGAAATGAAAAAAGAAATAGAGGCCATCGTAGAGAGACAGGAATCCAAATTCAAACACATGAAAGAAATGGTGCAAGGCATGAAAACAGAATTAGAATCAATAAAGAAAACACAAAATGAGAAAACCCTTGGGCTGGAGAACTTAGAGAAAAGATCAGGAACCACAAAAGTAAGCATCACCAACAGAATACAAGAGATGGAAGAGAGAATCTCTGGAGCTGAAGACACACTTGCAGAAATGGATACTTCTCTCAAAGAAAAAGTAAAATCAGAAAAGATCCAATCACAAAATATCCAAGAAATCAAGGATGCTATGAAAAGACAAAATCTAAGAATAATAGGAATTCACGAAAAAGAAGACTCCAGACTCCAAGGTCCAGAAAATATTTTCAAGAAAATCATAGAAGAAAATTTTCCCAACTTAAAGAAAGAGATGTCCATAAATATACAAGAGGCCTACAGAACTCCAAATAGACTAGACCAGAAAAGAAACACATCACGTCACATCATAGTCAAAACACTAAATCTACAGAACAAAGAAAAGATATTAAAAGCAGCAAGGGAAAAAGGCCAAGTAACATATGAAGGTAGACCTATCAGAATCACACCAGACTTCTCCTCAGAAACTATGGAAGCCAGAAGGGCCTGGGCAAGTATCATGGAGACTCTAAGAGATCACAAATGTCAACCCAGACTACTATACCCTGCAAAGCTTTCAATCAACATAGATGGAGAAAACAAAATATTCCGTGACAAAACTAAATTTACACAATATCTACACGGCAAACCATCCCTACAGAAGATACTAGAAGGAAAACTCCAATCCAATGACAACAAATTCACCCAAGAAAACAGGGCATACAGATAATGTCCCAACAAAAATGAAAAGAAAACAAGCAATGAAACAGGGTTAGATAATCGACACCATTACAAAAGGAACTAACATGCATTGGTCACTATTATCTATCAATATCAATAGACTCAACTCACCAAAAAAAAGACACAGGCTAACAGAATGGTTAAGGAAACGGGATCCAACATTCTGTTGCATCCAAGAAACACACCTATGCAACAAAGACAAACACTACCTCAGAGTAAAGGGCTGGAAAACTGTTTTTCAAGCAAATGGTTCCAGAAAACAAGCTGGAGTAGCCATCCTAATACCTAATAAAATAGACTTTCAACCCAAGTTAATCAAAAAAGATAAGGAGGGCCACGATATTCTCATCAAAAGAAAAATCCACCAAGAGGACATCACAAACTTGAATATCTATGCCCCAAATACAAGAGCCCCGACATTCGTAAATGAAACATTATTAAAGCTTAAATCATACATTGATCCTAATACCTTAATAGTGGGAGACTTCAACACTCCACTCTCACAAAGGGACAGATCAACTAGACAGACACCAAATAGGGAAATAAAAGCACTCACAGAATCCCTAAATCAAATGGACCTAATAGATGTCTACAGATCATTTCACCCAAACTCAAAAGAGTACACCTTCTTTTCAGCACCGCATGGAACCTTGTCCAAAATAGACCATATAGTGGGCCACAAAGCAAGCCTCAACAGATACAAAAGGATTGAAATAATCCCTTGTATACTATCTGACCACCATGGACTAAAGCTAGACATCAACAACAACAGAAACAACAAAAAGCCGACACGCACATGGAAACTGAACAACTTACTCCTCAATGACAGCTGGGTTAAGGAAGAAATAAAGAAAGAAATTAAAGACTTCCTAGAATTCAATGAAAAGGAAGGCACAACATACCCAAATTTATGGGACACATTGAAAGCAGTGATCAGAGGAAAATTTATAGCACTAAGTGCCTGCAAGAAGAAATTCGTAACATCACATACAAACAACTTAATGGCCCAACTGAAAACCCTAGAAAAAACAGAAGCAGATACACCCAAGAGGCGCAGACGGCTGGAAATAATCAAACTAAGGGCTGAAATCAATCAACTAGAAACAAATAAAACTATCCAAAGAATCAATGAAACAAAAAGCTGGTTCTTTGAGAAAACCAACAAGATAGACAAACCCTTAGCCAAACTAACTAAAAAGCAGAGAGAAACTATCCAGATCAGCAAAATCAGAAATGAAAATGGGAACATAACCACAGACATTGAGGAAATCCAAACAATTATTAGGTCATACTACAAAAGCCTATATGCCACAAAGTTTGAGAATCTAAATGAAATGGATAATTTTCTTGAAAGATTCCATCTACCAAAACTAAGTCAAGATCAGGTAGAAAGGCTGAATAGCCCTATATCTCCCAAGGAAATTGAAGCAGTCATTAACAGTCTCCCCTCCAAAAAAAGCCCTGGACCAGATGGCTTCAGTGCAGAATTCTACAAGACCTTCAAAGAAGTGCTAACTCCAATTCTCCTCAAGCTATTCCACAAAATAGAAACAGAAGGAACACTACCAAACTCATTCTATGAAGCCACAGTCACCTTGATACCTAAACCACACAAAGACCCAACAAAAAAAGAGAACTTTAGGCCTATCTCTCTTATGAACATTGACGCAAAAATACTCAATAAAATACTTGCAAACCGAATCCAAGAACACATCAAAGATATCATCCACCATGACCAAGTAGGCTTCATCCCAGGCATGCAAGGGTGGTTCAACATACGGAAATCCATCAATGTAATCCACTACATAAACAAACTGAAGGAGAAAAACCACATGATCATCTCCTTAGATGCTGAAAAAGCATTTGACAAAGTCCAACACCCATTCATGTTTAAAGTCTTGGAGAGATCAGGGATACAAGGCACATACCTAAACATAGTAAAGGCAATATACAGCAAGCCTATAGCTAACATCAAACTCAATGGAGAGAAACTTAAATCAATCCCACTGAAATCAGGGACAAGACAAGGCTGCCCATTGTCTCCATATCTCTTCAACATAGTACTTGAAGTCCTAGCCAGAGCAATAAGACAACTAAAGGAGATCAAGGGGATACAAATCGGAAAGGAAGAGGTCAAAGTGTCACTATTTGCAGATGATATGATAGTATACATGAGCGACCCCAAAAATTCAACCAGAGAACTCCTTCAGCTGATAAACACCTTCAGCAAAGTGGCAGGATACAAAATCAACTCAAAATAATCAGAAGCCCTCCTATATACCAAAGACAAAAAGGCTGAGAAAGAATTTAGGGAAACAACACCCTTCACAATAGCCACTACTAACATAAAGTAATTTGGTGTGACTCTAACCAAGCAAGTGAAAGACCTCTTTGAGAAAAACTTCAAGTCTCTGAAGAAAGAAATTGAAGAAGATATCAGAAGATGGAAAGATCTCCCGCGCTCATGGATTGGTAGGATTAACATTGTGAAAATGGCCATCCTGCCAAAAGCAATCTACAGATTCAATGCAATTCTCATCAAAATACCAACTCAATTCTTTACAGACCTTGAAAAAAAGATTCTCAGCTTCATATGGAGAAACAAAAGACCCAGACTCTCCAAAACATTCCTGTACAACAACAGATCATCTGGAGGTATCTCCATTCCTGATCTCAAGCTGTACTACAGGGCAACAGTAATAAAAACTGCATGGTATTGTCATAGAAACAGAAAGGAGGATCAATGGAACCGCATAGAAGACCCAGAAATAAATCCACACACCTATGAATACTCGATATTTGACAAAGAAGCCAAATCCATTCAATGGAAAAAAGACAGCATCTTCAACAAATGGTGCTGGACCAACTGGATGTCTACATGCATAAAATTGAAAATAGATCCATATTTATCACCTTGCACAATACTAAAGTCAAAGTGGATCAAGGACCTCAACATAAAACCAGATACCCTAAATCAATTGGAAAAAAAAATGGGGAACAGCCTAGAACTCATTGGCACAGGAGACAACTTCCTGAACAGAACACCAACAGCACAGGCTCTAAGAGCAACAATCAATAAATGGGACCTCATGAAACTGAAAAGTTTCTGTAAAGCAAAGGATACCATCATCAAAACAAAACGACTGCCTACAGATTGGGAAAGAATCTTCACTAACCCTTTATCTGACAGAGGATTAATATCCAGTATATACAAAGAACTAAAGAAGCTGAAAAGCAGCAATCCAAGTAATCCAATTAAAAAATGGGGAACAGAGCTAAACAGAGAATTCTTGACAGAGGAATATCGAATGGCAGAAAAACACTTAAAGAAATGCTCATCCTCATTAGCCATCAGGGAAATGCAAATCAAAACGACCCTGAGATATCACCTTACACCCATCAGAATGGCCAAGATGAAAAACTCAAGCGATAACACATGCTGGAGAGGTTGTGAAGAAAGGGGAACCCTCCTCCACTGCTGGTGGGAATGTAAACTGGTACAACCACTCTGGAAAGCTATCTGGTGCTTTCTAAGACAAATAGGAATAGTGCTTCCTCAAGACCGAGCTATACCACTGCTAGGTATATATCCAAAGTTTGTTTACGTACACAAAAAGGACACTTGCTCAACCATGTTTATAGCAGCTCTATTTGTAATAGCCAGAACCTGGAAACAACCCAGATGTCCATCAAAGGTGGAATGGGTACAGAAATTGTGGTATTTTTATACAATGGAATACTACTCAGCAATCAAAAAGGAGGAAATCATGAAATTTGCAGGCAAATGGTGGGATCTAGAAAAGATCATTCTGAGTGAAATATCCCAGAAGGAGAAGGACAAACCTGGGATATACTCACTTATATAGACCTATAAGATATGATAAACATAATGAAATCTATACACCTAAAAAAAGATAATCAATTGAGCGGACATGGGGTAAGATGATCAATCCTCATTTAGAAAGACAGATGGGATGTGCATTGAACGTATGACAGGAGTCTACTGAGCGCATCTGAAAGACTCTAACTAGCAGTGTTTTCAAAGCAGACTCATGACCAAACCTTTGGCAGAGTACAGGGAATCATAAGAAAGAAGGGGAGTTAGTCTGATGGGGAAAGGATAGGAGCTCCACAAGGACCAAATATATCTGGGCACAGGGTCTTTTCTGAGACTGACATTCAACCAAGAACCATGTATGGATATAACCTAGAACCTCCACTCAGATGTAGCCTGTGGTAGCTCAGTAACCAATTGGTTTCCCAAAGTGAGGGGAACAAGGACTATTTCTAACAGGAACTCAATGAGTGGCTCTTTGGTCTCCCCAACCCCAAAGGGAGGAACAGTCCTGTTAGGACACAGAGGAGGGCTTTGCAGCCAGTCCAGAAGATACCTGATAAAACAGGATCAGATGAATGGGGAGCAGGTCCCCATCAGTGGTTTTGGAAAGGGGCACGGTGGAGATGAGGGAGGGAGGGAGGGACTGGGAGGGAATGAGGAATCGGGACACGGCTGGGATACAGAGTTAATAAAATGTAACTGAGAAAATAAAATAAGAAAAAAAAAAAAGAAAAAAACAAATAAATAAATAATGTTTTAAAAACCACAAAAAAATATTTCATATTATTATTATTATTAATTACAATTTATTTTCTTTGTATTCTGGACTTGCCCCCTCCCTCATCTCTTCCTGGCCTTACCCTCTCTTCAGTATCCTTCCCTATGTTCCTTCCCTAGTCCACTCATAGGAGAGGTCCTCCTTCCCTACTATTTGACCCTAAAATATCGGTCTCATCAGGACTGTCTGGAGGGAGAAGGGGGAAATTGGGAGAGAATAAGGGAGCGGGAAACACCTGGGATACAGAGAAAATAAAACATAACTAATAATAAAAATAAAATTAAATTAAAAAATACTTATAGATAATTTGAAAGAAAAAACTTTTAAACATATCACTATCATTTAAATTTCCTAAAAATTATAACATAATTTATTAAAAATTATTGTTAGTAACCATAATTAATACTCTTCATAATGATTTTACTGTTAACTTCAGTATAGACTGTCTCCAAGAAACAGAGACTTTCTGATCTTCTTTGACTGTAAAATAAAATATGAACACAAAGAATCAAAGTAAAAATTGGAGCTGTTAGAATTCCTTTGAAGGATGTAAAAAGACTCAGTTTTTGCTCCCATAACGATGAAGTGAAATCCGGGGTTATCCACTGTGGGAGTTTCAGGGTTTTAGGGTGAGGCTCTGAGAAAGCTGTTCTTTGACTGTGCGTGTGCTTTTGATCCTTTCTGGGGGATAGAAAAAGGAAGAAGAGAAAGAAAAAAGTGTCCTGTGCTGAATACGACTCCAGCTCCAGGAACAACCGGAACTGCGCCGCATTCAATCCACTACATTAAAGGATAGAAACAGCCCACGCCTGGCAGTTTGACAGTTGTTGAATGACAGTCATGTGTAAAATGTGCCAGCTATTCTTTTCCCACAAAATTTTTGGAAAATGCAGGCAGCGTAGCCGTCAGCATGTTGGACAGGGCCCATTTTGAGTTTCTCTAACAAGTGAAACAATCTGAACCTAAGATATGTCCTGGCAACAGTCCTCTGAGTTGATATGCTTTCTAGAGAACAGTCCCATGACAGATCTTTTTTTTTTTTTTTGTTATTGAAGTTGTATTTTTAGCAAGTTGTTGAATTTTAGCTTATTTAGATACTCTTGTTCTTAATATTTATAGTGAAATATAATACCAGACTACCTACAATTCCATGTTCCTTCCAGGCTCTAAATGTTTGAAGCAAATTTACTCTCTCTCTCTCTCTCTTCTCTCTCTCTCTCTCTCTCTCTCTCTCTCTCTCTCTCTATATATATATATATATATATATATATATATATTTCAAAAATAATAATTCAGAGGGAAAAGTTGCTCACTATAAGCTTAAAAATCTAGTAAGATACAATCATCTAAATTGCCATATACCTGAATAGGTAAATTTTATAATAATAATAAAAACATCGCAAAGAAAACATTCTCAGTCCTTGTTTTTGGAGTCATGCGCATCCAAGGAGGATTAGTCCCCTCAGCTCTCAGAGGACTAACCTTCCATGTGAATCAGCCCTCTTCTTCATATCACAAATATGTAGATGTAGCCTTTCCTTTCCACATGGGAAGGGGAAAGTGTAACTATGTTGTAGATTATGATAAACACCTTTTTTTTCCCTGACTGACAGGCATGTTGATGATTTCTGTGAAAAAAAAAAAAAGAAAATGAAGATCTACTATAGAAAGAGGGGAGGAACAGGACTGTTAAGGTCCAGACATAAAGGTCAGGGTAGAGATAGCGTCATCACTGGAAGTGTGCTTCACTGACACGTTTTCCATCCCAGATCCTTCACTGGGTCCCAGGCTTATATCTCTCCGGGAAGAAGAGAGTGCGTGTTCTTCTGACCAGCTAGCTGTGATCTGAATCCAAGCGGTGGCTGTGTACCTACCTGCCAGAATAAGCATTCAAGCCAGGCTGTGCCAGCCATTCAGTCATAATGCTGTCTTACCTGTGTAAATTCTTTCAGATACCAAAACAATGTGGATACACAAAGGGCCTTTTCCCCCCAATATTTCCTTTTCTACTAACTCTAAGATGTGAGTGCTCAGGTTGCTTGTTGATGTTTTCTCATATTAGCTGATTCCCAGTGGGCTTTGAACAGATGTGTGCATTAGAAGCTGTTCTCTTCCCTTTTTAATTAATTAATTCTCGCTGACATATTACTTGTTCATCAGCTACCATCTCTGGGGCCACCCTGCAGAGTGGGAGATAGAAGTAAATTGCCTTTTCAGAGGAAAATTTTGAAGATGCATGATACTTCTCTGTGAAATTGAACTCTGTTGTGGCTGAATTAATACTTAACGAGCAAATTGCATTTTTTAATGTGTTTTTTTTTTCTCTGTTTTGTTCTATGTGAGTTTTTCTAACGAAAGTTGAGGGGGGTGTCCCAGAAGTGAGGATGGGTAGAGACAGTGAGGGATACAGGAACAGGAGAAAGAAATCAGAGGTTAGTTGGCATCTAGAGTTATGCCAGAGACCTGGGACAGGGAAGGCCCTAGGAAGTGTTTCAGCTACTCTAGCTGAGATTCCTTGCACCGGGTGATATGAAGCCTTAGAGTACCCAGGTCCAGTAGCCAGGCAAAACTTCCAGTGCAGGGACAAGGACAACAACCCACACACAAAACCTTCCACCCAAAATCTATCCTGTCTACAAGACGTGCAAGGAGCATAGATTGACGGACGGGCCAACCAAAGACTGTTCTTCCTCGAGACCCATCCATGGGAGAGAACCAGTCCCTAACACCGTTGACGTTACTCTGCTGTGCATCTAGACAGGAGTCTAGTGTAACTCCTCTTAGAGGCTTCACCCTGCAGCTGATGTAAACGTTAGACCCACTACCAAACATTAGACAGAACTCAGAGACTCCTACTGAAGATTTGCGGAATGATTGAGGGAGCCAGAGGGGTGAAGAACTCCACAAGACCTGCAGAGCCGACTAACCTGGACCCGTGGGGGCTCACAGAGACTGCACCACCAACCGAAGAGCATGCATGGACGGGCACTAGGCTCCTTGAACATATGTAGCAGATGCACAGCTTGGTTTTCATGTGGGTCCCCAACAACTGAGAGAACAGGGGATCCTCTCTGACTCTGATGCCTGTCTTTGGGTCCAGCTCCCCTAGCTGGACTGCCTCTGTGGAAGAGGATGCATCTAGTTCTGCAGAGCCTTTTCTGAAGTAAAGAGAGTGGAGAATGGAGGGAGGGGTCTGCTTGGAGGGAGGGAAGGGACTGGGAGGAGAAGAGGGCTGCAATCAGGATGTAAAGTGAATAAATAAATAAGTTATTGGAGAAAATACTCAGTCATCTAGCCTAAAAAAAAAATGTCATTGGTTTACCAGGATATCAGAGCCATTATAATCTGCTTCACAAAATACCCTAGGCAAGTTACTGAATGCAACTTATTCTATTAAATGGCAGTACACATTTAAAGACAGTTGTTTCTTAATTCTCATCTAAAACTTTCCCTATACCTGAAAAAAATCTATGCCTGTTAGCACATTTTGCTTATTTATTCCTTTGCACTTAATTCTGAAACTACATGGATCAAAGCAAATATGAGATATTTCTATGTAATGTTAGCCTTGTCATTGTCCATGTTAGTTCAAGGTCTTACTATGAGCACTGAAATATTCAAGATCTCCAGAATTCATTTTTAGTATTATTATCTGCTTGTAACTTCCAAACTTTTTACACACACGTATGAGAGAGAGAGAAATCGAGATAGACCCTTATATATAAGTATATAAGGCTTAACAATATTTTAGTAAATTCAAGACAAATTATTTGGTGTCCTCACAGCGTAACATTAATTCCAATGCATCTTGAAATTTATGCATTTTTGCACATAAAGATTTGAAATGATTTCAGTACGAGTGTAAAATTCATTTTGTTTAATATCCACTGTGTGCCTCTAAACAGTTGGTACTCAGTCTAGCCACAGTATTTATATAATTCCTACCAGGGTTGTAAAAGTTTTCATATAACCACTTTATAACACAGTACTAAAACAAATACTTTTTCAGTGTGTCATCTTATTAGCTAAGAGCAATGTCCATTTCTATATCAGTCAATAGTTTACAAATACATAATAATATATAAATGATTGATTGTGATAATATTATTTTTCTCTGTCTCAGGATTTCAGATTTAGCAGCAGACATCTCTACCAATGGAGATATTTTGTTGGCCCTAAATTTCCTTTTGTAAGGGTACTTTATCCAAAACCAAGCAAAGAAATGCAGACAGAAATACATGTTCACTAAAATATGATGAAAACTTTAGTTAGAAGCAATCATGTTGCTAACTGTTGATATACAAAAATAAAGATTTTTCATTTACTATTCATTTGCATACTATTCACACTACTAAGTTATGGTGATTTAATTATATATTGCCAAATATTTTCTTATATCATCTACATGAATTATCTTTATTATTAAAACATCTTAATTTACATATATAATATGTAAATAAGAGCAACATAGCTCTATTTCAATATCAATCTTATTTAGATTAATAAAAATTTTATCTTCCTATAAGTCTAGGTTAAACATAGTTATCTATAAGAAAAGGGTTTTTTTTGTTTTGTTTTTTGTTTTTGATTTTGATTTTTTTTTTTTTTTTACTTGTGGTATGTTTGGTTTCTTTTTTGTCACCATTAGTCTCACAAGATGGGGCTTAGGGAGCTCACTGAGGAAGATGAAGACAAAATGAATTCTTTGCTTTGACTTTCTGAATTACAAGGAATAACAAATAGTAAATGCACACAATACTGAAAAATTACTATTAACAAGACAAAAGGTAAAAGTCCTGGACTAGATATCACAAGTCTAATGGGGAATGTTTAAGCACTAGAAGATGTCCACTCAAAAATTTTATGCAGTATGCTGTATCCTTAGTTCTCCAGGACTGTAGTTTAGTGAGAAACATATGGGATTAATGCTATTTTTAAAAGAAAGGTGAACACTAACTAGGTGGCACCTAGATCCAAAACAGGTTAGCCCAGAATTGGGACAGGAAACCTTTTGCCACCGTGGGCAAAAGCAGAGTTCCAAAGATGAATCAGAGAAAATCTTTCCAAGAAAAATGACCATCTACCACATTATATAATCAATTCCATTCTTGACTAGACAATTCTTTTTTTCTTCAATATTTTTGGAGCCTCACAAACCAATTTCATTCATAACTAGCAAGTACTTCTTTTCTTAAATATAGTTTGAGCCTATATAATGGCTTGTCTCATGAAGAAGAGAACACTGGAACTAGTTAGAATTTTTTGCTATAGCAAGCTCAAATTGTATAAGGAAAGTTTTACTCCTTACTTTCACTTAATAATTCAAACAGTCTTGTCTCCCATTACCAATAAATTATTATCCCAAACATGTATTTTCAAGCTGTAATGAGTGAAATTTTAAATTAAATTTTTATTTTTATATTAATTACAGTTTCTTCACTTTGTATCCCAGCTGTAGCTCCCTCCTTCATTCCCTCCCAACCTCACCGTCCCTCCCTCATCTCTTCCCATGCCCCTTTCCAAGTCCACTGAGAGGGGAGATGATGAGTGAAATTTAACTGGGACAACTAACCAGAGGATTAGAATCAAACTGAACAAAGATGGTATAGAAATCCTCAGAACAGAGAGTTCCGGGAATATTTTCCAGTATGAGTTTTCATTTGATTATTATTTTGCGTGTTTTTCCTGATTTTTATGCCATAACAGCTTTCTTTCATTTTCTTTCCTTATGACGGCAGCAGTGATTTGAAAGCAAAGCCATCAAGGGCATATTGTTGTAGAATTGTCACTTAGTGAAGGTGTCAATGGGAATAAATTTAGTGTAAACCTATTGCTACCTGGTATCTCCTTTCTTTCTGCATGTGAATTTTAAAAATAACTGCTTTGTCCTTAAAATGGGGTAAAATAAGTATTTTCTTGAGCATTTTAACTTCATAGATTAATTTATTATGTACATTTGAAAATATTGAATGTTTTCTATCATTGATATTATCAATATATGTTCATATCAAATTATACTGATTTATGGGCTTATAATTAAACCTGAATGAATTAGTGAGTAATAATAAATGTTCCAATGCAGCAAAATTCTTGACATTTTCATATGAATATACTTTTGAATTCTTACCATATTTGTAATTTTCTTCTTCATCGATCTTGATCTCAGGAAGCAAAAATTGCTGATTAGGTGTTGCATTTAAGATTTGAAGGATCTCTGTTGAGAAATTTATAGTTAATATTTTTAATTCTAAAATTCACTCTTGTTCTGACTAGTGTCTACTTCTGACTAGCTTCTACTTCTAAAATGATTGAAATAAAAACCAAGTGTCTCTCAATAGCAACTCATTTATATGCAAAGTGGCACAATTAAGGCATGCCTAAAGAAAGGATAGAGGGATGGTCCAATGGTTACAATTCCTGGCTGTTCTTCGATATGAAAGGAGTTAGGTTCCCAGCATTACATATGGCTCATAATTGTCAGTAGCTCTAGCGTCTAGGCCCTATGCCTTCTGGGTTCTATGAGCACAGGCACACAAGTGCTGTGCATACACACACACACACAATCACTAATAAAAATTAACTAATATATTAAAAAGATTGAAAAATATGCCTCGGGGAAAATGTAAAAATACTAACAAAAATGAGAACTAGATACGCTAAATCTGTTAGAAGAAAAAGTAGGGAACATCCTAGAACTCATTGGCACAGGAGACAACTTCCTGAACAGAACTCCAACAGCACAGGCTTTAAGGGCAACAATCAATAAATAAGACCTCATGAAACTAAAAAGCTTCTGTAAAGCAAAGGACACCGTCATCAAAACAAAACGACTGCCTACAGGTTGGGAAAGAATCTTCACCAACCCTCTATCTGACAAAGGGCTAATATCCAGTATATATAAAGAACTAAAGAAGCTGAAAAGCAGCAAAACAAGTAATCCACTTAAAAAATGGGGAACGGAGCTAAACAGAGAATTCTCTGTAGAGGAATATAGAATGGCAGAGAGACACTTAAAGAAATGCTCAACCTCATTAGCCATTAGGGAAATGCAAATCAAAACGACCCTAAGATTTCACTTTACACCCATCAGAATGGCCAAGATGAAAAACACAAATGACAACACATGTTGGAGAGGTTGTGGAGAAAGAGGAACCCTCCTCCATTGCTGGTGGGAATGTAATCTGGTACAACCACTTTGGAAGTCAATCTGGCACTTTCTCAGACAATTAGGAATAGCGCTTCCTCAAGACCCAGCTATACCACTGTTAGGCATATACCCAAAATTTGCTCAAGTACACAATAAGCTTTATTTGTAATAGCCAGAACCTGGAAACAACCCAGATGTCCATCAACGGTGGAATGGGTACAGAAATTGTGGTATTTCTACACAATGCAATACTACTCAGCAATCAAAAAGGAGGAAATCATGAAATTTGCAGGCAAATGGTGGGATCTAGAAAAGATCATTCTGAGTGAAGTATCCCAGAAAGAGAAAGACAAACATGGAATATACTCGCTTATATAGACCTAAAAGATAGGATAAACAAAATGAAATCTATACACCTAAAGAAGATAATCAAGAAAGCAAACATGGGGTATGATGATCAATCCTCATTTAGAAAGACAAATGGGATATGCATTGAATGTATGACAGGAGTCTACCGCAGAAAGCATCTGAAAGACTCTACCTAGCAGTGCTCCAAAGTAGATACTAAGACTCACAACCAAACCTTCGGCAGAGTGCAGGGAATCATGTGAAAGAAGGGGAGTTTGAAGTGGAAAGGATAGGAGCTCCACAAGGACCAAAGGTATCTGGGCACAGGGTCTTTTCTGAGATGGACACTCAACCAAAGTCCATGAGAAGATAAAACCTAGAACCTCTGCTCGGATGTGACCCGTGATAGCTCAGTAATCAATTGGTTTCCCATAGTAAGGGGAACAAGGACTATTTCTAACATGAACTCAATGACTGGCTCTTTGACCTCCCCACCTCCCAAGGGAGGAGCAGTACTGTTAAGCCACAGAGGAGGACTTTGCAGCCAGTCCGGAAAATACTTGACAAAAGAGAGTCATATGAAAGGGGAGGAGGTCCTCCCCTATTAGTGGACTTGGAAAGGGGCAGGGAGGAGATGAGGGAGGGAGGGTGGGATTGGGGAAGGAATGAGGGATACAGCTGGGATACAGAATTAACAAAATGTAACTAATGAGAAAAATAAAATTATGGAAAAAAAATGGGAGATACATAATCTAGGTAAAGCTGAGATGGTAAGAACTGTGGAAGATTGGCAAGACATTATTTGGAAATGTCAAAAGAAAATGAGGTAGAACTAAATTAATTTTAGTTTTGCTTATTTTAATCAAAAGATATTAGAATTAGAATTTTACCCAAATATTGCCATTAGGTTCCAAAATTATTATATTCAAATAAAATAAAATTCATTAAAAGGGGCCCATGTGATAAAGAACAGCAAATATGGACATTTCTTAAATAATAGCCCATGGTAGCTCAGTGTCCAAGTGGATTGCCTAGTAAAAGGAACAGGGACTATTTTTGACATGACCTCAGTGGCTCTTAGACCTGCCCCCCCGCAACTCCTGAGGGAGGAGCAGCCCTGCTAGGCCACAGAGGAGGACATTGCAACCAGTCCTGATGAGACCTGATAGGCTAGGGTTAGATGGAAGGGGAGGAGGACCTCCCCTATCAGTGGACTTGGAGAGAGTCAGGGAGGAGATGAGGGAGGGAGGGTGGGATTGGGAGGGAGTAAGGGAAGGGCCTACGGCTGGGATGCAAAGTAAATAAACTGTAATTAATATAAAAAATAAAAATTATTAAAAAATAAGTCCCATAAAGTCTATTTCATAATATTTTTATTATATTCAGTTTTTTAAATTAAATTTAATTAATTGATCAATTTATTACAATTTATTCTCTTTACATCCACTCTGTAGCCTCCTCCCTCATCTTGTCCAGCTCCTACCCATCCCCAGTCTTCTCAACCAATGCCCCTCCCCTAGTCCTCTGATAGGTGAGGTCCTCCTCCCTTTTTATCTGACCCTAGACTATCAGGTATCTTCAAGGCTGGCTGCAACATCTTTCTCTGTGGCCTGTCAAGGCTTCATGCCCCAGGGGGAGGTGGTAAAAAAAAACAGCCACTGAGTTCATGTCAGAGACAACCCTTGTACTAGAAGCCCACTTGGAAGATGAGTGCATGTGAGCGTCCTTTGAACAGAGGGGTCAAGGTCAAGAGAGAGGCCCTGACTAAACGCTCAACCCCATCCCGAAAGGCAAAGAGGACGGACATCAGAAGAAGAAAACAGGAATCAACCTAGGAACCTGCCGCAGAGGGCCTCTGAAAGCCTCTGCCCTGCAGACTAGCAAAGCAGACGCTGGGACACAGAACTCCTGCACAGATGTAGCCCATGGCAGTTCAGTGTCCAAGTGGGTTACATAGTAATGTGAAGAGGGACTGCCTCTGACATAATCTGATTGGCCTGCTCTTTGATCACCTCCCTCTGGGGGGGAGCAGCCTTACCAGGCCATAGTAGAGGACAATGCAGCCACTTCTGATGTGAACTGATAGACTAAGATCAGAAAGGAGAGGAGAACCTCCCCTATCAGTGGACTTGAGAAGGGTCATGCGTGAAGAAGGGGGAGGGAAGGTGAGGTTAGGAGGGGAGGAGGGAGGAGCTTATGGGGGATACAAAGGGTATAAACTGTGATTAATTAAAGTTAAAAAAATAAAAATTAATAAAAAATAGAAAAAAAGAATACAGGTCATCTTTAAGTGGTTTCCGTATCTATGTACCTCTCTACTTTTTAATTGCTTCACATAATTGTTTATTTTTCAATATGCACATAACTTAGTTCTTTATGTCAATGAAATCCACATGTGTTCCCAGTGTACTACAAACTCTAGAAGAAAATATACTGCTTGCTGTGAAATAAACATAAGAATATGTTAACTGGAAGTTATTGTAATACTATCTTTTCAAAGCAATATTTTTGCATTATAATTACCTTTACTGCTTCAACAAACATTGAGTCTCGAACTTTATGAGAAAAATAAAGTATTAATTCCTGTAAACTGAATGCTATAATGAAGCCTATTTTATTCTTATAACAATATACGACAATATAATTTTCTCTAATACACAGTCATGACTAGAACGAAACATCGAAGATGAATATTATTAACTAAACAAAGCATAAAAGTCTTAACAATAAGTTATTGAGTTTAATTATTTGGAAATATGATCAATATTAAAATTAATCTCCTGCCAAACAAAGGTGGAAAAGTTGAGCTGCAGCTATTATTAATTTGCTTCCAGTTATCTTTGGAGCAGAAAGCCACATGAAAAAAATAAAATGAAAAATGTTAGTAAGACAAACGTTTGGCTCTCAGGTTCCAGGGCTTTCTAACATGAATATCAAAGGAGGTTTGAACAGGGAGTAGGGCTACCACTTGTATCTATCTGGTAGTCTCTGTATTTGGACAAAAAGATCTATATTCAGTTTGTCACTAGCACAAACTAAACAAAAAGTATGAATTATATCACCAAGGCAGAAATCAGCTAGTGTTTGTAAGCACCATCTCTAACTCACTCAAGAGATGCAACCTTTTCCAGCTTCAGTAATCTCCAGACTTGGATTGTCAATGCTTGTGTGACTTTATAAACGTAGAATACTTCAATTTCTGTTTATAGTCGAGACTGGAGCAACCAGAAAGAGGTAGCAGCTTAAAAATCTGAGCACTTCTTTGATGGATGGTTAGGTGAAATTTACTTTATGGCAAAAAAAGAAACTGTCTGGTAAATCATCAAAAATTAATGTCCTATGATGCCACCATGGTCCTAGATGCATGCTTTAGCCAGCACTATTTTACCAAATAATTAAAAAAAGGTGAAAAATGGTAGATGACCAAAACACCCCAAGTATTTACAGTACATTCAATTCAAGTCACTTAAAAATTTTAAAAGTAAAAAACAATAAAACATCTCCCTGAGGCCTAAGTTGAGCATTTCTTAGTTTCTCTGCCATTTTATATTCCTCTACAGAGAATTCTCTATTTAGCTCGTCATTTTTAATTTTATTACTTGATTTGTTGTTTGCTTTTACTTTTTAAATTTTAATTATTTATTTTTTATACTAATTACAATTTATTTACTTTGTATGATTTGTTGTTTTTTAACTTCTTTGGTTTATTACATATTCTGGATTTTAGCCCTCTGTCAGATATAGGATTGGTGAAGATCCTTTCCCAGTCTGTAGGCTGTTGTTTTGTTCTGAGGACAGTGTCTTTTGCTTTACAGAAGCTTTTCAGTTTCGTGAGGTCCCATTTACTGATTGTTGCTCTTAGAGCCTGTGCTGTTCATGTTCTGTTCAGGAAGTTGTCTCCTGTGCCAATGAATCCAGAGCTCCTCCCCAATTTTTCTTCTAACCAATTTAGTGTATCTGGTTTTATGTTGAGGTCTTTGATCCACTTGGACTTTAGTTTGTTTTTTTTTTAATTAAATTATCCATTTTTTAATTAAATTTTATTTTTCTTATTATTAGTTACATTTTATTAACTCTGTATCCCAGCTGTATCCTTCTCCCTCATTCCCTCCAAATCCCACCCTCCATCCCTCATCTCCTCCCTGAGCCTTTCCAAGTCCACTGATAGGGGAGGACCTCTTCCCCTATCATCTGACCCTGTTTTCTAAAGTATATTCAAGACTGGCTGCAAAGTCCTCCTCTGTGACCTAGCAGTACTGCTCCTCCCTTGGGAGTTGGGGAGGTCAAAGAGCCTGCCATTGCGTTCCTGTCAGAAATAGTCCCTGTTCCCCTTACTATGGGAAACCAATTAGTTACTGAGCTACCATGGGCTACATCCAAGCAGAGGTTCTAGGTGATATCCATACATGGTCCTTGGTGGAGTGTCAGTCTCAGAAAATACCCATGTACCCAGATATATTTGGTCCTTGTGGAGCTCCTATCCTTTCCACTTCATATTAACTCCCCCTTTTTCATATGATTCCCTGCACTCTGCCGAAGGTTCGGTTATGAGTCTTAGTATCTGCTTTGAAACACTGCTAGGTAGAGTCTTTCAGAGGCCCCCTGCAGTAGGTTCCTGTCCTATGTCCAATGCACATCCAATTTATCTTTCTAAGTGAGATTGATCATCTTACCCAGTGTCTGCTTTTTTGTTTATCTTCTTTAGGTGTACAGATTTCAGTATGTTTATCATATCTTATAGGTCTATATAAGCGAGTATATACCGTGTTTGTCTTTCTCCTTCTGAAATACTTCACTCAGAATGATCTTTTCTAGATCTAACCATTTGCCTGCAAATTTCATGATTTCCTCATTTTTGATTGCTGAGTAGTATCCCATTGTGTAAAAACACAACAATTTCTGTATCCATTCCTCCATTGATGAGCATCTGGGTTGTTTCCAGGTTCTGGCTATTACAAATAAAGTTTAAAGTTGCTACGAACATGGTTGAGCAAATGTCCTTGTTGTGTACTTGAGCAAATTTTGGGTACATACCTAGCAGTGGTATAGCTGGGTCTGGAGGAAGCACTATTCCTAATTGTCTCAGAAAGCACCAGATTGACTTCCAAGGTGGTTGTACCAGTTTACATTTCCACCAGCAATGGAGGAGGGTTCCCCTTTCTCCACAACCTCTCCAGCATGTGTTATCATTTGAGTTTTTGATCTTAGCCATTTTGATGGATGTAAGGTGAAATCACAGGGTCATTTTGATTTGCATCTCTCTGATGGCTAAGGATATTAAGCATCTCTTTAAGTGTTTCTCTGCCATTCTATGTTCCTCTACAGAGAAATCTTTGTTTAGCTCTGTACCCCATTTTTTAATTGGATTACTTGATTTATTGCTTTTCAGCTTCTTTAGTTCTTTATATATACTGGATATTAGCCCTTTGTCAGATGAAGGCTTGGTGAAGATTTTTCCCAGTCTGTAGGCATTCGTTTTGTTTTGATGATAGTGTCTTGCTTTACAGAAGGTTTTCAGTTTCATGAGGTCCTATTTATTGATTGTTGCTCTTAGAGCCTGTGCTGTTGGTGTTCTGTTCAGGAAGTTGTCTCCTGTGCCAATGAGTTCTAGGCCCTTCCCCACTTTTTCTTCTAGTCGATTTAGAATATCTGGTTTTATGTTGAGGTCTTTGATTCACTTGGACTTTAGTTTTGTGCAGGGTGATAAATACGGATCTATTTTCATTTTTCTGCATGTAGACATCCAGTTGGACCAGCACCATTTGTTGAAGATGCTGTCTTTTTTCCATTGAATGGATTTGGCTTTTTTGTCAAAAATCGAGTATTCATAGGTGTGTGGATTTATTTCTGGGTCTTCTATGCAGTTTCATTGATCCTCCTTTCTGTTTCTATGCCAATACAATGCAGTTTTTATTACTATTGCTCTGTAGTGCAGCTTGAGATCGAGGATGGAGATACTTCCAGGTGATCTGTTGATGTACAGAATCATTTTGGAGATTCTGGGTTTTTTGTTTCTCCATATGAAGTTGAGAATCTTTTTTCAAGGTCTGTAAAGAATTGAGTTGGTATTTTGATGGGAATTGCATTGAATCTGTAGATTGCTTTTGGCAGGATGGCCATTTTCACAATGTTGGTCCTACCAATTCATGAGCACAGGAGATCTTTCCATCTTCTGATATCTTCTTCAATTTCTTTCTTCAGAGACTTGAAGTTTTTCTCAAAGAGGTCTTTCACTTGCTTGGTTAGAGTCACACCAAGGTACTTTATGTTATTAGTGGCTATTGTGAAGGGTGTTGTTTCCCTGATTTCTTTCTCGGCCCTTTTGTCTTTTGTATACAGGAGGGCTTCTGATTTTTTTGAGTTGATTTTGTATACTGCCACTTTGTTGAAGGTGTTTATCAGCTGAAGGAGTTCTCTGGTTGAATTTTTGGTGTCGCTCATGTATGCTATCATATCATAACTGTGAATATTGACACTTTGACCTCTTCCTTTCCGATTTGTATCCCCTTGATCTCCTTTAGTTGTCTTATTGCTCTGGCTAGGACTTCAAGTACTATGTTGAAGAGATATCGAGAGAGTGGGCAGCCTTGTCTTGTCCCTGATTTCAGTGGGATTGATTTAAGTTTCTGTCCAATGAGTTTGATGTTGACTATAAGCTTGCTGTATATTGTTTTTGCTATGTTTAGGTATGTGCCTTGTATCCCTGATTGCTCTAAGACTTTAAACATGAATGGGTGTTAGACTTTGTCAAATGCTCTTTAGGCATCTAAGGAGATGATCATGTGGTTTGTCTCCTTCAGTTTGTTTATGTGGTGGATTACATTGGTGGATTTGCATATGTTGAACCACCCTTGCATGCCTGGGATGAAGCCTATTTGGTCATGGTGGATGATATCTTTGATGTGTTCTTGGATTTGGTTTGCAAGAATTTTATTGAGTATTTTTGCATCAATGTTCATAAGAGAAAATGGTCTGAAGTACTCTTTTTTTGTTAGGTCTTTGAGTGGTTTAGGCATCAAGGTGACTGTGGCTTCATAGAATGAGTTTGGTAATGTTCTTTCTGTTTCTATTTTGTGGAATATTTTGGAAAGAATTAGAGTTAGCACTTCTTTGAACGTCTGGTAGAATTCTGCACTGAATCTGTCTGGCCCAGGGTTTTTTTTTTTTTTTTTTTTTTTTTTTTTTGGAAGGGAGACTGTTGATGACTGCTTCAATTTCCTTTGGGGATATAGGACTATTGAGTCTTTCTACCTGATCTTGACTTAATTTTGGTAGATGTCCATTTCTTTTAGATTTTCGAATTTCATGGCATGTAGGCTTTTGTAGTGCGACCTAATGATTGTTTGGATTTCCTTGGTGTCTGTAGTTATGTCCCCCTTTTCATTTATGATTTTGCTGATTTAGATAGTTTCTCTCTGCCTTTTAGTTAGTTTGGCTAAAGGTTTGTCTATTTTGTTGATTTTCTCAAAGAACCAGTTCTTGGTTTCATTCATTCTTTGAATAGTTTTATTTGTTTCTAATTGATTGATTTCAGCTCTGAGTTTGATTATTTCTAGCTGTCTGCTCCTCTTGGGTGTGTCTGGTTTTTTTGTTTGTTTGTTTGTTTGTTTGTTTGTTTTTTTCTAGTGCTTTCTTTTGGGCCATTACGTTGCTTGTATGAGATCTCACAAATTTCTTCTTGAAGGCACTTAGTGCTATGAATTTTCCTCTGAGCACTGCTTTCATTGGGTCCCATAAATTAGGGTATGCTGTACCTTCATTTTCATTGAATTCTAGGAAGTCTTTAATTTCTTTTTTATTTTTTCCTTAACCCAGCTATCATTGAGCAGCAAGTTGTTCAGTTTCCATGTGCTTGTAGGCTTTTTTTCTAATTCAATTATTGTTGAGGTCCAGCTTTAGTCATTGTGTTCAGATAGAATACAGAGGATTATTTCAATCTTCTTGTATCGGTTGAGCAATATCTTCTGTATCCTTGTGACCAACAATAAGGTGTATTTTGGAGCAGGTTCCAAAATGAGGTGCTGAAAAGAAGGTGTACTCTTTTGTGTTTGGGTGGAAAGTTCTGTAGACATCTATTAGGTCCATTTGATTTAGAACCTCTGTAAGTGCCATTATTTACTTATTAGGCTTCTGTCTAGATGATCTGTCCTTGGAGAGAGTAGGGTGTTGAAGTCTGCCACTATTAAGGTGTTGGGATCGATGTGTGATTTAAGTTTTAGTAATGTTTTGTTTATGAATGCAGGTGCTCTTGTATTTGGGCCATAAATGTTCAGAATTGTGATGTCCTCTTGGTGGATTTTTCCTTTGATGAGAATGTAGTGTCCTTCCTCATCTTTTTTGATTAATTTTGGTTGAAAGTCTATTTTATTAGATATTAGGATAGCTACCCCAGCTTTTTTTCTGGGTCCATTTGCTTGAAAGACATTTTTTTCCAGCCCTATACTCTGAGGTAGTGTTTATCTTTGTTGCAGAAGTGCATTTCTTGGAAGTACCAGAATGTTAGATCCTGATTTCTCACCCATTCTGTTAGTCTGTGTCTTTTTATTGGAGATTTGAGTTCATTGATGTTGATAGACAATAGTGACCAATGAATGTTAGTTCCTTTTTTTATTGGACTGGGTGGTCGTACTGTGTTCCATTGTTTGTTTTCTTTTAATTTTTGTTGGGGTATTATCTGTGTGCTATGATTTCTTGGGCGAAGCTGTTTTCATTGGAGTTTTCTTTCTAGTATCTTCTGTAGGGCTGGTTTGTTGTGTAGATATTGCAGAAATTTAATTTTGTTGTGTAATATTTTCTTTTCTCCATCTATGTTGATTGAAAGCTTTGCAGTATATAGTAGTCTGTGTTGATATTTGTGGTCTCTTAGAGCCTGCGTGACAGCTGCCCATGCCCTTCTGGCTTTCATAGTTTCTGATGTGAAGTCCGGTGTGATTCTGATAGGTCTACCTTCATATGTTATTTGGCCTTTTTCCCTTCTGCTTTTAATATCTTTTCTTTGTTCTGTAGATTTAGTGTTTTGACTATGATGTGACCTGTTGTGTTTCTTTTCTGGTCTAGTCTATTTGGTGTTCTCTAGGCCTCTTGTATATTTATGGACATTTCTTTCTTTAAGTTGGGAAAATTTTCTTCTATGATTTTCTTGAAAATATTTTCTGGACCTTGGAGCCTGGAGTCTTCTTTTCCATCAATTTCTATTATTCTTAGATTTTGTCTTTTCATGGCATCCTTGATTTCTTGGATATTTTGTGTTTGGGACTTTTCAGATTTTACTTTGTCTTTGAGAGAAGTATCAATTTCTTCAAGTGTATCTTCAGCTCCAGAGATTCTCTCTTCAATCTCTTGTATTCTGTTGGTGGTGCTTAGCTTTTTGGTCCTTGAACTTTTGTCCAAGTTTTCCAGCTCCAGGGTTTTCTCAGTTTGTTTTTTCTTTATTGATTCTAATTCTGTTTTTATGCCTTGTACCATTTCCTTCATCTGTTTGAATGTGAATTCCTGTCTCTCTATGATGGTCTCATTTTTTGGTTCATTTTTTCTCTATATGCCACTAATTGTATCTCTACTTGTGCCTCTATTTGTTTGGCTATGTTTGCCTGTGTTTCTTTAAGAATATTGTCCATTTCCTCTTTCTTTCCTCCAACTGACTGGCCAAATCTTTGAAAGATTTGTTCATTTCCTCTTTAATGAATTTGCATGGCTATTGTTCTGAGAGAATTTTCCTCTTTATGAGCCTCAAATAATTAGGTAAGTATAGCTTTAAAGTCATTTTTCCTGTGCTCCTGATGAATTGGAGTATCCATCAATTTTGGGGGTTGCTGGTGAAGTCATGATGTCCTGATTTATGTTGGATGTGTTCTTTCATCTACCCTTGGCCATTGGCTTATTCGAAACCTTCCCTGTTTGTTTCTGGCTTCTTCAGTTCAGACTGGTATCATCTCTTTCTGGCATCTGGAGAGTTCTTCAGGAAGCTGAGAGAGGTCCTGTGGCCTCAGCGTGTGCATTGGTGCTTTAGCTATACCTGTGGGGGGAAAGTATGCAGGCGCAAACAGGGCAAATGCAGGCATGTGGCGTGTGTGTGTGTTTGTGTATGTTTGCATGTGTGTGTGGAAGTGTGCATGGAAGTGTGTCTGGGGGACAGAGTGACAGATAATGTTGAACCCTTGAGTGTGTGGGAGGGGCTCTGCACTGTATATGTAGCAGGTGCTAGTGATTGTCACAGTGCAGTTTCTGGCATTAACTACCTTAACTCCTCAACTGGACCCTCATAGCAGGAACTTCAATGTCCCTAGTGCCCCTCTGTTTCCCACTGTGTATGTGGGTAGGAGAGGTCCGATGCCTGGCTTCTATTTTAGGAGGAGCCTGGATCTGGGGCTCTGCAGACATTCAAGGGCACACTCACTCTCAAGCAGGTCACTTCAGCAGGGATCGGGGTATCTGAGCTCTCTGCTCTCTGGTTTGGCCCTGCTTTTTCTTATGTAGGAAGACTGATGTGCTTCGCCAACTCAGTG
The DNA here is from genome assembly GCF_030254825.1 of Meriones unguiculatus. NCBI lineage: Eukaryota > Metazoa > Chordata > Mammalia > Rodentia > Muridae > Meriones > Meriones unguiculatus. Next base: position 6,381,308 of record NC_083360.1, read on the forward strand.
CTGTTGAAGCCGCCCGGTTAGGAAGTCCCTCTGCAGCTGGAGATTCAGATGCTGCTCCAGATGCCTTCTGGGAAGACCTGGGGGCCCTCCACTGTGCTCTCCAGGCCTGGGAGGCCTGGCGCGTGGCATGCCTGGCTTCTATGGCATTTTGCCTGGCTTTGGTGGGTATATAGCAAATTATCTGTCACTGAGGGATTAGGCAGGCCGTACAGTCATTGGCTGAGTTACCCAACAGAGCCAGTATGGGGGGCTAGCAGACCCAGGCCCCTGGGAGGATGGTGCTGTGGGTCTGGGACTCCAAGACTGGTACTGCTGGCAGTTGCTGCTAAGGGGTTAGGAGCTCTGTCTCAGCCGCTGCAGATCCCAGGCAGTTAGGTCTGAGCTGAGCATCTCTGTGAGTCTGCTGTGCTGAGGAGAAGGGAGATCTGAGAAAGTGGAGTGCCAGTGCCGGGAGATCAAAAGATTGTTTCTTTCCTTCCCAAACAAGTCCCCGGGTGACCCAAGACCAAAGTTCTCACCTCATGTGATGTTCTCTCTGCCTCACCTTTGTTTTCCTGGCTTCAGAAGTCCTTCCACTCACCAACTCAGGCGTTCAGCTCTTCTGCAGCTCAGACACTGTGGGTGCTCATTGCCATCTTGGCTCTGCCCCTTGGACTTCAGTTTTATGCAGGGTGATAAATATGGATTTATTTTCATTTTTCTGCATATAGACAACCAGTTGGACCAGCACCATTACTTGAAGAGGTTGTCTTTTTTTCCATTGAATGGTTTTGGCTTCTTCATAAAAAATCAAGTATCCATAGGTGTGTGGGTTTATTTCTGGGTCTTCTATTCAGTTCCATTGATCCACCGTTCTGCTTCTATGCCAATACCATGCAGTTTTTATTACTATTGCTCTGTAGTACAGCTTGATATCATGGATAAAGATACCTCCAGACTATCTGGTGTTGTACAGGATAGTTTTGGAAATTCTTGATTTTTTTTTCCATATGAAGTTTAGAATTTTTCTTTCAAATTCTGTAAAGAATTTTATTGGTATTTTGATGGGAATTGCATTGAGTATGTAGACTGCTTTTGGCAGGATGGCCGTTTTCACTATGTTAATCCTACCTATCCATGAGCACAGGAGATCTTTCCATATTCTGATATCTTCGTCAATCTGATGAGACTTAATAAACTAGGGTTGGATGAAAGAGGAGGTGGACTTTCCCTATTGGTGGGCTTGGAGAGGAGCATGGGAGGAGATGACAGCGGGTAAGATTGGGAGAGCATGAATAAGGAGGCCACAGCTGTGATGCAAGCAAATAAAATGCAATTAATGTAAAAAATAAAAATTAAATTAAAAAAAATCTTCCACTACAATTTAAAAACAGCAATGACAACAACAAATCTAACCTTTCACAGGCAATAAATAGCATTCTAGAACTAGTACTTTCTTATTTCTGTATTTTCAATATAGAGCCAAGATAATAAAAAAAATGTTAGAAGAAGGTGAATGATGGAGTTTTGTATATTTGCACAGAACTGCCTTGTAGTCCTCAGAACAGTGTAGGTCCTTGTTAATATGGAGGACAAAGGGTGGTTTAGAAGAACATGGGAAACTGTAGATCCTAGACCTACAGTTAGCTTTGGACACTATCACCCATGTTAACTAATACAAACTCATGGATGGACTCAGGTTCTAGTCCACTGTAAAATAAAGAACTAGCAATGGAGATTTACAGTAAGGGTTCCACAATTTCAAAGGTGGAAAGTGACAAGACATGAAAGTTTGATTAAGTGACGATATCTGTGTTTCCTTTCTATCTTCATAAGTTCTCTATTTCAATCTAGAGAACAACAATTTGAGAAACAGGTAAGTGTACAAAGCTCAGTCTCCCTTCTATAAGTTGAACTTTGGTAATTGCAGCTTAGGGAAGGAACAAGAGATAACTTCTTGCTTCTTTCAGGCATCAAAATGATCAGAAAACTTTACAAATATCTCTCCTTGCCCTGGATTTGAAACATAAAGAATGGAAGGAAGGACTTTGGTTTGGGGCTTATTCTTAAGTTAGGTCTTTTGAATTCCTAAAAATAAAGATGTTTAGGTAGACTTGATACTATTTTCTAATGCTACTGAAAGAGAAAGTTTTCTTCAGGAGTGGTTTCATCTCCAAATAATTCATAGGATGTCTGGATTAACTCCTAAGCTATATCTGTGTTTTTTAAACTCCTCAAGTAGATAGTAATCTTAGGCTTTTTTTTTTTTGTCTATTTAGAATGCCGTATCTATAATCAAGAACAGAGATATAACTCAAAACCATTATTTTATATCAAACATTCTGCAGTACACCAAACTGGAAATATTTCAAAGGAGGGAAATGAAAAATAAACTTTCAAAATAACATTTTCCCCAAGAGAAAATAGTTTTGCCTTGATGAGCCTCAGAAGCAATCACTGCTACCACAGTGTGGCAAGTGCACAGCCCTCCTTCGGTCTAGTTTAATCCATAGCTGTGTTTCCTAGTATGCACTTTTAAATCTAAGGGCAGTAATGGTGATACTTTGACCTATTTTTACTTTTTTTAAAAAATGTCATACTCCAGGGGAGTTAAGATACATTTTCTCTTCTTAAAGCTATGGGTATGTCAACAGAGATGCTATAGGTGGAAAGGAAACTTCTTAAGGAGGAGGGGAGATGTGTGCCGTGCTAATTTCTAACTGCTCAGCACTGTTGTGATCACAGTGTCTAATTAAACCTCTGAAAATGTTTACAATCAATCTGTCTAAATCATTGGGCAAGAGTTTCCTTCCTGGAATCTAAAACAGTTTCTGGGAGGTACTAGAAGGATCGGACTGGGTATTGAATTATACTCACAAATAAAATGAATCTCTAAATCTGATGTTCCAGGAACTGAGATAAAGTAGACACTGGATATCAGGGAGGGAGGGAAATAAGAAAAGGTTTAAGTAGCATGTTAAAAAGTCAGTATGGTAAAGGATATATATTCGTTTACTTTTATGGAAAAAATATCTTTCTTGCAAAATAAAGACTTTTCTGGGTCCGGTTGTTGATTTATGACAACAGTAGACAATGGTATGATCCATATAATCAACATTCCCCATTACAGTAAATTTTTTGTGCTTGAGAGCAGAGAACTTCCATTTACAAAAAAGAATCTGGCTTCAGCCACTTATGCCTCATTTCCTCCTTGTAGAGGACTGTACTCTAGCCACATAGCTCCTCCGGCAAGGGATCCCATCCAAGGACCTTCTAGGTGTATGTGTTCTGTCTGGAAGGCAGAGACCTAGCTGGAATACAGATTCTCCCTTGGTACTTACGTTCAACTCCAAACAATGAAGGTTAAGGTTTATAGAAGGAAGAGATCATGTTTGAAAATAATATCTAATTGAGAGGCAGACAAAGTGATGAATCAGAAGAAGATTTTACAGAATGAGTCACAGACAAGATAGACCAGTAAAGAAAAGATATTTACAGCACAGGGAGAGAGGAGAGATTTTACTGAGAGTATTATTATTATTATTATTATATCAATCTAAATTACATACCTATTATTTAAGTTACAGATTGTGTGTAAAGGCAAAAATTACTTAGGAATTTCAAAGGATTGAGAAGGTAAAGCTAAGGAAACCAATAGAAATGGCAAAAACAGTGTATGTAAAATACAGAAATACCTATAGGTCTCTGCAGAACAACTGTTCTTAATCTTCCTAAGGCCGTTAACCTTTTAATACAGTTCCTCATGGTGTGGTGACTCCCAGACATAAAATTATTTTTTGTTGCTACTTTATAACTGTAATTTTGGTATTGTTAAATCATAATGTAAATATCTGTGTTTTCCAAAGGTCTTAGCTGACTCCTATGAGAGGGTCATTTGACCCAGAAGGCTGAGCACCTCTGACATGGAAGCTGTGTCTCCTCTGCTACTATTGCTGAGTTATAGTTTATTGCAGAGCTGCAGGTCTGAGTTTATGTGCATAACTGAAAAAGCACAGTGGGTCAAGCCACACTCTGAAGTGAAAATCACTTTTTAAGCAGTGTAGAGTAACTTCGGTCAGAAGACAGCCAGATTTCTACAATACTGTCAGCATTCACATCGGGCCGTCATTTACTTGTATGCACATGTTCCCAATCCTGCTTTTTTTTTCCAGAATCTTCTACCCAAAGGGAAACATTCCATTCCAAATCAATGTTGTGTTTCCCATTGTTCAGGAGGTGTCGTACTGATCTAATTGGATTGCTATTCAGGTGCACTTAAAATTGATAATGTAAAAATACGCTGTTTTATTTTTCTCCAGGATGTATTTATGTCTTTATTATGTCTTTTTTTGATAGCCTAAATTTCTATGACAGTTTCTTGGCTGAAGGATCAGGAGAGCAGGAACAACTTCATGTTCTATTTTATGTTAAAACATCACAATTCATGAACTATAAACATATTGTTATCTCATTTTTAATTTGGTGTTTTAGAGGTACTTGAGAATTAGTATTGCTGCTATTGATGGCTACAAAGGACTATTATATTCTGAGTAATCCAGAAAGAAACCTGAAACACAAATAAATGAACACCTCTCCAACTATAGGGGATGAAGCTTAAAACTGGGGAAAAAAAAAAAAAACAGCCAAACAAAAAATCCCCATTTTTCTCTTGTAAATGAGCGTCAATTGTAATACAAAACCACAGGAATGTGTTGAGAGGAAAAGTACATATCTAGACTATTTTTTTCAGATGCTTTTGAGAAATGTCAAAAGAGGTGAAAGTCCCATCCTGACACTATTGAAAGAGGGGTGGACGTTGATCTCTCTCTAGATTACCAGGAGACATTGTAGGTATTGAAACATCTGCTAAAGAAAAATTGTACCTCAAAACAGAATCCTGTAACAAATAACAGTACGTTCATTCGTAGTCTCACTTTGGAAAGCATCATTGTCACAAATTCTGATGAACTCTTGGGTCCTTTTCACTCTAGACTCTTAAGAATTGTCTGTTATGTTGTCATAATGTGAATTCAGCTCTCAAAACTTTTCTTACCAAGTTGTCACTGGCTGATATCATTAAATGGTAAAATAAAATTCTATTTACGTTTAGCTTGTTTTATTACTATCAGTTACTGTCCTTATGGTATGAATAAAAAATTATAAAAATAACAGAAATTCACTTCGATATTTAAGAGCCATGTGGATAAAAACATATTCAATAATTTTTAAAGTTTATTTTTCAATTTTTGGTTTTTTTGCAATTGAGGTTTTCAAAGATGAGTACATTATACTTGCATCATTTCTAACCCTCCTTTACACCTCAAACTCTTCCTCTGTCTTCTCAACCACTCACTCTTCAAATGCATGGCTATTTATTCTAGACTCACTGTGTCTACAGTATATTTAAAGATTTTGCTAATTTTTTAAATTTATAAATGCATTTAAATTATATTCATTTCAGTTGCTCCTCTTTAGTCCTCCCAAATACTTTCCGTACCCTGACTGCTCATCTTAATGCCATCTGTGATCTTTTGATTTGGAAACATACTGATTCTAGCTTTGGTAGTCCATAGACTGCAGGTTTTTGAATCATACTCCCAAGCATGGTCATCTACTCAGGAAACATACCAATAAAGCAAACAGACTCTCCTTCACTTACAGGTAAATATTCATGAACCATTTCTCACTCAATACTATGATATTGAATGGCATATGAAGGTAACTACAGCTGCTTTGAGTTCATGTGTACAGTGGTCTCACCATGTGCAAAAGGACCCTATATTGACTCAGTCCTCCTTGATTTGTGGCTCATAAAATCTTTCTGCTCACACTATTGGCCTGAAATATCTTGATTTCCTTGTTTTTAATTGCTGAGTAGTATTCCATTGTGTAAATGTACCTCAATTTCTGTAACCATTCCTCTGTTGAAGGACATTTGGGTGTTTCCAGATTCTGGCTGTTATGAATAAAGCGGCTATGAACATGGTTGAGCAAATGTCCTTGTTGTATATTTGAACATATTTTGTATATATGCATAGGAGTGGTATAGAAAAGATCTTGCTGAGTAAGATATCCCAGAAGCAGAAAGACACACATGGTACATTCTCATTTGTAAGAGGATATTAGACATATAATATAAGATATACATACTAAAATTTGTACACCTAAAGAAGCTAAGCAAGAAGGAGGACCCTGGGTAAGATGGTAAAAAGCCTCACTCAGAAAGGCAAATGGGATGGCCATCAGAAAAAGGGAGAAAACAGGCAACCGGACAGAAGCCTACCACAAAAGGTCTCTAAAAAACTCTACCCAGCAGGGTATCAAAACAGATGCTGAGACTCATAGCCAGACTTTGGGCAGAGTACAGGAAATCTTATGAAAGATGGGGGGAGATGAAAAACCTGCAGGGGACAGGAGCTCTACAAAGAGAGCAACAGAACCAAATTACCTGGGTACAGGGGTCTTTTCAGAGACTGATTCTCCAACCAAGGACCATTCATGGATATAACCTAGAATCCCTGCTCAGATGTAGCCCATGACAGCTCAGTCTCCAAGTGACTTCCCTAGTAATGGGAATAGGGACTATCTCTGACATGAAATCAGTGGCTGGCTCTTTAATCACCTCTCCCTGAGGGGGGAGCAGCCTTACCAGGCCACAGAGAAAGACAATGCAGCCAGACCTGATGAGACCTGATAGGCTAGGGTCAGAGGGAAGGGGAGGAGGACCTGCCTTATCAGTGGACTTGGAGAGGGGCATGGGAGGAGATGAGGGAGGGAGGCTGGGATTGGGAAGGAATGAAGGAGGGGGCTACGGCTGGGATAAAAAGTAAATAAGCTGTGATAAATAAGTAAATAAATAAATTAAAAAACACTCTTTCTGCTCTTTCTTCCCTGATGGTTTCTAAACTTCAGAGAGATGGATGAGATATAGACATCTTATTTTGCAGACAAGCACCACACAGTCATTCATTATCTCACACTATGGCCTCTTTTGTCTTTCTGAATTAGACACTATACACTGCAAAATGAGCCTTCTTTGATGAGGTATGAGAGCTGTACAAACCTACACAAGACTTTAAAATTATGAATCTATATTACAGTTTCTTTCTAGGTGTATCTTGCAAAATAATATATTCTGGATGAATATGAACTTCCCAACTAAGTGCTGGATGCCAGATTTCTAGTATCAGCCATGTGCTTTCTCCATGGCATTGGCTGCCTTTGAAAGTCAATGTTTACCCCTTTATATTTCTGTCATTATTGTTCCCACATGCTCACTCTTACACATTGAGCATTCTTTTAGTTCATGCAGTTCACAGTGGTTTAGACTGTTGATGTCATTCTTCTACCCAAGGCTTGCCTAGCAATTTCTAATATCATGAAACTTAAAGGACCCCTAGGGGTGATTGAACACATTCAATGCCTGATGGATATCTAAGACACTAGGTATTTTCTTGCTTTGTCTACAGAATTTTTTTCTCTTTTTTTTTTTTTATTGTGTAATAGATTTTGATTAAATTTTTAATTTTTTACATTAATTATATTTTATTCACTTTGTATCCTGTAGCCTGCTCCCTCATTCCCTCGCAATCCCAACCTCCCTCCCTCATCTCCTCCCATTTCCCTCTCTAAGTCCACTGATAGAGGAGATCCTCCTCCCCTTCCATCTGATGCTAGCCTATAAGGTCTCATCAGGGCTAGCTGCAACATCCTCCTCTATGGTCTGGCAAGACTGCTCCTACCTAGGTGTGGTGGGTGGGAGGGTCAAAGAGCCAGCTACTGAATTCATATCAGAGACAGCTTGTTGGTATAATGCTCTTTTGAAATGTATGCCCTTTACCCTTGTTCATTCAAAGGCTGATTTCTTTGCCCCACTCTCTGGTTTCAACCTGGACATTGTATTGTGATACTTATTATAAGCATCACCTGTCTCAACTTTGTGTAAACATATCAAAATAAAGCAACTAACCACAATGTTTGGCAATAGAAAGGAAGCAGGAAGAGAGGAAGAAGCCAGAGTACAGGAAGGTGGGAGGCAGAGGAGGAGAGAAGGGCAGACAAGAGCTGAGAGAACAGAAGCAGGAGAGAAGTCTTGGAACAACGTGGAGAAATGAACCTGACCCGGACTTCAGATACCACTAAAAGCAAGTATTAATGCGGAAATCTAAATGTTAGGAAACTATGAGGGCTGGGAGGTTTAGGATGGACTAACTATTGCTCAGCATTATGTTCTAGGTTAATTAAATAAATCCCAGTCTCTCTGTGGGTATACAGCTGTTTAGGACTAACAGCAGACTTACCAGAAGATATATCAATAGTAAATATTAATAGTCACCTACAACAACAGCTTTTGTTCCCCTTACTGGTAAAACATTTGTATGCTGAGCTGCCATGGTTTACATGAGCAGGGGTTCTAGATTTTATCCATGAATGGTCTGTAGTTGGAGCATCAGTCTACAGAAATTTTTTTTTTTCTTTTTAACATTTTATAAGAAGTAAAGCCGAAAGGATCTTTAGTTTTTACATCCTTGAAGCCTTGGAATGATATTATAATTTTTCTAAATAGAGAATATTGTGTGTCATAAACAAAGATCTTAAAGTTTTAAAATCAGAAAGAGAAGGCTCCAATTTTAGATGTTAGAGTAATCACTATTACACAGTCTACTATATAAAAAGGCATGAAATATAAATTTATGAGAAATGAATCTACATGTATGAGAATTTGTACAGCAAGAAATCATATATGAGTTCTACCCTTACTAATTCATAATAGATGCGCAAGATATTTAAATTGAGCCATTTATATATTATGCAAAATGAGACAATATTTCCCTATATTAGGGGTACTAGAAAAATAAAATCTCTAACTGCTTTGAAATTACTTTCCATTAAGACAGCAAAAGCATGGAAGAAGAAAATGCCATCACTTGTGGAATCTGAATCATGTGTGGAGTTACTCAAATCCAGACAACACATGAAGCAGAGGGAGGATGGTATCAGGCTTAATTAACCCCTCCCCTTTCATTCAGCTGAGGCTGCAGCTAATGTGCACTAAATTCCAGCTTGTGGCAGGTCCTCTCTTCTCAATTAAGCCTCTCTGCAAACATCTTCATAAGCACTTTTAGGATAGTCTAGTGAGTCTAGTGAGTCTTCTTGGATTTTCTAAGTCTAGTTAAGTTAATAATGGAGACTATCAATCATATTAATGTTAATTTGAAAATTACATGTATAGTTCAGAAAAAGGATCTAGTGACTGATACTATTATTACCATATTATGTAAATTAAAGCAAATGCATGTAGCTAAAATTGTATTAAAAATAATGCAAACTCAGAAATATAGAAGACAGATTTGAGAGTTTTTTACATACTAGTTTCATTATTCTGATTTTCTTATTCTTTTGATAAAGTTAAAATAATAATTTTATTACTATTTAAAGTATATGTTCATTATCAAATAAAGGAATGATATTTGCATTCATGATAATATTATATTAAACAAAAGATCATGTGAACTTACAAACAAATGAATGAAAACCCACATATTTTCTCTGTCTAGACAAACAAACACGTTATGGCCACAAAATGAACTCTAGTATTAGATAGGTTCTGTAACTATGAAAGGTAAAATTAAGTCATCTATTATTTAATTTACCATAAAACAATTAGAATTTTATTGAAGAATAAGATAATGTTAAATGGAAAAAATAATTGATATTTACTAGAACTTCACAAGCCAAACTTAAGACAAACAAAGTTCTTCAACAATACTGGAAGAAGTTTACTGGCAGGTGGCAAACCTTAAACACTGCACATACATGAAAATAAAAATATACAAAAAGTTTATAATTTCTGTATCTGTTCTTTGGTTGAAGGACGGCTAGGTTGTTTCCCTACTATGAATAGGCTGCTATGAACATGGTTGCACAATTGTCATCGGATGGTTGAGCATCTATCATATATATGTGCAGGAGTGGTATAGCTGAGATAGCACTATTTCTGATTTTCTGAGAAAGCACAGAGTGATTTCCAAAATGGTTGTTAAAATTTACATTCCCACCAGCAATGGAGGAGGGTTCCCCTTTCTCCACCTCCTCTCCAGCAGGTGTTGTCCCTTGTGATTTTATATTAGCCATTCTGATGGGTTTAGGGAATCTCAGGGTAGTTTTGAGGTGCATTTCCTGGATAACTAAGGTCATTGCACATTTCTTATTTTTTTCAGAATTCTCTTAATTTATCTATCTTTTTATTAATTACAGTTTATTCACTTTGTATCCCAGTTGTAGCCCCCTCCCTCATCCCTTCCCAATCCCACCCTCCCTCAAGAGTGAGGAGATTAATAACCTAAAATTGAGTCAACCATTTCAGACCATTACTATCCAGTATCTGACATTATACTTTCTTGTTTTCAAATACTTGCTTAAGTCCAAACTTCTAGACTGCCAGCCTCTGACTAGACTCTGTGGTATAAAGGAATTATAGAGTAATACGTGCCTGAAACACCATACCGTCATTGTCCTGAAACCAAGGGGCCCCCAACTGACCAGCTGAGTCTGTAAGTTAAGGATTCCCTGAAAGCTGAAAGGATAATATTTTTCACAACTCTTGGAAGCTAGACTGTTAAATAATTATGAGGTAATCACAGCTTCATGGATAAAACTGATGGCAAAGATTGGAGAACGGTGATGGAGGCACAGCCACGTTTTCAGGACTGTTGGGGTAATGATGGTGCCAGATGCTATTATCCTTGACATTGATTTATTGTTGAGACATTTCATCTATTGATAAAGGACCCAAAACCTCCGTTCTTCCCATTTCTCTTTTTACCCCCTTATTTATGACTTAGACTAACAGGACCAATCACAAGGTCTGAAAATGTACTAAGAAGGACATAGATGCAGTTATGCACATATATGTGTATTACAATCATATTCATTGTTCTGTTATATGTGGGCTTTGGAAAGAGAAAAGGACAGAAGGGAAAAGACGCAGTTTCATTATCATTTCAAAAATTAAAAAGGAATTGTTGAGAAATTTTTAAAAATCTAAATAATAGTAATCTAAAAATTATTCTCTTGGGTGTTTCTCTTCAAATTAATTATTTTCTTTGAGAACATTATATAGCGGCTCTCAAAATGTTGTACTTACATGTTTTTTTCAAAGAACATCATTTACACTTAGTCTCAGTTTTGAAGGCAAAGTGTAAGTAATTTGAGAGTGTTGAGTGCTGATAGTCCCCTGTGCGTTGTGTGACAGGTCTTCAGGGAGAATATTAATGCTCTCAATGATGAGCAAGCACGTCCTACCTTTGAATTCCATGGTGCTTTAGTTCTGAATCACATGCAGCATCCGCAGATGAAAGAAAACATAAAGACGTTTGGCTTTCTTAGTCGGAATTACTGCATTTTTCATTTTAGACTTGTGCCACACGGAAACTCGTGATGTGCTCCTTTGCCAAAAAAAAAAAAAAAAAATCTTGTTCCTGTGTGGCTAGCGCACTAACTTGAGGAAACTCCTCGTCCATCAGTCCATCAATATGTATTGGAGCCAGTTTGTTATTTGAAGTGGGTTTTAGTACTTTTGTATGTAACATATCGTACTAATAAGGCATCTGAGAAAATTTACTTTTGAACACTATGGTGAATCTTCTGAAACCATTAGCAATATTTTAATCTAGAAATGATGAAAATAACTTTGGAAATAGTGCAACAAATTTTACCATTATGGAAAATTGTATTTCCAATAAAATAGAAATGATTCTATGCATATGTCAATATTTCCAACAGACTACATTATCCATTAATTTAACCAAATAAGTCTGTAGCTGAACCTAATATTAATTTAGAATTGAATTCTGCTGCAATGGAAGCAAAAAATCGTCTTAAATCATGTTTTTCATATCAATTGTTGTTAACAGATGAGGTTAAAATTTTTTACAGACTGAAAAAATTTTTAATCCTTTGAAATATTTTTATGAATATAGATTTATTATTTCATCTATAATGATGAAATAACATCAGGCATCTCTCTAGCTGCATAGTTACAGTGCGGGCAAAAACAGTATTATCTAAAATATATTTGCAAAGTGTTTTTATAGATATAGACCCCCTACTGTCAGAGTATTTAGAGTATTGAAATCCTCAGAGTGAGTTCTGAATGTGTGAGTAACCATCTCACAGGGCAATTTTTTTTTTTCCCACTTTGCCACTGGCCTGTTTATTCACCTTTATTGACATTTTTTTTAACCTATTCTCGTGGCTATCTTGCTACTGTGATTTAGTGTTGTTTAGAGTGATTTCATCTCTTTTTTTTTTTCGGCTCTATAATGCCACGTTTCTTTCCATGGCACAAATAACATGAATTATGATATCTGTCCATAGCTTTATATCATGGTTGGCATTTAATTGCAGCCTACAGGAGGGTGTTACTGAATAGTCATGTATTAAAATGTAGAAATTATCTAACTTCTAGATTTTTTTTCCAGTGGACTACAGACCAGTGTGTTTGGGGCAGTTTTTAGTGTTCATCTTTATAGAAAGCAAAATTCATCTCCTTTGCAAGAAAGTATATACATAATATACATAATAACAACTGATGAACAAAGAGGCCAGGGATTTGAAGGAGAGTGGGGAAGAGTACATGGGAGAGTTTTGAATAAAGGGAAGGGAGAAATGTAATTAAACTATATTCTGACAAATAAAAACAAAAAGTATAGAAACTATTGTAGTAGTACCTGTTCTTAATTTCTCTCCTGTGAAGCAAGCCTCAAATCCATTGATAAAATGTTGAGTTACCATTAAATCCACTGAGTTACCCCATAATCCATTATGACACAGTTGTACCAGTAGGAGCATATTACTTGTCAGATTAGTATTGAAGTTTGCAGTTGTGAGGGCTGGGTATAACAATTGATCTTATTTTTCCATTGGCAAGCTTCCTAGCATATTGCAGTACTGTCAAAGATAGCCAGCTGGAAGGAAGTTTCCCAGATGCTATGATCCTGATTTCTCTATTATTTGTAGTCCAAACGTGTGGTGTCTCCAGAAATATTGTATTCCCATGTAGTTGTGGTGAGGAACCAAAGGCAATGGTCATAGCTTCTGTCCCTCTGGAGAGCCCTGTGGCCTTCTAAAATAATAACCCGTAAGCATATATCAAATATTCTATATTTCAATTTTGATTTAATAATAATTGTCTCAAGGGAGTGATGTTGTCCACCCATGAAGGGTAATTCCACTTAACCATATTTTTTTTCTAAGTTCTACATTTTAAGCATTGAGCCTGGGTCTCATCATGTGAGACCCATGTTCTGGATAACCTGGAACTTGGAATGTAAAATAGGCTATTTTGAACCCACAAAGTTCTGAATGCCTCTCCTTCCTAAATAAGATCAAATGTGTGGGACACTACCCAGAAAGTAGCATTTTGAATGTAGCTTACTAAAGAGATTGCTCGTACATCTATAGTTTCAGTTAGATAACCCATAAGTGCCTGCTCTTTCCAACTCACTCATTGCCTTTCTCACTCTACCATTTAATGCACAATAACCTTCCCTTCTTTTATTTAATATGTATTTCATTGTCCTGGCACTTTTTTTTCCCCTAAGTTTGGTTGTGAGATAGTAGGATTCCATGTTGCTTTCCATACTTCCATTTCTTTGGCCTGGTAAATTCCTTCAAATTCTCATGTGTCTTCTTGCTAAAACCCATTTACCTTGAGTATCCAATTACTTTTCATTTTATCTATAATCCGCTATAGCTCTCCCTTAATAGGCTCTGCCAAAGGCCTTTTTCTGTTTGGTTGGCTTCCATTTGTGTTTCAAGTTAAATACATACACACATACAAGATTTGGAGCTGGACTTCACATGTATAAAACCATATTGTGTGCATATTTCTGACCCTGAGTCATATCACTTGATGTAATTTTGGTCATTTCCATCCACTTACTTATATATTTTATCTGTTTTCTTTATAGCTGGGTAATATCCCATTGCATATAGGTGTCATACTTTTCCAGTTTTCTATTTGTCTGGCAATGTACATGTAAATGGATTTTATTTTCTAGATAGTTTTCCTTTTTTTTTAGTTGAAAACAGAATCTTCTATTATACACTATATACCAAATACAATGTCCCTTTTTTTCACTCCTCCTAGCTGTCCTTCACCTCCCTTATAGCCCAGACTTACATCCCCTTGATTTCTTCTTCAAAGAAGAGCATTTCTCCAAGAGACTACAGTCAAACAGGACAAAATGAGAGGAAAACAAAAACAAACAAACAAACAAAAAAATCCAAAGCAAAATCCCTCATGTTGAGGCTGGACAAGGCAAACTAATAGGAGGAAAAGGGTCTCAATGGCAGACAGAGAGTCACAGATACAACTCCTATGGAAACTTGACTTAGGCTAAATGGATTTAGGAAGGAGGAGACTTTATTGGGAAAATGCCCCCATGACTGATCTGTGTGCAAACTTGGGGTGCATTTTTATTCATTGATAACTGTTATGAGTGTGTCTAGCCTAAAGGAACAAGACAATAAACAATATTCTTCTGTGTTTTGCTTTAGTTCCTGCCCCCAGGATCCTGCACTGAGTACCCACACTTAGTGGGATGATGGAATTCAATATAAAAATATAAAATCAAAGAACTTTTGCATGCCATGTGCTTATCAGAGCAAGAAAATCACCTGCTAAGACACCAAGCTATTGTCAACAAAGTAGCAGTGAACATCAATGTTCAAATATCTCTGTAGCAGGGGGAAGTAATTGGCTAACAGGTAGGATGCACTATTATTATTGATAAGTACTCATGTTCTTAGATTACCCTTTAAATATTTATGTTTATATACATAGACCTGAATTGCTCCTTGATAAGAAAAGCTTCTATTTTCATTTGACAGCAGTCAAAGAAGAAATGCATGAATAATCAAAGTGCTAAGATTAACAGACTCAATGTTTGGCCATGACTGGGACAAATATACCATCCAAAAGGCTCAAGAAATACCAAGGAATTGGCTGTGCAAAGAATGTAAGGCCAAAGGATGAGGATGAGTGCTGTGAAGTGCTGTCTTCTGGACGTGACATGACTAGTGGAGTCTTGACCTCACAGCAGTCATTATTACCTGCACAAAACCTGTGAAAGATCTTTCACCGCACAATATGGAATAGATGTGGCAGATGATCCACAGGCTATATCTGTCACTGAAACACATTTGCCACTGGTCAGTTACTGTGGGAAGAAGAATCATTCTCTGTTGGAAATATGGCCACTGGTTGTTTTCTCATGTTCCAGTGGATGTGCCTACACTCATGCAATTACACAATTATGGATGGCTATAATTTTAATTAATGGATTATCAGCAAAAAAAAAGTCATGATGAAGGAATGAGTCATTTTGGATAGATATGATGGGTTATGGGGAAGAAAGCATATATGTGAATGTATATGAACTTGGAAAAATAATGAGAAAAAAATTTTTTTGAAAGTATAAAGAACTTCTACTCAGGTGCTTTTGAAAAGGATGTGTGGAAAGGTACTAGTACCCAGTTCTCATATAGCTTCATGGACTCTTCTCTGAACTCGTATCCTACCTAATAAAGGGGTCTTATCAGAGAAGCCTGCTTCCGTTATCCATGACCTATGGTGATATCATATTCCAAGTTTATTAAACAGAGCAATTTTATATATTACAGTAAGCAAACATTAATATAATTTACCATGTATGTTTTTAAATGAAAAAATATATGAGACTTTAACCACCAAGACCAGAACCCTAACATTATTTCCTCTTTCACTTGAGGTAAATATGTAGTGGAAGTTTTGGTTTCTTTAACAATGCAATTATGTTATATAAATATGTGTTTATTTCAATCCCAAGTGTGTGATGTGGGGCTCTCCTGCCTTAGTTTATCTACAGCTAATAAATGCCTCCTGAAGCTCAGAGAGGGGTCTGGTCTTTGCTAGCTGCAGTTATGGAATTCCGAGAACTCAGAGATGGTGTAAATACCAGATCCTGGAGAGAGAGAAAACTCTGAGAAGGAAGAAGGCTGCTGCTCTCTGTGTTGTTGCTAGTTCATTCTTCTGCTGTGCTTGCTGCTGGTGATGTGCAGGACTGCAAGACATCCGAACAGCTGAGACTGGCATTGTTCCAAAGCACCCAACAACCCTAACCAGCGGAATTATCCAAGAGAACTCTGCCCTCTCTCTCCCCTAACCTTCTTTCTGTCCTACCTATTGTTGGGATGTTTGGAAGGTAGTAGGAAGAATAAGAGAAGGAGAAAGGAGGTAAAGGCATAGGAAAGCAATAACGTAGACAATAAGTAGCACCAACATAAAAATATTCACATTTTATCCATTTTTAAAAATCACTTAGTCAAGAAAGAATGAAAATCACTGAATGAAAACAGCCTCATTATTGGGAGCAATGAAATGCAAACATAAGGCAATGATATTATTTCGTTAATTTCAACTACACTGTTAAAAGGAGTTTGGAAATATCTGAGCACACACACATTATATATATATATATATATATATATATATATATATATATATATATACATATATATACTTGTGCATATGTATAATAATATCATTATTTTAATATAATATTTGAGTTTTAACTCCTCATTTATTAGATCATTTATTCATCAAGAAAATTACTGAGCTATTCTGACACTGAACTACTTACAAAATATAATCAAGTCTAAGATGAGTATATTAACTTTAATCTTTATAAGAACAGAAATGATTAGTTGTTTAAACACTCCCCAACACTTATTGTTGAAACTTTTCCATGACTAAATTTACTCAAAATGTTTCATTCTATTATTCATTTTAATAAAAAGTTATCGTGGACGTACATTACTAAAATAAGAATATTTTCAACAACTCTTATTTACAGCTTCAAAGAAAACATGATACTGCCTTCTACTGATGCCCTTGCCTATGAGATATCTTGCATTGTCAGAAACTGCTGTAAGTCTAGCAATACAAAGCAAGGAGTTTGGAAGAACAGATACAATAGGATAATGCATAGAATTGTGAATATTTAGAAAATTTCCAAATCATATAAAATAGAATTTATGGAAAGAACTACGAACTCAAAAAAAAAATGTTTCTGTTGGGTATACTAAGAAAATGCAGTTTTTATTCTTCAGTGGTTGTTATTTGGACAATAGTTATAGCTAGTTGCAGAGGTCAACTTGACCCAAAATTAGAAATATCTAGGAATAAGAAACATCAACTGATCAAAAACTGAAATAGATTCCTAGTTCATTTAGCAGGGCCAAGCTAATTGTGGGTAATAACATCCTTAACTATAAGGGCCTGGCTGTGTAAAAATGGTGGCTGAATGTGAGACATGAGGCAAGCCAGTAAGCAAAGCTCATATAAGGTTCTGAGTCAAGTTCTTATCCTCCTGAGTTTCTGCTCTGACTTCCTCAGTGATAGACTACAAAGTATGATATGAAATAAAACCTATCTCCACGTTGTTTCTG
The DNA here is from genome assembly GCF_030254825.1 of Meriones unguiculatus. Classification (NCBI taxonomy): domain Eukaryota; kingdom Metazoa; phylum Chordata; class Mammalia; order Rodentia; family Muridae; genus Meriones; species Meriones unguiculatus. The sequence goes on from NC_083360.1 coordinate 6,398,780, forward strand.
GTCGTGGTATTTATCACAGCAACAAAAAAAGAAAACCAGCTTAAACAACTTAAATAATTTTCAGCAATATATTAGAATATACTTAATACTGAGTGCACCTAAAATATCATCATTCAAACATATTCAGTGGAAGTAATTTAACCTGAGTTTTACTTGTGAAATGTATCTGTAATTTATGGATTGGAGAACATTGCAAAGCAAAGGATAAAAAGTAATGAAATGTTTTCCTATATTCGTTATGGTAAAGTATACTTGGTGTCCAAGAAAACTAAAACACTGATGATGTTAGTGAACATTAAAGGTTAATCAGACCTTGTGACATTTACCTGTAAGTCAAGAACTAGTGAGGTAAAGACAGAACAATCCTGAGTTCAAGGTAAATCTGGACCACATAGTGTATTTGAGTTCAATCTGGACTATAGGAGACTCAGTAACAAATAAAAGAAGAAGAAAAAACAGAATTGGAGCATACCGATAGTTCCATAAATTTAATGTGCAATACATGATTTAAAAGAAAATTGACACAATACCCTGGAACACTTGAATGAAGATCTCTTAACACTTTATCCTTTTAGAGAATGTTGGATAGAAGAAATTGATTAAGAGTGTCACAAATTAGAAATGTGAAGCCCACTATAAAAAAACCCTTTTAACCTAGTTGTGCTATATTTATGGTGGGGAACATATTGTGATCTTAAAAAGTTTTTTCAGTATTTACCTAAGTCTTTTGTCTCAGTTAAATACCTTCTTCTCATGAGAACTCTGTTATATTTTTTTTCTCTTGACAGCTCTGAACATATTTGAAGGAAAAAAAGTTATAAAACATTTTTAAAAGGAAGGCATTCCTTAAAAAAATGCTTCAATGATTTATAAAAATGCACAACATGCCACTCAAATCCCTGACACAATATTACGAGCTTTCAAATATGTGTATATTTTCAGATTTCCACAAAACGGATATGATTTTGAGAAATAAAACTGAAAATACTTTAAAGAAAATGGAATTATAATTTAAAGTGTTTTAGTTCATGCTCACCTTTATTGAATCAAATAAGTAAAACAACTAGTAATCAACCAAACATGAACCAACAACTAAATATGCCCATTTATTTAAAAAAATATATAAAGGAAAAACCAGTAAGGAAATTCTACTAATACTAAGTACTTCTATAGTGAATGACTATAGAAACATACCATGTAAAAACTAACCACTGAATTTCCATGGGGAAACTTCGCTTTTTTACAACAATGTGATCTGGAGGTAATAGAGATAGTGTTTTTAAAAAGATAGTTTCGGATCCATGTACATCAGCATCATCTGCGTACCAAGTCAAATTCGAATTCTCAGACCTCTCAGCAATTATGCTGGATCAAAAAATGAGGGCTGTAGGCACCATTGTCTTTAATAAGTCCCACAGGTGAATCTGAAACACTCTCCACAGAAACTAGTTTTCGTTTAGACTCAGATGTACTTTCACCTTAAAAAAAACATCGATGTTACATATATTAAATCCTGTTGATTATCAAGTGCATAAAATTGTCATTTATTTCAAATAAAAGGGCACTAGGAAATGTAAAATATTCCAGTCTTTTCTCCAGGGGGGTAATTAACTCTCCTTCTCGCCCTCCCTTCCTCGCTCTCTTCCTCTACTCCCGCCTTATGAATGCTCATATATCACTGCTTCTGTATTAACACAACTGTATTTCTTCTACTAATGTTGAGTCTACTAACTTACTTGATGTATGGTAAATATATCTTAAACTGCTAAAAGTAATGCTTACATGACACAGAACTAAACTTCTAACATTATTTTATAGTCTATTATGATTTTAATATGAAATATCACCTAGAGATTCATGCATGGAATGCTCGACAATCAGCTGAATAATTATGGGCAATGCTGAAAAAATTCAGGAAGCTGAGTAAGTAGATTCTTGGGGGTGTGCTTTTCAAGGATATGCCCAATTGTCAGTTGCATCCTTCTTGCTTCCTTTTTGACTCTATCCTGCTTATTTCCTGTCCTCAGATGAGTAGTCTCAATGTATTCAAACACGGAGATGATGCTGTGCATCACCAAATGGCCAGAGTCAGAAGAGCAGAGGGTGAGGTAGTAAAATCTCCAAAAGAATGAATCTCAATGCTTTCTCTCTCTCCATCAGGTTGTTTTTCTCATGTAGTCTCTTAGAAAGATGAGAAGTTAAACAAATACAAAAGAAAATGGGGAAAAGAATGGTGCCATTTTATGAAGCACGAGGAGTAGTTAACAAAAGGATGATAAAGAAGCCTTGGGATGCACCCGGGAAAAGTTTAATGTGCGATCCCTTCTAAAGGTGAGAGAAAACTGCTTCTGGGTAAAGACTTTGCTAGTAGATTTCAGTCTAAGCTTAGTAATTGGACTACAGACCATTTATAATGTACTTATCTATGTTTTTGCAGTTTCCTGGGATTGAATTTATTTAAATGATGTGTTCTAATTAATTCTGTAGAACAACTTTCTAAGCAGCCTGGCATTCATAGCATCGTTAAGCCTGAAACCATTAAAACCATGTACTTTGGAGAGAAAGGGGCACGCTTAATGTTATAAACAAGGAGGTGGTGAATGAGATATAGACGAAAACTGTGCTTAAATAAACCTACAAGTTTTCCTAGGCCTGATAGGAAATGCACCTGGAGGACAGCTCAGAGATCAGACAGAACCGATCTCTAACAGTCTCTAAGGTATAACAGTGTAAACTTCCTTAAAAGACATCACCGTAGATAGTTCCAGGAACATGTACATTTTGAAGACTACCAAGGAAATCATTTCCTCAGATTCACGTACATCAGCTCTCAGTATCTCAAAGGGAATCTTGAGGAGTGGTACATGCTTAAAGGTTCAGATATCCTTTAAATAATGTATGAGAGGTCAACTTGGGAAGCTGTGAGACTGTGTGTGTTTGTATACATGTATATGTGTGTGTGTGTGTATAAGTACATATACATAATATAACATACATATTAGTGAGCAGATGTGTGTGTACAAAAATATGCATATACTCATATATATACACATATACACACATTGTATGGTTTCGTCTTTTTATGACCAAAAGTATCCTAATTAGATAGAGTATACAAATAAGAAAATTTCATTACCTCATAGAAGAAAAACACCATTATCAATTTTCAAACTTTTGTCATAATTTTTCTTGAAAAATATCATATCGACTTCAGATTCTACTGCCAAAGTTAATGACTATGCTCAGCTGCAGGCTCTACAAGTTCCCGAAGCCAAGATGATACTTGAGATACAGAAATTCTCAGGCCTCAGGAGGACAAGCACGTCTGAAGCAGCACATGAGAGCATCTGCTACCCGGTCAAGACGATGCAGCAGCCGCACCAACCATGACTAATGACAGTACTCCAATCTCTCAAAGCTAATTAAAAATCCGCTATAGAGACACGCAGCAAGGTGTAGAAAGGAAAATAAATGCTCCACGTGAGTGGAGCATTTGGAGCAGCATTGACTGGACAGTCACCGCAGTGGGAGCGCTGTGCCCTGTCCCGGTTATGACACAGTGCAGGTTTGGACGACCTAGGCTGTGATTTAGCCTTGTGGTTACTCTGTCTCTTGCTGTTGGCACAGAAGCCCTAGACAGCATGATCCTTGGTTGTTGTCTTTAATTTTCACGATAGCAGTACATTTCTGAAATACATTCTTTAGAGCAGAGAATTTAGAGTCCCGTTCTTGGGGAATTGCATATAGATATTAAAGGTCAACAGGAACATATAAGCCATTAGTGTTAGACTAATTTGGTAGTGCTCAAGAGATGATATTTTAAGACTGAATCAGACATTGAATATATTTAGTTTAAAAATGTGCTTAAATTTCATGATTTCCTTGTTTTTAACTTCTGAGTAGTATTCCATTGTACAAATGTACCACAATTTCTGAATCCATTCCTCTGCTGAGGGACATCTGGGCTGTTTTCAGGTTCTGGCTATTACGAATAAAGCTGCTTTGAACATGACTGAGCAAATGACCTTGTTGTGTACTTGAGCATCTTTTGGATATATGCTTAGGAGTGGTATAGCTGGATATTGAAGTGACACTATTCTTGACACATGATAGGCTAGGGTCAAATAAAAGGGAAGGAGGACCTCCCCTATCAGCTGACTAGAGGAGGGGCATAGAGGGCAGGAGTGTGGGATTGAGAGGAGACAAGGGAGGTAGCCACAGCCAGGATAAAGAGTGAATAAATTATAAAAAAATAATAAAATGTTTAAATAATACAAGTATTTTTAAACAGTTTTAAACCATTTTAACAGGTATGGTTTGAAGTAGATATTTTGGGTTTTAGCATAAGAAAGACAAATTCTAGGACATTGGTGCTAGCAATAATATATTTCTAAAAGAAAATTATGTATTTTTGGATACTATTCATTTACAACTGGCAAATCTTAGAAGTTTATTTAGAATGCTGTTAAGAATTACAGAAGTTCAGAAAAATGACTTTTATAGGTTCTCTTACAGGTTCTAAGACCTCATCACTGCAGGTAATTTCCTAAAGTTACAGTGTCAAACAGGATTTTCTTTCCATTGAGCAAGTGTGAAGAACAGTAACATGTCTGTTGGTAAAAGGCAGTACTTAATTTCATTGATTGCTGATACTTTTATTAAAACTAGCAAGATTTAAGCAAGTATCATTACCACAATTACTTGGCTCTATCTGGCTAATAATGAATAAAAATGGGGGATATAGACAAACAGGTGTGGGCTTATAGGAAATATTATGAGAAGCCTTAACCCCTCGTTGGAACATCCTGCGTCAGTTCTAGAACTAGCAGTGGTGGTGTCCGAGGTCTGAGTAGGTTCAGGAGACCTACTATTGCCCCCAGGGGCGAGACGTGCTCCATGCCAATTGACTAACTCCATGTTTTCCTCCAATTTTGAAAGTCATTTAAGGTTCTTAAATTATTTTTTCCCCTTTTTTCTTAAATTTTTCATCAATTACACTTTATTCATTCTGCATCCCCCCATAAGCCCCTCCCTCCTCTCCTCCCAATCCCACCCACCCTCCTCCCTCTGCTTGCATGCCACTCCCCAAGTCCACTAATAGGGGAGGTTCTCCTCTCCTTTCTGATCTTAGTCTGTCAGTTCACATCAAAAGTGGCTGTATTGTCCTCTACTGTGGCCTGGTAAGGCTGCTTCCCCCCCCCCCCCAGAGGGAGGTGATCAAAGAGCAGGCCAATCAGATTATGTCAGAGGCAGTCCCTCTTCACATTACTATGTAACCCAATTGGACTCTGAACTGCCCTGGGCTACATCTGTGCAGGGGTTCTAGGTTATCTCCATGAATAGTCCTTGGTTGGAGTATGAGTCTCTGGGAAGTTCCATATGTTCAAATTTTCTTGTTCTGTTGCTCTCCTTGTGGAGACCCTGTCCTCTCCAGCTCTTACTATTTCCCAGTTCTTACCTAAAATTCCGTTCACCTGCCCAACAGTTGCCCATCAGGCTCAGCATCTGCTTTGATAGTCTGAAGGGCAGAGGCTTTCAGAGGCCCTCTGTGGTAGGTTCCTAGGTTGTTTCCTGTTTTCTTCTTCTTCTGATGTCCATCCTCTTTGCCTTTCTGGATGGGGATTGGACGTTTTAGTTAGGGTCCTCTCTCTTGCTTAGTTTCTTTAGATGCACAGGTTTTAGTGGGTTTGTCCTAAGTTGTATGTCTATATGAGTGAGTATATACCATGTGTGTCTTTTTGCTTCTGGGACAACTCACTCAGGATGATCCTTTCCAGATCTGCCCAATGCTGGAATGCTAGTAAATTTAGGTATGCCCTGGTTACTCGCATGCCTCACTGGGTGCCTGTGCCCATTGATGCCCCTCACGCTATGACTCTCTTCAGACAGAAAAGGGATCTTGGAACTACAGCCACCATTGTTACTACCATCTCATTGACGGCTGTTGGAGCTACCACCAGGGCATTCGCCATGAGTCATACTGGGCAGACTGCTCAGACCCTGAATAATCATTTAGCCAATGTAGCTCATGCCTTAGTTGTACATAAAGGAATTAATGCTCAACTAAAAGGAAGCTTGATGGTGTTCAATCAGAGGATTGACCTCGTGCAGGAGCAAATTGATACCCTATGGCAAATCGCTCAACCTGGCTGTCAATGAAAGTATGCTGGACTTTGTGTCACTAGCATACAACATGAGAATTTTTCCTGTGCTGCAAATCTGTCTAAACAATTGTCGAGCTATATTTTAGGTAATTGGACTGGAGAATTCGATACTACGATGGAGCAGCTGAGAGTGGCCATTGTCACAGTAAATTCTACCCGAGTGGACGCAGGACTAGCCACAGGATTATCAACATGGATTGCTGCAGCCATGAATCATCTGAAGGAATGGGCGGGCATGGGAGTGTTAGCAGGCCTTCTGGTGTTGGTCTCCTTGGTTTGCCTGTGGTATATATGCAAGATTAGAGTCTCACAACAGTGTGATGCAGCCATGATCATTCAGGCCTTTACAGCCATTGAAGCAGGACATTCTCCCCAAGCATGGTTGGATACCATAAAAAGCTAAAATGATACGCTCAGGATGCGAGGCTAAGCACTGCACTGAGGGTCAGCCACTTTGGACCCAGAGAAGAGCATGTCTGATTGCATGCGGGTTGATGCCCCAGGTCCCGCCTCTGAGAAAAAGGTATCGGACGGGTCTGATGCTCTTTGGGTGGATGACACCTAAATGAACATCTGTACAAAGTCCCAATTTATTTCTAATATCAGAGATCAGACCTCTACTCTTGCCTGATGCGTCTAAAACAAAAAGGGGGAACTGTAGAGAGCTGCAGAATGCTATGCCTTAAAGATGGAGCTGGTTTCCGCCTTCCACCTTCCCGATGGTGAGTGCTCTCTGTCACAAACAACTCCACATTTGGCTAAGGCCGAGGATCTGGCTTGCTTCCATGTATGTGGACCTATCTGCATTGCCCCCGTGGCACGCCTGGGTTGGCTACCCAGAGGCTATTTAAGCTGTGGGCTGGCTTTCCCCGGGGTCCGAGGATTGTTCAATGTTCCTGAATAAACTGCATTGAAAAAAAAAAAAAAACTAGCAAGATTTAGCTCATTAATTATATTTGTTTTTAAATTTTTTACTTAAATATTACAATTTATTCACTTTGTATCTCAGCTGTAGCTCCCTCCTTCATCTCCTCCAAATCCCACCTCCCTCCCTCTTTTCCCACTGTTCCCCTCCCCTAGTCCACTTATAGAGGACTTCTAGCTGACCCTAGCCTATCAAGTCTCATCAGGAATGGCTGCATTGTCTCTCTCTGTGTCCTGGTAAGGCTGCACTTCCCAGCAGGAGGTGATCAGACAGCTTGCCACTGAGTTCATGCCAAAGGCAAGCTCCCTGCTCTCCTTACTAGTGAAATCACTTGGAGACTGAGTCTATGGGCTACATCCAAGCAAGGGTTTTAGGTCCTCTCCATGCATGGCCCTTGGTTGAGGTATCAGTCTCTGCAGGGTCCCCAGGGTCTTTTATTTTTTGGCTCTGTTGCTCTCCTTTTAGAGCTCTTGTCCCTTCCAGGTCTTTCTATCTCCCTCTCCTTTCAATATATTAGATAATTTCATAATATTGTAAAATATGCCTCTGAATCATAGACTACTAAAAGCCAAAAATTCTGACACACTTCTAATAAAATAAATTCCCTTTTTATCCCAATTTTAATTAATGAATGGCATTGAAAATATTTCTGAAATTTATTGAACTTTACATAAGATCTAGACATAATTAAACAAATGAAGACAAATTACCAAGTATATGAATTTTTCCCTCAAATTGTACTCTTATTATCATAAATAAGTGCACTGTGGAAACAACAAATTTATAGTGTTTAAACATGTAGCTTAAATAAGACCATCACAAATATCTATTATTTTTAGTTTTATTTTTACTTTATCTATTATTTATGAGTTTTTACAACTAATATCTCAATCAACACAAATATTATAAGTTAAGTGTCTTTTAAATATGGCCCACAAAGACATTAACATATGATTCTAAAAGCCAATTTTTCCCAAATTTGTTTCTCTTAATTTCATACTCTCAACAGTGTTTCCCCACACGTCACAAAGAAAACTGCTCTCTGAATGCCAAAGTCTACCGTGGTTCCATCCAGAGAGAGGCTGAAGGCCTGGGACAGGAGGCTTCTCTCAGTCACGTATACTCACAATGGGGGGGTTTCTGCAGACTTCATTTGACTTTAGCATTCTCTTCCACTTCTTCACCACGCCTGATGTGTGAGGCACAGGTTTTCGAGGGCTCTTCTTCAGACGGAATGAAACCTGTTGCTTCACGGTACCTTGCTTATATATTGTTGGTTTCTCTCTTGTGCATATTAGGTTTTGTCTTGAGCTTGCATCCAACATTTTATTGCTCTTATTTACCTCGATGAGAGACTGTGATAGAGAAATTTAAGCCAAATATACCATTTCCTCCACAAATTTGTATTGGTCAGTGTTTCATCATTGCAATAGAAACCAAACAATAACATGGCTATTAGTCTATTTTTCTGTTCACCTTCAATTTTCTCTCCTCAAACCACTCTGTGATTCTATCTTACATGTGTCAGAATGGTTGAGATAAAGAGCTCAGCTGACAGCACATGCAGGCAAAGATGTTGGAAAAGGGGAACACTTTCCACCACTGGTGGGGATCCAAATTTGTACAACCTGTCTGGAAATAAGTCTGGCTCTTTCTCAGAAAACTAGGAATAGCCATTCCTCAAGACCTCACTATACCTTTCCTGGGCATACACCCAAAAGATGCTCGACCATACAACAAAAAAATTTGCTCAACCATGTTCGTAGCAGCTTTATTTTGAAATAGCCAGAATCTGGAAACAACCTAGATGTTCCGCAACTGAAGAATGGATAAAGAAACTTTAGTGCGTTTACACAATGAAGTGCTACTCAGCCATTAAAAATAAGGAAATCATGAAATCTGCAGGCAAATGGATGGAACTAGAAAAGACCATCCTAAGTAAGGTAACACAGACCCAGACAGACCCAAATGGTATAGACTCACTTATAAGCGGATGTTAGTCACATAGTACCGGATAGACACACTACAGTGCACACATCCCAAGAAGATAAGCCTGATGGGCATCATAGGCTTCACGTGGCCCACTAATTACGAGAGCGGGCTATTTCTCTGACATGGATTATGCTGTCTGCTTCTTGATCACTACCCCCGATGGGATTTTCCTAGCAGGCCACAGGGGAGGAAGAGAAACTCAGTCCTCATATGAATAGATAAACGGGGTTGTCTGATTTAGGGAGGCTCCCCTATTCTGAAGAATAGGGTTGAGGGGACGTGGGAGGGTGGGAATGGGAGCAGAGGATTGAGGACCCTGTTATGGAGATGTAAATTGAATTCACAAAAAAAGAAAAAATACAACAAACAATAAAAAGTAAAGAAAAAAGATTTTTCCATAGAACTTCATAACAAAACAGGTTTACTTAATTCCTTGTCTTAACATATTCCTCTGGTAACACAATTTAAGATGGTGAATAAAAACACATCCATCCTTAGGAAATGGATAACAGAGTGTTCAGAAACAAAGCACATCTAATTGATTTCTGCCTACTGTAATATGCTTTATTTCCTTCAATTTAACCATAAGGAAAACAATTCAGATGACTGCACCAATTTCTTCTAATTTAATTTGTAACCGATGAATCATTTTTCATTAAAAAAAAAACCATCAACTTCATTATGGGAAGGTTTAATCTAATTCATTTGGAATACATCCATTGTGGGAGGGAAAGACACAACAGATACCAAGACATGGTTTTAATCTAGACAAACTTCATTCCGTAGAGGACTATGTTAAGATAGCATTATAAATAATCGACTTGTGAAACAATGTTAATCACGCTAGGATTATTTTCCATTTTCACCAAGCTCTCTGTGACAAACCTGAAGCAGGCAATTCATAAGTCCCCAAAGTTACCATCTGTGCGTGTATGTGGTGTGTCAAACAGGCAAACCAAAAGTGGAGACTCCTTGCAGCAAATTGCTTTGTCACCACCATATGTAATGTTCACTGGACCTGTACTGTAAAGGTTTTGTTTGCACATGCTTATGTCCTCTGCACTTTTCTGATCTCAAAAATGTTGTAATTTATTCATTTCTTACATAATACAAATAGCCAAATATTTGTAGATACTCCGATAATGGCTCTGGTAAATTTTTGTGTACATTTAACTGATCCCTTCCCATGATGCATTCTTAAGTTTAAAAACTCTCAAGCTGGGCTAGAAGGCAGACTTAGTAGTTAAGAGCATTGACTCCTCTTCTAGAGGTTGGTGGTTCAGTTGTCAGAACCCACTTAGCAGCTCACATCTCCTTTTCAAGTGTTCTGTCCCCGTTTTTCACCTCATTGACACCATACACACACGTAGTACACAGAAGTAAATGTAACCAAAACACCAGGTCACACACACACAAAATAAATGAATCATTTTTTAAAAGGCTAACAATTAAATATTTGTTGCAAATATTTAGTGATATTAGAAGGTTCAAGAATTTACATCTACATTATTGAATTTTGAAAACTAATGTTCATATGTGTATCAAAATTTTAGGGTCTTATAAAGAGCAAATGAAAAGAAACTAGATAGAAAGGAGTCTTTATTAATAATAATGTATTTCTATGACAAATTTACAGATGGCAAAACAAATGCCAGTCACATATTATGACAACGATAAACTATGCATTTAAATAATATGATTTGCTTGTCATCTATCATTAAATTGCGGGTATTTTAATATAGTTAGAATAAGTAAAACTCTGAAAGTTCCATTTTTTATATATAGTATACCACATATAAAAAATGTTTAAGAAGAGGGGAGATAGAAAGACCTGGAGGGGACAGGAGCTCCAGGAGGAGAGCAACAGATCCAAAAATCTGGACCCAAGGGTCTTTGCAAAGACCAATACTCCAACCAAGGACCATGCATGAATATAACCTAGACCCCTTGCTCAGATGTAGCCCATGGCAGCTCAGACCCCAATGGGTACCCAAGTAAGGGAAACAGTGACTGTCTCTGACATGAATTCAGTGGCTGGTTCTTTGATCACCTCCCCCTGAGGGCAGAGCAGCCTTACCAGGCCACAGAGGAAGACAATGCAGCCACTACTGATGAGATCTGATAGGCTAGGGACAGATGGAAGGGGAGGAGGACCTCCTCTATCATTACACTATTGAAAAGACATGGGAGGAGAAGAGGGAAGGAAGGTGGGATTGGGAGGGATAAGGGAGGGAGCTACAGCTGGGATACAAAGTGAATAAATCTAAATAAATAAATAAATAAATAAATAAATAAATAAATAAATAAAACAAAATATATACAAAATGAATGTAGTCCTTTTCCAAACTGTTAAAATGTTTCTTCTCTGCTCCCTCTTCTTTAATTGTTCTAAGAGAAAACAAATACACTCCTGACATGATTCTTTACATTTATTTTCCTAATTCTGTAAATGGTTACTTAAAACATAAATTTAAGAAATATTAAGAATTTTGAATGTAGTTTGTGAAAGTTACTTAATGTGAAAGACAAAGTACATTCTCATCTCTTTTTTTTCTTTTTTTTCCATAATTTTATTTTTCTCATTAGTTACATTTTGTTAATTCTGTATCCCAGCTGTATCCCTCATTCCCTCCCCAATCCCACCCTCCCTCCCTCATCTCCTCCCTGCCCCTTTCCAAGTCCACTAATAGGGGAGGACCTCCTCCCCTTTCATATAACTCGCTTTTGTCAGGTATTTTCCGGACTGGCTGCAAAGTCCTCCTCTGTGGCCTAACAGGACTGCTCCTCCCTTGGGAGGTGGGGAGGTGGGGAGGTCAAAGAGCCAGTCATTGAGTTCATGTTAGAAATAGTCCTTGTTCCCCTTTTGTACTTACATTGTTATCTGTAACTCTACAAAAGTTCAGGTTCCTTAATGTTGGTTTTAAGTATTGCTGTCATTTCAGCAGTGGCAATAAAGTACTTCAAAACTTCATAAAGACTGCTTTCATTTACACAGCATACTCTCGTATAGGCCTTAACAATTTAATGAATAAATTCATAAATGTTTTATTGGTGTAAGGTTTTCTTTTACCAAGATGCTCAATATTGCTTGATATAATAGTCATCAAAAACATAAAAAATATGTGGATGGAGCTTGTAAACCAAAGTAAAACATAAAAAAAAGGTAAAAGTGTAATGGCTGTATTCATCATGGTCGATAAAACTTTATTCAGGACTTTCCATTTATTTAACTTTATGTTAGATGTAGAAAATGAAAAGAAAATTATGGCACATTCACAGAACTCATAGTCTTTATATGTTTATAAAATGCTTGCCAGAAAAGCAATAACAAAATTTGAAACTGTTGAAGAATGAAAATAATTGTCTTTCTTTTTTTCTAGGATCTTATCTATTGCTTTTTACCTGTTTGCCTGCAACCAACACATTATCTTATATAGCTAATTAAAAAGTAACTTAATTGTGTATGTAGTTATTGGATTGCTAAAGTATATTTTTATTTTTACAAAAGTAGAGACAAAACCAGTTTATTTAGGTAATTAAAATGATTTTAACTGTATGTAGAAGTATCTGCTAGCAGGTTGGCTGGATCATATTTAACACTGCTTATTTTCTGACTGTTAATGTGATAACATCCCATTCCTGGGCCACACTCAATGTACATCCTTGAAGGCCTGCTGCCACCTAGGAGAGACAGGTCAGACCCATGTGCCCCAGGTCTTTGCTTTCTTGGTCCTTCTGGGCAAGCCTAGGAATTGTAGCTATGTCTTGTACTCCATGCTCTCCATTACCAGCCTACACCTCTGCCTGCATTCCCAAGTCGATGCTGCCATTATGGATGACCAGGGAATACACACCCCCTCTATCTCCTGTCTACTGATCCCCCCAAAATCTCATAACAGAGGTAAACCACACCTGCTCCCCAGTGCTCCATTTTTTGGACCACAACTGGACTGCATATACCTGAGGCCTGTCAATACCTGAGACAAGCAGATTGCTAAAGACTAGCTTAAGAACAAAAGCAACAAGAACCAGAGCAACAAACACCACCACAAACCTGGTATCTAACTACATGAAGCCCAGGATATTCTAACACAGCTGAAGCACAAGAAAATGAACTTAAATCCAAAGTTAGAGATGATGGAGGTCTTTAAAGAAAAAAAATGAATAAATCCATTAAAGAAATACAAGAAAGTGCAAGCAAACATGGAAGAAAATAAATAAAATTATTTACGACCTGAAATTGAAAAGAGAAGCAGTAAAGACAGCCCAAACTGTGTAAATTCTAGCTATGGATACCCTAGGTAAAAGAAGAGAAAATGTAGACTCAAGAATGCAAGAGATGGAAAAGAGAATCTCAGGCTTAGAAGATAGGAGACAAGAAGTAGGTACATTGGTCAAACAAAACTTCAAATCTAAAAAGTTTCTAACACATCTTGGAAATATGGGACACTACGAAAAGAGAAAACCTCAGAATAATAGGACTAGAAGAAAGAGAATATTTCCAGCTCAAAGGCCCAGAAGATATTTTTACCAAAACCAAAGGAGAAAATTTCCTTAACATAAAATAAGAGATTTCTAAAAATGTACAGGAAGCTTACAGAAGACCAAATAGATTGAACCAGAAAAAGAAATCCTACAACAACACAATAATCAAAACACAAAATATACAGAACAAAAAAGAATATTAACAGCCACAAGAAAAAAAAAGCCAAAGAAGAGTTAAAGGTAGACCTATCAGAAATAAACCCAGCGTCTAAACAGCACTATAGGGAATCATCTCCAAAAATGACCATATCATAATACACTTCTCAACAGAGATTTTAAAAAGCCAAAAGGTTCTGGCCATATGTCCTGCAATGTGTAAGAGACTAGAGATGCAAGCCAAGACTACTATACCCAGAAGAACTTTCAAACAATGTGAGTGGAGAAAACAAGATATTCCATGACAAAACCAAATTTAAACACTGTCTTTCCATAAGTCCAACCCTACAGAAAATACTAGAAGAAAAACTCCAACACCAGGAGGTTAACTACACCCAAGTAAACAAAGGAAATAAATAATGTCACAGCAGCAAAATAAAGAGAAGGAACACACACACACACACACACACACACACTAACACAAACATCAAAATAATAATAATTAATATTAATTTATATCTCTCAACATCAATGGACTCGATTCTCAAATAAAAAGACACAGGCTAACCAAATATATGCATAAACAGGATCTATAATTTTGTTACATATAAGAAACAGGCCTCAGCAAAGAGATAGATATTATCTCAGATTAAAGGGCTGACACACGACTTTCTATGCAAAGATACTCACGAATCAAGCTGGAGTATCCATTCTAATATCTAACAAAATAGACTTTCAATGAACTTAAGCAAAATTGATGGAAAAGGACACTTAATACTTTTAAAAGAAATATCTACCATGGTGATGTATCAATTCTGAATATCTATGTTCCAAATGTGAAGGCACCCACATTTGTAAAAGAAACATTACTGAAGCTTCAATCACAAACACACTACACATGTTAATAGTAGGGGACTTCAATATTCCACTCTCACCAAAGGACAGATCATCCAGACAGAAACGAAGCAGAGAAATAATGAAACTCATAGATGTCATGAATCAAATAAACTTGACAGGTATCTACAGAACATGTCATCCAAACACAAAAGAATCGAACTTCCTAGAAGCACTATAGGGAACCTTACCTGAAATTGACAACATGGTTGGTCACAAAGCAAGTCTCAACAGATTCAAGAAAAGTGAAATAACTCCTTGTATCTTATCAGAGCTGGACTTCAAGAGCAACAAAAACAACAGAGAGCCTACTAACTTGTGGAACCTGAACAACTCAATGATCCCCGGGTCAGGGAGGAAATAAAGAAATAAATTAAAGACTTTCTAGAATTCAATGACAATATATGCTTTATTAAAAAATTCCATATTCTTTCCAAAGTAGGAGATTATGAGTTAAAATCTAAATGCTACCAGATTTTTCAAAGGAATTAATCACATTTATTAGAATGTTCTCCATCATGTCAAAAGACTAACAGACTCTTGAAACAAAAAAAAAAACAACAACTGTATTCTTATTTGCTTTATTATTTGTTTTTTTGTGGCGCATATTTGTTTTTAATTAATTTTTTTGTTAATTACAATTTATTCACTTTGTTTTCCAGCTGTAGCCCCCTCCCTCATCCTCTTCCAATCCCCCCTTCACTTCCTCATCTCTTCCCTGCCCCTCCCCAAGTCCACTGATAGAGGAGGTCCTCCTCCCCTTCCCTCTGACACTAGCTTACCAGGTCTCATCAGGATTGGCTGCATTGTCTTCCTCTGTGGTCTGATAAGGCTGCTTCCCTATCAGAGGAAGATATTCAAAGAGCCAGCCACTGAGTTCATGTCAGACACAGCCCCTGTTCCCCTTACTAGAGAATCCCCTTGGACACTGAACTGCCATGGATTACATCTCTGCAGGGGTTATCTCCATGCCTGGTCCTTGGTTGGAGTATCAGTCTCAAAGGAGCTCCACAAGAACAACCAAAACAAAAAATGTGGGCACAGGGGTCTTTTCTGCTTTATCTTTTGGTTAAATAACAGAAACTGTATGTTTGTTAAATAGTAAACTCAATAACAAATAAGAAATTAATATTAAAGATTATATTATTTAACATTGGAGTTCAACAGGTATCATGCTTATGCCCCACTGTATGAGCCTTCACACAACAACTGATAAGCATTCTGATAGAAATATATATACTTGTATATATGTTAGTATAAATTTCAAATATTTAATTATTCCTCTGGAAATATGACAAATTTAATGTATCTTGTTAGAATGTTCATAATTTTGTAAGCCCTCAAGTTCATAGATAATTTCATGAACTGAACAAGGAAGACACAAATAGACATGCCAAAGAGGGCAGGCAAAGTCCAGGAGCTTCATTCCTACACAAAGATCTGCAGACAACTAACAGTGTTAAATGTGGAAGAAATAGTCTTTCTCAGTGAAGAGGACATGAATTGATTATCTAATAACAAGTGCTCAGCCATAAACATACATACAAGTAACAATATGAAAACTGAGCACTACAAATTTAGGAATATATACACATAAACATATATATATATATAAATATATATATATATGTGTGTGTGTGTGTGTGTGTGTGTGTGTGTGCATGCAATATCATTTAATGAAAAGGAAACCATAAATTTGAAAGGGAATAAAGAAGGATGTATGAGAGGGTTTCAAAGGTATAAATTCTGTAATTATAATAAAATGTCAAATAACAAAATAAAATAATGACTGCATTTTAGTTATATATTGTAGATTAGAATTCAACAAAAGACTGGTAAGAACCTCTCAAACAAGAACACATGAAAATACCTTTGAAAACATATATTTGTAAGTTAAAATAAAGTTATCAGCTTTAGTTCACTAAAATAAATTTAGAATAATAACAGAAATTAAAAAGAATACATTAATCTATTAGCAATCAAACACCACTCTTAAAGGAAAATAACTATGTTGATTGGAATACTTATTTATGATTCCATTCTGCATGTATTTCTACCAAGATGATCTGAAACAGCATATATCTTACTGCTTAAGAGATTTTACTGTGTCTCATAAGTGCTGTGAGGTGTGTTATCATGATACTAACTGTGGCATTCACTCTCTGACACAGACATTTAGGGGATGCTTAGTTTTTATGTTGTCTTTATGCTCGTTTGTAGGAAGAAACTCATCTCTAATTTAGTAAATTTTCCTTTTATTTTTTATTTTTCTTTATTACAATTTATTCACTTTGGATCCCAGCTATAGCCCCCTCCCAATCCTCCCTCCATCCTTCTACATCTCCCATGCCACCTCACCAGTCCACTGATAGGGGAGGTCCTCCTCCCCTTCCCTGTGACACTAGCCTGTCAGGGCTCATCAGGACTGGCTGCATTGTCTTCCTCTTTTGCCTGGTAATGCTATCCTTACTCCCCCCACCACACACACCATGTCAGGGAGAGGTGATCAGTGAGCCAGTCCCAGAGTTCATGTCAGAGACAACCCCTGTTCCCCTTGCTAGGGTACCCACTTGGAGACCGAGCTGCCATGAACTACATCTGTGCAGGGGTTCTAAGTTATCTCAATGCATGGTCCTTGGTTGGAGTATCAGTCTCAGAAAAGACACCTGTCACCTGTGCCCAGATTTTTTGGTTCTGTTGCTCTCCTTGTGAAGCTCCTGTCTCCTTCAGGTCTTTTATTTATTTATCTATCTATCCATCCATCTAACTATCTATCTGTCTGTCTATCTATCTATCTATCTATCTATCTATTTATTTTTGTCTTTGCTGCAAGCTGTTTTTATTTTTGTTTTTTAATTAAATTTTTATTTTTTATATTAGTTACAGTTTATTAATTTGTATCCCAGCTGTATCCCCCTCCTTTTTTCCTCCCTCACCATTCCATTTGTGTCCCTCCCAAAGCTGCGTGCTCCATTGAAGAGGACTACCTTCCCAGAATAGAGGAACAGTGGTCTGAGGTCAAGGGTACATGAGTAGCTCTGCTCCCCTGCTAGAACCTCCAAACAAGCTCAAGGTCCTCCCAGTCTTTCTATCCCCCACTTCTTTCATAAGATTCCCTGCACTCTTCCTAAAGTTTGGCTATGAGTCTCGGCATCTGCTTTGCTACCCTGTGGGTATAGTCTTTCAAAGGCCCTCTATGGCTTTCTTCTTATGTCCTGTTTCCTGTTTTCTCCCTCCTCCAATGTCTATCCTGTTTGCCTTTCTGAGTGAGGATTGAGCATCTTCCCCAGGGTCCTCCTTCTTGGGGGAATCCTCCTCCATTGCTGGTGTTTCAGAATGTAAAACTATACAACCACTTTGGAAATCAATCTGGAACTTTCTAAGAAAATTAGGAATAGCGCTTTCTCATGATCCAGGTTTACCACTCCTAAGCATGTATCCAAAATGTGCTTAACAATAAAACAAGGATATTTGCTCAACCATGTTCACAGCTGCTTTATTCATAATAGCCAGAATTTGGAAACAACTCAGGTGTCCCTCAACTGAGGAACAGATACAGAAACTGTGGTACATTTACACAATGGAATACTACTCAGCTAATAAAAACAAGGAAATCATGAAATTTGAAGGCAACAGGTAGGAAATAAAAGAGATCATCCTGAGTGAGGTACCTCAGAAGCAGAAAGACATGCATGGTGTATACTCACTTATAAGTGGACATACGGGAAAAACATACTGAAATTTATTTTTTTCTTTTTGATCCCACTCATGCACGTATTTGAAAACAGGAGAAGATTGTACAGCTCATACATATACAGGGCGTCATTCAAGTTCTACCAGTACACACCTAATAACTGTTGGTTCAAGATGATCCTTTTTTTTTCTACAAATTCCCATAAATGCACAGCAGAGACTATAAGTAGGTAAATGTGCTTAAGTAAGTTCTCTTGCCAGTACAACTTTACTTTTTATAAGGAGTAACATTGTCCTGTTAATGTTGGTTTCTTTGTTGCTATCTTATTCTGGTGGTTGGTATGTAGAACTGAAAAATATTAAGATTTATTTCAAAATAAGTTAAAATTTATGATACATTTATAAATTTATTTTGAAATGTTTATTGTTTCTTCTTGAATATTCTTCATATTAAGAAGGAGGACTCTGGGTAAGATGCATGATCCCCATTTAGAAAGGCAAAGAGGATGGACAACAGAAGAGTAGGAAACAGGAAATAGAACAGGAGCCTACCACAAAGAGCCTCTGAAAGACTCTACCCTGCAGGGTATCAAAACAGATGCAGAGACTCTTAGCCAAACTTTGACAGAGTGCAGAGAATCTTATGAAAGAAGGAGGAGTTATAAAGACCTGGAGGAGACAGGAGTTCCACAAGGAAAGCAATAGAACAACAACAAAATCTGGATACTGGGTTGTTTCCTGAGACTGATACTCCAACCAAGGACCATTCATGGAGATAATCTAGGACCCCTGCACAGATGTAGCCCATGGCAGTTCAGTGTCCAAGGGGATTCCCTAATAATGGGAACAGAGACTGTCTCTGATATAAACTGATTGGCCTGCTCTTTGATCACTTCCCCCTCAGAGAGGTGCAGCCTTACCAGGCCACAGAGAACAATGTAGCCACTCCTGTTGAGACCTGATAGATTAGGATCAGATGGAAGGGGGGAAGGACCTCCCTTATTAGTCCCTTATTAGTGGCTTGGGGAGAGGCATGGGTGGAGAAGAGAGGGGGAAGGATTGGGAGGGGAAGAGGGAGGAAGCTATAGGTGGGAAATAAAGGGAATAAACTGTAATTAATAAAATATTATAAGAAAAATGTAATGTTCCAAAATACAATTTAAAAAGAAAAAATAGCAATAAAAATTTTATGAAAACATATTATTTAAGAGAAATGATTTATGGCTGAAATGTAGAAGGGCCATATTCTGGGAGACAGAGATTGGGTGGAGAGAGAGAGTGCTGGGAAAGATGGCTGAAATTGGGGGGATGGCATTCAGGGAGTGTTGTGGAAACCTAGTGCAATGGAATAAAACAAATAAATGTGAAAAAAAAGGAAAAAGGTAATGATAAAAAAATCACAAATCTAAACTTTTATATAAAAAACAATCAGCCATTTATACTTTAATCTTCGAGGTGCACATCTACTCATTAATTTTTTTATTAAACCATATAAGGAAGCCAAGGGCAAAACAAGTGTAAAGAAACTATATAGTCATCTCAGTCACAGGCCCAGCTTGAGAGTGTCATGTCAGCCTGTGCTACTCCAAGCTGTTGTCTTTGCTCACCAACCTCAAAGCTTTATTACTAAGAGTGTGCTTTTTCTTAACTTCAAATTGTTCCTTAAGATTTTCTGCATCAGATCCAATAGCGCAATCATCTTTATCATTGCTAAACAGTCTATTTTTCCAAGTTCTTTCTAAGGGCGGTGGGCATTGCTATCAATCTATATCTCCAGGTTCTTTCCAGGGTGGTGCTTGAATCATTAATCTGTTCCAGCAGCAGATCAAATAAATGGATCATATAAATTTTCTACCAGTCTTGAATATCTTATATCTAATCCCCATTCTGTACCAGATAAGCTGTATTTTCGTTTTTAACCCACTAAGATTAATTTGTGGTGCTCTTATAAACTTTGATATGTAGCTATGCATGAGAACATGATCAACCTACCAGGATTACACCATAAAGAAAACTGACACTCTGCTTCTGGAAGCCATAAATTGCCAATCAATGCTACCTCAGCGTTGTGTAGGAGTTTATGTATATGTCTCCTCTCCATATTGAGATTTGTCTGGATAAAATTTGCCTACCAGTTGAGCATGATGTCACAGCTATGAACTTATGTGTGAAACTGCTCTGTTGTGTCAGGAAAACACTGTTTTCTTGCAGTTACTCAACTCTGAATTCATTTTTTATTAGTTGTACATCTATACATTATTCCTACAACGACTTTTAATTTTAATGTGCTTACTAAAACCGATATGTGTGTTTACACTTTCTGTTTCCCAAGTGTATAATAAACTATTTGAGTTTCTATTTGAATGTCTTCACCTACTATCACCTTTTTTTCTGGTGTTATTTTCTTCACATTAGCAAATAGAACCGTTACATTCTTCATTTTCTAAATAAACCACTGGTTTGGAGCATTTTTTATTGTTTCTACTCATTTTTGTTCACAGAGATAATCTCTAAGAAAATGTTATGAAGGGAAAGAGATTACCATATACACTTTAAGAGATGAACTAATTCATTTCCCTTACTCTTCTCAAATTTTGTAATTTATGTTTCTATATTAAAAATAGAACAAGACAAAACATATAAATTTGTTCCTTTTAAGTTTTACACAGAATTAACATCTTAATCAAAACACATTACTCAAATAAGCTTAACAGCCACAGGATATAACATGTGCACAACACAGACAAACTGTTAGAAGGATAGAAAAGTTTACTTGTACAAACTTTCAGAAACAGTCTTTTGCAGAAATACATGGTTTATGCTATAAAATACAGAAAAGTAAACTTAGAACAACTATTTGAGCTGTAGTGCAAGTAGCCATGAAATGATTTTTTTTTTCATTAGATAGTAATGACTCCTATGTGTCACTTCAGGACACACAGCTCTCACATCTTGGGTTTTATTACCATCACCTAATGAAAGAAACTGGAGAAACATGAAGGAATTCTAGAACCTAGGATAGAAATGTGCAGATGTTCCAGGAGCATGAAGTTACATTTGAAGTAAGGAGGAGCTTAGCAAAGAAAGACCAGGAGAAACCAGGAGAGGTGAGACAGGATCGTGGGAAAGGAACATGGAAGTAGAGGGGAAAGAGAAGAAAATGAATAAGCCTTGGAAAGGCAGACATAATAACACAGAGATCAAGTTGATGGGAGTATATAAATGATATCAGATTTTAACTGAAAGAGCTTCATCCTGCCAAAAGTAGAGAATTCCAGCATTGACAGTTACAAAGCTGAACACTTTCTAAGTCAGTTGTGACATGAATATTGTGTGTCAACAGCTTACCATGGGGCTTTTACCCTAAAGGTTCCCTGAGTTATCTGCAGCAGAGCTGTACAGACCTGCCAGATCCTATTCCAGGTGATCCCATTCCAGGAACAGAGTGCATTTTTTGTGACTGATTAGTGAAACTAAGGAAATACTCTTTCCCTTAGTTGAAAACATTCATTTTTATGCCTTGATACTTATCAACATTCCTTGGGAATCTCAGCACAGGTGGAACTCAGCAAATGGCACAGCTTGGCTCTTTTTCTTTCCCCCTTATATCTGTGATCTTACTATTCAAATCCTACCTGAGCACATTTCTATAGTACCCACTTACATAAAAGACCTCTGTTTCAGCCTCCTCATTGGGATCCACCAAAACAAAGAATGAAAACACATCACGCTGAGTTCCGGATTCTGTTCCTCTGGATGCAGCCATACTCAATTTAAAAGAGATTTATGTGTGAGTGTGTGATGAGGATGTGTTAATTCTTCACTGTAATCATTTTCATAACTGTCAATAAAAACATATCTTAGATGTCCTGTCTTATTTTTTGGCATAAAGTTTAGAAAGGAATCACTGAGTTACTATCTTTGTTGTAGTTGGATGAAACTTTCTGTGTGTATGTAAGATCTCAAGTGGGACTGAATAAATGTATTGAGTGAGTTTTAGTGCTTATGTCCATGTTTGTGTTTTAAGATAATTATGTGTATTAATGTAGTAATGTATTTAACCACAATATGCTTAAATAGAAGAATAAATGTTTTCATTTATAAGATTTGCTAATAAAAGATTATAATTTATTATTAACCTAAGAGGGATTATAAACAAATGATACATGCAAAATTAATAAGCTACTTAAAAGATTGTAGTTTTCACTCTCATTAGTTTTAGAAGAAAAGAAAAATGAAAGAAAGAAATAAAAAAACAAGAATAAAGGAATGAAGGGATAAAAGAAGGAAGGAAGAAATGCATGGAAGAACCTTGGGAGCTTTTGGTGTTAATAACATTCATTCGTATGCCAGCAATGTCATGCTTCCTCTAGTACGGTAATGTGTTCTTTCTGAAGAGTGTTTTTCTCAGGACAGATTATGATTCAAATCCTGAGTATTCAAGAGACAGCAGTCGGCATAGGCCCTTCAGTTTGACAGTTCAACTTGAGTTTTATTTAGCTCAGTACATCTTTATTACTACAGCAACTGCTCTTATTGCTCAGCACACATGGATGCATATCCAGGAATCTGTGAGAAACTGAGTGCTTAAAGAAAAATATTTTATCAAATGAAGAGTTGAATTGGTCTGAGATTTATGTGTTTTATCTTCTTTCTGCATTCCTTTTGATACACAGCAGCCATGCTAATTACAAAATATACTTGATAAGATGATTAAATTAGTTAAAGTAGTAAGAATGGATTCTGTATATCAGAGATGGTGGTAAACTTTATGCTACAAAAGCTTTGAGTCATGCTACTAGTCATTACAGATATTTGTTGTCTGTGCATTTGTTTTTCTGGCTTTTTCCTTCAGAGGTTAACAAAGTTTTTACTATTAGTATTTAAACATTAATTTGAATCATTTTTCCTAAGTTTGGCTTTGCCAGAATGTTGGCCTGCTATTAAACAACACGGCTTTCTCTATTCTTTAAACTCTTTTAGGTTTAACATAATCGTTCAGCTCTACTTCCATTTCCTCCTTCCAAATTTTCCATACATCCTCCTTGCTCTTTTTGTAATTCATGATCACCTTTTTTCATCAATTGTAACATAGATATTAATTCTTTCTCAAACAGGACACATGTTACTGTGGTTATCTGAGTCTTTCTTAAATATCGTACCCTTGGATCCAATACCTTCATTTCAGGCTCAATCTGTAATATACCAGAGATTGCATTTTAACGAAATAAAAATGATTTTGTGATAACTGTTCTCCAAACAGTGATTATATTTGTGTATTTTTTATATTCTAGAAGGCATGGACTGAGCCTTAATATTGGCTAATATAAGCAAGGGTACTATGTAAATCATATCACAGTAATTGCTTTTCAGAAATCAAAGCATAAAAAAGTTATATACTTTAGTCACCTTGGCTTATGGGTAAATTCTGTTATATTCAATGCCTGAACAATTATTTGTTTGTGAGTAGAAAGACATAATCTTGAATAAAAATAAATTTCTGGTTTTCATGAAGTTAAATAATTAGAATTTTCCTTGGCTGTGAGAAAATTGTTCTTCATACAGGAATCATGTTAGATCATATTCACAAATTCCAGTAAAGAAATGTAGGAGTAAGGCAGAAACATTCACTAATTAATTCACAGTTCTTGTGGTGCTCTGAGTCATACAGAGTTTGCCATTCAAAAGCAATGGCAACTTTAAAATACCTATATGCAGAATATATATTGGCTGGACTTTGGCAAATTGGTGCTAATCTGGGTTTCAGACTTGGAAATATGAACCTTCTAATTGGCTATCCAGTATAAAGTTGAAATAAGATACACAAAAACAACAAAAATAGAGTATATGTGAATGTTTATATGTATAACAAATGATAACAATAATCTAAAGAAAAGTTAAAAAAAAAAAGAAAAGTTTCCAATTGTAAAGAGAGTTTTAGAGTAAGTTTGAGGAATCTGGGGGAGGAGAAATGTGAGCGTTTGAATGGAGGAAACATAAGGGGAAGTAATACAATTATATTCTAATTTTAAAATATTTTAATTTATTATTATTATTATTATTATCCCCTCCCTCATCTCCTCTTGTCCCATCCTCCCTCTTTCTTCTTCACCATGTCCCTCCTCTAGTGCCCAGATAGGATAGGTCCTCAACCCCTACTATATGACCCTAGCCTATCAAGTCTCATCAGAACTGTCTGGATCCTCTTTCTCTGTGGCCTAGTAAGGGCACCTCACCAGAGGGAGGTGATCAAAGATCAGGCAACCGAGTTCATGCCAGTGACTCTTCCTGCTCTTATTACTAGGAAACCCCCATGGAGACTGAGCAGTTCATGAGCTAAATCTGGGCAGGGGTCTAGGTCCATGCATGGTCCCTTGTAGATTCATCAGTCTCTTCAGGGCCCTGTGAGCCCTGATTTTTTGGTTCTCTGGGGTCTAAAGAGATTGCTCAGTGGTTAAGAGCACTGGCTGCTCCACCAGAGGTCCTTATTTCAATTCCCAGCAACCACATGGTGGCTCAAATCCATCTATAATGTGATCTGATGCTGTCTTTTGGCATGCAGGTGTACATGCAGATAGAACATTGTATACATAATAAGTAAACCTGTAAGAAAACTTTGTAAAGTATTTTTAAGGAATAAAAAGAAAATAACTGAAAAAAATAAAACAATTGTAGCTTCATATAGAGTGTTTGTCCAAACACACAATCAGACAATTCTTAGTACAAGACTACAAATCATATCTTACCTGAGAGCTATTGCAACAGGAAGAGAGAAACAGAGATAAACCATTCATATAAAAATGGTATATTCAAGGGCTTGCTGAAAATTTAATTTCAGTTGTAGTATTCTATACACATTAAAAGGTAATTTTGTTGTTCATAGAAACAACCACAGTACTGTTAGCAAATCTCCATATTACCAGTATTGTAGTCTCGGATTTCCACACTACCCCATTTGAGAAAAGTAAATAAATAAACTTCTTAGTTTACAGGTGAGTTTAAACTGAAATCAGATTTCCTTTTGAAATCATTAGCATTCTGTTAAGTGGAAAATCTTAATAGAACAAGTTAAAAGCAGTTTATTCTTTTTCCCCATCTGAGTGAGACTGAAGCATTCTCCTTTGGGTCCTCCTTGTTACTTATCTTCTTGGGTCTGGGAAATGTAATATGGTTATCCTGAACTATATGGCCAATCTCTACTTTAAAGTGAGTATATACCAAGTATGTCTTTCTGAGTCTGGGCTATCTGACTCAGGATTATCTTTTCTAGTTCTATCCATTTACTTGCAGATTTCATGATTTCCTTGTTTTTACTAGCTAAGTAGTATTCCTTTGTATAAATACCACAGTTTCATTTTTTAGTCTTCTGCAAGAGGAACATCTGAGTTATTTCCAGATTCTGGCTATTAAGAATAAAGCTGCTATGAATATAGTTGAGCAAATGACCTCCTTGTGTGGTAGAGCATGTATTTAGAATATGTTTCCAAGAGTGGTATAGCCAACAAAGTCAACTGACCAGGTTGGCTTTCAGAGACTGACGAACCAGCCAAGAAACATGCACAGACTGGACCTGGGCCTCCTACACAGATCTAACACATGGGCAGCTCCACATCCATGGGGGTCTCAGAGTAAGAGGAGTGGGGACTGTCTCTGACATGGATTCTGTCCAATGCTTTTTGATCACTTGCCCCTGGCCAGGCTACCTGGCCACTGGAAAAGAGGATGCACTCAGTCCTGATGCTACTTGATATCCTAGGTGTGCTTGTGTGGAGGCTCCTTTTATCTGAGGAGCAGGCAATGGGACTGGGGAAAGAGGCTGGAACTGGGAGGAGAAGATGGATGGGGCAATGATTATGACTTAAAGTGAATAAATTTATAATTTTAAAAATTAAAAAAAAAAGTTTTGTGCCCGGTTTGTCCCAAGGATGCAGCCTGTGGGTGAGGACAGGGGGTGCAAGCCGAGGGGGTAAGAGGCACTTGAGTCAGGGGAATGTAATCTGAAGACAAACAAATGCAGACAGACTTATTCCCAGAAAAGAGCATATGATATATAGCTTTGGGCAACCAATCAGGTCCCTCCACACCATCTCTGAACCTGCCATTATTTGTTGGTCTCCTGGCAGGCTTCCAACTTCAGGCAACGCACCCCCCTGCCCCACTACTTCTGCTGTCACATATGAGAAAGTCACCCCAAGCCATGAGCCCCAGCCTACAGTGCCCATTTTTAAATTGGGTTATTTTGTTTATTGGTGTTTGATTTCTTGAATTCATTATATATAGGTTGAATATTAGCCCTGTGTTGGATGTAGGATTGATGATCTTTTCACAATCTGTAGACTGTTGTTTCCTTTATTGACAGTGTTTTTTGCCTTACAGAAGTTTGTCCATTTCCGGAGGTCACATTTATTTTATTTTATTTTTTTCCAATGCAGTTTATTCAGGAACATTGGACAATCCTCGGACCCCGGGGAAAGCCAGCCCCCACAGCTTAAATAGCCTCTGGGTAGCCAACCCAGGCGTGCCACGGGGGCAATGCAGATAGGTCCACATATATGGAAGCAAGCCAGATCCTCGGCCTTAGCCAAATGTGGAGTTGTTCGTGACAGAGAGCACTCACCATCGGGAAGGTGGAAGGCGGAAACCAGCTCCATCTTTAAGGCATAGCATTCCGCAGCTCTCTACAGTTCCCCCTTTTTGTTTTAGACGCATCAGGCAAGAGTAGAGGTCTGATCTCTGATGAGGTCACATTTATTAATTGTTAATCTTAGAGCCTGAGCAGTTGGTGTTCTGTTCAGGAAGTTGTTTCCTGGCCAATGAGTTTGGGGCTTTTCCCGTATTCTCTCTTCTAATGTATTTACTGTACCTGGTGTTATACTGAGGCCTTTGATCCATTTGGATAGAGAATTCTCAACAGAGGAATCTTGAATGTCTGGGAGTACTTAAAGAAAACCTGGGCCCGGGAAGACTGCAGAGACTGATGAATCAACCAAAGACCATGCATAGAGAGGACATAGACTCCCTGCCCAGATGTAGGCCATAGACATCTCAGTCTCCACGTGGGTTCCCTAGTAAAGGGAGAAGAGAGTCTTTGACATGAACTCAGTTCCCTGCTCCTTCTTCACTTCTCTCTGGTGAGATGACCTAGCCAGCGCATAGAGTAAAAGGATCGAGACAGTCCTGATGGGACCTGATAAGCTAGGGCCAGACTGTAGGACCTCCCTTATCTGACACTCTTGGAAGTGAGAGATATGCAGCTGAAGTGGACACCTCTTGTAGCCAGGGTGGTCTGACAGCGGAGGGAAAGCTGGGCACAACCCTTGTGGTGACAAAAATTAAAACCTAAAATTTGTCCTGCCTTCAAGATGTACAGGAATAAAATGGAGCAGAGATTTAGGGAATGGCCAACCGATGACTGGACCAACTTGAGACACACTCCATGGGAGAGCATCAACCCCTGATGATTTAATGATATTCTGCTATGCATGAAGACAGGAACCTCGCATAATTAGTAGTGATGAAAACAGATGCAGAGAACCACACCCAGACAATAGGCAGAGCTTGGAGAGTCTTGTGGATAATGGAGGAAGGATTGGAGGAGCCTGGGAGGTCAAGGATTCTACAAGTAGACCTACAGAGTACACTAATCTATGGCCATGCGGACTCACAGAGACTGAACAACTGACCATGAACTGGACCTAGGTCCCTTAAACATATGTGCAGTTTGGTCTTCAAGTAGGCCTCCTAACAATTGCGGTAGGGGCTGTCTCTGACTTTATTGCCAGCCTTTGGAACCCTTTCTCTCAGCTGGGCTGCCTTGGCTGGCCTCAGTGAGAGAGGATGCACTTTGTTCTGCTTCAGCGTGATGTGCCTGGGCAGGCTGGTAAACATGGGGGACCTCCCCTTTTCTATGGACAAAGGGGAGGAGGCCTGTGGGAGGGTAACATAAAGGTGGGATTGGGAGGGTAGGAGGGAGGGGACTTTGATCAGATGTAAGATGGATTAATAGATAAATTAATGAAACAAACAAACATAAATATACAACAGGACACTTGACATCCTCTTCATGCTTTCTGATATGAATAGTCAAGAGCACTGATAGATGTGCACAAACACTATTGCACACAAATGCATGCACACACATGTGTGCATGCACACACACATACACACATACACACATACATGCATACATGCATACATGCACACCATCATTTGCTTTTGAGCATTGATGAAGACTGTAGTTTAAAAAAGAGCCTAAACATATTCATAGACTAGGTACATGTTTTTACAATGTAATGACTGTGAGGATTTTAAGGTACATGCTTTTTTTATTTACATGCTTTTGATTATAAACATAAGTAATTTCATTTGCATTGAATGGAATAGATAATATTTTAGTCAATGTTAAGAGGAAACAAATCATTTGAAAACGGAGGAGGGTAAAAGTCCCCAAGCACACAGTGCAGTGAATCATCAGTAAATGGATTACATCAGGCCATTAATGTTGGTCCCATATGGATACAAGTGTGTATTAACTGAGATTGACCCTTAATATATTCCAGCTGTCACTCATCTTGAAGCAGAAGCAACAACCCTTGATAAAAGCTAAGGTTTATAATGGGATTGTCAATTAACTTCTTTCACCTGGGATATGTTTCTTCTTGCCAATGTACACATTCAGTTACAAAAGTGCATACATGAGCATGAAGACAACATTTAAAACATATCCTTATCTTTTACCCTCTGAGAGCATCTTGGAGAAAATGAATCCCTCTGGCTCAAAACAGGTGAAGTAAGGGATAGTTAAAGAAGTCGCTCTGAAAACAGAAAAATAAATACTAGCATATTGTCTTGAAAATATTTCTCAAATCAGAGTGTGTGAATTACAGAATGTATGACACCCCCACATCCTATATTTTCAGTATTCCTTTTTTTTTTCTTCTTGCTCTTCTTGTTCTTTTTCTTGTTCTTCTTCTTCTTCCTACTGCTACTTCGACTATTATTTACAATTCACTTTGTGTCCCAGTTGTACTCCCCTCCCTGGTCTCCTCTAGATCCCATCCTCCCTCCCTTTTTCTCCCCTATTCCTCCTTCC
The DNA here is from genome assembly GCF_030254825.1 of Meriones unguiculatus. Lineage (NCBI taxonomy): Eukaryota > Metazoa > Chordata > Mammalia > Rodentia > Muridae > Meriones > Meriones unguiculatus. The sequence goes on from NC_083360.1 coordinate 6,428,181, forward strand.
TCATCCACTGATAGGGGAGGTCCTCCTCCCTTACTGTCTGACTTTAGCCTATCAGGTCCTATCAGGACTGGCTGCATCATCTTCCTCTGTGGAATGCCTAGGTTGCCCACCAGACAACAGAGTTCATGTCAGAGAGTGTCTTTTCTCCTCTTACTAGGGAACCCACATGGAGACTGAGCTGTCTCTGGGCTACATCTGAGCAAGGGGTCTAAGTCCTGTCTATGTATGTTTTTTTTTTTTTTTTGGCTTTGTTGGTCCCCTTGTGGTGCTCCTGTCCCCTCTGGTTCCTTGTATATTCCCCTTCGTCCATAAGACTCCCTGTGCTGTCCAAAGTTGTACTGTGATTCTCTGCACCTGCTTCAATCCCATGCTTATTGGAGTCTTAGCAGACATGTATGAGAGGCTGCTGTCCTGCTCCCTCTTCTACAGCCTCTAGTGTCTATCCTGTTTTCCTTTCTGAATGAGAATTAAAAATCTTCTTTAGGGCCTTTCTTGTAGTATAGTGTCTGTAGGTCTGGAGATTTCAGTATGTTTATCCTATATTATATGGCCAATATCCACCTAAAACTGAGTATATACCATTGTGTCTCTCTGCTTCTGGGATACCTCATTCAGCGTGATCTTTTCTAGTTCCATCCATTTACCTGAAAATTTCATAATTTCCTTATTTTAATAGCTGGTTAGTATTCCATTTTTATAAATGTACCACAATTTCTGTATCCATTCTTCAAAATGACAAACTATAGACTGAAATAAAGATCTTCACCAGCCCTACATCTGGCAGAGGGCTAATATTCTGAATATATAAAAAAATCAAGAAATTAAACACCAACAAACCAAATAATCCAATTAAAAATTGTGTACATAGCTAAACAGAGGATTCCCAACAGAAGAATATTGAATGGCAAAGAAACACTTAGAGAAATGCTCAACATCCTTGTTCATCAAGAAAATGTAAATCAAAATGACTCTGAGATTCCATCTCTTATCTGTCAAAATGGCTAAGATCAAACACTCAAGTGACAATGCATGCTGGAAAGGATCTGGAGAAAGGCGAACCCTCCTCCACTGGTGGTGGAAATGTAAACTTGTACAACCACTTTGGAAATCAATCTGCTTCTTAGAAAACTGGAAATAGTGGTACCTCATGGCCCGGATATACCACTCCTGGGCATATATCCAAAAGATGCTTAACCATACAATAAGCACATTTGTTCAACCACATGATAGCAGCTTCATTTATAATAGCTAGAATTTGGAAACAACCTAGATGTTCCTCCACCGAAGAGTGGACACTTATTTTTATTATTCTTACACAACACTAAATTCTGTACATTTTATTAGTTGTTGTACAACAGTGGACATTCCTAAAGGCCCTAGAGATGGGCATTAGTTTAATTCAATGTGGCCAACTGTACCAGCAGCCCCTGCAGTGTCAACTGGGCAGAGAAAATTAAAGACTATGTAGACGTTTCTTTCTGGTATAAGAGTAAATAAAATAGTTAATAGATTTTGTTGTGTTATCAGCAATCTACGTAAACCCTCCACCTGATTAGCAGATAGCCTGATCAAGCTTTGGAGGGCAAAGGTCAAATAGATTAAACGATATAGCCAGCAGCTAAACCCTTATTATAGAAACTAAAAGAGGAACTCATGGGCATATTTTCAACTATGGGTAGAAATATAATGTCTTGCTATTTAAAAAAAAATTCACTTATAACATATATATATATATATAATATCACTTTCCCTCATTCTTTTCCTGGATCCAGTCATTTCCAGATGCCCTCTTTCAAACTTCTCCTGTGGCCGCCATTACTAAGTTACCTTTATTATGGTTACATACATTTAAGGAACAGCATCTTAATAATTTCATGTAATCACAGATAAACAAGAGAAGAATGTGTCACTATTCACATTTATATGACATTCATGTTAGTGTTAAATTCCACATCATTTTCTCATTATCATGCGGATTGAAACATGGTTTCTAAACTTTCCAAGTTCCCTGACAATATAATCTGAACAAAAGACATGAAATGAAACTTCCTACAGGCTCAGTTTTGTCGAGCCATTAATTTGCTCCTGATCCTGAGGTTACGCATACCATTCTGAAATGTCTCACTTGAACGGGGAACAGTATTTGCCGATAGATCAGATAATAGTAGGCTACTGAACTTGCACAGTGAACTGCGCGGCTACCCAGTGACTATTGACTCCAATTCTGAGCAAGATTTAAAGAAGGAAGTATGTGGGTCAATACGAAAGCAATCTCCTTGTAAATATGCTTTGGTGAGTGTACTCATGGTATTTCACAGTGGTAAGTTCTTTTCTAAGGATGATTTTAACAGAAGATCTGTGGGTTAGGGATTTTAAAAATCCATAACCTAGAGACATGGACTGTGCATGGGCTTCTTAAGAAATACCATATGGATTACTCAGACCTGCATGTGGAATGGAATATTAACCTGAGGGTGTAAAATCACACTATAGCATCTAGAAAATTGTAAGCAAGGGGATAACAGAGATATCAACAATCATATATACTTTTACCAGTCATTTTCTTTGAACTCCAGTTTGTTTCCAAACTCATGTCTGTTGGCCATTGCTTTCTTTAGTGCCCCCTGCAATCAGGAATGATAGATTCCTAACATAATTTTGAGTTTTCTTTTCATTGTCTGTTACTCATCACCTGTCTTTCTCCATTAAAATACAAGATCTATGGAAAAATGATTCCACTATTTTTCCTCATCAATGAAAAATATCCTCTTCAACAATAACTAAAATATAGTGAGTTCGTAAAATTATTGAATGAATGAAGATGCTCATAACTGTTGCCAAGTAACTCCAGAGATACTATGGAATATACAGTCATCAGTTATGAAGACTCTGCATGGAATGGAGGGCTTAGCTATGTATTTTTTTCTGGCATTTAAATAATACAAATCTGGATCCTGACACAAGAAAAAATTTAATGATAAAGAATGAGCACCTGCAAATCTACAACTGAATATTTCTCTAGCTGAATAATAATATGAAATATAAGATAATAAAGTCATTTTGATGACAAATGAAGATGCACTTGCCTTTCTTCTTAAAGTAAATAGCATCTATATTCATTTCAAGCTTATGATTCAGGCACTTTTGGTGACTGGATAAGTGTGTATTTTTCTTTACACTTAAAATATCTAAGTGAATTTTGAGGGAAAATGGTTGAGTTAATAATAGATTGCTTGCAGTCTCCAATAATAGGCATAATTTGAGTTGACCATAAAAATATCAAATTTTATTGAAGCATGAATTTTTAAGTATAGAACACACATAAAATTAAACACAAAACATTCACTTGTTGATGTGTATTTTTCTTATATACCTTAATTTTTACTGATGAATTATTTGTTTTCAACTAACAATATTTCCCCCAAATTATTAAATTATATTAAAATTATAATTGTATTATTAATAAAATAAAATAATTAAGTAGTATTAATCACATATAAACTTTTAATTTTTCTTACCAATACAAGATATAATGCATAATTTTGACTATTGAACAATAATATATATATTTACCTATTACTCAGCTCTTAATAATTAGTCATTTTTGTGCTTCATTTTAAAGTATTTTTATGTTAAGGGAGTAACATGTTTCTATAAACATTATATAAAATATATCTTACAGAGAAAATTATATGAGTCAGACAAGTACAGATTTGAGAGTAATGCAAAGGTGATAATTACACAGGAATAAAACAATATGAAGATATTTTTAAGATACATGAAATAAACCAAGAAGTTAACAATTGATGTGGCATCTCTTCTTTCATTTTTGGGAGGCAGAGTAACATCCACTGAGATGTTCACATCTAAGCCTCTAAAGCTCTGAACATGTCTACAACGAAGAAAAATTAAAGTCGCACGGGAAATCATTGACCTAGCAACTGAACTTACGGTGAAAACATAACTCTAACTTATTGAGGTAAAATAAGCATGACTCTAAAGGCCCTTTGAAGAGGAAGTTAGGATAAATAGTGTGCAAAGGACTCAGTCTTGATTACTTATTTTGAAGAAGATAATCTGGATTTGTACAACTAGAAACTTTTTTTCTTAATTAAATTTATTTAATTATTCACTTTGCCTGCCAACCATAATTGTCTCCCTCCTCTCTTCCTGTTCCCACCCTCCCATCATCTTGCCACTCCCCCACACACACACCCATCCAACCCATCCTGGCACATCAAGTAGAATCAGGACAAAGGACATACTCTTTCACTGAGGCCAGAAAAGACAGCCCAGCAAAGGGAACATGATACAATATCAGAGAATACCTACCCAGCCCTACAGAAGATACTAGAAGGAAAACTCCAACACAAGAGTTAATTACATCCAAGAAATCACAGGAAATAAATAACTCAACTTCAGCATAAGCAAAAGAAGGGAAGTGCGCACGCGTGAGCACACACACACACACACACACACACACACACACACACTGCCACCACCAATATCAAAATAACAGGAACTAACAGTCATTGGTCATTAATATTTCTAAACAGCAGAGGACTCACTTCCCCAATAAAAAGAGACAGGCTAACAGAATTGAGGATCATTCTGCTGCATAAAAGAAACACACCTCAGCAACAAACATAGGCAACTAGGGACTCTTAACTCTCACAAAAGAAAGAAACATATTTTCTTACAATCTTTCAAAGAAATGTTTATTAATAATGTGTTAGCTTTAACTGTTGAGACCAATTCTATTATTATACATGTATAAATTATTAAATAATATTTTTGTGTCTTTTAATCCCCATGTCTACGCCTATTTTTATCTATGGGCAGCTCAGTCTCCATGGGGGTTCACTAGTAAAGGGAGCAGTAGTAGTTTCTGGTTGTGTGCTCTTTGATCACCTCCCCCTGGTAGGTGGCTTTACTAGATCCCTGAGAAAGAGGAGCCAGACAGTCCTGGTGAGACCTGATAGGCAAGGGTCAGACAGAAGGGGAGGAGGACCTCCCCTATCAGTAGACTAGAGGAAGGGAATGGGGGGAAAGAGGGAGGAAGAGTGGCACAGGGAAGAGATGAGGGAGTGGGCTACAGCTGGGATACAAAGTGAATAAATTGTAATAAATAATGATAACAATAAAAAAATTAAAAAAGAAAATATGCTACACTTTCTGATACAGAAAACCTTGGGAAAATAAAGGCTTGCTGTTTTAATTTATTAAGTTAGTAAAAGTTTGTTATACAGCATTAACAAATTATTCCATATCCACATCTTCCATACCTGTTTCACTTCTTTCTCTTGTCTGTGCTTTAACGACACACCAAAATATTCAGGAAATGAATCCAAGAATCACCTCTTAGACATCATTCAGGTCTTCAGCGGTGGTATTCGTTGCTAAACACACAGCAGTAATAGGATGTTCTTTTGTAATTACTCTTTGTATGTAGAGACAGTTCTAGCGGTACATATTGGTCTCTCCCAGCAAACAATCCTCATTCTCAAGAGCACAGAGCCAGGGTAGAAACTCTCCATTGTTGATGGTGTCAATCCTGCATTTTTGCTTTGAATCTGTAGAGGGAAAATGGTTCTGCTCTGGTAATTCAAGTTTTATTACTTTTCACTAGACCACTTATATAGATTAAGTCAGATCTAACTGGACTACCTCTCTATTTCCCTCCTAAGGACACCATGATCAACTAGAAAATGTCATAGGTCTCCATGAACCAGACCATACTCCTCGGGGCTTTGACTTTTCTGTTCATTATGATAAGTACGTCTCACTTGTCCTTTATAAGTAAGTACTGCCATTTGACCCCTGCCACACTGGTATCCAATTAGCTCTACTGCTTTTAAAGATCCAGGTCAGTGACTGTAGCTTCCACTGGAATTTACAACCTGCACGGAATAACCATTTGGACCTTAAAGAATGCTTAGTCTTCCCTCACCAATCTATTATTAGGGCCTGTGACAGGGCTTAAATGAAAAACCCACTTTAACATGTCAATCTCTCTATGATTTAGAAAGCTTCAATAATGTCCTTAGAAAGTGAAGACAATTCAGTCCATTTGGGTAGGCCAAATTCTGTTTGACATTTTAACCAGCCTGCAAGAAAAATTCTTAGTGCCCTTCTAAACCTTCTTTATAGAATACCCTTACACTATGGTCAGTATTCTGTTATTGAATACAAACCAATACATTTGGTGAGATAAATATTTATGTTTTTCCCAAACTTTCTCACAGATGTTCCTTAGGTATACACTTACTTGAATTGGAAATTTTTTCAGTTATTTCATAGTATAATGCAATTTCTTATACCTCACATATTATTCCTCCATAATAGATTGATGCTTGAGTTTAGTTAGAAATCTAATGCAGCAGAAAGATAAGTCCATGTCCTAACTGAAGCATTGTTTTACAATGGAGTGACATAAGCCCTATCCAATGGTGTTGCCTTCTCAGATGAGGACCCAGGAAAATTAATTAGTTCTATATCCTTCATGAGGTTCTGCTTATGTATTCCTTTCTCATTTTCAGGATTTCTTTCTTTCACAATCAATGTGATCACTGTAAGAGCAGAAATTCCTCAAGGTCAGAAATTCAATTTTCCTTGTAATACATGATGGAGCTCTGGATTCTGTTTTCAGAAATCTCGACTTCAAGCTATGGGAGAAAAGAGATTATTTCTGGACAGACACAAAGATCCATAGCTCATGTATGCTCAAATTTGAAACCCTGGCTTTACCCTTTCTTCTATATATTTTCAGCACTATGAAGAGACAAGAAATATTAGTTTCATTTTTAAAGATTCTAAGAAATACATGGGAAATATGTACAAATTCATTGGTATCTAGTTAAGAGTTTGTACGAGGTAACACTCATGTTTTTTTTTTTTTTTTTTTGTCTCTTTATTGATAAAAAATAGGTATTGGTGCTTTAAAATAATCAGGCTTGTGAATCTATTCCAAGAACGCAGGAACAACATAAAAGAACTCAAATTTAATGATATTTTTTTTTCTGAAAACCCTCAGTATCAAAATCTGAAACATTAAAATTTTTGGAGAAACTCAATATAATAAAGATATAGGTATACACATATAAATATATAGATCAATATGGATATTTAGATGCAAACGTGAGGAGACTTATGAAAGAAAGTACATACATAAGGATTGATATAATGTGGGTATAGATGCAAAAATAGATATGAATGTATAGATAGAGATGAATGTGGATATAAATGTATGAATATACAGCTTGATTTATACAGAGAGATGATTATGTACATATAATGTACCCAAGTTAACAGCTAAAATTTATCTCTGATATTTAGTAAATATTGTTCATTAAATTTAGCAAAGGTATTCACATAGGAAATGAACTTTATTTTTATCTTCCATGACTTCTGTTTCCCTTTGCCTAAGATCATTCCTCCTCATCACCTACTATTACTCTTTCTTGGTCTTCTTTGTAATCATATATTATAATCACATTTATAGCTGTTTACTTGAAATGTAAAATATTTATATATTATACTGTACATATAATGAAGTAAAATATATATATATTACATTTGTTATATATTAAAAGCTTGAATCTGCATATGAGGAAGAACACTTATTTTTTTCTTTCTAAGTTTGGGTCATCATGTTACTCAATCTTATACTTTCAAAGTGCTTTTAATTTTCTGTAAATGTCATGATTTCATGTTTTTTTACATCTAAATAATGTTCAATTTTGAATATGTACTGTATTTTTATATTTTTTATGTGTAGATGGGCCTCAAGTTTCATTCTTTACATTTCCTTTTGTGAGTAGGTCAGTTATAATATATATTACTTCAAGGAATATGTCCCAGAATAAAATAGCTGAGTGATATGGTTGTTATAGTTCTTCTCTTTTTAAGTTAGCTCAAAATTGAATTCCTTAATGGCTATATTAATTTGCACTCCCACTAGCAGTGAATAAGAGACAGTATTCTCTATGCTGTCTCCAAAATTTATTATTTATCAGATAGCTTTATGATAGCTTGTGGATGGTATGAGGAGGTATCTAAAAGTAGTTTTCAGTCATACTTCTTTAATGAGCAGGGATGTTGAATATTTTTGGGTGATCTTGGAAATTTATTGAATCTGTTTCATAGTATAGTATATATTATATAATATATACAATGAATACAGTAATATATAATATAGTATTATATAGTGTATACTATATAATATATAGTATAAAATAAAGTATAGTATAATATACTGCTTTACATTATTCTGTATAATATATAGTATTATAGTATACACAGTTCTATAGTATACTAATATATAGTATAAGATTTATACAACTTTTCTATTTTTATTTACTTATTACAATGTATTCACTTTGTATCCCCATTGCAGCCCTTTCCCTAGTGTCCTCCTAGTTCCATCCACCCTCCCTCTGCTTATCCTATTCCACTTCCCTAGTCCCCTGATAGGGGAGGACCTCCTCCTCTTCGATCTGACCCTAGCCTATCATGTCTCATCATGGCTAGCTGTATCATCTTCCTCTGTGACCTGGCAAGGCTGCATCCGCCAGGTGAAGGTGAAAAAAGAGCTTGCCATTGAGTTCATGTAACAGAGAGCCCCTGCTCTCTTTACTAGGAAACCCACTTGGAAATTAAGCAACCTATGGGCTTCCTCTGAGCAGTGGGTCCTCTCCATGCATGGTCCTTGATTGGAGTATTTATTCTGTAGACCCCATGGGCAAAGGTTTTTTTGCTCTCTTGGTTTCCTTGTAGAGCTGTTGACCACTGAAAGACTCTACAGGGTATCAAAGGAGGTACTGAGACTCATAGCCAAACTTTGAGCAGAATGCAAGACACCTGAGAGAAGTAAGGGAGATAAAAAGACCTGGAGAGTCCCTGGGAAGACCCATGTCTTCAAATTTTCTGGTTCTGTTGCTCTCTTTGTGGAGTTCCTGTCCTCTCCAGATCTTACTATTTCCCACTTCTTACATAAGATTCCCTGCATTCTGCCCAACAGTTGGCCATAAGTCTCAGCATCTGCTTCGATAGTCTGCAGGGCAGAGCCTTTCAGAGGCCCTCTGTAGTAGGTTCATAGCTTGTTTCCTGTATTCTTCTTCTTCTTCTTCTTCTTCTTCTTCTTCTTCTTCTTCTTCTTCTTCTTCTTCTTCTTCTTCTTCTTCTTCAGTCCATCCTTCTTTCCTTTCAGGATGAGGATTGAGTGTTTTAGTCAGGGTCCTCCCTCTTGATTAGTTTCTTTAGATGTACAAATTTTAGTGGGTTTATTATATGTTATATGTCTATATGAGTGAGTATGTACTGTGTGTGTCTTTCTGCTTCTGGGACAACTCACTCAAGATGATCTTTTCCAGGTCCCACCATTTACCTGCAAATTTCATGATTTCCTTCTTTTTCATTGCTAAGTAATACTCCATTGTGTAGATGTACCACAATTTTTCATCCATTCTTCAGTTGAGGGGCATCTGGGCTGTTTCCAGCTTCTGGCTATTACAAATAAATTGCTATAAACATGGTTGAGCAAATATCCTTATTGTGTACTTGAACCTTTTTTGGATATATGCCTAGGAGTGATACAACTGGATCTTGAGGAAGCGCTATTCCTAGTTGTCTGAGAAAGTGCCAGATTGTTTTCCGGAGTGATTGTACAAGTTTACATTCCCACCAGCAGTGGAGGAGGATTCCCCTTTCTCCACAACCTCTCTAGCATGTGTTGTCATTTTAGTTTTTCCTCTTGGCCATTCTAATGGGAGTAAGGTGAAATCTCAGGGTCATTTTGATTTGCATTTCCCTAATGGCTAATGACGTTGAGCGTTTCTTTTAGTGTTTCTCTGCCATTTGATATTTCTCTACAGAGAGTTCTCTGTTTAGATCTGTTCCCCATTTCCCCCTCCCCCTCACACACACACACTGCTCATTAATCTCTCTCAACATCAATGGATTCAACTCTCCAATAAAAAGACACAAACTAACAGAATGGATGTTTAAACAAAACCCAGCAATCTGTTGCATACAAGAAACACACCTAAGCCACAAAGATAGACGTTACCTGAGGGTAAAAGGTTGGAAGACTGCTTTCCAAGCAAACGGACCCAAGAAGCAAGCAGGAATAGCCATTGTAATATCTTATAAAATAGACTTTCAACCAAAATTAATAAAAAGAGTTGGGGAAGGACACTTCATACTCATCAAGGAAAAATTCCACCAGGAGGACATCACAATCCTGAACATCTATACCCCAAATACAAGGGCACTCACATTTGTAAAAGAAACATTGATAAAACTTAAACCACACATAGATCCACACACACTAATAGTGGGAGACTTCAACACCCCACTCTCAACAAAGGACAGGTCAACTAAACAGAAATTAAACAAAGAAACAATGTCTCTTACAGAGGTCATGAATCCAATGGACCTCACAGACATTTAGAGAACCTTACACCCAAACACAAAATAATTTTCCTTCTTCTCATCACCTCATGGAACCTTCTCCAAAATTGAACATACAGGTAGTCACAAAGCTAGCCTCAACGGATACAAAGAAGATTGAAATAATCCCTTGTATCTTGTCTGATCACCATGGAATAAAGATGGACCTCAACAACAACAGAAATAGCAAAAAGCCTATACACACATGGAAACTGAACAACTTGCTACTAAAAGACAGCTGGGTCAGGGAAGAAGTAAAGAAATTAAAGTCTTCCTAGAACTCAATGAAAATGAAGACACAACATACCCAAACTTGTGGGACACAATAAAAACAGTGTTAAGAGGAAAGTTCATAGCACTAAGTGCCTTCAAGAAGAAATTTGAGACAGCTCATTCAAACAACTTAATGGCTCACTTAAAAACCCTAGAAAAAGAGGAAGGAGACACACCAAAAATGAGTAGAAGGCTGTTCTCCATTTTTTAATTGGATTACTTGGTTTGCTGCTCCAACCAAATACCAGGCCTGGAGATAACCTAGAACCCCTGCACAGATGTAGCCCATGGCAGTTTAGTGTCCAAGTCAGATACATAGTAATGGGAAGAGGGACTGCCTCTGACATAATCTGATTGGCCTCTTCTTTGATCACCTCCCCCTGAGGGGAGAGCAGCCTTACCAGGCCACAGAAGATGACAATGCTGCCACTCCTGATGTGATCTGATAGACTAAGATCAGAAGGAAGGAGAGGAGGAACTCCCCTATATGTGGACTTGGGGAGGGGCATGCGTGAAGAAGGGGGAGGGAGGGTAGGACTGGGAGGGGAGGAGGGAGCAGCTTATGGGAGGATAAAATGTGAATAAATTGTAATTAATAATAAAAAAGACCTGGAGTGGACAGGATATTGAAGATTTTAAAACAGTTATTGTCAATTTGAGCTTCTTCTTTAAAAATCTTTTCATTTCAATAATCTATGTATTGATTAGGAGCTTTGTTTCCTTGTTATTTCATTTCTGGTTCTTTGCAAATTCTGAATATTAGCTCATTGTCTGAACTGTACTTGGGGAGGAATTTCTTCCAGTGTGTGCTCTATCATACATATGTTTGTATATAGTCCAAAATGCTGATATTTGGGGCTAGTTATTTTGCTAATGATGCTTGATGCAGAAAATTTTTGCCTACTCCAAATTTTTAAAGTTTACTTTTTTTCCCTCTAAAATTTTCAGCATTTAAATTATTAAATTAAGGTCATTGCTCCATTAATAATTGTGTTTCTTTGTACACTCTTCTGGAGGTATATTATCTAGTTATGCCAGCAACCTTTGTTGAGTATCTTTTATCCATTCCAATTTTTTGTTTTCTTGTCAAAAATTAGGTGGCTATAGCTTTGTTAATTTATTTCCAAGTTCCACATTTTATTTCCTTTGTCTAATTCTCACTTCTGATGTAATACAAGGCAATCTTTATTGCTGCAATTTTGTAGTATAATTTGAGGTCAGGTATTGAAGTACCAGAGCTCTGTTAGTACTTTTTAGAACTGCTTTGGTTGCTTGTGGTCTTTTGTGGTTATATATGAATTCACATGTTATTTTTATTAGATATTAAATATGACATCAGATTTTTAATAGTAGTTCTATAAATATACAGATTAATCTTGATAATATAGTTAGCTTCACAATAGTAATTCTGCTAGTCTGAGAACATGGGGGTCCTTACCATTCTGCAGTGTCTTTCATCTGTGTGTGTGTGTGTCTTCTAGTTTTGTTGTAGATATTTTTCTCTTCTTTTGTTAAGTTTCTTCCTTAGTAATTAATTTTTGAAAGTGTTATGAATGAGATAATTTTCTAAGCTCTTTCCCTGAGAACATATTGTTTATACATAGGAAACATTACTTTTATATTGGTTTTTGTGCCCTGAATTTTTACTATTTATAAAGTATAATAGCTTTCTAGTTATTTTATTTCTTAGCTCTTGTCAACGTTGCTACTTTGAGTATTGGCATGTATTAATCTCTTCAACATGGAAATTGAAATCACCTTTTGAATTGTCCTTCTCATAGTGGAATTTCTAGACCATTCAGTAGATCTCATTTTTATCTTGTTTAAGAAAGCTATACACCTAAAAAAGATAATCAATTGAGCGGACATGGGGTAAGATGATCAATCCTCGTTTAGAAAGACAGATGGGATGTGCATTGAACATATGACAGGAGTCTACTGAGCGCATCTGAAAGACTCTAACTAGCAGTGTTTTCAAAGCAAAGACTCATGACCAAACCTTTGGCAGAGCACAGGGAATCATAAGAAAGAAGGGGAGTTAGTCTGATGGGGAAAGGATAGGAGCTCCACAAGGACCAAATACATCTGGGCACAGGGTCTTTTCTGAGACTGACATTCAACCAAGGACCATGTATGGATATAACCTAGAACCTCCACTCAGATGTAGCCTGTGGTAGCTCAGTAACCAATTGGTTTCCCAAAGTGAGGGGAACAAGGACTATTTCTAACAGGAACTCAATGACTGGCTCTTTGGTCTCCCCACCCCCAAAGGGAGGAGCAGTCCTGTTAGGCCACAGAGGAGGGCTTTGCAGCCAGTCCTGAAGATACCTGATAAAACAGGATCATATGAATGGGGAGGAGGTCCCCCCATCAGTGAACTTGGAAAGGGGCACGGTGGAGATGAGGGAGGGAGGGAGGGACTGGGAGGGAATGAGGGATCGGGACACGGCTGGGATACAGAGTTAATAAAATGTAACTGATAAAATAAATAAATAAATAAAGATTTAAAAAAAGAAATGTAAAATTGTAGCATACATCTAAAAATTAAAACATTGCTGTGTTCATGTTAAAAAAAAAAAAAGAAAGCTATGATCGATGTTTCATAATGACTATACCAACATACAATACTACAAACAGTTCAAGAGCTCCTAATACAGACTTTTTGTTATTAAGCTGTTTGAAATTTTTTGGCTTGTTATTTTATCTTAATGACTGATCCACGCCAGGGCACAGCCAAGCCGCTATGTACAGACACGAGGGAAGCTTCATTGTTGGTCTCATCCTCCTTGGAAAGTGTTGATGATGTCCTCCTTTGCTGGAAGGCACGCCTCTTGGCATTTCCCTGCTTCCTGGGTTTTAGACCTGCAAGCTTCAGCCTGGTCATCAAGGAGCTTCTTGGAGACCTTTTTGCCTTCAGCGTGTCATGAGAATCTGCTTGTTTTTGAAGAGATTCCTTTTGATCTACAGGTACAGGCTGTGATACGAACGGCTGTCGATTTTAGGTTCACAGTGTCTCCTGAGAAGTCGGCGCAGAATCCTCATCCTTCTCATCCAGGTCATCTTCTTGAGTGAGCATCAGAGTGTTGGCCCGACCCTTCTACTTCCCCATACCCATATGCCTGCCTTTCTCTTGAGCCAACATGGTTTACCTGCATCCAGCCCTGGAATGGACCAACACAGGCTTCGGATGATCAGTCCATCTTTGATCAGCTTCTGATTTGCTGTCGGGAGTTGGCACTGGCTATTTTGATGGTCTCGCTGGGGTCCAACCAGACCTTTTTTCCAACACAGCAGAGGACACTAGAGGCAAGCCTCTTCTGTAGTCTGAGCCTACTCATGGCTGTGGATGCAGCAGCAAAAGGAAAGAGCTTCCTGATTGACTTTATACATATATGTGTATGTGTTTATGCATATATGTATATATGAATGCATGTATTTCTCATTAGTTCCTTGTCAAACAGACAATTTGCAAATATATAATTATTCCCATTTCATCAAATCTGTTTTTGTTTGGTTGTTGGACTTTAAATGATTTTTACTCTGGAATATTCCCTCTTGTGCTTTGCTGCCTTTCTTCTCATCCTTTTTTGGTTTATCTGGAAAAAAAAAAAAACTATTCCAGAGGTTTTCGTTTATTTGTTTGTTTGTTATATCACCTTCTTACAGTTGCAAAGTGACATAATTTATATTTTGGAACTGTTTTTGTAACTGGTAAGAGATCATCATGGATCTATTCTTATTTCTCCTTTTTGGAAGATGTCTATTTTTCTTGTATTATTTATTTGAAATTATTGTTTCTTGGATAAATATTCTTCAGAGAACTAAAAGTTCACTCCAATGTGTGGGATACTTTGAGGAACTGGGTTTTGTTTATAGAGTCTAATTTTATGGGAAAATTGTTTAATCCTCATTTGTACAGTTTTGTATTGTGTATGTTTCTAAGTCAGTTCGGCCCTGTTCCCTTTTCTTAGTATAGCTTTGGTTTTCATGGTTTAGAGGTGTTCATCATTCTTTTCTTTTGTTTTGAAGTTTTTATGAATTACCTAATATTTGTGCTGTGGTAAAGAACAGCATTGAAGATTTGATGGAGTTTGCATTGAATCTATTTATTGTTGTAGGTAGTAATTTTGAAGTAGAAATTCAACTAAGCCATTATCTCAGTATTTCCACTTTATTTTTCTGTAATTTTGTTTCCTTAATACTTTACACTTTTTATTATACAAATATTTCACCTCCTTGTTTACCTTTATTTTCAGGCATTTTCTTTTTAGTTATTTTGTCTAGTTACTAGAAATGAGATTGCTCCCATTATTTTCTATTCATATAGTTCAACACTTGTATTTTCTTAAAGAATCCTATTTTTCCCAATTAGATAATCTAATTTAGAAATTTGATTGTACATTCTGCTATATAGAAATTGTATTGCCGGAAGTTAAAATGCACCAGTTACAAAACAGAACTTAGAAAGTATTGTACTTGCATAGTAAAATACTTTGTAAAGAGCTGTCTTGTAGTTTATGGGACAAACTAAGATTCTACATTTAATTAAACATAGTTTTAATAAGTGTTAGAATATTTTTTACAATAGTATTAATTACCATTAAGTGAGATAGCTCAACGCACATTGGTAAAAATACCTACAAATGTAAGCCAAGGTTATCATTTATAAAATGATTTACTCTAAAATGTAGGATAGATTTTTCACCAAACCTGCTTTATTCAGGGTTCTTAAGCAGCTCTACCTCTTTTTCAAATCCCTGCAACCTTAGGTAGGAGGTTAGAAGGGAAAGGGCTGTAGTCCTCTTTTATCTACTTCTTGCGAAAAGGGTATATGGGTCATTAGGAATATCGACTCTCAGTTCCTAATTCTTCTTAATTTGGAGCAGATCTATGAAAATCTGCACTGCACATGTTTTATTTCCTTTCACGTGTTCTGAATCTTCCGCACTTTCTTTTGGCCTTAATTTCTTAGAATTTCTGTCTCTTTGCTTCAACTTGCCATGCACCTGTGCATGCTACTTCTTTAGTCACTGGAGAGCACAGCATGTTTATCACTATTGTTCTAAATTCTCATTTTTGAAATTTATAACGCTGTCATGATTGATACCTGTTTAGATGCTAATTCTGTGCCTTCAAACCATGGGTTTTATTTTTGCATTCAAAGACGTTTTGTGATTTTTTGATAATATGTCATGTAGTATTGAGTGTGAGATAAAATAGTCTATTTAAGGTGAATAAAAATAAGATGAAGGTGAGGATAATTGCTCTACAGTCTTACATTTTTGTCTCAGTGTTTCAATAATCCTGTATATCTAGAATTGAGTTGTGAACTTCATAATTACAGTTTTTCAGTACTGCAGATGGAACTCATTTACTTAAACCTGTTAAGTCAGAGGTGTGCTACTGAACTATGTTCCTACTTATACTTCTTTATATGACTTAAGCAATATTCTATTTTACAAAAATATTTTTTTATTAATTACAGTTTATTTACTTTGTAACCCAGCTGTAGCCACATCCCACATCCCCTCCCACTCCTACCCTCCCTCCCTCACCTCCTCCCATACTCCTCCCCCGTCCACTGATAAGGGAGGTCCTCCTCCCTTTCCCTCTGACCGCAGCCTATCAGGTCTCCTCAGGAATGGCTGCATTGTCTTTTCTGTGGCCAAGGCTGCTCCCCCCTCCAGTGGAGGTGATCAAAGAGCCAGCCACTGAGTTCATGTCAGAGACAGTCCCTGCTCCCATCATCAGGGAACCTCTTTGGAGACCTAGCTACCATGGGCCACATCTGTGCCGTGGTTCTAGGTGCTCTCCATGCATGGTCCCTGGTTAGAGCATCAGTCTCAGAAAAGACCCCCAAAGGATCTTTGCTCAGATCTTTCGGTTCTGCTGCTCTCCTTGTGGAGCTTCTGACACCCTCCCACCAAAAAGATCCTTTATCTCTCCCTTATTTCACAATACTTCCTGCACTCTGCCCAAAGTTTGGTTATGAATCTCAGCATCTGCTTTCACTCCCTGCTGGATAGAGTCTTTCACAGGCCCTCTGTTGTAGGCCTGCTTCCTCTTCTGATGTCCATCCTGTTTGCCTTTCTGAATAAGGATTGATCATCTTACCCAGGGTCCTCATTCTTGCTCATCTTCACAAAAATATTCTTTATGCTCAGTCATTATTTGTGAACATCTAGCTTCTCCATATATTTTGATGATTGTTAACTGTTGTAGTATGTGTTCTTCTGCTGTTTAAAAATCGCTCAACTTGGCTGTCAATGAAAATATGCTGGACTTTGAGTCACTAGCATATAACATGAGAATTTTTCCTGTGCTGCAAATCTGTCTAAACAGCCGCTTTGGACCCAGAGAAGAGCATGTCTGATTGCATGCGGGTTGATGCCCCAGGTCCCGCCTCTGAGAAAAAGGTATCGGACGGGTCTGATGCTCTTTGGATGGATGACACCTAAATGAACATCGGTACAAAGTCCCAATTTATTTCTAATATCAGAGATCAGACCTCTACTCTTGCCTGATGCGTCTAAAACAAAAAGGGGTAATTGTAGAGAGCTGTGGAATGCTATGCCTTAAAGATGGAGCTGGTTTCTGCCTTCCACCTTCCCTATGGTGAGTGCTCTCTGTCAGGAACAATTCCACATTTGGCTAAGGCTGAGGATCTGGCTTGCTTCCATGTATGTGGACCTATCTGCATTGCCCACGTGGCACGCTGGGGTTGGCTACCCAGAGGCTATTTAAGCTGTGGGTTGGCTTTCCCCAGGGTCAGATGATTGTTCAAGGTTCCTGAATAAACTGCATTGAAAAAAAAAATAATAAATAAATAAATAAATAATGCCTCTTTTTAATGTTTGTGTTTATGTAGATACAGATGACATTTCCAGCCACAGAATCTTGATTTAAATGTTTGTAAAACTGACTAACAAAGTGACTGTACTACTTCATATTCCTCACAGTAATAACAATATGTGAGTTCTAATTTCTTCACATTCCTTCCCAAGTTGGTCATCTCCCAGCATAATGATTCCCTCTTCGGTGGATATAAAACGATTTTTTTCTGGATTTATAGCATTTAAAACATTTTTTTATTAATTTATTCTCTTATGTAGTACAACCCAACCACAATTTCCCCTCCCTCGTCTCTCAATTCCTCTCCCACACAGCCCACCTCTCCATCACCTCCTCCTCTGTTTCCCTTCAGAAAAATGTCAGGCCTCCCAGGTATATAAACTATACATGGTATATCAAGTTCCAGTAAGACTAGGTACCTTTCCTCATGTTGAGGTTGTACAGGGCAACCCAGTAGGATAACAAGGGTCCCAAAAGCAGGCAAAAGCATTAGAATAAGCCACTGATATGTCTGTTAGGGGTCCCACAAGAACACAAAGCTACACAACTATAACATACACAAAGGGCCCAGGCTAGTCCCAAGCAGGCTCCCTGATTGTCAACTCAGTCTCTATGAGTCTTTGTAGGGCCACTTTAGTTGATTCTGTGATATTTTTAGTGGAATCCTTAACCCTTCTAACTCCTATAATCTTTCCTTCTTTTCTTCTGCAGGATTTATAGAGATCTGCCTAATGTTTGGCTGTGGCTCTGTGCATCTGTTTCTATTAGTTGCTGGATAGAGCCTCTCTGATGGTGGTTATGCCAGGCTTCTTTTTGATGAGTCTAGCAGAAGCTCACTAGGAATGATTTCTTGACTTTTCTTTGGCAAAAGGATATTTTTCTGAAACTTGATTTGATGTTATCTAAATACTAACGATAACAATTTTCATGAGTTTACTGGGATTCAAACTTCATTAATGACATATCTATTCACATCTAATAAACATTGTGAATCTGTATTATATAGATCCTTTTTATCCCATAAAATCTAGGAAAAATTGCTGTCCCTTAAACGAAACCTTAAACATTTGATCCGGAGAAGTGGGGCTTTATTCAGTCTGGATATCGTGTTTATTTCCTTTTCCCAGGATGACTGAGATGCTAGGAGATTTGCTATCAGATTGTAAGAGAGTTAGAGGCACTTTTATGGAGAAGAAATAAATGATGGATGGAAGAATGCAGCCTTGCTCATTATTTCTGAGTTTTTTTGTGTTATGGAGAAAACTTTTTCTGTCTTTCAAAAAACATCATATTTTGTTTCAGGAAAGAGACTGTCTGGCTACAATCAGTTTAATGCTGCAGACAATATTAATCCTGAGGCTTAAGTCATGTTCAGCCAGAGGTTGAAGAAATCCCCTTTTAGGTAAAGAATAAATTCTGTATTTTTATCATAAAATTGATCCATGTATTTTGAAGTACTTATTTTGATCAAAGTGCAAGTCTAAGAGTCTGGCTATGAGCTAATGCATGCATGCTGATTTATTTGTTGTTTATGAGAATATTTTAATGGATTTTTTAAAGTGTTATATAAAACTTTATATACTCACTCCCAAAATCTTACTTTTATGTTTTCAATTTACAAAATTTTATTGTCACAAAACCTAAACAATTCAAAGTATGTACCCAATAAAAGGATATTTTAGAGATCTAAGCTGTATGGCAGGAAGAATTTACTGTTCTTTGGAAATAAACATAAATATAGCATTCAGAGACTTAAAGACGGTATATACGCATGCACTGAAGATGAAGAAAACACAGTTTAGCAGAATGCCTTGACTGGTCTTCCACATGACATAATGGTGCTCACTCTTTCTATTCCATAGGTTAGTGTTGCCAAATGTAATTTGGAACATCTGCTCTTGCTCTTTTCACGGGAAAGAGTGCTTCAAAGATAAGTGTTGTTCCTCACAAGATCTTGAAAATCTAGAATGATAAATCAAGTAAATAACAGTTTTGTTTTATGTACATATAGAAAACATTCTTTTGGATCTTGAGGATATAACGATATTTCCTGGGAAGCTTAACTTGTGTTTCTATGATGAACCTAGTGAGTGTTCCACAAGCATTTCCATAAGCCTTACATCTTTGGGCTTTATTGGTGAAGTTTGCCAAGTGCTATGCAGAGAAGAGGCAAAAAGAACAAATTTAACACTGAAGAACAAAACAATCTAAGGCATTGATTCATACATCATAATGCAGCACTACGTATTTAAGGCCTATATAACTTTTGATGCATTTCTGGGGTTAAAGGAAAAAGCTAGGCCATGTACTAAAATATAAAGTTATTATAAACATTTATTATTCATTACTTTGTTTCTGTCAGTTGGAACTAATTTACTGCCTTAAATACTAAGTTAAATTTAAGTGTTTGTGTGTATATAAAGTGAACTGAAAAGAAAAACAAACATAAGAGTTTCATTTGACAAAATGTATTTATTACAATGAAATTCATTTATTTAAAATTTCATGCATTGAGTGTAGTATTTTAAAGTACGTTTTAAGAGAGCAGTGTTGTCTTTTAAAATATATAAATGTGTGCCAACATTTGATCATATGTGTATGTTAGTGCTTCCTTAGAACTACTGAAATATCTCTCATTTGCAGAGATTTTCATTATTCTATATTCAAACATTTTAGCTGACAATTTTAACTTTACAGACCTTCATAAACTTACTCCCATTTACTGTTCTGGCCTTAAATTTCCCTACAGCGTGTATGATCTTGGAAATGTAATTATACTGGGTTGCTGTTTGTTTTGATATCTATATCACTGCCCATTTTTACTATAAAATACATTTTAGCAGTAACTATAGATTGATTATAAGTGTGTTCTTGATTTCTTAGAATTAATTAAATTCTTACATAATTGGAGACGTTTCCCGAATATCATTTAATATATCCACTAACGTATAGTAGATATTCACGTACTCCTTATAGTCAGATGTAAAATAACTGTAACATGCTCATGAATTTTCCAGTTAGAGATGAGGACATGCAGAGGGGTATTTCATACCTCCATCTCTTCACCAGATGGCAGAGGACGGGCCCTTGAACAACAAAGGCTGGAACTGGATTTATCTAAAGATGTGTAGATAACATGGACTGACAAATCCAGGCCTGTGTTCCTCCTAAGGCTATTCACCTGAGCACACATGAAAACGCAGGAAGCATGTGCTTATTGCCTCAGTGTGACATCCTCTAAGATGCGATCCCAGGACCCTACATGGATTTTCGCAATGCACAGATGTTGTATGAAATCCTCTGAAAACAGGCCATTTAAACTCACCACAAACCATCATCACATTCTAACAAATGAAACTATCCTTTCTGAGGGCTTTTGTGTTGTTTGGTTTTCTTTCTTTTTTTCTTTTATTCCTTTTTCTCTGGTTCATCAATTTAGAATAAAATATTTTGGAAGGATATTTTTCCAAAATTGCTGGATTCTATCACAACTGTATGAAAAATGGTGAATTAAATTGCATGTGTACTTGACATTTTTACATATTTGCTTTTTGCATTTGAAAACAAAAGTTTACATATTGTTATTTTCAAATGATCATGAACACAAGCGTTCATGCTTTATCAGTTCACTAACATTCAGCTTGTGTGTTCTACACAATCAACAACCATTTTGAAGTAGCCGTTGTGAAATAGCACAACTGTCTTCAGTAAATGGAGCATGGTAACTGGAGTATACATGGCCCACACACAGATCTTACACCCTAGAGATGCTGTCTTATGTAGAATTAGCCAGGTATTCTTATTGAATTACAGAATTATTGAATTACAGAGCTCCAGACCCCAGGGAATAAATATAGGCTATTTAACAAGGTAGTTACAACAAGGTCCTTTTATATTTAATTTGTTTTCAAAAGTGAATATTGTATTTCACAATGACTATAATTAAATACTTATTGCACAGCAGAGCTAAAAGATTGAAATGTCATGTATATTCATTACATTCATTATAAGGAAGAAAGCCAAGTCATTTGAAATTTTAAAATGTTTTGTTTAACTAATTACAATAACTTAAGTCTTAGAAATATATTTCTATGAGCTTCCTTTCACTTAAAAATGAGAATTAAAATCATTCTTGGTTTAAATATCAGGTTTTAAAACTTGAGCCAATAGATATGGCTCAGTAGTTAAGAAACCACCCAACTTTCCAAGAGGACCTGGGTTAAATTCCTTGCACCCACTCTGGGTGTCAGACAACTGCTGTAACCTCAGCACTGGGCAACCTGAGGTCCTCTTCTTGACTCCCAGGCACCAGCACACACAGGCCAAACACTCACCTAGAGACAAAGAGACCAAAATAAGACAAAATGATTGAATGAGTGTGAATGTGATATGTGCCCTGAAATCACATTTAACAAATGAAATTATCCAATGTCAGACTGGAACACAATTTCCACTTTGCTATACTATATTATTATTCTGGTCAGTGCAATGCATGAGTCAATGAATAATTCTCTGGGAATATTTTCTGGTGTGTCACATTCTTTAATTTTTGTCAAGTGTCTTGTTTTTGTTTGTTTTTATGCTGTGGTTAAATCATCCCACTTTCAGTGACACAAATGGTAACAATTTTCTGTTATTT
Source organism: Meriones unguiculatus (assembly GCF_030254825.1). Taxonomy (NCBI): domain Eukaryota; kingdom Metazoa; phylum Chordata; class Mammalia; order Rodentia; family Muridae; genus Meriones; species Meriones unguiculatus. The sequence goes on from NC_083360.1 coordinate 6,450,394, forward strand.
TAATGAGGATGCAATCTCTGATAGTATGAACTACTCCATTTTAGGTAGAATAATAGGCTTTTGTAATATTATTTCTCTAAACAATATTTAAAATAGTTTTTGTTTAGAATTTCATTTTATTCTCTTATTCTATTTTAATTTCTGCTATAAATTACCATAACTGGGAATCCCAGAGGGTAGAAATTTATCGCTCCCAGTTCTGGAGAGCAGGAGGCCAAGGTGACGAAAAATTTGATGCTGCTGAGAGCTCTTTTTATTTTTTTCATAATTAAATGCATACTTTTAGTTTGTTTGTTCAGCTGCTTCTGGATATTATAATTACAACTTTTCTACTTTCACTTTCCTCCCCACACACCATCCCATGTAATGTTTCCTTCCCAAATCTTCAAATCCATGTCCTCTTTATTCTTTCCTTGTCTTTGCATTATATATGTATATATATATATATATATATATATATATATATATATATATATATATACATATGTCTAAATATAGTTTACTCAGTCCATTTAATAATACTTGCATGTATGTTTTTAGGGCTAACCATTTGGCATCAGACAACTAGTTGGCTTACTGAGGAAGGCCACCACCTCTTGTGATCCTAGCTTTCCTCAAGACTATACATAAAGTAAAATTATCATTGGGTCTTCAATTCCTATCCAGAATTACTGCCAACAAAGTCAATCGTTTTTGAGATCAATGAACTAGTATCAAGGTAATTATTATTAATAACCAATCACAATAAAATACTTGGCAAAACAAGTTTTTCAATGTTTGGTTTTGTTGCTTTTTAACTTCTTGAGATCTTTATATATTCTGGATATTAACTTTGTCAGGTAAAGGGTTAGTGAAGATCCTTTCCCAGTCTGTAGGCTGTCGTTTGTTCTGATGATAGTGTCCTTTGCTTTACAGAAACTTTTCAGTTTCATGATGTCCCATTTATTGATTGTTGATCTTAGAGCCTGTGCTGTTGGTGTTCTGTTCTGGAAGTTGTCCCTGTGCCAATGAGTTCAAGGCTCTTCCCCAATTTTTCTTGTAACAGGTTTAGTGTGTCTAGTTAAATGTTGAGGTCTTTGATCCCCTGGGATTTCAGTTTTTTGCAGGGTCATAAATATAGATCTATTTGCATTTTTGTATATATAAATAATTGTGTTGCTATTTTGATGGGAATTGCATTGAATCTGTAGATTATTATTGGTAGGATGACCGTTTTCACTATGTTAATCTTAAGGATCCTTGAGCATGGGAGATCTTTCCATCTTCTGATATCTTCTTCAGTTTCTTTCTTCAGAGACTTGAAGGGTTTTTGTTTGTTTGTTTGTTTGTTTTGTTTTTGTTTTTCAAACAGGTTTTTCATTTGCTTGGTTAGAATCACACCAAGGTACATTATGTTATTTGTGATTAATATGAAGGGTATAGTTTTCCTAATTTTTTTTCAATGCAGTTTATTCAGGAACCTTGAACAATCATCTGACCCCGGGGAAAGCCAGCCCACAGCTTAAATAGCCTCTGGGTAGCCAACCCAGGCGTGCCACGGGGGCAATGCAGATAGGTCCACATACATGGAAGCAAGCCAGATCCTCAGCCTTAGCCAAATGTGGAGTTGTTCGTGACAGAATTTCTTTTTCAGCCATTTGTCTTTCATATACAGGAGGGCTACTGATTTTTTTTTGAGTTAATTTTATATCCAGCCACTTTGCTGAGGGTGTTTATCAGCTTCAACAAATCAAGTAATCCAATTAAAAACTGGGGTACAGAGCTAAATAGAGAAATTTCTATAAAGGAATATCTAATGGCAGAGAAATACTTAAAGAAATGTTCAACATCCTTAGTCAAAGATGCAAATCAAAACAACCCGGAGATTTCACCTTACACCCATCATAATGGGTGAGATCAATGGAAAACATATGCTGGAAAGGATGTGAACAAAAGGGGACCCTCTCCTCCAGTGCTCTTGGGAATGTAAATTTGTGCAGCCACTTTCAAAATCAATCTGGTGCATTCACAGATAGTTAGGAATAGCGCTTCCTCAAGATCCAGCTGTACCACTCCTAGGCATATATTCAAAATATGTTCAAGTACACAACAAAGACATTTTCTCAACCATGTTTGTATCTGCTTTATTCATGATAGGCAGAATCTGGAAGCAACCCAGATGTCTCTCATCGGAGGAATGGATACAGGAATTCTGGTACATTTACACAATGGAATACTACTCAGCAATCAGAAACAAGAAAATCATGAAATTTGCAGGCAAATTTGCAGGAACTAGAAAGGATCATAATGAGTGAGGTATCCCAGAAGCAGAAAGACACACATGGTATACACTCACTTATAAGTGGACACCTAAAGAAACTAAGCAAGAAAGAAGACCCTGGGTAAGACGATCAGTCCTTACTCAGGGTGGACATTGGAAGTGGGAGAAAACAAGCAACAGGACAGGAACCGACCACAGAGGGCTTCTGTATCAAAAGCAGATTCTGAGACTCATAGCCAAATTTTGGGCAGGTGCAGGGAATCTAAAGAAAGGAGGGAGAGATAGAAAGACTTGGACGGGACTGGAGCTCCACAAGGAGAGCAACAAAAACAAAAATTCTGGGCCTAGGGGTCTGTTTTGAGACTGATACTCCAGCCAAGGACCAAGCACAGAGATTACCTATAACCCCTGTACAGATGTAGCCCACAGCAGTGCTGTGTCCAAACCAAGTGAGTTTTCTAGTAAGGGGAACAGGGACTGTCTGACATGAATTCAGTGGCTGGCTCTTTGGTTACTTCTGCTTGAGGGTATAACAACCCTATGAGGCCACAAAAGAGACAATGTAGCCATTCTTGATGATATGTGATAGTCTACGGTCATGTGGAAAGGGAGGAGGACATTCCATGTCAGTGGACTTGGAGAGGGGCATAGGAGGACATTAGGGTGAAAGGATGGGATTGGGAAGGAATTAGGGAGGGGGCTACAGCTGGTATACAAAGTGAATAAACTGTAATTAATATAAAAAATAAAATGTTTGATTTGGGTTTCCACAATCTTCACTGTGGCTCCCAGAATTTGACTCTTGATTTAAACTCATATAACTCCAATAAAGGAAAACATAAATGATCTAAAGGAAGCACTGAATGTCTTCTGTATTTGTCTGTATTTCCCTGCTAAGGAATGTGGGTGCAAATGCTCTTAGAGAGTGTGTTTGCAACGATGGAAGAAGAATTTCTTGGAGCTTAGCCAAAATTCAGCTTTATTTAAATAAAAATGAAAGTCCTTTGTTTGTTCCATTTTCAAGTAACCCTTTGTGCTAAGAGAATAAATTCATAGTGAGAAGAAAGTATAAAATTTTATAAATTATGTAAAAAGCAAATGAGTTGGTGTTCTAGCACACATATTGCTCTCTGTAAAAACATAAAAAAAATAAATCTATACAAATGTACTTTTGTGCTTAGAATATTGCATGTTACTGATATCACTTGGAATGTGGTCATGGGTCTGTCATGGTGCTGTTCACTTGACAACTATGGGCTCCAGACCTGACATGTTGAGAAAACACAGCATAATCCCCGTGGTGGGACAGGGAAGGTCACCTCACTCTTGTCAAGGGTTAATCCAAAGTTAGGGCCTCCGGAGGAAAACATAATTAAATCTTACATGCATGGCACTGCAGTGCTCTACAAGGAATTGCTTGTGAGTTCCTCCAGCCACAGATGATGTGTATAAACCCCTTAGAATAACTCAGAAACACAGAGCAGAAGGTAAGGCAGCTAAATCAGCAGAGGGTCTCCCACACTCTCTGCCGGAGTTGTGGGGCACGTTTATCAGAATGGGAGTTACAAAAAGAAGTTTACCTTCTATTTTCCAGAATAGGTGTGTAATATTCCTAGTACTGAAACCTATTCAGGCCCTCAGATTTGAGAGACAACATTAAACAGACAACCCAAAAATATATTACTGTCTTTTTAAAAATATGATATCTTTATTTTTGTGTGAGTGTTTTTTTTCTTTATTAATTACACTTTATTCACTTTGTATCCCCTCTGTGGTTCCCTTCCTCCTCCAGTCCCAATCCCTCCCTTCCTCCACCCTCTGCATGCATGCCCCTTCCCAAGTCCACTGATAGGGGAGGTCTTCTTTTCCTTCCTTCTGATCCTAGTCAATTAGGTCTCATCAGGAGTGGCTGCATTATCTTCTTCTGTGGCCTGGTAATACTGCTTCCCCCTCAGGGGGAGGTAATTAAAGAGCAGGCCAATCAGTTCATGTCAGAGACAGTCCCTGTTCCTATTACAATGGAGGCCACTTGGATACTGAACTGCCATGGGCTACATCTGTGCAGGGGTCTTAGGTTATCTCCATGCATGGTCCTTGGTTGGAGATATCTTTATTTCTAATTTCTCTGTGTGAGTATTTAGTTACAAGTGTGCCTTGTGTGTCTGGAGACCTTGGAGGTCAAAAGCAACTTTGGGTTCCCTGGAACTGTAGTTAAAGATGAGTTTATGTTGTTGTGTTGGTGACAGAATCTCAACCAGGAAGGAGCAGAGGTGCTCTTTAACACTGAGTTTTTCCTCCAGCCTCTGAGATATGTTACACTTTTTAAGAAATAGTAGATTATAAAATTATACCAGTTCAAAAACCTAATAATTAATGTCAGTGCTTATTAAACTATAACTTTACATAAAGAATTCCAAATGTAATAATAAATAGCAATATTTAGTAACTTGGATTATTGTATTATTTTGAGATCTAGAAATGTATTAAAAATAAGTCATTGCATTATGTATTGTTCTCTAAATAAGAATATATGCCTAGATCAATTGCTTGCATGCTGTTTTGTTGACTATTTGGGGACAAGGTTTTTAGATTTCTTTTATAGTTTTCAAAATATGTTATTCATATAATTTCTGGGACAGTGAGTACTTCCAGCAACAATCAGACATCCAGTTTCTGTTTCAAGCTGAATAAATAGCCATTAAAAACAATTAACCATTGGAAAAGCCTCAACAAAATTACAAAGGACATGCACTAAAAGCTAACAAATCCCCCAGAGATGGAGAGATTTTAATGGCATTTGTTAAGAAATTCAAACCTACTTATTACCTTGTGATCTATTTGGAGTAAGTTGGTTACCCAAATGCTAGATAATGTACCAACACATCTGAAATTTGTCAGCTGTTATCCAGTAATAGTATGGCACTTATAAAATAATTTAAAATAAATTATCTCCTTTAACACTGCCTATCACCAAGTGCCAACTATTTGTAACTTGGAATCATACTACACACATGTTTTTTTTTTTTCAGTAATCATCAAAATAGTGATTCTCAACTTGTTGATTACTTTAGACATAAATCTTTCAGACAGAGAAATTAACTATTTTTCAATTTCTTTAAGGTTATGTGTATACTTTTTCATCAATTGTCATTTATTGTGTTCCCAAAGTTTTATGCTATCAATTTTAATGATACATTATTTGTTTCTATTAATAGAGGTGAAATAAGAGCAAATTAATGGTATTGTTTTCATAGTGACAGTGCATATTTTGATAAAAGTAAAAGAAGAGTATTAAATTCAATGTGATGTTTAAAAGCTTTTCTGGATTTTGGAACCAGATTATTCAGATTCAAGCAGGTTTATTTCCTATACATTTTATTTAGTATACTATTTGGATTAACTGAATTACAGAGCACACTAAAAGTCTTTGTGCAGAATAATCTGATTCAGTTACAGTAATGCCTTACCATATGAAAATTGTGAAACAGTTACCTAATTTTGAAAATGAAAAACTGAGGTGAAGTTATGCAGGTTGACTAAGGACCACTAATATATTTTAAACAGTAATATACATTCGAGACTATGAGTAACCTTAGAATTATGGATTGAGACCCAACCGCGGCAAGGGCCAGAAGCAGAGCCCTTTGTAAGTGAATGTAAGGACACATGGGAATTTGGTCATGGCACTGTGAATTGTACTGATTTAGAAATGGCAGCATTTCAGGAAACCACAAAGCAATTAAAACACATAAACCAATTAAGGGGTTAGAACATTTCCCAGTGGTTGATTACTTGCTGGTCTTCAGAGGACTATAGTTTCTTGTCCGGGACCCACATGCAGCTCAAAATCAAACCACAGCAGGTCCAGGTATATGATGTTATTTCTTCTCACTGCCTCAGAAACTGCACTCATGTGCTACAGAGACACTTGTAATAACACCTGTACAAATGCTGTGTATTATGGCCTGATAGATACACAATTAAAAAAAAAATGGAAAGGGCTACCCAACTTCAGTTATATAATGAGGCAAAACTGAAAATAAAAACTTGTTAGTAATACATACTGTGAATTTAGCTACAATTTTTCCAGGCTATAACACTTTTTATAACAGTGGTAATATATAGCTAATTAAGTAGATTGATGTTTTCAGGACAGAATACTAACACCTTTAAAATAACAGAAAAATTGTTTTATTCTTGTAAAAACTTGTCATTTTCCAAGACCTTTTAATTATCTCTCTTATATAATGAATTTCTTAATGATTTTTCTTTATTTCTTCACAAATAAATGTTATTTCTTCAGTACCCCACAAAGGTAATATTTTGTCATTTAAATTTTTTCATATAAAATAATTTGCCAGTTGTGACTGTCGTGTATGTAGCAATATACATTTTGTATTTAAACATATTGCCACTCATTATATTTTAAAAGCTATATTGATTTTTGTTTTGAATATACATAGTTTACCTATATGTGTTGGAATGAAACATAAAATATTCTGTCATTTTAATATTTTATAAACAACAAAAATAATACGTGCATGTAGTGAAAACACACTTTACCTACAACACAATTTTGCTTCTTTCATGCTAAAAACCATAGATCACTATTCAATACCCACAATACCTGGATAACCTGTGCAGCCATTTCTGCCTGGAATGTGGCTAACTTTTCCACCTGGCCCTGACTACCTGACTATGTTGCATGTTGAGGGAAGAAGGTATTGCTTCCTTTCACTCTGCGACTTCATAAAGATTTTGTCTCCTTTGCATTCCTCTAAACGCTATGCATCTACCAACTGGAAATGTAAGGAGAGATTCCTATTTTCTCTGTTCTCTTTTACTGTATATTTCCCCCAAGACAAGTGAGTATAGCATAGTCTAAGTAATTTAATGTACAAAGATCTATTGAAGCATAGAGTAAATAATGCTTTAAAATATTCTGAAATTCATGTGAGATATATATATGCATATATCTGTATACACATATATATGTATACATATATATATATATATATATCAAAGTGTGAAGAGACAAGGTGTTATTTTAATAGTTTTTGAGTAGAATGTTACTGCTCTTGGTTGTTAGAGAGAAGAAGAGGCATGAAAACAATAGACAACAATGGCTTATTAACAAAACTTCATTTGGTCTATAAAAACAAAATTTCAGGTCATCTTAGAAATATTCCTTCTCAGACATTCTCAGGGATCAACCTAATCTAGAAAATTATTCATTGATACTACTTTTCCAGGTCATTCTGAGTGCATCAAGTTAATAAAACTTACCAATACAACATGGCTCTAACATTTGTCAACGTGACACACAAACACATAACTTTAAAGCCAGAACTTTCTAGCTCTTATCCCTAAAGTCTCAGGTTTATGTCATAAAGTAAAATAAATTCTTGTGAATATTGTATATATTTTCTCAGATGAGGGATGAGAAGAGAGTCATAACCAGGCTTTATGAATACATGGCTTAGGCTGAGATGAGGCATTTCTATCTAACTAACTCTAGGCCTAAACCTGGACACTTCTCACTCCCTACAATCTAATCTTCTGCCAGACCAAGATCTTGAACCTATCAGCTTCCAGCTTCCATGTGCTAAAATAGGCCTAGAATATTTTCAGCCTCTAAGACTTACTGCTGAATAAGCTCACCTTTTCTAGTTCTTTCTGAAATCTGGCTGGCTGGTTCAACTCAGCTGTTATGGATCAAAACACTTCAATCTGACTGATTCAAGCTGGCTACTCTTTTCTTCCTACTGAATTGCTCTGCTTGAAGAATCTCTCTGAACTTCATGAACTCAACTGCACTGACTTCACTGAATGTTCTGAACAAGATTGCATATACTCAGCTGAGTACCGCTGAACTGCAATAAACCCAACAATCTCTCCCTTGTGCTGTTCTTTCTTGTCTGTTCTTGTGAGACTTGGTTGTATCCTACTTCTGACTCAGTCTGTCAAATATTTCTCTAATTTGTCACTTTCTCTGCCCCTCAATTAGATGTCATTGCTTGGAATTAAAGGTGTGTACTAAGGGCATGCTTATATTACAGCCCATGGTATTAAATGTGTGCAGTGTGTCTGGCTTTTAGCTAGATCACACAAACCTAAAAGGTCTTTTGATGTAATCCCTTTCAAGAGCAGCCATGTTACTGGACTAAAAGTCCTCTATACAGTCTGATTGGAAAGTTAGTACATTATTTAAGAACTAATGAAAAAAACAAACAAACAAAAATTTGAACATGATAAAGTAGGGGAATTGGGAGTGTTTGAAAGACCAAGGATTGTGAAAATTGTACCATTATGATCTCAAATATAAATGAAATAATATTTTCTTTTATTTTGAAATAATTTTTATCTTATTTACATAAATGTGTATGTGCTTGTCTGATTCTGTGTATTTTTATCATTATTTGGCTTGTTTGGCATATTCACATTGTGAACTCCTATGACACTAATTTTCCAGTCCTCCCAGGACTATACTCATACCTTCATGACCTGTCCTACAAGAAAGAAGATATTAAATTATGGAGTTGCATAATTTGGTGTTTTCTAAACTTGACTTTTTTTTGTTTTATCACTGTTTTCTATGTTCCTATTTTTAGTTTTGAAATAAAAATATTTATTCTGTTTGATTTGTTTGCTTCTCTGTTTAGAGTATGTATCTTTGATTTTGGGGTAGCTACAGGAACATGAATTTTAAAGTGTTGAAATTTTACTTTAAAAAATTATTTGACAGTCCAGCTTCAGCAAGGGACTGTGTTGATGTCCTTGGACCTTGTAACAGTTTCTGTAAAATAAAATTCCATGTTCGGTGTCTGGGGCTTCTGATGAAATTGGAAGGTTTCCAAATTGTTTAGGTTACTACCAATCCTCCAGGTCCGCCACCAGCAGAACAATATTGCTCCTATCTTAGGGTGGTTCCTTTCTATGCTGTCAGCCCTCGAAGGCAGGTGCTCTATGATCATGTCATCTCCAATATTTTGGGACCTCTGCTGCAAATAAAACTTTACCTCCACAACTTCATACAATGATCTATCAGGGATTCCAATCTAGCTACAAAATGTCTCACATGGGCTTTTTGATATAATTCCCCCAGACTTGTATCCTTCAGTATGTGGTATGGTCAGATATTATTATTATTAATTAACATTTATTGCTTTTGTATTCTGGCTGTAGCCCCCTCCCTATTCTCCTGGTCCAAGCCTTCCTCCCAATTTCCCCCTCTATGTCCTATGCCGGTCTCCTAGACCACTGATAGGGGAGATCCTACTCCCCTGCTAACGACAGAAGCCTATTAGGTCTCATCAGGACTATCTGGATCCTCTTTCTGTATGGCCTAGTAGGGCCACTTCACCAAGGGTAGGTGATCAAAGAGCAGGCAACTGAGTTCATGCCAGAGACTGCCCCTGTTCCTCTTACTAGGGAAATCCCATGGAAACTGAGCTGTCCATTGACTACATCTGAGTAGGAGGTCTATGTACTCTCCATGGTCCTTGTTTAATTCATCAGTCTCTGCAGGCTAACCTGGGCTCAGATTTTTTGAGTCTGTTGGTCTGTTTATGGAGTTCTTCTCCCCTCTAGGTTTTTCTATTTTCCTTTTTTTATAAGATTCCCTGCACACTCCAGAGAGTTTGGCTATGAGTCTCAGCATCTGCTTAGATACCCTGATGGGTAAAGTCATTCAGAGGCCCTCTATGATAGGCTTCTGTTCTGTTCTCTGTCTTCTTCCACTTCTGATGTCTATCCTGTTTGCCCTTCTGAATGAGGATTAAGCATCTTCTCTAGGGGCCTTCTTGTTGTTTAGCTTCTTGAGGGAATAGAATTTAGTATGTTTAATCTGTTATATGGCTAATATCCATTTATAAGTGAATATATACCCTGTGTGTTTTCTGAAAATGTGCCAGATTGATTTCCAAAGTGGTTATACAAATTTACATTCCTACCAGCAATCAAGGAGGGTTTCCTTTTCTCTACAACCTCTCCAGAACTGCAGTACATTGAGTTTTTTTAATCGTATCTTTTCTGATGGATCTTTTATCTTTTCAGATCTTTTGATTTGAATTTCCTACAGACTGGTAGTTCATGGGAATCAAATCAAAGACTAAGAAATAAACCCATACACCTATGGACATGACTTTTTACAAAGAAACCAAAACAATACAATGGAAAAAAGATAACATCTTCAGCAAACGCTGCTGGTATAACTGCATATCTACATGTAGAAAAAATGCAAATAGATAGATATTTATCACCCTGCACAAAACTAAAGTCCAAATGGATCAAAGACCTCAACATAAAAAAGGACATGCTAAATCTGTTACACGAAAAATTGGGAAAGAGACTTGAACTCATTGGCACAGGAGACAACTTCCTGAACAGAACACCAACAGCACAGACTCTAAGATCAACAATCAATAAATGGGACCACATGAAACTGAAAATCTTCTGTAAAACAAAGGACAGTGTCAACCTAACAGAATAACAGCCTTCAGACTAGGAAAAGACATTCACCAATCCTACAACTGACAGAGGTCTAATATCCAGACTATATAAAGGACTCAAGAGGTTAAACACCAACAAAACAAATAATCCAATTAAAAAATGGGGTATAGAGCAAAACAGAATTCTCAATAGAGGAATATCTAATCGTAGAGAAACACTTAAAGGCACTGTCAAATTTTAGTAGTATTTTGAGATTTAGCCTCTTTCTTCCGACTACAATTTGGTCTAACAATTTGTGAATGCTGTCCTTAAAGAAATGCTATTCCCGACATTTATTTTCTTGCAGGAAAACTGCTAAGCTTATACTTTTATTTTGTTCAAATAAGTAAGGATCCTAACAATATTAAACCTCCACTGGGTGGATGATTCCCTCCTGACATCCCTCCTGACAAACAAAGGAAAGTTTCACTTCAGTGATGCTGATCTCTTTAACTGCCATAGTCACTTCTCATTTCCAGCCTGTATGTCTCTTGTCTTGACAAACAAACTGTTTCTACTGTCCCTCAAGGCAACTTGACTCAGGATCCCAGGAAACAGGCAGACTGAAACTAGTTCTCAGCCAAAATTTTACAGGAATGACCTCCAGCCCAGATCCTGGAACAGTCCTTAATCCCTTCCTAAACGTTGTGAGTCATCCCACACTGTCTCCTTTCCCTCAGTATTCTTTTCTTCAAATCTGCTAGAACATTACACTGAATACTTGCAAAATTCAGCAGGTTTGCTAGCCAAAGTTACAAACTCTTCCATATTCCTCCAAAAGACAGAAACAAAAATCCCCAAAGAGTAAATGTGTCCTACAACAATGGTTACCTTTCTAGATACAAAAATTCCAATTGTTTTTTTTTTTTCTTGTTGTTTGTTTTTGATAATGTACTCTGAGGGAAAAAAAATGCCTGGGAAAGTGTTGATTTAACAGACAATTCCAAATAACTCAGCAGCAGCATCTTGGCAGAAAAGTCATAGAAGGAGAAGCTTGAAAAAAAAAATGGTGATGCTATATGCATGGTCAGAGCTTAGTTTCTTCAGTTTTATATAGAACTTAAGACTCTTGCTGAAGAAAGACACCACTCACTTCAGAGACCGAAGAGCTCATGTGGAAGCCTCTATGAAGACTTCTATGAAGTCTTCCTCTATGAAGACTTCTCAGAATATCAGAAGTTGCTATGCAAGCTGCAATGGAAGAACAATCAATTAGCCTACCCATCTTTCAAGCCTATTAATAATAACAATGAATAGTCCAGAAACATATTTCCTGTGGTACCATATTATCACTTTCATCTTGGGGTAACCAACAGCTGTGTCATTGGACTGAAAGCTCACTCAATAGAAGCAGATTAATAGCTGGCACTGTAAATACAGCCAACTACTGGAGAACTCATATTACTCAGACAAGAAACTACTATAGACACTTCTAAAACAGTGTATTTTCTATCTGCATTCTGAATCATTTTCCTTATACCCACCAGCAAGTGTAGATCTTACTCCTCATTAAAGAAGCTTCTCATATGGCTTATGAAGAGTACTACACAAATCTATGGGTCAGAATGAAGAGAACAACTGACCATACAGTACAAAACCCAAACTGACTCATCTATAGCATGAGGCCTACATGTAAGCCTCAGGGAAGGATGAAGAAGAAAAGGCAGAAAAATTGTAAAAGCCAGAGGATCAGGATGACTGCTGCCAGATAGAGTCTTCTATAATGACATAGAAGCTGTATACATGAATATATATATATATATATATTCAGAATATATATATATTCTGAATATATAATGAGGCTTCCACATTAGCTCTTCGGCCTCTGTCTGAAGTGAGTGGTGTCTTTCTTCAGCAAGAGTCTTAAGTTCTATATAAAACTGAAGAAACTAAGCTCTGACCATGCATATAGCATCACCATTTTTTTTCAAGCTTCTCCTTCTATGACTTTTCTGCCAAGATGCTGCTGCTGAGTTATTTGAAATTGTCTGTTAAATCAACACTTTCCCAGGCATTTTTTTCCCTCAGAGTACATTATCAAAAACAAACAACAAGAAAAAAAAAAAACAATTGGAATTTTTGTATCTAGAAAGGTAACCATTGTTGTAGGAAACATTTACTCTTTGGGGATTTTTGTTTCTGTCTTTTGGAGGAATATGGAAGAGTTTGTAACTTTGGCTAGCAAAGTATATTATATATATATATATATATATATATATATATATATATATATATATAATACAGAAGCTATATGGCCACTGCAGTGATTTGTATGAGAACGACTTCCATGACCTCAGATATTTGAATGCTTGGTAGTTAGGGAGTGGAGCTACATGAAGAGATTAAGATATGTTCTTAATCTCTTTCTTGTGGACAGAACATGTCACTGGGGGTGGGCTTTGTGCTTTCAAAAGGTCAGGCTAGTCCCAGTTTACTCTCTGCTTGTTGCCTGTGGTTCCAAGGGAAGAACTCTCAGCTGCTTCTCCAGCACCATATCTGCACTTGTGCCACCATCTTTCCCAGACATGATGAAAATGGTCTAAGTCTCATAAACTATAAACATGCTTCAATTAATTTTTTTAAAAGAGTTGTGTTCATGGTGTCTCTTCACAACAATAGAACACTGACCAAAACAAAATATGATACCAGGAAACAGCATATTGCTGTGTGATCATGCTTCCTGTTGGTGGAATGTGAACCTTGAAACTTTGTGTTAGAAAAGATGTTGAATGCTTAAAGTGGGCCTTAATGGACCCTGGAAAAGCTGGTGCTGACAGTATAAGACAAACCAGATAAAAAGCTTCAGAAAAGAGTAGTAGTTAATGGCCTAGAAACAGTTCTTGTGATATTGTTTGTTTTGTTATGTTATTACTAGTAGTAGTAACATTTTTCACAATTTATTCATTATATATATATATTTTCTACAATTTATACAGTTTGTATCCCAGTTGTAGCCTGCTCTCTTATCTCCTTCCAGTCCTATCCTCCCTGTCTCTTTCCCCCTATGCACCTCCCCTAGTCTACTAACAGGGGAAGTCCTCCTCCCTTACTCTCTGAACCCAGCCTATTAGGTCTCATCCGGACTCTCTGGATCCTCTTTCTTTGTGACCTTGTATTTTGGTGAAGAATGTGGCTGATTTCTGCCTATATGCAAAAGATCTGCCCAAGGCTAAATTAAGGAGTTTGGGAATAATAACATTTTCAGAGGAGATTAAAGACATCCTAGTACTCATTATGCCTCATGGTTATTAGTGAACATTTTAACCTCAAGAATAGGAAGGTATCTTATCTCAAGGCGGGGCATTTGTCCAGAACAGTCCACTGGTCTTGTAGTAGAACATTTTATGGCACAAAAAAAATCTAACATTCCTGAGATTTACAGATAGCACTCTCAATGTTATGTTAGTTAGCCAATCACTTTGTAATAATTTGGCCCTTGCTGAATGTCACCCAATCCTGTAACTGTTAAACTAGAAATTCACAGTCCTTCCTCAAACCCCAATAAAAACCCTAAAGTGCAGCTGCTCCTGTGCAGCTACTCGAGGTTCTCCTCTCTGATCCACTGCATTGGTGTTGGTGGAGAGATTAAGCCTGAATAAAGCTCTTCTCTCTTGCATTTGTGGTCCATCTTCTGGTAGACCTTAAGCTGTTTGGGGACCTTAAGATCTGGGTATAACAGCGGGGAAGAGAAAGGAAGGTAGGATTGGGAGGAGATGAGGAAGGGAGCTACAACTGGGATAAAACTGAATAAATTGTAAAAAAAAAAAAAAAGAAAAATTAAAAATTTATTTAAAAAGATAAAAAAAAATGAGCCACCTCATATTAAAAGCATGTGATCTGCTTTTGATTTTGTATTACAGGGGATACTATTAAGAAATTTTTCTTGAGTCTCAGAAGAGACTTTGAACTTTGGACTTTTAAGCAGTTTAGAGTCTGTGATAGACTATTGGAAATTTTGAAGCTGGACTAAATGCACTGTGCATTAAGATAGATCTACTAGCCTATGCTGGGCAAGGAGTGGACTGTGGTATCCCTGTATAAACACTGACTAAAGCAGTTACATAATCAAAACCTGCACGTTAACACCAGTTGACATTCTACCCAGATGGAGCTAATCTCAGAAGACCACCCTTGGAGGAAGAAATATCACCAATTCATGACTGCTGAAAGAGGGAGAATAAATCTTCTCCAGGGATGATCCTCTTATTAATGTGGCAAGCTCTAACACATGCATAAATACACACACACACACACACATTTACACACATACACACATGTATGTGTGTATAAAGCACTAATAAATAAAATAAAATGAAAGAAAGTAGATGGAGGAGGCAGGAGGCATTGACAAGGGAGTGGAAGGTTAAAAATAATATAAAGATAGTGTTTCCAAGTGAAATTTTCAAAAATTAAATTAAAAAGTTAAATTAAATGATAGATTTTAAGGATAGTAAGTACATCAACTAAATCTCATACATTTTTAGGTAAAAGCAAAGAAAACCTTTGTGAAGTATGATGCAAGTAATAACCATGGTATAAATCTCAGATAGACTAGTTCATAAATTATACTTTTATAAATACCTTGCCCAGCATATCTGCTATTCGCTATTCTTTACAGAAAATAAATGCAAGAAAGCATGTTTGCAGCACATGATAAAAGATTTTATATTTTTGTTTACTGGCATTGGTACAGTTGAAATGCTTTTTTATTACTTGGAAAATGAATAGAGAAGTCATTGGGAGTCTGATCTTAACCTAAGCCTTGTTCCTGGGTTAGTGCCATAAGGGGAAGGGCAGCTGCTTTTGTGTATTGATTAGCAACCTCTGAGAGATTGAATTCTGTACAGAAAGCATCCACTTTAGATCCTGTTCTTTGAAGAAAAAGTGAAGATGCCTTTTTAAAGAGAAAGTTTGGAAGTATTTTTTTTTTCTTTATTTTGATCAGTACAAAATTCTTGACATTTGCTGCTTCTAAATTGTTTTCTTATTCTTTTATAAGATGAAGCGAAGAAACGAGGAATATACCTCATGGGTTAACTTAAGCTTACATCTTTTGTTGCTACTAAAAGTGAATAGAATACTCATGTAGACATCATTTTTAAATTATTTTGTATCATAACTTGATTTCATTGCTGTTTTCTTCCCTATTTCTCCTAGAGTATCCTCCTATTCTCTACTCATCTACCTTAAGGGTCTTTCTCTAAAATAACAAGCACAGGGAGTCTTACGGAAGAGTAGTAGTGTAAAAGAACCTGGGGAAGACAGGCACTCCACAAGAAAACCAACAGAGCCAACAATTCTGGATGGAGGGGATGCCTGCAAAGACTGATAAGCCAACCAAAAAAACATGCATAAAGAGCGACCAGGCCCCCTGCTCAGATCTAGCCAATAGACAGCTCAGTATCCATGTAAGGGGAGCAGGGATTGTCTCTGACAAGAAGCTTTTTCTGGATCCTGGACCACTTCCCTTCCCAGAGGCAGACTTGCCAGGAAACAGAAGAAGTGTAATGCCTAGATCAGGAAACCCCACAAGAGACCACCAGGAACAGGAGTCTGATGCAAACACAAAAGGGTCTTTATTCAAGCTCTAGCTTGGGTCGTCAATCGTCTCAGACACAGCTATTCAGAAAGAGTGGCCTCAGGCCTAGAGAGGGTAGAGTTTTTAAAGGGAAAACCTGCAAGCAGAGAATTCCAAGCCTTGGTGTTACAGCAGTGAGTAAGAGGGGAGTAGGTAGACTGAGGTAGATTGACCTCTGAACTGATTGTTTTGGGCCAGTTGACCAAACCGTAAGCGGAAAACAGGCTGTTGAAAAGGAACACCTTGACCTGGGCGAGGCCCAGAACTATGTTTGTATTTTTATTTCACCGGTTAGCTCCAGGTCCAGGGCCTAATTATTCTTGTCAAGTTCTTCCAGTGGGACTATTTGCTCTTTCTAAGTTCCTCCTGTGATTTTTCACTTGCCAGTTTCCTTCTGTGGGATTTTTACTTGCCAAGTTCCTGGTGGGAGAACTTGGGTCACCTAAAGGACAGGGCCATTCAAAATGGTGTTTGGAATACAAGATGGAGTTAGTTTTTCTCTTGCTCTCTCAGAGGAGGATGCAGATAGTCCTGAAGTGACCTGATAGTCTGGGATCAATTGGTAAGGGAAGAAAGCTCCCTTTTTCTGAGGACTAGAGGACAAGGACAGAGGGAAGAGGAAAGAAGGGTTGGGACCTGGAAGAGATGATGGAAGGGGCTACAATTGGGATATAAAATGAATAAATTAATTTAATTTTTTTAAAAAAAACTAAAATTACAACAGAACAGGCAAACAAACAACAAAAGGAAAGCATACACACACACACAGACAGAGTCCATTTTGTGTTGACCAAATATTCCTTAGCATGAGCTCTATCATGGAATATAAATGATACATCCAGTGTCACCCAGTTAAATAATACAAAACAACATGTAAATGTTGTTTGTATTTCCTCAGGTGAATGGGCTGAGACAGAAGCCATGCCAAGCTTTACTAATGCATGGCTATGGCTGACTGAAACCATAATGTTTCTAGTTAATGATAGTTTAAAAAGCCTAGTCCCAGAAGCTTCTAGCCTTCATGCAATCTAATCTGCAACACTTGGAAGACTTCACCTTCCAGCCTTTGTCTGCTAACCTAGGCCTAGAATATTTCCATCTTCTGAGACTAACTGCTGAATTTGCTCACAGCTGGATTAACTCCAGTGTTCTGGCTTAAAACTCTTTTTCCACTTAACTGATTCAAACTTGCTTCTTTTGACTTCTAACTGATTGTTCTGCTTGGAAAAACTGCTTCTGAACTGAACTCTACTGTACTTCTAAATGCTACTGCAAAGCCTCCAGCAACTCCTTTCTTCTCTCTCTGTATTGTTCTTAAGTAGTTTTTCTTTTGTGTCTGTTCTCCTGAGAGTTGGGATATGCTTCCTCTGACTCATTCTTTTCAAATCTTTCTCTGCTTTGTCACTTTGTTTACCCCTCAATTAGATGACAATGTTTGGAATTAAAGGTGTGTACTAAACACCAGTCAAAGAGAATAAAGTTTGTCTGGTCTATATTCCAGCTGGAGGGGTTAATGATCTGCACTTGAGAGGATGACATAAACTCCATTTTTGTCTCCCTTTTAGGACAAAGCCTGACTTTAAAAAGAACAACTAGGCCATAGGTCACTAATTCCAAGAACAAGACCATAAAATCCCTGACCCAAGAAACATCCTGGAGATAACCACAAGAATGGGAAGGTATCTTATCCCAGACAGGAACACCTATGCTAGATACTATCTTATCTTATAATAGAATATTAATGTCACAGGAAAATACCTGACATCGGTGAGGTCTAAAGATAGCTTGCTTGCTGTTAGTTATGTTAAGTGGTTAGTCATTTTGCAGCAAGCTTGACCTTGCTAAATGTGACCCAATCTTGAAACTGCTGAGCTGGAAATGTCTGTTCCTTGCTTATATCTCAATAGAAACCCTGCCTTCAGCTGATCAGGGCTCTTCTCTCTGATTCACTGCCTTGATGAAGGTTGAGAGTCTGTGCTTAAGCCTGAATAAAGCTCTTTTCTCTTCCACATGTGGTCTGGATTTGTTGGTTTTGGGGACCCTAAGGTCTGGGCATTACACAATAAGTGTATCTTTGTGTGTCTTTTTCCAGCTGAGTCACACAGACCTGGGTTTTTAGATGTAATCCTTAGCCAGAGCAGCTATGTTGCTGGATTATAATTCCTCTACACCCAAAAGTTATCAATTGCAAATGAGTTTTTGATTAGGGGTGGAACATTGTTTTAACTCCCATTTTCCTTGTTGGAATTTTGTCTAGTTTGAACATTGTAGGTCATGTGCATGCTATCACAGTCTCTGTGAGTTCATATACATAGAAGTTCTGGTGTACCTGGAAAAAGTTTCCTTAAAGTTTCCACCATTTGCAGCTTTTGCAATCTTTTTACTCCCTCTCTGCATGGGTCTTTATCCTTGATAGGATGGGTACTATATGGACATATCATTTAGTGGTGAATGTTCCGAAGTTTCTCAACCTCTGCACATCGTCCTGTAGGTGGTCTCTGTGTTAACTCCTACCTACAGCAAGAATAAGCTTCTCCAATGAGTTTTGAGCTATTCATTGACCTAAGAGTGTAGTAATATTTAATTAAAACTCAGTTTGTTTTTATGTTCATCTGACAGAATAATAGTTGTAAGTATTCCTCTAGACTCCATGTCCTATTTAATTCTTTGTTCTTGGCCTCATTAACAATGTCACACATGGATTCCATCTCCTTAATTACAATATTTTAAAAATAGTTGATTTTTCCTATAACATGTATACCAACATTGCATCTGTGAATCTCTCTTAACTTCAGAAAGATTTAATCTCTTCTATTACAATTACTTTCAGTTTAGCTTCCTATGAGTCAGTAGCCCATAAGTTTTTATTACTATATGCAACACAGAGACACAGAAATCACAATTATTATCATGATCCCATAGCTTTTCACCTCGAGCTGTATAATATTCAACTCACTGAATATGTACATGATCTCATATCATATTAATTTAGCTAAGAATGCATCCATGGCTGTAAAATAAGCATTTTGCAAGCTTATATAAGCCAATTACTGAAGACTTATTTTCTTATATTACACATAAGAGAGTTCAACCAGCTCTTTTGTAACACATATTGATTAAACAATATAGTCAATCTTGCAATAATTTCAAATGTAAAGGTGGTGATCATATATTATAACCTAAACACTGTCCTATTTTATAGAAGGGTTAAGCAAATGCTGTAAGCCACTAAATAATCAAGCATGATGGTACACATCTGTAATCCTAATGCTTGGGAGCCTGAGGTAAGTTCAAGGCTAATATAAGCTAAACGAATAGTACAAGGGTGACTGGTATTACTGAAATTCTATCTCACAATAAGTAAGTAATAGGCAAGTGAGTAAGTAAATAATGAATGAATAAATAAATAAATAGATAGATAAATAAATGTTTCCTGTTTTGAGAACTGAAAGAAAAAAAAACCCATAAAACTCTGTCTATAATAGTTTAGGACCTTTGTAAGATTAGATAGTCTATAAATTTATTCTGACTCGGGTACAAGGAGCAGAAGGATTCATTCTAACGAGTATGGAGAAGTGTTGGGATGTCCTGAGAGTTCTGGGTCCTGTTGCATGGCCTCTATAAACAGGAAAGTTAAAACCAGAAGGAGCCTTTGTTCAGAACACAGAAAGCCCAAATCAGGTGGCATTTTGAAGCCCTTAGACCTTGGCTATGACTATCATTAATCATCAACGTTACAAAATTCAGGAGGGAGATACAAATCTATATTTCACTGTCTTTCATCTATCCTCCTTTGACCTTCAAGTGGATTTCAGAAGGGCAAACTGCAAATACCTTCCCTCACTGAATTATCAAACCAAATTCCAAGTTAGACAATGTAATTATTGTGTTGATTGAACCCATTAGTCAAAGTGAGTCTATACCTACCCTCTTGATTATTAAACAATAGAAAGTTTAACTAAACTCCAATTCCAATGAAAATAAAAGTGATGGTTTCTTCCAAAACATATGAATTGCATCTATTAGCCAATTGAGGCAATGGAGAATGCACATGCTCCCAAGAAACATTAATTCCAGAAATTTTGCTTGGAACTCTTAGAGTAAATCATCTGAGAATATTAGCGTGTTATAAATATATGTCATTAAGATATTATTTTGTTTGTGAAATAATTGCTGATTATTCTGGAAAATCCCATACATGTGTATTTTGAAATGTGGTCATATCTATTCTCTCATTTTTGATGCAAATAACTCCCATATTCTTCCCAACTTCCTGTTTTCTTGTTTTATTTTTTGACTTGATAGGTACTAAGTTCAACTAGTGGTATGGGTGTAAGTGTGCAGCCATCTGCCATCTACTGAAGCATGGAAAGCTTACCAGTCACAGGTATATCAGGGATACATCACTATGCTGTTGCTAAGCTATTATTTTTATGTTATAAAAATAATAACCCATGTATTAATGTAGGTATTTATCTTAAATATTTAAAAAAATCCAGAATTTTTTTTAAAGTTCTAGTTAATAAGGAAAGTAATTATCATTAGAAATACAGAAAGAAAAAATAAGGTGGACTTGTGAGATGGTTCACAAGAGTGAAGGTAATGCCACCAAACCTGAGTTCTCTCTCTCTTTCTCTCTTTTTCTCTGTCTCTCTCTCATACACACACACCTGAAGTGACAAATAAACACAGTTTTCAAAACTAGGAATCTGGAGAGATGGGTTAGTAAGTAAGATAATTCGTTGCATTCGTGGAAGACACAGGTTGAATTCCCAGCACCCATAAAGCAAGTCACATCTGTTCAGAGAATTTGACACCGTGTTTTGGTCTCTGAGTGCCCTGCACACACATGATGCACAGATATGCATGCATCCAAAACAACCACACATATGAAATAAATATTAATAAATCTTTTTGTTATTATACTTTAAACTCTTTTTTAAAATAAGCGAGCAATGACAATGGAGAGCCTAGAAACTCTGACTTAACTGTTGTAGTCAGCATTGTATAAAACATCTTTACTCCTTTATAGACGCCTAACAGCAAGCATCTCATTATCATGTACACTCACATTTCCTCCATAACTGCTTCATAAATGGGATTCTCACAGTTGAAAACAAGACAGAACAACATATTACCATGGGAGTTAGGCCATGTAGAATAAAGACTGGAGATACAGAAAAAAAAAGACAAGTTTAAACATTAAATAAGGTGGTAGAACATTTTTAAAAATTAAAAATTACATTAGATTTCCATACTAATTATTTAGAATGTTTTCTCTTTTTTAATCTATAAGGTGAGGTCGAGTTTTACTACTACAATTTAAAATATTTGGAAAAATGCTGTAACCTCTTTGCTATCTACATAGAGACTGGTGAGTCAAAATTTTAAGTAGCTGCAGATGAAAGTAATGTTGTATAATTGATGTTAAGACTATACTTCAATAACTAAAACAATTTTTGTAATCTGCAGGTATATAAAATAACTCAAGTTTGAACAAGAAGGAAATAATACTTGTCAAACTGTTTTTAGCTATTCAGATGAATAAGATGCTGAAATTACAAAGTAAACATGATAATACAAAAGTTCTTCCAAAATCCCTTGACCAAAATCGCAATGCCTTCTCCACAAATTAAAAAAAAAAAAATTGGTTACAATGTTAGATAATTGTAGAAGTGAACTTTATGGTTGGAATTTTAGGTTGTGGAAATTTGAATACAGTTACTAGGATTCAAAATCTTACTATGGTAAGTACATAAAGGAATTTAACTGTTCTTCCAATTAAAGCTAAAGTGTGGCTATTACTGGTAATTGTGTTTAACTCAATTCAAACTCCTTAACAATGCCTTGCAAAGTTAGCCACGTTTTTTTTTTATTATTTCTAGATATAAAAACATGATCATTTACAAAAATAAAATGTGTTTGAGTGTTCATGGACTTGGATATTGTACTCTGCTATACTGCCAGTTATAATCACCTTCAGTGCATAGAGTCCATAGTAGTCTGCATGTTTATTATACAATATACTATGCTATAGTGTGAAATTAAAGAAAGATGTCCTCAATGATTTTTCTGGCCCATAGATTGTATTTACCTTTCTTAGAGTTCTTATTGTAGGTTTGGCCAAACTCCATCTGCTAAAGGACTGGCTATAAGCTTAGTGCCATTGGGCAACGGTAAAAAGTTTGGAAGTTGAAGCTTAGTTGAAGGTATTCAGATAATAAAAGGTATTCCCTTGCATGGTCATCAATACCATCCCTTTGCTTCCCAGCCATTCAAATAAGACACTTTACTTTGTAGCAAACTCTCACCCACATGTACTGACTCTTCACAGTTTTACATAGAGTGGTAAGGTGGATTATTGATTAGATTATCAAAAATCATAAGTCCAAATAAATACTCTCTTTGTATAAGTGGATTATCTATGATATCTGTTGACCAAAACAGAAAAAAAATAAATAAATGTTAGGGAAAAAAATGAAGCTTTCTACAGTATGGTGCCTAAGATAATGTGGGAAAATACTTTGGGATTTATTTGCTGGGAAAATTTGGAGAAACAGACTACATAAAAGTAGGTTCTACAGTCTCCCCAAGTACGGGAGCTAAAATGTTACGCTCAGGATGCGAGGCTAAGCACTGCACTCAGGGTCAGCCGCTTTCGACCCAGAGAAGAGCATGTCTGATTGCATGCGGGTTGATGCCCCAGGTCCCGCCTCTGAGAAAAAGGTATCTGACAGGTCTGATGCTCTTTGGGTAGATGACACCTAAATGAACATCAGTACAAAGTCCCAATTTATTTCTAATATCAGAGATCAGACCTCTACTCTTGCCTGATGCATCTAAAACAAAAAGGGGGAACTGTAGAGAGCTACGTGATGCCGCGCCTTAAAGATGGAGCTGCTGGTTTCCGCCTTCCACCTTCCGGATGGTGAGTGCTCTCTGTCACAAACAACTCCATATTTGGCTAAGTCTGAGAATCTGGCTTGCTTCCATGTATGTGGACCTATCTGCATTGCCCACGTGGCACGCTGGGGTTGGCTACCCAGAGGCTATTTAAGCTGTGGGCTGGCTTTCCCCAGGGTCAGATGATTGTTCAAGGTTCCTGAATAAACTGCATTGAAAAATAAATAAATAAATCAAATATCTCCAAAAGTTAAAAAAAAAAAAAATGTAGGTCCTATGAACAGGGCTTAAGAGGTTATTCTTGTAAATGGTTAGAAGTGCAGAATTGTGATAGGAGTGACAAGAAAAATGCTATACTGATGGAGTGTCAGATGGAAATAATTCTGTTGGTAACTGAATATTACCAACAATATAACTTATAAGTTTTCTTATAAACCTAAGCTGTTTCCAAGTCCACTGACTGGGGAGGACCTCCTCCCCTTTCATCTGACCCTGTTTTATCAGGTATCTTCAGGACTGGCTGCAAAGTCCTCCTCTGTGGCCTAGCAGGACTGCTCCTCCCTTGAAGGGTAGGGTAGGTCAAAGAGCCTGCCATTGAGTTCCTGCCAGAAATAAGTCCCTGTTCCCCTTACTATGGGAAACAAATTGGTTACTGAGCTACCACGGGCTTCATCTGAGCAGAGGTTCTAGGTTATATCCATATATGGTCCTTGGTGGAGTGTCAGTCTCAGAAAAGACCTCTGTGCTCAGATATATTTGGTCCTTGTGGAGCTCCTATCCTTTCTGCATCATACTAACTCCCCCTTCTTTCATATGATTCCCTGCACTAGGCCAAAGGTTTGGTTATGAGTCTTAGTTTTTGCTTTGATACACTGCTAGGTAGCGTCTTTCAGAGGAGGCCCTGTGCGGTAGGCTCCTGTCCTGTTCCTTGTTTTCTCCTAAATACAATGCACCTCCCATTTGTCTTTCTAAGTGAGGATTGATCTTCTAACCTCGAGTCCTCTTTCCTGAGATTTCCAGGAAGGATGGGACTGGGAGGGAATAAGGGAGAAGGATACAGCTGAGATACAGAGTTAATAAAATATAACTAATAATAAAATTAATTAATTAATTAACCTAAGCTGTATATACTTATGGAACGTATTGGTTGTTGGCTTGACTATGTGAGATTAGTTTTATCTTAATAAGGAATTTTCCAAGGATTCCAAGTACTAATCTAGGCATGTGTGTTACTAACTGTTTTTAGCTGAATTTGCTTTGGCATTCAAACTGGGAGCAATGACAAAACACTTGAAATATTCATCTTTTAGCCAGAAAATAAGAGAAGAGAGCCATGAAATTTTTTCACCAAGGAAAATTTAGTTATTAACATGACTGAAGATATGTCGAAGGTGATAGAAAAGAAACCTCATAGTCAGAGAGGGAACTGAATAGGCTAGCTAATCATAGGAGTAAAGGTATGGAAGTAAAAATTTGTTTCAAAGAAATGTATTTTGAAAATTGGGTAGAAGTGGGAAGTAAAGGTACACATGGGTCCCTCTCATTCGGATTCACATTGGAGCAGGTACAGACTGTGCAGTTGTTTGGCTTTAAATTGTGCAGATGCTTGTTTTTCAGCCATGAACAATGCAGAAGGTAAGTGGCCAGGATAGCTTCTACCAGGAACTCAGAGGAGAGCAAGAGAAGTTATACCATGTGCAAAATTTTTGAATTTCCCAAAAGCAGCCACTAACTGGGCAGTGAATGGAGTTAGGAGGATGAAGCTGAAGCTTTCCTGGAGACCTCAGGAACACGGAGTTGCACCAATACGGGCATCCACTGTGGAAAACTGTAGGCATCTTTGAAAGTGAGTATAGTAAGGTGACAATGTAGACTGCCAACAACACTGTTATCTGGGCAGGGTCACATATGCATGTGTGACTGCATACCGGCCATACTGTGCCTTTCTGTGGTGGTAGTCATCACCTCGCCACGCCGTCAAAGAGCTGAATTAATTTAGTGTTTAGTGTTTCACACTGCAGTGGTCCCATCGCTACTTGTTCTTTTTGTTACTTTCTTTATAAAATAATGTTTAATCTGTGAGTGCCCCTCCACTATAATTTATAAACTCATAATTTCTCTTTTCATGTTCATGGGCTCTTGGAAGTTCAATTTGCATTCTATATAAGAAGGCTTTAGATTTGGACACATATTCTGTGTAAACATATAGGGTCTGATATGTTTGAATACACAATAAATATATGTTTTATTGTAAGATGGGTTGTATTGTAAGATGATTTCAAGGGGAAGCAATAGAAACACTAGGACCTTGTATATTCCGCCGAAGATCTCTGCAGTGAAGGCTTGATATCCAGATTAGGACTATTAAATGATGAGAAAAATCTTAAGAAGTGAAGCTTACTGTTAGATATCTGAATCTCTGTAGATTTGCCATTGATAAGGCTTGTCAAAACCCTGATTTCATTCCCTTTTCTTTCTCTCCATGGACAGGAGGTGAGTGATTCATTTTTTTTTCTACCTGCTTATGCCATTACATATTTTCTCATCACAGCCCTAGAAGGAATGGGGCTGACTCATTTGGACAGAAATTTCTGAAACCACTGAACAAAATAAACCTTTATTTTCAGATACAGATTATATCTTAAAATTGATACAATAATAGAAATCTACTAATATATTCCTATTAGGTAATTACAAATTAATAGACATCTTTTATTTTCATTACAGATCATATCGACATCTTTACAATAAGGAAAGAATAAAAATAATGGAACTAGATTTCTTTTTTATGGCAAAACTGGTTTTTGGAAAAGCACCTCAACCATGGGTGTGGGACTGTCAAACACACCCAAAAGGACATCAGTTGTTCCATTGGTACACAGCTTCTCTTCCTGTTCTTTCTCTTCCTGTTCAGTTAACTGTGGTAAAAAAAAAAAAAAAAAAAAAAAAAACAAAATGGAAAATTCCACAGACAGAACAGCTGCACATTCAAAACTATACACGATTCTCAGCGAAATGATACACTGTCTATCCTTGATCCCTCACTTAGTGCACAAAATATCCCCCCTGAAATGTGTACCCAGTACATAGTGCTCACCACTGTTTGCTCCAATGGTTGTGGTTCAATTTTTAAATGAATTTTCACTGTTCTCATAATTGGAGAAAAGACTCAATAGAGTCACAATTTTAATTTAGTAGGTGGGCACTCTCAGACTGTACCTACTTAAGAGAAAGCACAGAAGTAGAGAACTCGGTGGCTCAGTATTGTCTGCAGTTCCAGGTATCTGTGGGGTCTCTCGGGACGAATCCAAAGAATGTGAGATTTGTTGTTGTTGTTTATTAATGTTGAGATTTGAAGTGTCACTTCCTGGAAAACATCACTCTCTTCTCTTGTTCTGTCTTCCTGTTTCTCTCTTTAGCTGCTGTTGAAAACTCCACAGAATTGTTTTTTCTACATATGGCCAAAGCATCCAATTAAATCTGAAATGAGTGCCTCTCCCTTGCATTCATTCGTTCAGATCAGCAGCAGCTGGTGTTTTCATGGTCCATGGTTTCTTCAAACCAACAGATTGAGGTCAATTCTGGTTTTCTGTCAGCTACAAACTGTAGGAAATGTCAGTTCAAGATGAGTGACAAGAGCAAAATGTGGCATAGCCAAACTAATTTAGGCTGATGCATGTGGGTCCACTTCATGTTGAAGGTTTCATATAAGCCCAACTCTAATGTGCTTTCAGGATCTGTAAAAGAATCTATCTTATAACCTCTACCCATGACAGTAATTTAACTGAAAAGTTTTGATTGGGTCATTATGACTTTTGTTTCTGATATTTTGAATATGTATAGAATGCTGTTTCCCAACATCACAGTAAATGCTGGAAAAGTCACAAAAAATACCTAAGTTTCAAAGCTCAGTAGCACTTCTGTACAGAAGCAATAAACTTTCAAAAGAGCAGAAAGGTATGACATAAGGAAGCAAGACCAATAGAGAACCTAGAAAATAACCTAAAGAAACAAGGTTCCCTAGAAAGTAGAGCCATAAACAAAATCTAATTCATATTGCTTTTTAATTAGTATTTGTGTGTGTGTATGTGGTGATTATCTGTGTGCTTCCCGAGGGTTTATGCTTTTTCATCTCTCTTGAAGGAAATGTTTCAATTTCAAAGAATTTGATGCACAAAATAAAGATATGCTATATATAATTTACTTATGTATAATAGAATGTAATAGAACATATATGCACTCATATAATATATACATATATTATGCACATGTTTGGTCATTTATTATTATTATTATTCACATATATCTAATAAAGCTCTTTGTATGATAATAGTAAAATAATTCATTATGTAAGTCATAACTCATTTGAAGCTTAACTAAAATTTCTTGAAGATAAATGTTTTATATATGTGACAAACTCAGTGTTTTGCATTTAAATTATTTTATTATAAATGATTACATTAAATTATAATAAAGTGGTTTGATACCTTTAAATTTAATAGCAAATATTTTTAAGGAAAGTATTTTTTGTGCTCTGGGTGATTGATGTCCTTCATCATACAATGAAGACCTTGTAGAAGCAATTTTTAAATAATTTTATTTATAGAAGCAATTTTTAAAGCATTTGAACTATTTCTTCCCTCCTATATCCCACTCTAGTCCCAAAAAACTATGGTTGACCACTAATTCTGTACATATTTTCTAGAATAAATGTGTCATATTGGATAAAAATTAAAAATTACATAGAACGACTGATGTGTGTGTGCCTGTGTGCACAAGTGTGCATGTGCGTGCAGCTGTTAGAAGCTTGCATGTATGAGAACACATGTGGTTTTGCACGTCTTCAAAAAAGTAAAATAAAAAGACAACTGCAGTTTTCCTCCATTTACTCACCACCTTACAGCCCTGAAAAGTCTCCTGACTGAAGCAGACGTTCTCTATTTCTGTTTAGCATGCCAGTCGATGAGCAGCCATGACCACCCTGCCTCAAAATGACTGGATTGTAGGCGTGCACACACATTAACAGCACTGACCTCAGTTGCTGGAGACTTGAACTCTGGACGTTATGATGGCAGAGCATATGATATTACACACAGGCCACTATACCTAGCCTTGATTTTGGACATTTTTTTTTTTAATAAAAGACTTAGGTTCTTTAGAAAAAAAAACGATAAACCCAAGTTCTGAATGTTAAACATTTGTTTATTAGGAAACCGTAATGACACTGGTGGCCAAGAAAACAAACTCCTACCTCACTAATTTCCATTTCACACCTTCTATTTTCTATTTTCTTTTCTTTCCCCAGTGGTTTATATTTTCTTTCTGACACTAGCACAAATTTCCTGTGGTTTGCACTGTGCTGTTTATTTTCTAAGTTTGAATCTAGCAGAAAATTTTTATTTCTGTATTGTTTTCCATGCTATGAAAATTACATGACTTGATGTATCTCAAGAGATATTCATATCATTTTGAGGACAATGAATCTAAAAGGAGAATGGACAGGAATATATGGAAGGGTTTGGGGGAGGAATTTTTTTTAATCTCATAATTATATTCTATCTTAAAATGGATAAAAATAAAATGAAATAACTTGTGTGGAAATTTTAGAGTTGTCTTTACTTAAGAAGACTTCTGTTAAAATATTGCTTTGAGTATAGTTACCCATATCTTCTCTATATTATTTTCAAGAGAAGTCTAAGTTTTATCTTTTGTATTTTCCATGCCAGAGAACTTTGATAAACCTGATTACTTATACTATGATTACTTTAGGTGTGTGTTGTAGTACATTTAGAAAGATTTGGGGCTATTTAATATTTATTCTTAGCCCTGTGAGTATCACAGAGATACTATAGAACCTGTTATCACAAACAATAACCTGCTAGAATTATAATTGTGTTAATTTATCTTGGTCAGAGGCAGATATTTCACTTACACTGTCTCAATATCCTCACTACCCATCTCCCAGTCCCCATTCAATCCTATTCACCTTAATCCTCCTCAGCTGGACTACCTTTCATCCATAATCCCATGGTATTTGCTTATATTCTTCATCTGGGCCTTTTCACACCATTTTTGTAGTCCTTCCTCAGCCCTCATGGTGTTTTCTTCACGCTAACCCTATCTTGGCATCCTCTTCCTTTCTCTCTTCCTGGAAGTCTGTCTGTCCTTCCAGTGATTCCTCCTGGGATTCTCCAAAGCCCTTAGCCATGCCTACCTCAGTCTGCCTTGCTCATGTATAAGCTGTTTAATTAGCCAATCAAGCATAATGACTTAGGCAGTTTTACACAGAAGGCCAGTAATAGCATCAGACCAACCTCCAACAGGTATGTCGGACACATTTTGTTCACTTCAGTTTACTCCACTGTTCATCCAAATTTCTTGCCTTAAATAACAAATATATTTTGTTTTACTCTATGTGAATGGAAAATAAGTGGAAAGCTCAGCTAGGGATTTGGCTGAACCCAATCAAAGCTGCCCAAGCTTGGATGAATTCACCCGTAAAGCTGGAAGAGCTAAGTCAGAGGAGGATTGCATTTCCCTCCCAGGGCAGGATTCACATGGCTTTTCAAGGCTGTCTCAGAATTCCAAGTTTAAGAGATTAAACATCCAAAAACCTAGGTTTAGAGCTGATATAAGAGCAATGCCAAATGCTATTGGCCAAAGTAAAATGCAAGCCCAACTCTTCCAGTGCTGGGAAAACTAGCCCCAAAGATTATATTACAGTGAGCTTGCAATATCCCCTTTACTGTGGTTTTTAGTCAATGGACTACACAGTTTTGAACAAAGAAATGACAGGGGATAGCACACTAAGAATTATTGGTGAGTCTTATTTTATAAATTCCAACATGATTTAGATTATCCTAGGAAAACCATTGGCTTACAAGTATCTTCAGGAGTAAGCAAATAAGAGAAGCTGCTTCCCACAACACCCAAAGTATGTTCCATCATCAGCTCTACATTCTGCACATAAACATAACTTAATCCTAGAAACAGTATTTATTTCTAAATAAGTACTATATCTATCTATCTATCTATCTATCTATCTATCTATCTATCTATCCTTAAAATGTTTTCTATATGGAATATTAGAGATTTGCTTCACTACTGGTTCCTGCACATACCTATGGACCATGCAATGGAGGTGACACCTGTAGGCTTTGATTTTTTTTAACTACTTTATTTGTGGTTCTTTTAGCCTCTACCTCCCTCCCAACCTAGCAATCCTAGGTAGAATAGAAAAAAAGGTAAGTAGGGACAAGGGATGTAGACCTCTTTAAACATAGTTCCTTAGGGAAATTCCATTCTTCTTCATCAGGATATTCAGCAGTCCAGTAAACCACAAAACCACCAGCAGTGGCAAGCATAATAGCAGAAAGAATCAGCAACCCAGAAACGCAGATATCCTGCAATAGCAAAAGCAGCAACAAGGATCAACAGTAGCAGCAGGAACCTCCTTAAAGCATCTCCAAAGGATTCTCTCTAGGAGTGTTTGGAAGAGTTTTCTCTCTCTCTGTCTCTCTCTCTCCCTACCCCCACCTTGTATCTCTCTCCATCTCTTCTCTCCTATTTATTCTTTGTCAGAGTTTCACCAGGCCCTCTGCCTGAGGCAGCCTTGTCTTTCTGGAGGCTGTAAAGAAGTCCCACCTCTACCACTTGAGGTTACAACAAAAACTTATCTACATAATACATGGTTCTTTTCCATGCCCCAAACTGTGTATTGACTGAAGACCAAAGTGTGGATGCTTCAATGATTCCATACCTCTTATATTCTGCATGGATAAAAAATACTATATAAATAATACTAAGAAATTCCGTTGCAGCTCAAGATACATCCAGGTTCATTTGAGCCATAAGTACAGTATCCTTCATGTGCCTCATAACATAAGAAAATTTTAAACTGGCCAGCTGGTTTCCTTTGTATTTCTTTTTCTTTGTTTGTTTGTTTTGTTTTGACATTTTTTTTTAAAGAAGGTCCAGCTACTGATCTATATTTTCACACATTCCTTTTAAATGGAATGTTTTTATGTAGGTCTGTGTTTGTAGGTTCTGACATCATTGATGGGTGCAATGGATTTTTTTTCTTCAAAGAAATCTCTCTCCTGTTGTGTGAATAGTGAGGTTTTGCTTACATGGTGCGATTTTTTTTTAACTGTTACCAAGAGCCCATCTGTTTATCTGCCCAAAGCTAGTCTGTCCCTGCTTTACTGGAAGCTTGAATTGTGTCCATACTTTTTCTTCTGTCCACATTGCCTAGTTTTGTGTCTTTTCTGTATTTTTCTCTAAATTCTCACCACAAATCTGTCTAGGAATAGCTAATGATAGCTGTACCACAGTCGGGCTGACATGTTGTCCTCAAGTTGCCTCTAGCATAAAAATCAGCCTACTGCTTTTGAAATCAAATTCAGCCAATTTTCCAGGAAACGATTAAAATGTAGACAAATATATTGCTAAAATTTAATCAAATGGCTTCAAGTTTAATAACTAATATAATGATTGTTCCAGTATGACATTTCTCAAGTAAAATCTTCACTGTTCACATTTCATTAAGTATTCTGGACTTCTGCACTCTAACCAAAAATGGTTTGTAATGACCACCTTCTAAGATTTCTCTGGTATGTGTTCAGTCCCAGGTATTTCCGTCTTTCTAATAAAAATCAGTTTCAAAATTCTATTAAACATGCACTCTCCAAGATGGTGGTGACCAGTGCACATGGTTTTTGAAGGGCAGAAGATCCGAAACTACAAAACTGGTGAGTGGATGGGGGGCTGAAGCCAGAGCATCGACTTTGAGGCTTCCTGGGCTAAAGGGGACAACCTGTGAGCTGGGACAGATTGGATCCAGACCCCCAGGGTCTGAGAGTGGGACCCCTGTTGCACCTTCACTGGCTCCTGCAGCAGAGGTTGCAGCAGGGAAGCTGCTGGGAGTGCATCACCCCAGATATGGGCGCCTCCTTATTCTAACCGCATACACAAATCTGAGAATAGAAAACTGTGGGTTCTCTGAAATTATCGCATTTGCCTGCAAATGAGTTCGCAGGCCCTCTGCACCTTGCCCACGAGCCTGCCAGGGAGTTTGCTCGCCCTTAGCTCTTTCAACACAGGACACAGAGTGAATGATTCTGCCTGTGAGAGAGTACACAGAGAACCACAGACAGTGTCCCTCTATGCTAGCAGCCAGGTATTTCTCGCACTCACACCACTCCACCCCCTCTGTGGGCAACATAGGGATCTCTGAGACAGCTTCCCAACATTGAAGCCCCTGTTCTGTGGGTCTCCCAGTGGAGTCCAGCCAAAAAATTCCCATAACCAAAATGGTGTAGCTCAGGCAGATCTGAGCACTTGGAGCACAACACTGAGCCATTCAGGACACCTGCACATGCACACTACACTCAAGCAAGCCATACCTGCACCACAACCTGCTCTTGTGCTTCTCAATTTCACTTCTTCCTTCCAGGCAGGCGTACCTCCATGCACACTCCTGTACTTGCACAGTTGCTCCGGTGACCTCCCTGCCTTAGCTGCATCTGAAACACCAACACCTACTCTCAAACCTGTGGACCTCTCTCATCTTCCTGAAGAATACTCCAGCCTCCAGAGACAGATGGACCAGTCTCAAGTATAGGCTCCAGGAAACGGCAAAGGCTATTGAATGACAGATGGCTAGAACCAACAAACAGTACATCTTGGTTTCACCAACAACCCCCAAAATCAATGGCTATTTTAATTAATTGAAAGTACAAAAAATGATTTTAAAGGTATACTTACAGAGTTACTAGAGACAGATAAAGAGGAAACAAACAAAACTCTCAAAGAAATACAGACAAATATAGCTAAACAAATAGAGGCACAGAAAGAGGAAACAAATAAAAAATAGAAGCCATCATGGAAAGACAGGAATCCACAGTCAAACAGATGAAGGAAATGGTGCAAGACATGAAAACAGAATTAGAATCAATAAAAAACACAAAAAGAAAAAACCCTGGAGCTAGAGAATTTAGAGAAGAGATCAGGAAACACAAAGGTAAGCATCACCAACATAATACAAGAGATGAAAAAGAGAATCTTAGGCACTGAAGATACAATTAAAGAAATTGATACATTTCTCAAAAAAAATAAATAAAATCTGAAAAGTTACAAACACAGAACATCCAAGAAATCAAGAACTCCATGAAACAATGAAATCTAGGAATAGAAGGAATAGATGAAAAAGAAGATCCTAGGCCCCAAGGTCCAGAAAATATTTTCAAGAAAATCATAGGACATTTTTGCCAACTTAAAGAAATAGATGTCATTAAACATACAAGAGGCTTACAGAGCACGAAATAGACTAGACCAGAAAAGAAACTCCTCACATCACATAATAGTCAAAACACTAAATCTGTAGAACAAAGAAAAAATATTAAAAGCAGCAAGGGAAAAAGAAAAGTATCATACAAAGGTAGAACTATCAAAATCACACCAGACATCTCAACAGAAACTATGAAAGCCAGAAGGGCCTTCACAGATGTCATGCAGACTCTAAAAAAAACACAGATGTCAAACCAGACTACTATACCCATAAAGCTTTCAATCAACATCGATGGAGAAAACAAAATATTCCATGACAAAATTAAACTTTAACAATATTTTCACAGCAACCCAGTTCTACAGAAGATACTAGAAGGAAAACGAAATCAACTACAGTCCAAGAAAACACAGGTCATAGATAACCTCAGAGCAAAAAAATCAAAAGAAATCAAGCACACAAACACACCATCACCACCAACTCCACACAACAAAAGGAACTAACTAACATTCATTGGTCACTATTATTTATCAACATCAATGGAATCAACTCAGACTAACAGAATGGTTGCAGAAATAGTATCCAACATTCTCCTGCATCCAAGAAACACACCTTTGCAATAATGACAGACACTACCTCAGAGCAAAGGGTTGGAAAAGGGGTTTTCAACCAAAGGGACACAGAAAGCAAGCTGGAATAGCTGTGCTAATACCCAATAAAACAGACTTCAACCAAAATTAATCAAAAAGATGAGGAGGAACACTTTATTCTCATCAAATGAAAAATCTACCAGGAGGACATCACATTTCTGAACATCTGTTCCCCAAATACAAGAGTACATGAACTGTAAATGAAACATTATTAAAGCCCAACTCACACATCCATCCCAACACCTTAACAGTGGGAGACTTCAACACTACACTCTCACTAAGGGATCATCTAGACAGAAAGTAAATAGGGTAATAATGATGCTAACAGAGGTCTTAAATCAAATGGACCAAATAAATGTCTACAAAACCTTTCACCCAAACTCAAAAGAGTGCATCTTCTTCTCAGCACTTCTGCAAAATTTACCATACATTCAGGCACAAAGCAAGCCTCAACAGATGCAAGAAGATTGAAA
Source organism: Meriones unguiculatus (assembly GCF_030254825.1). Classification (NCBI taxonomy): domain Eukaryota; kingdom Metazoa; phylum Chordata; class Mammalia; order Rodentia; family Muridae; genus Meriones; species Meriones unguiculatus. Next base: position 6,485,033 of record NC_083360.1, read on the forward strand.
TAATCCCTTGTATCCTATCAGACCACCATGGCCTAAAACTACAGCTCAAAAACAACAGAATTTTTTTTTTAAAAAAAAGCCTACATTCACATAGAAACTAAACAACTCTTTACTCAACAACAGCTGGATCAGGGAAAAATTTAAAAAAAAGAAAATAGAGATTTCCTAAAACTCAACAAAAATGAAGGCACAACTTAATCCAAATTTATGGGACACAATGAAAGAGCTGCTAAGAGGAGAGTTCATAAGCATTAAGAGCTTTCAAAAAGAAGTTTGAGACATCTCATTACAAACAACTTAATGGCATACCTAAAAGCCCAAGAAAAAAAAAAAAGAAGCAGACACACCCAAGAGGAATAGATTGGAAATAATCAAACTCAGAGTTGAAATCAATACATTAGAAACAAAACAATTTAAAGAATCAATGAAACCAAGAACTGGTCCTTTGAGAAAATCAACAAGATAGACAAACTAACTGAAAAGCAGAGAGAAACTATCCAAATCAGCAAAATCAGAAATGAAAAGGGGAACATGAAGACAAACACAGAAGCAGTCATCAAATGTCTTCCTTCAAAACAAAGAAACAAACAAAAAAAGCCCAGGGCCAGATGGTTTCAGTGCAGAATTCTACCAGACCTTCAGAGAAGAAGTAACTCCAATTCTCTTCCAAATATTCCACAAAATAGAAACAGAAGGAACATTACCAAACTCATTCTATGAAGCCACAGTCACCCTGATACCTGAACCACACAAAGACCCAACAAAAAGAGAGAACTTCAGACCTATCTCTCTTACAAACATTGATGCAAAAATACTCAATAAAAAACTTGCAAACCAAATCCAAGAACACATAAAAGATATAATCCACCATGACCTAGTAGGCATCATCTCAGGTATGCAGGGATGGTTCAATATATGGAAATCCATCAATGAAATCTACCATATAAACAAACAGAAGAAGAAAAAACACAGGATCATCTCCTTAGATGCTGAAAAAAAAAGCATTTGAGAAAATCCCGAACCCATTTATGATTAAAGTTTTAGAGAGATCAGGGATACAAGGCACATACCTAAACATAGTAAAGACAATATATAGCAAGCCTATATTCAACATCAAACTAAATGGAGAGAAACTTAAATCAATCCCACTGAAATCAGGGACAAGGCACGGTTGCCCACTCTCTCTGTATCTTTTCAACATAGTACTTGATGTCCTAGCTAGAGCAATAAGAAACTGAAAGTAAATCAAGGGAATACACATTGGAAAGGAAGAAATCAAGTATAACTATTTGCAGATGATATGATAGTATACATGAGTGACCCCAAAATTCTATCAGAGAACTGCTTCAGCTGATAAACGCCTTCAGCAAAGTGGCTGGATATAAAATAACTCAAAAAATAATTAGTAGCCCTCCTGTAAATCAAAAGGGCTGAGGAATAAATTAGAGAAAAAAAAACTTTTACAATAGCTACTAATAACATGAAGTACCTTGGTGTGACTCTAACCAAACAAGTAAAGACCTGTTTGAAAAAAAAAAATCAATTCTCTGAAGAAGTTGAAGAAGATATCAGAAGATGGAAAGATGTCCCGTGCTCACAGATCAGTAGGATCAACATAGTGATAATGGCCATCCTGCAAAAATCTACAGAGTCAATACAATGCCCATCAAAATACCAACACAAACAATTCTTTACAGAACTTGAAAGAACAATTCTGAACACTATACAAAAAAACAAAAATCCCAGAATCCTAAAACAATTCTATATAATAACAGATCATCTGGAGGTATCTCCATCCTGTATCTCAAGCTGTACTATAGAGTGACAGTAAGAAAAACTGCATGGTATTGGCATAGAAACAGAATTATGGATCAATGGAACCTAATAGAAGACCCAGAAATAAACCCGCACACTTGATTTTTGACAAAGAAGCCGAAACCATACAAGGGAAAATAGACAGCGTCTTCAACAACTGGTTCTGGTCTAACTTTATATCTACATGAAGAAAAATTCAAATAGATCCATATTTATCACCCTGCACAAAACTAAAGTCCATGTGGATCAGAGACTTCAACATAAAACTAGGCACAGTAACCCTGTTAGAAGAAAAAGTGGGGAATAGCCTTGAACTCATTAGCCCAAATTCCTGAACAGAACATCAACAACAAAGGCTCTAAGATCCACAATCAATAAATGGGACCCCACGAAACAGAAAAACTTCTGTAAAGCAAAGGACAGTGTTGTCAGAACAAAATGCCAGTCTAAATTATGGAAAGGATCTTCATCAACCCTATATCTGACAGAGGCCTAATATACAGAATATATAAAAAACTTAAGAAGTTAAACACCAACAAATGAAATAATCCATTTAAAAATGCTGTACAGAGCTAAATGCAGAATTCTCAATAGAGGAATATCGAATGGCAGAGAAAAACTTAAAGAAATGCTCAGTGTCCTTAGTCATCAGGAAAAGGCAAATCAAAACAACCTTGAGATTTCACCTTACACTCATCAGAATGGCTAAGATGAAAAACTCAAGTGACAATACATGCTAGAGACGATGTGGAGTAACGGGAACCGTTCTCCACTGCTGGTGGGAATGTAAACTTGTACAACCACTTTGGAAATCAATTCTCAGACAATTAGGAATAGCGCTTCATCAAGATCCAGCTATATCACTCCTAGGCATATATCCAAAAGATGCTCAAATATACAATAAGAACAATTGTTCAGTCATGTTTGTAGCAGCTTTATTCGTAATAGCCAGAACCTGGAAACAACCCAGATGTCCCTCAATGGAGTAATGGATGTAGAATTTGTGATACATTTACACAATTAAATACTACTTAGCTATTAAAAATGGGAAATCGTGAAATTTGCAGGAAAATAGTGGGAACTAGAAAAGATCATCTTGTGTGAGGTAATCCAGAAGCAGAAAGACACACATGGTATATACTCACTTATAAGTGAATATTAGCCATATAATATAGGATAAACATATTAAAATCTATACTCCTAAACTACAAGAAAGATGCTAAGGAAGATGTTCAAGCCTCATTCAGAAGGACAAACCCAATAGACATTGGAAGAAGGAGAAGACAGGGAACATGACAGGAGCCTACCACATACAGCCTCTAAAAGAGTCTGTTGACTGAGGTAAGGAAGCAGAGGCTGATCTCATAGACAAACATTGGGAAGAGTGCAGGGAATCTTATGCAAGAAGGGAGATATAGAACGACCTGGAGAGGATAGGAACTCCAAATGAGACCAATAGTGCCAAAAAACAAAGCAAAAAAAAAAAATAAAAATAAACAAACAAAAAACCCTGAGACCTAAGGCCCCTGAAGAAACCATGGACAATTCATGGAAAGGACCTAAATCCCTTCTTCAGGTGTGGCTCTTTGCAGCTCTGATGCCAAGCAGATTCCTTAGTAAGGGGAGCAGGCGCTTTCTCTGCCAAGAACTCAGTGGCTGGCTCCCTGATCACCTCCACCTGTTGAGTGCAGCCTTGCCAGGCCACAGATGAAGATTATTCAGGCAGTCCTGATGAGACTTGATAGGCTATGGTCAAATAGAATGAGAGTAGGTCCTTCCCTATCAGTGGAATAGTGGAGGGGCATAGGGGGCAAAGATGAAGGGAGTGTGGGATTGGGAGGAGATGAGGGAGGGGGCCACAGCTGGAAAACAAAATGAATAAATTATAATAAATGATAATTTTAAAAGGGAAAAATTCTATTAAACATTTGATCAACTTTATCATAGTGTCAAACCTACTTTTAGGTACCAAACATTTATGTTAGCTATATAATTTTTTTGCTATGACAATATAGTTGACATGTAACTTAAACTAGGAAGCAATATTTTTGCTTATGACTTAAGTATAAATTTTATCACAACTGGAAAAATGATAGTTAGAACCACCCTATCAATATTTAAGTTTTTCTAATCCAGGTAGGTCAAGGAGTAGCGATCTCAAGCCAAGAATAGGCTTGTGTTATCATCCTCAAATATCTGCCCTCAGTGATTCAGCTCGACCAGTCATTCATTCTATTCTATAGGGTGGACATTTTCCAAAACAGCATCCTTCGCTGCAGAGAAGTACTCAAATTCATGAGTCTGTGGGTAACATTTTAATAAGAAACCATAACATCACATGTCTGTTTGAGAAGGATTTGTAATGTACAGATGATAAAATTCTAGGGCCTTGAATTATAATGTTGCTACCTAGCAACTGTATTTCTATATTATATTGTATCAATTATATTTTCTTCATTCTATAAATATAGCAGATTATATGCATATTTTTATATTAACTAGTTCTGAACTGAGTAACCTATTAAATGGTAATATTCTAATATATGTCAAGAATAAAGTCATGTTATCCTATGGAAGGATCATGTACTGCTTGTTATTCAGCATGATATTACTATAATAAAATATATTAGGCAATTGTATTTATAAAGGGGAGAGTTTACTATGGCTCATGTTTCTGGTATTTCCAGCCTTAGTTTGAATGACTTCATAATTTTGACATCTGTCATATAATGGTAGTTAGTAATATACAGGAGAAAACTACCAGAAAAGCATACATGTCACAAAGTTGAAAGTATAAAACAGAAAGAGAATGAGGCACAAAAGTTTCCTTTAAGAGTTGTAAAACTTCAGTGCTGCTCCTCATGTATGATTCTTCTGAGTGGACATTCTTATCTCCTGCCTAGAGATAATCCCCTAACTCATGACCTCGAAGAGGTCCAAAGCACCTCCCAACATTATCACAAGAGGCACCACACCCCCAATATATACAGCATTACAGGACATTAGACATTAATGTCCTAGCACATATATAGTTAGTCACAGATTAGTGACAAAAGCAAAGGCCATCAGAAGGTGAAGGAGATACACAAGGAGATACACAAAATTTTCACCTTTAGAAGAAATTTTACTTTATTGAGTGGTTTTATGCAATCAGATGGTATACGGTTACTTTTTCCCTTTTATGTCTTTAACAGGCCTTTTAAATTTAGAAGTGACTAGAATCATAAGGTAAACTATTGATGACTCCCCATGAAAGAATCTGTTTTAGAGTTGTTTTCTCATGAAATCTATCAGAAATTAAGTCAAAAGAGTGGAATTTGCAAGTAATGAATTACAAGAATCCAATTAAAGTTAAGTTCACTTTTCCTCATCAAGTGGGAAAATAAACAGTCTAAACAGTGAGATTAACAGCATGAAACTCCATCAAAAGCCAGATATAAGTGAGGAAGAAGCAACATTGCTTACTCCACAAGAGCCAGGATGCTGCACAGTGATAATAAGAGTATTTTGCATTTAAATGGTGCCTCTGGAAACTTCTTTAATGATTATTATCATTCTCTGGATGTTTTCTAAATGAGGATAAACATAAGAACATCATCCCCATTTAAAATGAAGCACAGTCAAGGTTATGGTGTAAAGATTGTCATCAATTTAAAATTCTTTGGGTTTCAAGTATTGTGAAATGAATAAACACTGTTTTTGGAATGTGTGTTCAAGAAATCACCTGTTGGTCCAAGTGTGATGGAGCCTGAAGATGGAACCTAGTGAGAGCTAGTTAGCATGTGTGCTCCAGTCTTATTGTTAACACAATCTTAGAGAAGTGAATTCTTGTTCCTTCTCAAGGACATGTAATCATTACCGTGATTTCTTTAGAAGTCATTAGTGGTTGTGAGTGAGGGATTGTTGAGAAAGAAGACTACCATAATAGTTTGTCACTTCTTTATATGGTCAATGCTCTCCTTCTTTGTGCCTTGAGCAGAAGTAACACTGGAATCTTCCCAGTTAAACTTTTCAGACTCAAAAAACAGAGAAAGTCAAATACCTATTCTCTGACATTTACTCCATCTTTTGTTATCTGTTATAGTAATACAAAACAGACTACCTCAAAGGAGTATATAACTCCTTAAGAACATATGTTATAATCTACTTTGGAGTGAGTAAATGCAGGTCTTTTTGTCATTAGCTTATATTTCCATGTGTTCAAAAGGCTAAAGCCACCCCCTATAGTGAGGATAACTTTAACACAATAATTAAAAACAATCAAAATAAAATTGTCCTGCATTTTTTTTGTTTCTAATGAATAGATTTAGTTTACAAAGTGGAGGAATTTTCTGTTCTTTCAGTAATGATCACGTATTTAAAGTGGATTTTCCAGTGATTCTCTACAATGTCTGCAACCTATTCTTTGTTTGGATAACCTCTGAAACCAGAAATTCTACTTTTGGTTTTGTAATACAAGCTGCTTGTTTTTGTCCTTTCACTTTCCTCATGAGAGCATTTTGATATATGTTCTACTTCTTTTTCTACTTCTGCTACCAAAATAACAAAAAATACTTTTTATACATTTTAATATCATGCAAGGATAAATAAATTCTAGGTAGTTAACTTACCGTGCTTTTAATTACACTGAGATTCCCTAAGAATTTTGGTGCATTGACTTCCCAAGAGATTTATTCTAAAAGCATTGGACCAAGAAATTTTCAGCACTGTTAATTTTGATCTTCAAAGTCACCTTTGCAATCTTCTCATAAAACTAATATAATAAATTGTTTTTATATACCATTTTATATACCATTTTAAAATTAAATAAATACTTCCGTTGACATAATGAAAAAATATAAATGCAAAGTTTTTTTTCTTTTTAAATACAGGTAACATAAATAAAAAGCAGGTCAAAATGAATGACCACTGATATGGAAACAATTTGCTGTACAGGTCACCTACAATTTCCATTCAGAATACTGACCTTCAGCAACACACTTCCCTTCTCCAGTGCTCCAGGGATGATTTTCCTTTTTCTAATACGGAAAGGTTACCTTCGATAATTTTAAGGTCTCCTCTAACTCAAAATTCTATGAAGCTTTACACCGTTCTTTTCACAATGCTTCATATTTTGTTGACATATCAGCAGGGAACTTCACACTTCATTGGAAATCCATTAAAACAATTACCATGTCATTAGTGAAGACTTTTAATTATGAGCTTGCTAACCTAAAGAATTCACTGTGATAGGCAAGATTAACTCTGTGAGCATGTGCTGCACTGAGATGCACTCCATGGAGAGAGATGCCATCCCTTTGGAGAATTTAGCTGCTGTCTCTCACAGAGCAGTTAGCATTGCTGATTAGGCAGGACAGCTGAAGAGTTCTGGAGTGAGCTATGAAGTGATGACCTTTGAAAACTTCCAGAGCTATAAAAAAATTTGAAAACTTTATGGAATGAGTGTTTCTTATGTAGCGATCCAAGGGGAGAAGAGGGGGTGAGAACACTGTGGGGACATTCAGAAGATGATGAGGGCTCAGAGGAAACAAACCAACGTGACCACAATTAAAAGAAACGGACTGGGGTCATCACAGTAAGTCTGCTGTTCTGGCAATGCTTACCTGCACACCTCAGCCCGCTTTCATATTTTACATGCTTTCATTAAAGTAAATATGTCACAGGTATCACTTAAGACCTTGGCCAATTAATGCTTTTCATTTCTTCTTCCTTTCTTAATAAAGTAAGATATCCTATAATCTTGCCTTTTTAATAAAGTGGAATATCCAGTAATCTTCCAAATCAAAGTCAAATATACAGACAGAAATTGGCTGGTTGTATGATGTAAGTGGTTCAGGAAAACACTGAATATAAAGAGAATTTATTGAACTCTCCCTGATATCATACATTCTTGTTTTCTCCTAAAAAGTAATCTTTCTTTTGTGCATAATTTAAAAATTATTATAACCTAGGATCACATTTGAGAATTTTTCTTCTCATTCCACCCATGATTTTTCTCTCATTACTTTAATCAAAACTATATTACTTTAAGATAAAGTATAAACTGGCTTAATAGGAGAATATTATGAATTTATTTGACATAGAAAAAAAAGCATATTGCAATGACATTGAACACAACACCATAAATTAAATTTTGTAGATATGCTTCGTATTGATTTGGTGATCTGTCTGGATTTTATTGTCTAATTTACTCTTGTTTTAATTTTCTTCCTTTACAAGAACTGATCTTTCTGTAAAATAAATGCTGAAAATTATAAAATCATTTCAAAGAAATGTTATAGCTTTCAGTTTAGTATTTCTGTAGGAATCCTGAGTGTGTGAATAAGCGGGTCCCTGATTCTTATGCCTTCTATTGGAGTTTACTTCCTTCTGTTAGTTTGCCTTCAAGTTCAATATGATGTAATCATTATTATTATTTACAATTTATCAATCTGTACCTCAATTGTAACTCCCTCCCTCATCTCTTATTCCCACCATCCCTCTCTCTTCCTCCCTTATCTCTCTTTCACAGTCCACTGTTAAGAGAAGTCATCCTCCCTACTTTGTGACCCTAGCCTACCAGATCATATCAAGGCTGCTTGGATCCTCTTCCTCTGTGGGTTGGCTAGTTCACCCACCAGGAAAAAGTGATCAAGGAGCAGGCAACCTAGTTCATGCCAGAGACAGCCCCTGATCCCCTTACTGGTTAGTCCACATGGAGATTGAGCTGTCTACGGGCTAATGTGAACAGCGGGTCTAGGTTCTCTCTCTGCATTGGTTGATGCATCAGTCTCTGCAGTGCCCTGTGGGCCCACATTTTTTTTTTTTTTTTTTTTTTTGGCTTTGTTAGTCTTGTTGTGTGGCTCCTGTCTACTCTGGGTCCTTTTGTATCCCCCTTCTTCTATAAGACTCCCTGTGCTCTGTCCAAAATTTGGCTGTTTTTGTTTTATTTTATTATACTTTGTTTTGTATCTCTAAGAAGCCTACTCTCTTCTAATAAAAGACAGAAATGTAGTGAATCAGGTAGGAGGGGAGGTGTGGAGGAACAATGCTGTGGGGACTGAAATTAGGATACATTGTATGGGCAAAGAACCTATTTTTAGTAAAATGGAAGCAGAGAGAAATGTCTGGCACATTGAATATCTTCTATTAATGAAAAACATTCGGCTGTGGCTCATAACCTAATTAATGATAGCAAAGTAGCATGCTGTAGCGCTGTAGACTAAGAACTGAATGCCAAGAATAAAAAGAATAAAAAGACATGTCTTCATGTCTCTTTATTACATGTAACATTGTCTCTTCCTTATTCTTCTTAGGTTTTTTTTTTTTTTTTTTTTTTTTTTTTTTTTTTTTTTTTTTTTTTTTTAAGATTTGACCAATTTTGCTAGAACCAGTGGTCTCTAAATCTGCCCAGATGTGGCAGGGAACTCATGTCTTATTGATTAGGATCAGAAACTATTTCCCAGAACTCCAGAAGATTGTGGATAACTGTTCCTCCTATACACTGAGAGAAAGAAACATTCATAAATATGAGGAATATCTGTGTTTGCATTCTAAGGTCTCCATGCTCAACATCAGCTGTCCATTCTACTCGTCCTTGTTGGCATGCTCTCTCAAATAAAACAATGTGAAAAGACAAAATCAACAGCTCATTTTTTCCATTCTATGTCTTTTCATGTTTCCACTCTCTTAACTTAGAATTACCCAGCAAGTGTTCTTGTACAGCAATCGAAGCCAGGAGTAACCACTTTGAGGGCTGTTTCTTACATTTCTGTTAATCTGTTAATATTCAAGAGTCATCAATATCCAAATTAGCCATGCCCCTTGGGTATTCCACACCAGCTTTCTTCACTGGTATATTTATGATTTTAAGTACCTAGAGTGAACATAATGTATTTTATTTCTTGTGTTTGAAATATGAAACATGAGTTTGGATTATAATGATCATAGTTCCCAAAATTAAGGTAGGTTTTGATATATAAAACACAGAACTTACAAAACATGTATTTTTGAAAGAATTAACACAATGATATAGTTAATTTGTCACAATACAAAATACTACATTAAGATAAATTTATGCCAGAGAAACAATGTTTTGAAAAAACAAAAATTATTTCTAACAGGAACTCGATGACTGGCTCTTTGGTCTCCCCACCCCCGAAGGGAGGAGCAGTCCTGTTAGGCCACAGAGGAGGGCTTTGCAGCCAGTCCTGAAGATACCTGATAAAACAGGATCAGATGAATGGGGAGGAGGTCCCCCCCATCAGTGGATTTGGAAAGGGGCACGGTGGAGATGAGGGAGGGAGGGAGGGAGGGACTGGGAGGGAATGAGGGATCGGGACATGGCTGGGATACAGAGTTAATAAAATGTAACTGATAAAAATAAATAAATAAATAAATAAATAAAACATTAAAAAAAAAGAAAAAAAGAAAAAACAAAAATTAATAATATTTTGCTACAAATTTATTTTTAATCCAAAACAGAACCAAAAAAACCATTTCATTGTTTTTAAACTTTGTTTAGTGTTTAACTTATAGTTTGAGAAACCATATTAAAATCATAGCATTTTTCTCAGTTTCATATGATTCCTCATTAAATACACATGTTATCTGGATTGATTTGGGTGGCATTAAAAGATCATTGGAGTCAGGGCAAGGAAATTGCTTAGTTATAATGTGCCTGCCTCTCAAGAATGAAGAATTGAGAAGATCCTGATGGAAAAGATGTGAATACAGTATTCATTCATGACAGTCTCAAAACAATAAACATTTTTAAAAATATGCAACACGGTAAATCACCATGTATTTATGTTTCCTGAGTATTTGTTTAAGGAGATTCTAATTAAGTAATGTTAAATGAAGTGATTTCAAATAAGTTTACATATATCAATTTTTAGTCGTGTTTTGCACATTACTATTTTGTAGGCCTATACAATTTGACAAATTTTTAGAATTTTTTTTAAAGTTAGCATGGAGAGAATGGGTTTCATGTTGGCATTTTCATACATGTGACCCTTATACTTTTTCCCTCTTGTTCTCTCTTTTGAGTGATTTCACATGTACCATAATTAATAGATATACTAATAGAAAAAATAATGTAAACTTTGCCAGAAACAGATAACTCTAATAAAATACGCTTAAGAAACCTTTATGAGGGGTCTCCAAGATGGCGCTGACCAGCATGCATCATATCTCAGGGGCAGTAGATCCAGAACTCTGAAGCTGGTGAGTGGAGGGGTGGCTGAAGCCAGAACGTCCACACTGAGCCTTCCTGGGAAGAGTGGACACCCAGTGAGCTGGGACGGTTTGGATCCAGGAACTGGCCTCCCTGCTCAGCTGCTGTGTCGGGTGGCCACTGCCCAAAGCAGAAGTATCCCTGACTAAGACAGCAGAACTTACCTGTGAGCCTCCACCCAAGGCCAAACAGCAGACACCGCCGACCCATCTCCTACACTTTCATGTGGCAGTGCAGGCCCAAATCTGAGAGTAGAGAACTTGGGGAATAGGGGTTAGGGAGGACCCCTTTGTTTCCCCAAGGAAGTGAGAGCACCAGCAAGTGAGCGCATGCAAAGCCCCAGATTCAGGGTCCCTCTATGCTAATAGTCAGACATCGGATCCTCCAACCCACACACCCACTGTGGGCAACAGTTCTCAACAGTGAAGGCCCTGTTCTGTGGGTCTACCAGTGGAGTCCAGGCAAACAATTCCTGGAGCCCAGACAGATCTGATTACCAGAAGGATAGTATGACAGGCCTTGTAGGCCACTGACGAATTCAGGGAACCTGTAATTCAATTGTAAAATTGCCACTGCTGACTTTTCAAATCGATTACTTACTTGTTTGTTTTTTATCTATTAATTAACGTTTGTATGTGCGTGTACGATAGCATGTATTTGGAGGTCAGAGAACACCCTGTGAGATTCTTTACACTAATGGATTCCAGAGCTCAAGCTCAGGTTCTCAGGCAAAGGCTTTCTCTCTAAACTGACGCAGCATTCCTTACCACTCTATTTTTTTTAATTACCAATTAACTTTTTTTTTATTTTTACCTTTCTAAAGTTTGTATCTCATTTGTGTACTTGCGTTCACACAACACACACAAAACACCTTTTGATGCTTTTTTTGTTTTTCTTATCCCCGCTATTTATTTGAATTCTCTGATTTCATTCACAAATTGATGAAACAGAGGACTTCAGAAGCCTTATTGGTGTGAAAATCCATCCGTGTTGTTGGAATACCTTTCCTGCTCACTGACATAGCATGAAAGGTAAAGGTACTGGCAGTCTATGTGTAAGACAGAAAGCCTAACATATCTTCACTTTAAATAATCCCTCTATCTTCTCTTAATGGGGCCTGACAAAATTGAATACCTACATGACAGTTAGAATGATCTCCACTAAACGCGCATGTGTGCATGCACACACACACACACACACACACACACACAAACGCACACAGACAGTTATTAATGATTATGTTTCCTCTCAAAACCTATATGACACTATGTAGTAACAATAATATGCTTCAGAGGTAATTCAAACGTAGCAATTGAATTTAATTTTTAGCTCTTAATTACCAGGTAGAGGGATCTGTAAAATAAAGAAACACTTATTAAGTGTTCATTATGTTACAGTATTACACTGCAGTTAAGATGACATTTGCCATCTTAATCTTTTATCATAAACAATCGCAAATTAAAAATAAACTATAGTGACTCCATTAAAAATATGACCTCCCCGCCCCCCAAGGGAGGAGCAGCCCTGCTAGACCACAGAGGAGGACATAGCAGCCAGTCCTGAAGTTAGCTGATAAGCTAGGGTCAGATGGAAGGGGAGGAGGTCCTCCCCTGTCAGTGGACTTGGAAAGGGGCAGGGAGGAGATGAGGGAGAGAAGGTGGGATTGGGAGGGAATGAGGGAGCAGGATACAGCTGGGATACAGTTAATAAATGTAACTAATAATACAAATAAAAAATTAAAAAATAAAATAAAAGATAAAAAATTGAAAAAAAAATATGACCATTGAAGCAAGGTATTTCTTATGACTGATTAACTTACTACCATAATTCTGTCAATGTCAAAGTATTTTCTTTATTCTTGAGTGATTTTCTTCCAGGCAGAATAAAAAGCTAGAATTTCAGAACTCGAATCATCTTGAGGATAAAGAATTCAGACAATGTAATTTACTGGATTTCATAGTATTAGTCATCAGCTTAATTGAGTCAATCATTAAATTTCATAATTTAGATACCAATTGTGACAATGAGAAAAATATCTTTTGGCCAGTACAATGAGAATATTTCAGAGTTCAGTAATTCAAAACTATATCTCTGCTAGGAATAGAATTTGTGCATTATGAAGGGAGTTTCACACAGGCCCAGGTGAGGGGAGTATGATAAGCTTAAATTAGGACAGACAGTTTGATGTGTTTCAGTATTTTAAAGGCTAACACCTTGAGTGTCAAACCGTGACTGATATTAAATCTAAATTTGTTTGTGTATAAAAGATACAGCTTAAAGGAAATAAAAAGAATCATAGTTTTTTAGTTCAGAAGAGTGACCAAATCTTGGCTTGTAGAAGAAACCTAGGAATCAGATATTCAAACACATATGGAGTCCACTCAAGGAAAATATGATGCGTTCAGTAATGCGCTGTGCAAAATATGGAAAAATGACATTATTTTATTATATGTATATGCCATAATTTCCACTAATGACAAATTTAGTGATAGAATATTTAATTAGTATTTGTAAAAAATTAAATAGAAGTAAATAATTTGAAATTTTAATTTCAGAGTTAAACCTGGTAAGATATATTATCTTGGATTCTTTTATAGTTCATTTCAGTTCCTCACTTGCAATGCAAAACAAACCAAAATATTTTTATTAAAAAAAATAAAGGCCATGTGTTACTTCTGTGCAAAAAGGAGAATGAACAAAGTTTACTGACTTCATAGTCCATGGTCTAATGCAATCACATCTCATACCACTTCTCATTAATGCAGTGATTTGAGTGACTTTTCATGTGAATTAATCTTTTTCTCAGCTGCACATTCTGTCATATGAAAATATCTACACCTTTCAGGTTTCTCCATAAGCAATCAGCCCCAATGCTGTGCCCTGCAACACATAAAACAAAATTTCTGAACCAGATTTGAATTTGTCAAGCTTTAGTTTTATTGGGAGATTTCTGCATTACATAGTGAAATTTTAGAATAATTCTGAACCTAGAATCTATGCAAATCTCTAAAGTTATAGATTGTCATTCACTAAGGAATTTATATTCAACACCTTAAAACCTGACAATTGATTTGTATGATCATTTATAAAAGCCTGTTTTCATGGTGGAATTTTATCTTGAAGGACAGTATCTCTTCAACTTCTAAAAAATTAAAATCATAAGAATTATAAAATACTACTTACCTATTGAAAACAAGGAAATCATGAAATTTTCAGGCCAATGGCTATACCTATAAAAAGATCGCCCTGAGTGAGGTAATCAAGAAGCAGAAAGACACACTTATAACTGGATGTTAGCCACATAATATAGGATAAACACATTAAAATCTATATTCCTAAAGAAGCTAAACTACACGGAAGACCCTAGAGAAGATACTCAATTCTCATTCAGAAGGACAAACAGGGTAGACATCAGATGCAGTAGAAGAGAGAGTACAGATGTCCTCTAAAAGACTCCACCCATCAGGGTATCAAAGCAGATGCTGAGACTCATAGCCAAATTTTGGGCAGAGTGCAGGGAGTATTGTAAAGGAAGGGGGAAACAGAAGGACCTGGAGGGGACAGGAGCCCTACAAGGAGACCAACAAAGCCAAGAAAGCTGTCTCCAGGGGTGAATGTGGAGACTGGTGCATCAACCAAAGACCATGCATAGAGACCTAGCCCACCTGCTCAGATGCAGCCCATAGACAACCCACAGTAACCATGTGGGTCCCTAGTAAGGGAAGAAGAGACAGTCTCTGATGTGAACTCCTTTGCCTTCTCCTTGATCCCTTCTCTCTGGTGGAGCAAACTAGCCAGCAAACAGAGGAAGAGTATCCAGGCAGACCTGATGGGACCTGATCTTCTAGGAACAGACAGTAAGGGAGGAGGACTTCCCCTATCATTGGACTAGGGAAAAGGGATAGAGAAGTAAGAGGGAGGGAAGGTTATGCCAGAAGGAAATGAGGGAGGGGCCATAACCAGAATATAAAGCAAGAAATTTTAAATAATAATAATAATTTTAAAAAAGAAAGAAAAAACAATTAATCAAATGGTCTCTTTGAGTGAAACAATAAACTCCTTCATACCAAAATAAAACAAAAAAAAAATAAAAATAAAACAACAATGATGTAAAATTTTTTATTCAAATTAAAAGGTATCAAAGATTAGTGAAAAAAATCAGGATTTAGGAAAAGTTCTAAAGCTTCATCACTTGAAACTGTTAGTTCTTTTATTTGAACTAAAGAATATATATCAACTTCAAGTGAAGTACTCACTTTTTATTATTCTATTATTCACTATTCATACTGCCTTTAGTTTTCTCAGTAGGTTTCCTGAAACTAATCCAATGAACTTCTTTTAGAATAGAGATAATTTCTCATCTATGAAACAAATTATAGTTTCAAGCAAAGAAAAGAATGTGTCATGTTTAATAATGGGACAAATTACAGTACAACCAAAGTATGACTAAAAAAAAAGTGATTTCTCAGTTCCATAAACTTACTATAGTTTACAAAATCAGTAAAGAGTTAGGCCAACAAATTTAATTCTTTCCTTTGCTAGGTTTGTAACTATTATAAGTTGTTAGAATTTATTAAAGCACTGATTTTTAATATAGTGTAGATTAAACTTATAAAAAATGTTTGAAATTAGTTCCGAGAATAATTTTTCCATTCCCCGATTTCTTTTAGATTGTTAACATTCTCCCTACCCACTAATTGAATGTTTTTTTTTTAAATCTCTTAAGGCTTTATGCTAAGGG
The DNA here is from genome assembly GCF_030254825.1 of Meriones unguiculatus. Taxonomy (NCBI): domain Eukaryota; kingdom Metazoa; phylum Chordata; class Mammalia; order Rodentia; family Muridae; genus Meriones; species Meriones unguiculatus. The sequence continues at coordinate 6,500,803 of NC_083360.1, forward strand.
TGCCAGGATGGTTCAACCTGTGTAAATCAATAAACATAATTTAACATATAAGCAGACTAAAAGGCAAAGCAATATGATCATTTTATTAGATGTAGAAAAGGTCTTAAATAAAATGTGACATCTATTTATGTAAAGTGCCCTGAGAAGACAAGCATTACAAGACACATATTTCAACGTAATTAAGATATTTACACTATTTGCACAGCCCATGTCATCCTAAATAAAGATAAACTCAAAGAAATCCCACTAAATTCATGAATAAGAAAAGCATGTCCAATCACTCCATACCTGTTCAGTATGGAGTTCTAACTAGAGCTACAAAGCAAATGGAGGATATCAAAGAGGTTCAAATAGGAAAAGAAAAATTCAATATCTTTACAGAAGATATGATAGTATGCATCAAATATCCTAAAGATGTCACCAGAAAAAAAAAGTTTACAAACTATAGGCACAATTTTAAAGTAGCAGGATAAAAAACGAACACACAAAAATCAGTACCCTTCTTACATAAAATGTCATACATAATAAGAAAGAAATCAGAAAAAAAATGTGCTTGTCCTAATAGTCTCAAAAATAAAATATTTTGGAAGAACTATAACCAACCAACTAAAAGCTCTATGATAAAGTCTTTAGGAAGTTAAAGAAGTTACAAGAAAATAGAAAGATTACCCATGTTCATGGTTCTGTAAGATTGCCTTCTAAGTAGCAGTGACCTAGAGTTTCAATACAATCCTTTCAATTTTCCAAAAAAATTTTCACAGAAAGTGTAAAAACGATCTTTATCTTCATATGAAAACACACACACACACACACACACACACACAAATACACACACAATATCTAAAAACTAATATAGAACTCGATGTATCACTCTCTCTGATAGTGATTTCTACTACAGTTATTATAGTAAAAAACAAAACAAAAACCAGACACAATGATCGATGAGATGGTATTGAAGATACTTAGACCATTTCAGACGTCTAAAGGAGCCTGAGTTTTGACAAAGTCAAACGCACACTATAGGAGAGAGAACATCATCACCAGATAATGCTGGACAAATGGATGACTGCACATAGAAAACTAAAGTAGTTTCACATCTATCAAAAGCTCAACTCCAAATGAGTCAAGAACTTCAACTAGAAAGTAGGCCATATTCTTGAATTAATTGGTACGGGAAAGAATTTTCTTAACAAGGCACTGATAGCTTAGTCATTAAAACCAGTAATTAATAGATGGAAACCAAAGAACTTCTTTACAACCTAATACAACATCCTTACAGCAAACAGTATGCCTAAAGAATAGGAATATTCCTTACCAATTATACATCAGATATATGATTAGTATCTCAAATACATAATGAAATTAAAAATAAAAATCGAACATACAGAAAAAAATAATCTAATTAAAATGGGTATAGAACTACCTAAAAGAGTTCTGAGCTACTTAAAGAGTTCTGAATATCCAAGAAACACTTGTAAAATTTTCAAAATTCTTATCCATTGGGAAATTAAAACTACTTGGAAATTTTATCTCACTCCAGTCAAAATGGCCAAGATGAATAAAGCAAATGTAAGTACATGCTGGTGAGGATGTTGGGAAAAAGAGCACCCTTATTCGTGGCTGGTGGGAGTACAAGCTGGTACAGGAAGTGTGGGTATCAGGGCAGACATTTCTCAGGAAGGTAAGAATCTATGCACCATAAGATCTAGCTATACAATCTATTGACATAAACCTAAAGTACCCGGTAACATACAACAAGAGAAACTTGCTCATCCATATTCATTGCTGCTCAATTCATGTTCCCAGAAGTGGAAAGCAGTTCAAATACCTATCAGTTGAAGAAATAATAAAAATGTCCCTACATTTACACAGTCAACTATTATCCAGGTGTTAAGAAATGTAAAATTATGAAATTTACAGTTGAATTGAATGGATCTAGAGACAATCACCTTGAGTGAGGTAATTTAGACCAAAGAAGAGAGATATGGCGTACTTTCCAATATGTTCAATCTAAGTAACTGCAAGGATTAAGAATCTTGGAGAAAGAAGGAATCTTCCAAGAAAGGGGAAATAGAATATAAATACAGTGTTATAAGGAAATAAAGGGAGTCTCAGCATCTGCTCTGATACACTGCTGGGTAGAGTCTTTCAGAGGCCCTCTGTGCTATGCTTCTGTCCTATTTCCTGTTTTCTCCTTCTTCCAATGGACCATCCCATTTGTCTTTCTCAGTGAGGATTGATCATCTTACCCCAGGTCCTCCTTGCTCTACTTCTTTAGTTGTACAGATGTTAGTATGTTTATCCTATATTATATGTCTAGTATCCACTTACAAGGGAGTATATACCATGTGTGTCTTTCTTTTTCTGGGATACCTCACTCAGGATGATCTTTTCTTTTGCAGAGAATCTTATGAAAGAAGGGAGAGAAAACTGGACTTGGAGGGGACAGGAGCTCCACAAGGAGAGCAACAGATCCAAAATATCTGTGCACAGGGGTCTTTTCTGAGACTGATACTCCAAACGAGAACCATTCATGGAGATAACAGAAAATCCCTGCTCACATGTAGCCCATGGCAGCTCAGTCTCCAAGCGGGTTCCCTCGTAATGGGGACAGGGACTGTCTCTGACATGAACTCAGTGGCTGGTTCTTTGATCACCACCCCCCTCGAGGGGGAGCAGCCTTGCCAGGCCACAGAGGAGGACAATGCAGCCAGTCCTGATAAGAATTGATATGGTGGGGTCAGATGGAAGGGGAGGATGACCTCCCTTATCAGTGGACCTGGAGAGGGGAATGGGAAGAGATGAGGGGGGAGAATTTGGGAGGGAATGAGAGAGGAGGCTATAGAGGATACAAAGTGAATAAACTGTAATTAATATAAAAAATAAAAATTTAATTAAAAAAGAAATAAAGGGAGACTAAAATAGGTGTAGTGGGAAGAAGGTGGGAAGGGAATGGTAAATGAGAGAATAAAGAGAGAAACAATTAGGATCAAAGGCCTGTTGAAAAGCGAGATCGATACCTGCTTCTCCAGAAGCTTCCTTAAATATGTACTTGTGTGAAATGAATTTAAATGGTTACCGTAAAATAAGGAAGATAATTGCCCAACTAGATATTTTATGGCTCCAAGAGAAGTCTCTAGTGACAGGAATAGTTTAAATCTTGTTAGTCATTGGCCAAAGGAGGTCTTAACACCACAGGTTATTGGGAAGGCTACTCCTTCTTCATAACCTGGTGGTAAAGCCCTATTGTTGAAGACACAACTTACTTATGTGATAATACTGCTTTCACTCCCCTACAGCGTTCCTCGCCCCATTTACTCCTCTCCATCATGTACCCCAATTCCACTCGGTTCCCCATCCCTTTGCATCTGCTCTCTGCCATTGAAGCCACCTCCCACAAAAATAAATAAATAACAAAAATGATAAAATAAACAAAACAAGATCTCCTCATAGAAGCTGAAGCATGTCACAGTGTGTCCTACAGTGTACCCTTTTACCACACATCTTACCTGCAGCTGTTCATTGCAATGCGTCGTTCCTCTGGTTCAAGCCCTCTGGCTACTGCTACACAATCAGTTCTGGATATTCACCAGGACTTCTCACGGATACGCTGTTATTGCCCTGTGTCAAGGAGATGCTGCAGCTTTAAGTCTGCAGGATCAGTCCCTCCATACCCTTCAGCAGTTCCGTGATGAGGTAAATGTTGCGGCAGGCCAACCCAAAGCCCTGACTCTGTGCCTGGGTAGTATCTGAGTTGGCCAGCTCACCAGCTCTCTCACAGCCATACCAGATGCGGAGTCCCACAGCCAAAGTTTGGATAGAGTGCAGGGAGTCTTAAAGAAGAAGAGGAAACAAAGCCAAAAAAGCTGGGCTCATGGAGGCCTGCAGCGACTGATGCTTTAACCAAGAATCATGCAGTGAGATGACCTACACCCCCTGCTCAGATGTAGCCCATGGCTGCTCAGTCTCCAAGTGGGTTCCCTAGTAAGGGGAACAGGAGCAGTCTCTGACATGAACTCGGTTGCTTGCTCCTTGATCTCTTCTGCCTGGTGGGGTGACCTAGCCAGCTCAGAGAGGAAGAGGATCCAGACAGACCTGAGGAGACCTAATAAGATAGGGTCAGATAGTACCTGAGGAGTCCTTTGCTGATCAGAGGGCTAGGGTCAAATAGAAGGGGAGGAGGACATCCCCTATCAGTGGTTTTGGGGAGGAGCAAAGGGGAGAAGAGGGATGGAGATGGAGTGTGGGGCAGGGAGGAGAAGAGGGATGGGGGTACAGCCAGGATACAAATTGAATAAATTGTAATAAATGATAATAAAATGTTATCAAATATCAAAAAATAAAAAATAAACAAGTGAAAATAAAAAAAAAACACAAAAAGACCTTTTGAAGCATTGCATTAAGATATTTAGATATAACTGTCATGGTTCCTTAAGACACTTAAAAAACGTCATCATTAAAATGTTATCTCATAACAATGAATGAAATTTTTATCTTAAGGAAAACGTATGAGTAGTTAAAGCAGGTGGATAATTGTGATAGCACAGACCTCCTCACCACTCATTCTATTTGAAGAGCTGATGCTGACATGGAAAATAAAAGTCAGTCTTATGTTTGACTCTATCTCTGTCCATGATCTCTATGGGAACTCTGTAAAATGAAATTTGTGAAACTTGTTATCTCTATGTTTCATAGGAATGCTGTGAAATTGTAATTAGCTGGTGGTTATTAAGTGTTTGCAAAGTAGCTGCTGTGAGTCCATGATGCCTTGCTGAAGCATGTGAGGGTAGTTTCCCAAAGTCTGGGAAAGTTTTAATGTAGCAAATGGAAGTAAAGTCTTCATTCTATTTCCTGGAAATAGAACTGCTAATGTTTACTCAGATCACACATTTCTTTTGCTGTTTCATTATTTGCTGTTTTATTCTTGTCTAAGATCACAGCAACAGCTTCCTATAGTCTGTACAAGCCTCGCTTTAGGCCAGAATTTTGTTTTAATTTTCACAGATTAGTTTGTTGTAACAAATTGTTCATGCCAACTGCACTCTTCAGCTGCTCTTGCAATATTTCAGAGAATGAACACCCGCTACATTTTATACTTGAGGGTGTTAACTTGTTTTTATAAGTATTATTTTGCAAATTCATAAAGACATACCTTTTATCTTTAAATTCCTTCAGAAAATTATTTGATCAATGGGAACTGATAAAATGCTAAAGGCAACTGAACCAAAAAGTTGACAGTGCAAATACCACATTAAAATTCCAAAGAGAATATTTCATTTTAAAAATAATACACAAAAATTTTCTTTATCCTTAAGGCAAGGAACAATGTACGTACAAGAAATGAATTTTAAATTCTGTTCTTATATAATTTGGAAAAGAAATGCACTTGATTTTGCATTTAATTGTACATTTTTTTCCTGGTATTTTTACCTTTGTAAGATTGTTGTGTTATAAACTGTATTTTGAAATTCTACATTGAAAATTGTCGCGCAGACAATGTAAATAAATCAGCCAATTGAAATCCACAAATTAGAGTATTTGTTTCTCCATATTATCACACTCGTTTTATCTCAACATCTGTTCCAGGATATCTCAGGCTATATTTGGGAAGTGTGATAATTTGTTTTTCCACAAATTCTTTGCTCACAACTCATAATGCTCCCATGACTTGTGATTGTAAAAGACACATTTAACTTGGGGCCAAAGATAGGCAGAGAGAGTATGGAACAATGACAGGTCCAGAGTGAGCAGGCCATTCACAAGTGTGCATGAATGGCCAGATGGCATCAGCTCTGAGAAATTTACTATGATAATTTGGCAATTAAGCATGTGTGATTACTAATTTAACATGTAAAACTGATCCAGAAAATATTTGTTAAACAAAACAACCCTCTAAAGTAGTTATAACAAATTAAATGACTCCTTTTTCATTTCTGTTTTGATACTGATGCTGAAAACTAAATTATTTCTTTGCAAGAAAGAGTTCCAATCAATCAGAGCAAACCATGAATATTTGGTCAGGTTTTATTTACACAGATACCTGACTTTTCAGGTATTACAAGTGAGGGAATCAGAAAGAAAATGGCTATATGTGTAGTCTGTTTGCTTTAAATATATAAACTCTGGCTCTATGTTTAATCTTGTTTAGATAGTCCCCAGTTTTTTAAAGGTGATACTGTATTCAGTGTGCAAAATTTCACAGCAGGGAATATAAACATGCTGTCATATCTTCAGAAGAGTCCTTATATTGTTAGGAGGGTATTTAGAAAAACAAAGTATATGAGGTTTCAACTGAAAGACTCTAGCTAGCAGTGTGTCAAAGCAGATGCTGAGACTCATAACCAAACCTTTGGCAGAGTGCAGGGAATCATATGAAAGAAGGGGGAGTTAGTATGACCTAGAGAGGACAGGAGCTCCACAAGGACCAAATATATCTGGGCACAGGGTTCTTTTATGAAACTATTTCTCCATCCAAGGACCATGCATGGATTTAATCTAGAACCTCTGGTCGGACGTAGCCCATGGCAGATCAGTATCCAAATGAGTACACTAGTAAGGGGAAAAAGGACTATTTCTGACATGAATTCAATGACTGGCTCTTTGACCTCCCCTCTCCCCCCGCACCTCAAGGGAAGAGTAGAGCAGCCTTGCTAGGCCACAGAGGAGGACATTACAGCCAGCCCTGAAGATACCTGATAAACCAGGGTCAGATGAAAGGGGAGGAGGTCCTCCACAATCAGTGGACTTGGAAAGGGGCAGGAAGGAGATGAGGGAGGGAGAGTGGGATTGGGAGGGAGTGAGGGAAGGGGATGCAGCTGGGATACAAAGTTAATAAGCTGTAACTAATAATAAAAAAAGAAAACTGGGAAAATAAAAAAGGAAGAAATAAACAATACTTTCCTAAAGTTTTTCCCCCTTCTGCTTTGTCAGTACTCTTTTATTTCATTTCACCTATGTAGGAATTTCCTGTTTGTCCGAAGAAAGTAATGGGATATGTATCTCATAGGGCATGGGATACACGCTGTTTGGGGGACAAACTCCGAATCGTGAATTCCGTTAAGATGGTAGTGTTTCCATGCTACGTGTGACACCTGAGGTTCATAGTTGAGAAAGCAAAGAGGATAGAGGAGACAGCAAGAGAGAGGAGAGAGAGTGAGAGAGGGCGCGAGAGCAAGAGACTCTAATGATCTCTCTTTCACCGAGGCTAGCCATTCTATTCCTACAGTTTATGGCAGCCGATTAATAAGTCCCATAAAGACTTCCTGTTATTCCACCATAGCAGCCGTCCTTCTGTCGTGTTTGATATCAACTGTAGCTGGTTCCTAGGCTATGTAACAGATTCTAATATTTAGCTTATTTTGTAAACCTAAGACAAGAAAATTTACAATCTCATAGTAGGTTTGAATTCTAAAATTGCATTAGGTAATATACATTAAAAACCTAGAAAAATGTGCCAAACTGCATAAATGTTAATTATTGTTAATGTTGACATATGTTAGAATTATACTAGATCATGAACACTTTTTGTGTACTTCAGCTTAAAAACTGTAAATTCTTGCTTACATTACTGAACAAACTATATAGAATAATCTATGTGTTAATGTACATGTATGTTTGGATTAAGACCAATAATTTTTAAAAAGTAAGGAATTTAACACCCATAGTCTGTGCTCACTCTGTTGTGTTTTCAAATTAGCATTTATTATGTTTCAAAAATTAATGATAAATTATGATTATATTACCCAGTGACTGGAGCCCTACATTAATAGGCAGCAAAAATAAGAAATTAAAATAACTATTTTTATAAGGCAAATTTACCAAAATCCAATACGTTGATAAACCAGTTATCACAGGAAAATGAGTATACACAATTCAGTAATTGGAGCATTTAAAAATAAACTTTTACATTATTGAATTCCTATAACACAAGTGTGGATGTACTTAGTTCCATTACACAACTGCAGTCCCACTATAAAAATTCTAGGAGCTTTGCTTTCACAGTCCAACAATTCCATAAGACACAAATACATTTAGGTTTTCTATAATATAGACTGTTGAGGTGATTTTTGCAGTAATGAAAATGCTGAGAATAAATCACTCACTATGGCTGACTCTACTTACTAATGCAGCAATCTTGTTTTCCAAAACATCTAGCTGAGAATGTAAATTTTAAAACTCAGATGAAGGTGTTTTATATATAGAACATCTGGATACTCTGAAACATCTGGACATCTAAAAGTGTCTTAGCTTTCAAAATTGTATTGCATGTGTCAGTATACAGGGAAATATTTTTTTGTGCAAAGCTTGAATTGTAATGCCTGTGTATAAATAATAGGTCATTAAAGAGAGAGTCTCGTTTGACTTTTGATGAAATAGATCCTGAAGCATTATAAACCCTGAAAATAAAACACAGTAAAATTTAGAAAAATAAAATCAAATAGTATGTATAGAATATGGGCAGCAATGTTTTTAATATGCAAAACTGCCTGTATTTAATCATTGCCTACATAATTTTATGCTGTATTCTAAAAAGTGTAATAGATATTTTCTTTTTGAGAGAAGTCTTAAAAAGCAAAATGTAGCCACAAGGTCAATTTGTAGCCAAGGATTATCTAGAAAAATTCATTTTCTCCCTCTGCCTTCCAGTTCCTGGGATTGGAAGCATGCACCGATGCTGAGGTGCCCTTCCAGAGACTCCAGCCGGAACACTTGTTTGGTTTGGCTCTGTTTGCCATCTGATGTCTTCTGTCATATTATGATCTAATGTAAAAGCCTCATCAAATGACGAGTTGATGTTGTTGCTAAATCTTTTATTTTCCAAACTTATAAGATATGAGAAAATAAACTTTTTGGATGTTAAAATACAGTGTTTTCATATTATCTTTTTTGAGCGATAACTTTATAATACAACAATTTAATAACACCAACCCTTTAATTAAAAAAAAACTAAATTGGCTGTCAAAATAGTCAAGGAATCTATTTTTATATATAGTTTCCATTAAAGAAGATAATGATGGAAAACTATTGCTATAGGTATATCAACAAAACTGAGGTTCTTTGTTCTCAGAGTTATATTTACGTGTATTATAAGTAAATGACAGTTTAATTGTAAATGATTTAATTATAAATTATATAATTTTAATGATAAATCAATATCAATTTACACACTATATAACTTTGCAAAAATTGATCTGAAGTTTAGATTTACATCTTGAATATTTTTTTTTTCAATGCAGTTTATTCAGGAACATTGAACAATCCTCGGACCCCGGGGAAAGCCAGCCCACAGCTTAAATAGCCTCTGGGTAGCCAACCCAGGCATGCCACGGGGGCAATGCAGATAGGTCCACATACATGGAAGCAAGCCAGATCCTCGGCCTTAGCCAAATGTGGAGTTGTTCGTGACAGAGAGCACTCACCATCGGGAAGGTGGAAGGCGGAAACCGGCTCCATCTTTAAGGCAATGCTATGCCATCTTGAATATTTTATTATCAGATCAATGATATATAAATATATTTTTTCAGCAAAATCTAATTGATCATTTTTCCTATAAATGTGTACTATAATAATACTACATACCATAATTCAGTACTGTTTTGTCAGCCGAAATCCACTGATAGTAATGAAGATACCAATCAGTTCAAACTGTTCAGTCAATCTGGTCTGGTTGTTATGACTGATAAATTCATTGAGAGGATGGAAAGTACTTTATAAAGCTTGATGGATTTGTACTGATAAAAGAAGAAAGGTAGAAGACTACCTACTAGTAAATTTCATATCACTGAATTTTTGGGTGGGGGCCCGAGCAATTCTGTGGAGAAAAAAAAATTGTGAATATAGAAAGAAAAAGAATACACAAACACACATACACATGACAAAATGGAACAAGTGATGAAGCAGAACCTGGATGACAATAGCATTAGAGATTTTTTGTTATAATACTTTTTAAAAGATTCATTGGCAGAAATGAAGAATGAATGCAAACACACATTCACTCTCACAGTGAAAAGATAGATGCATAAAATAACTATTATACCCAAAATATATGAACTGAAATCAACTGAAAATACAGAGGAGTACTTGAAACACCCATTAGAGTTTTCCCTAGGATCAGCATTTGAACTGTATTTTGAGGGAAATCTACCAGCGAGCCACTCAGGAAAAGAACTTGAAGGAAGAGAGGACTACTAATGAAAAAAAGTCATGTTTAAAGATTCACAATTTTTTATTTTTTAATTTTTTATATTAATTACAGTTTATTCACTTTGTATTCCAGGGGTAGCCCCCTCCCTCATTCTCTTCCAATCCCACCCTCACTCCCTTATCTCCTCCCATTCTCCTCTGCAAGTCCACAGTTAGGGGAGGTCCTCCTCCCCTTCCATCTGACACCAGCTTATTAGGTCTCATCAGGACTGGCTGTATTGTCCCCCTCTGTGGCCTGGCAAGACTGCTCCAAAGCAGAAAATGTAATGAAACAAGCTGAGAAGAGACTACATGTTTTCCATGGCCAATGAAGAGTTATATAATAGATATTATACAGAAAAGATACAAAGCACATACCTTTATAATGTACCTTAAAGGTTCCTGATGACAGAAATGAACACTGAACAAGTCAGTCCCAATCCCACCCTCCCTCTCCCATCTCCTCCCATGCCCCTCTCCAAGTCCACTGATAGGGAAGATCCTCCTCCCCTTTCATGTGACCCTAGTCTATCAGGTCTTATCAGGATTGGCTGCATTGTCCTCCTCTGTGGCCTGGTAAGGCTGGTTTCTCCTCATGGGAAGGTGGCCAAAGAGCCAGCCAGTGGGTTCACTTCAGAGAAAGTCCCTGTTCCTGTTACTAAGGAACCCACTTGGAAACTGAGTTGCCATGGGCTATCTCTGTGTAGGGGTTCTAGGTCATCTTCTTGTATAGTTCTTGCCTGGAGTATTAGTCTCGGGAAAGACCCCTGGGTCCAGATTAGTTGGTTCTGTAGTTCTCCTTGTAGAGCTCCTATCCTCTCCTGGTCCCTCTGTCTCCCCCTTCTTTCAGAAGATTCTCTGCACTATGCCCAAAATTTGATTATGAGTATCAATATCTACTTTGTTTCTCAATTGGGTAATCTTTTAGAAGCCCTCTGTGGTAGGCTCCTGTCATGTACCCTGTTTACTTCCTCTTCTGATGTCCATCCTATTTGCCTTTCTGAATAAGGATTGATCATATTACCCATGGTCCTCCTTCTTGCTTAGCTTCTTTAGGTGTACAGATTTCAATAATTTACCCTATATTGTATGTCTTACATTTACTTATAAGTGAGTATATACCGTGTTTGTCTTTCTGCTTCTGGGATACCTCATTCAGTATGATCTTTCCTAGTTCCCAACATGTGCCTGCACATTTCATGATTTCTTTGTTTTTAATTGCTGAGTAGTATTCCATTGTGTAAAAGTACCACAATTTCTGTATCCATTTCTCAGTTGAGAGGCTAAGATCAAAAACTCATGTGACAATTCATGCTGGAGAGGATATTGAGAAAGGGGAACCCTCCTCCACTGATGGTGGGAATATAAACTTGTACAACCACTTTGGAAATCAATCTGGCACTTTCTCAGACAATTTGGAATAGCGCTTCCTCAAGACCCAGCTATGCCACGCCTAGGCATATATCCAAAAGAGGCTCAATACCCAGGGCATTTACTCAACCATGTTTGCAGCAACTTTATGCATAACAGCCAGAAGCTGGAAATTTCCAGGGTTTTAATGTAGAAGATGTATTTCCCTTTGTTTCATTCTAAAAACATAATTATAATATGCAACAATTGATGAAAACTAAATAGAAAGAAGATTAGAAAATCTGAGTAGGTTTTCTTATTTACTAAATATTGATAACTGAAAAACACCAGAATGATTAAGAACTCACAGACTTTCAGTAATGAAGACGTTATTTCTATTGTCAATAAACACAGGAAGACAAACAGATTTGGAGATCAAGCATCAAGCTGTATGTTGATCTATTAAACTGGAAACTTTCATATTTTATCAAAGTTAAGCCTGTTGAAAGGTATCTGAATGTCTCAAACTAAAGATTGGTTTGAGGAATTCAGACAGATGTGACAGTCCATTTTACAAAAATGCTAGCAGAAACTTCATAGCTCAGGTGGGGGCTCTATTATCTATGGATAATATTTTCAGTGTGAACAAGGAGATAAAGTAAAATAAATTATTACATACTTTACAAACTTGGATAGAAAAACTTCAGGTAAGAAAAGAATGTGATAAAATACACTGTGAAATTCTCAAAAAGTAATTAAAAAAGAAAGGAAGAAAGGAGAAAGAAAAAAGGAAAAAGACAAGAAGAAAGAAAGAAAGAAAGAAAGAAAGAAAGAAGGAAGGAAGGAAGGAAGAAAGGAAGGAAGGAAGGAAGGAAGGAAGGAAGGAAGGAAGGAAAGAAAGAAAGAAAGAAAGAAAGAAAGAAAGAAAGAAAGAAAGAAAGAAAGAAAGAAAGAAAGAAAGAGAAAACCTTTTGAAATGAAGAGGTAAATGAGGTTGTTCCAGATGTGAACAGCAGGGGGAGATTAGAGGAAGCATTTAAATGTAGATGTGACAATGAGCTTACTCAATTCCACCAGAGCAGTGATGGTGGCAGCAATGGTTTTGCGGGCTGACAATAGGATAAAAAAATCACAGTTGTTTGCAAAGTGCCATGAAGGTCTTATGTAAAGTCATTAACAAATTTCTAGACATCTAGAGCAAAAGGAACCCAAAAGGCCAGTGAGTACAAGTTGTAAGTACAAAGACAAAGAAGAGTAGTTTTTTTGTTTTTGTTTTTAATTTTTGTCCTAGAGTTTACAATCATTGCTAATACAATAGATGTAATTAATGAAGTAAATATTAAAACCAGGGAGAGTTTGGGATGGGACGAGGGAGGGAACCAGAAGGAGGATACAAAGTGAATAAAGTGTAATTAGTAAAGAATTAAAAAAATATTAAAACCATAAAAGTATCCAACATAGAGTTAATTTTCTAATGTCTCAGCATAAGGTATTAGAAAATATTTCCTAAGCCAAAGTAAAATGTTATTGCCACACTAAGGAGTTTCTTTGATATAGAATAGTTTACAGGGATGACACACACACACAACTATATACATGCACACATAGGGAGTAAAAATAAAAGAGAGATAGAGAGGAGAGGTATAGAAAGCCACATGGATAGATAGCCATATACGGAGAGATGGGAGAGGTAACAGAAACACACCATTTCAGTAATTTGTTTCCTGCAATATCATTTGTGCTTTAATGACGTGATGGTTTCATACTGATTAAGACTATGCTTGGTTTCCTTCCTTTTTTTTCTACTTTTTGACCTCCCCACCTCCTAAAGGAGGAGCAGTACTGTTAGGCCACAGAGAAGGACTTTGCAGGCAGTGCTGAAATTACCTGACAAAAGGGTCATATGAAAGAGGAGGAGGTCCTCCCCTATCAGTGGACTTGGAAAGGGGCAGGGAGGAGATGGGGAGGGAATGAGGGATACAGCTGGGATACAGAATTAACAAAATGTAACTAATGAGAAAAATAAAATTAAAAAAAATTATATATATCTAATCACATATTATGCTCATGGCATCGTTTTTAGGGATGTGATGTCTTTTTTGCAATAATGTTCATGTTAAATTTAATCAAATTTGAGGTATTTGTTTGATTAGCATATGATAAAAGAATAATGTTTCTTTTTGAGATGCATGGTTAACTTGGAAATGATTATTTGAAATTATGTAATTTTTTCTACTATATCCTACTCAAATTTAGCAGTCATTCAATAATCAGCCATGATTTAATTATTACTAAATATTATATAGAATGAATTTTCTTTTTAAACTCTATTATTTCTTGCACATTTCTTAGTTTATATATTAGTTCGAAGTTATGATATACTATATGACTTATAAACAATCTAAGTATTGAGAACACTGAAGAAAATAAGCATCAATTTGCTGCAATATTGTACTTAATATAAATATAATATATATTATATATAATATAAATTTCATAATGTAATTTACTCATATCATAGAAAAATAATAGTTATAGACTTTAAATTAATTTAATATATAACTTCACCTTATTAATAATTTATCTGTAACCTACAGATAAATTAAGGAATGAAAAAAAAATGTTTTCTTTTCTTTTAAATTTTATTAGTTATACTTTATTCACTTTGTATCCCCCATAAACCCCTCCCTCCTCCCCTCCTAATTCCACCTTCCGTCCCCCTTCTTCACACATACCCCTCCCCAAGTCCACTGATAAGGGAGGTCTCCCTCTCCTTCCTTCTGATCTTAGTCTATCAAATCTCATCAGGAGTGGCTGTATTGTCATCTTCTGTGGCCTGGTAAAATTTTCAGAAGTGAAGAAATAAAATAAATGAATTAAAGACAAGAACGGTTTTAGAATCTGAGTAAATTATGATTTTCCATAGATAACGTAAAAAACGAGTCAATTTGCTTTTAGAAAATACATTAAAAGTGAGATAAGATTCAAGTGCCAAAAGTCTTTCTTACCACCATTAAGCTAAAAGACAAAGGAAACTATGTCTCTTTTCATATTTTGCTAGACAATCAAAATATTTTCCTTATCTCCATGGCTACAATTTTAAAGACCACCTAGAAATGAATAGTCACAAATTCTGGTAACATCCCTGGACCAACAGCCTGTTTACAAACATTACTGTTGCCTATAACAACGAATGTTTTTGTCCCTCATTAGTCATGAGAAATTGCACACAACAGCCTAGAGAACATTACGGTAAATCCATAAAGTTAGTTTTATTTACACAACTTGAAAATATCACTGGAGTTTGATTAGAATCATTAAACATCATGACATCAGTGCAGATTAGCATCTGCAGGATATTTTTGTGTTTTGCCATATGTTTGAATGAAAGTTTTCTTCAACAACCTGACCTAAGCAAATATTATCAAGACAACCAACAGCCTGTAAATTATCTATCGAAAGGGGAAAGACAGTCTCAACTTACAGTTTTATAACCACACTGTTTAACCTTGTCTTTCATCTTTTCCTCACATCACATAAATTAGAAACCTACTTTCAACTTTAAATATTTTTCTTGTCTTCATTGATAACATAAGCATGTAAGTTTGCTCACTGTTTGCCATTTGCTAAAATCACAACTATTTTATTGAAATTGTATTAAAAAGCCATGTTTTATGTCTTGTCTCAAGTCAATGAATTTGATTAAAATTAAGATTATTTTCCAGGCAATGAAATATACCTAATCTCAGAAAGCACAACAGAAATTGTTCATGTTTTATAAGTTATTTTAAAATATAAAATAAACATGTTAATATGATTAATTAGTTGAATAAGAATGAGAGAATAAAGATAGACTCATTGTTTTCAGTGAGGAGATAAGTAAAATTCAAAGAAAAGGGCTCGAGCAGCTGAGAGTGGCCATTGTCACAGTAAATTCTACCAGAGTGGACACAGGACTAGCCACAGGATTATCATCATGGATTGCTGCAGCCATGAATCATCTGAAGGAATGGGCGGGCATGGGAGCGTTAGCAGGCCTTCTGGTGTTGGTCTCCTTGGTTTGCCTGTGGTATATATGCAAGATTAGAGTCTCACAACAGTGTGATGCAGCCATGATCATTCAGGCCTTTACAGCCATTGAAGCAGGACATTCTCCCCAAGCATGGTTGGATACCATAAAAAGCTAAAATGTTACGCTCAGGATGCAAGGCTAAGCACTGCACTCAGGGTCAGCTGCTTTGGACCCAGAGAAGAGCATGTCTGGTTGCATGCGGGTTGATGCCCCAGGTCCCGCCTCTGAGAAAAAGGTATCGGACCGGTCTGATGGTCTTTGGGTGGATGACACCTAAACGAACATCGGTACAAAGTCCCAATTTATTTCTAATATCAGAGATCAGACCTCTACTCTTGCCTGATGCGTCTAAAACAAAAAGGGGGAACTGTAGAGAGCTGCGGAATGCTATGCCTTAAAGATGGAGCTGGTTTCCGCCTTCCACCTTCCCTATGGTGAGTGCTCTCTGTCACGAACAATTCCACATTTGGCTAAGGCTGAGGATCTGGCTTGCTTCCATGTATGTGGACCTATCTGCATTGCCCACGTGGCACGCCTGGGTTGGCTACCCAGAGGCTATTTAAGCTGTGGGCTGGCTTTCCCCAGGGTCCGAGGATTGTTCAAGGTTCCTGAATAAACTGCATTGAAAAAAAAAAAAGAAAAAAGGGATAAAAAAAAAAGAAGAAAAGGGCTCTAATGATTTGAATGTTGAAAGATTAAAAGGCTTTTCAAAAATAAAGGACTAAAAAGAAGGGGCTGTAAATAACCTTCCAGATAATGAAAAGCTGGGTAGTGGAGTAGAGAAATTATAGATTGGTTTTAATAGGAAAACATGTGTTGTAAGGTTGATCCACATTGATACTTAAAACCTAATTTCATTGCAGGGATTTTTTAGGAGATATAAGAGACAACATATAATATTTAAGAAGTAGACATCTTTCATAGTTGTGTTATAATTATTTCCAGGTCATGATTGAAGTGTTTCTACATATTAAAGTACAAATGTGTGTGTGTATATATAAGTCAACCTAATATAAAAAGATATTTGCTTTTGAGGCAAATGAGATATTGATTCAAAAGTGACAATACTTGGAACTGTAATGCTACATTAAGGAAAGTATGGTATATCTATAAGCCTTACCAAAACTTCCCTACTTGTATTACATTAAAATTGTTTTTCCCAAAGATCTTGAATTAATTGGTCTGTGTATATCATAGTGATAGAGCATATTAATTCAACCAGAAAATGAGATAAAATTATGCAAAGATCTTGGTGGTCTTTTGTGTCACATTGCATTTTCACTAACAGGTTGTAGTAATAACCAAAAATTTAAGACATACAAAATTTTCTTTATATTAGAATTTTGTCACATTGAAAATATTGTTTGGTCTAAGTTAAATTTTTTGAGTCTGGTGCTGAAGAACATTAAACTTTCCACTCTGTGGACCCCTCTATAAATTACAAATACTTGATTTGTGGAAATGTGTCAAGTGGACATTGTCCCTTCCATGTGTAGCCTAGTCCAGTGTCATCCTGTCACACCCCAAACCATAGCAACGAAGTTGTTCTGGGCTGGCAGCACAGTGCAATGGCAGGTGCAGAGAGCTGTCAGCGCAAATGATTCCTTCCCCATGGTGCCTGTCCCGCGCACCCTCTCCTGCGTACCACACACAGGCTGTGCCCCGTTTTTCTTGTTTCCTCCTCTCACAGTTCTTGTCATTTTACTTTAGAAAAGTCTTCTCACAGGAGTATTGGTGCACACAAATTAACCCCATTCTCTGTCTTTTCTACTTCTTGTCTAGATACCCATGAAAAATATTTCTTTCATTTTATTCATACTCCCAATAAGCTCAGTGTCTGATTCTAATCTGTACTCCTTTTCCCTGTTTTTTTTTTCCCAGTCTCTTTTATTTTATTTTTTCTCCAATAACCCCCTTATTATATTATTCATTTCCTTATTTTTATTGTATTCCATTCTTTTTACTTTCACTACTTATTAATCTTCCAGATGAATGATGCTCTCTTTGAAATTGATTATATAAGAAATATTTATAATACGTTTCTTCAAAGATTAATTTATCCATAATTTCTGAAATTATCTAATGTACAGTTGCTTCAATAAATTTTAGAAAACCCATGTGAGAATTTTTTCTGTGTCTAACCCTGCATCAGAGCACATACAATATAAATGCTGATTGTGTCACATAGATGCCTGCTTAAATTTCCACTCTTATCACCATCTTCCAATAATTCCCCATGTTAAAATAAAGGCTATGTACTTCCAAGATCCCAGTGAGTTGCTTTATTAACATCTCTAGAAATGGGTTCAATTGTGTGGGCGTATAGTATGACAACAGGAAGTTCCAAGGTAATGGAAGCATTCCATATTTTCTTGTTACATGGTGAAGTGGATCAAGAAGGAGACCGTGTAAGGAATCTCTTTTTCCTGTAAGAAAGCATCACCTGTCAACAAAATTCTGATTACATATAGCTGAAGCAAGAAATAGGGAGTGGGACATCAGGCAGGCAGAAAGAATTCTGGGATAGAGGAGAGCCAGGCACACAAGATTCCCAACAAGATGTGAGGAGGACAGATTCATGGTACCTGAGCAGAGCTAACCAGCCACATAACAAAATGTACATGCATATAGTTGGTTATTTTAAGTTATGAGCAAGCAACAAAAGAGCCTAGCTTATATGGCTTAGGTATTTGTAACGTATTTTGAGTCTCATGAGTCTCTATTCTGGGAGTTTGGGGACAAGAAGAAAAGCAACCTCCAACAGTAGATTTCTGTCAAAATAGGACCAGAATATATTTCATGAAACTCCCTCAATGGAGGAATGGATACAGAAATTGTGGTACATTTACACAATGGAATACTACTCAGCAATTAAAAACAAGGAACTCATGAAATTTTCAGGACACTGGTGGGATATAGACAAGATCATCCTGAGTGAGATATCCCAGAAGCAGAAATCCACACAAGATATATACTCACTTATAAGTGGGTAATAGACCTATAAGATAGGATAAACATACTAAAATCTGTACTCCTAAAGAAGCTAAACAAGAAGGAGGACCCAGGGTAAGATGATCAATCCTAACTTAGAAAGACAAATGGGATGGATAATGGAAGTATGAGCTTACCACAGATGGCCTCTGAAAGACTCTACCTAGCAGTGTATCAAAGCAGATGCTGAAACTCATAACCAAACTTTAAGCAGAGTGCAGGGAATTATATGAAAGAAGAAGGAGTTGGTAAGACCTGGAGAGGACAGGAGCTCCACAATGACCAAATATATTTGGGTATAGGGGTCTTTTCTGAGACTGATTCTCCAACCAAGGACCATGGATGGATATAACCTAGAACTCTGGCTCGGATGGAGCCCATGGTAGCTCAGTATCCAAGTGGGTGTCCTAGTAAGGGGAACAGGTTCTGTCTCTGACATGAACTCAGTGGCTGGCTCTTTGACCTCCCCACCCCACAAGGGAGGAACAGCCTTGCTAGGCCACAGAGGAGGACATTGCAGCAAGTCCTGAAGAGACCTGAGAAGCTGAGGTCAAATGGAATGGGAGGAGGACCTCCCCTGTCAGTGGACTTGGAGAGGAGAATGGGAGGAGATGAGTGAGGGAGGGTGGGATTAGGAGGGAATGAGGGAGGGAGCTACAGCTTGGATACAAAGTAAACAAACTATAATTAATATAAAAAATAGAAATTTAATAATAAAAAAGAAACTCACCACCAGATCTCTACTGATCCTGTCTTGGCCACACCTCAAAATTCTAGTACATCCCCAATCTGAGCTATCAGGAAGGTAGCAAGGTTTCAGTGATAGGATGCTGAAGGGCAGAGGGACCATTCACATTCAAACCATAATAGTAATTGCTCAGATCTCCTCAACATATAGAAATCTTCTACAAGGGCTGTGTACCTTCTTGCTACATGGGGGTCTTTTCCTCTTTTCTGATTCTAGAAAGTACAGGCTAAATTACTTTACTTTTAGTCTCTGCTTCTGCTCTGTATTGAAGCCTTTACTTTGTATTTCAAATATCTGCTAAGAGAGAACTAGATCTTTTCTGGTTAAGCATAAATGATTAAATCCAACTACATTAACTCATACTTTTTATACTTTGTTTTTCTACCAACATGTAGAGTCCATATTTTCAAGCATAAATTATTAAATCCAACTACATTAACTCATACTTTTTATACTTTGTTTTTCTACCAACATGTAGAGTCCATATTTTCAAATTTTCTCATTCTGTTCCATCCATATCACTACAACTATCTCTCAAATACTATAACATTGTCTGCCTTTGCTGTTTATGTTGCACATTAATTGACATATCTCCAGTGCTTGAAGCTATACTAGCATTTTAACCATTTAATATTGGATGACAGAATAAATGAGTGGATACGTGTGTTATCATAGAACAGAAATCAAGTTACTCAAAGTATTTATTTAAATATATATTTTATACAGAAACATAAGATTAAGTTAATTTTACAGAATTGAAGAAACTTAAGATTTTATCATGTGAATTTATTATTTTATATAGTTTCAGAGTATTTATATTGAACTAAGATTTGAGAAGCTTTTTCATGTAGTATTAAGTACAAGTCTTATCACCTAACATATAAGTCTAATAAGAATCTCTCAACTTTCTTTTTCAGTGATTCCTCCTTCCTTATACATAATGTATATTTAGCTATGAAGTTAAGTATGATTGTTCCTATATGTGACAATTTTCATGTACTATAACTATGTGTACAGACACATAATTCATCCTTGAGTATTTCTGCCAAAGATATGCTAGAAAATTCATTGAATTTAAAGGTTGTCTTAGTTACTTAGTTATCTTCTCCTTGTTGGTTTTTTTTTTTTTTCAATTCAGCTTATTCAGGAACCTTGAACAATCCTCGGACCCTGGGGAAAGCCAGCCCACAGCTTAAATAGCCTCTGGGTAGCCAACCCAGGCGTGCCACGTAGGCAATGCAGATAGGTCCACATACATGGAAGCAAGCCAGATCCTCAGCCTTAGCCAAATGGGAATTGTTCGTGACAGAGAGCACTCACCATCGGGAAGGTGGAAGGCGGAAACCAGCTCCATCTTTTTTTTTTTTTTTTCAATGCAGTTTATTCAGGAACATTGAACAATCCTCGGACCCCGGGGAAAGCCAGCCCACAGCTTAAATAGCCTCTGGGTAGCCAACCCAGGCGTGCCACGGGGGCAATGCAGATAGGTCCACCTACATGGAAGCAAGCCAGATCCTCGGCCTTAGCCAAATGTGGAGTTGTTCGTGACAGAGAGCACTCACCATCGGGAAGGTGGAAGGCGGAAACCAGCTCCATCTTTAAGGCATAGCTCCATCTTTAAGGCATAGCATTCCGCAGCTCTCTACAGTTCCCCCTTTTTATTTTAGACGCATCAGGCAAGAGTAGAGGTCTGATCTCTGATATTAGAAATAAATTGGGACTTTGTTTTGACAATTAAGAAACATAATGGAAGGATTTGCAATATGTCACAGAATCAAACAGAGATGCAGAAAAAAAAATCAAAGAGCTAAAAGCAAGTGCCTACATAGGAAAGATCCTGTGTCCTTAAGCCTTGTGAAAACCACGTGTTAAGAATGACTCTTGCCTTCAGGATCTAATCTGGCACTATCATGTTGTCATACTGCACCTGCAAGGAGACTGCATATGGCTGCTGCTTCTACCTCTATGCATACACAAGATGGATTTTTCTTTTATTCACCTTATCCCTGTGTCACTAGTTACTGAATGTACTTGCTGTATTTGGGTTTTTGATTGTTGTCAATAGGCATATTCCTATCCTACAGAGAAGACCTAGGTCAGTAAGATAATACATTGAGAGATGAGTTCTACTCCCCAGTAAAACTCAAACAGTAGAGTGATTTCCAAAAATGTGGAGAATGATATATCATTTAGAGGTTAGATATCCAATTGTATAGGATTTAAACACATACAATTAAGAACACTATGTTTCTTATTATGACAGTGACATGTGCAATTCTATGCTGTGATAGAGTTCTTTTCTAATAATGTGAATTATAAAATCATATTCTACGAACATCACTGTAATGCTAGCTCCTTAATCTTGTTGAGCTTCTGACACAAATAGCTAGCATTTTCTAAAGTATAGCTAGTCAGCTGATCCTACTTTCGATGGGTCCTATTTTACCTTCCACCCATTATATACCTATGATTCTTCTGGCACTGATTTTAAATTCTCCGTAATATTAATTTTGATTTGTATTCATATTCACAAGCATCCCATAATGACTACAACTCTATCTAGTGTTCACACTGTCTTACTCATGGTGAGTACTCCAGGTTTCCTTACTGTGACTCTCACATAATCTCACTTTGCTCTATATGAGACTTCTCCATTCAGAAAGTTTACAGCTTGTGAATGTTGGCTGGCACTTTATGTTTATATCCACATCACTCCAAATTAATCTTATACTTAAGGTAATAATTCATAAATACTAATGATATAACAATTCAAAAATACCCCCAAAACATTAGGCTGCTTTGAGTTTGTGTTTGCTACATATCAATAAAGTAGTTTTCTAAAGTGAGATAAGATAAATTTCTAGTAAAAATAACAGACGAGAGAAGCTTCCATGGGGAGCAGATCACTTAAAATATTCCATTATCCATGTAAATTTTTATTGTTTTTCCATTTTAGGTATGTGTATTGATTGATTCATTGATTGATGGACTTCTGTAGTGCTAGGAACTGACCTTAGAAATGACCTCACACATGCTGGTCAAAAGCTTTACCCCTGAGATGCATTTCCAGCCCAGTGTGTGTTTAAAGTGAGCTGAAATATCAGATAAAAATATTCAATGAAAATAATTCACGTGCAATTATCTGCCAGTGACTTTATGCTGGGAATTATTTTGCTATTGATCTATTATGTGTTGTACTCAGAGAGGAAGTTTTGCCGTGAGACAGTACATCATGCTGGCTATTGATCTGCTGTGATGTACTGCCCTATGCACACAGAGCTCACTTACGAAGAGCACATTTCTACCATCATAGCCACTTCTGGGCTAAATTTCTAAAGCTTCATGAATCTCATAAAAACCTCTGCTGTCAATGAACATATATTATAGCTTCGCAGATATGGTTCTTGATGGAATTTCCAGAAGCTGCATTTCAGAAATACAACTAGTACTCAAAGCATAAGCACCAAAAGGCTGGGGATGAAGTTTAAGGACCGTAAATGTGATAAGCTATTTATTTTCTGTAATGTGCTCACACCATGCTTGATCATCTCTTGGAAAATAAAATTAGTTTTCACTTTAACTGACACCCGTGCATGTCCAGAAGCTTAAAGACAGCGCATTTTCATATTTCAGTGTATGTTTTTCTTGAGAAAATAATGTGGTTCCCATTACATACTTTAGTACATAGCTTATTATAATCACTGCATTTTGTCTTATTAAATTTTTCTATTAAGTAAAACTGTCAAGTCTATTTTGCATGAGTTATTTTTTCTTCAAATAAAATCTTAAAATGAGAATGAATTTATTTTAAGAATATATAAAAATACTTACAAAATGCTTACCAGGAATCTTAAATGTTATCCTTAAATCTTACCCTTGAATCATTTCATATTGTACCAATTTATGGTTATAATGTTATTTTAGTACAAATATTTTATATTATTTAATTTATATTCATTAATAGTAAAGATGCCAACTTCTTTAGGCATTAAAGAATCTGTTGCTATCCACATTCTCATTTTATAACATCTGAAAAGAGATTAATTTGATAAATGCATATGTTACCTATTTCTCATCTCAGAGTATGTATTTCAAAAGGCTACAGAGACCATAGACAGCATGTGCCTGTCCATGACCTCAGAGGCTGCTTCAGCCCAAGATTTATTAAAAATAATTAGTGTAGGCAAAACAGCCTTCTTTATGAAATCCTTTTTTTCAGTGAGAAAACTCTTATCAATAAAATATAGTTTTTTCATTCTGTAAAACATAGGGAATGTTGAATATATATATATATATATTCTAGATTGTTATTCTTTAAACAGTATTTTAAAATATGCTTGTGTGGAAGGAAGTTTGCAATGTGATGTGGAAGATAAGATTGTAAATAAATGGCATTATTAGCTAGATGCAAGCTTGAGTTAGGGCTAGGGTGGTAACAAGAGCCCAGTTTGTAAAGTACTTATACAAACTCAGGACTTATTTCTAACCCTGAATCCATGTTAAAAAAAAAAAAAAAAAAAAAAAAAAACTGAAGATGGGAAAGGGTAATACCTCAGAAAGTCATGTCCTTGTTACATAAGCCTGAGGATGTTTGTTTGATCTAGGTCTCATATAAAAGCTCAGAGTGGATGCATGTGGTTGTGACTCAAACAATAGGTGCAGAGACAAGTAGATCCTTGGCTTTTGGTCAGACAATCCAGCTAAATCTGTGGGTGAGGTTCACTGGCAGTCTGTTTCGAAGTAGTAAAGTGGAAAAATGATTTAGAAAACCCCTTGCATCAAGCTCTAGCACATACTTACCAGCACATATGCATGTGACAGTCTCTATCTATCTATCTATCTATCTATCTATCTATCTATCTATCTATCCATCTATCTAGGCATGACCACCCCATTCTAGAAGATAGATAGATAGATAGATAGATAGAGACAGATATAGGTAAAAATAGTTAGATAGAGAGATAGAGAGAAAGATAGAGATAGAGGTAGAGACAAGGACAGAGGCAGAGATAGAGACAGAGACAGACAGAGACAAAGACAGAGACAGAGATAGAGGTAGAAGTACCTCTCATATACATAGGGCCACCATGGTCATTCATGCTTCTGATCTGAGCAGCAGCAGAGTCAGGCAGATCTTTAAGACTCAGTGGTTAACAAGGCTAGCCAAAAGTATCAACTCCAGGTCAATGACTAGACCGTGTCTCAACAAAAACAAAAGGGTGGAAACCTAAGGTTGATCCCTGCTTTTTATAACCAACAGGTATACCCATGCACCCACTCTCAGACATGTATTCACTCATGCATTTCAATAGTTGAATTCACTTGAAATTTTTAAAAAGCATCTACTTATGCAAAAAGATGAAAGTTCTGTGTGTCCTGGGAGGTGGAGTGGAAAATAATACAATGCTATAATGAAATCTCTTAGCCAGGGTATTTTATAAAAAGAGGTAAACATTATTTTGAAAATAGAAATTTTGTGGCTCTTTTGGTCTCCTTGTGGGACTCCTGACTGCTCCTTGTTCCTTTACACTCCCCTTCTTCCATAAAACTCCCTGCTCTCTGTGCAAAGTTTGGTTGGGATTCTCTGCATCTGCTTCGATCCCCTGCTGGGTGGAGTCTTAGAGAGGACATCTGTGGCAGGCTCCTGTCCTGTTCTATCTCATCTACTGCTTCGTATGTCTACCATTATGCCTAATTCTACTTACCAACACCCAACACTATGTACTAGCCTCTAAGTCCAACAGGCAGCCTGCCACAAAACAGGTAGGTTGTCCACAGGTCTTCTCCTCTCTCTTTGTCCTCCCAGCCCCAGCCCCCAGTCTCATTCTCAACTCTGCAGCAGAACATTAATGGCAGACTTTGCCGTCTCGCACCCTCACTCTCATCTCTGGTGGATCTCACAGATCTTTCCCTTCCAAAATGCTCCCCCAATTTGTTGCTTTTTCCCAGACGCCAACTCTAGCAGGCAGCCCCTACCAACCCAATAACCATTCCTAGCAGGGCAAGAAGTAGGTTGAAGGAAGATTGATGTCTGGCTGTCATACTCTTCTTCTTCTTCCATCAGTTGCTGGATGAATTCTGTCTGGTCTCTTTGAAGATGATTCTCCGAGGCTCAGTTCCCAGCACACTCTACAGCAGGACAGACTCTAAGTCAAAGGTTTTGTGGCTGAGTTGGTGTCTCACTCTCTCCACTTGAGGCTTTCCTGGCTACGGAAGATGGCTGGTTCAAGTCATTAATCCCCTATTACTAGGAGACTTTGTTAGAACTACTTTCGTATATTCCTTGAAGTTTCCATTGCACTTGGTTTTCACTTATTCTTGAAATGCCAACCAATTCAGGTTGTTTCTCTCGGTATTTTCTTCCTTCCTCCCCACCACTTGACTCTTCCTATGTCCAACCCCACCCATCCGCAATCCATCTACAAAATCTATCCTACTTTTCCTACCTGGGTAGATCCTTGTATTGCTCCTCTTAAGCCTCAGGTGTGATTGTCTTTTACTTTACTGCTAATATCCACTTATGAATGAGTAAATACCATGTTTGTCTTTTGGGGCTGGGTTACTATTGGCACTCAATACTGGGATACTAGTTCCGTTTATTTGCTTGCTTATTTCATGATGCCATTGTTTTCACCAGCTGGTTAATTCTCCATTGTGCAAATGTACCACATTTTCTTTATCCATTCTTTGGTTAAGGGACACTTAGGTTGTTTCATAGTATGAAACTAAAGGTTACTAGAATGGGGTCAAATTGTAGCCCTGGAGTATGCATAGATTTTCAAACTTCACATCTGATTCTTAGTATGTAAAACATAAATATCCTGCCAGAGGTGTGATTAAGACTCTAGAAAAAGACATTACATAAACTCATTATATCCAAAAGAGATTTAAAAAATGCTTTTCCAAAAAGTATAAAAAATGACTTTGTTGGGTTGAACATATGAGAGCCTAACTAAAAATAATGTGATGCGAGAGTTATCATGTAAAACTTAAGGGTAACTAAATGAAAATGTTGTAAACAGAAAAGAAGCAAATATCAAATACAAGAGCCAGAGCAGTAGCTTTCCCCAGTGAAAGGCATGCCAGCTGGTTATTCCGTCCCAACATCCATCCCTGAAAACCCACACAAACGCAGCCTTGTGCAGCCTAAGCAGCTGGTAAGACTTACTCAAGCATTTGATAGATTTGTCCCGCCAAGACCATTGGTGGTCTATAGCCCAAGCGAGCTTGAATGTGCCATCCTTTTACTTTGGCTTCTCAAGTAGCTGGCGCTGGAGATGAAAGCACCTCAAGCAGACTTCCTGCAATTCTCATGTATCATCTGCTTCCGGAAGGAATCTGTCCATCTGGAGAGCTGCAGAGTGCGCTGCCAGCAGCTCTTACAGTCTGACAAGGAAAGCTTATTTCTAGAATTGCTACAGGTTCATCCACTTCAGTTTTACCACCTTTTGGCATGAGCTTCTCTAAGAGACAGGCTTGGAGCTTCCCTTTCCTGAAACAGGTTAAGAGGAGGATCACATGCCGGTTCTAAAAGTGTTCACCCAAGATGACACAGAATGCTTTTTCACTAAGCTCAGATGGTCTAGGGAATTATGTCTGTCCTACAAGGCCGGATTCATAGAGTTCATCCATGAAGGAGGAGATCTCAGTGTTTGCATGGAGATGGATCTGGCTAAAAGGCCATATTTGTACTTAATTATATTGTTTCAAATACAATCTCAAAATTTTAACTTTCCTGCCTTTGCCTTTAAATCAGATTCACTCTTTGCCTTGAGTCCAGTTTGTAGTTGTATTAGTTTTAATGACACATTCACAAAACTAATGTTTTCAGCTTTCTAAATGTTGACAAAGGTTTGTGTTTGCTGGTTTTCTTCCTTGGATCTGCATCTTCTTCAGCATTAGAATGAGAAGAATAGCAAGATTGTGAAAGAGGAAGCCCAGCATGCTTTTCCTTTTCTGTGTGCCAGGTACATGATGCCTTTAAACAGCACCATGTTCACACTGCCATAAAAACTTAAGGAGGAACTGTGATTTATTCACCAACCAGGAGGAATTGATAATCTTTCCAACCATCTATGGGTAGCCATAACTGCCAATTTCTTGAATTTTTCACATCTGCCCAGTAACTTTTGGAACTTCAGAAACACAGAAAAAAAATATTTATTTTTTTCTAATATGGAATTAGATTCAGAATCTTCCAGAAAATCACTACATCTACTTATACTGTTTGTATTATTTGTTTTGATTACTACTTCCACTTTTATTACACCTCTCCAAGATATGACATAACTTCCCTTCCACACAAGTCTTACTACATCTTATCCTGTAAAACCTCACATAACTGTTTCTTTATATGCCTGGTTCCAAACTTTAAGCCTTGTTTAAAATTCTTTATTCACATACATTTTCTAGTCATAAAACATCCTTTAAGACAATTGAAATTAAATGTTATGATAAATAAAAGAAAATAGTTTTGTGTTATATCATTGTTTACTCTGTTTACGTAAGACAAAATTTTCTAGTTCCATTCATTTGCCTGTGAATTTCAGGATTTCTTTCTTTTTTATGGCTGAGTGGTATTCTTTTGGACAATTGTGCCAGAGTATCTGTATCCATTCTTCAGTTGAGGGACATCTAGGTTGTTTCTAGTTTCTGGCTATTGTGAATAAACATTATGAACTATTATGAACATGGTTGAGCAAATGTCCTTATTATATGGTGGAGCATCTCTCTCATGTATGCCCAGAATTGGGATAGCTGGGCTTTGAGTAGGGATATTCCCAGTTTTCTGAGAAAGTGCCAGATTGCTTTGCAGACTGTGATAACACAGACCCAGAAAGACACACATGATTTGCACTAATTTATAACTGGATTTCAATCATATAGTACAGGATAACATACTACAATGTTTGGAGTTCACAAAGTTAACACAGAGGATCCTAGGGATGACATGTAAATCCCAATTAGAAGAGGCAATAGGATAAAAGGAGGTAATGGTGGAAGAGTGAGAACAAGGACCATCAGAGCCAATCAACCAGGGCCTAGAGGGGCATATGGAGTATGAAGCACCAACCAAAGACAACGCATGATCTGGACCTACGTCCTCTACTTATAAATTCCTGATGGGCATCTTAGGCTGCATGTAAGTCCAAAAGTCAAGGGAGTGGACGTATCTCGGGCATGGAGTATGTTACTTCATTTTAATCAGTTCTCCTGACCTGAATGCCATACCAGGCCACAGGGGAGGAAGAAAAATTCACTAAAATACACAAACAATAGGGAAAGGTCAGAGATAAACTTACAATAGTAAAGACATGAAGACTGTCTTCTTTAATTCCCGGCTCACCTTGTTGGCCAAAGGAAAGGAAGTAGATAGACAAAAGTGATAGGTATCAGAACCAGTAGAACACAGGGAACAGGACAGGAACCTACCACAAAGCACCTCTGAAAGATTCTACTAATCAAGGTATCGAAGCGCAAGCTGAGATTCATAGCCAAACTTGGGCAGAATGCATGGAATTTTATGAAAGAAGGGGGAGATAGAAAGATCTGGAGGGGACAGGAGTTCCAAAAGGAGAACAACAGAGCCAAAAAGCTGGGCCCTGTGGGCCCTGCGGGCCCTGCAGAGACTGACACACTAACCAAGGTCCATGCATGTAGGGGACTTAAAACCCCTGCTCAGATGTAGCCCATAGACGCAGTCTCTAAGTGGATTCCCTTGTAAGGGGAGCAGGGTCTGTCTCTGGCATGAACTCAGTGGCAGTCTCTCTGAACACATCCCTCTTCGGGGAGGGGGAGGCGTCCATCCTTTCCAGGTCAAAGAGAACAACAATGCAGCCAGTACTGATGAGACCTTATAGGCCAGTGTCAGATAGAAAGGAAGGAGGACCTCCCCTGTCAGTGGACTATGGGAGGGGCTTAAGGGGGAGAAGAGGGAAGGTGGGTAGGATTAGGATGAGATGAAGGAGGGGGGCACACCTGGGAAACAAATTTATAAATTGTTATAAAAATAATAATATTAAAAAAGAAAAAATAAGATGAATTAAAGGAGACATCTTAAACCAATAAATAAATAAATAAATAGATAAAATAAACTGTAAAAATGATGCAAGGTTTTATATTGGATTACCATGGTGAATTAAGAATGATAACAAACTTATCAAAATAGATATATACCATAGTCAAAAGCTAGGGCATTCATATAAGGCCATGTCAAATAAATGAAGCATCAAGTATGGCAGTATTTTAATATGAGCTTCATTTTATAATTGAGAGGAAATAAAAGAACAAAAAGCAGAGCTGAAAGATTTTATAGAGCACCATGAAATAAATGTCAGAAACGGTGATTCACATACTCTGTCCGTATGCTGATTTACATATGAGTAGTGTGTGTCATGTACATCAAACTTTGTGAAGTTTATGTCAGGAGGCACATAAACTCCCAACTCTGGCTATAGAATTCACTTTGACTTTTGTCTCAGACGGTGTCATTGCTGAACAGAGAAATCACATGGAAATTGCTGCCTATATTTCTTATTCCTTTCACTTTGTGATTACATGTAGGTTGTATGTTTCTAGCCAGTGACATGGCTCATCAGCTGCTTATCAAATATGATGACACTGGAACAAATAAAACATCAATATAGGTAATGTTTCTTGCTTCTTTATCAAGTCTCAATAGAAAAAGAACTTAAAATGTCAATGAAGGAATGCTATTTCTACAGCGTAATAGTTTATGTGTTATATGTACAAGTAATCACATTCTGAAGTTTCTTTCAAAAAGATTACATAAATCGAGACAACCACAAATCTCACATATTAACTGATCTCATAAGAAATCCAGAATAGGTAACGGTCCAGACAGAAATTACACTAGCTGTGGCCTTAGCTTTTGAAAGATGGTTGTGTGGAAGACGAGCTCCTAGGAATATGAAGGCTAAAATTTTTCATTGTGAGTTGATGAGAACATTTTTAAATTACATCATATTTTCAGTACAATAAAATGAAAACCGTTTTTAAAATTAGTTCACATTTTTAATTTTGTAAATTTTGTTGCAGATAAAATGTTTCTCTTAGGTCTCCTTAGTGGTATTTTAAGGGTAATTTAAAATTTAATTAAATAAATAAACAGTAGTTAGTGATGAGGATACCTAAGTACCTTTCTTTGTGTGCTAAAATATAGGTGATTGTTTGTGAACTTTATAAGACCCGCTAAAACTTAGTTGTCTCACGGTATACTTTATGGCAAAAATGTTTTGACACAAAAGGCTTATACCAAAAGGTAATAAATACTTACTGGTTAATTTTTCTCAAGTGGGTATGTATGCCCAATTTGTGAGACCTCCCCCCCCAAAAAAAAAAGACTGCCAGGAGTTTAGTACATTGCAAAACACATGAATATCTTTTTTATCATTATCATTTATTACAATTTATTCAATTTGTATCCCGCTGTGGCCCCCTCCCTCATCTTCTACCAATCCCAACTTCTCTCCCTCTTCTGCCCCTGTGCCCCTTTGCTTGGACAGAGGGCATGGAATTTTATGAAAGAAGGGAGAGATAGAAAGACCTGGAGAGACAAGAGCTCCAAAAGGAGACCAAAAGAGCCCAAAACCTGAGCTCCGGAGGGCTGCAGAGATTGATGCACCAACCAAGAAAAATACATGGAGAGGACTTAAAACTCTGGCTCGGATGTAGCCCATAGACTCAGTATCAAAATGGGCTCTTGAGTGAGTGGAGCAGGGCTTTCTTTGACAAGAACTCAGTGACAGACTCTCTGTTCACCTCCCCCTGAGAGGTACAGCCTTGCCAGTTGACAAAGGAAGACAATGCAACCAGTCCTGATGATATCTGATAGGCTATGGTCAAATAGAAGGGGAGGAGGACCTCGCCTATCAGTGAGGATCTTTTTATTCCATGCCTGTGCTGGGGCCCATACCCTCAAAGATGCAGCTGTTGAGAGCGAAGCCCGAAGCTCAGGGTAGGAGGGTGATTTAAAGGTCCCAGTACCTCCTAGGATGCCCAAAGCAGGAGAATTCCAGCCTGGCAACTGTCTATTAGTTGAAACACAAAAGGGGATGTTGCATTTTGAACTGATTGGTTGTGGGAAGTCACCAAAACCATTAATGGTCTGGCTTACCCTGTTTGGCTGTCCTAGGGGAGAAGGGAGATCTGGACCAGTTTCCTAGCAACTGTGAATCTAGTGGGCAGGAAAGAATGCAGGAAGGCTGGTCCCTCCCTGAAGGTGGCTGGACTTGTATCCACCTGTTTGGCCTTTGTTGGGCTTGTGCTTTAATTCCCCCCCCCCAAAAAAAACCTCTAATTTTTAAATCTTTGGTCTTTCAGGTAAAATTTTAATTTTGGAGATTAGTCTTAGCATCAAAAATAAAATAGAAATTACTTGTATCTTATAAAATGGTGCTTATGAAAATGTACTTAGTATTAATGGAAAAGGATCCATTTTTACCATTGAAGATAATTTTCTGTCTTAAATCCTACAGTCATGTGGTGACATGCTTGGAAATATGTACTGAAATGCTTCATATTTATGCCTCCCTTGCTACTTGCTCACTATTGTTTCTTTGTGAATAATAAAGTATCCTTATTTAAAAGAAAAATATTGATGATACTAAGTGATTAAAACAGGTTTAAAGGTTAATATTCTATAGCCCATTCCCTCTGAAGAATTCTTATTTAAATTCTTTTGGGGAGCATTCCTGCATATCCTATGCTTTAAAAGGCATATGTATATATCTCACAAAGGACTGATATCCAGAATATATAAAGAACTCAAGAAGTTAAAAAGCCACAAATCAAGTAATCTAATTAAAAATGGAGTACAGAATAAACAGAGAATTCTTAATAGAGGAATATCAAATGGCAGAGAAACAGTTAAAGAAATGCTTAACATCCTTAGTCATTCGGGAAATGCAAATCAAAATGACCCTGAGATTTCACCTTACACCCATCAGAATGGCTAAGATCAAAAGCTCAAGTGACCTCTGTGCCCAGAATTTTTAGTTCTGTTGCTCTCCTTGTGGAGCTCCTTTCTTCTCCAGGTCTTTCTATCTCCCCCTTCTTTCATAAGATTCCTTACACTCTGCCCAAAGTTTGGTTATGAGCCTCAGCATCTGCTTTGATACACTGCTGGATAGAGTCTTTCAGAGGGTCCAACCAATGACCATGCATGAATATAACCTAGAACCCCTGCTCAGATATAGCCCATGGCAGCTCAGTTTCCAAGTGGGTTCCCTAGTAAGGGGAATAGTTCACTGACATGAACTCAGTGGTTGGGTCCTTGATCACCTCCCCCTGAGCAGGGAGCAGCCTTGCCAGGCCACAGAGGAAGACAATGCAGCCAGTCCTGATGAGACCTAATAGGCTAGGGTCAGAAGGGATGGGAGGAGGACCTCCTCTATCAGTGGACTTGGGGAGCGGCATGGGATGAGAAGAAGGAGGGAAAGTGGGAATGGGAGGAAATGAGAGAGGGGTCTACAGCTGGGATACAGAATGAATAAACTGTGATTAATATTAAAACATTAAAATAAAAAAGAAATAAAATAAAAGGAAAAATCTCAAGTTACAACATAGGCTGGAGAGGATGTGGAGAAAGAGGAACCCTCCTCCATTGCTGTTAGGAATGTAAACTTGTACAACCACTTTGGAAAATCAGTCTGGCTCTTTCTCAAATTATTAGGAATACTGCTACATCAAGATCCAGCTATACCACTCCTAGGCATATATCAGAAATATGTTCATGAATACAACAAAGACATTTGCTCAACTATGTTCATAGCAGCTTTATTCATAATAGCCATAATCTGGAAACAACCCAGATATCTCTCAATTGAGAAATGGATACAGAAATTTTGGTACGTTTACACAATGGAATACTACTCAGCAATTAAAAACAGGGAAATAATGAAATTTGTAGACACATGGTGGGAACTAGAAAAGATCATCTTGAATAAGGTCTTCTAGAAGCAGAAAGATACACATGGCATATACTTACTTATAAGTGGATATTAGACATATAATATAGGATAATCAAGCTAAGCAAGAAAGAGGCCCCTGGGTAAAATGCTCAGTTCTCATTCAGAAACAATGGAATGGACATTGGAAGAGGGGGAAAACAGGGGACAGGTCAGGAGCCTACCACAGAGGGCCTCTGAAAGACTCTGCTCAACAGGGTATCAAAGCAGATGCTGAGATTATAGTCAAATTATGGGTAGAGGGCAGGGAATCTTATGAAAGAAGGGGAAATAGAAAGACCTGGAGGGAACTGGAACTCCACAAGGAGAGCAACAGAACCAAAAAATCTGAGCCGGGGTTCTTTTCTGATACTCTTGAGACTGATACTCAAACTATGGACGATTCATCAATATAACCTTGAACCCCCGCGCAGATGTAGCCCATGATAGCTCAGTCTCCAAGTGCATCTCATAGTAAGGAGAACACGGGCTTTCTCTGACATGAACTCAGTGGCTGGCTCTTTGGTGGCTCCCCATGGGGCGGGGCAGCCTTACCAGGCCCCAGAGAAAGACATTGCAGCCACTCCTGATAGGCTAGGGTCAGATGGAAGAGGAGGCGGATCCCCCCTTTCAGTGTCCTGCGGAAGGGGGGGGGTGGGAGGAGAAGAGGGAGAGAGGGCTGGTTTGGAAGGGGATGATTGAGGGGGCTACAGCTAGGATACAAAATGAATATATTGTATTAAATATAAAATTTTATCTTTTTCTAGAATTAAAAAAAAAGGCGTATGGGAAAATATTGTCTGGGAAATGTAAAACGTAGCATTGCATAATAATTCTTGTCTCTTACCATATGGCCTACTACAGTGTTCTGAATTACACATGCTCTGTGAATTGAAATTAATTGATAAATATTTCCCTTACATATTAGCAGAAGGTAAACTGGCACCTAATCCATCTTTAATTTTTAAATGCATATATTAAATGTAATTTTATGATTGGCAGAAGACAAGTTAACTTTTTTTACAGTGAGAGCTAGAAATACATAAATCCAGTTCATTTTGAGAAAACAGAAGTTTCTCCCTGTCTTTCCTTCTCTATCTGTTTCTTTGTCTCTCTTTCTGCTCTGTCTCCCTCTCCTTTTCTTCTCTTTATGTGTCTTACCAGCCCTCCCTTCTGCTCAGCTTTCTTTTTCCTCTACTTCTTCCTTCCTTCCTGGTTCCCTCCCTCTTTTCCTTAATTTCTTCCTTCTTTTTTTTCTTATTGCTAAGGCACATTTTCTCTTGTTGTTGTTGTTTCTGTTTTTATTTTTCTTTTCTTTTGTTCCTTTTACATAGATTATTTCCCTGGGACCTGTGCTTACCTAACTCACCTATATAAAAAGGATCACAAGTTGATGGATTTCCTGTCTCTGTCTCACACGTCCATGGATTAAGGAGAGTGCCCTCACCTGATTTATTTTAAAGCATATTTGTCTAGAATTTAACTTAGATACTCAACAACTTATACAACAAGCACATTAGAAACTGAAGTTATTTCCCCAGGCTTTACTTGGTTGTTTGAAACAATAGAAAACTATCTTAAGCAAAAATATATATATATATATATGATCTGTTTACCTAAGTTACAATAAAAGAACAGTATGACTGTAAAATTTAGCTTGAGTATTTTAAATTTCATTACACTTTTTTTTCCTAAGTGCTTAAAGTACAAAATTCTGTAACGAAAATAAAATTTCCCCGCCTACAATAAGTGTAGGATTTAAGAGGTAGCATAGATGGAGGGAATGTTTAATCTATGACTGACCCAGCTTGAGACACACCCCATGGGAGAGAACCAACCTCTGTCACTATGATGATACCCTGCTATGCTTTCAGACAGAATCCTAGATTAACTGTCTTCTTAAAGGCTTCATACACTAGCAGATGGAAACAGATGCAGAGACCCAGAGCCAAACATTAGGCCAAATTCAAGGAGCCATGAGAGGAAGGATAGAGGAAGTCCAAGGGGTCAAGGACACCACAAGGAGACTTGTAGAGTAAACCAACCTGGACCCATGGGGAGCTCACAGACTGGAGCACCAATCAAAGAGCTATATATGCGCTGGACCCAGACCCTCTCCACACATGTAGCAGATATGCAGCTTAGCAACCATGTGAGTCTCCTAACAGAATTGGACCTGTCTCTGACTCCGTTGCTTGCCTCTAGATCCATTTTCCCTGGCTGTGCTATCTTTTCACTCCCTGTGGGAAAGGATGCCCTTTGTCCTGATGAGACTTGGTGTGCCAAAAAGGGATGGTACCACTTGGAGACCTTTGCTTCTCTGAGAAGAAGGAAAATGGGGGGGGGGGGGCTGGGCAGTGAGGACCAAAGTGGCTGGGATCAGGCTGTAAAGTGATTAAAAAAAAAAAAAAAGAATGCCTTTACTGTTTCCACCATTCCAATATACGATGCTAATTTGCGGTGTAATTGAAGTATACTATTATAATTACAAAGCTAGTTAATGACTGGTAGAACTCATGATGTTTTATGACACTTTGTCCAGTAGATTTCTTGTGTTTCCTTGTTAAATTTTATGGTTTCTGGATTGGAAGGAGAAAGGGAAGAGTAATGTATGAAAGTCAGTAGCTCTCAACACTTTCTTTACTGAAAAAGTATAAATATTAAAATTTGTATGAAAATATGTTTGAGTGATTACTTGCCATCACTATAGTTTTATCACAATGTGTCTAATCCCATGGACTGTTGAATAAAGTAAGAATTCATTTCTACATCTGCACTTGTGATGCTAAGTTACAAAATGGCATTTAGAAAAAGCAAGTCATTGGCTAAGTAAGTATATATATATATATATATATATATATACACACACAAAAGCATATAGGTACACGTAAAAACATAAATACATACACACACACACACACTGACAGACATATATATGTATATCCAGCAGATAGACAGCAATCTTTTTCTTCTAAACTTTCTACACAGATAAGTAAAAATTTATTTTATATTTAAACAGGTCTTCTATTTCTAATATTTTGAAGTTCTCTGTTATATTAATTCTAACAAATACTGTTTTCAAATTCTCAGAAGAGAAATTAAGAAAAATACATTAAGAAATTAATTTTCTCTGATTATCTGTCTTAGAGGGAAATAACATATATTATGAACAGTGATATAGCATCCTTGGCAGGATCATATATAAAAACAGTTTACATGCTTAAAGAGAATTCCTACATTATGATAAATGAGTTATTCATGTCATTTTTAATATCTTGTCCCCAAATTATATTGTTAGTTTCTATAAACAACAACAAAGTTGTGCATGAAAGAAGATAGCAGAGCATACGTGGCCACACATGCTTTCTTTGATTTGAGATGACTGACAGTTTTTGAAAAAGGGCCAACAAATTGAGACACATGTACAAATTTCAAAAAGCAAGGCATCCTCACTTCCAAAGCAATGCCTCATGAGCAATACTCCAAAGGTCAGTGTAACTATGAAATATGACTGTTGTCTCCACAGGGTATGAAGACATCACCGCTGACACTGATGAAGAGCAAATGTTATGTGTCTCTGCAACCTTGACTGAAGATTGTCTAAAGAAAATATATGGCTATCTTGAGCCATCCTTTTACTTTTCTGTTGTGGTGGTGGTTTTCTCAGACATTCATAAATCAAAGTTAGTCAAAATGTAAAAGAACAATCGTCTAAATACAGAACCTAAATCTTCAAATCCAACTAAAGCCAAATCTGCTACTAATCATTGTATATGGCTAGAGGCTTGAAGAAAAATGATATTTTCAAATCCAGGTTTTTTTTAAACATAATATTGTACACTGAAAAGACGTCAAGGCCTATGTACATTGAATAAGGTAAAGTTGATACTAAACCTGTGCTGTGCTCCACTTGTAACACCAATTTCATCTTCAAGTTTCATTTGACCCACTTCTTTATTTACAACTTTCTCAAATTTCTCTTCTTTTTCCCAGTTTTATCACTTACTTTTTTTCTGTAGTATCAAATTTTCCTCTCTATGCTGCCTATGGAAATGACCTTTTTTTGTTTTAGGTGTTTTATTTCAATAGTACAAAATTTAAATTATAATAAATATTTTGTTTCTGTGAACAGTCTCAAAGTGTTATCCCAGGATATTTGTATCTTAGCTGAGTTGTTGGAATACTCTTGAATACACTCTTGTATGAGGCAAATAATCGTTACTGAGGCTTCAGATTGTTAGTTTTAGTATGTAAAGGTTTTGTTTTATTGCTGTTAGGTAAAACATTATATGCACATACACACACATAAACACACGTACACACACTCATACTGAACTCTCTTAGACTGTATTAACAGTCTTTCTCACACATATGCTTTGCAATGCTGGGAGACAGTTGAGGATTTGTAGGACAGACAGGATAAGCGCAGACTGACATAGGTAACCACACGGAGGAGAGCGTTAAGTTCCCTGAGATAACGTCCACGAGGAACTGTAATCTCTAAACCACAGGAAGCGCTTCTGCTCCTACAATCCTTCTGTCAGAAGTCCTCATTGCGGTGGGAAACAGACAGAGATAAAGAGAAAGTAAACCCTGTGCTGAAGGCGATAAACATGGGCACCATTTGTAGATGTGCAGCATTTGATCACCTTTCTACGACAGTGTGTACTTTGATGCTTTTATAAATTCTCCTTTATTTCCAATTCTGAGGGGGGAAAAAACAAACAAACAAATAACAACAAAACCTCCCAGGAATTTGAGTGTTGTAGTTTGTCAGCTTTTTCTAACCGGTACAACAGAATATCTGTGTTTTCTGATCCTGGAATCCCAAAATGCAATATACATGCAATTGCATTTAAGGAATAGTATACAACCATACCCATGTGGGCATAATGACCACTAGGATGAATTTTTATTTATGACATACATACACATGACCTAAATATCATCTATAATTTTAACAGTATTAATCCCTGTAATGATGGATCCAAACAGAGTCCCAGTTATTATATTCATTGTGGATAAGACATGATAAAAGATGCATTTTTGATTACACTTTGAGAAGTGATAGAGCAAAGATTTATACTGGCTTTTACTATTCATGAGCCACTTTCTCCTAAGACTGACAGAAATTTCCTGTTTCCTGTTTTCACAGACTTCCTGTTTTCACAGAACTCTTTCAATCAGTTCTTCCAGTCTTGAAACCCATTTATGAAAGAGGCTATATTTTAATATTAGTAATTACCAATTATTAGGAGGAAATTTGGCAAAATCATTAATAAATATTAAAATGTTCTTAATATTAAAGTCTGACTGACTCTGTCTATAATTTTAAAATATCAGTATTTGGTAACAAACGTGTAATTATACTATAAGACAACAATGAGACAGGGAAGAAAATCTGAACTTTAGATTATTTACCAT
Organism: Meriones unguiculatus; assembly: GCF_030254825.1. Classification (NCBI taxonomy): domain Eukaryota; kingdom Metazoa; phylum Chordata; class Mammalia; order Rodentia; family Muridae; genus Meriones; species Meriones unguiculatus. Next base: position 6,539,537 of record NC_083360.1, read on the forward strand.
AATACTTTGCCTCATACATAGACTGCCATCACATTTTTATGTATTTATATCTATACATTATGCATACATCATACTACCTTAATATAGTACATAAAGGTGTAAAACTTTTTGACAAAAAAAAGTTTTATTTAAAAAATAAAACATTTTTAATGTTTTATTTACCTGTATATGAACACACATGTATATGTTACCCACACACATATACATTATACATATATATATGTATATATATTCACTGTGGTAAATCTTATATCTCACCTGTCACTCATTTCAGTAATTGCTGTTTCATCTTTATATTCATCACCTGCTCTTTCTTTGAATCTGCTACCAAGAAACACAAAACGAGTAAGCTTAATTAGCTTGTTAAAAAGGGCTGGCATTTTAAGAATAGATTGCCTCTCTTTCCAGACTTTATGTCCCAAAAGGCTAAAATAATTGTTTGCATTTGGTTCTCACCTCAACAGAATTGCAGTAATGTACTTAACTCATATAATAAAATCAGTTATTGCTCCCTTAAAATGGAGCTATCATAAACGATCCTGTGAAAGACTATATTTTAGTAACTATCTACATTGGGTCATTATACTATTTACTGCTTCATTTAAATATATACAATAAGGGTTTGGGAGTTGGTTTGCCTTTTGTTTGTGTTTACTGTTATTTTTATTTAATAAAACAACTTTCGTAAGAGAAAAGAGAGAATGTGACTTAATATCCTGTAAGCCAGCCTATTGAGGATGAATGACAGATTTCTAGTGCCAAGAGGCTCTCTGGGAATTACAGCCATGTCAAGGCTCTGGGTCGCAAACATCAAATAAAATGGCCCTTCAAGGTGAATCACTCAGCAAGTCAGTGAGTAAGGCTGGGCATCCAAGGCATTTTTTTTTTTTTTAAGGAAAACCTACCATCATGTAATTTCTAGCCACCATCTGTGATTCTTTTAGAGAAAGAAAAAAAAAATCTCAGATTGAAGGGGAGCATGTGGAGATAAATAGCTCTGTCCAGGGCACAGAAACAGAGACAAAGTCAATAGCTCTTGTTGGTAAAGAGCAAAATTCCTTCATTATCAGAGCAGTCAATTGTCTTTTCAGATTTTTTTTTTAAATCAAATACAGTCAGAGGCAAAAGAAAGGAACTGCTTCCAAAAGTGACTGTTCCAGTCTCCTCCAATTGTTAAATGGATTTGTCTAGCCGTATTTTAAGGGTTTGTCTAAAAAAACACCACAGTAGTGGCACACCGCTGTCAATAGTGAGACGCCTCCGTCATCCGCAAGGCTCTGTAAGCAGATGCTGTGCAGAGAAAGAGCATGTTGGTGTCACCAGCAGCTTTGGCAAGATAAATCTAAATGACTCAGACAGCCAACATGGTCCTTACCAAGTCAATTAGCATTTGATTAATTGAACAGTGTTGGATAAGGCAACTGCTGCCTTTAAGTTCAGAGGTCTGCTTAGAGAAACACCGGCCAGATTTGGTCCCAGTGGCCACAGGGTGTTACCAGTAACCGAAGTAATTGACCGTTTATTGCATCTGTCAAAGAATTCAGCACACAGGATGTAATAAAATAAGCATTTGTGTAATCACATTAGCTCTAAGACTATTTTACTTAGGAGCAGCTGCCATCCATCATCACATTGTCCTTTAATTCCTTTGTGTTTGTGTTTGTGACGTGATATTCCAACACATATGTGGAAAAAAATCTTTGAAGAAATTATATATTTGGAGTAGAATTTTGATAAATTAGCATTTATCCTATCCTAAAATCAGTATTAATAGGGGAAAATCACAAAATTATCTAATATTAAGTGGAAATGATTCTGAAAAGTTACAAATAAATAAAATAAAACAATTTTAATAAAACACTCCCAAGCAAATGAGAACTCTAGTGAGTGGGACTTGGAACATATAGATGTAATTACACTTTAATTTTTTTTCTGTGGCTAATTAATAACTAAAAATTGAAATGTACCCCTATTTTATATCATTGGATCTTTTGAATAAAGAAGAAAATTAGGATACTATTATCCTCCCTTTCTGGATGTTCTGTATGTTGCTACTTACATATCCAAAGTTCCAATTTCCTACCACACTCATTATATGGCTCAATCTATGTCAATTCTGATGTGACAAATATATCTGTCATAATTAGTAGGACTTGTATAAACACTACATAAGATATGAAAACAATATATATGAGTTGGAGAGATAACTTGACAGTTAAAACCTTGTACTGCTCTTCTTGAACATCAAACTTGGCTTCTTTTCTGCATTTTTAAAATTATTTCTATTAATTACACTTTATTCAGTTTGTATCCCACTTGTAGCACTCACACTCTTCTCCCCTCAACTCCATCCTTCTTCGCTCTTCTCCACCCATGCCCCTCCCCCAGTCCACTGATATGGGAGGACCTCCTCCCCTTCTAGCTGACCCTAGTCTATCATGTCTCATCAGGACTGGATGCATTGTCTTTCTCTGTGGCCTGGTAAGATTTGACTTCTTAAGGTCTACATCTGAATTTCTTCATCTCCTGTCCCAACAGACCCAAAACACTAGCATAGCTACTGTGGGCTCTCCTCTTATGCCTGCACACACAGATATTCACACACACACATATTTAAAATAAAAAGTAAAACATCTTTAAAAAGAAAACATGCTTACATAGTGTCCCATAAATTAAGGTATGTTGTACCTTCATTTTCATTGAATTCTAGGAAGTCTTTAATTTTTTCTTTATTTCTTCCTTAACCCAGCTATCATTGAGCAGCAAGTTGTTCAGTGTCCATGTACTTGTAGGCTTTTTTTCTAATTCTATTGCTGTTGAGGTGCAGCTTTAGTCCATGGTGGTCAGATAGAATAAGGCAATTATTTTAATCTTCTTGTATCTGTTGAGGCTTGCTTTGTGACCAGCCATATGGTGTATTTTGGAGAAGGTTTTATGAGGTGCTGAAAAGAAGCTATACTCTTTTGAGTTTTGGGTGGAAAGTTCTGTAGACATCTATTAGGTCCATTTGATTTAGGACCCCTGTAAGAGCCTTTATTTCCTTATTAGGCTTCTGTCTATATGATCTGTCCCTTGGTGAAAGTGGGCTGTTAAAGTCTCCCACTATCAAGGTGTTGGGATCGATGTGTAATTTAAGTTTTAGTAATGTTTCCTTTATGAATGTAGGCGCTCTTGTATTTGGGGCATAGATGTTCAGAATTGTGATGTCCTCTTTGTGGATTTTTCCTTTGATGAGAATGTAGTGCCCCTCCTCATCTTTTTTGATTAATTTTGGTTGAAAGTCTATTTTATTAGATATTAGGATAGCTCCCTCAGCTTGTTTTCTGGGTCCATTTGCTTGAAAGACATTTTTCCAGCCTTTTACTCTGAGGTAGTGTTTATCTTTGTTGCAGAGGTGTGTTTCTTGGATGCAGCAAAATGTTGGATCCCATTTCTGTACCCATTCTGTTAGTCTGTGTCTTTTAATTGGAGAGTTGAGTCCATTGATGTTGATAGATAATAGTGACCAATAAATGTTAGTTTCTTTTATATTGGAGTCGGTGGTCTTACTGTGTTTCATTGTTTGTCTTATTTTAAATTTTGTTAGGGTATTATCTGTATGCTATGTTTTCTTGGGTGAAGTTGTTTTCATTCGATTGGAGTTTTCCTTCTAGTATCGTCTGTAGGGCTGGTTTGCTGTGTAGATATTGCATAAATTTAATTTTGTTGTGGAATATTTTGTTTTCTCCATTTATGTTGATTGAAAGCTTTGCAGTGTATAGTAGTCTGGATTGACATTTGTGATCTCTTAGAGTCTGCATGATACCTGCCCACACTCTTCTGGGAAACAATGAAAGCAGTGCTCAGAGGAAAATTCATAGCACTAAGTTCCTTCAAGAAGAAATTTGTGACATCTCATACAAGCAACTTAATGGTCCAACTTAAAGGCCTAGAGAAAAAAGAAGCAAATACACACAAGAGGAGCAGAGGGTTGGAAATAATGAAACTCAGGGCTGAAATCAATCAATTAGAAACAAATAAAACTGTTCAAAGAATCAATGAAACCAAGAACAGGTTCTTTGAGAAAATCAACCAGATAGACAAACCTTTAGCCAAACTAACTAAAAGGCAGAGAGATACCATCCAAATCAACAAAATCAGAAATGAAAAGGGGGACATTACTACAGACACCAAGGAAATCCAAACAATTATTAGGTCATACTACAAAAGCCTATATGCCACGAAATTTGAAAACCTAAAAGAAATGGACAATTTTCTTGATAGATTCCATCTACCAAAATTAATTCAAGATCAGGTAGAAAGATTGAATAGTCCTATATCCCCCAAGGAAATAGAAGAAGTCGTTCACAGTATCCCTTCCAAAAAAAGCCCTGGGCCAGATGGATTCAGTGCAGAAGTCTACCAGAACTTCAAAGAAGGACTTATTCCAATTTTCTCCAAACTATTCCACAAAATAGAAATAGAAGGAACATTACCAAACTCATTCTATGAAGTCACAGTCACCTTGATATCTAAACCACACAACGACCTAACAAAAAAAGAGAACTTCAGACCTAACTCTCTTATGAACATTGATGCAAAAAATACTCAATAAAATCCTTGCAAACCGAATCCAAGAACATATCAAAGATGTCACCCACCATGACTAAGTAGGCTTCATCCCAGGCATGCAAGAGAGTTTCAACATATGAAAATCCAACAATGTAATCTACCACAAAAACAAACTGAAGGAGAAAAACCACATGATCATCTCCTTAGATGCCGAAAAAGCATTTGACAAAGTCCAACACCCATTCATGTTTAAATTGTTGGAGAGATCAGGGATACAAGGCATATACCTAAACATAGTAAAGGCAATATACAGCAAGCCTATAGCCAATATCAAACTCAATGGAGAGAAACTTAAATCAATCCCACTGAAATCAGGGACAAGACAAGGCTGCCAACTCTCTCCATACCTCTTCAACATAGTACTTGAAGTCCTAGCCAGAGCAATAAGACAACTAAAGGAAATCAAGGAAATAGAAATAGGAAAGGAAAACATCTAAGTGTCACTATTTGCAGATGATATGATAGTATACATGACCAACCCCAAAAATTCAACCAGAGAACTCCTCCAGCTTATAAACAACTTCACCAAAGTGGCAGGATACAAAATCAACTCAAAAAAATTAGAAGCCCTCCTGTATACCAAAGAGGAAAGGGCAGAGAAAGAAATCAGGGAAACAACACCCTTTACAATAGCCACTAATAACATAAAATAACATAAAAAACACTAATCAAACAAGTGAAAGACCTGTTTGAGAAAAACTTCAAGTCTCTGAAGAAAGAAATTGAAGAAGATATCAGAAGATGGAAAGATCTCCTGTGCTCATGGATTGGTAGGACCAACATTGTAAAAATGGCCATCCTGCCAAAAGCAATCTACAGATTCAACGCAATTCCCATCAAAATACCAACTCAATTCTTTACAGACATTAAAAAAAAGATTCTCAACTTCATATGGAGAAACAAAAAATCCAGAATCTCCAAAATGATCCTGTACAGCAATAGATCACCTGGAGGTATCTCCATCCTCGATCTCACGCTGTACTACAGCGCAACAGTAATAAAAACCACATGGTATTGACATAGAAACAGAAAGGAGGATCAATGGAACCAAATAGAAGACCCAGATATAAATCCACAGAGCTATGAATACTCAATTTTTGACAAAGAAGCCAAAACCATTCAATGGATAAAAGACAGCATCTTCAACAAATGGTGCTGGTCCAACTGGATGTCTACATGCAGAAAAATGAAAATAGATCCGTATTTATCACCCTGCACAAAACTAAAGTCCAAGTGGATCAAAGACCTCAACATAAAACCAGATACTCCAAATCGGTTAGAAGAAAAAGTGGGGAAGGGCCTAGAAAACACTGGCAGAGGAGACAACTTCCTGAACAGAACACCAACAGCACAGGCTCTAAGAGCAACAATCAATAAATGGGACCTCATAAAACTGAAAAGCTTCTGTAAAGCAAGACACCATCATCAAAACAAAACGACTGCCTACAGACTGGGAAAAATCTTCACCAACCCTTTATCTGACAGAGGGCTAATATCCAGTATATATAAAGAACTAAAGAAACTGAAAAGCAATAAATCAAGTAATCCAATTAAAAAATGGGGTACAGAGCTAAACAAAGAATTCTCTGTAGAGGAACATAGAATGGCAAAGAAACACTTAAAGAGATGCTTAATATCCTTAGCCATCAGGGGGAAATGCAAATCAAAATGACCCTGAGATTTCACCTTACACCCATCAAAATGGCTAAGATCAAATAATCAAGTGACACACATGCTGGAGAGGTTTTGGAGAAAGGGGAACCCTCCTCCATTGCTGGTGGGAATGTAAACTGGTACAACCACTTTGGAAGTCAATCTGGCGGTTTCTGAGACAATTAGGAATAGTGCTTCCTCAAGACCAAGGTATACCACTGCTAGGTCTATACCCAAAATTTGCTCAAGTACACAACAAGGACATTTGCTCAACCATGTAGCAGCTTTATTTGTAATAGCCAGAACTTGGAAACAACCCAGATGTCCATCAACGGAGGAATGGATACAGAAATTGTTGTGTTTTTACACAATGGAATACTACTCAGCAATCAAAAAGGAGGAAATCATGAAATTTGCAGGCAAATGGTGGGATCTAGAAAAGATCATTCTGAGTGAAATATCCCAGAATGAGAAAGACGAACACGTATATACTCGCTTATATAGACCTATACAATATGATTAAAATAATGAAATCTGTACACCTAAAGAAGATAATCAAGAGACCAGACAGGGGGTAAGATGATCAATCCTCATTTAGAAAGACAAATGTGATGTGCATTGTATGTATGACAGCAGTCTAACACAGAAGGTATCTGAAAGACTCTAACTAGCAGTGTTTCAAAGCAGATACTAAGACTCATAACCAAACCTTCGGCAGAGTACAGGAAATCATTTGAATGAAGGGGAGTTAGTATGATGTGGAAAGGATAGGAGCTACACAAGGACCAAATATACATGGGCACAGGGGTCTTTGCTGAGACTGACATTCAACCATGGACCATGTATGGATATATCCTAGAACCTCTGCTCGGATGTAGCCTGTGGTAGCTCAGTAACTAACTGGTTTCCCATAGTAAGGGGAACAGGGACTATTTCTGACAGGAACTCATTGGCTGGCTCTTTGACCTCTCCCCTCCTCCAAGGGAGGAGCAGTCCTGTTAGGCCACAGAGGTAGACATTGCAGCCAGTCCTGAAGATACCTGATAAGCTAGGGTCAGATGGAAGGGGAGGAGGTCCTCCTCATTGAGTGGACTTGGAAAGGGGCAGGGAGGAGATGAGGGAGGGAGGGTGGAATTGGGAGGGAATAAGGGAACGGGATACAGCTGGAATACAGAGTTAATAAAATGTAACTAATAATAAACAACGAAAAGATTCATGTATGAATATGTCTGTATGTATGTTTGGATTTATAGGTACATATAAAACATATATTTTATTCATATTATATATATTATGTCCCTATTCTACTTTGAAAAATAGTTACTGTAACAATACTGAAAATGACTGACTATCTTCAATAGATGGAATCATGATAAAAGTTTATACAGGTAAATTTGTCTTTCCAGTTCTTCATATATGATATTTTATTCTTACCTCCAACTATTCCTCTATCTTATCTCTCTATCCATTTATCCATCCACACATGCATTGCAAGATACATTTACTTCACAAATATCTTTAAAGCCATAGGACAGGTGAAGAAAAACAATGGAAGGAAGTGAAGAAAGGAAGAAGAGATGGAAGGAAGGAAAAATAGGAGAAAGGAAGAAGGCAGACTGACAGCTATGAAGAGATTTATTCTGTAGCAGTGATCTGAGGGATTTTCAAAAATGGGAAAAGAGAAGGAGCAACAACAGAATGTCTCCTGTGGTCAGTCTTGCTGACCTGAATCTGGATGGCTTTAAGTGATGACTCTGCTCACAGATGCTCTGTTAGTTCTTTCTACATTTCATGAAGAAGCAAAAATACAACATAATGCCCTGAAAATAAAACAGATACACTGAGAAATATTGCAAGATACTTTCCTGCCTATGAAGTGACAACTGTGTCTAATAATTTGAATGGTGAGCAAGCCTTCCTCACACATGCTGTGGTTGTTTAGCTTGGGGTTCTTTCAGTATTACTATCAGGGGTGTATCTATGACTTTTTTGACTGCTCATTAGACCCTTTCCCTCCTAATGAGTTTCCACTTCCAACCTTGACATGATAGTTTGTTCCTATTCTTTTTTTTCTCCATCCTGCTCTACTTAATCTCTTTTTTAATTTTTTAATTTTTAATAATTACACATTATTCACTTTGTATCCCCCATAAGCTCCTCCCTCTTCCCCTCTCAGTCCCACCATCCCTCCTCCTTCTTCACGCATGCTCCTCCCCAAGTCCACTGATAGGGGAGGTCCTCCTCTCCTTCCTTCTGATCTCAGTCTATCAGATCACATCAGGAGTTGTTGCATTGTCATCTTCTGTGGCCTGGTAAGGCTGCTCCCCCGTCAGGGGGAGGTGATCAAAGAGCAGGCCAATCAGATTATGTCAGAGGCAGTTCCTCTTCCCATTACTAGGTAACCCACGTGGACACTAAACTGTCATGGGCTACATCTGTTCAGGGGTTCTAGGTACTTGGTTGGAGTATGAGTCTCTGGGAAAACCCCTGTGTTCTGTTGCTCTGCTTGTGGAGTTCCTGTTCACTCCAGATATTACTATTTCCCACTTCTTACATAATCCATGCACACTGCCCAACAGTTGGCCATAAGTCTCAATATCTGCTTTGATAATCTGCAGGGCAGAGCCTTTCAGAGGCCCTCCGTGGTGGGTTTCTAGCTTGTTTCCTGTTTTCTTCTTCTGATGTCCATCCTCTTTGTCTTTTCGGATGGGGATTGAGCATTTTAGTCAGGGTAGTTTCTTTAGATGTACAGATTTTAGTAGGTTTATCCTATATTACATGTCTATATGAATGAGTATATACTTTGCATCTTATTGGTCATGTTCAGTTGCTATCACTGGAAGTCCTGCTCTTTTCTAAAGGGGAACAGAGGAGTAGTGTATCTGAGGGAGAAGGGAGGTAGAGTCAAACTGGGGGTAGGGGAGGTAGCAGTAGGGATATATTTTATGAACGAAGAATAAAGTAAAAAAGAAGAAAGAGGAAAGGGGAAGAATGTAAAGGAGGAAAAGGAGGAGGAAGAAGAAGAAGAAAAGGAAGAAGAAGAAACTGAGTATGAGTAAGAGGACTTAATCCTGAAGGCTACTGAAAAGTAATTAAATATATAAATATTCTGATCAACAAGGAACCCTGGTACCTACCAGTTCACACCACACAGTGTAGGTTTTTGAAAGGATCAGATCACAAATCTATGTTATGAACCGAGCAGTAAAAAAAAAAATAAGATAGCACCAGAATCGTATGTTGATTCTTGAGACAAACAACATCAAAACTTGCACATAAGTGGTCTCTGCTGGATTTACTCTCATTCAAACAGTTTATTATTTCCGTGTCAGAGAAAATGCATGGGATTTATACATTATTTAACCCGGTTTACAAAAATAGACTTTATAAGTATATTTAAACGTCTAACTCTCTCAAGTAAAACAAATAATGAGCATTATATTATTTTTCATGGGGGGGGGAAGAGTTTATTTGGCTTATCGATCCGCCATCATGGAAAATTGAATCCAGGACTGATGCAGAGATCATGGAGGAATGATGCCTTCTGGCCTGATCCTTATGGCTTTCTCAGACTGTTTGTATTTGTTTGTTTGTGTGTTTGTTTGTTTGTTTTATCTCATGCAATCTAGAGCTCCTTTCCCAAGGGCGGCACCTCCCTTCGTGTGCTGCGCCCTCTCACAACCTGTATCAAAACATGTATCACCCACACACACACGTATGTGTGTGCACAAGTAGCCAATACTCAGAATTCTTAACAAGTTTAGTCTTCCAATTTGCAGCGAAGCAGTGGTGGCACACACTTTTAAACACAGTAATCCAGAGGCAGAGGCAGGCATCTCTAACTTCGAGACCAGCCTGGTCTACAGAGAGAGTTCCAGGACAGCCAGGGCTACACAATGCAACCCTAAGACAAGGGAGAATCAATCAAGTCTTCCAACTGCAGGAGGAGACCACCAGAGTCAACGTCTTCTCCTGACAGGCTTTGTCAGTGATTCACTTTGAACCAGAGTGAAAGGTTATTTTCCAATTGCCTAAAATGCCTTTTCTGAGCAATGGTATATTAAAGACAGAGTCATCTTCCAGATTTCTCAGTGTTGTTACATACTGTTGGACATTCTATTCTCTTTTATGACTGAAAAGGAACCATTTGGACACCAGAATCAAATTGTTCTGGACTCAAATGTTTGTGAAGATATTGACATGTTTTGCATGCTGTCTCTGAGGTCCCTCTCTGGCTCCTCATAGGTTGTTAGTAGGAAGTCCTCATTATCCATCCAAAGATGTGATGTAACCAAGAACCATAAGCAACAGAACATTGGATAAGTGCATGAAGATATTCATAAAAGTCTGTTGATTCTTCATAGGGAGTAAAAGGCTTTGGTTTATATGATAACCAGATGCAGCAACGTTTCTTGGATTCCTGATGGCGTAAATAATCTTGGCACTGGAGGTGAAGTCAGACTTGTGAAACAGTTGTATGCGAGGATGCGTAGTCATGAGGTATAATCTATCCTGGTCTAGCTTAGATTCGAACTCTGGGTACCTGGCAGAATATTTGATAGTTTGGACCCCGGTAGGTTCGATTTTGCAGGAAATCAGTCCAATGATCTCAGTCATCCAGTGTGTTTCTGGCACATGAAATAACAGCCCCCTATCCCACTGAGCTAGACAAGACAGCCCATCTGGGATGAAGGGATCCAAAGGCAAGCAACAGAGTCAGAGACAGCCCCCGCTCCAGTTGTTAGGAGAACCATATGAAGACCAAGCTGTACATCAACTACATACTTGTAAGGGTCTAGGTCCAGCTCCTGTAGAGCATTATATTTTAATCTGAGAATAGCATTGGTGTTCTGAGACCTTGTCCAATTGTGCAATGCAACAGAGTAGAAGAAAGATCTTCCCAAATAATTTAAACCAACTCATACTTTCTCCGTGCCAATCCATTTCTAAGGACACATGAAACTTATTTACACGCAGCCGCCCCAAACTGTGTGCCTTTTCCTCCTCAGAACTTGCCAGATTTTCCCTTGATCTTTTGAAAAGATATTAGATCAAATCTCCTTTTGCTTCCCCATGTGAAATAGACCGTAATTCTTTACCTCATTGAAAATTCCATTTGAATAACGTTCTCTTAGATTAATCTTCCTAATGGTGATCATTCTCTGATGCTAAATGTAAATAGAAATTCTTGGGGGCTGAGCTCAAATGTTTTTTCTTCATGGAGCATTGACTTTTCTTCTTTGATGAGAAAGTGTTTGCCTTTCTAGCTCTGCATTACATTTTTACTACAACTCCTTCAAAACAGGTCATATTTTCTAATCCAGTTATTTATATCAAACGGCAGGATAGCACATAAAGATACTAATTGCCTCAGTTTGCAGGACCCTTTTATGTGAGGTTCGTTTTACATTTGCAATACTCCTAATAGGGGAAGACTATTACACTAATTTTATTAATAAAGTCTTGGGAAATTTGTTTACAATGCAAAATTGGCATGTAGCAAAACCAAAAATTAAACTGTTATCCTTTAATATGAGATTAAGTCATCTGTCTAAACTTTCTTAATTCTTTTGAAAAAAAAAGACAAATATTATTGTCCACTTAATAAATTCTCATGTGTAATAACTTACTAGAATTTAGTAAGCACTTACTTAATAAATCATTAAAGGAATAGAAGAATCCAAACTATAATCATTATCTATATAAGTTACCTATATGAAATTTAATTCCATGTTACAATTATTGTCTTACAAAACATGTTTTAAAATACTCTAAAAGTTTCAAATCTAGTGTTAAATATTTATAATTAAATTAATTTTAAAAGATTTTGTGTAAAACTATAATGTTCTTTGTCAAATATCATGATTATTCGTTGTCCCTTAATAATATCTAATACTGTGCATCTATTTAGTTTGTTTATTTTACTGTAATATTTTTTTAAATTACTACATAGGGCTATCAGAATAAGTAATTTAATTTTTTGTTTGCAAAAGAAAAGCAATTGTCATCTACACTATTATGTGTATTATATTTAATTAATATGCTTGTTTTTAAGACTTCCCATTTTGAGTTATGATGTTAACAAAATACATGTTTCTCTTTGAAGCAATTTTCAAAATGGTATAAAATTGTTGTTCTTCAAATGTCCACTTTACTAGGATAAAGAAAAGAAGTATGGAATAGAAATGTTTCTCTCCAGCCCAGAGCTATTCTGAACATGCTTGAACAGTTTATCTTACAGGAAATTTCCAGTTCTTTAAGTGACAGACAACTAGAGTTTTGCTCTGTTCTTGGGTAAAAGCCTTTTTCAAACAGTTTAAAAGGTTTTAGATGAGGAGGTACCAGATGTCAGCATTCTTGATCTTTTTATTGCTGCTATAATGGAGAAGAGCTTAGTGATTACTGCTGAGGAATTTAACCTTCAGGTCACTGACTCAGTCCTTTATTGCAGCTGGTCTCTGTTAATAAAGGGTTTCTTACTGTTGGAGACACACATGCACAGACATGCACACGCGTACTTTCGTGTGCGTACACGCAACACCCCACACACTCACACACAGAGAACAAGACAAACATTCACATTGAATGCACTTACCAAAATATAAACCTTTAAATAATAAAAGCTAAAAATGAATATAAGCGTGTGCACGCACACACACACACACACACATATTGCACATGTCATTTAATATTTCTAAACTAAGCCTCGTTCCTTTTACTGTGCATGAAATTTAATAAATAGTGTTGGGCCAGGTAGGCAAGCATTTAACTCAGAATCACATGTGTATTTTCACTTACTATTTCAAATATTCCAGAAGTTAGTAGATGGTTCTCTAGGAATACAGCCTCTTTCCTCGGATCCAGGTTCCTCTAGATCTTTCCCACCCTTTGCAGCTTTTCTTTTTTTTTTTTTTTTTTTTTTTTTTATTTTTATCAGTTACATTTTATTAACTCTGTATCCCAGCCATGTCCCGATCCCTCATTCTGAGCCTATCCCCACTATTTTCTGACTCTGCTGACCCACAGAACCAGCCTCTGCCAGGCATCCTCAGCCACCATACCATGCAGGCAGTCAGATCAGCACATCACTCAACCCTCATCATCTTGCAGTAAATAGCTACTAATACAGACACCCATTACTGTATCATGTACAGCAACTGAGAAATGTTGAGTGCTTATGACTAGATCAAATGCTTTTATCAAACCTCTCCCTTCAAGGCTCAGAGAACTGTGCAGAAAGGGAAGCAGGAAGGTTGTAAGAGAAGAGGCAGAGGTGTTGGATAACTTCAAGGGAAAAAAACAAAACAGAACATTTTCCAAACAAACATGGACTCAAAGAGACTATGGCACATGTGCAGGATCTGCACGGGTCCAAACCAGAAAAAAATCTCATGACTGTAAAGGTGAAGTACGCACAAGCACATAACCCTAATCAAGAAGCTTCTAACAAATATGTTATGAGAATAAGAAAATCAGCATTCCACAACAGAGTGTCACTGGGTATTTCAACTGTATTACTGGAAAGGCTCATGCCAAGGAATAGTTGTCCAACACAAAATGGATTCCATGATGTGTGTTGTGTATATGTGTGTGTGTGGCATGTGTTTTGTTTTGTTTTGTTTAAGTTAGGTTACATTATATTTTAATGATTGGTTTTTATTCGTCTGTATTTTGTTGTTTTGTTTTTTGGTTGTTTTTTTTTTTTGACAGAATAAGACTGAGAGAGAAGAAATGAAGTTACAGAGGGGAAGAAGATGGGAAGAAACTGGGAAGAACTGAAGGAGGGGAGAGGAAATATGATCACAATGTATCATCTTGAGAATGTTCTAAATGAAAACAATAAAAAAATTAACAACCTCAAATACATTGTTTCCTTTTTGAAAAGTGATGTGCTGAGATACATGTGAATTTTGAGCTCTCTCTATTTTCTCTCTTCTGCTGGGACATAGGAAGTGTTTTTCACTAGTAAATTAGCTACCAGTTAACTTCATTTATTGTCTGAATCTGAAAAATATGCAGAATGAAAAATCAGAGTCAATGAGAACTTGGAGAAATTTTAAAACGTGAAATAAATGACATCCAGATTCATCGCACCAAGTTCTCTCTTTGAGTAATATTATTTAAAGCAGATTTGGATTATGAATACAAGTTATGTTCTGCCTGAGCAAGAATCCAACAATACAGCAGAGACACCCATATAAACTACACAACAGGAACCTGAGGTTATAACGAGATACTTTGGGTTGCAGGATAAGTAGTAATTTCTTCATAGGCCTCTGTGGCCTGGTAAGAGGGAGGTGATCAAAGAGCTAGCCCCTGAGCTCCTGTCAGAGACAGTCCTAGTCCCCATTACTAGGGAACCCACCTGGACACTGAGCTGCCATGGGCTACATCTGCACAAGGGTTCTAGATTATTTCCATGCATAAACTCCTTGGTTGGAGAGTCAGTCATAGAAAAAACACCTTTGCCCAGATTTTTGGTTCTGTTTCTCTCCTTGTGGAGCTCCTGGTCCCCTCCAGGTCTTTCTATCTCCCTCTCCTTTCATAAGATTCCCTGCACTCTGCCCCAATTTTGGTTATGAGTCTCAGCATCTGCTTTGATACCCTGCTGTGTAGAGTCCTTCAGAGGCCTTCTGTTTTAGGATCCTGTCCTGTTCCCTGTTTTGTCCCTCTTCTGATGTCTATCCCATTTTTCTTTCTGAGGGAGGATTGATCATCTTACCCAGGGTCCTCCTTCTTGCTTAGCTTCTTTAGGTGTACTAAATTTCATGATTTCCTTGTTTTTAATTGCTGGGTAGTATTCCATTGTGTAAATATACTAAAATTTCTGTATGCATTCCTCAGTTGAGGAGCATCTGGGTTGTTTCCAGATTCTGGTTATTATGAATAAAGCTGCTATGAACATGTTTGAGCTAATGTCCTTGTGTATTTGAGCATACTTTGGATATATGCCTAGGAGTGGTATAGCTAGATCTTAAGGTAGCATTAATAGTAATTTTCTGAGAAAGTTCCAGATTGATTTGCAAAATGGTTGTACAAGTTTACATTCCCACCAGCAATGGAGGAGTCTTCCCCTTTCTCCACAATCTCTCCAGCATGTATTGTCACTTGAGTTTTTCATCTTGGCCATTCTGATGGGTATAAGCTGAAATCTCAAGGTCATTTTGATTTGCATTTCCCTGAAGACTAAGGACACTGAACATTTCTTTAAGTCTTTCTCTGCCATTCGATATTCCTCTATTGAGAATTCTCTGTTTAGCTCTGTACCCCCTCTTTAAAATTGGATTACTTGATTTGTTGCTTTTTAACTTCTTGATTTCTTTATATATTCTGGATATTAGCCCTCTGTCAGATGTAGGGTTGGTGAAGATTCTTTCCCAGTCTGTAGGCTGTCATTTTGTCATTTGTAGCTTTGCAAAAGCTTTTCAGTTTCATGAGCTCCCATTTATTAATTGTTAATCTTAGAGCTTGTGCTGTTGGTGTTCTATTCAGGAAGTTGTCTCCTGTGCCAATGAGTTCTAGGCTGTTCCCCACTTTTTCTTCTAACAGATTTAGTGTGACTGATTTTATATTGAGATCTTTGATCCACTTGGACTTTAGTTTTGTGCAGGGTGACAAATATGAATCTATTTGTACTTTTCTGCATGTAGACATCCAGCTAGACCAGCACCATTTGTCGACGATGCTGTCTTTTTTCCATTGTATGGTTTTAACTTCTTTGTCAAAAATCAAGTATCTGCAGGTATGTGAGTTCATTTTGGGGTCTTCTATTCGTTTCCATTGATCCGCCATTCTGTTTCTATGCCAGTGCATTCTTAACCACAGAGATAAAGTAAAGGATAGCAAGCTGAAAGCCTGTGTGGCAGGATCTAAATGGCATCCTGGAATATTTCTGGAATGTTACATGTATAAAGGAAAGGCTCTAGACACAGAGAGAAGAGTAGCAGTTTATAACCTTACTAACGCTGATTTTAGCTCAGTGACTTGTGTCAGCATTGTGAGTGAGTAAACCTGTCTATCCTCACATGGGGGATTTTGAATTGGGAAGCACCTCAAGCACCCTAATGTACTTGGCCCCCTAAAGTTAATTTTTTCTTTACACATATTGTCTTTTGCTTCTTGCTCTTTGTATCTGCTCATTATAAACTTGGAATCTAAAATATGTATCTATGCTTTTGTTCTTTTGAAATAGCCTCCTACCTTGTCTCTCATAGCAGTTTTAAACTTGTTATAGAAATCTTGTTATAACCTCCACATGCTGCTACACCAAGCTCAACTAAATATGGCCAGAATATGAAAGAAAATATTATTATGAACTGGTGTTCTTATAAAAGAAAGAAAGAATAGTCTAACACACTCACTCTGCCTGCCTGTATTTACTAAAAGATGTAACAATTTCTGTGATACCTATCACTTTGTTTAGAGGAGGTATTTTTTTAAGTCACCTTTTAAAATAACCTCTGTTATTTTTATTGAAGAAATGTAGTCCATTAATGGCTGGCCTGGACTTGCAACATATTCTTAGGTGCAAATCCTTACAGTGAAGCACTTGGGGTTGAGGATTTTTCAAATCCATGGTAGCTGAGCTCACGAAAGTGTTTATCTCTGGTCCTGATCAGGCCTGATTCCCATCATTTCTATCACCATAAGACTTTGTGTGTATATGTGTACTTCTCTAAAAATCTGATTTATGTAGTATTTATACAGTACTAAGGCAAATCTGTGGAAATACCCAACATTATTGAAAGTAACACGATAGCATAGATTTCACTCCACATAAAAACTAAATGAAAACTTTAAAAAATAATATATCGCAATCAAAATAAGTAGGTGTGCTTAGGAACTCAAAAAAGAAAACTGTTGTATTTGAAAACTCTGTATAACAAGTGGAATCATTATCAAAGCTATCATTTCTAGAAGAGTTTTTAGTAGAGACTCTGGGAACTCTTCTTTGTTAAATTATAGAGAACATTTCCTTGCAGTTGCTGCATGGTTCATTGCTTTATTTCCTCTGTATCTTTTGCCTTATCTAATGGAGAATGGAGACATGTTTCAAGTGGAAAATAAGAATAACTGTAGAGGAACTGGAGAGATGGCTCAGAGTTTAAGAGCACTGACTGTTCTTCCAAAGGCCCTGAATTTAAGTCCTAACAATCACATAGTGGCTCATAACCATCTATACAGAGATCTGGTGCCCTCTCTGGCATGCAGGTGTACATGCAGGCAGAACACTATATATATAAATAAACACTGGGATCTGCAAACAATCATGGGGCAGAGCTCCACGTAGAATTGTGGGAGTAGGGGGATGGGGAGGCGACAGAAGGACCAAGCAGAGATAGGAACTCTACAAGAAGACCAAAAGAGGCAATTAACCCAGACCTCTGGGGGCTTAAAGAGACTGAGGCACCAACTAAGAAACATGAATGGTCTGGACTAGACCCCCTGCACATATGTGGCCCATGTGTGGCTTGGCCTTCTCATGGGGCACCTGGCAAGTGGAGGGGTGTGTGTCTGTTTCTAGCATGGATTCTATTGCCTGCTTTGGGATCACTCCCCCCCAGCCAGGACTACCCTACCTGGCCTCAGTGGATGAGCATACACTCAGTCCAAATGTGACTTGTGCTGGGGATGGTTGATACTGGGAGAGGGGAGCTCCCCTTTTCTGTGGGTAAAGGGAGAAAAGAAGGGGAGAAGATGGGAAGGAGGAAAGACTGGAAGGAGGAAAGGGAGGAGGACGCCCTTGGGATGTAAAGCAAATAAACTTTAAATACTGAAGAAAAAAAAACCTGTAGAAATTCAGGCAATTTTCACTAAAACAAACAGCGATATGATACAGAGCCATTAAATCTTAATGTTTTGGCTGCATATCTGTTTGGGTAATGTGTTGTTATTCAAGTTTTAGCCATGCTCATATTTACAATATTCTTTCATTGCATTTTGGATTACTTTCTTCTCTGCTAAGCAAAATACACATGGAATCTAGCACATATGCAGTGAATTGACCCAGCATATATATGATGCTCATAACTGCAAGTTTATCAGTATCTACTGATATCATCTACAGATTATTGGTGAACATTGATGTTTCCTAATTCCTATCCATATGATAATAAAATTACATTTTTTGGTTTTTATTATTGATTATTATTTTTTATTTTTTGTATTAATTACAGTTTATTTACTTTTTATCCCAGCTGTATCCCCCTTCTTCATTCCCACCCAATCCCACTCTCTCTTCCTCATCTCTTCCCTGTTTCTCTCTAAGTCCACTGATAGAGACTTAGAGAGTCCTTCCATCTGACCCTAGCTTATCAGGTTTTACCAGGACGGGCTGCAGTGTCCTCCTCTGTGGTCTAGCTAGGCTGCTCCTCCCACGGACGTTGGAGAGGTCAAAGAGCCAGCCACAGAGTTCATGCCAGAGACAGTCCCAGTTCCCCTTACTAGGGAACCCACTTGGATACTGAGCTGCCATGGGCTATGTCTGAGCAGGGGTTCTAGGTTATTTCCATTCAATGTCCCTGGTTGAAGAATCAGTTTCAGACAAGCCCCTGTGCCCAGATAAATTACAATTTTTAAAACACTCTAACACACTGTGGGTAGCAGTTGGGACTTCAAAGATAAGCTTCAGAATTTTGGAAAATTCTGAGGGGAATCTACTAATATAACTAATATATTGCTTTGTCATCATATACTGTAGTTTGGAGTGCAGTTCAATACCAATGCATTTAAAAACCTAAAGGATGAGAACAGATTTTTTGCGTGCTGTATAACTTTTATTATTGTCCTTTGAAATTACCCTTTGGTTTCATAAATAAGATCTAGGAATATTTTATTATAACTGTTTGAAAGAAGTCATTATGGAATCATTATGTACTTAAATAAGAATGTAATTTAGGCATCCTGGTACATAAATGTTATCCTAACATGTGGGATGGTTTTTGTTTTAATCCCAGGTGTGGGATGTAGGACTGTTTCCGATGGTCCACAGCAGCAAACTATTTGCCTCATGAGGGCTCTGAGAGGACCTCTTTGCCATCTGCAGATAGTTTAAATCTCAAGTCTCTGGAGAAAGAATAAATGTCAGAGCCCAGAAAGTGTGAAAAAGCACTGAGAAAGAACCAGGCTGCTGCTGCTTCCCCCCTTTGGCTCCTGTTGCTGTTAATTGTAGTGAGACAAGACACAGAAGACACAGAATATCTTCTGAAACAAGGATTGGATTGGCTCCAAGGAACCAGATGACCCTAACCAGCAGAAATCAACTGAGAGAACTGTGCCTCCTCTCCCACTAATCCTTTCTCTCTCCTTCGTGGTGCTGGGGTGTTGAAAGAGATTGGGGTGGAGTAGGAAGAAAGAGATATAAAAAAATTTAAATAAAATAATTTTTAAAAGTATGTCAACCATAATGTAGGAACCTTAATGGTTCAATTACAGTCTTAGTTACACAGTAAAACTATAATAAAGAAGAGGAAGAAGAGGAGGAGGAGGAAGAAGAAGAAGAAGAAGAAGAAGAAGAAGAAGAAGAAGAAGAAGAGTCTGGTATTTATGTGGAGTAACTTCACTAGTCACTTAGGAAAAACAAATGTAAGTAGACATGATCTTTGATCCACCAACACTGTAATCTAATAAAAAGTGAGATTTTTAAAAGAAAGCTATGATAAGATTGTTAAAATATTCAAATTTTCGAAACAAGCTATACCAAACAATCCTAAATAATATTTTATTGGAAGAGATAATAACATCTATAAAAACTAAACAGAATAGTAATTGAATATTCAAACTTAATTTTCTCACAAATCAATGGCATGTGTCACAGTAGAAATAAATATTTGATAAATGATAATTTAAATAGAGAGTAGTAAGTATATAGGAAGGTTGAGAATATCAGATCCAAGAGTCATACAAGGTTAATATCACTTAATATTAAAAATGATCACTTGGACAGAACACATTTTCACAGAGTATTAAATTTAAAACTCATAATACATCTGTGTAGCATGAATAATTGCTTCTATTTTAATAATAATGAAAGTGGGCCCAGGGATATTGCCCAGGTCAAACAACTATAAGGACATTGACTGATATTTTTATATGTATTATTTCTTAGGTTTGGGCCTCAATTATTTTCTCACTTTATAAGTTATCTGACTTTTTAAAAACCAAAACATTCTATTCACTTTTTTCTAAACAGATGTAAAACCTTATTTTATACTGTTTTTTTCGTATTAGGATGAGATTTTTTCAATATTGCTGACTATTTTTTCCATAGTTACAAATAAGATCTTTCAGTGTTGTAGATATAGTATAAAGCACATGAAAAGGAAAGGGGGAGATTTTATTTGTTTGTTTGTTTTATTGCTTTATTTTGTGGTTGTAATTTAATTGCATTATTTGCCCCTCCTTTTCCTCTTTCCAAAACTCCCATATGCCCTTCCAGGTTCTTCAACCTAATGGCCTCTTTTTGACTCTTTGTTACTACATGCATGTATTTATTTTATCTATATATGTGTTTCTGTATATAACCTATTCAGTCTGTGCAATCTTTCTAGTATGTTTGTTTTTAGGGGTGAATGTTTGGCACTTCAAAAGCAATTGTTAAGTTCTCTAGTGAAGGCTACTTTTTCTGCTCCCAGCTTTCCTGGGTTGTCTACAGATCTTTGTGCAGGGTGGATGCTTCATGCTATTTTCATCCAGTTTGGCCTGTTCACTGGTGTTATTCTTGTTGAACTTCCATTTGCATGTCCATGTTGGTGACACTTTAGTAATGTATCTTCTAATGTTACTAGAAGTGATAAGCTCACAAAAACCTCTCAGATCTTCTGGCTCTTACATTTATTCCACTTCCTTTTCCTCAATGTTTCCTGAGCCTTAGGTGCCAGAGTCTGTTGTGGATGCATCCCCTGGAGCTGAGCTATAAACTCTGCTGGTCTATTGTGAAGTGAAGATGCCCTGATGACTGGTAAAGACTACACTTGTGTGTAAGGAGAGATGTTTATGGAGTGTTATTAGGGCTTATGTTGGTTGTTACTTATTGGTTGTGGATTCTCTGCCAATATTCATGGTATTACAATCACTGGGTAGTTAGCTAGGTTTTCAGTACTAGGCATGTTATCCCTCCTGTTGAAATAGTCAAAAGTCCTATTAGAGTACTGTTGGTTACCATCAACATATGTGCATCACTACAATATTTTCAGGATTATTGTGACAAGCTCTTCATTGATGTGATTTTAAGGAATCTAACAATGCTTGAAAATACTATTAAAAATTTGCTAGGTGTGTTTCCATCAGTACTCAGGAAATGGTAATGTAATATCAATGATAAATTTGTCAGTGAGGTTCTTTTTTTATATGCAGTTTATTCAGGAACCTTGAACAATCTTCTGACCCTGGGGAAAGCCAGCCCACAACTTAAATAGCCTATGGGTAGCCAACCCCAGCGTGCCTCGTGGGCAATGCAGATAGGTCCACATACATGGAAGCAAGCCAGATCCTCGGCCTTAGCCAAATGTGGAGTTGTTCATGACAGAGAGCACTCACCATCGGGAAGGTGGAAGGCAGAAACCAGCTCCTTCTTTAAGGCACGGCATTACGCAGCTCTCTACAGTTCCCCCTTTTTGTTTTAGACGCATCAGGCAAGAGTAGAGGTCTGATCTCTGATATTAGAAATAAATTGGGACTTTGTACTGATGTTCGGTCTCCTTGGTTTGCCTGTGGTATATATGCAAGATTAGAGTCTCACAACAGCGTAATGCAGCCATGATCATTCAGGCCTTTACAGCCATTGAAGCAGGACAGTCTCCCCAAGCATGGTTGGCTACCATAAAAAGCTAAAATGTTATGCTCAGGATGCGAGGCTAAGCACTGCACACAGGGTCAGCCGCTTTGGTCCCAGAGAAGAGCATGTCTGATTGCATGCGGGTTGATGCCCCAGGTCCCGCCTCTGAGAAAAAGGTATCGGACGGGTCAATGAGGTTCTTAAAGATGTCTTTGTTTCTAAGGTAATTGAAGAGGTCCAGTACATTAATGGCTGGTATACATCTTTAAATATTGTGTTTCCTTATGAGGATAAATTTGAACACTTTCAAAGTATGGATGAAAGTATTAAAGAAATAAACAAAAAAGATACTGGCAACTGGAATTAGAAAAACAAAAGCAATATGTCTGTCAACATAATTTCCATAAAAAAATTTCCCTTAATCCCATTGTTGCTAGTAAAATACTTTATATTGGATACATTCAAATGTTTCACTTTTAGTTTCCTTCCTATTTGAAATAAAATTTTCTTCAATGTGAGAACATTGGAAAAAATTAAAATTATAAGTCCATTGAATCATGATTTAAGTTGAATTATAGAACAAATTATTTCATGTAGAAATCACAGAATTATTATAATTAATAAGAATCACCCTTCTGTCTATGATTTATCTGACATTGCTAACTGTCTTAGCTTCACATGTTGTTCTGAAGGTCTATTCTGACAGTATTTTTTCACTGCTGAACAAATCCATATACTCCTTGAGTGCTGTACAAGGGTATTGAGAAACGAAGTGAAAAAATAAGAAAAAGTTCCTTACTAGAAAAAAATCATCTTGAATGAGGTAATATACAGACCCAGAAAGACAAACATAGTATGTACTAATTTTCAGGCTAGAAAGGGGAATGGTGAGGACCAGTTGTGGGGAGAGTGGGAATGGGGTGAGAGGAGTGAGAGAGAAAAGGGAAATTGATGTTAGGGTATCTCTGGTACAAGGTGGAGGCATGTGATGGGGTGGGATCCTGGGAAGATTTGGGCGTCACCTTAGCTGAGACTCCTAGCTGCAGGAGTTAGATACTAAAACTAATATGGCCACATCCTGTTGCCAGGCAGGACTTCCATTGGAGGTGGGCAAACACCAACCCACCCACAAAACCCTGAACCCAAAATTTGTCCTGCCTCCAAGATGTGCAGGGATAAAAGATGGAGCAGAGAATGAGGGAATGGAAAATCAAGGACTGGCCCAACTTGAGACCCACTTTACGGGGAGACCCAACTATTGACACTATTAATGATACTCTGCTATGCTGGCAGAGAGGAACCAGACATAAATGTGATCTGAGAAGCTTTATCATGTAGATAATGGAAACAGATGCAGAGACTCACAGTAAAACATTAGGCGGAACTTGAGGAGTCTTATAGAAGAGTTAGGGGAATGAAGGAGGGAGCCAGATCTACATAGCCAGCTAACCCGGGCCCATGTCAACTCAAAGAGAGTGAACCACCAACCAAAGAACATGCATGGATTGGTCATAGGCACCCTACACATTTGAAGCTGATGGGTTGCTTGGTCCTCAAGCGGGTCCCATAATGATTGGAAAGGGGTTGTCAATTACAGGAACTCTGTTGCCTCCATCTGGACCCTGTTTCTTTAACAGGGTCCTTGTTTTGCCTCAGTGAAAGAGGAGACACTTAGTCCTGAAGCAACTTGATGTATGAGAGAGGGTTGGTACACAGGGTGGGTGGTTGGCAGAGAAGTGGATACGGGACAATTAGGTAGGAAGGTGGAATGGGAAGATATAAGGAAGTGGGTTTTTGATTGGGATGAAAAATGAACAAATTAATGAAGAAAAAAACCAAAATGAATAAACCTAATTTGGTGAATTTGTCCATAATCTGGCCACAGAAACATTTTTAAAAATGATAAAAACAATTTCAGTATTGAAATAATGAGGCTTATTAGCTGTCAAGTCAATGATAATCATGTGACAATCCACACTTCCAGGAAGACTAAGTAACAATGAGGGCTTTAAAGGGCATGCCTGTGAGAAAAACTGCTAAATTTGAAGGTGAAAGATCTACTTCTAATCTGGATTTGTCCTTGGAAATCCCCCCTCCCCTTTAATCTAACCATAGCTTCTGAGAGATGCTTATATAAGGAAGGTTTAGATCTTTACCATTAATTTAATGGCAGTAGAACCTTGTTGGTGGTTCCAGTTATACTGAAGAGCAGTTAAGCCTCTCTCATATGCTGAAAAACTGCTGCACTCTTGGACTTTCCATTCACAAACAGCCAATAATCCATTAGCTGAGCCATAGTCTTTAAGTCGTTGTAATTAAATCCCTTTAAAAAGGTAGATAGATGATAATAAAAAGATAGATAGATAGATAGATAGATAGATAGATAGATAGATAGATAGATAGATAGAATCATTGTATAATAAGTTCTGTTTCTCTAAAGAACCCTGGCTGATAAACACACACAAATACACAGAAAAGAAGAAAAAAAATTGTTCAAAAGTTGTAATTACCTTAACACACTTGATTCAGAAAAGAAGCAAAATTTTGATATAGAAAGTTTGCTATTTATTATAACTTTATACTTAAATTCATACTATACTGTAGATAAAGTCTATACCCTATTTAATTACAGTTTTTACAGAGTGAAATTAAACAATCACAATGAAGAAGGTACCATCAAAGGTGAGTTTTGGAATATGTCATTAGTAAAATAAACACAAAACTGATAAGCATAAAGATTATGCTTTTCAGGATAGACATTTTAAACATGCTTGACTTTAGCAATAAGAGCTGTAATTCTAAATTCTTCTTAAAATCTTGATAATCCAGGTGCACAGTTACTGAGTGTTTCTTCTTTGCTCCTAGAAATCATAACATTTTTCATAGTCATTAACCTTTGTGTGAACAATACATTGAGTTACTCAACTGTAATTACTGAGGGACCTGTTTTTTGCTTCACAATCACTCTCTGACACCACTGTTGCTCTCATTAGTATGTCTCTCTCTGTCTCTTTTTCACACACACACACACACACACACACACACACACACTGTACATCACAGGACTCACTCACAACACACAGCATGCACTCAAAACATGCATACAAATGGCTGAAGCACATATTAGTTCGCACATGCATACTACACATAAAACACACACAATATTCTTATGCCCCTCCATATAGAAACCACAGACACATAACCATGCCACCACAACCTGTAATGCATGCACACACATTCCCCCCGCTTACATGCTGCCTGCATCCACACATATAAAAAATGTGTGAAGCCCCACACAGACTTCTTTGCTGGCCTTACATCTCCTCTCGGCTACTTAGCATTAAACTCAAAAATATTCTTTCACCCCCAGCTCAACCTCCTCTCAAAATGCTTCACTATTCCAGATCCACATTTTCTCCTGAAGATCTACTTGGAAATCTTTGTGCCATGGGAACTTTCTTAAAATCAGCATTATATTTTCATTTCTGGAAAGTGTATTACATTTGCAACAATAAATTTTAAAGTAGAAAATATTTCAGTCTGCAAAGACCAGTTTGAGAATAGTTTTTTTTTTGGGGGGGGTATGTCCTATTGTCTTCCAAATCCTGAAAATAACATTTGAAAAGATGCCACAGTCATTTATTTTGTTACTTTAAACTTAAAAAATGCTGTTTGCACATACAGCACCATGAAGGGCTACTTATGCCATGTATATTATCTAGGATACCTATAAGTACCATGGAATTTAAGCAAGGAGAGTCCCTTTAAAAAGTGGTCTTAGATGGGCTTGGAACATGCTGAATATTACTGGCTGACTTATGTGCCTTGTCTTCCATCTCTTTGCTGCATCTTATGTATTAAAATAAGCATTGGGGTCACATATGTTTTACATGGATACGTAACATGGCAATGCTCTCTAATGGCATTCTATTCGCCATAACCATATTTGGCACATGACCAGACTTTTGTTTTACAGGAACATATATATATATATATATATATATATATTCCATGTACTCCTTTACTCCATATAAAAAATAAATTAAAGTACATTAATTGATGTTATCATTGTTGAATATATGAGGTTTCAATGTTAATACTAAATACGAATACTGGGATTAGGGTAGAATCTGAGTACTAAAGCATATTCTTATATTTATGGTTTTGAGCCTATCCTTTAACTGCTGAGCCATCTCCCCAACCCAAAAGAATATTCCCATCATGTACAAGGACTGAGTTTTTTCTGAAAGTAATTGTAACTCTAAAATGTGCAATAATTAATGGACATTACATTCCCCTTAAATTGAAGGAAGAATACAAATCATAAGAAATATAAGCCTACCTCAGTATAAGACAGCTAAAATATTTTTCTTACTATTAAACCATATTTGTATGAAGAATAGATAATTGTGTATACACATATACACACATATATATTTGAATTAAGCATATATGGGTACATTTACAAATGATAAGATTATTTTATATGACTTCACTAAATCCAAAGAGTTTGTCATAAGCTCCACTCTCCTCTGTTCTGGCAAGATTCTATCTACCAATCAGAACTAGCTTAGACATCACTCTAGTGTCTTTTCTGAGCAGCTGAACCACTTTGCCAGACAGAATCAATAATTCCAAGCCCTGATGACTCAAAACTTTACCCTCATTTTCATACACCTATTGATATCTGTTCTCACATCTATGACCAAATTGAAAAGCGAGGGGAGCATCTTCCTGTAGGTACAAACAATAAATGGGTGATGCTTTGAGAGCCATCTTGCCAAATCAGCACCTGCTGAGATTTTCCAGTGGCAGGAGAAGCAGCCAAACAAAGCTTAAGGAGCTGGGAGGAGACAAGAGGGAGGGTGGGAGTGGGAGGGAATGAGAAAGGGGGCTACAGCTAGGATGCAAAATGAATAAAAGGTAGTTATTATTAAAAAAACAAAAAATTAATTATAAAAAAGAAGCTCTCTTTCCGGCTCTGTAGCCTCCAGTGATCTTTTTTTTAACTTTAAATTTTTTTTAATTTTATATATTTTTTCACTTACAAATCTTTTTTTAAATTTAATTTTATTTTATTAATTACACATTATTCACTTTGGATCCCCCATAAGCCCCTCCCTCCTTCCCTCCCGATCCCACCCTCCCTCCCCCTTCTTCACGCATGCCCCTCCCCAAGTCCACTGATAGGGAGGTCCTCCTCTCATTCCATCTGATCTTAGTCTATCAGATCACATCAGGAGTGGCTGCATTGTCATCTTCTGTGGCCTGGTAAGGCTGCTCCCCCCTCAGGGGGAGGTGATCAAAGAGCAGGCCAATCAGATTATGTCAGAAGAAATCCCTCTTCCCATTACTATGTAACCAACGTGGACACTGAACTGCCCTGGGCTACCTAGGAACCTGCCACAGAGGGCCTCTGAAAGGCTCTGCCCTGCAGACTATCAAAGCAGACGCTGAGACTTATGGCCAACTGTTGGGCAGAGTGCATGGAATCTTATGAAAGAAGTCAGAAATAGTAAGATCTGGAGAGGACAGGAAGTCCACAAGGAGAGCAACAGAACCAGAAAATTTGAACACAGTGTCTTCCCAGAGACTCATACTCCAACCAAATACCAAGCATGGAGATAACCTAGAACCCCTGCCTCCAGTGATCTTAAGAGCTGCATTTCCAACTATGAGGGGCCTAATGCCACACTTTGAATATGCTCTACCTTTCCCCTATAAATAAAATTAAGCAAAGTATTTATGAACTCATAAAAAAGAGCATTACTGTTCTTAACAACAGGTGGCCTCTTGCACTTAACAAACAAGGTGAAGTCCTCTAACATGCCCTTTATCAAAGACAGAATTTCTCAGGAAATTCACTTAATAGTTCTACAGCTTCTCATATAAGAGTAAGCATGCCAGTTAGGAATAGCTCTTTCTCAAGATCCAGCTATACCTCTTCTAAGCATATATCCAAAATATGCTCAAGTACACAACAAGGACATTTGCCCAACCATGTTTGTAGCAGCTTTATTTTTAATAGCCAGAACCTAGAAACAGCCCAGATGCCCCTCAACAGAGAAATGGATACAGAAATTGTGGTACATTTACACAATGGAATACTATTCAGAAATTAAATAAAAAGAAATCATGAAATGTGAAGGTAAATGGTGGGATGTAGGAAAAATCATCTTGAGTGAGGCATCCCAGAAGCAGAAAGACAGATGATATATACTCATTTTATAACTGGATACTACACATATAATATAGGATAAACATAACAAAATCTCTACACCTAAAGAAGCTAAGCAAGGAGGACCCTGGGTAAGATGCTCAATTCTCACTCAGAAAGAGAAACGGGATGGAATTTAGAAGAGGGAGAAAAGAGGAACTAGAACAGGAGCCTACCACAGAGGGCCTCTGAAAGACGCTACGCAGCAGGGTATCAGAGCAGATGCTGAGGCTCATAACCAAACTTTGTGCAGAGTGCAGGGAATCTTATGAAAGAAGGGAGAGAGAGTAAGACCTGGAAAGGACAGGAGCTCCACAAGGAGAGCAACAGAACCAAAATATCTGAGCACAAGGCTTTTCTGAGATTGATACTCCAACCAAGGACCATTCATGGATATAACCTAGAACCCCTGCTCAGATGTAGACCATGGCAGCTCAGTATCCAAGTGGGTACCCTAGTAATGGGAACAGGGACTATCTATGACATGAACTCAGTGGCTGGTTCTTTGACCACCTCTCCATGATGGGGAAGCAGCCTTACCAGGCCACAGAGGAGGACAATGCAGCCAGTCCTGATGAGACCTGATAGACTAGGGTCAAAGGGGAGGAAGATCTTCCCTATTAGTGGACTTGGGGAGAGGCATGGAAGATATGAGGGAGGAAGTGTGGGATTGGGAGGGAATGAGGGAGAGGGCTACAGGTGGGATACAAAGTGAAGAAACTGTAATAATATAAAAAAATAAAAAATTAATTTTAAAAAAGAGCAAGCATGCGATGGGAACAATGAGAAATGAGTTTTTAATTTCAATTTAGTTAAACCAATTTACAACTCAAATAGCCAGCTACAAAAAGTTTTCTACTTAGACGCTGAAATGAGTGATGAGCGGTATGCAGAACCTTGCGATGTGTGATTTTTTAATTTTAAATTAATGAAAATAAATAAAACTCAAAATTCAATTTCTCAGTCACAGTGATAACTTTTTGAGATCTCAATAGCCATGTGTTGTTAATAGCTATTGTGTTTAAACAATACACAGAACATGGTCATGTCAGCACAATAGCAAGGTCTACGAGAGGTGCTAGCTCAGGTAATGCAAATTCAGGCCAGTCTATTCCCAACAGTACCCAAAGCAGGACAAGAACCGCACACGGCCTACTAGGACCATGGTTCCCAAGAGACAAAGCTACAACCAGTATGTGCAATAAAATACAGGAACCAGTTTTACAGGCTAAGTAATTAGATATATCTAAAACTTTATACTTTTTAAAGGAGAATTGTTTAATAGATATTTATATAATACATGCACATCACTGTGTTCACATTACTCAAGATCCACAGCAGATATCTCAAATTTTTAAAAAGAGTTAATAGCCAACAAGGAGTTTTTAAACACACTGAGTAATCTTAAACGAGAATTTGAAGGCATCTCAGTGACAGTTTTAGTTGTGGGTTTATGTGCATATATAATCACTGACCAACCTCTTTTAAAATTATTTAAGTCTTAAATGCTAGTGAAAGTTCTAAAAAGACAGCGGCAATGCTATAATATACATAATACTCAGAAGATTATAGGAAGATTGGTAGAAGGTAGATAGATTAATAAATAAACAGATTAATAATAAATTAATTTATTTTTAATTTATGTATTTATTATTTATTATTAATAAATAATGATTAATAAATAAACAGATTAGAGAGAGATAGATAGATGGATAGATGAATAGATAGACAGACAGACAGATTGATAGATAGATATATAGATAGATAGATAGATAGATAGATAGATAGATAGATGAGATTATTTTTTTCATTCCGGATCTGGAATATAATGATTATAAAGCTTAATAGTTTCCACAATAGTTTGTTAGCTACAAATGGGGAAGGCTGTTTGTAGTCCATATGTAACAGCTTCAAAACAAGGGAAATTGTCTGTATAACAGTCTGAATTGAAGATCATACGATATTGATAAGTGGTAGACAATGATGCAGATATCAGGGTCCAAGAGCTGGAGAACCTGTGTTATTGATATTCATGGGCAAGAAAATGAGTGTTCCAAGTCAGGAAAAGAAACTGAACTCACCATTTCTAATTTTTCTACTATAAAGACCTTCTACTGAATAGCTGGTGTCTCCCCGCAGTGATAAAAGTTGCCTTTTAGTGGTCTAAGTTAAAACATCAATCCTTTCTAAAGCACTTTCACTAAGAAATAATGCTTTATCGGCTACTTGTAAATATTTTAATCCATTCAGCTTGACACCTGGAGTTAGATATCACATCTCCTACAGATTTTCTTCCTAACTCTTTTTTCTGTTCTCAAGAGTTCTCTCACTGCGATCTCAGTAATATACTACTCTGTTTCCCTACTAGACTTTCACTATTAATTTATCTTCTCCCTGCTCATTTATGTGATAGGTTTTAAAGTAAATAAGGGCTATCACATATCAATAATTACAAAATCAAGAATGAACACTAGACAGGGAAGGGGATCAGGAGGAGGAGGAGGTTCAACTGGAACACCTTGCTCTAAGGATTTTCCGGCAGACAGAGAAGAAAGAAAAGGCTGTGATGCTCGAATATAATTTAATGGACTGAAGCCAAATTTTCCAGAAATCACTATTGGAAGTGCAAAACACTCAGGAGTCAACTGTTCAAACATCTTTGAATGCCTTCCAAGAAATGTATTTTGAACTGTGTTTTAAAAGAGCATAGTAAAAATATTTAGGACAGAAAGTAAAAACTAAAAGACTTAGGAGACTTTTGCCAGATCAGTCAAAATTAATTGCAATTTGAGATCACAGAAATCATGTTATTATACCAGAAATATAAAATATAGCATGATTGGCTGGGCATATAACACAAGTAGTCAATGAAATGTGTTGTAATGTAGTGATCTTCTGGTCATGGCTAGTCTTTAATGGTTAGTGTTCTTATGAATAAGTTACCGTATATGACAAAGATATTGGTGTTGTTATTCATTGATCTTTTTTCTTCTTTTGTCTGGGTATATAAAATAATAGCCCAGGGATTGGTTCTTCCCCTAGCTTTGGACATAAGCTCCCATCCCTATGACACAACTATAATCTGTAGAGAAGATAATCTATGACAACAAAATATTGGAACTCTTATCTCTAACCATGAAAACTTAATTTAACTTACAACTTAAATGACCTTAGAAGATAACTCTGGTATAATGGAGAAAATACAGCTTAGTTAAGCCTGAGCCAGGTCAATGAATATTGATTTCACAGAGAATATGTGAAATACTAAGCAAACAATGTATATCATTCCCATATTCACAGATTACAGAACAGAACTCAAATGTTTATGCTAGTGTCAGCCCTTAGATGTATGACACTTACATCTTAGAAGTAACACAGAGTTAGCAAAAGATTACAGGTTTTTGTGATTTCGTTTTGTTTGCTTTTGGATTTGTGGTGTGTGTGTGTGTGTGTGTGTGTGTGTGTATGATAGAGGTGGTGGAAGGTTCAGAAGAAAGGTGTACTGAGTTCAGATTTCATTTTTTTTTTTAAATGCAGTTTATTCAGGAACCTTGAACAATCATCTGACCCTGGGGAAAGCCAGCCCACAGCTTAAATAGCCTCTGGGTAGCCAACCCCAGCGTGCTACGTGGGCAATGCAGATAGGTCCACATACATGGAAGCAAGCCAGATCCTCGGCCTTAGCCAAATGTGGAGTTGTTCGTGACAGAGAGCACTCACCATCGGGAAGGTGGAAGGCGGTAACCAGCTCCATCTTTAAGGCATAGCATTCCGCAGCTCTCTACAGTTCCCCCTTTTTGTTTTAAAGGCATCAGGCAAGAGTAGAGGTCTGATCTCTGATATTAGAAATAAATTGGGACTTTGTATTGATGTTCATTTAGGTGTCATCCACCCAAAGAGCATCAGACCGGTCCGATACCTTTTTCTCAGAGGCGGGACCTGGGGCATCAACCCGCATGCAATCAGACATGCTCTTCTCTGGGTCCAAAGCGGCTGACCCTGAGTGCAGTGCTTAGCCTCGCATCCTGAGCATAACATTTTAGCTTTTTATGGTAGCCAACCATGCTGGGGAGACTGTCCTGCTTCAATGGCTGTAAAGGCCTGAATGGTCATGGCTGCATTACGCTGTTGTGAGACTCTAATCTTGCATATATACCACAGGCAAACCAAGAAGACCAACACCAGAAGGCCTGCTAACGCTCCCATGCCCGCCCATTCCTTCAGATGATTCATGGCTGCAGCAATCCATGATGATAATCCTGTGGCTAGTCCTGCGTCCGCTCTGGTAGAATTTACCGTGACAATGGCCACTCTCAGCTGCTCCATCGTAGTATCGAATTCTCCAGTCCAATTACCTAAAATATAGCTCGACAATTGTTTAGACAGATTTGCAGCACAGGGAAAATTCTCATGTTGTATACTAGTGACTCAAAGTCCAGCATACTTTCATTGACAGCCAAGTTGAGCGATTTGCCATAGGGTATCAATTTGCTCTTGCAAGAGGTCAATCCTCTGATTGAATACCATCAAGACTCCTTTTAGTTGAGCATTAATTCCTTTTTGTACATCTAAGGCATGAGCTACATTCGCTAAAAGGTTATTCAGGGTCTGAGCAGTCTGCACAGTATGACTCCTGGCTAATGCCACGGTTGTAGCTCCAACAGCCACCAATGAGATGGCAGTAACAATGGCGGCTGTAATTCCAAGATCCCTTTTTTGTCTGAAGAGAGTCATAGCTTGAGGGGCATCAACAGGCACAGACACCCAGCGAGGCATGTGAGTAACCAGCTAGTAAATTTACTAGCATTCCAGCATTGGGCAAAAAAGCAAGTATCATATCTGGCTAATAATGAATAAAAATGAAGGATATAAACAAAGAGGTGTGGGCTTATAGGAAATATTATGAGAAGCCTTAACCCCCTCTTTGGAACATCCTGCATCAGTTCTAGAACTAGCAGTGGTGGTGTCCGAGATCTGAGTAGGTTCATTTTTTAAAAAGCAGGAAAGTATTTTTTTTTCTTTTTCTTCTTATTTTCTTTTCTTTTTTTTTTTTTGTTTTGTTTTGTTTTGTTTTTTTGAGACAGGTTTTCTTTGTTTTAGCTTTGACTGTCCTGAATTCACTGTGTAGACCAGGCTGGCCTAAAACCCAGAGATCTGCCTGACTCTGCCTCCTAAGTGCTGGGATTAAAGGCTTGAGCCATCACTGTCTGGCCTACAATATATGCTGGGATAAAGATAGAGGAGACAGAACAGAGACTGGGAGAATGCCCAAAAAAGGCCCGTCCTATGAGAGCGTGCCAACCCCTGACACTATGAATTATACTCTGCTGAACTTGTTAACAAGAGCCTGTCAGAGTTGTCCTCTGAGAGACTCTACCAAGCAGTACCTCAGAACTGATGCTGAGACTCAACGGCCAATTGAGCAATGCATAGGGAATTTTGTAAAAAAGAGAAAAAGACCTGGAGGTGACAGGAACTCCACAAGAAGACCAACAGAACCAACTAACCAGGGCACAAAGGGGCTTGCTGAGATGGAAGCATCAACCAAGGACCATGCATGGACTGGACCTAGGCCTCCTACAAACATGTAGAAGATGGGCAGCCTAGGCTTCATGTGGGTCCTCTAGTAAGGGAAGTGGGGACTGCATAGAACATGGACTCACTTTCCAGCTTTAGATTACTTTCTCCTGGTGGGGATGCTTTGCCAGGCCTCAGGGGAAGAGAACAGGCTTAATCCTGATGCAACTTGATAAGCTGAGGATGGCAAATGGAGCTCCCTTTTTCTGAGGAATGGGTGAAGGTGGGGGGTGAAAAGAAGGAGACTGAGACTGAGGGTAGGAAGGATAGGTTACAACCAGAATGTAAAGTGAATACAAAATAAATAATTTTTTAAAAGGCAAGGAAAAAGTAAGAGATGATGCTATACACTGACATCACTGACATGGTAGGTGTGTGTGTGTGTGTGTGTAGAGGTCAGACAAGAATAGCTTTTGGAGAAAGATTATTTTCTTTGTTTAGGCTGGAACTTGATTATTCTTAATTTTTTTAGGTTGTTTTATAGTAATATTGAAGATGTGAAGCTTATAGAAGAGAAAATAAACAATAGACATGAATTTAACCAAAAGAGGTTGCAATCAAATGATTAGACAAGAGATAATGAGGTTCTTTTTCCAACACCAACACATAAAGTTGTGTAATATTTTGTACTACTTCTCTCAGGCTTTCTGTTACAGAGAAATGTATGTTAAGGATAAAGTTCCGTGAACTAGCTGAAATAGAGGTCCACAGGCAAAAATTCTAGCCAGTGACAAAGATATCTATGATAAAAACACCTCATGAGTAAAGGATAAAAGTCACCATAATCATCACTTATGTAAATGAACATTTAAGTTTAGATTTTAAATTTAATTAAAGTATTGAAGATAAAATGGATAAATATGCATTAAGATTAATCGATTAAAAACTTGAAAGTTTTTCACATCACAATGATGGCAAGAAGTAAAATAAGAAGTATAAACAAAAGATACAAAATGATTTTAAGCAAATATAAAAGTGCGTAGATCACTTGTGGAAGACTCACTGAGGGAGTGACATGGTCAAATTTCATTCAATACAAAGTGATATAAATATTTTCTCTGACAGGGTTTTAGCTTAATTTATCTCTGAAATTAAAATATTGATACATTTGCCTTGTTATCTTGGCTAAATGTTGTTTGGGTTGCCAAACATTTTCCTGTACAAACTGTGACATGGGTAGTCTACACAGTGATAAGTGGTACAGCCATGTCATTGACCACGAATCCTGGGCTGGCCTAAGGTGAGTGAAAAAAAAAAAAAAAAAAAGTCAAGAGGTAGTTTTGAACTTTACTCAGATTATCCCTGCACTATTTATAGTATGAAGTGTGTAATGAAAATGTCCCAGATTCCAAGAACAGACAAGTATGTATATGATCATCTCCTATAACTGTGTTAACATAAAACAAGCCAGTATGCTAAATACTAACATTACTTAGCACCATAAACCTGAAGATCTTAAGAACTGATTGCACCCTTGTTTGTGATGTTTATTTCCCTTCTTTCAAAATCTGGAGAGATTGGGAAGTAGAAGGAAATTTCTACAGCCCACTTCTTTAAAATTATTTTTCAGTGATATCAAAGTGATCACTTTTTTTTTTCCCAAGTGCTCAAGAAGGCACCTGCAGCATCTTAGGAAACGAGGCGCCTGCAGTGAGACTACTGGGAGGGAGGCCGCCTGGAAACCTCCTCAGCGGGGGAAGGTTAGAGGCTTGACACACACTCAAGGCCTGCTTTAATGTCCTCTCAGTTCACAAAGTCTACATCTCATGTAAATGTGAAGCACACGTCACCAAACTAGCACTGGTTAGCCGAGCACACACCTGTCCATGGTTCTGAAATCTGATTGCCTTTTTTTTCTTTTTAAATTTATTTATTCACTCTACATCCTAATTGCAACCCCACCTCTTCCTCCTTTCCCCTCCTCAGAAACCTCTTCCGCCATTCTCCCATTTCCTCCTCTAGAAAGGGGAAGTCCCCGATGGGTACCAACCCTACCTGACATATTAATTCTCTTCAGGACTAGGTGGATCCTTTCCCACTGAGGCCAGGCATAGCAGCCCAGTGGGGGGAACTGGATTCAGGTAAGCATCATTTGCAGAAAGGGCTTGGGGGACCCAGCTGTTGGGGTATACACATGAAAACCAAGTTCTGTATCTGCTACATATGTGCAGAGGTCCTAAGACCAGTCCATGAATGCTCTTTGGTTGGTAGTTCAGTCTCTGTGAGCCCCCATCGGTCCAGGTGAGTTGACTCTTTGGGTTTTCTATGGAGTTCTTCAGCCCTCCAGCTGCCTCAATCATCCCCTCAACTCTTCCATAGGAATCCCCAAGCTCTGTGTCTTATGTTTGGCTGTGAGTCTCTGCATCTGTTTCCATCAGCCACTTGGTGAAGCCTCTCGGAGTTTTGCACAGTTATGCCTAGCAGAGTAACATTAATAGTGTCAGGGACTGATTCTCTCCCATGCGATGGCTATCAAGTAGGACCAGTCTTTAGCTGGTCATTCCCTCAGTCTTTGCTCCATCTTTGTCCCTGCACATCTTGTCAGCAGGACAAATTCTGGGTCAAAGGTTTTATGGGTGATTTGGTGTTCTTATTCCTCCACTGCAAGCCCTGCCTGGCTACAGGAGGTGGCCACTTCAGGCTACAAATCCCTGCTGCTAGGAGTCTCAGCTGGGTTGACCCCACAGACTTCCAGGGGCCTCCCTTACCCTAGGTCTCTACCAAACCCCAGATATGCCACCCACCTCCACCAGTTCCTCTCTCCCCTGCTCTCCCTACTCTTTATCCCCTGCTCCTCTCTCCATTTCCTCTCCTACCCTGTTCCCTCGCTCCACCCACCTCCAAGCCCTATTTTCCTTTCTGAGTGAGATTCAAGCATATTCCTTTGGGCCCTCTTTGTAGCTTAGCTTCTTTGGGTCTGTGGATTGTAGCACAGTTACCCTGTTCTTTATAGCTAATATCCACTTGATTGCCTTTTCTAGAGCAACTGCACATTCCAATGATTAAAACGAATGAGAAACAAAAAAGAAAATAAGAAATCTATTTTCTCAAAATCAGTCAGTTTCATTCCCTGTTTCTTGGTTATAGTTGACAATATCTTTTAAAATTCTATTTCAGCCACTCAATTTTATAGGTTAAACACAGCCCCCTAAATAATCTTTAATATATTTAACACAATAGGAGTGATTTATCATGTATGATAAGGCTGCAGTGATGAGGACTAAAATCAGATTTTGAGTTTGTTATTTCTGCAAACTCTCAGTAAAAAATAGGAGTGAAGGCTGAGGAGAGAACTCAGTTGGTAGGTTGCTTGGTGAGGTACAAGGCCCTGGGCTTGTTCTTGAACACTGCATTTAATAAAGAAAAGAAAATCCCCAAAGTGCATTACCCACGTAATCCCAAAATACTAGGAGATAGAGGCAGGAAAATAAGAATTCCAAGGCCAGCATGTGCTTTGTCAAACACTCAAAGCCAACCTGGTCTACACGACACTGTGCTTCAAAAATAACAAATAAATAAGTAAAGAAATTGGGAGAAGTTTTTCTGGTTTTCCTATTCCATAATACAAGTTGTAATCTTTAAATAATGATTTCATCACAAAAGATTTCAAGTTATGTCCATTACAAGGTCCAAGTTTTAAATCTACTAGAAATAAAACAGACTTCTGATGCTTATATGTCAAATGCATAATCCAGAATAGTAGTAGCACCATTTTGTTTATTCAATCAAACATACTTACTTCTTTGCAAAATAAGTTTACCAAGATAAACAAATGTATTATTGGTGCATACATTCTATTCAATTAACTTAACTCCAGTTGAGGCTCAAATTTATGGTACCATATGCATTTAAATTAGATGCTATAATTCTTCCATTTCTGACTATCTCTTCTAAGTCCATTTGGCTGTTCGATATTAACTTCATTTCTAGGAAAGTTTCATAATTTTCTTGTTAGCGTTTACATTAAAAGGCTTGTTAGTATGTTGTTAGTGGTTGTTTTAATGTACAAATCAATTAAGACACTTTAAGGACAAAAATAATGCTTTAAACTTCCATTTAAATTCATTTTAGAGCATGATAGAATAATCTTTGAAACAACAAGGCATATTGGATTATTTTTAATTATCTGTACTACTGATTTTTCTGGAACATTCACTGTCAACAACGTATTTCAAAGTTACATATACTACAATTAAGCATTTATAACTGATACACATTCAGATTTTTCACCAATTCTTACTATAGTGTGAGTGTGAAGATAAATAACTACAAATATTTCTAATCTAAGCATAAATAAAGTCCATTCTCAGAATTGTTAGTTGGAAATGATTTGCATTCAAGTGAAAGTGGATCGACCTATGTACAAACTCCAGTACTTTCCACCAGGTCTGTATTTGCAACCTGATATAACGTAAGTTCATATTGGCAAACTGCACAAGTTAGAGAAAACAAACCTTAAAAACAATTAAAGCCTTTGGTACTGTTTTACACGTTTATTGTTTTAATTGTAGCACCATTCTTAGGCATTGTGTTAATGTTGCCTGACTGTCTCTGTAACCATGAGCATCCGGGGATATTTCATATTCAAACAAACAATAAACATTTTTTATTTGTTTTAAAATAAAAAAATATGAGATGAAAATATT
Organism: Meriones unguiculatus; assembly: GCF_030254825.1. Taxonomy (NCBI): domain Eukaryota; kingdom Metazoa; phylum Chordata; class Mammalia; order Rodentia; family Muridae; genus Meriones; species Meriones unguiculatus. The sequence continues at coordinate 6,578,016 of NC_083360.1, forward strand.
TAATATGTTTTTTCTGATAATATTTGTATGTATTTGTTTATGTCCATTTTTGCATTTCTGTCATTTTTCAATTTGAATGTATTGATCATTTGCATTTTAAAATATTTGTTAGCTCAAGTTACATTGTTCTTTTATAGCTGCCAATTTCATCTTTTTGGATTAATGTATCCTCATTTTATTTCCTCATAGTTACCAAAAGGCAAATCTCCTTGTATTTTTCTCCTGTTTTCATTCTCATCCAAGGGAAATAGTATTACTGTGCAATTAAAGCATACATGTGCATATACTTTCAAATATATTTTATACAATATTAATTCACTTTTACAGTAATAAAGCTAAGTTGAAAAATTTCAAAATTGTAGACACTTCAGGAAAATGTTTTGGATTTTATTGTTGTTGTTTTTGCTTATAAGGGTCTATGTCACTTAGACTGCCGATGCTTAAGGCGTGATACAGTTTTGCTCTGAGTAAAAAAAAACATGGTAACATTTGTTCAGTGGGCTGCAGATAAATCCCGCTCAGGTGTGCTCTCCTGAAGGGGTGCAAAACATGCACAGTGGCTCTCATGTTACTACTGTTTTCTCTTAGGGAAAATCAGGCAGGTATTCATACTTTCAAAACTAAGGTTCGTGTACCACCACTGCTCTGATATCAAGATCAAAGTAACCAGGAAGAGATAATTGTTAGCAAGCAACACTCTACCTGAAGCTGTTTTAAAATTTCAAATAAAGCATCTTCAGTTTATAATTTATAAACTTATATATATATATATGATATTATATAAAATATAATATTGTTATTATTTGTTCTGGGGATTATATCACATACCCAGTACTTGCAATGTGATTCATCAAATACTTGTCCCTAGACATTATTTGAAACAACCCTTTGTCATGTATTAAATATCATACATCCATGATCCTGGTCGTGTGTAAATTATGTGTCTGTTCTTGCTCAGCACGGGCAGCACTACATCCAAAGCTAACACAGACTGGATAAAAACTGAGCATCTTCTTTCTTTAAAATATTTATTATTGTTAGATACCTATCTATTTGCCAAATGCGGTGTCTAATTTATAGGTAATCCTGCCTAGGTAGTACCGTCCTGTTATTTATTAACCACTGACATCGCTGTTGCTCTAAAGCCATTCATCCCAGATTCATTTCTGTTCCTATGATAAAATACTCTGACAAAAAGTAACTTAGGGAAGAAAAGAGTTTATATGAATTTATAATTCCAGGTTACTCTCCATCACAGGAAGGAAACCAAGGCGGCAAGAATTTAAAATAACACCTCACGCCACATCTACAGAGAAGAGTCAACGCAATGGTTATTTTTCCACATTTATTTGCTTCCTCATATGGGATAGACTTAATGTCCCCTCTCTTGAACACTTCAGGACCCCTTCTTTAGGGAATGGAGCTTCCCATAGAGGGATGGACGGGTTTTATGACATCATTTAATTTACTTATGATAATTCTTCCAAATGAGCAATGCATTCCATTGTTCACTGGGATTTTACTCAGGTGATCTAGGTTGCATCAACTACACATGTGAAACAAATATGCGTTGGATAACAATAAAAAATAAATAAAAATTAAAAAAAAAAGCCCATGAGTTTGAAGGCACGCAGGGAGGGGTGTAAGGGATGTCTTTGAGAGAGAAATGTTGTAACTAAATAATAATCTCAAAATTAATAAATGATATTTAGGGCCTGTACTGTTCTATAATAAAAATGAAAATAAAACAACACACACAAAAAAAACCTGAAAACGGGCTACATCTGAGTAGAGTGTCTAGATCCTCTCCATGCATGGTCCTTGGCTGATTTATCAGTCTCTGCAGATTTCCTGGGCCCTCTCCTTGTGGAACTCCTCTCCCCCCCAGGTCTGTCTATCTCCCCCTTCTTTCATAAGATTCCTGGCACTCTGCCCAAAGTCTGTCTATGAGTCTTAGCATTTGCTTCAATACCCTGACCTCTGTGGTAGGCTCCTGTCCTGTTCCCTGTCTTCTCCTACATCCAATGGCTATTATGTTTGCCCTTCTGAAGGAGGAATAAGCCTTTTCCCTAAGGTCCTTCTTTTGTTTAGCTTCTTTAGGTCTATAGATTTTAGTATGTTTATCCAATATTATATGGCTAATCTGTACTTATAATTGAGTATATACTATGTCTTCTGGATTACCTCACTCAAGATGATGTTTTCTAGAACAGGAGAAAAACAATCTGGGTCCAGGGGACAGATTTTTATCTACTTCCTGCTGATAAGGGTCCATGTGTTTTTTAGGGAATTAGCAAACACGGTCTTCATGATACCAGCAGTCTAGCAAAGCAGATGCAGTAATACACTTCAGCAGAAGTGGAACAAATCAGTAGAAGTAGCTTCACTGCCTAATGGCATTAGTCTGCTAAAGTGGCAAAACTCCACCAAAGCAGCAGGAGCAGTTTTATGGAACACTTCTCTCTGCAAAAACCAGTGGAGGATGTGAACCATAGCAATGGAAAAATGTAGAGATGCAGAAAGTGTAGTCTCACTGTCTGTGGGATTCTTGTCAAGCTTTCTCAAAGTCCACACGAGGATGTTTTAGAACTCCCAAAAACATGCCCCTTGTACAAGACAGGTTTCAGCGGGCCAACATCAGGTTGCCTCTGTCAAACACATCCGTGGTTCCTCTGAGAAGAGATGAAGTGAATATTAATGGAGGTCTAAACACTTGAATATTTCTTGGAAAATGATGTGACTAGGGGAAAGATAAAGTATGTAAAATATTTAAATATTTCTAGGTACCTATGAAGGGAAAGGATGGTTTTATAATAGGCATGGGTAGAAATATTTGAAGATCATCTTCAGGTATTAGAAGGTATTTGTGGTGTGTGTGTGTGTGTGTGTTTAATAGAAAGCTAGCATTTTTTTTGTCCTTTACCAAGTGTATTAAAAAAGAGTGATGGGGAAGAAAATAATTTCAAAGAGCAAGAACTCTCATCACTTATTTCAAGACTTATTCAGTGTTCCTCCCTTTACCTTCACTTCCTCAGATTACATTTTGAGTCACTTTTGAGTTGGAAAATAATGAGGGCACTTGTGAAATCTTGATATGTAAAAGGTCTTTGGGGATTTCAAGGTTGTGATTCTGCACTGTTATAATGACAGCTCTCTCAAACAGCAGAGGGTCTTGGGCAGTGTAAATCTCCTTGTCCTTCCTTGTGTGAGCTCCTGTTCTGACCAAGTCAGCTCCTAGCACTTCATACTCTTTGAAATGCGTGTGTCTGGGGAATTTGCCCTTAATTATAGGCAGCGCATTGTTCCTTAAGTATTTGCAGTCAATTTTTAGGTAAGTCTCTGGTAGCTTTTAAAAGTTTTAGACTCTTAGATTTTTTCTTGCATATAAAATATGATTGTAAAGAGCATTTCTACTAATTTTTATTACCATAAAGTAGCCATTTTTTCCTCTCCATTCAAGGATTCTCTCTTTTCTCTATACTGCACCCAAAAAGGTAAATGTGGTAAAATCCAATACACACATAGAGGGAGATAAGCTTTCAACAATGTAAGAATGACAGCCATCAACAGAGAAAAGCATGCATAGTGTAACAATAAATGATGAGAGTAATTATAGTCTGATAATGCACCATAGGTTTTATGTTGGATCTTTATATTAGATGTATTAATGCCAAAGGCGTTAGTATTCATTTAGTTTTGTATTTTCTTCCTCAATTTATTTTCTGTTCTCTGTGTATGTGTGTAACACTGTATGTTGTGGATACACATTTTTCTGAGTGTGCATGGCTGTGGGTATGTGAGTGTGAATTCACATATATGCACATCTCTGTAGAGGATGGAGATGATCACTTGTTGTCTTTCTTCACCACTTCTCCACTGTTACAATACAACCTCTCTCATTGACCGTGGGGCTCAGTTATTGACTAGGTGGCTTCCTTATGAACCAGGGATTCACTGACCCCTATTTCACCACACTACCCTACAACTGTGTGGTCACTGCTGCAAGAACAGGAAGCCAGCCTATTTCCATATGTACTAGAGATCTGAATCAGGTCTTCAAACTTGTGTGGCAGGTACATTATGGCTGTGTCATTTTCCCCAACCCAACCATTAGAATATTCCTCCTTTGTTCTGCTTGTTTTATTCTCTTTATTTAAAAATATACCAGGCAATATATTTTTATCATGCATTCCCATCTTCCAACTCTTCCCAGAACCTCCCAACTTCTGAAACCACTGAATATTGTGTTCATTATCTCTTTCTTTGAAAAAACATCAAGAAATAAAAATAAACATATAAAAAAAGAAATACAAATCCCCCAAATGAAGACAAAAGACCAAAGTACAAAAAAAAAAAAAAAAAAAAACAAAAAAAAAAACAACAAGCAAACAAACAATAAAGCAAAGCAAAACAAAAAGTCCACACAGATTTCATTGAATTATATTTTGGTTAGCCAACTAGATAAGCATCTAGCTTAACCAGTATCAAAGAAGCTTCTTCTTGCATCAGATGGGAATTAACACAGAGACCCACAACTGAACAATGTGCACAGTTTAAGAGACTTTGAAACATTCAGTCCTAAGTAGGTTGTCATCATCATCTGCTCTCTTTAAGCCTCAAGGATTTGTGTCAACAAGGAGGCTGAAATATTGTAAGGAGGTTGTGAATGTTTCGCTTGCTTTAGACAGGATAAGTTCCATTTGGTGTGTCTCAGTTACTTCCTGACTCAATTGTTTAAACAACATTCTGATATATGTTCCCATATATTGACCTGTTCCCATCAGCTGGGAATATGTTGCATAGGGTTGCTTAATAATTTGTTGACTGGTTTAATGATTTATTCAGCCCTCTAGTTTTGAGACTGGAGATTAATACAGATAGTAGGAAGTAAATTCCTTAAAGGAATTTGCAAGTTTGGAGTTACATGTTTCTTTAGAACCAATCTCCATCATTTTGCTTATTTTTAAATAATCACTTTGGAGTGCAATTTAACACTAATATTATACTGATAATGACTTTCTGTGCTTTAAACTTTCTATCTTACATTGATTCCTAATTAATTTGGGCAATTATTTTGCCATAAATTTATCTTATTTCCTATTGCTCTAAAGTTCGCTCCAAACGCTCACTTTTCCCTTCTCACCCTTTATTGGCTAATCCAAGTTTATCTTTCATTGCTGAAATTTCCTTTATCATATTATTTTGAATCTTTTCAAAATAAAATATAACAATTAAAATAAATAGCCCATCTTTATAAAATCTTAGCTCGTATTCCCATAGCTAGAACGTTTACATAGGTAATCTTTTATTTTATTTATTTTTTAATTTTTTATTAATTTTTGAATGTAATTACATAATCCCCCCTTTTTTATTTCATTCAATCCTTTTGATGTACACCCCATCGCTTATTTTCAAGTTAATAGCTTTTAATGTTAACATAACTGTACACCCTACTCAGCTCCTCTAATGTTACATGGATGAGAATGTCTTCAGGGATAGTCAGTTTGTATTGCACAACAAATTGTTATACTCTTCCATAGGGAAAACTGTCTTTTCCTATGCAAAAAAAAATAATAATAAAGTTATTTGAGTTTAAAAAAAAAATTCTACCGTTTAGGTAAAGATCCTGGCAGCCGTCAGGAGATGAAGAAAAAAGCATATCTTTTAGCCAAGTTGTGGAACAGAATGAATAGCTTATTAAGAAAACCAAATTGATCCTAAGAAAGGAAGTAAGCTACTAAGCTGGGGAAAAGCTATCAAAGCCCAGATTAGCTTTTAAGTACTTGGAACTATGTATTTACCCACTTAGTAAATATCTCCTGCACACTTATAGCATGTGGAAAACTGATCTAAAAAAGTGCTGCAAAGTGAACATGCAGTGAAACAGACAAAAGGGACAACTGTCTTTATAGAATGTATATTACCGAATGTATATTACTAAAACAAACTAAAAGTAGAAATAAAACCCATAACCCCAAATAGTAATAAATATCTGAGGGGAAAAAAAAGGATCAAATTTTAGGAATCCTTATTATTATTTTTCTGCCAGTCTTCTGAAATTCTGAAGTGTGTCTCTCTGTACATGTTTGTATGTTGCATAGTTATGTTAACAAATGTGTTCACATTTTTAAAATTTATTCATTTTGTAGTTTCCAGATGTAAAGTCTCTGATGATAAGGATTTGTATGAGGTAGCTAATCAACCATTTTTGTTTCTTAGCTAGTTACTTGTGGCTGCAATGTTTCCTTACACTAAACAAACCTCAACTGAATGTATATCCAGTTTTCCATATCCACTGCCTTCATTCTTCTACGTAAAATCTTTATTCCTTAAGAATCAATGTTGCACTAATCAAGAGGGAGGACTCTGACTAAAATGCTCAATCCCCATCCTAAAAGGCAAAGAGGATGGACATCAGAAGAAGAAGAAAACAGGAAACAACCTAGGAACCTGCCACAGAGGGCTTCTGAAAGCCAGAAGAAGAAAACAGGAAACAAACTAGGAACCTACCACAGAGGGCCTCTGAAAGTCTCTGCCCTGCAGACTATCAAAGCAGATGCTGAGACTTATGGCCAACTGTTGGGCAGAGTGCATGGAATCTTATGTAAGAAGTGGGAAATAGTAAGAGCTGGAGTGGACAGGAACTCCACAAGGAGAGCAACAGAACCAGAAAATATGAACACAGGGAACTTCCCAGAGACTCATACTCCAATCAACTACCAGGTATGGAGATAACCTAGAACCCCTGCACAGATGTAGTCCAGGGCAGTGTAGTGTCCAAGTGGGTTACATAGTAACGTGAAAAGGGACTGCCTCTGACATAATCTGACTGGCCTGCTCTTTGATCACCTCCCCCTGAGCGGGGAGCAGCCTTACCAGGCCACAGAAGATGACAATGCAACCACTCCTCATGTGATCTGATAGACTAATATCAGAAGGAAGGAGAGGAGAAAAGGACCTCCCCTATTAGTGGACTTGGGGAGGGGCATGCGTTAAGAAGGTGGAGGGAGGGTGGGATCAGGAGGGGAAGAGGGAGGGACTTACGGGGAGATACTAAGTGAATAATGTGTAATTAATAAAATAAAATTAAATTAAAAAAGAATCAATGTTGCTGTAAATCTGAGTCTTTTAAATATACAAATTATCATAGATAATATTTTTTTATTCAAGCGGTAATATGAAAGTCAACACTGGGGCATGGAAGAATATATAAGGACAGCCAAGTAACAGTTTCTTAATAGCACATTTGTATGTTTATGAGTGCAGTACAACTATCTTCCTGAACACCTTTGGTGATCACGATTTAACTTACTGTATTCTATGAAAAGTCAAATACATTATCCATTTCTTCTTTTAGGTCTTGTAGCAAAATCTAAACTACCTGTTGCTCTTCTAAAGCACAATATATTTAGTTAAAATTTAAAAGGCAAATTTTCCAGAAAGAAAACCATTGTCCCTCTTCCTTGTTAACGCTTGCGATGTCGTCACTGTTGTTGACTAATGAAGACTTTATGTTAAATCAATCTCTATATCTTTAGGAGCTGGCAAAAATGTGTCTTCTCTTTAGTGACCATATAAGGATTCTAAAACATATTGATGTGTGTGTGTGTGTGTGTGTGTGCTGTTTCTCATAGCTTTGACCTTGCAAACTGTGGGGGAAGCTGACTAGAGCAAGTAATTTTGTTTTCAAAACCAATAAGAGGAACAGAAAAAAAAACAAACATTTTAACTTCTCTTTCAGCTATTCTTCAAGAAGCACTTCAAGTGCTTTCAATACAGTCTTGGCCTTCAACAAAATAAATGTTTATTATTATTCATTAGAAACAAGAACTGCTTTGGATAAAGGGAAACAGTGACAACACTGTAAACTTCAATAAACTCACATCTCATTTAATCATATTCATGTTAATTAGTCTTCATAACACAGTAAAGAGATGAGGTTTCCAGTGTAAAGAAGTAAGTATAAAGATGAGGTGAATGAGTTCCAAGAAGGCAGAGATACCTGTCAGATAAGGGATAAAGAAAAGATCGAGAACGTTAGATGCACACTCAGCTACATCCCCACTAACCTAAATTTTGTTGTTGTTGTTGTTTTCCTTTTTGACAGAATACTTTTTCTCCTTAGCTTGCCTAGATTCCACCCTACTTACCATGGATATTAACTGTGCCTGGCTTCAGATGATGTGTGTGGCCAGGTACTGCTTCTCCACTGCTGCAGTCTAAAACTTAATTTACTCAAAACCCATCTTCTCCAGAGTAAGCCATTTGTTAATGCTGTCTTACTTTAGACATTTACTCATTTAATTTTGTATGTCTGTGTTGTGTTTGTATGCATGATGATGCATGTGCCCATATATGACAGCTAGAGACAGTATCATTTATTTTCTTCAATTACTATTCACCTTGGCTTTGAAACTGAAACTTCACTAAACCTGAAACTCACTGATTCAGCCAGACTTACTAGCTAACACATCTCAGGCAACACCTTAACACTTCAGTTTTAAGAATGCATCATCCTAAATGACCTTTCTATGGGTACTGAGAATCAGATATCAAGTCCTCATGATTGTTTAGAAGTAGGTTATTGACGACGTCATTAGGAAAGCCTCCTTCTCTTCTGCCTTCTGAATTCTTCATCTAATTATTTTCCTCCCAATCAACATCCATATTTTGAATCATTTTACCACTCAAATATGAACAGGAATATGCCCACCTAGGAATTCTGAGCTTTCTTTTATATATATTTTACTTTTGTAAAATATATAAGTTTAAAACACTTTTTAAAGCTATTTAAAAATACTCACGGGCAATCTATTAGTAAGAGTCTTGACCACTAGGTTTGTAAGTTTCCTCTGCAAATTCTAGAGATGTTAATGTCAACTTTTGTTACCATTTTTAATACTGAACAGTGTGTCTTCAAAAAAAAAAAAAAAAGCTGTGTGTAGGAGAAACTCCCCACTGCATAAAATAATGTGTAATCAGTTAATTTACTCACCTCATTAATTTGATTTGTTTTCAAAACCTAATCTAGAACTTTTCTTACTGTTATTAAATATCTTAAAGTAGAAAAATTGGGCTGTGAAAATTTCTGAGTCAGTTACAAGTCAGCCTGCCATATAACCTTGAAACCTAAGTTTAGTTCATACCACTGACATAACAAGCTGGGGTGGCACACACAGTTGAAATTCCAGCGCTGAGGAGACAGAGGGAGGCAGAGGCTAGCAGTCTCTGGGTGGCCAGCCTATTCTACTCCATGCCAGGCCAGGGACAGGTTCTATCTCAGCAAATAAGGTGTAGCAAGCCTGAGTTGCAGAACTGGATCAGAGCTGAAAATCCAAGAGAGTAATGAGTTGCGCCTCATGAACAGCAAGGGAGAGTTTGAAACTGTCTAAGCTTGAACAGGTCCTTCCTTAGGCTAAGGTGAACAAGCCACTCTCAGAGTCCACATTTCCTTCTCTGGCCACTGGAGCATACGTGGATTTACAGATGTGTGTGGTGTCATTAACAAAGAAATTCTACCCCTTGTCCTGACCTCTGTAACCCAACTTTTGGCTAATTTATCGGGTTCTTTCATGTATCACCATTCTTCCAGTCCCTCAAAGTAGGTAGGATAGAAAGAAGGTTAAAGGGGAAAGGAGGTGACGACATCCTTAGACTACTTCCTGCAGATTAGGGGCGTGGAGTTTCTTGGGGGCAGAATTGATACGTGCTCTCAGGACATTCAATTTCTTCTACTCATCTTTTTGAACATTGCCACTTTGTCAACTAATAGAAACTAGCAAAACAGCAGCAATAGACACTAGCTGCAAGAACAGCAGCAGCCACAATGTTTTATTATTTTTTTATTGAGTTACAATTTATTTACTTTGTAGCCCAGTTGTAGCCCCCTCCCTTGTCCCCTTCCAATCCTACCCTCCCTCTCTCATCTCCTCCCATGCCCCTCTTCCTTCCTGTACACTTATAGGGGAGGTCCTCCTCCTATTCCATCTGACCCTAGCCTATCAGGTCTCTTTAGAACTGGCTGCATTGTCTTCCTCTGTAGCCTGGTAAGGTTGCTCTCTCCTCAGGGGGAGGTGATCAAAAAGCCAGCCACTGAGTCCATGTCAGAGACAGGCCCTGTTAACCTTTACTAGGGAACCCACTTGGATACTGAGCTTCCATGGGCTACAGTTATGCAGAGGTTCTAGGTTATCTCCATGCTTGTTCCTTGGTTGGAGTATCAGTCTCAGAAAAGACTCCTGTGCTTAGATATTTTGGTTCTGTTGCTCTTCTTATGGAGCTCCTGTCCCCTGCAGGTCTTTCATGGTTTCCTCATTTTTAATTGCCGAGTAGCCCATTTTTACTTCACTGATTTTACTTTATCTCAAATTATTGTTTGTAAAAAAGTGTGTAACATCAGAAACTATATCCATAAAGTCTCACCAATATAACAGCCTAAACATGAGTAAAACAAGTATGATACCAACCAACATGTCAAACTGGGTGAAAAAAAAAAAATCCACAAAGCCACAAAACTATACAGAGGACTACCAGGAGCAGAATAATGCTGGGAGAGGAGAGGTGGTCCTTCCAGAATAAGAGCACACCAGTTTGATGTCCAGTGTGAACAAGTTAGTTCTGAGAACATACATACAAGTAATAATACATAGACTCAAGAAGTTATTTTTTAGGAATATATAGTCATATGCAAATACAGGTAGCATGCCACAACAACAACAAAAAAATATGATGTCATGAAATTAAAGGAGAGTAGGGAGATAAAATATGATGGTTAAAAAACAGGAAAAAAACAGGGAAAAATGTAATTAAATTATAGTCTCAAAAATGAACAACAAAAAATTTGGGTCAAGAATAATTAGATTTCATACACCTTTCTCTTCATTTAAAGTTCAGTTGATCCATGTATTAATTACTTTCCTATTTCTGTGATAAAACACCACGATAAATACAACTTACAAAGGAAGGGTTTATTTGGAGCTTATGGCTCCAGAAGGATAATAGTCCACGATAATGGAGTAGAGGGAGGAGGGAGCTTTAGACTGGAGCAGCAATGGAGAACTCAAATCTCTGGAACCTCAAGCAGGAAGCAGTGAGTGTACACTGGTGAAGGTAGGAGGCTTTAGAAAGGCTTAACCCCAATCCTGGAGATGCCTCCGCCAACATAGCTCCTAATTCTTTCCAAACCGATACCAAAGGCCAAATTCAAATGCTCTAGATTTATGGACATTATGGACATCTCATTCCAATCAGCACAAGGAAGGATTAGGGAATAGTGTGAAAAAGATTCGAGAGATTAACTGAAGAAAGATGGCCATAGCCTGCTGCGGGGTAGCACTGGCAGTTGATAGCCCAGCCCTGGAGAAAAGACAAAACATTCGGTGAAGGAGGGAGGCCTGAGTCAGGCTTGGTGGTTGGGAGAATCTTCATCTCTTACTGATTAGCAATCAGGTTGCTTCTTCGTTTTTACAGGTTTCACAGAACAAAGACAGACTAATGATTGTCCAACACGTATGTATATTATTTTGTATATGGACATGTGTTTGATTTTTCATTGCATGTCTGGGGTTACAAGTTTAGTCACAACTAGAAAGTACAGATAGAACAGATTTCATATTTATTGTTAATCCTATAACTTCAATCTAAGAATCTAGAAAAAATATCCTCCAAAGCAAACAGGTTTATTATGTAACAGCCTGCTTTTAGGCTGAGAATATTTGCAGTTTTAAAGCACTCCAGACAAACAGAAAATATCTGAGCAAGGGAATCATGGCTTTGGCCTGTCAGGGACCAACCCCAAAAACTGACAGTGTGAATTTTTATGACTAATAAGTACTAATATCTAACTCTTTTTACTGTATCATCTTATCATCTACGATATAAAGTAGAAAAATATTATTTAAGTCAATCTATTTTATTTACTGAGTTCTTTTCCTCCAGGGTTGTACCTTGTACAATTCCCCAATCTCTAAACTACATTTTCAGAAAGTTGTAAGCATATTACAGAAAGAGGCCTTGAGGGGGAACTCAGGATGGTACCACAGATCATGTGCAATGTCTGATCAGCAGGACACCCCTGAGTTCAGACCAACTGACAGCCTGAACTGTGGGCCCCGAAACATCAGCATCTATGTTTTCGAGCTGTGAGGAAAGCCCATGGTGAGCAAAAAATTGGATTCAGCCTCAGGTCACCTGGCTAATCACTGGAAAAATTTCTGAGTTCCTGCCATTGTTTAGTCTCAGCATCTAGCCTCCTCCCTGCATGCTGCTCTCACCAACCCGTGAATACCTGCCATGTACCAGGGCATGCAGCTCCAACCTTGGGCCTCATGATTCCCAGGAGCCATGAAAATAGCCCCAGATCCAGCTCCAAAAGTCAATCCGTCTCCCTAGGAAGACTGACCTCTGGGCTCATCGGTTTTCCAAGATGGCTGTGCCCAGCAAGAGCAGTGGATGAGCAGGGTGTCTGAGCAGCTGCAGCTCATTAACATCAGAGCAAGAAAGCCAGGCAGCTTTAGACTGGAGCAGCCATGGAGAACTCAAATCTCTCGAACTGATGGGGCTGATGACTTGAGATCTCCACAGGAAAGGAGAGACCGTGGGCTCCTGACAAGCCCAGTTGGCCCACAGGAACATGCACCTGAGGAGAGCTGCAAGCAATTCCCTGAGAACCACCTGGCAGTATGAGACCAGACCCACCAATCTGAGGAGGGCTCCTGAGGGCTCTTTCCAAGCCCCCATCCAGAATTCCAGCGGGTACCAGAAACTACCTGCCAACTCCAGAGACGACCAGATGTCTAAAGGCCAGTGCAAAAACAATCAACAAAAGCCAGAGCAATATGGCATCTCCAGATCTCAGTTATCCCAAGGCAAGCAGCCCAGGATACCCTAACACAACCGAAACACAATAAAATGACCTTAAAACTATGCTTATGAAGATGATGACAGATGAAACTAAGAAAACTCATACAGAAAAACAGGAAAATACAGTCAAACAGAGTGAGACCTTTAGAGAGGCTTGTAGAGAAGAAATGAATAAATCACTCAAAGAAATAACAGGAAAACAAAATCAGGAATTGAACAAACCATTTAAAGAAATGCCAGGACACCCTCTCCCCCCCTGCCACAAAAAAAAAAAAAAAACAGGTGAAAGAAATCAATAAAATGGTTCAAGATCTGAATATGAAAATAGAAACTATAAAAAAGAACAAACTGAGGAAATCCCAGAAAGAGAGAACTTAGAGAAGAAAACAGGAACTATGAGGTAAACATCACCAACAGAATACAAAAGATAGCGGAAAGAATCTCAGATGTAGCAGATACAATGGAAGAAATCTATGCACCCATCAAAGAAAATGTTTGATCTAAATAATTCCTGACACAAAACAGCCAAGAAATTAAGAACACGATGAAAAGATGAAACCTAAAAATAATAATAGAGGAAGGAAAAGATTTCAGGCTTCAAGGCTCAGAAAATGTTTTCAACATAATCATAGAAGAAAATTTCCCAAATCTAAATAAAGATGCCTATATGCATACAAGAAGCCTACAGAACACCAAATAGATTATACCAGAAAAGAAAATCCTCACACCATATAATAATCAAAACACTAAATGTACAGAACAACAACAGCAACAATACTAAAAGCTTCAAAGGAAAAAGGCCAAGTAACATGTAATGGCAAACCTATCAGAATCACACCTACTTCTCAGCAAAGACCAAAAACTCCAGAAGGGCCTGGGCAGATGTCTTGAAAATCCTGAGACCATAGATGCCAATCCAGAATATTAGGCCCAGCAAACTTTCAATCATCATAGGTGGAGAAAACAAGATATTTCACAACAGAACTAAATTTTAACAATATCTATACAGAAACCAGCCCTACAGAAAATACCAGAAGGAAAACTAACACCTGAAGAGATTAACTATACTCCAAAAATCACAGAATATAAATAAATTCACTATAGCACAATCAAAAATAGACAAGCACACAAAGACACTACCACAACCAACACCAAAATAAAAGGAAATAACAGTCACTGGACATTAATCTCTCTCAACATCAGTATACTCAACTCTGTAATAAAAAGACAAAAACTAACATAATGGGTCTATAAACATGACCCATCACTGTGCTGTGTACAGAACACACTGCCGTCACAAAGATAGACATTACCTGAGGGTAAAGTGCTGCAAAAAAGGTTTTTCAAACAAATGAACCCAAGAAGAAAGCTATAGTGGCCATTCTAATATCTTATAATAAAATAGAATTACAACTAAAATTAATCAAAAGAGGTGAGGAAGGACACTTTATACTCATCAAAGGAAAATTCCACCAAGAAGACACCTCAATTATGAACATCTATGACCCACATATAAGGGTACCCAGATTAGTAAAAGAAAGATTAATATAGCTTCAATCATGCATAAATACACACACACACACACACATATAAGGAGACTTCAATACTCCGCTCTCACCAAAGGACAGGTACCAGAAAATAACCTAAGAAATGATGACACTAACAGATGCCATGAATCAAATGGAACTAACATATATCTATGTAACTTTTCACCCAAACGCAAAAGGATATATCTTCTCCTCACCTCACAGAACATTCCTCAAAATTGACCATATTGTATGTAACAAAGCAAACTTCGTCAGATACAAGAAGATTGAAATAATCCTTGTAGCCTATCAGATGACCATGGTCTAAAGTTGAACATCAACAATACCAGAAACAGCAAAAGCCTATGCATACATGGAACGTAAACAACTTTCTATTCAACAGCAGCTGTGTCAGGGAAGAAATAAAGAAATAAATTAAACATTTCCTAGAGTTCTATGAAAATGAAGGCACAACATACCAAATCATATGGGTCACAAAAAAAGCAGAGCAGAGGGAATTTCATAGCACTGAGTGCCATCTGCGGAATGCTATGCCTTAAAGATGGAGCTGGTTTCCACCTTCCACCTTTCCGATGGTGAGTGCTCTCTGTCACGAACAACTCCACATTTGGCTAAGGCCGAGGATCTGGCTTGCTTCCATGTATGTGGACCTATCTGCATTGCCCCCGTGGCACGCCTGGGTTGGCTACCCAGAGGCTATTTAAGCTGTGGGCTGGCTTTCCCCAGGGTCCGAGGATTGTTCAATGTTCCTGAATAAACTGCATTGAAAAAAAAAAAAAAATTCCAGACATCTCACACAAGCAACCTGGTAGCACACTCAAAAGTCTTAAAAAAAAAAAAAAGACTCAAAGAAACCAAGAGCTGAAAATCAACAAGACAAACCCTTAGCCAAAATAACTAAACGGCAGAGACTCTATTCAAATCAACAAAATCATAAATGAAAAGGGGGACATAATAACATACACTGAGGAAATCTAAAGAATCATTCAGTCTTACTTCAAAAGCCTACATGCCACAAAATTTGAAAACATAAGTGAAATGGACAATTTTCTTGAAAGACTCTATTTACCATATTTGAATCAAAAGCAGGCAAACTGGTTAAATAGTCTTATATACCTAAGGAAAGAGAAGCAGTCATTAAAAGTGTCCCAAACAAAAAAGCCCAGGGCCAGATGATTTCAGCACTGAATTCTACTAACCTTCAAAGAAGAGCTGATACCAATATTCTTTAAACTAATCCACAAAATAGAAATGGAAGGAACATTAACAATATCATTCTCTGAGCCCAGAGTCACCTTGATATCTAAGCTGCCCAGTGACCCAATGAAAAAAGAAAATATTACACTAGTTTTTCCTTTCTTTTCTTTCTTTATTTTTTATTAGTTACATTTTATTAACTCTGTATTGCAGCTGTATCCCACTCCCTCATTCCCTCCCAAACCCTCCCTCCCTTCCTCATCTCCTCCCAGCCCCTTTCCAAGTCCACTGATTGGGGAGGACCTCCTCCCCTTTCATCTGTTTTTTTTCTCATCAAAACTGACACAAAAATAATCAATAATAGCTTGCAAACCGAATCCAAGAACAACAACAACAACAAAAAAAAGATATCATCCACCATGACCAAGCAGGCTTCATCTTGGGCATGCATGGGTGGTAAAATATATGGAAACCCATCAATGTAATCCACCATATAAACAAACTGAAGGAGAAAAACCACATGACCATCATCTTAAATGCCAAAATGGCTTTTGAAAGAAATCCAACACCCATTCATGTTTAAAGTCTTGGAGAGATCAGGGATACAAGGCACATACCTAAACATAGTAAAGACAATATACAGCAAACCTATAGCCAACATTAAACTAAATGGAGAGAAAGTTAAATCAATCCCACTGAAATCAGGGACCAGGCAATGCTGCCCACTCTCTCCATATCTATTCAACACAGTATTTGAAGACCTAGCTGGAGGAATAAGACAACTAAATGAGTTTAAGGGGATACAGATGGGATAGGAAGACATCAAAGTATTACTACTATTTGCAGATGATATGATAGTATACATGAGTGATCCCCAAAATTCAACCAGAGAACTTCTTCAGCTGATAAGCACCTTCAACGAAGGGGCTGGATACAAAATTATCTCAAAAAAAAAAAAATGAATAGCCCTCCTGTATAGGAAAGATAAAAGGGCTCAGAAAGAAATTAGGGAAATAACACCCTTCACAATAGCCACTAATAACTTTGGTGTAACTCTAACCAAGCAAGTAAAAGACCTGTTTGAAAACAACTTCAAGTCTGAAGAAAGAAATTGAAGAAGATATCAGAAGATGGAAAGATCTCCCGTGCTCATGGATCTGTAGGACTAACATAGTGAAAATGGCCATCCTGCCAAAAGCAATCTACAGATTCGATGCAATTCCCATCAAAATACCATCAAAATTCTTTACAGACTTTGAAAAAAATAATTCTCAATTTCATAGGAAAACTCAGAAAATCCAGAATTGCTAAAACAATCCTGTACAACAATAGATTGTCTGGAGGTATCTCTATCTCTGATCTGAAGCTGTACTACAGAGTAATAGTAATAAAAATGCATGGTACTGGCATAGAAACAGAATGCTGGATCAACAAAATTGAATAGAAGACCCTGAAATAAAACCACACACCTATGGCTACTTGATTTTTGACAGTGGGAAAAGGACAACATCTTTAACAAGTGATGTTGGTACAACTGGATGTCTACATACAAAAAAAAAAAAAAAAAAAGAAAAGAAAATAGATATTTTTCACCCTGCACAAAATTAAAGTCCAAGTGGATCAAAGACCTCAACATAAAACAAGACACACTAAAACTGTTAGAAGAAAAAGTGAGGAAGAGCCTTGAACTCATTGGCACAGGAGACAACTTCATGATCAGAACAGCAACAGCTCATGCTCTAAGATCAACAACTAATAAACGAGTACCATGAAACTATCAATAGAACAAAATGACAGCCTATAGACTGGGAAAAGTTCTTCACCAACACTACATCCAACAGAGGGCTTATATCCAGAATATATAAAGAACTCAGAAAATTAAACAACAATAAACCAAATAATACATTTTTTTAAATGGGATACAAAGCTAAACAAAGAACTTTCATCAGAGGACTATTGAATGGCTGAGAAGCACTTAAAGAAATGTTAACTGTCCTTAGTCAATCAGGGAAATGTAAATCAAAATAACACTGAGATTCCATCTTACACCTGCCAGTATGTCTAAGATCAAAACCTGAGGCATCAGCACATGTTAGTGAGGTTGTGGAGAAATAGGAGCACTTCTCCACTGCTGGTAAGAGTGTAAACTTGTACAGCCTCTTTGGAGATTAATCTGGTGCTTTTTCAGATAACTAGGAACAGCTCCACCTCAAGATCCAGGTATACCACTCCTGGACATAGACCTAAAAGATGTTCCGCCTTACAAAAAGGACATTTGCTCAATTATCTTCATAGTGGCTTTATTCATAATAGCCAGAAACTGGAAACAATCCAGATGTTCCTCAACCTAATAATGGATAAAGTGACTATGGTTCATCTATACAATGGAATTCTATTCAGCTATTTAAAAAAAAAGGACATTATGAAATTTGGAGGCAAATGGTTGGTTCTGGAAAAGATTGTGCTGAGTTAGATAATCCAGACCCAGAAAGACAGGCATAGAATATACTCAGTTATGAGCCAGTAATAATCATGTAATACACAATAACTACACTATAATCCACAGATCTAAAGAGGCTAAGTAAGAAGGTGGACCCTAGGGAGCATGATTAGTTGTCATTCAGAGGGGCAAATAAAACAGACATCAGAAGTGCTTGAAGGGATACAAAAAGAACAAACTGTAATTAATAAAAACAATTTTAAAAAAGGAACAAGATCAAAACATCATAGTTATAAAAAATAAAAAGACATGGCTATCATGTTAATGACCTGAAACAGATCATTTGCTTTTATTCAGGCTCTTTGTTTTCTACTTGGTTGGGGCCATAGGTAAGATCTGACACACCTCCAAGCTCCTATATACCTAACCCTTAACATACTTTCTCATTGCCTTTCACTGTCTATGTATCTCCTACAATTCACTCAGAAGAGGGACAAGACCCCTTATCTTGAATTTCTACTCTCTAATTCAATATGTGCCTGTGACACACTCAGAATTAAATATCTTCAAATTAAAAGCATGACAAAATTTTAAAAAGTAAAAAAATGAAGTAAATTCTAATCAGTTTATTATGACATATTTTATTTTACTTTTTTATTCAAAATAAAATTTTATATCCTAATATGTTTTTAAATAAACTATTAAATTATATCCGCTACCCTTTAAAATGATGAAACTTGTTAAATGTGCTTTATTGTTTGAGTTGATAATATTTTAAATGTATTATTAATGTGTTAAGCTTTAAACAGTTTTTTAAAAACTATTTAATCTATACATTATATTAAAGTATTATAATTAAAATATTTCTGAAGCATAAAGTTGTAAAACTAATCAGTAACTGAAATTATAACTTTTCTTAGAGAGTAAAAATTCGGCTTTTAAATTTACTCAATCCTATTTCAGTAAGTGTAACACAATATGACCAAAAGAAATGGCTTCACTACAATTTGTCACTCTTTTCAGGTAAGACATATTGTGAAACACAAAGATTTCTTTCCTGTGATAGTTCAGTTATTCTCTGAAAACCATAAAAGACTGAGACTAGAAGACATACTATTGAGGGCCAATCAAGAGTCTAGCTGCTAGATCATCTTGTATAAGTCTCATGACCTCTCTGTGTCTCTATTTCTAGCAATCATACACAGGGGGTGATTAGCTTACGGTTTAATACAATTTAATGTTAGACTAAATTAAAATACCATATACATTTTTATCAATTACTTTCTAACTCTGAGTTATTTGGAAACATATAACTGAGCTAGGAAGTCCCTTACATTGATTAATAGACATTAAAATAATACTACATATATTTTATTGATGAATCCATTCGAACACATGAATGTTGCATGATTTTATACAAAGTAATTCAGCCATCTGAGATGCTTCACCAATTTATTAAAAACAACATGGCACATTTTTTAAAAAAATGTATTTTAAAATCTCTCTAAGATTAGTTTGTGTTCTACACACATGTAAGTTTGCATGATATTTTCTATCCCTATTCTTCAAATGTTAAGCAAAATCAAGTCACCCCAATAAAACCTTCACTGTTCAATTTGAAAAATAAACAGCTTTAAAGAACATTAAAATTTTCTTGAGGAATGTTTCCCCTTGGGTGAAGTTAGTTCTCATGGAGTATGACTGTGGTAAAGGAAGAAGATACATACATATGAAGGAAAATATAAATTTATTATTAAATAATGAATTCTACATGTAGAAGATTAATTTTGTTGACAACGTGGAACACTGCTATCTTGAAATTAATCTGGTAAATGAATAGCAATTTAATAAACTCATATATTATTTGCAGAATATTAATATCTTCCTGGAAATAATAGTAAGAATTTCTGGGGAATTCCTTTTTTCCTTTTTTATTATTATCATTTATTACAAGTTATTCAATTTGTATCCAGGCTGTTGCCCCCTCCCTCTTCTCCCAACCCTGAGCTCCCTCCATCTTTTCCCCTTATGCCCATCCCTTAGTCTACTGGTAGGAAAGGTCCTCCTCCCTTTCTATTTGACCTAGCCTATCAGGTCTCATCAGGACTGGCTACATTGTCTTCCTCTGTGGATTGGCAAAGCTGCATCACACTGGGGGGGGGGGGGGCGGTGATCAGAGAGCCTGCCACTGAGTTCATGTCAGATGTGATCAAATTGCACTGTAAATATACATAAAATTCTTAAGGAATAAAAAGTACCACAATAAAAATAATTGAAAAAAATTAAAAAAATAAAATTGATCCAAGCTTAGTACTTAGTAGAGTCTTAGAGACAGAAACTTTCAGAATATTCTTTATTAGTCTTTGTAAGATATGCTACACTGTATCATAAGGGACCAGGGATCTAAAGTGGATTTTCCCTACCTGTATACATTTTTTTCATTTTGTCCTTCAGCAAATCTTATTTGTTTGTTTTGTTTTGTTTTGTTTTTCTATCTCTAAAGCACTCCTGAGGGGCTAGTTATACCAAGATAAAACATTACCTTACTAACTCTTTCAGTTGTTGAAATGAATGAAAAAAACTGCAAAAATAAAAATAAAGACAAAGAGGAAAAGGAAAAGAGAAATTCAAATGTGAAGAAAAGTTAGCAGTCAGTTAATTCTCAATAATTGATATCTACTAATGAAACTTGGTAAGCATTAATTTATAGCTAAAGGTGAAAGCCATGTTAGACTTATTATAGATGCACTAGCCAGATAATGGTGAGTCTCAGAATGGAAGACAGTTTCCATTTCCATCTTTCCAAATAATTTTAATATTCCCTTCCCCTATGTAAAATTTTCATGAACTGATTTCATTAATATTCACATAGTACTAATAGAAATATTACCATATATTAAAAAAATCAGGAAAGTCACTGGTGATCTATCAATACAAAACTAATTAATAAACTAATCAATAAAGAATAATGAGATTCTCATTGATTTTCTCAAAGAACCAGCTCTTGGTCACATTGATTCTTTGAATTGTTTTCTTTGTTTCTAATTTATTGATTTCAGCTCTGAATTTGATTATTTCCAATAGTCTACTGCTCTTGGGTGTGCTTGCTTCTTTTTTTCCTAGAGCTTTTAGGTATGCCATTAGGTTACATGTATGAGACGTCTCAGACCTCTTTCTGGAGGCACTTAGTGCTATGAACTTTCCTCTTAACACTGCTTTCATTGTGTCTCATAAGTTTGGGTAAGGTATGCCTTCACTTTCATTGAATTTTAGGAGGCATCTGATTTCTTTTATCATTTCTTCCCTGACCAAGCTATCATTGAGTAGAGAGTTGTTTAGTTTCCATGTGTATGTATGTAGGATATTTGTTATTTCTGTTATTGTTGAGGTCTAGTTTTAGGCCATGATGGTCTGATAAGATACATGGAATTATTTCAATCTTGTATCTGTTGAGGCTTGCTTTGTGCCTGACTATCTGGTAAATTTTGAGAAGATTACATGAGGTTTTGAGAAGAAGGTATACTCTTTTGAATTTAGGTGAAAGGTTCTGTAGACATCTGTTAGGGTCATTTGATTTAGGACCTCTGTAAGTGTCATTATTTCACTATTTAGTTTCTGTCTGGATGATCTGTCCCTTAGTGAGAGTGAAGTGTTGATGTCTCCCACTATTAAGGTGATGGGACTGATGTGTGATTTCAGCTTTAATAATGTTTCATTTACAAATGCTGGTGCTCTTGTATTTGGGCCATAGGTGTTCAGGATTGTGATGTCCTCCTGCTGTATTTTTCCTTTGATGAGAATGAAGTGTCCCGCTTCATCATTTTTTATTAATTTTGATTGAAAGTCTATTTTAGTAGATATTAGGATAGCTACCCAAGCTTGTTTTCTGGGTCTGTTTGCATAAAAATTATTTTTTTCAGTCCTTTAATCTGAGGTAGTGTTTATCTCTTCTTGTTCAATTTGGTCTTTAAAAGGGTCTATAAAGACCCTTCCAGGTCTTTATATCTCCCACTTCACTCATAAGATTCCCGGTACTCTGTCAAAAGTTTAGCTATGAGTCTCAGCTACCACTCCTAGGCATATATTCAAAATATCCTCAAATATATAACAAGGACATTTGCTCAACCATGTTCATAGCAGCTTTATTTGTAATAGCCAGAACCTGGAAACAACCCAGATGTCCCTCAATTGAGGAATGGATACAGAAATTGTGGTACATCTACACAATGGAATACTGCTCAGCAATTAAAAACAAGGAAATGATAAAATTTGCAGGCAAATGGTGGGAAATAGAAAAGATCATCCTTAGTGAGGTATTCCAGAAGCAGAAAGACACACATGGCATATACTCACGTATAAACGGATATTAGACATATAATATGGGATAATCATACTAATATTGCACACATAAAGCTAAACAAGAAGGAGGACCCTGGGTAAGATGCGTAATGTTCATTTGGAAAGGCAAATGGGGTAGACATCGGGAAAAGGTGAGAAAAAAAGGAACAAGACAGGTGCCTACCACAAAGGGTCTCTGAAAGACTCTACCCAGCAGGCATTAAAGTGGATGCTGAGACTCATAGCAAGTCCTAGTCTTTATGTTCTGATATAGCTACTGTGGAGAGACATCTATGTTCTCATACTAGTATTGGCTTCTGAGATAATAAAAAATGTTCTTTGAGTGAAAAATGATGTGAACTCAGTTGACATAAGCTACAATTCCATTTCTTCTTTCAGGCTTTATATATTCAGATCTTTTTAAACTATGTGATAACTATACTTGACCTCACCACCTTCACCCCTCTCTCAGCTTCCTACCTGTAGTGCGATTTGCTGTAAGACAAGAAAATAACTTAATTCATGATAATAAAGGTTGACAATTTTTTTAAATTTTGAATTAAACCTACTTCTTAAAAATACAAATTAATAAATGAATGCTGCACCTAAAAGTGAAATTTGAAATACAAATTTAGGACCTGTCGAGAGGCGGGACAAGATGGCAGCGCCAGGAGGCCTCTCATTCTGACCAGCAGCACAGCAGGACACAGTGACTAGCAATCAGAACTCGCGGCCATAAAACACAGACAATTGTGTTTCCCAGGTGAGAGGATACCCCACGGTGGGGGATTCAATCAGCTTTTAACTCACCCAGCTAAACCTCGGAAGAGATCCTGGTTCCACCAGACACTTGGCTGCCAGCCCCAGCTCAGAGCCAAAAGTGAATGTCTCTGGTCAAAGTCCCAGACTGAACCCTGTGCACCACACTATCAGAGACTGGAATTTTCAGTCAAGAGATAACCCAACAATTGGGACCGACCTTAGGTCACCGAGACATGCCCTGGAAAAGACTCGGGTTCCACGGGCGCCCCAGGAGCCAGCCCAGAGCCAGAGCCAGGGACCCAGGCGTCTGCACAGAGCCCTGCCTGCTTGCCTGATTCACTGCCTCAGATAGAACTGTGGGCCCCAGGGCACCAAAGACTGAGTTTCACTGTCCGGTGGAAACACACTGGGAGGGAAACATCTGGTCTGATCTCAGAGCACTCAGCCGACATCCCCACCCCGAAAAGGTCTCCGGAAAATTATCCAGTTTAGGCAGATGCCCAGCCTCGCAAAGGCCGGAAAGGCAGACACAGGCAGTTTCTGATTGCCAGCTAGCTGGCGGAGACTGAACGGTGCATCCCAGGGCAAAAAAGAGACTGGGAGTCTCCAGAGAATCCACAGGGAAGGAAGGAAACTGTACTGACTTAAATCACCCAGTCCTTCCCTGGAAAAGGTCTCGCAGACCAGCAGGGCCAGGCCGCCATCACTCAGGTGTGCTCCAGACTCAGGCACAAACTGTTGCTGCATGCCAAATGTCCAAATGGGTCACAGCAGCTGATCATTAAATTTACAGCAAGAAACCCAGAAACAGGGCAGCTGTCTTCAGGACTTCTCTCGGTGAGAGGAGAGCCCTCTCAACTAACAAAGACCACAATTACCACTCAGGACTCTATCCCTGAGGTGAGCAGCAGCAACTCCTGAAAAAACGCAGCCATCCAGGGACTATGCCCAAAAAGCTGAAAAGACTTCCTTCAGGAAAAACCAGCTTTCTGAAAAAAAAAATTCTCTCCACCACAGGATCCCCAGGAACCACCAGAAAATAACCCCAAACACCTAAGATAGCACAATGGGTAGAGGCCAGTGTAAAAGCTCAAGCAACAAAAGACAGAGCAACATGGCATCTCCAGAACCCAGTTACCCAGGGGCAAGTAGCCCTGGACACCCCACCATAACTGAAATCCAAGAAGATGACCTAACAACTATGCTCATGAAGATGACAACAGAGGAAACAAATAAGATTCGTAAAGACATAGAGGAAGATAAACTCAAACAGAAAATTGCCATCCGTAAAGAAATACAGGAAGTTGCAGCCAAACAGTTTATGGCCTTTAGAAAGGAAATGCTTAAAGCACTGAATGAAATAAAAGAAACAGAGTTAAAGGAACTAAAAGAAAAACAGGAAAGTACAATCAGACAGGTGAAGGAAGAAAAGAAAACAATACAAGACCTGAAGATAGAACTGGAAAAATTAAAGAAAACACAAAAGGAGGAAATAATAGAGAGGAGGAATCTAGGGAAGAAAACAGGAACTACAGAGGTAAACATAACCAACAGACTGCAAGAGATGGAAGAAAGAATCTCAGGTGTAGAAGATACAATGGAAGAAATAGATGTATCTGTCAAAGAAAATGTTAAATCCGAAAAATTCCTGACACAGACCGTCCAAGAAATCCAAGACAATATGAAAAGACAAAACCTAAGAATAATACGTATAGAGGAAAAAGAAGACTCCCTTCTCCAAGGCCCAGAAAATATTTTCAACAAAATAATTGAAGAAAATTTCCCCAAGTTAAAGGAGAGGCCAATAAGAATACATGAGGCCTACAGAACACCCAACAAATTTGATCAGAAAAGAAAATCCTCCCGCCACATAATAATCAAAACTGTAAGTGTACAGAAAAAAGAAAAAATACTAAAAGCTGCAAGAGAAAAAGGCAAGTAACATATAATCGCAAACCCATTAGAGGCACACCTGACTTTTCAACAGAGATTATGAAAGCCAGAAGGGCCTGGACGGATATCATGCAGACCCTAAGAGAACACAGATATCAGCCCAGGCTACTATACCCTGCAAAGCTCTCAGTCCTGATAGACGGAGAAAACAAGATATTCAATGACAAAAACAAATTTCAACAATACCTACACACAAATCCAGCATTACAGAAGACACTGGAAGGGAAAATACAACCCCCCCAAAAAATTAGCTTCTTTCAAGAAAACACAGGATATAATTAACCTTACTACAGTAAAAGAAAAAGCAACCAAGCACACAACCTGATGACCACAGCCAACATCAAAATCAAGGGATCTAGCAGCCACTGGTCATTAATCTCTCTCAACATCAATGGACTCAACTCTCCAATAAAAAGACACAGATTAACAGAATGGATACGTAAACAAAACCCAGCAATCTGTTGCATACAAAAAAACACACCTAAGATAGACATTACCTGAGGGTAAAGTGTTGGAAGACGACCTTCCAAGCAAATGAGCACAAGAAGCAAGCAGGAGTAGCCATTCTAATATCTGATAAAATAGACTTTCAACCAAAATTAATCAAAAGAGATGAGGAAGGACACTTCATATGCATCAAAAGAAAATTCAACCAGAAAGACATCACAATCCTGAACATCTATGCCCCAAATATAAGAGCAACCACATTTGTTAAAGAAACATTGATAAAATTTAAACCACATATTGATCCCCACACATTAATAGTGGGAGACTTCAACACCCCACTCTCAACAAAGGACAGGTCAACAAAACAGAAATTAAACACAGAAAAAAATGTTCCTAACAGAGGTCATGAATCAAATGGACCTGACAGATATTTACAAAACCTTACACCCAAACACAAAATAATTTACCTTCTTCTCAGCACCTCATGGAACCTTCTCCAAAATAGACCACATAGTTGGTCACAAAACAAGCCTCAACAGATACAAGAAGATTGAAATAATCCCTTGTATCTTGTCTGATCACCATGGAATAAAGCTGGACCTCAGTAACAACAGAAATAGCAAAAAGCCCTACACACACATGGAAACTGAACAACTTGTTACTAAATGACAGCTGGGTCAGGGAAGAAATAAAGAAAGAAGTTAATGTCTTCCTAGAACTCAATGAAAATGAAGACACAACATACCCAAACTTGTGGGACACAATGAAAGCAGTGCTAAGAGGAAAGTTCATAGCACAAAGTGCTTTGAAGAAGAAAATCGAGACAGCTCATTCAAGCAACTTAATGGCTCACTTAAAAACCCTAGAAAAAGAAGAAGCAGACACATCAAAAAGGAGCAGATGGCTGGAAATAATCAAACTCAGGACTGAAATCAATCAATTGGAAACAAATAAAACAATTCAAAGAATCAATGAAACCAAGAGCTGTTTCTTTGAGAAAATCAACAAGATCGACAAACCCTTAGCCAAGCTAACTAAAAGGCAGAGAGACACCACCCAAATCAACAAAATCAGAAATGAAAAGGGGGACATAACTACAGACACTGAGGAAATCTAAACAATCATTAGGATTTACTTCAAAAGTCTATATGCCACAAAATTTGGAAATGTAAATGAAATGGACAATTTTCTTGATCGATTTGACTTACCAAAGCTGAATCAGGACGAGGTAAATCAATTAAATAGTCCTATATCCCCCAAAGAAATAGAAGCGGTCATCAAAAGTCTCCCATCCAAAAAAAAAGCCTAGGACCAGATGGCTTCAGCGCAGAATTCTACCAGACCTTCAAAGAAGAGCTAACACCAATTCTCTTCAAACTATTCCACAAAATAGAAACAGAAGGAACGTTATCAAACTCATTACATGAAGCTACAGTCACCTTGGTACCTAAACCTCACAAAGACTCAACAAATAAAGAGAACTTCAGGCCAATCTCCCTTATGAACATTGATGCAAAAATACTCAACAAAATACCCGCAAACCAAATACAAGAACACATCAAAGATCTCATCCACCATGACCAAGTAGGCTTCATCCCAGGTATGCGGGGGTGGTTCAATATACGGAAATCCATCAATGTGATCCACCATATTAACAAATTGAAAGAAAAAAAAAACACATGATAATCTCCCTAGATGCTGAAAAAGCATTTGACAAAATCCAACATCCATTCATGTTTAAAGTATTGGAGAGATCAGGGATAAAAGGCACATATCTAAACATAGTAAAGGTGATATACAGCAAGCCTATAGCCAACATCAAACTGAACGGAGAGAAACTTAAAGCAATCCCACTGAAATCAGGGACAAGACAAGGCTGCCCACTTCCCCCATATCTCTTCAACATAGTTCTGGAAGTCCTTGCTAGAGCAATAAGACAGTTGAAGGAGATCAAGGGGATACAAATTGGAAAGGAAGAAGTCAAATTATCACTATTTGCAGATGATATGATAGTTTACGTGAGTGACCCCAAAAACTCTACCAGGGAACTCCTACAGCTGATAAACACCTTCAGCAAAGTGGCCGGATACAAAATTAACTCAAAAAAAAAAAAAAAATCAGTAGCCCTCCTGTATACAAAAGACAAAAGGGCTGAGAAAGAAATTAGGGAAACAACACCCTTCACAATAGCCACAAATGACATAAAGTACCTTGGTGTAACCCTAACCAAGCAAGTCAAAGACTTGTATGAAAAAAATTTCAAGTCTCTGAAGAAAGAATTACAAGAAGATATGAGAAGATGGAAAGATCGCCCATGCTCATGGCTTGGCAGGATTAGCATAGTAAAAATGGCCATCATACCAAAAGCAATCTACAGATTTAATGCAATACCCATCAAATTGCCAACACAATTCTTTATAGACCTGGAAAGAAAAATTCTCAACTTCATATGGAATAACAAGAAACCCAGAATTTCTAAAACAATCCTCTACAATAAAACATATTCTGGAGGTATCTCCATCCCTGATCTCAAGCTGTACTACAGAGCAACAGTTATATAAACTGCATGGTACTGGCATAGAAACAGAATGGTGGATCAATGGAACCGAACAGAAGACCCAGATATAAACCCATACACTTATGGACACCTGATTTTGACAAAGATGCCAAAACCATACAATGGAAAAAAAGATAGCATCTTCAACAAATGGTGCTGGTCTAACTAGATGTCTACATGTAGAAAAATGAAAATAGATCCATACTAATCACCCTGTACAAAACTGAAGTCCAAGTGGATCAAAGACCTCAACATAAACCAGACACATTAAATCGGCTAGAAAAAAAAGTGGGGAATACGATAGAATTCATTGGTACAGGAGAAAACTTCCTGAACAGAACACCAACAGCACAGGCTCTAAGAGCAACAATCAATAAATGGGACCTCATGAAACTGAAAAGCTTCTGTAAAGCAAAGGACACTGTCATCAAAACAAAATGACTGCCTACAGATTGGGAAAGAATCTTCACCAACCCTTTATCTGACAAAGGACTCATATCCAGTATATATAAAGAACTAAAGAAGCTGAAAAGCAGCAAACCAAGTAATCCACTTAAAAAATGAGGAACAGAGCTAAACAGAGAATTCTCTGTAGAGGAATACTGAATGGCAGAGAAGCACTTAAAGAAATGCTCAACCTCATTAGCCATTAGGGAAATACAAATCAAAACAACCCTGAGATTTCACCTTACACCCATGAGAATGGCCAAGATAAAAAACTCAGTGACAACATATGCTAGAGAGGTTGTGGAGAAAGGGGTACCCTCCTCCATTGCTGGTGGGAATGTAAACTTGTACAACCATTCTGAAAATCAATCTGGCGTCTTCTCAGACAACTAGGAATAGCGCTTCCTCAAGATCCAGCCAAAGCACTCCTAGGCATATATCCAAAAGAGGCTCAACTACACAAAAAGGACAGTTGCTCAGCAATATTTGTAGCAGCTTTATTTGTAATAGCCAGAAGCTGGAAACAGCCCAGATGCCTCTCAACTGAAGAATGGATGCAGAAATTTTGGTACATCCATACAATGGAGTATTACTCTGCAATGAAAAATAAGGAAATCATGAAATTTGCAGGTTAATGGTGGGATCTGGAAAGGATCATCCTGAGTGAGTTTTCCCAGAAGCAAAATGACACACACGGTATATACTCACTCATATAAACATACAACATAGGATAAACCCACTAAAATCGGTACATCTAAACAAACTAAGCATAAGAGAGGACCCTCATTAAAACACTCAATCCCCATTCTCAATGTCAAAGAGAATGGACATCAGAAGAAGAAGAAAACAGGAAACAACCTAGGAATCTGCTACAGAGGGCATCTGAAAGCCTCTGCCCTGCAGACTATCAAAACAGATGCTGAGCCTGATGGCCAACTGTTGGGCAGAGTGTATGGAATCTTACGTAAGAAGTGGGAAATAGCAAGAGCTGGAGAGGACAGGAACTCCACAAGGAGAGCAACAGAACAAGAAAATTTGAACACAGGGAACTTCGCAGAGACTCATACTCCAACCAAGGACTATTCATGGAGATAACCTAGAACCCCTGCACAGATGTAGCCCTTGGCAGTTCAGTGTCCAAGCGGGTTACATAGTAATGTGAAGAGGGACTGCCTCTGACATAATCTGATTGGCCCGCTCTTTGATGACCTCCTGCTGAGTGGGGAGCAGCCTTACCAAGCCACAGAAGAGGACAATGTAGCCACTTCTGATGATAACTGATAGACTAAGATCAGAAAGGAGAGGAGAACCTCCCCTATCAGTTGGGGAGGGGCATGCATGCAGAAAGGGGAAGAGGACTGGGATTGGGAGGGGAAAAGGGAGAGACTTATGGGGGGATACAAAATTAATAAAGTGTAATTAATAATAATAAAAAGTTCATTAAAATTATTAGGACCTGTCAAACATTTAATGAATTCATATCATAGGTCATAGCAACCCCGTTTCTATTCCTCTAAGTTTCTAAAAGATATTTAATCAGTAACTTATAGAGATATTATTGTACACTGCCATTTTTATTCTATTGGTAATAACTATGATATGGAAAGGATCTAATATGAATAGGAATTTAATGGATATATTTCTTTACCTTTTCATTATATACATATATATTTATGCTTGTCATATACATATATATCTGTATTTTCAACAATTGTGAAAGGAAAGAAATTCTAGCTTTTTTTGAATGGGAATGAATTTAAAGGTCACTATGCAAATGAAGTGAGCTGGACAAGAATGACAAATGCTTCATGTTCTCACTTCTACATCAACATAATAAACAATGATAAACTCACAGCGCAAGAAAAAAGTACAATGTTATTATTAGTCAAAGATAAAACTATTGAGGAAGAGAGATGTTGGCAAAAAGATATAAATTTTTCAACATAAGAGGAATCATATTATGATCTCAAATAAAAATACATAATTGTAGCTAACAGTACAGCATAGTTATTTTATATTTATTAAGATAGTATGTTTTATGGATCTTGATAAATTTATAACATTCATAAGGAATAATATTATTTTTTATTTATCATAGGTATATATGTATACATACATTGTTAAAAGAAAATTTTCCAAACTGTGCTGACATTACTCCCTCCAAGAATCATAGACTATCTAACAAAACCAAAAACATACTCTTTCGTTGTTGATCAAGAGATGCCAAGAGAATCCTAAATTAATATAGACTGCTTTACAAAGGAAGATCTAGGACATCCGGGGCTACAAAAACCCTGGCTAGAAAAAAGAAAGTGTGGGGGATACAAATCTAAACACAGGATTCTTGACAAAGGAGTCTCTAATGGCAGAAAAGTACTGCCTTTAGAAATGTTGAACATCCTTAGTCATCAGGGAAATGAAAATCAAAATGGGAGTTTTAGATTTTATCTTACACATGTCAGAATGGCTAAGATCAAAAACTCAAGTGACAGCACATGCTGGCAATGATGTGGAGCAAGGGAAACACTCCTCCATTGCTGTGGGGAGTACTAACTTGTGCAGACACTTTGAAAATCTTTCAGCCTGATTGTTCAATCTAGGTTTTTAAAACAACGTAACACTAACCTTACTTCCCTTTGATTCTACATGAAATCAGATTTTACATCCTTAGCTAAAGCACACTTACAATCTTAAGTTATTTATTCTTCTAAGGCTCGTATCCAAGACTAATGCATATATGTTTGTATGTGTGTTGTGATAATCACTTCATGAAAACAGCAAACATAAGTTGATTGCAACCTCATGTGTCCACTATGTATTTTGAATACAACATATGACTATTGATTAATAACAATAATATTTGTATTATCCAGGACAGTTGAAGTCCATTGGAATAAGTGACTTAATTCCCTGTAAAACTGTGTTAAAGATTTCTGTAAAACATACTTCATTTCTTCCCTGTGTAATGCTTGATGTGCTGTCCAATAATGGAGAGACCAAAGTTCTTTATTAGGCACAGGAACATGCCACAAAAAAGGGGAGAGACAAGATTCACAAGAAGCAGTTAGGCACACAAAGAGTCATATCAATACAACAGACAAATATGGTGAAGAAACAACAAGAGTGGAGTAGATAATTTAAATCTCAGCTTGGTCAAATGATATCACAGGGAAGTGCATTATTGCTTTCTCTTCTTAGTTAGACACTGAAACACTATTGGTAACTATTAGTTTGTTATAAATGTGATCAAATGAATGCAATAATGAACAAGTACCTAGAAGCAGACTGAAGAGGAAATACAAACACATGACTTACTTGCTGTTTTATTTCCTTAGAGGGTACACAGTCAGGTTACAGACTTCAAAATTGCATTTTATGACAATACCATAGTAAAACAAGTAGCAAAATCTGTTTAAAGTAAGTTAATGAAACCAGAAGACTACAAGAACAAAAAGAAATTCAGAGAAAAGATAAATTTAACAAAACATTTCCCATCTAAAACACCCAAGTACTCAGTAAATAGTTACCAAACAAGTCAAAGAATGACAGTATATTTTCTGCCAATTTTTTCCTCAGAAATAGAGAATCTAGACTCCTGGAAAAAATAAAGTCTGTAAGAGATAGTAACATTAAAATTTATGCAACTGACCTATGGAATAGCATTACTAGCAAGATTAAATCATATATTCTTATGAAGGATATAAGAAGGGGGAGTTAGTAAGACCCGGAGAGTAGAGGAGTGCCACAAGGAACAAATATATCTGGACACAGGGGTCTTTCATGAAACTGTTTCTCCAACCAAGGACCATGTATGGATATAATCTAGAACCCCTCCTTGGATATAGCCCATGGTAGCTCAGTGTCCAAATGGGTTCTCAAATAAGGGGAAAAGGTACTGTTTCTGACATGGACTTAACTGCAAGCTCTTCCACACACACCCCCTCCATGAGGGAGGAGCAGCCAATCCTGAAGAGACTTGATAAGCTAGGATCAGATGGAGGGGATTAGGACCTCCCCTGTTAGTGGACTTGAAAAGGGGCAGAGAGAAGATGAGGGAGGGACGGTGGGATTGGGAGGGAATGAGGGAGGGGGCTATGGCTGGGATACAAAGTAAATAACCTGTGATTAATATAAAAAATAAAGAAATAAAAAGGATATAAGAAACATTAGAAAATAGTAAAATAGTATTTGGTGGCATCATTGAGGATATTCTTTATATCCAGTAAATATATATAGGCATATTCTTCTAAGATGATTACTCAATAAACTTTGTTCTTCCAAACTTGCAAATAGAGGAAGTAACAAATGCAAGATTCATAGATGAAAACATAAAGATACTAGGGTGTAATTGTAAAGGAACGGTTAAAAACTTTGACAATTCCACAGCAACTTATATATAAGAATCAGCCTAAGGCACCATGATACTAAAGACACAGGGAGATAGGAATGGATTTACAGTTTTTAAATTAATATTATAGTGTCACTAATTTCAAATTAATGATCAAAGTATTTCAAAAGACACATACTGTATATTTTTGAAATTTTGTATTGAAAATAAATTCTCTCATACAATACATTCCAACCAGGTTTCTCTTCCTCCTCACCTCCCAGATCCCCACCAAATCTATGCATAAAATATAAATTTTACAACATGTATGTATTACTTTTCCTTCTCTGTGTCCAAAAATTAGATGAGAAGGAATAATTTGTTTTATCTCCCAGTTTTAGCTGGTGTTGTTCATACTAGTAGCAATAGACAGATTGCATAAACCTTGGCACTATTTAGATTTTCGTGGACCAGAAGCAGAAATCCTAAGCATGGAAAAGAACAGAAAATAACCTCAATCCTTATGTCATACATCCAACAATAGATCTCGTGTTCCTCAGCCTTCCAAATTAGTGGAAGCTGCAAAGTATCAAGTACTCAAACTCTGAGCCTGTGGGAAACATTTCATATCCACACCATTGTAAGTCATTGACAAGGCAAAATAGTAAGCAACTTTACATTAACCTGTCCCTACCTCAGATGTATTTTAAGAAGATAAAGTAGAGGAGGTTACAAAACAGTAAGAAAAACACTAAAATGAGAATCGGGAAAATATCTATTTTTTCTGGGTAGGGAAAGAAGTTCCCATGAAGAAATCCAATCCCCCTGGTAAATGTTTAAGGGCAGAATGAACAAACAAAACAATTACAGAGTGTCTTGTCTGACTTTTGCAAACACTAAGAAAGAGGCCCCTGAGCGGGGATGTATTGAAAGGAAGGATGCTGGTCAAACAGCTTCTCTACTTGGCTTTCTAAATACTTTATGACAATTGACTCTGTGTGCTTTGTAATTGGGCCTGATAGTTCTGTAATTACTTTGTCTCTACAAACACTGTAATTGTGAATAGGTTTATTCTGTCGGTTGTGTTTTTCTTGCCAGCTCTTCCTTTGGGCCCCTGTGGCTGCAAGATCTTGATGAAAATGTGTTTGTCGGGAGGAACGTACCCTAGATTGTTTATCTTCCTCATGTCTGGTTCAGTCTGCTCTGCTGCATAGGCATTGTTGCTCATTCTCCAGCTCCCTGGGAACACAATTAATGCCTTCCCTGAATTCACCTCTCCTACCTAGCAATTGGAGATTAATGTTATTGTGAAGCCTGTGTCAACTTTTCCAGGAAAAGATGGCTCACCAAAAGACAGAGAAAGTCTTTAGAGACAAGACAAGGGCCTGGCTTCTCCTTGTCTGAGGCTTGTTAGATCAGCATGATTTATGTAGCAGCTCAGGCTAAGCCGTTTGTTCTGTGTATGTGGTTTGTGCCTCTGTGAAAACTAATGTATAATGATTCTGTGTATTCCAACCCTACCTCTGATACCTTTACTAAAACACTACCTACCATGTCACCTCTGCCTAGTATTACAGTGACTTAATCCTTGTAGACAGGCATGTTCCTGGTCTAAGCACCAAAGCACGTACTTTCACTGATTTTTAAATAAGAAACATACGAAGAAATTTGAGTGTGGGACTGACTGCTCACGAGAGTCACTTGGTGACGGGTATAAGTATTTGAAATTTGCTGAACTCCCAAATTCCTACACAGTAATCTGTGCCAGGGTTAGTCTTATTTATTGCCTTTACAAAGTATCTACAAAAATAAACTGTCTTCGTGTGGTTGTAATATAATAAATGACAACTGTTTCAGAAAAGAGAATTTCTTAAAAATTTGATTATCTCTAAATTTATGAAATGTATACTTCATATTTATCTATAACTATAAAATTGATTGGTTTCAAGTTATACAGAAGAATAGGTTTAGTTTTTGGTTTGTTTGTTTAATTTGGTTTTGTTTAATTTTATTGCAAGGCTGTTGAATTTTAGCCAACATTTTAATAAACAATAATCAGAAAAAATAATGTTATCTATCAAGTTAGCCAAATTCAAACACCATAGTATTTGAATTAAACAAAGATTATAATGCCTCCTTGATTTTTTTTCCAGATAACTTTATGTATACTTTTTTGAGAAACACTGGCATGATTGTCATTGACTCCTTGATGGTCTTATGATTCCAAAGCACATTGAATAGACATTTTTTATGATTATGTATCAAAGTCAACATTATTTACTATATCTATGAAGAACCCTTAATCATATTAACATTGAAAATGTTCTCATTGTATAATCTAGAAAATAAATATCATTGCAAGGAACAATAACTGTGTATTCATTATTTGACTAGAGTAACAAGAGAGTAACAACTAGTGTTGCCCTAATCCCGAGTGTTTCTACTGTAAGCCTAGGTTTTTCTTGACATAAAGATTGGCTTGGTTTGCTTAAGAGCAATAGAACAAGCTCACATATGGGCATGCATGCATTGCGTATAATCTCAGTACTCTGTGGCCAAGGCAAAAAGACTTCTGTGAGTTCAAAGCCAGTCTGTGAAAGTGAGAACAAGGCCAGTCAGGACTACATTATAATATCCTGTGTACATAAGTAAGCAAGCATATAAACAAGAAAATAGGAGCACAGAAAACCAACTAATCTAATCTAGCAGGCTCTTTGATCACCTCCGCCGGAGGGGTTGCAGCCTTGTCAGGGTAGAGGATGCAGCCAGTCCTGATGAGACCTGATAGGCTAGGGTCAGATAGTAGGAAAGGAAGGTCATCCTTATCAGTGGACCAGGGGGGGGGCATAGGGGGAGAGGGAGGAAGGGTGGGGCTGGGAGGAGACGAGGGAGGGGCCGAGGGAGGAGCCGAGGGAGGGGCCGAGGGAGGGACCGAGGGAGGGGCCGAGGGAGGGGCCGAGGGAGGGGGTTACAGATAGGCTACAAAGTGAATAAATTGTAATGTATAATAAATAAATAGAATTTTTTAAAAAAATCAGAATTATCTGCCAGGATAAGATGATCAATTTGAACTAAATGGCTGTTCTATATTAATTCTGATCAAAGAGACAGCCTACTGGAAAATGACACTAAATGTAGATTGAGAAGGGGGCACTCTTAGTGAGTGAAGTTCAGCACAAATGAATACAAGGGTGATTACCATGGGTCGTGTGTTTATTAAGACATCTAGACAATTTTAGGAATCAGCATTAAAGTTGGTTCTCAACAGGTAACAAATTCCCAGTCCCTAGGATGATTGACAGATAATCAAGTCAGGTTTTGCAGATGTGGCCATGTCATCAAATACAGCTCTCTGACTCTAAACCTCTGACACTTTTAGACCTAACATTGTAACCTCCATAGGGAGAGATGATCACAGAGTGTTACCTTTGGTTGAACTGAATTTAATAGAGCATAGAAACTATTTACCCTAAAGGTAGATGATATCAAGATATTAACAGCATTGCAGAAAAAATAAATTCAAGAACCAAATTTTTATGAATCTGGAAAGAAAATTAATAGCTATTAAGATTTTATAGACATGCATTTTATGTGGTAAAAATGGCAAGGCAGAATATCTGGTTAATTGTGACATCTCTGCATCAATTTGACTTTACAAGTGGAGCCATGTCATACTTGAATGGTTACATGAGTCTAATAGATAAATTAGATTTGAGATAAATTTACTCGTACCCTTGAAACACCCCTTTCTTTTTAACCTTTGAGAGTAAATGAGCTTTTCTTGACAAGTCTGATGGATGATCTGCTCAGCATTGCAGTAGACAACTAGTGTCTCTCAGATTCAATAGATGAAGTGATTATCTTGGCAATGTTTAGGTACATCAAATTGTACTAAAATGCAATATTCTATTTTAGGATTTGAGGCTGCAAGGAAGGATCTTTAGAACTGAAATGCATCAAGACCAAAGAAAATTAATTTTCCTCGATGCCTACTGAGAAGAAATGGTTTCATTTTGAAGTACTTGTTCAGACCATCTTTCCCAGGTTTGTCTCCATGTTGTTTTATTTCTGGTAGAGGTGTGCTAGAGCTACTAAAGATAACCTCTCTAAAATAGCAGTATCAGACTGGTTTCATAAGTGAGAACACATAAGCTTGAAGCAGTTCTTTCTCACACGATAATAAATCAGAAGAGCCAGATTGTGAGGGCTAATCTTCAGGCCCTTGCATCTGGTGCTGAGCAGCATTCAACAACACTAGCCTTAAATATCCCTGTTACGCAAAATTTCACAGACTTCCCATGCATAGGAAACCATGATCGTATTCATCACTGATGGTCAGCAATAGGAAGATTCTGGGTAGGCCTGTCGCAAATAAACTTAAAAGCTGTGGGGTTCTCCAATAATTCACAGACAAGAAAAGAAAAGGATGTACTCGGGTTAATGTGCAAGACAAAGAAAAAAGGGGACTTATTTTTCTGAACTGATGATGGAAATGAACATGCTATAGAACTGAATTTGATGAAAAATTTGAAGTGATCATGTTAGAGTGAAAATTAGAATCTTACTCTATATGGAGACATGTCCCTGTCACTTTCTCAAGCGTAGACACAGTTGGGCCTGTGAACCCAACTGTCTGGGAGCTGACTAGGAGATCACCCGTAGAAGCACAGGTATAGCTTAAGATAATTTCCTTTTCCTTTCCAGAACTTCCATCCTTTGGTACAGTTTCTTGACCCAGTTCAATGGGATACCCCACATTTCCGAGTCTGACTAAGAATGTGTAACTGTTTCTTTTTCATTTTGTCTTTTTCTTTCAGATGTCAGCCAGAACCTACATTTCTTTCCATGGTATCTTAGACTTCCTTATTCTCTAAAGTTCCCAATGCTCCACCCCTGCTTTCTGACATGTCTCTGACATCCATGCTGGTGTATCTCAAATAGCATAAAACTTTTTCTTAACTTCTTACTTTCCTCCTCTGCAGCAGCTATGACATTTACAGC
This sequence comes from Meriones unguiculatus, assembly GCF_030254825.1. Classification (NCBI taxonomy): domain Eukaryota; kingdom Metazoa; phylum Chordata; class Mammalia; order Rodentia; family Muridae; genus Meriones; species Meriones unguiculatus. The sequence continues at coordinate 6,615,893 of NC_083360.1, forward strand.
TTGCTTGCCCTGGAGTTTTTTATTTACATCCTATCATTAAGAACTTCCTTAGTCTTTCCAACAGTTTCCTTTTCTGCCATGTAGCTGCTTACCTGATTTCCATGCCATTATCCTCCAGGAAACAGTGAGCTGAAAACCATAAGATAATGCTCTTGCAGTACACTTTGATTTTTACTCCTAATTTTTTCCATGTTTGAGACTAATAAGCTCAACAAGGAGCCCTATTTTCTCTGGTTCATATGATGGCTCCACTGGGATTCCCTAGATTTCAGATAACACTTCTCTCCTGCCTTTTAATTATTTAATCAGCAGAGGAAAAAAAATCATTTCTGCACATTTAGATGCATTAGCAGTCCTTGACTAACAGCTGTGAGAAACACACACACACACACACACACAATAGGATAAACAAACAAACCACCACCAAAAATACAGAGCCCTTAGTTATGTAAGATAACAGGAGACTGAATTATGCTAGCTTCAAGATTAAGCATGAAGGTCCGTATCTCATCAGAGATTTCTGACACCTTTAAGTTCAGGTTTATAGTAAATCTGATCAGAGGATGGTGGAACATCTTCCTACTGAGAACCCTGTGTACGCAAGGCCATTGGTAAGTTTGGTGTAAGCTGTTATCAAGCAGTAGAGATCTCCTGTATCCTCTGTGTTGCTGCGTTCACACAGAGAGCTCAGTTGTTTCTTCAAATGAATCCCGATCCAGGCTGTAAAGACACCTAAAGCAGTTGTGTCCCTTCACCTTTATGGTGAATTAATCCAAAATCGATATAAAAATATTTGAGCTGAATATCAGTGCTCCACCGAGTTCTGCTGACTCTTCTGTTTAAGATGTATATTTCTCATTGTCTCCACCAAGCATATAGAAAGTCTCATTTTCTGTCAATTATCCTAGGAAGATCTGTTACCCTTAGGGAAGGATCTCTTTATCATCAGAGGATAACACCCCTTCGTTTAGACAAATCTGTTTTAGTTTTATTTTCAAGTAATTAAAGGGATAACTTGAATAATTTTATGGCATATGCTAATATTGTTTATTATTATTTCATTTTACGTTTTATTTTATAGATAAGTTATGGCTAAGATCTGAACATATATATTTAGCATTGAAAGAATATAAGTATTCTCTAAGAACTAAGGTACGGCTGTCCTAATGTTTTATTCCTATGAACAATTACAATAATTTATCTTTAATAATCATAATTTTAAATATTTTCATTAAAAGTGTTTTCTCTGATAAATCTTGGTCATAATGCTGAGTTATTACACTTACTAAAAAGTCTGCTTTTCAGCAGAAAAAGCAGCAACATAGACATATTAATATTTTGAAAATAATTATTGCAAGAAATTAAAATATTTTAACTAGATTAGAGCATTATAGAAAGATAGTACACAGTTATTTCAGAGTCAGAATATTGATGTTAAGTTTCATATTGTTGGGTAGACATCAGTGGGCTTTCCAAGCCTTAATTTTCACTTCCCAGATCAAGTATGTCCCTTCACACAAACCTTAAGAGGAAATCGTTGTGACTCTTAAATCATTAGCTCTGCTAATAAAATTTCACACCATGGTGTTCTACTGTCTCCAAACTGTTTTTACCTGTTTGCTTCTTTAAAAAAAAAATACAATTTCATGATATTTAAAACTAACATCTTGTAAGCTACTCACACCATAATGGTGGAATTCATTGACAGTAAATATACATATGGAATTGTATGCTATTTACTTTACAAAGTTCTTTCACATATTTTATTTTAAAGCACATTTTGTCAGAAATAAATCTTTTAGGTTCTTTTTAATTTCAGTGATGGGGATTGAACCCTGCCAGGCAAGCATTCTACCATGGAAATACATATGTGGATCTTGGTTTAATGATGCTGAATTGTCACACATCTTAACCTTGCATCTCTTGACTGCAATTCTGGATTTTGGGAGGATAAGCAAGTCTCACTATGCCTGACAAGACTGTAGAGCTGCCAGAAAAAAACTGTAATGACTTGTTTTCTTACTTTTTTTTTTAAGATCTTTCTTTTTAGCACTAACAGGCTCCTCATCTCTGCTTTATTCTCCTCATAGAAAAGGACCTTGAATATTTACAAACATTAAAGGCATGAAAAATATTTATGTAGTTGAAGTTTTCATTGTCACATAATTTCAGAATACATAGGTACATAATTTATAATGCGACCCTGAGTGATTCTCATTTTCTTTCATCTTCTCTGAATATTTTGTCTACTCAGTATCTTTATTTAGCTCTACTTGTGTTTAGCTCTACTTGTGTTAGCCATGTCCCAAGATGTGAAAATTATTGGAAGAAAATACGCAATAAATTAGTAGTAACATGTGACAGAGGACTTTACTGACAATTTTGAATTAGCAGCCAGTGATATAGCTTTCTGTCTAAACCTGATCTTAGTCTATAAACCTGATCAATAGTATGTAAAAATTTTCATTACAATAAATGAAGAAATTCATGACATTTTTCAAATGGGTTATAGAAACCTGTTAAGCTTTGATATGTTAATCAGCTCAGGTAGAAGTGTTCTAACAAGGCCACATTAAGTTAAAATACATTTAATTTCTTTCTAGATATAATCTAATACATTAAAAATCAATAAATACACTTTTATTTACATAAGAATGGTTTATTTTTAAATAAAATCATCCATGTATTTGGGCATTTAAAAGATGAATATAGCATATTTAAAACAAATTGATACATAAATCAATTTGTAACAAATATAAAAGATAAGTATTAGGATAAATAAAAGAAACTATTTACATTAATGAGTTCTTTCAGATCTATTGACAAGTAAATGCTGTGCTTGGTGACAGACACTAAGTGTCCTACAAAGACTGATAATATTTTTCATTATTTGTTTTATTGTTTGTAAATAAGTGACAATGATAAGTCAATATTCACATGATTCTAGGGTCTAAACATAGAAAGGTCACAGTGAATTTTCTCTCCTGTTGAGTTACTTGTAGCCACTTTGCCCTACTTTATAGTATAAATGTTTCCATCTTACAATCTGAAACTAAGTCCTTCAGACATACATTGAATACTTTAGGTACCGATGCTTATTAATTTCTTTCCTCATTTTCATTTCACTTCTAATTTTATGCTCATTTGCTTCCTAATTACTAAGGCAAAATATCTATGTTATGTTTCACTTTTCAAATAATTTCTGGAAAATTTATTATAAGTAATTTTTAAACAAGGGTATTTTAAAAAAGGCCTTCTAGATTACTAAAAAAAAAATATTGTTTATATAATGTAGTTGAAAATCACAAGGAATAGATCATGTAAAACTCTTTCTCTTTGGTCACCTCCTGCTGATGGGGGAGCGGCCTTACCAATCCACAGAGGAAGGCAAAGAAGCCAGTCCTGATGAGACCTGATAGGGTAAGGTCAGATGGAAGGGGAGGAGGACCTCCTCTATCAGTGGACTGGAGAAGGGGCATAGGAGAAAAAAAGGGAGGGAGGATGGGATGAGAGAAGGGGCTGTAGCTGGGATACAAAGTGAATAAACTGTAATTAATAAAAATAAAATTAAAATTAAAAAAGATATTATGACTCATTTTCAAATGATAGATACATCATTTTTAAATGATGAATTAGATAAAATTTAATTTAAAGTAAAAGTATCTTAAAATAATTATATGTTCATGACATATATATATATCATACAAATAAATCAACTAAATCAGTTCTTATAAATTTAGTTATCTTAGAACATTTATTTTTCTCTAATCCAAGTGAATAATATAAATATGAACTCTTGATAAGAATGAAGCTATTATCCCAGCATCGAGCTCATTTAGGTTCATTGGGGACAACAAATAATGCTATCTAATTAATTAGAATGACAGGAAACTGCATGACACATTTCTTATGGCTGGCTGGTTTAACATTCTAAAACCCTCCTGTTGATTAGAACTTGCATGTTTTAAATAGAAAAAGCTGTTAGACATCCCATCTGTTGTGTAACCGAGCTTTAGGGGAAAAATTTAAAAAGGTACGCTCAAATCTTGATAAGTTCAAGTCAGCAGAACAAGACACATGTAACGTCTTATCTGATACACAGAGAAACAGGCAGGCTAATTGCTTTCCATTGCTTCCTGTTTCTCATCAAGCTACAATTAAGTGAAAAAGACTATTTGAAATCTTGGTAGTTTGACCCCTCTTTGTCATATCGCAGAACACCTACCTGAAGTTCAAATTCTTTCCTCTGTGAAAAGCAGATACAGTTGAAGAAGCACACTTTGTTTTTCTGTTTTTTGTTTTTTGGTTTTCTTTTTTTTTTCATTAGATTCAGCAATTATGGCATAATATAGACTCTTTGCATCTCTAATCATGTGCATACATTGAAAGAAACTTGTTAGAAAGCAATATTTTAAAAATATGATTCAACTTTGTGGCTAAAAAGACTCATAAAAAATCTTGTTCTTTTCTTATAGCTCACATGCATTTGACAAGTGTACAGATGGAAATAAATCATATATTTAATTTCATCTGAAACAGGAGGAATTTGAACTGCACTTTCAGGAATAAACAGAGCCTTCTATTTAAAAAAAATCAACACATACTGTTTGAGTTTTCTACATAGTTGTTCAAACTGAACAATTGAAACACATTGTTACCAGTGCAGTATTCGCTGGTATGCAGGGAAGGCCGTCTATAATGTATGTATAACTAGGACTGTCATAAGTATAATAAACAAAAATTATAAATATGAAATAAAAGGACTTATTTCACTTAATTCCATCATATATGACATTCATTAATTTGAAAATATAAAGTACCAGCTACTTATTTTTGTATTATGTTTGTCATCAATAAGAACAAGTTTGATATTCGCTCTTCTTCGACTATCTGGTAAAATTCTGTGCTTGAACCATCTGCACCTGGTTATTTTGGGGAGACTTTTGACGATTGCTGCTATTTCTTTACAGATTATAGGACTGTTTAAACTGTTCACCATATCTTAATTTAACTTTGATAAGTGAAATCCATCCAGAAAATTGTCCATGTCTTTTGGGTTTTCCAATTTTGTGGAACACAAGCTTGTTATTATTTTTTTTAATAAAAGGAAGCTTTATTTGTCATTATGGCTCTAGTGGGTTAAGGTCCTAACGCCGCGGCAAAGTCGTGGCTGCAGGAACAGCTGAGAGCTCATGCCCAAACTCGGAGGCAGAAAGAGGACGCACTGAGAATGGAGTGAAGCTTTCGAAACATCAGAATCCACCTTTCATGCCATACATCCTCCAACAGGACAATACTTTCTAATTCTTCCCAAGTTTTTTTTTTTTTTTTTTTTTTTTTTTTTTTTTTTTTTTTTTTTTTTTTTTTAGGTTTTAAACATGTTGTGGTTTGAATGAGAATGACTCCAATAGGCTCAAGTTTGAATCCTTGGTCCCCCATTACTGGAGCACAAGCTTTTGAAGTCAGACCTAACGCTATCTTTGATTTCCTCAGTGTCTGTTGTTACGTAACCTTTTCATTTATGATTTTGTTAATTTGGATACTCTCCCTCTGCCTTTTGGTTAGTTTGGCTATGGGTTTGTTTATGTTGTTGATTTTCTTCAAGGACCAGCTTTTGGTTTCATTGATTCTTCGTTTCATTCTCTTTGTTTCCAATTCATTGATTTCAGCTACAACCAGAATTTAAAGTGAATAAAAATTATTTAAAAAGTAAAACATAAGAAAATAACAGAAGTTTGAAAAGGAACTATGATGGAGCATAAGAAAATAATAGTAATAAATACTTAACAATAACAAAATTCTATTTATTTAGCTCAAATCTGCTAAATGGCATACATATCCATATATTCTACTGATGAACATTTCCTGTGCTATGTTAGTTTTCAGTTCTCCCAAGAAAATGTATTGCACCTTGCCCCACTGTCCTCTTCATATACATCTTCACCTCCCCATTTCCTGGTTTTTATAATATAGGGAAAATGAGCTACTTGAGGCAGAATGGCAAGTATTCAGATTGGATTACTTAGTGAGAGTTTTGTTTCAAGTGGCATAAGTACCATTCTTGTTTTCATAGTGTAAAGGGGAGAAAAATAGCAATAATTTAATGGCTCCAGCAGTTCCTTGTCATATAATATGGCACATTAGAGGAAAATAAGAACATAACAGTCTCTCAGGCTTCTGTCGCTCACTTCACAATTCCTAGAAAACGTCCTTCACTCTCTGGGAAAAGTCGTCTCAGTTCACTATCTCCAAAATGATATAGAAAATTGACTTGAAATATAATTTTAAGGAATAAATATCTTAAGCGGTAAAGTGCATTTTTTTTGGAAAAAAAATCTCTATACAAAACTTTCTAATGATAAGACTTAGAAGTTTTTATGCCTTGATCAAAGAGACATTACTAAAAGATTAAAGATAACTGAGTGTAGCACACAAAGACACACACACACACACACACACACACACACACAACTCTGTGTCAATCCAGGACATGAGATGAAACCAGTAACAACAACATACCAAAGATGGAAATGAATGACTGGTCACCAGCTCACCAAATGACAGACATGAGCATAATCAGAAGGAATCTTGCTATTTTTCTCCTCCATGAATATCTTTGCTCTTTTAACTCAACCTAAGCAATATTCAAGAACAAGTTTCTAGAAATAGGTCTTCTGTATATTAGGAAGACTCTAGGAGTCTTTTTGGCTGACTCTTAGGCTGGGGAGCTGGCTAGACTTCACAACCTTATAAAGCGACAAATGGGAGTTGTTTTTGTCTAGAAATCCCTGCTCTAACTTGTGGCTCCTTAAAGACTTTCACTAGAATTTTCATTTCTTCTGACAGTGATTAACAAGACTCCTCATGTAGAGAAGTATAGAAAATAAATGCACAAATCAAATATGTTTTGATAATAATAAGAAATGTATTTTAAAGTCTTTGATATGGACATACTTTTATCATTTGTTTAAGATGAAAACAAATTTGTTGGTAAATGAAATGGATGTACTTACACATTGTTATATCAAGAAAATTTGACTGAGTATTTGATACTTTAGAAAGTAGTGTCTTCAAAGTCTGTCAGAATTGAATGGTTTGTTCAAATCTGTAATAGACATGCCACTTCATGTGATACACAGCTAGCACAAGCAGCTAAGTAAATTAATTAGAAGCTGCACAATTCATCCTTTTCATGAGATCCAAGCTAGCAAATCAAATAAAATGCAACATGCTAACATAATACAAAACAAAAAATATTAATTTGATGTAAACGTGGTGGGGACTAATGGGAGAAGACACTAAAGTCTTTGCTTATTTCTGTATTTAAGCCACTATGTTTGCTCAAGAACAAAAAAAAAAAATGTACATGTACAAAGCAAACACCTCAGTTTATAACATTCAATATCCTGAATCCTGAGGCCAGGCATTTCAAGCAGTGTCCGTTACCATTTTGTGGCAGGAGCGCGTGCCTGGGGCCACGTCTGCATGCTGTGGCTCCCGAGACACACTGCGGTGCAGCTGTGTGACTCTGGTGGGGAGTGCTGCAAGAACCTCCGAGAATTCGCTACACGTTTGATTCCAGATGCAACCTTTTCTTTTTGACAATTTCTCATTTTCATATCCACCTACCACACATAGATGGTATCACCTGCCATGCCGAAGAAACTGGGCTCCTGCTGAACTTTGACATTACAGAGATAAGGAGAGTGAGGGCATTTTATTGCACATTCCATTTTGCGGGAAGATTTGCACTGGTGAAAATATGAGATAAATTAGAAAAAGAAAACACTAAATTGTCTAGTCAGTCTCTAGCACATAAGCAAGCACATGCGCTCGAACTGCAGATCATAGGTGAAACATCAGTTCTAGACCCAACCAGAGACAAGGTAATCAACTAGCAACTTATGATTTACTTAAAATTAAAGCAAGTTTACTCATGTGTTCGTGCTATTATTTTCATAAACTGTACAAATAAACCTGGAAGGGTGGCTTTAAGTCAGTAAGACAGACATTACCATGTCACACACTATTTAAAGCGTTTTTGATTTGAAGGGTTATAGGAATTCTATTTTGGTTTTTGAGTTTCACACATATTCTATTTTAGATTCAACCGTTTTGCAGGGTGCTATTTTTAATTTAAAAAATTTTGCTTAGCTACTTAAAAAGATTCTAATTGAGCAAAGAAGGTAGATGCAAATTCCACCCTGGCATTTGAATAGGGCACAGATCAAGGCATGCATATGTAAATATGGCACACACATACACTTAGAATAAGAACATGTATTTATCATTTGTCTCAGCCGCAAAGTCATTGTGGAATTCTCACATAACATACTGTGGTTTTTCTTTCTGCTTCTTAAATTGTGTTAAACTTTTAAATGGTAACATAAAACACTTGTTCCATTAACCAACTCTACCCTCTCACCCAGTGGAGTTCCCCTTCAATTCAACTCCGCTCTAGTTCAAAGTAAAACCTTTTGTTCTACAAAATTTCAAAGGAAAACATAATTAGAAGATTGGTAGTTTGGAAGCATTAAAATTTTACCCTTGCCATAGTTTATGCAAAGGTCCTAGCTGGAAAATTACGCAGCGCTTGAGAACAAAGGTTCTGAATCAGCTATTTAATGTCCTACCACTGCCTTGTGGAAGTCTCCTAGCGTTGACCAGATTAGTTTTCAATCCCTTATGCATCTCTTTCTTATTTTGCGTGTGAGATAAGGATGGAGGGGCGCTGTTACCTATCAGATACATATCACTGCCCCCTGCATCGGCTTGCTTCTTATTGGATGAGACACAGTGGTATATTATAGGTTTGGAGAAGAATTCCTCGGTCTACCATTTCTGCACTGATTTGTGGTTTTCCCGTTAGCTATATTTCTTTATTGTACCACAGGGGCGACTGTAAAAAGATGCTTCCCTCAAGCCACTGCAGCAGGTAGCACAAACCGAATCCCAGTAGAATGATCTATCCAGTCTTCATCCCTCTGAAACACCTCAGCGTTCTCAGCATATTTCATTAGCTCAGCGAATGCATTTTCCCACGTCTTCAGCTGAACCATAGAGCCTCAAACCTGTTTGCACTGGAGATACTTACGAATACATTCACTGCACACACATGTGGTGACCCATTTCTAAGTTGTGGTTTGCAATAACGATGATGTATTTGAAATTTTCATTACTCAACAGCAAACATTACAATGGATTCTAATTCACTTTGTAAGTTTAAGTAATGCTATAAGCATTCTCAATATATAAAAACATTCATTGCAGATAATTGTTCTTCACAGAGACACACATACACACACAGAGGATCACATTTTTTTTTAAAGATGAGAAACTTGTCCTCAAACTGCTGAGTATGGTTCTCGATATATGTATATTCCTTTCCTCGAATATAATTATGGAGCTGTCACTACCTTGACATAGCCTACTCTAATTTCTAGAAGTTCTCCAGTAGTGTCAAGAATGGCCCTAGAACAATTCTTCTTTATACCCAGTGATATTCCTTCCTTTATGTTAGTCATTCTCAAGGCTGAGATCTTGAAATCATACCTAGCCTCATGTAATTGATAATTTTCTCTGTCTGCTTCTGTATGGCCTTCAGAGTACCAATCATAATTTAGTGAAATAATAAGAGGCGCAATAAGGTACTACTATAACAACTGATATCTACTTCTGAAGAATCTTATTCTATCTTTCATTAGGCACATGCACCACCCCCACCACCAAATCAGAGAAATATCATACAGATTGAGTCCGTTACAGGTGTAATCCAGGAGTTTAAATCAAGGACCCAGACATACACTGTTAACTATTTTTTCCATTTGAAATTCTCTGTTTTTTTTTTCTTGCATAAGCATTTTATAATACCCTTTTGACAACCTCTCATGTAAATTTTGACTCTGCAAACATAACAGCCAAGACATTATTAGTTCTATCTGATTCCGTTTGCTCCAGTTTTGACTCTTGATCAATAAAAATGCATGTGTATGGTATTAAGTCACGCAAGCATATTTCGTGTTTTCTTTAACATTTTACATAAAAAAATTGAATTTTGGAAACCTCTTTGAATTATGTGCTTCTTCTACCATCATACAGGAAAATAATTTAGGTATACTCTTCTCTAGCTTGTTATCACATTTTGTTATATAATATGCAAAAGCTTTAATCTTAGATTTTTCATAAAGTATATTCAGCATTCTTTATTTCACTGTATGTAACAATAAAATACAGTTAATGTACAATGAGACAGTTATTCAACTGAAATTCCATTTGACAGGCTAATAAAATAATTGCTTGCTTAAACAGTTTCCAAATACCAAGGAACAATTGGCTATTGGAAAACTTGAATAAAGAAATGGAACACAAAATGATAAGTGAAAGAAATTATAACTCTTTTTAACCTTTTGACTGAAAAAAAAAAGCTAAAAGCAAATCTTACCATTGAAGTAAGAGATTTAAAATTCATGCTATACCTATGCTTTTTGAAGTGGTTTCTCAATAACTAAGGACTGACTGGCGAAAGGAGTGGCCGGATAATGTGCCACATCAACACTGCTTGCTTTTCTTAAGATGCAACCGCAGTGACCATTCTGTTCTCCCAAGCTGACGCACATTCTTCACAGTACAACGGGCTTTACCTTAGCACTTGTCTTGCTGACACCTCTGTGTGTCTTCATTGGTATTCAGCATTCTTTTTTATGCTTATTATGGCCTTGATTCTAGAAAAAAAGGTTTGTTTTATTCTCTAACACTTAAAAGGTAACATCACTTCTCTTTCCCTTTGTTTCCCTGAACTATGATGCTTGTCTCTTACTCTCTTTCACCAGTGTGTGTGTGTGGGGGGGAGGTATTCAGACAGAGTCACTATGTGTGGGTTGGGTTGTCCTTTATCTTGAAGTGCTTCTACTTTGTACCACTGTGATCAGTTCAAATCACACTTTCTGAGTTCTTTAGCATGAACTTTCCTTCTCATAAGGATACTACCATTAACAGTATTTAATAAAGGATTCCTAGAACCAAAACATTAAGTAAATTCTAAAGATATCGAGGGAGCAGAAAGAAAGATTAGTTCTTAAAAGCACTGGCTACATTCCCGGAGGACCCACATTTGATTATCATCACCCTAATGGTTGCTCTTACTCATCTATAACTCCAGTAATGGGGGAAGCAATGCCCCCTTCTGGCCTCCACAACACTTGGAACACATGTGGTGCAGAGACATGTGTGTAATCAAAACACCCATAGGAATAAAAAAAAAAGTAGATGACACTAATAAAAGTATTAAGTGTTACGTTGCAAAGTGAAGTTGTAAATAAGTAGTGACTCTCTTTTTTCTCTTTTTAAATCACAAAATAATTTTATTGTTTTTGAATATTTAGCTTTTAAGAGTATATAGCACATATCTAATGCATTTGTCATATGCTGTCACAATGAGATTTTCTTAATTTTTTTTCTTCACAATTATTCATTATATATCCCTACTGAAGCCCCTTCATTCAACTCCTCCAATCCCACCCTCTCCTGCTCTTCCCTCATCCCCTTCCCCGAGTCCACTGAAAGGGGATGTTCTCCACTATTGCCATCTGCTTGTTAGGTCTCATAGGGACTGCCTGGATCCTCTTCCTCTGTGGCCTGGCAAGGCTGCATCATCAGGGGCGAGTGATCAGAGAGCAGTCAGCTGAGTTCATGACAGGGGCAGTCCCTGCTCCCTCACACAGAGATCCACATGGAGACTGAGCTGCCATTTGGCCACATCTGAGCAGGGGGTCTAGGTTCTTTCCATGCATGGGCCTCCTTTGGTGCATTAGTCTCTGCAGGAGCCCCTGGGCTCAGATCTTTTAGTTTTGTTGGTCTCTTTGTGGGGCTCCTGTCCCCTCCATGTCTCTCTAATCCCACCCTTCTCTTCCTCCATAAGACTCCTTGTGCTCTGTCCAAAGTTTGGCCCTGGGTCTCAGTAACAGTTGGGTGAACCCTTTCAGAGGACCCTCTATAGTAGACTCTTATCCTGCTCCGTCTCTTCCACGGCTTCTGGTGTCTATCCTGTTTGCCATTCTGAATGAGATTTAAGCATCCTCTCTAAGGTCCTCCTTAGTGTTTAGCTTCTTTAGGTCTGTGGACAGTTGTCTTATATTATATGGCTAATATCTGCTTATTGGTGAGTGTATAACATGCCTGTCTTTCTCTTTCTGGGTTACCTCAGTCAAGATGATCTCTTCTAGTTTCTTTCACTTGCCTGCAAATTTCATGATTTCCTTGTTTTTAATAGTATTTCATTTTATAAATGTATCACAATTTCTATATCCATTTCTCATTTGGGGGATCTCTGGGTTGTTTCCAGATTCTGGCTATTACAAATAAAGCTGCTATGAACATAGTTGAGCAAATCTCCTTATTGAATGGTGGAGCCATTTTTGGGTATATGCTCAGGAATGGTATAGCTGGATCTTGAGATAGTGATATTCCCAATTTTCTGAGAAAACACTAGATTGATTTCCAATAAACCACATAATCTAAGTAATCCAATTTAAAAAAATGAGCTAAGCAGAGAATTCTCAATGGAAGAATATAAAATGGCAGAGAAGATGGAGCTGGTTTCCGCCTTCCACCTTCCCGATGTTGAGTGCTCTCTGTCACGAACAATTCCACATTTGGCTAAGGCCGAGGATCTGGCTTGCTTCCATGTATGTGGACCTATCTGCATTGCCCCCGTGGCACGCCTGGGTTGGCTACCCAGAGGCTATTTAAGCTGTGGGCTGGCTTTCCCCAGGGTCCGAGGATTGTTCAAGGTTCCTGAATAAACTGCATTGAAAAAAAAAAAAAAAAGAATTGTGTTAGAAAAAAAAAATACACATACAATAAAATTCACTGGTTTCAAGAAAAAAAAAATGGCAGAGAAACACTTAAATGCTCAACATCCTTAGTCATCAGGGAAATGCCAATCAAAACAACTCTGGGATTTCGTCTTATACCTATCAGAATGGCTAAGTTTGAAAACTCAAGTGACAACACATGCTGGAGAAGATGTGGAGAAAGGGGAACCTTCCTCCATGGCTGGTGGGAATGTAAACTGGTACAACCACTTCTTTTTTTCCCTTTACTTCACTTTGACATTATCGTTTAACTTTCTCTTTTTTCTTTAGGAAAAGAAGTGACAATGATTTAATGAGTGAATTTCTGCAGAACTATGTGACATTGAGTCTCTGTGTTGAGAGGACATTATCAGTTATCTAGTCTCTAAATAGTTTGGGTTGCATAAAAACAGTGTTTGTATGTAGTGCATCATCAATTTTTCAATATTTTTAAATTGTATTTATTTATTAAAATTTATTTTTATATCTCGGCTCCAGCCCCTTCATTATCTCCTCCCAGTCCCATCAACCCTCCTTCTTTTCCCCCTATACCCTTTATTTAGACCCCTGATAGGGGAGAACCTCCTTCCCTTCCCTCTGACCCTAGCTTGTAAGGTCTCATCAGGACTGGTTGCATCATCTTCCTCTGTGACCTGGTAAGCTGCTTCCCCCTTAGGTGGAGGTGACCAGAGAGCCTGCCACTGAGTTCATGTCAGAGACAGCCCCTGCTCCCCTTACTAGGGAACCCACTTGGAAACTGAGCAGCCTATGGGCTACATCTGAGCAGGGGTCTAGGCCCTCTCCATGCATGGTCCTTGGTTGGAGAATCAGTTTCTTCAGCCCCCTCCCCCTTGGCCCAGGTTTTTGGGTTCTGTTGTTTTTCTCAAGAATTTAAGAACTTTTTAAATCAGATGTGGACTGAGATGTGCTCCAACATATCCCTGATATGTTTCAGGAGTCTGTTTCCATTGCTCTACCTAAGAAAATTCCCAGTCCACTACTCACTAAGAACAGCCTCCCTAACTAGGCATTCTGTTAACCCATTTTTAGGCAGAAAAACAAAGCAGAAACTTTCAGGAAGTTTTGTGGGTATTGGAATATGATATGCATTTTTTAACCAGACGATACATGACTATTGATATGCAAAAGTAGGAAATCAGATGGGAGCTGAAATTTTATTCCTTTGAACAACAAGAAATTCCCAGAAGTCTCTTAGAATAAACAGAAGAAAAGTAACTTATAGAACAAATATTTGGAAGTCCAATAATAAAAAATGAACTTTAAAAATCTGGCTAATTATTTCAATGATTAAACCATTTTCAGCTTTATGATAAATAATAGGATTTTTTAAATAACACATTTCTATGCCACAGATTTCAGTTCTGCAATATGCCTTTCCTTTGAGAGCATCAAGCATCTCAACTTCCAGATTGCAGTCCTTCTTTTGTACTTTTATTCATTTATCAATTAAAAACAGTTTAATATAAACAATGGGTGATATACTCTGATTTTCAAAACAGAACTGAATTAAACAATGCTTATTAACATGCAATTCATGGTTCACACATATAACATATAAGCACAAAAACTTAGCTCTTAAAAGGAGTACTGTAAAAATGACTGTAACAACAAACAGGAGTAAACAACACATCTTCTATTTAATGAGAAAACTGCATCTTCCATGGCTCACTATCTAGAAGTTTTTGTTTTTTTTTTTATTTTTGGGTTTTTTTGTTTTGTTTTGTTTTTGTTTTTGTTTTTTTGTCTCAAATTTCATGTAAGTATATTTTTTCAGTTTGGTAAAGGGACTCATTTCAATATCTTGCTCAATATTGATTAAATCCCAATTTACCAATACTCATTGTCTGCTAAGAGAAAGGAACAATTTGTATCCTTACTTATACAGCAGAAGAGATTATGAGGAGTTTTAACTCTACCTAGAGATAACGCTTACTGCCAAAGACGTTAAGTAAAACACCGATTTTTCTCTGGTAGTGAAAGGAGATCCAAAAGAGTCAGATTTAACCTAAGCTTAGTAACCCAGGAAAAAATCAACTTTAACATAGAAACAAGAAATTTTATTTTCTCCAAGAGAATTAATTCTAGACGATAAGACAGTGCAAGACAGTATGAAGCACTACCGGGAAAGCTTCACAGATAAGTCCTAGTTAAATCAAGAAGAAATCTAGACAAGGAACAGGAGCGGTCACAGAAGCTAGAAAAATTGCTTTGAATCTTTTTATTAAACACTTGAACACTTTGCATTTTATTTACTATGTAAGTGAGAGACACTGGAGGCTTTGCCATTAACTAAATATTGCGGTTTAGATGGGAATCTCCCCCACAGGCTTCCTAGTTGGTCGTGTTCTCGTGGAATCCAGACGAGGTTGTTGGGGAGCATTGGAGGTCAGAGGCTGTCCATTGCAGCCTGAGCCCTCTATTTCATCACCAGTTGAATGCAAGCCATGCAGCTGCTCTCCCTGCCTGTATTCTCTTGTGTGTCAGGAGTTCTGTTACAGCAAACAAAAAAAGTAAGCAATATTACCTGTAAACAAGATACATTTCCTTCTAGCATTAGAAGAGAAGTTACGACATGGCAATTCAATACAAAAGATCACAGGCGACACTTAGGGAGACACTTAACTGAAGGAAGTAGAGAAGAGAAACAACCTATACACATAGTGCAAAACCTATAGGCATAGAAAATAAGTAGACTAAAACGTTTTCAGAAATGCCCAAATAAGTATGATTATTTAGACTCACATTGTAGAGCCGTCCTTTCTGGCTCTATGGATGACGTTAGGACAGTTACATAGCTTGTAAACTCCATGAACACTACCCTTTTTTTGACAAAATCATGCCAGTCATATTGAAATCGAGCTTCTCACAATAATGAATTAGCTTGGGTTCCTTCCACCTATAATGTTATTTGCTTTAATGGGCACTAAGATAAATATGTGGGTCCACAGGAAAAAAAAAAAAAGTTAGAATTAGGGAATGAGGCCATGTGACAAAAAGTTCTTATTGCACAAGCATAAGGAACTGTGTACATTCCTCACATCTGCCTAAAAAAATGTGTGTCCGTGCATGTCCATGCATGTGTTTGTGCGTGCGTGCATGCACATGTGCGTGTGCGTGTGTGTGTGTGTGTGTGTGTGTGTGTGTGCGCGCGTGCGCGCGCGCGTGAGTGTGTGAAAACACTCACTGTAATAACAGACATGGAAGCACAGGGACAGGAGGAATCCCAAGGCCTGTGAGTAAGCAATTCTAAAACAACAGGCTCCTTGGTCCGGCTATCCATGCTCATTTCTTTGTACAGAAAATCAAAATCTTGAAAATCCCCAGGACTTGTTTCCAAAACCTGACATCAGCTACCCCAACAAAATCAATCACAAGTCCATACTGCTCCAAACATACAACAAATCCTCCAATGCTATCATTTTTTGAAAGTGGAAACTATACAAAATCGAATATAGTGGTCTTTTTTGTGCTAAAATATCCCCAAGGAATTCATCAGGAATTTCAATTTGGCTTATCAACCTTTCATAAATTCTCAGTGACCCATGCAGAACAGGATACAAGAAGACCCCAAGGGCCACAGGTGATAGAAGACTACAAGGAAACAGAGTTATTCCTGTGTGTGTGTGTGTGTGTGTGTGTGTGTGTGTGTGTTTCAGGCCAGACTTAACAGCCAGGGGCACATGTAGGCTCACAGTGATTAAAACAACACCAACCAGACCTGACCAAGCTCAAGTTTGACAAACTCCAAGCATGCAGTATGGAAAGCACCAACAAGACCAGCCCCTAGTTGAGGAGCTTCCGGCACCTGGCTGCTGCTGGGAAAGGAAAAGAGCATTTTGTCAAGTAGTGTGACACCTCTTGTGTTAGCTACAATGTCTCTTTAAAAATCCAGTCACTTAAATGTCAGATCCTGTAAAATAAAATAATTTAAAATAAAGCAAACAGCAGGCTATATACTTTCTAATTTCAAAATGGGAGAAACAGGGCATAAAAGCAATTTTACCTAAACAAAAACAAACCTCAGCAGTATTAATAGCTCGGTATCCGATGTCTGGTGCTTGGAAGCTCATAGAGTATAAATGGCTGGGGCAGCCCACCTACCCAGCTGTGTCATCAGCAGGATGCACTTCCTTTCTGGCAGCTCAGGCTGGTTCCACTCACTGCTCACCACTCTCCTTGGTGGTCGCCTCATGAATATGATGTTACCAATGAAGCTGAGGCTGGACGTTCACCGATGACCTCTCATGGTCTCAGAGAATGTGAGTCCTCCACTGCTCCCCATGTCCCATTCAGGCACTTACCAACCACTGGATCACAGCTTCTGTGGGTGGACCCTGAAAAGCATGTCCTTGAAGAGGACATTCACCTCAGTGCTGTTTCTCTCATATGCAGCACAACTGTGTTCTGTGATTTCTGGTTTCAGCTGACCAGCGTAGGAAGTTTCAGTAAAGCAACAGAATATTCCACTGCCAAAGATTCAAATGCACTACATGAATGACCCCAGTAGAGGTTTTGGAGAGATTCATACTTCTCTTGGAAACTTAACCAGTCTGGCCTCCATTATCTGCATTCATATCTTCCAAGGTCAGTGGTTTATTCAGCATAGTCTTCCCAAATATTCCACCTCCTTCAAAGAAAACAGTCTAAACCATAAAAGCTATGTGGTCATTTTCTTTGCAGCAATACTCAATGATCTTGGAACAAGCATTGGTTATAGTTGGCTTTTCTTTCTGTAACGAAGCACCATGATTTACATCAACGTGGGGAGAAGATGGCTTATTTGGCGTATAGATAACAGTCCATTATCGAAGGAGTCGAGGCAGGAGCTTAAAACGAAGACCACGGAGGAGCACAGCTTGCTGACTTGACGGAACTCCCTTGCTCAGCGACCTTTCTTGTACAGCCCTGGGCCTCGTTCCCAGGCTGGCACGGCTGACGGTGAGCTGGGTCCTTCTACATCAGTTAGTCAGTTTGCAGTCAGGAAAACCCTCCACATTCCATTCGATTGTAAGTAGATCTGCATTTGAGATTCCCTGTTTTCTGGTGTATCTAGTTGACAACAGAAGCTCAATGTGACAATAAAGAAAAGGGACTAGACCACTTTTTGAAAGACACGCCAAAGATTTTTTTTTTTTTGCTATACTTCTATAGAAATTAACTATTTGCATCTCTTGTGTAAATCTGTGAAGTAGGTGGTACTATTCCAAATTCCAGATGAAGAGTA
Source organism: Meriones unguiculatus (assembly GCF_030254825.1). Classification (NCBI taxonomy): domain Eukaryota; kingdom Metazoa; phylum Chordata; class Mammalia; order Rodentia; family Muridae; genus Meriones; species Meriones unguiculatus. Next base: position 6,633,989 of record NC_083360.1, read on the forward strand.
ATCTCAGAAAGACTAGTTACTTTTCACTAAATGCTCAGCAACTTTATACTTTTAATTTTAATGTAGAAATATGTTTATATCAAGTATCTAAACATGTCACTATTCTACATATCAATTCTGAAGTTGGACCGCATCTTCTGGACCTGTATCATCTGTCATTCTGGCTTCCATAGCCTCACCCTTTCTACTATCTCCTGGAACAGCAACCTTCCCTAAAAACTATCCAAACAAATTTCCCTTTGCCTTAAGAGCTTTAAACTCATTGCTTTTGGGGAAAATTACCTTTCTCACTAACACAGTTTTCAGTTTCCCTCTGATCATATCTGAGTTGTGTATTCTCAGGAAACTAAGTTTACGCTTCAGAGATTCATTAGGACTAAGGATAGTTCAAAGTCCAAGGCTGCCTTTAATTCAAAAGCAGTGTGAATAACACATCAATTAAATACTTTCTAATAGGATTTTAAATATGATTAATAAGAAGGGACTCATATCTTATATCACTAATTGGACAAAAAAACCAGTGGCCCTAGAAACAATATTTGACTAAACCCAATATTTTATTCAATATCTCCCCAAAATTTTACGCCCGTACTCACAGCTGGGTAGTAACTGACCTCATCTGAGAGGTTTTGTTATACAGTAGATGCTGTTTGGTACAAAGACCAGAGAGGTCGCAATGCAAAGAATGGGAGAGTGTATAATCACAGCTCTAAATGGTGTTTCAATATTGTCTTCCCCTAAGGCTCAGGGACCATCATGAAAGACGGAGTAGAGAGATCTTAAATGTTAGGTCTAGCGAACGTCAGTTTAGAAACATATGTGCCATACATTAACACATGTTGGCTAACACTCTGTGCACAAGTTAACAAAAGATCAAACTAGACAAAAATCAGCATGCACAAGGGAAGGGCACATTAAAGCCCACCCATGGCAGAAGTGCGAGTGGCAACTGGTGGCCCTGGGGAAGAGAGAGTTTGCTTACTTTTGTTGTTGTTGGTTTTGGAGACAGGGTTTCTCTGTGTAGCCTTGGCTATCCTGGATTCCCTTTTAGACAAGACTGGCCTTGAACTCACAGTGATCTGCCTGCCTGAGCCTCCTGAGTGCTGGGATTAAAGGCATGTGCCATCACACCCTGCTGAGAGTTTGTTTACTGCCAGGTTGCAGGATGTAACAGGCTACGAATGCTCCAGTAGATGACTCTATGAACATGCCTGCATAGGCAGTACTAAGTTTACTCAGTGTTTTTTTTTTTTTTTTTAAGGCAAAAAGCAAATGTGTTTGGGACTGAAAAGTGAGAGGGATAACAGAGAAACCATGAGATAATGGAGTGGATTTCATCAAAACAGGATGTTTGCACTTATGAAGTTCCCAGCTCCTCCCCACAAAATGTTATTATTTTACAAGTTCTTGAGAGGACAGCTCTTTACCTTTCCTTGTTACACATCTTCAGCTATTTTTCTCTCCAGGAAAGGAACCAGTTAAGGAAGATCAAAACCTATACCCAGGAGGCCATTCAAGTTCTATGAAGAGCAGAAGGACAGAGGTGTTCCAACCCCAGTTTGCAACCAATTTTCTTTTGCCCCTATGTCTGTAAGTCATGGACTTTTTGTTGCATCTTGACATTATCTGTGTGGACTAAGCATTTCTATATCTGTATTAACTCTGTAGTATTCATTTCAGAAGGTTTATCCCCGTGGCAGAGGCTTGACTTGATTTTGATAACTGATTGCATTATGTGTCCTGGATGTGTAATTAAAACATAGTAACGGGTAGAATAACTCTGCCTTTTTCCAGAGCTCTCTGTAGTAGTGGTAGCCCCGTGCCTTCAGATACCACCACCCATATTACTTCTCCGTTGCTAGTTGTTAGCTGATGCCCTGATGCTAGTAGTCATTGCACTCTGCATTCATAGCTCTGTTTTCTGTTTCTATCCATAATTTATTATTCTTTTTTGTTTACTTGCTTGTGTCACTCTGGCAAACTTAAGGAGCAGCTTAGTTAAGTTGCCAGTGATGTTCCCAAATAATAGTTGCAGCAGAAAAAGTTCTATCAATAAAATTGGTTATGAGAATCAAGCATGAGAAAGATTTTGAATTTAGAATTTTCTGCTTGATGGAAAGAGGAAAAGTATATTGCCCAATATTCAATTCTTGACTCCCCACTGTTCTTTGCAGTGAAAGGGAGCCCTCTTGCCTGTCTGCAAGAAATATCCACCTTGCTGAGGACAACACAGGAGGTAATAACATTTTACATATTTAACCTAAATTAAGAGAAGATATGGACCAGTACAAGCAGGCAATAACAAAAACAATAGCCATGAACACAATTAAGAACTTGTCTGTTTAGAGAATTTCATCTCCCAGTGAGATGAGGGTACACACTGAAAAATCTTAATAAAGGGACCATTGGAAACACTTGGAATACCTGAATCAAAAAGTTTTCCCTTTGAGATCAGGTTTGGAGGAGTATCAGACACAAGAAGATGTGAGCAATAACAACAACATGTGGGCTCCTTTTGAAAGTTCAATAGAACCATAAAGAAAAACAGGCTGGTGAGGTGAGGCCATAAAATCACAAAGCAAACTGTCCATTTCACTGACTCCATGCACTATGCACCCTCTAGACTTTATTTCCTATTATAAAGTACAAGCCTCCCACTTCATTTTTCTCTTTCTGCTATTTTCTGACCACTCAAACGAGCTTTTCATAAGTTCAACCTACTTCAAAATACGTAGGTACAAATAAATCCATCCCTTCTTCATCCTTTATTAATTTTTACTTCTTTAGCACGGCCTGTTCTCTTATGATCTTTGGCAGAAAAATAATAAGCTGGTTAACTAATGAACCAGGCTTGTTTTTTTCCCCAGAGAACAGCCAGCTTGAGCAATCACGTAGCTTAGAAAAAAGTCAGTTATTAGTTTTCTATGTCCAACAATTTGCAGTGTAGGGTCACTGATTTGTAAAGATTAACAAATTAATTTCATTTAAGATCCTTGGTTTTATACCAGGACTAAGATATCTACAAACAACAGGATTACTGAGGATATTAACACACTAAGGCATTTATTAATTTTGAAGCATTCCTGTTGAACAATGGTAAAACTGCTCTGCAAGCACAACAATAATATTTGGAATGTTGGGGTGGTAAAATACAACGAATTGTATTCATGGGCTCTATATTTATTTTTAAAAGTAAATACATTTTCTTTAGTGAAAGGTTGAAATGTAATGGCGTAGTTTTATTTTTGTGAATTTATAGAACATTTCATGTTAACATTCTCAATTTTCAGTCACTGTGAGAGAAGCACAGAGGGAGATGATTTAAATACAGTGACAAAAACCGTTAAAAGAGACCATAATTCCAGAAAAGCTACTGGCCCTGGTATCAGGTTGTGTTCTCTTTTTTAGCCCAGAGCCACAACCGTCCTGGATCCTGGCTTCCAGGTGTTGTCTACTTTCTCACCTTCTCTTCTCAAACATTTCTGGATGTGTGTATACACACACACACACACACACACACACACACACACATGCACGGTTTCTCCGTGTAGCTTTGACTGACCTGAACTCGCATTTTAGACCAGGTTAGCCTCAAAATCACAGAGATCTGCCTGCTTCTGCCTCCCTGAGTACTGGGATAACAGGTGTGTACCACAGTACCAAGACTTTTCTGTTTGTTTGTCTGTTTGTTGTTTTTTTTGTTTTGTTTGTTTTCCTTTTTCCTTTAAAGGAGGCAGGATCTCAGTCTCAGAATGACCACACTCACACAGGGTAGTCTGACATCCAGAAGGTTGGCCCTGAACTGTCAAGCACTGATTCTGCCCCAGTCCCTTGAGCTGCTAGGCTAGGACTACAGGTGTGTGCCTACACACCTGGCCTGATGTCATTTTCTGAGGTCAGCGTGTAGATGGGTTGTAGTGATTGGTCTGTGGATTAGAACTTCTAACTTAATCCCTGCTCTTACACAATTAATGCTTAGGCTCTGTGTAAAACAGCACTTCATAGAATAATGACAATTGCTCAGATTATGAAATGAGATGGGAAGAAGGAGGATGAAAAGGTGGGAGAAAAAGAGGAAAAAGGGAATTAATATCAGCCGTTATAAATTTTTTCTTTTAATTTGTGCTTCAGAAAGACAAATATTCTCTGTTGTGTGTTGATAAAATTGTTAATTTTATGGTTAGGGAAATGACCTAGTTTAGATTTCCTTGACATCTCAGTCGCCATGGCCCTGTTTCTTTCTGTGGCAACTGCTCAAGGGAATTTGTATGGGTTTTGCCATCACAATTACCCAGGGAAGAAGGAAGGGGTGGTGAATTAAGAGGTTCCTGCATAAGAAATGTTAGTACAATTTCACACAAATTGTTTTGGGAAATAATTTGCAAGACTGAAATTGCAAAGCTCAAAAATACATGGTCAGAATTATGTAAAAGCCATCTGCACTTTCATTATACTGTCTAATTATATTCTTTAGACTTACTATTGACCTAAATGCTACTGCACTGTCAAGTGGAGCTTACTATTTTTATAAATGTATTTCTGCGTCGGATGCAATTACTACCTTTGCCAAAATGTATACAGGGACAGAGAGAAAACCCTTTTGTTTGTCTTTTGTTTTTCTAGACCCAGAGATAGTACATACTAGCTCCCACGCCTCTTCATGATTTCCAGAAATTGCCTGCAGTCTACTAACATTCCTCTGCCCAATTTTAATGCACTGGGCATTCTTTTCAAATGGAAGTAATGAGGAGAAATGCTAATCCTGACCTCTCTATTTTTCCTCAGTAATGGATTTGGCTTTTTTGAGACACTAAGATGTTAATTTCAATAAACAACAAACCCTACATAAGCATTTAATTAAATCACACAAGTAGTTGAACTACAAATTACTATTATCTTCAGGTTTCAGAAGGATAACTGAGTGTGGGGTTTAGTTACTTTTGTGCATGGACTTTAGTAACCAGAAGATGACTGTTAAACTGTGCTACTTAAGCTTTGCTAATATCCTGCACATTATTATGGTAAAAAGGATGTATCTGTTTAGAGGGTATTAACTGAGTAATCACGCATCAACTAGTTTGAGCATTTCAACCAGAGATGACTGGCTTATAATATTTTCTCTGTCTAATCACAAAATATGGGTAAAAATTAGAAACTCTTAGATAAAAGTAAGCCAATCAAAATCTATAGCTTCTAACTTGAAACATGAATAAAAACTCTGGCGTCTGTACAATGAAGATGCTCTCTTTAAAATGATAACATCGCAGACTTACACAAGGTAAGCCTGATTTGCATGCAAGTTCATTGGGAGGCATTGGATTACAGCTTCCCTGATTTGTTGTTCTTGTTGTTCCGTTTGTGTTACTAAGCAATTATTTGAGGCTATGAATTCTCAAAATGCCCAGCTGTAAATATTTTTTTGTGAGAAACCCTGACTAAAATGTTTTACTTCAATATAGTTTGTAGATTTCATCCTTAAAAGTTTGTCTCTTTATTGATGTCTTAAATAGTATTTAAAGAGTAAACTTTCTGATAAATTAATTAGTAGACCATTTAGTGTCAGAAAATGTTTGTGATGGTTTGCTTTTTCTTCTTAACTTGTTTTTTAATACTTCACCCTGTCATAATATGCTGTTTTCAACAAAATAACTATCTAAAACCCTGTTTATATATTTTAGTTTGAACTTATTAAGTCATCTACTGACTTATTAAAAGACTTTCATAATAAATAGCTAAAATAGCATCTAATACATGTAAACAGTTTAGTGATATGCAATTTTGGTGAAATAAATTTAATATTTAAAAGTACAAGTCTACTGAGAGAGGCTAGGGACGGAAGGCCACAACTTTAAGGCTTGATTTAATGCAGAAAACTTGAGAGCAGCCTGTGTGATCAGGCAAATTTCCTGCCTTTTAAACAAAAGAAATAAAACTTGTATTTGAGTTATAGCTCACCAAATCAGTGTGTATCTAGCATGTGTGCAACATTTTGCTCTCAGTCTTTGTTATAAACAGAAATGAATAATAACATGATAATAATGCACAATTCTTTACCCAAAAGAAAGAGAAAGAAGTAGGTTAACTTTTTACTAAGGAACATTTCAGAGTGTTATAAGAGGGACGTCATAATGAGCAAAAGGCCCTTGTTTTGGTGTCTGTGTCTATCTCTAGGCCCGCCTTCTGCCACATCACTCGAGCACACTAGTTTAATATAGAATAGTGGTATAAGGTATTAAAACATTGGTGCTCAGAAAATAAATTATCATCTGCTCTGGGTAAGTCTGCCCTAAATAATATGAGAACATGTATGAATAAAGCATTTATAATTAAGGTTCAAAAACAGTACTGTGAATAAAAGTTTTAAATGTGTAGACATTATATATGTATAGACATTTTATATATACATATGTATATATATACATATATATATATATGATATGTATACACCATGTCATTATCTTAAGGGAAAATTGTTAATTCATCCTGAGGAAACTCAAAAATCCAATAAAATTATTGGAAAATATATAATGATATTATACATGCAAATATAAGCAGATTCTGATACATATATTACTATATAATAGCAGATAGAAAAGCATAAATGAGACATTAAGAATATGAATCTTTCTAAGAATATTTAGAGAGTGCTATCCGTCTTATCTATCTGTTAAGATGGAGTATACAAAATTACAATAACTAATATGTTAAAATCAATTACACTGCAGTACAGAGATTCAAATCACTTTGGCAATGGTTTAGAAATCATTCAAGTTTATATTAAAGCCAAGCTCTCCTGCTGGGTTGTTTCTTTAGATACAAGTTTTCTTCCTCCTGAAAGCAAAAAAAAAGAGTCTTATCACCTAATTGTCGCAAGGATGAAATAAGGACATGGTTATAGCTAGGATCCATGCATATGCATTTCTTCTCAGCCCGTGTGAGGCAACAGTAACTGAATCTCTGTGAGCCTGAGGTCAGCCTGGTCTACAAAGCAAATTCTAGACTAAGCACACATTAGTCTTTAAACAAACAAACAGATAAATAAATATGTGAACAGAGCCCAATTTAAAATTCTTTCTAGCATTAATTAAATGGGAAATACCCTTGCAACATTTGGTATGGAGCTTCGGTGTACTGGAAGGACCAGGACAATTACAGGTCTGGTTAGTATCATATCTATTACGTCCTCGTGTTAAAATATAAGACTAAAGTCTAAGTCATGCTCAGTGGGTTTTCTAAGAATCCAAAAAAAAAAAAAAAGTTTTCCTCAAAACTTTGACTGAAGTGTAATGAAATTGCATATAATTTTAAAGCTACTTCATTGAAGTCCGAAGTGTCACTGATGACTTAAGGTGCCTAAGAATATCTGATTATCCCATTTACAAAGCCACAACATTATTGCTTTTCATGATAAAATATTTATGACAAATAATTCATCATAATAATTAGTGGAAAAATATAAAATATTCATTTTATTTTCATTGTTCTCTTGCATTTGAGAAGAAACATTGCAGAGAGAAAATGAAAAATACTTTAATGATAAGCTATATAATTTTTATTCGAATGAATTTATATTAAAAAATCCATGTTAAATACAATATTTCACCTTTAGTGGATTTTTAAACATTTCAATAAGAACTTGAGGTTTCTGTTCAGTTCTTTCTTTGTCTTTAATTTCTGTCTGTGCTGATTACTTGAGTCAATGTTTGTGACGCTGCTACACAAATCTGCCATCCCTTCAAGATAACAGTGAAGGAGAAACTAGAAAGAGGCAAATACCTCACATAATAGAGGGCAGTCTGACAACTTTTAATGCATATCTGTGTACCGAGAAAACTCAAAGCATCCTCACTAAGACCCGGAAGAGCACAGCACATCCACTTCCTCCATATCAGTATAGCGCTTGAAGCCTTAACTAGAGCAGCAAGACGAAAGAACAAAGGAAACAGGAAAAGAGCTAAAGGAAGGAAGGAAGGAAGGAAGGAAAAACTACTCCTCTTTAAATTTAGTTGAAAGCACAAAAGATGCCAGATAGGCAAAGTAATACCTAAAATGTGGAGTACTGTAGGAGTTATCACCATACCTGATTTCAGATTATACTATAAAACAATGATCAAAACAATGTTGTATGAACACAACAAACACATAGCTCGGTAGACTAGATTAAAGGACTGAGATACAAATGCATATTTTCCAAACTTCAAGATTTTTAACAGGGTTGCTAAAAAAATATTTATTATAGAAAATAATACATCTTCAACTATTAGTCCTGAGAAGGCTGAATGTTATCATTAATGAAAAGTAGACTTGATTATTATCTGTAACTTTGCATAGAACAAAATGAGAAATGAACTTTAAAATCAGACCCAGTTCCTGAGTCTGAGAAAAACTGCCTTTCAACATGTACATACAAGTAGTGTTTTCTTTTTTAAATAGGGTTCTGATAGTATTAGTATTAGGGTCAACCATTGGCAAATGCGATTTCATTAAGGCAAAAGGCTTTTGTGATATGAAGGACACTGACCATCTACTGAAGAGACAGCCAAAGAATAGAAAAAAAAAATCCTGTTCATAGTTTGATGGAGATTAATGTACAGAATCTACAAAGAAGGAAAGGTGAGCTTCAAGAAAGCAAATCTAAGTTAAAAATTAGATAGGGAACTGAGTGCAAATGACTAATAAACATTTTATAAAGTGTTAAACATTCTTTGCCACCAGGAAATTGGATATTTAAACTACTTACCATTCCATCTTACCTCAGCCAGAATGGTCATCAGCAGGAATAGAAAATGTCAATAAATCCTGGTGTGGGTGTGGCAAAGAGGACACTTCTATACATTGTAGATGGGCGTGAAATTTAGCGAGGAAGCTTTGGAAGAAAAGGCAAGGGTTTAAATTGAGTACTACCATGCAAATGGTTTTGCCATTCCTGGGAATATATACAAGCAATTTCTATACTAAGACAAGGATAATTGCACATCCGTTCTCATTGCTGCTTTAGCCACAATAACTAGAAAATAGTATTAAACTTTATATCCATTAATAGATAAATGGATCAAACATAGTTACACAGCTGCAAAAAAAATAGAATCATGACATTTATAAGCAAATGTGTAAAACTTGCTATATATATTATTATATCATCTTTTTCAGTTACTTTGGAGACAATCTGCTTTGATGAAAGTTATAAATAGATAGAAAATAGTTTATTCTATAAAGTAATACATGACCAAAAAGAGAAATGTGGATCCTTTATCAAAGTAATTATTTTGTGCCTTTAACTTATATAACTTAAGAAATCATAAATGGACTGAAAGGAGGAGGAGCATTAATGAGGGGTTACCAGAACATTAAAAAAGAAAAAAATCGAATGTAGATTAGGGAATCCTTGGGATGTAAAGGGTTAAGCAAGGAACTCTGACAACATAGTGGGGAGTGACACAGTATAGGAAATGGCTAACCAAAATGAAGGGTTTAAGATCAAAATAAGCACTTCTATGTTGTAATACAGAGAATTCTATGTGTGGTTCTTCTCAAAGAACTCTTACCCTGATTTCCTTGCATAGAAATTTTAGATTGATATTGTGATTAGTGAAAACTTACTAAGTTATTAAATTTGGGATCAATACTTTTTATATGAAGAAGATTGAATGAGTAAGATAATGTCTTGGGTATCTACAAAGCAAGAACTTTAAAAAAGAGAGAGAGAAATTTATTTCCCACAAATTGGTATCTGGGAAATCTTAGATCAAAGTCTGGAAACATTCCTAGCATTTTGTCTTAGTCACTGTTCTATTGCTATGAAAACACATCATACCAAGACATCTTCTATAAAAGAATACATTGACTAGGTGTTTGCTTACAGGTTGAGAGGGTCATTGTATTATCACAATGGCAGGAAACATGGTGGCAAGCATGGCTCTCACACTGTGTACTAGGAAGCAGCAGGAAGAGCTGCTTCCTAGTACACAAGTAGACACAGGGAGAGTTTGAGACTGGCCTGGGTATTTGAATGCTAAAGTGAACCCCAAGGGACACAGGTCTTCCAACAATACCACTTCTCATAATTCTTGTAATCTTATCAAAGAGTTCTACTTCCTGGTGGCTAAACACTCAAATACATGAGCTTATGTAGGGCAATCTGATTTAATCTCCACATTTGATGACTATGCCCACCTATCATAGATTACACTTTCTGATATATCCCCAAATAGTACAAAGAAAAATACAACTAACTCATGGGGTCCTGTTTTTCTCATATTGGCACTAACATTTACCTTGTGTCTGTGCCCTCTAAATAGCTTTCAAGTGCCCATGTATCTTAATCTTATGTCTTGTGGGTTAGAAATTAAAGAAATAGATTTTGTGGAGATTTAAACGTTCTTATAAAAGAGCACATAAATAATAGACAGGAGACTGAATTGTGAACCTTGTATTTGCTTCACTACTAAGGTTTTTAATTCACCTCATTCTATGTACTTTGTAGGATCTAATTGTGTGTTTGCTTGCAAACAAATATAGCCAAGGCTATGACTGTTGCATGGCAAATGGATGTACTGAGCAATGACACCTTCTGCTGCTGGACATCAAAATATGATTGGGTGGCTGTATGTCAAACAAATGACGAAGTAAAACAGCTCACTAAATGTCAACACAAGGGAAAGATAGCAAAATAATATTTTTGATCTTTAATACTTGATGAAAGGTATATTTGTTGCAGTTTTACTCTAGTTATACTGAGTGATAAAAAAAAGCTTCAAAATTATTCTGCTTCTTTTTACATAAATAAGCTTAATTTTCCAGAAAGGCCTAAAATATAGATTCTAGGTAGAGAAAAGACATATGTTAAAGATCCAACTTTAAGAAAATGAAAACACATCATACTACCATAAAATATTTGTAAAATAATTTTGATAGTGTTTATCACTCTAACTATATTGGTATTTGGTATTTAGACTTTACATTTACAGCATGACTTTAGTGTAGGGAATAAATAATCTCATAAAGAACAAAATTGTCACATTAAACTTCGAAAAGAAGTTACTGCTCTGTAAGATTGAACCTGATAATTATTCCTCTCTACTTGAGCTTTGGAATTAAGCTAGGTAGAAATTAAAATATGAATCTGAAGTAACATTGTTCTTTCCAATGCCAGAGTGACAAAGAATGCACCTTTGGAAGACTATTATTTAACTGATTTCTCTTTGAAAGTGAGGAATATATAATATGCCCAACGTTTCTTCAGACTCTTAATAATGCTAACTGTGCTACTGTTAATAGTTGCAATGTCAAAAGAAAAATCTTCATATCAAGATGAATTTTTCACTATTGAAACTTTCTCAATGATAACTGAACTTCTGGCCGTCAAACTCCGAGAGTAATTTCACAAAAGTAATTTTTGGTTTCAGTTTTTTGTTGTTCTTTCTTCTACTTTTCAGTAGTCGAAAGATGACTGACAGGAGGGATTAGAGGTGGGATACAGACATTTTACACCTATTCTACCAAGTATGTGACTTCACAATAAGTGCAATGAGGGAACTGGGCAAACAGGCAGAGATTCAGAAAAGCACAATGCAACATGGTTGCACATAATATGGAGTTGCAATAACTGAGGAAAATATTTATAAGGTGTATATATTTAGATGAACATACCCTTAACTACCACAAAGTTGTCATTGAGCTACACTTACCTTTTATTATTTATCCTTGATTTTCTTCTTTATCCTTCAATATAACTAAAAATATAAAAATATTTTTTCTGTTCTTTAAGTAACTGATCCGTTTCATAGATTGAATTTCTTGTTCTCTTGAGATAACCACTGGACCTCTAAATTTTTTTCATTAATTTTTTTATTTTTTTACTATTAGTTACTGTACCGTGCTCTCTCATTCACTCCCAATCCCACCCTCTCTCTCTCATCTTCTCCCTACCCCTTTCCAAGTCCACTGAGAGGGGAGGATCTCCTCCTCTGACCCTGGTTTATCAGGTATCTTCAGAACTGCCTGCAAAGTCCTCCTCTGTGGCCTAGCAGGACTGCTCCTCCCTTGGGGGGGGAGGTCAAAGAGCCAGCCATTGAGTTCATGTGAGAAATAGTCCCTGTTCCCCTTACTAGGGTAAACACTTGGATACTGAGCTACCATGGGATACATCAGAGCGGGGGTTCTAGGTTATATCCATGCATGGTCCTTGGTTTGACCCTGTGCCAAGATATATTTGGTCCTTGTGGAGCTCCTGTACTCTCCAAGTCATGCTAACTTTCTCTTCTTCTATATGGTTCCCTGCATTCTGCCAAAGGTTTGGTTATGAGTCTTAGTATCTGCTTTTATACACTGCTAGGTAGAGATTTTCAGAGGACCTCAGTGGTAGGCTCCTGTCCTGTTACTTGTTTTCTCCTATATCTAATGTCCATCCCATTTGTCTTTCTAAGTGAGGGTTGATCATCTTATCCAGGGTCTTCTTTCTTGTTTATCTTCTTTAGATGTACAGATTTCAGTATGTTTATCTGGGATTTAGCTAAGTGGTAGAGCACTTGTCTAGCATGCTCAAGGCCCTAGCATGCTCAAGGCCCTGGGTTCAGTCCTCAGCTCTGGAGGAACAAAAACAAACAAACAAACAAAAAAAGTACCTCTAAAATGTAAAAGATGTTTGAGCAATGTCATCTTACTCAATGTAAGTCCAGATTGTGGTGTAAAAGTCAATCAAATTTATGAAACTAAATATTAGTATGTCCTTTTTGATTGAGCTTTTTCTTCCATTGATTATATCCCAATATCAAGTATAGTGCAGGAAAATAAATAAAAGGATACAAGACTGTCTTTCTGATATGCCTGTATCTATAATTTTCACCTTTAATTTGTCATATGCTATTTTGAATTCTCCAGTACTTTTATCTGTCTACATACATTCCAAATCAATTTTCAATTTTTCAGTTTTGTTCTAATTTCAAATCCATATGGTTCTCCCATATAGAAGACATAGAATAATGAATAACCAATTGTTTATGAGTTTTGGAGAAATGCTAATCCAGCAACATGGCTGCTCTGGCAAAGGATCACATCTAAAGATTTAGGTCTGTGTTATCCAGCTGAGAGACTGATACACCCTAAGTACACACCTTTCGTCCCTCTGGCTGTAATAGATACCCTTAGTCTCTCTGTCTGGAATTTAGTACAAATGTTTAATCCCAAACAATGATATCTAATTGGGGGCAGATTAAGTGAAGAATCAGAAAAAGATTTGAAAGAATGAGTCAGAGATAGGATATACCCAATTCACACAAGAACAGGCTGGAAAGAGCAGCTGCTAAAGAAAGCATAGACAGAGAACAAGGGAGTTCCTGGACACAGCAGAGTTCAGGGCTAAGACAGTTCAGTACAGCGTGGGGCAGTTCATTTGAGAGCAGTTGCGTTTGTGCAGACCAGTTCTTGGAGTTCCGGGGCAATTTCACCAAACAAAGCAATCCAGTGAAAACCTGAGAGAAGCTAATTGAAATCAGTCAGCATGGCGAGGACTTTTCAGCAAGAACAACTGAGTTGAAAAAGCCAGGCAGAGTTCAGAAAGATCTAGAAAGAGCTCAGATTGATATTTTTTTCAATCTCAGACAGCAGAGTCCTATTTTAACTGACTCGGTATATTGATATATCAGGTAAAATGAAATGATTGTTTCTGTGCTAAATGGGTAAGAAGCCTGGCTTGCTAGTATAGTACAGAGACAGACATGGAATACAAGTGTCTATGTGTATATTCATTAAGATCTAATTGTATGTTGATAAACTTAAAGTGGGAATAAGGCTAGTTGAAAGGCAGTGGAACGTAGAAAAAATAAAACTACTGAATTAAATCAACCTGTATTTTTCAAAGATGTTTTAACATTAGAATGTAAGTCAGGGAATGTGTTATGCTGGAGAAGATGATTTCCTCTATGAAAGATCACAGGTTCTATCAAAATTGACTAAGATCTAATCTGAGTAGATGACAGGAACAATGCAAGGAAGGAAGAGAAACTGCAAGTGACAGACTGCTGACCCACTGCATGATTTCAGCCCAACAACTAAGCTGAAGAAGGGCAGATCGTTCATCAGACTGACAGACTGGAAAAGCTTGATGCTGAAATGGACACTTGTTGAAGGTCAGATGATCAGGAATGCAGTTATGAAGGGCCATTGCATGAAAGAATCTTCATTAGGACGCTTGGACTGTTACGTTTATGGGAGTGATAAATGATTCTGTTGGAATAGTTAAACTATGTACGATTTTTAGCTTAAACAGAAAAGGGAAAGATGTAGAGGAATTTTAACCCAGCAACATGGCCACTCTGGCAAGAGATCATATCCAAAGACCTAGGTATGTGTGTTTCAGCTGAAATACAGATACACCCTTAGTACACACCTTTAGTCCCCCTGGCTGAAATTCAGTACACACTCTTAATTCCAAATGATGACATCTAATTGTGGAGAAGAGTAGTGAAGAATTAGAGAAAGATTTGAAAAGATGAGTCAGAGATAGGATATGCCCAACTCTCACAACAACAAACAGGAAAGATCTGCTTAAGAGAACACAGAGAGGAAGAGAGTTTATGGAGACAGTAGAGCAGAGTCTAGGCAGTTTGGTGCATTTTAGTTCATGGAGTTTAGAGGCAGTTTTTCAAAGAACAGTAATTAAATGAGAATCTGAGAGAAGCCCATTTAAATCAGTCAGCTTTGAGGGGAGTTTGAACCGGGGCAGCTGAGTTGAACCAGGCAGCCAGAGTTCAGAAAGTACTAGAAAGGATAAGCTTATTCAGCAGTAAATCTTGGTTGCTGAAAACATTGTAGGCCAAAGTTAGTAGATAAAGGCTGTAAGCTGAAGCTTTCAAGGTCCAGGTTTACAAAAGATTATATTGTATGGAGGCTAGATGCTTCTAGGGCTAGGCCTAGGGATACTTAGATAGAAAGTTCTGGGCTCAGCCAGAGCCATGTATTCATAAAGCTTGGGTAAGGCTTTCATCTCATCCCCCATCTAAGCAATTTAAAACATTTATAAACTCTCGGATATCAGTAAAAATATCAAGTAATAACATCATCTTTAGAAATCATTTGACATTAAGTAAAATATTGCTTAAATATGAAAGCCATAAGCTAGTTTATCCTAACAGTGGTTCCTTATATGCGCGCACTCAAAGGCATATTTAAGTATAAAATCCTGATTTTTTTACAACTTTAAATAATATGTAATGCATACCTAAATGGTAACAGAGTAATTCTAAAAACTCTGTGTTTCTAAAAATTGGATTAATTACAATTACAGTCAGTCTCATGATGGGTGAACAATAGAAACAAATAAAAGAAAGGAATAAGTTACTGAATAATGCTTCAGATCATTACTAAGAAGTCTCTAAAACTTTTTAAATAGTGTAAATGTGACAGATTTTAGTAACACAAAGGTCTAAAATAAAATGGAGTATAACAAGCCTAGAGTTCAGTTCCTGGTTGACTCAAAAGTGAAAGGTACAGAAGTGTCCATGCAAGATAAATTGAGGTTGTTATTCTTGCTTATTAACTGAATTCTTAAGCAATATTAACTGAATACTCAGCCCTGACACCCAATACATGTGTTCTGTTTATTGCCTTCTCTTATTTCACTGAGCTTTTGTGTGTGTGTGTGTGTGTGTGTGTGTGTGTGGTGTGTGCCTCTAGAGATTACACTCAAGGTCTAGCACATGACAGGATAACACTGATCTATACACATCCTCTACTACGACTTTAACTATTTTTCAAAACTCTTGAATATTTAAGAAAATTGAAAAGTAAAACTTAAAACATGAAGCAAACATCAGAGGTGTTTTTGATGTGTGCCAGGTAGAACTTTCTTACCTGGCAGCATATGGGTTCTTGCGTATTCAGCAAATGCAGTTTAAAATTCTGTTTTAATACATCACTTAAGCTGTGGTCTTGGCAATGTTACTTTCTTTTCCATTATATCTCATCCACTGAGTTAAGGATTTGCTGATAGTGACAGATATGCATGTAGGAATAAGGTCCCACAAGCTGCCCCGAGCCCATAATTGTTGACTGATCCCATTTTGTACAGTCCAGTGCAGGCAAGAAAAGCTTGCAGTATGGTATCATGCTCTTAAAAAAGTCACACATGTTTTTCCTATTTCCCAGCTCTACCACTCTTCTCTCCCTTCATCAATGTTCATTAATCTTTAAAGGTATTTGTATAATATCCTGCATAGCACTGAGCACTAATCTGTCATCTATTCTAAGCCTTTTCAACATTCACCAGGCTCTGCATTCACCACATTGACTGTAAAGAGGAACTTTTCTGATTAAAGAGGAAATGGCGTTTATCTATGGCAATAACCTTAAACCCTACAAACTTAAATGTCAAACTTCCTGGTTAGGATATGTGATTGGTTCAATAATACCACTACTGTTATGAGAACAACCAACTGAACTGTTTTTAGGTTGTATTTCAAACTAGCTCTACAAAAGAGAATACATGATTAGCACTGTAAATAATACACACACACACACACACATACACACACACACACACATATATATATATAACTGGAGAGATCATAGATTCTTGTGGGGAACCTCAACACTATTATTTGTGATCACAGTTGTTGTTGCTGGTGATGGTGTTGTGTCAGTGTGTGTGTGTATGTGTCCATGTGTGTTTACACTGAATATTGTGACATGAGGCAGATGGCTTTACTCTGTCTTTGGTTCTATGCTAATGATAAACTTAAAAATCAATCTTTTTCTATTGTCTATCTTTGTTTACTCTTAATTTTCTTTTAAGAAAGACTATTCTCATGTTGTGAAAAATAAAAGAATTCTGGAATCAGTAATTAACAGGTTCTAAAATTCTCAAATGTTCTGCAAAGTTTATAATGACGTTTGGTGTGAATTGTTAATGAAGAGGAACTCAAAAGTCAAAATAAACATCAGAATTTCATTATATATATATATATATATATATATATATATATACACACACACACACAATATTTACCCTAGTATACTTTGTCTCTTCTGTTCTAAAAGTCAAAAATCTTATCCAAGCATATCAATAAGGAAACTTTACAATTTATAGTATTGTTTGGGGCATGTGAAATAGTTGAAACAATACAATGTCCCAAACAACACATAAGATGTACTTAAAGAAATACACACGTCTATTTCATTGGCATATGGGTGTTGTGATGTGAGTGAAAACATCTCCAGCCACACATAGGGAGTGACAGGATAGGTGCTAGTCATGTGATATTTTGCTCTATTATCTGGTTTTATTCTGCCTGTGTCATATGAACTTGAATAAATATGAATTCAAAGGTCATAGAGTAACTTTTTTTTTTACCGCTTAAAATCTCAGCAGAATATCCTACAAAGCTTTGCTTATAGTGTTGAAGGGATTTTTTTTCTTTTTAAGTTCAAAATTCAAAAATCTTCTATGATCCTCCTAGAAATATGTTTCAAGCTCTTAAGGACTGTGATGTAGGATCTATTACAGCCTGACCAGATTCCTTATAAGACCAACAAATTTGGTCTTAATATCTTTTTATGTTTCTATGATAAAAATATCCTTATAAAGAAGTGAAAGAAAGAAAGAGTTTGCCTTAGCAAACAGTTCAAGGGTACTGTCTACTATTGTAGGAAATTCATGGAGGCAGAAATTTGAGGCAGCTGACCATCCTCATTACATATGCAATTATGAAGACCCAAAAATGGATGTTTGGGGTCCTCTTGATCATTATTGGTTTAACTTTTTGTCTGTTATGAATAATGACACTGCTATAAATATTTCTGACAAACTTATAGATGGAATAAATATATCTTCAAAATTTTTTTAGGTTATGAAACAAAATTGTTTGGTCATGATCATTTGGTTTAACCTTAAAAGAACTGAAAGAGTTTTTTATGGAATCGTTGGGTGCTTGAATGAGTGTGTCTCTGTTTGTTTGTTTTTGTTTGTTTGTTTTCTCCTTTTTTCTGCTTGTTTTGTCTAATCCCATTTGTTGGCTTTGTTTTATCTTATCTTTTTTTTCTTTTCTTTTATGTTTTTTTTTTATTTGTTATTATTCCTTAGAAGCCTGTTCGTTTTATAATGAGAGACAGAAAGGGAGTAGATCCAAATAAAGATGGAGGTTGAAGGAACTGGGGGGACTTGAAGATTAAATTGTAATCAGAATACTTTATTTGAGAAAAATACATTTTCAATATATGAAAGTAAAATAAATTATACTCCCAAATTTTAGATGTGAAGCTGTCTTAGAAAAATACCTTATAACATGCTTGTTGAATAAAACTTGGGGGACCATAATTTTTTAGATTATACCTAAAGAACAGATATTTAAAAAAATTACTCAGATGATGGAAACATAATCATTAGTGTATACTTGCTCATGTCTTATTTAAATAATCATTTTTAAAAATTCAGGTCACTTCAGAACACTCAAACCTATCACTTAAATATGTAGCCTATATTTTCTTTTGAAATTTACAGAAATGTTTTTCTTTTTTTATTTCTCTTTTTTCTACCAATGTTATTTTTTTTTATTTTTTATTATTAGTTACATTTTATTAACTCCGTATCCCAGCTATATCCCACTCCCTCACTCCCTCCCAACCCCACCCTCCCTCCCTCCTCTCCTCCCTGCCCCTTTCCAAGTACAGTGCTTGCAGAGGACCTTCTCCCCTTTCATCTGATCCTGTTTTATCATGTATCTTCAGGACTATTTCTGACAGGAACTCAATGGCAGGTTCTTTGACTCCCCACCCCCCAAGGAAGGAGCAGTTCTGCTAGGCCACAGAGGAGGACTTCGCAGCCAGCCCTGAAGATACCTGATAAAACAGGGTCAGATGAAAGGAGAGGAGGTCCTCCCCTATCAGTGGACTTGGAAAGGGGCAGGGAGAAGTTGATAAAATATAAATAAACAATAAACAAACAATAAACAAGAAAAAACAATAACAAACAATAAAACTAATACCAATAAAAATAACAAACAATAAAAAATGTAAATAATAATAATAATAACAATAATTTTTTTAAAAGAATACTTTTAAAGGTGGTCTTGGTATATGTAAGATCTTCACTTCCAAAACAAAAAAGCCTAAACTTTTATAATACAATTCTGATACTGCCACAGTTAAAAATTAATAATTTTAGGTATGTTAATATTTGTCAGAAACCCTAGCAGACATTTCTCAGATTACTTTTATCATTTGTTTCATTATTAAACTCTTCTTGTTCTCTTATTAATACCTGAATATATTCTTATTGATCATGAGTGATTTTAACCATAATTTAATAATATCTATGTTTTAAAGTAAATTTATAAAAATGTTACTAATTTTTTTAATTTTATTTTTTTCTTATCAGTTACATTTTATTGACTCTGTATGTATCCCGCTCCCTCATTCCCTCTCAATCCCACCCTCCCTTCCTCATCTCCACCCTGCCCCTTTCCAAGTCCACTGATGGGGGGGGGGAACCTCCTACTAATTTCTAAAAGATAAAAACCGTTAATTTTCCTGAGGTCCCATTTATTGCCCTTAGAGCCTGTGCTGTTGGTGTTCTGTTCAGCTTCTATGAAACAAAAGACACAGTCATCAGAACAAAATAACTGCCTATAGACTGGGAAAGGATCTTCACCAACCCTAAATCTGACAGAGGGCTAATATCCAGTATATATAAGAACTCAAAAAGTTAAACAAAAAATAAATCAACTAATGAAATTAAAAAATGGGGTACAGAGCTAAACAGAGAATTCTCAATAGAGGAATATCAAATGGCAGAGAAACACTTAAAGAAATGTTCAATGTCCTTAGTCATCAGGGAAATGCAAATCAAAACGACCCTGAGATTTCCCTTACACCCATCAGAATGGCTAAGATAAAAAACTCAAGTGACAACACATGCTGGAAAGGATGTGGAGAAAAGGGACCCCTCCTCCATTGCTGGTGGGAATGTAAACTTGGACAACCACTTTGGAAATCAATCTGGCACTTTCTCAGACAATCGGGAATAGTGCTTCCTCAAGATCTAGCTTTAACACTTCTACGCATATAACCAAAAGATGCTCAAGTATACAACAAGAAAATCTACTCAATCATTTTTGTAGAAGCTTTATTTGTAATAGCCAGAAGCTGAAAACAGCCCAGATGCCCTTCAGTTGAGGAATGGATACAGAAATTGTGGTACATCTACACACTGGAATATTACTCAGCAATAAAAAACAAGGAAATCATGAAATTTGCAGGCAAATGGTGGGAACTGGAAAAGATCATCCTGAGTGAGGTATCCCAGTAGCAGAAAGACACCCATGGTATATACTCACTCATAAGTGAATATTAGACCTATAAGAGAGGATAAACATACTAAAATGTATACACCTAAGGAAGCTAATAAGGAAAGAGGACTCTAGCTAAGATGTTCAATCCTCATTCAGAAAGGCAAAAAGTATGGACAACAGGAAAGGAAGAAAACAGGGAATAGAACAAGAGCCTACCACAAAGGTCCTCTGAAAGGCTCTACCCTGCAGGGTATCAAGGCAGATGCTGAGACTCATAGCCAAACTTTGGGCAGAGTGCAGAAAATCTTATGAAAGAAGTGGGAGATATTAAGACCTAAAGAAGACAGGAGCTCCATAAGGACAGCAAAAGATCCAAAAAGACTCTGTACAGGGGTCTTTTCTGAGACTGATATTCCAGCCAAGGACCACTCATGGAGACAGCCTAGAACCCATGCACAGAGGTAGCCTATGGCAGTTCAGTATCCAAGTGGGCTCTCTAGTAATGGGAAAAGGGACTGTCTCTGACATGAATCGATTGGCCTGCTCCTTTATCACCTTCCCCCAAGGGGGGGGAGCAGCCTTACCAGGCCACAGAGGAAGACAATACAGCCATTCCTGATAAGACCTGATAGACTAGGCTCAAAGGGAAGGGGAGGAGGACCTCCCTTATCAGTGCACTGGGAAAGGGACACATATGGGAAAGACGAAGGATGGGATTGGGAGGGGAGGAGGGAGGGAGGGAGGTACAGGGAGGATATAAAGTGAATAAACTGTAATTAATAAAAATAAAAATAAATACTAAAAAATTTTTAAACACCTATAATTTTTAATAATGTATCTGGGTTATAGTTATACATCTTCTACAGCATCCAAGTTTATATATTCAGCATTTATTGTATCATACAATATGGTATTTTACTAAAATATCTTTGGTAATTTGGAGTTAACTATTTTTGCTATCCATTTATTTTATTTGCCTTTTCATTCTGGACTGGAATTCAAACCCATTGACTCAGTCAATCACATTACTTTACATTACTGTAATTTTCATGTTTTCTTTGTTATTTTAAACTGAGGTTTTTTTCTTTCTTTCTGAAATTGTACTTTCACTGTGCAAGTCATTAAGCTTTCCTGTCATTCATTTACCAGCAAAAGTTTCTGTCTTCACAAAAATACCACCTTTATCATTCTCTGAGTATCTTCATCGATCCAAATTAAACTGAGATGTGCAGTCTCCATGTCTAATGACAGAACCCAGTCCTTTGAGAGAAGGAGTGTGCTTTCCCTCTTAATATGTAGTTCCTCATTATGGATTCCTTTGGGAAACTTCTCTTTAGCAGAGTACATTTCACAGGTTTAACTCTGCAGAAGGTAACCTTTTCAATAGTTCATTAGCACAAATATCCAAGATGCAGTTTTAAAAGTACTTTCAACTTTGAAATAAGTGAAAATAGAGCTATACGCTGTTATGCCTCAGATATAAAAATGTACAAGTGGGTATTTATCACTTACAGTGTCTTCTGACATCTTCCTGAACAAATGTGACAGAGACAGAGACGCTGTGCGGTAGCCGTAAGATTGAAAGCTTGTTGTCTCAAAAATGAAATGAAACTGTACATAATGGGTACACTTGCAATACTAGTGACTGGGAAGCTGAGGTGAGAACCACCCATTCCAGCCAGCGTTACCCTAAGAAGAGAAACTTGTCTGAAATTATAACAGCTGTAACAACCAAAATAGTAACAAAAACACCTAGAACTAAAAAATTATCTACAGCGATAACAACCAAAACAGTAATAAAACCACCTAGAACTATAAAAAAATTATCTGGCAGCTAAAAGTAATTTAAATGTTTATATTCGAAGGCATCATGCTAATCTTTCCATTTTGTTTTCTGTATATATTATATTTTTATTATATTTTGGATGAGCATAGTGTATACAAATTTATATATCTGTAGACTTTTAATTAGAGAGATAAGAAAATGTTTACATTGCAGATATTGTGTATCGAAGACTGTGTATGTTTAAAGACGGAATTATTATCAAATGTATAGGAAGTGTATGAAGTTAGGTATGATGTATGAAGGGTGTGACATATACTTTCTCAAATGTGAAGAATACATTTTCAAGTGTATAGGAAGTATATGAAGTTAGTTTTGGGCATCATTTCAGAAGGTAGGAAGGTGACATGGGAGAAAGACATGCTTAAATGATCTGGGAAGACATTGGTGAAACTTGTCTTTAAGTAAAAACCCAAGTAAATATATAATAAGTAAAGGAGTGTTAATAAATATATCAACAAGAAAAGGGTATTAATGAGACCTTGACTAGTGAGAAAATGGCTTTGTATAAGAGGTCATGTTTTTACTAAAATCTGTAAACCTAAAGAAACTAATCAAGAAGGAGGCTAAGATGCTCAAACCCCATTCAGAAAGGCAAAGATGACAGACATCAGAAGAGGGAGAATACAGGAAACATGACAGGAGCCTACCACAGAGGTCCTCTGAAAGACTCTACAATGCAGAATATCAAAACAGATGTTGAGACTCATAGCCAAACTTTGGGCAGAGTGTGGAGAAACTTATTAATGAAGTGGGAAATAGTAAGACCTGGAAAGGAGAGGAGCTCCACAAGGAGAGCAAAAGAAAGAAAAAATCTGGGCACAGAGGTCTTTTCTAAGACTGATACTCCAACCAAGGGCCATTCATGGAGTTAACCTGGAACCCCTGCACAGATGTAGCCCATGGCAGCTCAGTCTCCAAGTGGGTACCCTAGTATTGGGAACAGGGACTGTCTCTGACATGAACTGATTGGCCTGCTCTTTGATCACCTCCCCATGAGGAGGAAGCAGCCTTACCAGGCCACAGAAGATGACAGTGCAGCTACTCCTGATGAGACCTGATAGACTAGGATCAGAAGGAAGGGGAGGAAGACGTCCTCCATCAGTGGACTGGGATAGGGGCATGAGTGAATTAGGAGGAGGGAGTGTGGCATTGGGAGGGGAGGAGAGAGGGAGTTTCAAGGGGGATACAAAGTAATAAACTGTAATTAATAAAAAAGTTAATTTTGATGAGGTATAATTAATCAGCATGGCTTCTGTACAGATGGCATTTTACCGGTCTTGTTTAGAAATCCTATTCTCAATAATAAAACTAATATATTGTATGCTTTTTGTCTGGAAGATTTATGATTTTGAAATTCACATTTGGACTTCCTCTATCAGTGGACTTGGAAAGGGGCAGGGAGGAGATGAGGCAATGAGGGAGGGTGGGATTGGGAGGGAATAAAGGAGGGGGCTACAGCTGGGATACAAAGTGAATAAACTGTAATTAATATAAAAATAACTAAAAATTTAAAAAGAAAAAAAAGAGGCCATGTTTAGGAGGAACGTAAAAAAATGTAAGCATTCAGAGTTCGAAAAAAATGGATATGAAGATAGTTACACAATTAATGATATATTTTTTTAAAGCTCATGAAATTCTAAGTTATTTTCATCAAATAATGTGAAATATGCTAAAAGTAGAGTAACAATGTTTTGTAAAAAAATCTAGTCAAATTTTGGATAAGATCTAACTGCAAAGTGTATTAAAATGCAGTAAGGGAATTTATTCCTTTGATAGACTAAGGGAAAGACTTTGAAATGTGTTCCTTGAGGAAGCACATAGAGTGAAAGCAGTAGGTTAAAGAAGAATGACCTCCGCTCTCAGTGAACTCAGAGAGGGGCATGTGAGGAAAAGACAAAGGGAGGATGGGATGGGGAGGGAATGAGAGAGGGGGCTACAGCTGGGATAAAAAATGAATAAAATGTAATTAATGTAAAAATTAAAAATTTAATTAAAAACCTTTTAAAAAGTATGACTGACCATTTACCTGAAAATTTCATGATTTCCTTATTTTTCATTGCTGAGTAATACTCCATTTTATAGATGTACCACAATTTCTGCATCCATTCTTCAGTTGAGTGGCATCTGGGTTGTAGAATCATCCTGAGTGAGTTGTCCCAGAAGCAAAAAGACACACACGGTATATATACACTCATATAGACATACAATATAGGACAAACCCACTAAAATCTGTGCATCTAAAGAAACTAAGCAAGAGAGAGGACCCTAACTAAAACACTCAATCCCCATCCTGAAAGGCAAAAAGGAGGGACATCAGAAGAAGTAGAAAACAGGAAACAACCTAGGAACCTACCACAGAGGGCCTCTGAAAGCCAGAAGAAGAAAACAGGAAACAACCTAGGAACCTTCTACAGAGGGCTTCTGAAAGCCAGAAGAAGAAATCTGGAAACAAACTAGGAGCCTACCACAGAGGGCCTATGAAAGCCTCTGCCCTACACACTATCAAAGCAGATGCTGAGCCTGATGGGCAACTGTTGGGCAGAGTGAATGAAATTTTATGTAAGAAGTGGGAAATAGTAAGAGCTGGAGAGGACAGGGTCTCCACAAGGAGAGCAACAGAACCAGAAAATTTGAACACAGGGAACTTCCCAGAGACTCATACCCCAACCAAGGACTATTCATGGAGATAACCCAGAACCCTGACAATGCAGCCACTTCTGATGAGAACTGATAGACTAAGATCAGAAAGGAGAGGAGGACCTCCCCTATCAGTGGACTTGGGGAGGGGCATGCATGCAGAAAGGGGAGGGAGGGGGGAGGAAGGGGCTTATGGGGGGATACAAAATGAATAAAGTGTAATTAATAAAAAAATTTAAAAAAAGTAACACTAATAGCATTTTGGGTAGTTTTCTGCCCTGAAGTTTTGTGTAGAGCACACTGGAAGACTTCTCAATGTTGCAGATAATGTAGCGCTATGCACAGGTGTCATACTTAATATTTGGCTTAACCTGGATGTT
This sequence comes from Meriones unguiculatus, assembly GCF_030254825.1. Classification (NCBI taxonomy): domain Eukaryota; kingdom Metazoa; phylum Chordata; class Mammalia; order Rodentia; family Muridae; genus Meriones; species Meriones unguiculatus. The sequence continues at coordinate 6,659,134 of NC_083360.1, forward strand.
TCTAAACTAGCTGGTTAGTTCTAAAATTCAAAATATACAATTTTAAAATCGTTTCTGCCTTGGCTTTATATCTAGCATTTTAATTTTACATGTAGAATAAATTCTACACAAATTTCTCTGAATTAGCCTTGTAAAATATGGGAATAGTTATAAATAGGAAAAAAGTTTAATAAGAGCCATACTCCAGATAAGTGTTGCCAGAGCCATACAAGTCTAAGAAACTCTAGGAAACACTTGTAACAAAATAATGACAAGAAGTTCAATTTATGAAAGTACACATAATCAGGAAAAGTGAGTAATTAATTCTAATTGTGGAAGGAATTCAAGATTTCCTGGTCTACATTACCGAGAACTTACTGTTTCTTTAAAAGCAAAAATAAGCTTGCATCCAAATTTCAGAAGTCGTTTCATTTTTTATTTATTTATTTTATTTTTTATTTTAATCACAGGTCATTCACTTTGAATGCCAGCATTAGCCTCCTCCCTCTTTCCCTCCCAATCCCACTCTCCCCCCTCATCTCCTCCCTGCCCTCTTCCAAGTCCACTGATAGAGGAGGTCTTCTTATACTCCATACTGGCCCTAGCTTATCAGGTATCTTCAGAACTGGCTGCAATGTCCTTCTCTGTGTCTGAGCAGGGCTGCTCCTCCCTCAGGGGGTGGGGGGGCATGTCAAAGAGCCAGACATTGAGCTCATGTCAGAAATAATCCTTGTTCCCCTTACTAGGTCACCCACTTGGATACTGAGCCACCATGGGCTACATCCAAACAGGGGTTCTAGGTTATATCCATATATGGTCCTTGTTTGGAGAAACAGTCTCAGAGAAGACCCCTGTACCCTGATATATTTGGTCCTGTGGAGCTCCTGTCCTCTCTAGGTCATACTAACTACCCATTCTTTCATGTGTTTCCCTGTACTCTGCCGATTTGGTTATGAGTCTCAGCATCTGCTTTGATACACTGCTAGGAAGAGTCTTTCAGAGGCCCTCTGAAGTAGGCTCCTCTCCTGTTACTTGTTTTCTCCTACTTCCAAAGTCCATCCCATTTGTCTTTCTAAGTGAGGCTTGGTTATCTTACCCTGGGTCTTCTTTCTTGTTTATCTTCTTTAGGTATGGAGATTTTATTATATTTATCCTATCTTATAGGCTAGTGCCGACTTATAAGTGAGTATAACTCCTGTGTGTCTTTCTGCTCCTGGGATGATCTTTTCTAGATCCCACCATTTGCCTGCAAAATTCATGATTTCTTTGTTTTTAATTACTGCGTAGTATTCCATTGTGTAAAAGTACCACAATTTCTATATCCATTCCTCCATTGATGGACATCTGGGTTGTTTCCAGGTTCTGGCTATTACGAATAAGGCTGCTATGAACATGGTTGAGCAAATGTCCTTGATATATGTCTAGGAGTGGTATAGCTGGATCTTGAGGAAACAGAATTCCTGAGTGTCTGAGAAAATGTCAGATTGATTTCCAAAGTGGTTATACAAGTTTACATTCTCACCAGCAATGGAGGAGGGTCCCCTTTCTCCACAATCTCTCCAGCATGTGTTGTCACTTGAGTTTTGGATCTTAGCCATTCTGATGTGTGTAAGGTGAAATCTCAGTGTCCTTTTGATTTGCATCTCTCTGATGGCTAAGGGCATTGAGCACCTCTTTAAGTGTTTCTCTGCCATTCCATCTTCTTCTACAGAGAATTCTCTGTGTAGCTCCATACCCCATTTTTTTAATGGCTTGCTTGATTTATTACCTTTTAACTTCGTTAGTTCTTTATATATTCCAGATACCAGCCTTTTGTCAGATGTAGGGTTGGTTAACATCCTTTCTCAGTCTGTAAGCTGTTATTTGTTCTGACAACAGTGGCCTTTGCTTTACATAAGCTTTTCAGCTTCACAAGGTCCCATTTATTGATTGTTGCTCTTAGAGCCTGTGCTGTTGGTGTTCTGTTCAGGAAGTTGTCTCCTGTGCCAATGAGTTCTAGGCTCTTCCCCACTTTTTCTTCTAACCTATTTAGAGTATCTGGTTTTATGTTGAGGTCTTTGATCCACTTGGACTTTAGTGTTGTGCAGGGTGATCAATATGGATCTATTTTCATTTTTCTGCATGTAGACATCCAGTTGGACCACAACCATTTGTTGAAGTTGCTTTTTTTTTCCCATTGAATGGTTTTGGCTTCTTTGTCAAAAATCAAGTAATCTTAGGTGTGTGGGTTTATTTCTGGGTCTTCTATGCGGTTCCATTGATATACTTTTCTGCTTCTATACCAATACCATGCAGTTTTTATTACTATTGCTCTGTAATAACGCTTGAGATCAGGGATGGAGATACCTCCCAATGATCTGTTGTCGTACAGGATCATTTTAGAAATTCTGGTTGTTTTTTTTTGTTGTTGTTGTTTGTTTCTCCATATGAAGTTGATAATTTTTCTTTCAAGATCTGTAAAGAATGGTATTGGTATTTTGATGGGAATTGAATCTGTATATTGCCGTTGGCAGAATGGCCATTTTTACTATGTTAATCCTACCAATCCATGAGTACGGGAGATCTTTCCATCTTCTGATATCTTCTTAAATTTCTTTCTTCAGAGACTTGAAGTTTTTTCAAAAAGGTCTTTCATCTGCTTGGTCAGAATCACCCCAAGGTACTTTATGTTATTAATGGCTATTGTGAAGGGTGTTTTTTTCCTGATTTCTTTTTTGGCCCTATTGTCTTTGGTATACAGGAAGGCTTCTGATTCTTTTGAGTTAATATTGTATCCAGTCACTTCTCTGAAGATGTTTATCAGCTGAAGGAGTTCTCTGGTTGAATTTTTGGGGTTACTCAGGCATACTATCAAATCATCTGCAAATAGTGAAACTTTGAGTTCTTCCTTTCCGATTTGTATCCCCTTAATCTTCTTTAGCTGTCTTATTGCTCTAGCTAGGACTTCAATTAATATTCAGAAGAGATATGGAGAGTGGGCAGCCTTGCCTTGTCCCTGATATCAGTGGGATTGATTTAAGTTTCACTCCATTGAGTTTGGTATTGGCTATAGACTTGCTGTATATTGCCTTTACTATGTTTAGGTATGTGCCTTCTATCCCTGATCTCCCCAAGACTTTAAACATAAATGGATGTTGGATTTTGTCAAATGCTTTTCAGCATCTAAGGAGATGATCATGTGGTTTTTTTCTTTCAGTTTGTTTATATGGTGGATCTCAATGATGGATTTCCATTTATTGAACCATCCCTATATGCCTGGAATGAAGCTTACTTGGTCGTAGTGGATGATATCTTTGATGGGTTTGCTTGTATTCAGTTTGCAAGTATTTTGTTGAGTATTTTTGCATCAATGTTCATAAGAGAGATAGGTCTGAAGTTCTCTTTTTTTGTTGGGTCTTTGTGTGGTTTAGGTATCAAGGTGACTGTGGCTTCATCAAATGAATTTGGTAAAGTTCCTTCTGTTTTTGTTTTGCGGAATAGTTTGAAGAGAATTGGAATTAGCACTTCTTTGAAGGTCTGGTAGAATTCTGTGCTGAAACCATCTGGCCCAGGGCTTATGTTTTGGAAGGGAGACTGTTGATGACTGCTTCAATTTCCTTGTGGATATAGGGCTGTTCAATCTTTCTACCTGATCTTGACTTTATTTTGTTAGATGGAATTGATCACGAAAATTGTCCATTTTATTTAGATTTTCAAATTTTGTGGCAAATATGCCTTTGTACTACGACCTAATGATTGTTTGGATTTCCTCACTGTCTGTAGTTATGTCCCCCTTTTCATTTCCGATTTTGCTGGTTTTGATAGTTTCTCTCTGCTAGTTTGGCTAAGGGTTTGTTATCTTGTTGATTTTCTCAAAGAACCAGCTCATGGTTTCATTGAATCTTTGAATAGTTTTATTTGTTTCTAATTGGTTGATTTCAGCCCTGAGTTTCATTATTTCCAGCAGTTTGCTCCTCTGGGATATCTCTGCTTCTTTTTTTTTTGGTGGGGGGGCTTTCATTTGGGCCATTAATTTGCTTGTATGTGATGTTACAAATTTCTTCTTGAAGGCACTTATTGCTATGAATTTTTCTCTGAGCACTGTTTTAATTGTGTTCCATAAAAGGGTATGTTGTACCTCTATTTTCATTGTATTCTAGGAAGTCTTTAATTTCTTTCTTTATTTTGTTCTTAACCCAGCTGTTATTGTGTATCAGTTGTTAAGTTTCTATGTGCATGTAGGCCTTTTGCTATTTCCATTGTTGTTGAGGTCCATCTTTAGTCCATGGTGGTCAGATAAAATACAGGGGATTATTTCAATCTTCTTGTATCTGTTGAGGCTTGCTTTGTGACCAACTGTATGGTCTATTTTGGAGAAGGTTCCATAAGGTGCTGAAAAGAAGCTATACTCTTTTGAGTTTTGGTGAAAAGTTCTATAGACATCTATTAGGTCCATTTGATTTAGGGATTCTGTAAGTGCCTTTATTTCCCTATTTGGCTTATTTCTAGATGATCTGTCCATTGGTGAGAGTGATGAGTTAAAGTCTCCCACTATTAAGGTTTTGGAATGGATGTGTGATTTAGGCTTTAATAATGTTTCATTTATAAATGTAGGCGCTCTTGTATTTGGGGCATAGATGTTCAGAATTGTGATGCCCTCTTGGTGGATTTTTCCTTTGGTGAGAATGTAGTGCCCCTCTTCATCTTTTTTGATTAATTTTGGATGTAAGTCTATTTTATTAGATATTAGGATAGCTACTCCAGCTTGTTTTCTGGATCCATTTGCTTGAAAAATATTTTTCTAGCCCTTTACTCTGAGGTAGTGTTTATCTTTGTTTCATAGGTGTGTTTCTTGGATGTAGCAGAATGTTGAATCCTGTTTCTGCACCCATTCTGTTAGTCTGTATCTTTTTATTGGAGAGTTGAGTCCATTGACGTGGATAGATAATAGTGACCATTGAACATTAGTTCCTATTATTGTGGAGTTGGTGGTCTTACTGTGATTCATTGCTAGTTTTCTTTTGATTTGGGGGGAAAATTATCTGTATCCTATGTTTTCTTGAGTGTAGTTGTTTTTGTTGGATTGGAATTTTCCTTCTAGTATCTTTTGTAAGGCTGGTTTGCTGTGTAGATATTGCTTAAATTTAGTTTTTTCATGGAATATTTTCTTTTCTCCATCTATGTTGTTTGAAAGCTTTGCAGGGTATAGTAGTCTGAGTTTACTTCTGTGGTCTCTTAAAGTCTGTATGACATCTGCCCAGGCTATTCAGGCTTTCATAGTTTCTGATGAGTAGTCGGTGTGATTCTGATAGGTCTACCATTATATGTTATTTGGCCTTTTTCCCTTGGTGCTTTTAATACTTTTCATTGTTCTGTATATTTGGTGTTTTGACTATGATGTGATATGAGGAGTTTCTTTTCTGGTCTCTTCTATTTGGTGTTCTGTAAGCCTCTTGTATGTTAATGGACATCTCTTTCTTTAAGTTGGGAAATTTTTCTTCTATTATTTTCTTGAAAATATTTTCTGGATCTTGGAGCCTGGAATCTTCTTTTTCATCAATTCCTATTATACTTAGATTTTGCCTTTTCATGGCTTCCTGGATTTCTTGGATGTTTTGTGTTTGGGACTTTCCTGATTTTACTTTTTTTTTTCCAAGAGATGTATCAATTTCTGAGAGTGTATCTTCAGCAACAGAGATTCTCTCTTCCATCCATTGTCTTCTATTTGTGATGCTTACGTTTGTGGCTCCTGATTTTTTCTCCAAGTTCTCCAACTCCAGGATTTTCTCAATTTGTGTTTTCTTTATTGATTCTAATTCTATTTTCATGTTTTGCACCATTTCCTTCAACTGTTTGAATGTAGATTCCTGTGTCTCCAAGATGCTCTCTATTTTTTTTTTGTTTGTTTGTTTTCTCTCTATATGCCACTATTGTGCCTCTACTTGTGCCTCAATTTTTTGGCTAAATTTGCCTATGTTTCTTTGAGAGTTTGGTTCATTTCCCCCTTTTTTGGCCTCCACTTGAGTGGCCAATTCTTTGAGAGATTTGTTCATTTCCTCTTTAACTGTCCGTGTTTGTATGGCTATTTCTCTGAGAGATTTGTTTGCTTCTTCTTTATATGCCTCTAACTGGATAAACATTGCTTTAAAGTCATTTTCCTGTGTTTCCGATGAGTTGGAGTATGCATTAATTTGGGGTATTGCTGGTGAAGCCATGATGTCCTGATTTTTGTTGGATGTGTTCTTTTGCCGGCCCTTGGTCATTTGGTTGTCCATAGCCTTCACTGTTTGTTCCTGGATTTTGCAAATCAGATTGGTCTTTCTATGGTGTCTGAAGAATTCTTCAGGAAGATGTGAGAGGTGCAGTGGTTTCAGCGTGTGCACTGGTGTTTCAGCTGTGCCCGTGGGAGGAAAGTCCACAAGCACAGAAGGACAAATGGGAGCACATGTGTGTGTGTAAGTGTGCCCTGCAGGACAGAGTGCTAGAGAATGTAGAGGCCTTCATTGTGAGAGAGGGGCGCCTTGCAGGCACAGAAGGGGTTGCAGGTGCTTAAGATATCATAAGTGCTAGTGATGATCTCAGGTGCAAATTCCCTAAGTAAGTAGCCACAGGCTACTGGTATTGGTCTCTGAGCTCCAGGACTTATTTGCCTAAACTCCACTTGTAGATCAGCAGAGCCGGGGCTTCAATTTCCCAAGAAACCCAATGTTTCCCACAGTGGATGTGTGGGTGGGAGGAGTCTGATGTCTGTCTGCTAGCCTAGAAGCACCCTGGATCTGGGGCTCTGTAAGCACTTGAGGGAGCGCTCACTCTCTAGCAGGTCAAATCTTAAAGCACAAGGGTTCCTCCTGTTCTCTCCTGGCCGGTTTGGACCTGCTGAGTCAAATATGGCAGGATTAGCTCAGTCAGCTCAGCGGTACTGCAGCTATTGAACTAGGGATTCCAGCTGCAGCTGCAGAACTGGAGTGTCCAGGTGCCTGCTGGGAAGTCCTGGGGAGCCACAAAAGTGGTCCACAGACCTAGGTGGTCCAACACCTGATGTACCTGGGAGATTTTGCAGGTCTGCTGCACTTTGGCATCTGTACAGCTGGCTGTCTGCCAGGGAGGGCTTGGACCATCCAAGCCCTCCCTGGCTGGGAGGATCTGTGGGGTCAGCACTGCCTTCCCAGATGGGGGACACAGGAAGGATTGTACCGCGAATCTAGGGCTCGAAAAGGCGTGCTCGGTGGGGTCACTCTGAGAGCAGGTGCTCCGAGGGAGGGTGCTCAGTGGGCGGGTACAGCTGCCCACTGCTGCTGAGGAACTAGAAGCCCCGCCTCTGTCTGCTGTCTTGGTCCCCAGGCAGCGATTTCTGTGCTCAGCTCACTGGCGCTGTGTGTAGGCTCCCCTGAGGAGGAGGGAGGCCCGAACAAGGGAAGTGCCCCTCTCTGTTCCCAGAGAAGTCCGCGCCTAATCTAAATCTAGCTGTTCTTTGCTTCTGTCGTGTCCCCTCTCTTTCAAGAAGCCAAAACGTCTAACTACTGCTTCAGTTGCGCCTCCACTCACCAATTTGTGAGTTTCCAATGCTCTGCCTCTCAGAAATGGTGCCTGCTGATCGCTGCCATCTTGGATCCCCAAGTCGTTTTATTTGAAGACATTATGTGACTGTAAAGATTTCTAGAGAATACATCATGAAACATTTTAAAATAGCGAACAATTTTATTCAAAGGTTTGGCAGTTATCAGCATGGTAGATGTGCATAACCTTCAATAGATATGATCTTCAAAAGAGAAGAGTTCCCTAGAAGAAAGTGTGGGAAGTTAGCTTTATTTTAACACTTCATAAAATGAAAGCATATTTAAAAACTAGCATTTGCAAATTAGCAACATTGTAGAAAATGTTTACAAAATGTCTAAGAAAAAGTAACACAGTTAATATAAAGTGACACAGGAAGGTGTGAGTCAGCATTTTGCTATACTACTTTCTTGTAATAATACAAACTTCATTTTATAATCTGTTGGAAATTGGGTGCGAATTCTCTAGTATATGTTTATAAGTTTTGATATAAAATTTTGTATCTTTTTCAATAAGTTAGATAAAATATATGCAAACATTTGTTTGCTCATAATTTCTATTCTACAATTAATGTTTTAAAAAAATAATTGTTATGCAGTGAGATATTCATGTCATAATACATACATGCAACTAAGTACTGGTTACTTTTAACATTTTATTTTGTCTTTTATTTTCTAGTTTATTGTTCATATATTTCAAATATTTACTTTAATTCTTTGAGGATTTTATATAATATATTTGGACATATTCACCTCCCTCCTCACCTTTTCCTACATCTCCTTCCCCTTCCCTACTCACCCAATTTTGTGTTTTATGCTTTTGTAAACTCAAAAACTCCAATTTGTATTGACCCTATCTCTTGGGTGTGTGGTTAGCCAGTGAAGTTTGGTCAGCTTCCTAAAGGCCACACTCTTAAAGAAAATGGCTCTACCTCACAGAGCTGGTATCATTGGCCAAGAGCTTTGGGATTAAAAATTCATGCAAACCAATTTCAAGACACATCACAAAGATTATCTCTCTCTATCTCTTCAGCATAGTACTTAAAGTCCTTACTAGAGCAATAAGACAACTAAAGGAGATCAAGGGGATTCAAATTGGAAAAGAAGTCAAAGTCTTACTATTTACAGATAATATGAGAGTATACATGAGTGGACCTCAAAATTCACCAGGGAACTCCTTCAGCTGATAAACACCTTCAGCAAAGTAGCTAGATACAAAATTAACTCAAAAAAAATAGCTATCCTGAAACAAATTAGGGAAATAACACCCTTTGCAATAGCCATAAAAAACCATAATATATATATATATATATATTACATATAATTATGTCTGTGCATATTGACAAGTCCATATAATATTATTTGTATGTATATGATTTATGGTTTCAGGACTGACCATTTTATATCGAAAAACTCTGTGTAAATAAGAGGAAATTTTTTTCCCACTCTCAGAATTCTTTACTTACATACAATTCTTTGTCTAGCGTTGGGGATGCAGGAGATTTCCTTCGTTCATGATAACATGGCTCTGTAGTTTTATTTTATAGTACATGCTAGATCATGTCTTTAAAAATCATTGTTTTCATTGTTTTTTTAATACCCCAGAAACAAAAATATAAATAGATCACATTCTGTTTGATAGCCAAAATTAAAAAAAAAAAAAAAAAGCTTTTGACTAAAGCATTAATGCCTGGTCATTTAAATGAAATTCTTGAGCTGGTACCTTGCTCCTTTAAAGGTTAATCACATGTAAACTAGTGGAATAAAACTTTATGTAATTCACCTTTTCATGTTCTTCATTATTTAGAACAAGAGTCTCTAGGAATGCTTTTAAAATCTAATCACCAAAGAACTATGACTAATGAGTCAGCATCACTTACTTTAATTATCTGTTTGTAAAATCTGGAATCTTTGACATTATAGTTAAATAATCATCTTCACAGAGGAAAACTTCTGCTAAAAATTCCTCTTCTATCTTTGGCAAATTAATGAGCCTGAGCTTTCTTGAGGAAGCTAGTGCAATAAAGTTCACTTATCATATACATGAGAAGAACAAGAAATTCCAGATACTAGAATTAGTAAATATATTTCATCTTTAACCCTTTATTTCTACTTTTTGACAAGACCTAGATTTAACATTCATTTTAGAAATTAAAATATAATTAAATAAATTATAAATTTCATTTTTTCCTATGCTACCTTCAATTGGTCCCATGTCCTCTCTCTCCAACCACTTTCTATACACCATCCTTTATTCCCTTTCAAATTAGTTACCACATGTTCTTTGGTTATTTTTTTCATTGTAGTAACTGCATAACTACAATTTGCTGAGTCCATTCATTTAGTGTGACTTGCAATTATATGATTTCAAAGCTGACCACTTAGTACCAAATGGTTGTTTAACTATGCAGCTTATTCCTATAAAAGATGAATTCTCTCTCCCCAATCCTCTCTGTGCCTTTCTCTCTCTCTCTCTCTCAGCAGTATTTGTTGCCCTTAGTTCTTTGTCTAGGGGTTGGGCTATGGAGAGCTCTCACTTACATATTATCATGTCTAGTATTGTTGTCATTGATCAGGTCTTATTTAGGCATCCGAATTCTTTTTTTAATTTTTAATTTTATTTTTTTCACAATTTATTCATTATATTTCTCAATTGTAGCCCCATTCTTCAACTCCCCTCTGTCTTACCATCCCACCCTTTTCCCCCCATCTCCTTTGCCTAGTCCACTGATAAGGGGAGTTCTCCATCATTGGCATCTGCCCATAGCTTGTTATCTCATCAGTAATGTCTGGATCCTCTTCCTCCATGGCCTGGCAAGGCCACATCACCATGGGCGAGTAATCAGAGAGCAGTCAACTGAGTTCATGATATAGGCAGCCCCTGCTCCCCTCACTCAGAGATCAATATGGAGACAGAGCTGCCAATAGGCCACATCTGATCAGGGGGTCTAGTCCTCCCCATGCATGGTCCTCCATTGGTGCATCAGTTTCTGTAGGATCCTTTAGCTGTGTTGGTCGCCTTGTGGAGCTTCTGTCCCCTCCATGCCTCTCCATCCCAATCCCCCCTCTTCTTCCATAAGACTCCCTGAGCTGCCCAATATTTGGTTGTGAGTCTCAGCATCTGTTTCCACCGTTTGTTGGATGGAGACTTTCAGGGGACCCTGTATAGTAAGTTCCCATATTATTTCCTCTCTTCCACAGCTTCTGGTATCTATACTGTTTGTCATTCTGAATGAGATTTAAGCACCCTCCCTTAGGTCCACCTTAGTGTTTAGCTTCTTTAGGTCTGTTGATTGCTGTCCTATATTATATGGTTAATATCCGCTTATAAGTGAGTGCATACCATGCCTGTCTTTTGGCATAGGAGATGATTTCCTAAACAGAACACCAACAGCTCAGGCTTCAAGATGTACAATTAACAGGGAATCGAAGGAACTACTGAAAGTCATAGTCGAACTTTGGACATTGTGCAGGAAATCTTATGGAAGAAGAGGGAGATGGGAAGACCTGGATGGGACAAGAACTCCACAACGAGACCAACAGAGCCAATAAACCTGGGACCAAAGAGGCCTGCATTGACTGATATTACAACCAAGAACCATGCATATAAAGGACCTAGACTCCGGTTCAGAGGAAGCCCATAGGCTGCTCAGTTCCCGAGTGGGTTCCCTAGTGACGGGTACAGTGGCTGTCTTTGACAGGAACTCAGTGGCCGGCTCTTTGATCATTTCTACCTAAGGTAGCAGGCTTACCAAGCCACAGAGGAAGATGATGCAGCCAGTACTGATGAGACCTGATAGGCTAGGATCAGATAGGTGGGGATTAGGGAAAGGGCATAGAAGAAGAAAGAGGTTTAGTGGGAATGGGAGGAGATGAAGACGGAGCTGCAGCAGGGCATACAAATTAATTAATTGTAATAAATAAAGAAAGAAAGAAAAAATAAAGAAAAAAATGAGACCTCGTGAAAGAGAAAAGCTTCTGAAAAACAAAGGACACTGTCAACAGAAGAGAATGCCAGTCTATAGACTGGGAAAAGACCTTCACCAACCTTACATCTAACAGAGGGCTAATATCCAGAATATATAAAGAACTCAAGAAATTAGACACCAAATAACCCAAACTAATAAACAGCGTAGAGAGCTAAGCAGATGATTCTCAGCATAGGAATATAGAATGGCAAAGAAACATTTAAGGAAATCCTCACCATCCTTAGTCATCAGGGAAATGCAAATCAAAACAACTCTGAGATTTCACCTTACACACATGAGTAGCTAAGGCAAAAGCTCAAGTGACAACACATGCTGGAGAGGATGTGGAGAAAGGGGAACCCTCCTCCATTCCTGTGGGGGGGGATGCAAACTTGTACAACCACTTTGGAAATAAATCTGCTTCTTTCTCAGAAAATTGGGAATAGCACTACTTCAGGATCCAGCTTTATCACTCCTGGCCATATACCTAAAAGCTGCCCCACCATTCAAAAAAGACATTTGTTCATCTATGTTCATAGCAGATTTATTTCTAATAGCCAGAATTTGGAAAAAACCTAGATTGTCCCTCAGCAGAGAAATAGATACAGAAATTGTGGTGCATCTACACAGTGGAATGCTACTCAGCTATTAAAAACAAGGAAATCTTGAAATTTGCAGGCAAATGGATAGAACTCAAAAAGATTACCCTGAGTGAGATAACCCGGAAACAAAAGACAGGCAGCCAAATTCTTGGGGTGTCATTAGTGCTATTCCCTATCTAGAAGCCACAGTCTCTCTGCTGTCATCCTGGTCCTCCGGCTTTCACAACTTTTCTGCCCCTTCATTCATGATGTTTCCTAACGCTGATAAAGGAGTTGTGTGGTTATTTTTCGGGGCATAGAATGTTGCTGTGATGTGGTATACAGGCTGCCAAAGGAGACATGCAATTGACAGCATCACCCAGCTGTAACATGTATGAATCACAACAATGACCAGTAAGGCAACATGTACCTTAGGAAGTGATAATGGGGCTCATGTCACGGAGTCAACTAATCATGCTCTAATTGCATTTATGGTCACTCAACAGGAAGGAGATAATTCTTGGTGCTGAAAAGTAATTATTGATACTGTACATCTGAGAGAAGGGCCTACTGAAGCTGTCTTACTAGTCCAGAATAATGCCAATATGAATTGTAAATATGCTTAGCCTTATACTTACTGGTAATATAGCACTCACTGCTCATCATAGAAATTCCTGTTTGTGGTAAACTTATTTCCTTTTAAAACAAACTCTCCATTGATTCACTATTCTGTTTCTATGCCAGTTCCATGCAGTTTTTAAAACTGTTGCTCTATAGTACAACTTAAGATCAGGGATGGAGATACCTCCAGAAGATCTTTTATTGTAGAGGATTGTTTTAGCAATTCTGGGTTTCTTGTTATTCCATATGAAGTTGAGAATTTTTGAACACAGGAACTTCCCAGAGACTCATACTACAACCAAGAACTATTCATGGAGATAACCTAGAACCCCTGCACAGATGTAGCCCATGGCAGTTCAGTGTCCAAGTGGGTTACATAGTAATGTGAAGAGGGACTGCCTCTGACATACTCTGATTGGCCTGCTCTTTGATCACCTCCCTCTGGGGGAGGGGGAGCAGCCTTACCAGGCCATAGTAGAGGACAATGCAGCCACTTTTGATGTGAACTGACAGACTAAGATCAGAAAGGAGAGGAGAACCTCCCCTATCAGTGGACTTGGGGAGGGGCATGCATGCAGAAAGGGGAGGGAGGGTGGGATTGGGAGGGGAGGAGGGAGGGGTTTATGGGGGGATACAAAATGAATAAAGTGTAATTAATAAATAAAAAAAAAGAAAACAAACTTTCAAGGACTAGGGGCATGACTTGGTAATCAAAGTGATTGTCAAGCAAACATGAGGACTAAGTTTGGATCCTAGTACCCACGAAACAGGCCAGGCCGGGCAGTACATTCCAGTAATTCATTCACAGTGTGATGATGGCAAGAAGACCCTGGGAGATTATTGACCATCGAGTCATGTCTGATTTTCTAGCCTAATATCAAAGTGAGAGAACTCCCTCTAAATAAAATTATTTTTTAAAAATTAAAAAATAGGGTGATAGAGGAAAAATTTGGCATTGATCTCTCGCCCCCACATGGCATGTTAATGAATGCACACACACACAAGAACACACACATTCACAAAAACACACTCAGACATACACACAACATATACAAAACCCTAGGTTTCTTTATGATAATTTTTTAGCATACTCACTTATTGCAAATATGTTGGTATTTTATATGCTAGAATGATTACTAGCCTAAGAACTAATGACACTATAACTTACTTTTTTTTTTTTTTTTTACTTTTTTTTTTTTTCAATGCAGTTTATTCAGGAACCTTGAACAATCATCTGACCCTGGGGAAAGCCAGCCCACAGCTTAAATAGCCTCTGGGTAGCCAACCCCAGCATGCCACGTGGGCAATGCAGATAGGTCCACATACATGGAAGCAAGCCAGATCCTCAGCCTTAGCCAAATGTGGAGTTGTTCGTGACAGAGAGCACTCACCATCGGGAAGGTGGAAGGCGGAAACCCGCTCCATCTTTAAGGCATAGCATTCCGCAGCTCTCTACAGTTCCCCCTTTTTGTTTTAGACGCATCAGGCAAGAGTAGAGGTCTTATCTCTGATATTAGAAATAAATTGGGACTTTGTACTGATGTTCGTTTAGGTGTCATCCACCCAAAGAGCATCAGACCCGTCTGATACCTTTTTCTCAGAGGCGGGACCTGGGGCATCAACCCACATGCAATCAGACATGCTCTTCTCTGCGTCCAAAGCGGCTGACCCTGAGTGCAGTGCTTAGCCTCGCATCCTGAGAGTAACATTTTAGCTTTTTATGGTATCTAACCATGCTTGGGGAGAATGTCCTGCTTCAATGGCTGTAAAGGCCTGAATGGTCATGGCTGCATTACGCTGTTGTGAGACTCTAATCTTGCATATATACCACAGGCAAACCAAGGAGACCAACACCAGAAGGCCTGCTAACGCTCCCATGCCCGCCCATTCCTTCAGATGATTCATGGCTGCAGCAATCCATGATGATAATCCTGTGACTAGTCCTGCGTCCACTCTGGTAGAATTTACCGTGACAATGGCCACTCTCAGCTGCTCCATCGTAGTATCTAATTCTCCAGTCCAATTACCTAAAATATAGCTAGACAATTGTTTAGACAGATTTGCAGCACAGGGAAAATTCTCATGTTGTATGCTAGTGACTCAAAGTCCAGCATACTTTCATTGACAGCCAAGTTGAGCGATTTGCCATAGGGTATCAATTTTATATGCTAGAATGATTACTAACCTAAGAACTAATGACACTATAACGTACTTTATTTTTTTTTTACTTTTTAAAATTTTTATTATTAGTTACATTTTATTAACTGTATCCCAGCTGTGTCCCACTCTCTCATTTCCTCCCAATCTCACCCTCCCTCTCTCATCTTCTCCCTGCCCCTTTCCAAGTCCACTGATAGGGGAGGACCTCATCCTTTTTCTTCTGACCCTAGCTTATCAGATATCTTCAGGACTGGCTGCAAAGTCCTCCTCTGTAGGCTAACAGGACTGCTTCTCCCTTGGGGGTTGGAGAAGTCAAAGAGCCAGCCATTGAGTTCCTGTCAGAAATAATCCATGTTCCCCTTACTAGGGTAACCAATTGGTTACTGAGCTACCATGGGCTACATCTGAGCAGAGGTTTTAGGTTATATCCATACATGGTCCTTGGTTGGATAAACAGTCTTATATACGACCCAGGTTAAGATGATCAATCCTCACTTAGAAAGAAAAATGGGATGGGCATTGGACATAGGAGAAAACAAGTAACAGGACAGGAGCCTACCACAGAGGGCCTCTGAGAGACTCAACTTAACAGTATATCAAAGGAGATACTAAGACTCAGAACCAAGCATTGGGCAGAGTGCAGGGAATCATATGAAAAAGGGAGAGTTAGTATGATGTGGAGAGGATAGGAGCTCCACAAGGACCAAATATATCTGGGCACAGGAGTCTTATATGACATTATAACTTATTTTGATTCTAGACATTTTTAGCTGAAAAAAAAGGTAATTCAGTCTCAATTACATAGGTACTGCTTTTATAAAATTTAAAAAATCGTTTTTATATAAAAACAATTTTACATAATATAGAATGCATGAAATCTAACTTTTAAACCAGTTCAAAGAGGTTCTGGAATTTTGTATTTCCAGGTGTTCCTTTCATGAAACTGTTATTGCCAATGTTGTTGTGGTTCATTGTGTGTGTGTGTGTGTGTGTGTGTGTGTGTGTAGATGTGCATGTGTGTGCATGTGTGGGTCAGAGGACAACATTTCAAGACATTTATCTCCTTCTATGACTATGAAAGCTCCAGGGATCAAACTCTGGTCCCCACCACCTTTAGAGAGCCATATTTACTAGTCCTTTTCTGAGTGTTCTTCATATCTTTGATACTTAGTATCAAACTTGGACAAATGCTTGGAATTTTATTTAATTTTATGTGTCTTGTTATAATAGCTTCCATTAAAAATTTGACCTGAGAATAAAATGTGACAAAATGTTAAACATAAAAATCTTACATTTCTGCTAGTATCTATGAAGACAGGTTTCATCACTGCCATATGGGTCTAATTATTGGTTTATTTATTCCAATTTCCACAAGCTAGCTGTGTTTAAAATTGTAAGTAAGATAAAGGTGACGATGTGGAGTATTTATTCCTAAGGAAGAGATTATTATTGGATGTAAGAATGTTTCCTTTTTTCCAGCACACTTAAACCTTTAAATGCTCCTCACAGTTTCACTGTTTTGACATTTTTCTGAAGTTCCTGTTATCCCCTTCTTGGAGCAACACTTTTCTGAATATCATATTACAGTGTTTTAAATAAGTAAAACTATTCCATGTAAAATGTAGCATAAACACAGCACCAGAGAAAATTCCAACTCTGCATAGTCTATATAGCGTCCATCTATGTGTCAGATGCTTATTTCTGAGCATTTATTTTTCTTAATGATTTTAATTAGGCTTTAATGTAGCTTTTATTATATACCAGAGAATATTGTGTATGTTTGAGGAATTTCTTTTTCACTTAATCACCACAATGTCTAGATAGTGTTTGCTCTTATCCCTTTATGTATTGATATATAAACACACTTTAAGACAATCATTTGCAGAAAACCAGAAGGCTAGAAATGGCAAACTAAAGGTTGTGTCATACTCCTTATTTTTGTCAGGTTTTAGTATTATAAAAGTGATTATTATAAACTCTCTGCAAGATGCATGGGGAAGAAGTTTTATGAGTTGACAAGAGGACTTGGCCAATGACCTTTTGACAAGAGGATGTAGGTAAGAAATAGACTGAGTATAAGCGGGCAGCCTGCAGCAGGACAAACAAAACCCAATTCTGGTTTTAAAATGGCTACTTCTGTAGAGTTAAATTCGAACTGTTCACCTGTCTGTACAGGGCTGCCAGATACCACTGCACTGAAATTCTTCATATGCACATAGTAAGATTTTCATATTCAAATATCTTCAGAAATGCCTAAACTTACTTCATTGAGCTAGGATACCCTAATATTATACCACTGTGCCACCAACAAAAATTTAGTTTCTCATAGTTCTGCATGCTGGAATATAAGATCAAAGTATCACAAAGACTAATTTCTAGTGAGCACCTTCTCCTGGCTTGCTACTACTCACCAATCTATCTATCCATGGCCCAGGAGAAAGGAGCCATTCAACTATCCCATTGTTTGACAATGCCATAGATCATTAAGCTGCCACCTTTACAACCCATTTTTTTCTACAAATAAAATCACACTGTGTTTTGAGCTTGAGAAAACAGCTAAAGCTCCTGATCTTCTGGTCAAATGAAAGTAATGAATAATCAAAGTTCAGCTGTCATTGATGTCTATCCTGAACTCTATAAGTGTATGGGCTACCAAGCCCTGGAAGCTTATACTTTTAGATCTTGATGACTAGAGCTTTGTTTTTTCAAAGACAGACTTAAGTGTTCTTATGGTAGCCAAGAACTCAACTCAGAGGTTTGTTGTTCTGCGATTTTAAATTCAGCAGCTAATGGATCTAGGCATTAAGAACTAAAGAGTTATGGTTCCTGGCTATAGGCTTTCAAAGATAAAGAATTGTAATCATAGACCACTTCCTTGAGGCTTTGACTGTCAGTGGCTCAGCACCCAGTAACCAATACTGAAGATCTGAGTTTCAAATATCAGGACCCTTAGTTATTACCTTGTCACGTTTCTGGTGAATTCACAGTGGGCAGAATCATCTGTTCTTTTGATCAGCTTCTGGTGGATGTTTACAATCCTCTGTGGTCTCCAGGATCTGCTCCCAAATGCTCTCTGGCAGTCCTCAACTATCTGCTGTATCTTGTATAAATGGACAGCTTAGTCCCAGAAGTCCTCTGGAGCAGAAGTTGTTCTCTATCAACTGTCTAGCTGTGACCCACTTCCTGAGGCTGGAAACCCTATGATCGAGTCTGTTCTTAGTGAAACTAATTCAGCGGGCTCTATCCATGTTAAAGAATGAAACTGGAACGGCATACACTTTGTCAGGTGTTTTGGGGGGTCTAATTTCTAAAATGTGGGGGCAATTCTGTCAGTGCACAATACACAATTCAAAAGAAAAGCACAAAACCTGAAAACACACACTAGTATGGGCAAAACACAGATATGACAACCTTAGGGACAGCTTTCTTTTCTCTCCGTAGCCGATAGTGTGTACCAGTCACAACCACAGAATGCAGAAACAGTTTCCTCTACCTATCAAAAGGTTTCTGAGTCCCTGTGGAGACCAGCCTTTATGCTTGGATTGGAATGGGAGTAGCTGCAGGGCGCAGAGGACTTCACAGTCCCTAAGTAACACAGCACTTACAGAAGCTTGGACAATGAAATCTCATAGCCGTTGCAGGATGTCTAGAGCAGTGGTGGCTGGAGCAAGGCCTCCTGAGGCAGAAGCTGTGGCTTTACCTGCCTAACATCTACAGCGGCCTCTGGATCTTTATACTGGACTAGTTTCCTTGGGCCTTTGTGAAGTGTTCAGAGCACTGAGACACGAGGGAAGTTCTGTCAATTAAAAGATTAGACGTTCTGGTTCCCAACAGCTTAGCTTACATGAAAGAAAAGCAAACACTGGACAGTGTTCAAAACAGAATTCTCATAACATTGGCATTCCTTAATAGTATTGAGTGGTGTTGAACTTGTAGCCAACTTCTTTAGGGAATGCTGATCTTTCTAAATACCATGTCATGTTAACCCCCCTTTGCAGGTAACATTTGCTCATTCCAGTTGATTCATTCTTTACGGGCCAGTGGTAAAGCCCCATTGAAAATAAATGGCTCATCAGCAAATGTTTGATGGTCTACACATGGGCGTGGGCTGCAGTAGCAGCAAAGCTGGACTTCAAGCACACAGCTGGGCTTATACATTAAACTGCTCTTTTAATACAAACACATGTGAAATGGGATAGAGGTAAAATTTCACTGCTGTGTGATAAAGCAAGTAGAGTTTATCTATAGAACAAGGAACTGCAATTTTACATACCAAAATATGCAGTTGATGTTCTGCTGAAAGGAAAATAAATCCAAATTTCCTTGGAATATTCAACAGCAGAGGTAACTAATCCCTCACACAGTAGCTCATTATGCACAGCCATGAAACAGATAATACAATTCCCACAGACCTCCTTTGCTTTCATGTCAAACAAAATCTCTCAAAGTCATTTAATAAACAAATAGACAGAAAAAGCAAACGTTAGACCTCAAACAATTTGAGCAATTGATTACTTTGAACCATCTATCTCTTTTCCCTCAAAACAGATGCATTTCTCTACCTAACAGGAAATTTCTCAAATTGTGGTATGAATCCTATGTTAAGAATGAAACTAAAGCTGTGAACGTCTTTAATATTTAAAGCAAAAATTAATAATGTATGAAATTATAACCCATATTGAGAACCAACGTGGAATTCAAATTAAATTTGAAACTCCAGCATTGCCTAATATTTTCTCCCCTCTCTCCCTTTCTCTCTCTTTGTCCCTCTCTCTCACACATACACAAACACATCCACACAAATTTTTCATGATACTTTTCTAACAATGTATTATACCATCAAGTTACAACAAATTTCTGATTCCATAATAATGCTTGGTGTTGCTGGTTAATCCTCCCTTTTTCAGCATCTTTCCACATGAAAATGATTGCCACACAGAAATTTTTGGCTTTTCTCCTAGGCTGAGGTTAAAAGCTTCCTTAAAAACCACAGGTTAGGCATTACCTCACATTCTTTCCTTGTACATAATCTTAACCTGGTGTTTGCTAATATACTACCTTGAACTTCAGGCTCATGCCAATTAATCTTCAGTTATCTATTTAATAAAATATTCTCTAGTCCGAAATGCTTTTTCTATGAATACACATAACATGCTAAAGAAAAATATGTCTTTTAACATGCACCAAAAATTGCATTTTAATTTCTGCCTAACTCACTAACAAATTTTATTATTCTAAGCATATTTTTGAGTTAACTCTAAGATTTATTTTGAAATGACTTCTTTTTAAATTTTTTTTATTAATGATTTACTACAATTTATTGACTTTGTACCCCAGCTGTGACCCCTTCCCTTGTCTCCTACCAGTCTCTTCCTCCCTCTCTCATCTCCTCCTATGGTCCTCCCCTAGTCCACTGTTAGGGGAGGTCCTCCTCTCCTTCCATCTGACCCTAGCCTATCAGGTCGCATCAGGATTGGCTACATTGTCTTCCTCTGTGGCCTGGTAAGGCTGAACCCCCACAGGGGGAGGTGATCAGAGAGCCAGCCACCGAATTCATGCCAGAGAAAGCCCCTGTACCCTTTACTAGGGAACCCACTTGGTGATTGATTCTAGGGGCTACATCTGAGCAGGGGTGTTAGGCACTCTCCATGCATGGTCCTTGGTTGGGGTATCAGTCCCTGCAAGGCCCCCAGGGCCTGGTTTTCTTTTCTTTTTCTTTTATTGGCTCTGTTAGTCTTATTTTGAAGCTCCTATTCTCTCCAGGTCTTTCTATCTCTCATTTCTTGGGTTTCAGAGCTAAACAGAGAATTCTCAATAGAGAAATATCAAATGGCAGAGAAACACTTAAAGAAATGTTCAACATCCTTAGTCATCAGGGAGATGTGAATCATAATGACCCTGAGATTACACCTTACACCCATCAGAATGGCTAAGATAAAAAACTCAAGTGACAACACATGTTGAAGAGGTTGTGGAAAAAGGGGAACCCTCCTCCATTGCAGGTGGGAATGTAAACTTGTACAACCACTTTGGAAGTCAATCTGTGGCTTTCTTAGACAATTAGGAATAGTGCTTCCTCAAGGTCCAGCTATACCACTCTTAGACATATATCCAAAAGATGCTCAAGTACACAACAAGGACAGTTGCTCAACTATGAACATTAGCAGCTCTATTCGTAAAAACCAGGATCTGGAAACAACCTAGATGTTCCTCAATGGAGGAATGGATACAGAAATTGTGGTACATTTACACAACGGAATACTACTCAGCTGTTAAAAACAAGACAATCATGAAATTTGTAGTCAAATGGTGGGAAATAGAAATGGTCATCTTGAGTGAGGTATTCCAGAAACAGAAAGACACACAGGGTATATACTTACTCATAAGAAGTTATTAGATTTATAATAGAAGATAAACATACATTTTTTAAAATCTCAAAGTCTTAGGATTATTGCTTGAAAACATGAAAGAATATACTTGTTTATTCTGTTGTCAACTTAAATAAATAAGGTATGGAAAGAAAAGTAGGAAAGAAAGGCAAAGAATAAAAATAAAATCAAGTTTACCATAATACTATATGTACTAATTTAATTCATTCTGTAAAGATAGTCATGATTCAACTTCTGATAGTCAGTATTATTTGAATAAAAACATAAAATTAATGGTTATTTTATGGGGACTATTTTTTATATTTCCTTATATTATGCTTTCATTGATTTTATTTTTTTTTATTTTTCAACCTTTTTTATTATCTCACTTTGCATGTGCCCAGAGATGCTACTAAATTGTTTGTTATTTTTTTTCTTTTTTTTTTTTTTCAATGCAGTTTATTCAGGAACCTTGAACAATTCTCGGACCCTGGGGAAAGCCAGCCCACAGCTTAAATAGCCTCTGGGTAGCCAACCCAGGCATGCCACGTGGGCAATGCAGATAGGTCCACATACATGGAAGCAAGCCAGATCCTCAGCCTTAGCCAAATGTGGAATTGTTCGTGACAGAGAGCACTCAACATCGGGAAGGTGGAAGGCAGAAACCAGCTCCATCTTTAAGGCATAGCATTCCGCAGCTCTCTACAGTTCCCCCTTTTAGTTTTAGACACATCAGGCAAAAGTAGAGGTCTGATCTCTGATATTAGAAATAAATTGGGACTTTGTACTGATGTTCATTTAGGTGTCATCTACCCAAAGAGCATCAGACCTGTCCGATACCTTTTTCTCAGAGGCGGGACCTGGGGCATCAACCCACATGCAATCAGACATGCTCTTCTCTGGGTCCAAAGCGGCTGACCCTGAGTGCAGTGCTTAGCCTCACATCCTGAGCGTAACATTTTAGCTTTTTATGGTATCCAACCATGCTTGGGGAGAATGTCCTGCTTCAATGGCTGTAAAGGCCTGAATGATCATGGCTGCATCACACTGTTGTGAGACTCTAATCTTACATATATACCACAGGCAAACCAAGGAGACCAACACCAGAAGGCCTGCTAACGCTCCCATGCCCGCCCATTCCTTCAGATGATTCATGGTTGCAGCAATCCATGATGATAATCCTGTGGCTAGTCCTGCGTCCACTCTGGTAGAATTTACTGTGACAATGGCCACTCTCAGCTGCTCCATCGTAGTATCGAATTCTCCAGTCCAATTACCTAAATTATAGCTCGAC
Organism: Meriones unguiculatus; assembly: GCF_030254825.1. NCBI lineage: Eukaryota > Metazoa > Chordata > Mammalia > Rodentia > Muridae > Meriones > Meriones unguiculatus. Next base: position 6,681,637 of record NC_083360.1, read on the forward strand.
AATTGTTTAGACAGATTTGCAGCACAGGAAAAATTCTCATGTTATATGCTAGTGACTCAAAGTCCAGCATATTTTCATTGACAGCCAAGTTGAGCGATTTACCATAGGGTATCAATTTGCTCCTGCACGAGGTCAATCCTCTGATTGAACACCATCAAGCTTCCTTTTAGTTGAGCATCAATTCCTTTATGTACAACTAAGGCATGAGCTACATTGGCTAAATGATTATTCAGGGTCTGAGCAGTCTGCCCAGTATGACTCATGGCTAATGCCCTGGTGGTAGCTCCAACAGCCGCCAATGAGATGGTAGTAACAATGGTGGCTGTAGTTCCAAGATCCCTTTTCTGTCTGAAGAGAGTCATAGCGTGAGGGGCATCAACGGGCACAGGCACCCAGTGAGGCATGCGAGTAACCAGGGCATACCTAAATTTACTAGCATTCCAGCATTGGGCAAAAAAGCAAGTATCATTACCACAATTACTTGGCTCTATCTGGCTAATAATGAATAAAAACGGGGGATATAGACAAACAGGTGTGGGCTTATAGGAAATATTATGAGAAGCCTTAACCCCCTCGTTGGAACATCCTGTGTCAGTTCTAGAACTAGCAGTGGTGGTGTCCGAGGTCTGAGTAGGTTCAGGAGACCATTGCCCCCAGGGGCGAGACGTGCTCCATGCCAATTGACTAACTCCATGTTTTCCTCCACTTTTGAAAGTCATTTAAGGTTCTTAAATTATTTTTTTCCCTTTTTTTTAAAAAATTTTTCATCAATTACACTTTATTCATTCTGCATCCCCCCATAAGCCCTTCCCTCCTCCCCTCCCAATACCACCCTCCCTCCTCCCTCTGCTTGCATGCCACTCCCCAAGTCCACTAATAGGGGAGGTTCTCCTCTCCTTTCTGATCTTAGTCTGTCAGTTCACATCAAAAGTGGCTGTATTGTCCTCTACTGTGGACTGGTAAGGCTGCTCCCCCCAGAGGGAGGTGATCAAAGAGCAGGCCAATCAGATTATGTCAGAGGCAGTCCCTCTTCATATTACTATGTAACCCAATTGGACTCTGAACTGCCCTGGGCTACATATGTGCAGGGGTTCTGGGTTATCTCCATGAATAGTCCTTGGTTGGAGTATGAGTCTCTGGGAAGTTCCCTGTGTTCAAATTTTCCTGTTCTGTTGCTCTCCTTGTGGAGACCCTGTCCTCTCCAGCTCTTACTATTTCCCAGTTCTTACCTAAAATTCCATTCACTCTGCCCAACAGTTGCCCATCAGGCTCAGCATCTGCTTTGATAGTCTGAAGGGCAGAGGCTTTCAGAGGCCCTCTGTGGTAGGTTCCTAGGTTGTTTCCTGTTTTCTTCTTCTTCTGATGTCCATCCTCTTTGCCTTTCCAGATGGGGATTGGACATTTTAGTTAGGGTCCTCTCTCCTGCTTAGTTTCTTTAGATGTACAGGTTTTAGTGGGTTTGTCCTATGTTGTATGTCTATATGAGTGAGTATATACCATGTGTGTCTTTTTGCTTCTTGGACAACTCACTCAGGATGATCCTTTCCAGATCCCACCATTAACCTGCAAATTTCATGATTTCCTTATTTTTCATTGCTGAGTAATATTCCATTGTGTAGATGTACCACAATTTCTGCATCCATTCTTCAGTTGAGGGGCATCTGGGTTGTTTCCACCTTCTGGCTATTACAAATAAAGCTGCTACAAACATGGTTGAGCAAATGTCCTTTTTGTGTACTTGAGCCTCTTTTGGATATATGCCCAGTAGTGGTATGGCTGGATCTTGAGGAAGCGCTATTCCTAGTTGTCTGAGAAAGCGCCAGATTGATTTCCAGAGTGGTTGTACAAGTTTACATTGCCACCAGCAGTGGAGAAGGGTTCCCCTTTCTCCACAACCTCTCCAGCATGTGTTGTCACTTGAGTTTTTGATCTTGGCCATTTTCATGGGTGTAAGATGAAATCTCAGGGTTGTTTTGATTTGCATTTCCCTAATGGCTAGTGAGGTTGAGCATTTCTTTAAGTGCTTCTCTGCCAATCGGTATTCCTCTACAGAGAATTCTCTGTTTAGCTCTGTTCCCCATTTTTTAAGTGGATTCCTTGGTTTGCTGCTTTTCAGCTTCTTTAGTTCTTTATATATACTGGATATTAGCCCTCTGTCAGATAAAGGGTTGGTGAAGATTCTTTCCCAATCTGTAGGTGGTTGCTTTGTTTTGATGACGGTGTCCTTTGCTTTACAGAAGCTTTTCAGTTTCATGAGGTCCCATTTATTGACTGTTGCTCTTGGAGCCTGTGCTGTTGGTTTTCTGTTCAGGAAATTTTCCCCTGTACCAATGAGTTCTAGGGTATTTCCCACTTTTTTTTCAAGCCGATTTAATGTGTCTGGTTTTATGTTGAGGTCTTTGATCCACTTGGACTTCAGTTTTGTGCAGGGTGACAAGTATGGATCTATTTTCATTTTTCTACATGTAGACATCCAGTTAGACCAGCACCATTTGTTGAAGATGCTATCTTTTTTCCATTGTATGGTTTTGGCGTCTTTGTCAAAGATCAGGTGTCCATAAGTGTGTGGGTTTATTTCTGGGTCCTCTGTTCAGTTCCATTGATCCACCATTCTGTTTCTATGCCAGTACCATGCAGTTTTTAAAACTGTTGCTCTATAGTACAACTTAAGATCAGGGATGGAGATACCTCCGGAAGATCTTTTATTGTAGAGGATTGTTTTAGCAATTCTGGGTTTCTTGTTATTCCATATGAAGTTGAGAGTTTTTCTTTCCAGGTCTGTAAAGAATTGTGTTGGTAATTTGATGGGCATTGCATTGAATCTGTAGATTGCTTTTGGTAAGATGGCCATTTTTACTATGTTAATCTTGCCAAGCCATGAGCATGGGAGATCTTTCTATCTTCTCATATCTTCTTCTAATTCTTTCTTCAGAGATTTGAAATTTTTTTCATACAAGTCTTTGACTTCCTTGGTTAGGTTTACTCCGAGGTACCTTATGTCATTTGTGGCTATTGTGAAGGGTGTTGTTTTCCTAATTTCTTTCTCAGCCCTTTTGTCTTTTGTATACAGGAGGGCTACTGATTTTTTTGAGTTAATTTTAAATCCTGCCTCTTTGCTGAAGGTGTTTATCAGCTGTAGGAGTTCCCTGGTAGAGTTTTTGGGGTCACTCACGTATACTATCATATCATCTGCAAATAGTGATAATTTGACTTCTTCCTTTCCAATTTGTATCCCCTTGATCTCCTTCAACTGTCTTATTGCTCTAGCAAGGACTTCCAGCACTATGTTGAAGAGATATGGAGAGAGTGGGCAGCCTTGTCTTGTCCCTGATTTCAGTGGGATTGCTTTAAGTTCCTCTCCGTTCAGTTTGATGTTGGCTATAGGCTTGCTGTATATGGCCTTTACTATGTTTAGATATGTGCCTTGTATCCCTGATCTCTCCAATACTTTGAACATGAATGGATGTTGGATTTTGTCAAAGGCTTTTTCAGCATCTACGGAGATTATCATGTGGTTTTTTCTTTCAGTTTGTTAATATGGTGGATCACATTGATGGATTTCCGTATATTGAACCACCCCTGCATACCTGGGATGAAGCCTACGTGGTCATAGTGGATAATATCTTTGATGTGTTCTTGGATTCGGTTTGCAAGTATTTTATTAAGTATTTTTGCATCAATGTTCATAAGGGAGATTGGCCGGAAATTCTCTTTCTTTGTTGAGTCTTTGTGAGGTTTAGGTACCAAGGTGACTCTGGCTTCATAGAATGAATTTGGTAATATTCTTTCTGTTTCTATTTTGTGGAATAGTTTGAAGAGAATTGGTGTTAGCTCTTCTTTGAAGGTCTGGTAGAATTCTGCGCTGAAGCCATCTGGTCCTGGGCTTTTTTTGGATGGGAGACTTTTGATGACCGCTTCTATTTCTTTGGGGGATATAGGACTATTTAGTTGATTTACCTGGTCCTGATTCAGCTTTGGTAATTCAAATCGATCAAGAAAATTGTCCATTTCATTTACATTTTCAAATTTTGTTGCATATAGACTTTTGAAGTAAGTCCTAATGATTGTTTGGATTTCCTCAGTGTCTGTAGTTATATCCCCCTTTCCATTTCTGATTTTGTTGATTTGGGTGATGTCTCTCTGCCTTTTAGTTAGCTTGGCTAAGGGTTTGTCGATCTTTTTGATTTTCTCAAAGAACCAGCTCTTGGTTTCATTGATTCTTTGAATTGTTTTATTTGTTTCCAATTGATTGATTTCAGCCCTGAGTTTGATTATTTCCAGCCGTCTACTCCTTCTTGGTGTGTCTGCTTCTTCTTTTTCTAGGGTTTTTAAGTGAGCCATTAGGGTGCTTGAATGAGCTGTCTCGAATTTCTTTTTGAAGGCACTTAGTGCTATGAACTTTCCTCCTAGCACTGCTTTCATTGTGTCCCACAAGTTCGGGTATGTTGTGTCTTCATTTTCATTGGTTTCTAGAAAGACTTTAATTTCTTTCTTTATTTCTTCCCTGACCCAGCTGTCATTTAGTAACAAGTTGTTCAATTTCCATGTGTGTGTAGGCTTTTTGCTATTTCTGTTATTGTTGAGGTCCAGCTTTATTCCATGGTGATCAGACAAGCTACATGGGATTATTTCAATCTTCTTGTATCTGTTGAGGCTTGCTTTGTGACCCACTATATGGTCTATTTTGGAGAAGGTTCCATGAGGTGCTGAGAAGAAGGTAAATTCTTTTGTGTTTGGGTGTAAAGTTCTGTAAATGTCTGTTAGGTCCATTTGATTCATGACCTCTGTCAGAGACATTGTTTCTTTGTTTAATTTCTGTTTTGTTGACCTGTCCTTTGTTGAGAGTGGGGTGTTGAAGTCTCCCACTTCAACACTATTGATGTGTGGGGATCTATGTGTGATTTAAATTTTATCAATGTTTCTTTCACAAATGTGGGTGCCCTTGTATTTGGGGCATAGATGTTCAGGATTGTGATGTCTTCCTTGTGGAATTTTCCCTTGATGAGTATAAAGTGTCCTTCCCCATCTCTTTTTATTAATTTTGGTTGAAAGTCTATTTTATCAGATATTAGAATGGCTATTCCTGCTTGCTTCTTAGGTCCGTTTGCTTGGAAAGTCGTCTTCCAACCCTTTACCCTCAGGTAATGTCTATCTTTGTGTCTTAGATGTGTTTCTTGTATGCAACAGATTGCTGGGTTTTGTTTACATATCCATTCTGTTAATCTGTGTCTTTTTATTGGAGAGTTGAGTCCATTGATGTTGAGAGAGATTAATGACCAGTGGCTGTTAGATCTCTTGATTTTGATGTTGGCTGTGTTCATCAGGTTGTGTGCTTGGTTGCTTTTTGTTTTACTGAAGTGAGGTTATTTATTTCCTGTGTTTTCTTGAATGTAGCTAGCTTTCTTGGGTTGCATTTTCCCTTCCAGTGTCTTCTGTAATGCTGGATTTGTTTGTAGGTATTTTTGAAATTTGTTTTTGTCATTGAATATCTTGTTTTCTCCATCTATGGGGACTGAGAGTTTTGCTGGGTATAGTAGCCTGGGCTGACATCTGTGTTCTCTTAGGGTCTGCATGATATCCGTCCAGGCCCTTCTGGCTTTCATAGTCTCTGTTGAAAAGTCAGGTGTGATTCTAATGGGTTTGCCATTATATGTTACTTGGCCTTTTTCCCTTGCAGCTTTTAGTATTTTTTCTTTGTTCTGTATACTTACTGTTTTGATTATTATGTGGCGGGAGGATTTTCTTTTCTGGTCAAATTTGTTGGGTGTTCTGTAGGCCTCATGTATTCTAATTGGCCTCTCCTTTAGCTTGGGGAAATTTTCTTCAATGATTTTGTTGAAAATATTTTCTGGGCCTTGGAGAAGGGAGTCTTCTTTTTCCTCAATACCTATTATTCTTAGGTTTTGTCTTTTCATATTGTCTTGCATTTCTTGGATGGTCTGTGTCAGGAATTTTTCGGATTTAACATTTTCTTTGACAGATACATCGATTTCTTCCATTGTATCTTCTACACCTGAGATTCTTTCTTCCATCTCTTGTAGTATGTTGGTTATGCTTACCTCTGTAGTTCCTGTTTTCTTCCCTAGATTCTTCCTTTCCATTATTTCTTCCATTTGTGTTTTCTTTAATTTTTCCAATTCTATCTTCAGGTCTTGAGTTGTTTTGTTTACTTCCACACCTGTCTGATTGTACTTTCCTGTTTTTCTTTTAGTTCCTTCAACTCTGTTTCTATCATTTCATTCAGTGTTTTAAGCATTTCCTTTCTAAAAGCCATAAACCATTTGGCTGCAGCTTCCTCTATTTCTTTATGGATGGCAATATTCTGTTTGAGTTTATCTTCCTCTATGTCTTTACGAATCTTATTTGTTTCCTCTGTTATCATCTTCATGAGTATACTTGTTAGGTCATCTTCTTGGATTTCAGTTATGGTGGGGTGTCCAGGGCTACTTGCCCCTGGGTAACTGGGTTCTGGAGATGCCATATTGTTCTGTCTTTTGTTGCTTGAGCTTTTATGCTGGCCTCTACCCATTGTGTTATCTTAGGTGTTTGGGGTTATTTTCTGGTGGTTCCTGGGGATCCTGTGGTGGAGAGAATCCTCTTTGCAGAAAGCTGGTTTTTCCTGAAGGATGTCTTCTCAGCTTTTTGGGTATAGTCCCTGCATGGCTGGTGTTTTTTCAGGAGTTGCTCACCTCAGGGATATAGACCTGAGTGGTAACTGTGGTCTTTGTTAGTCGAGAGGGCTCTCCTCTCACCCAGGGAAGTCCTGAGGGCAGCTGCCCTGTTTCTGGGTTTCTTGTTGTAAATTTAATGATCAGCTGCTGTGACCCAGTTGGACATCAGGCGCGCCTCAACTGTTTGTGCCTGTGTCTGGAGCACAGCTGAGTGCTGGCGCCTCAGCCCCACTAGACTGCTAGACTTTTTCTAGGGAAGGAGTGGGTGATTTAGGTCAGTACAGTTTCCTTCCTTCCCCGTGGATTCTCTGGAGACAAGGACTCCTAGTGTCTTTTTTTGCCCTGGTGCACACTGCTCAGTGTCCGCCAGCTGGCTGGTCGCAGAAACTGCCTGTGCCTGGAGCACAGCTGTGTGATGGCGGCTCAGTCTCTGCCAGCTGTCTGGTGCGCAGAAACTGCCTCTGTCTGCCCTTGCGGCTTTTGGGAGCCTGAGTGGCTCCCTAAGCTGGGTAATTTTCCGGGGACCTTTTCAGGTTGGGGGTGAGCTGAGTGCTCTGAGATCAGACCCGCCGTTTCTATCTCCGGTGGCGAATCAGGCGTGCAGGCAGGCAGGGCTCTGTGCCGGAACGTGGGTCCCCGGCTCTGGCTCCGGGCTGGCTCCTGCGGTGCCCATGGAACCCGAATCTTTTCCAGGGGATATCTGGGTGACCTAAGGCCGGTCCCAATCGTTTCCTGTACCCTGGGGTTATCTCTCGACTGAAAATTCCAGTCTCTGATAGTGTGGTGCCCACAGTTCAGTCTGGGACCATGACCAGAGACACTGGCTTGTGGCTCTGGACTGGGGCTGGGGCTGGCAGCCGGCAGCCAAGCGTCTGGTGGAACCGGGATCTCTTCCGTGGTTTAGCCGGGTCAGTTAAAGGCTGATTGAATCCCCCACCGTGGGGTATCCTCTCACCTGGGAAACACAATGACTGTGTTTTATGGCCGAGAGTTCTGATTGCTGGTCACTGTGCTGATCCTGCTGTGCTGCTGCTCAGAATGAGAGTCCTCCTGGCGCCGCCATCTTGCCCCTCCCCCTGTTTTCTGATTTTATTTTAATATGTGAAAAATATAACAAATGTTCTTTTCGCTAATTTTATTCAGTGAAATTAAATATCAAATTTCTCTATGGTAATTCTAAACATATGTAAGTTAATGTATATTTGTATGGAATACAGCAAATATATAAAGAGATATGTGACTAATATTGTGTGTGAATCATTAGACTAGGTGAGGCTCCTCATTTGTTGTAACAATTATATGATTATTTATTCAAAATACACTTCACCTCTGTTTTATAAATTTTATTGTATCAAGGACCATAGTAACTGTTTCCTTCACATGTTTCAGTAGAGTGATATAGATACCTGAAAATGTGTATTATAAACTTTCATGGGAACATCTTGTTTGTTATAAAGATCTTTAATTTGGGTATAACTGAGGGTCAGGAAAAGAGCAAAATCAACTTGCAGATTAAAATATATTTTCGCAGTGTGGGAAGAAGGTTCGAGATGACTGAGGCAGATGGTGATCTTCCTCAAGCATATGCTGCGTACACTGAGAGCATCACGGCCCTCCCTGTAAGGTGAGACAGTTGGTGGAGTCAGCTTGATGGACAGTTGGTTGAGTCAGCTTGATGGACAGTTGGTTAGAGCAACAGAAATTCTATCACCTGCCTGATGATCAAAGCAATCCAAGTTGAAATAAGGTTTCTCACGAATGAACTTTCTTTCACTGGAGGGGTTCACGTAGTTTGGCTTGTATTGGATAAGAGCATTTGGAGAAGGATTCTAGCCGCAAATTCTTTTTAGTAACAAATGTCTTTAATTCATGTCTTCCTGTTCACTTTTGCAAGAGTAAAAAGAAAGGATTCTCTTTGGGGAACTTCAAATATACAGCTGGATAATGAAGGGAATTTTGATGTCTTTCTCTCACTCTTCATCCTCATTAACCAAAGACAGAGGTAAAAGGAGACCCTAGTCTCAAACTCAGAGATTTTAACCTGTGCCTTCTTACTGTCCCGCACAGTAAGAAGACACAGACATCCAGTGCACCTAGCCTAATTTTTTTTCTGACTAATTGTAAATGATTACCTAGAAACATATGACTTCCAAATTTTTATTATATTTTAGGATTGTAGGATGATTCCATGTTTTGAATTGTGTCCTAACATTGCTTTAGAACAGTGAAATCTCAACCTCAAAGTTTATAGGTTTATACAGAGTGGTCAGTAGCTGATAATGCTTTATCATTCTGATAAATACAATTAGTTTAAAAAGAATAGGTAGAAAGAAATTTGGTGAATACTTTTTTCCTAACATATTTATCTGGGGATTAACCTGGAAATCTGTCTCATAAGGTATTTTATCTTTACATGTATAAATAGTTTACTATCACACAATTTTGTCAGCATGTTATTCAAAATCTAACCCAGTTTCACTCTAAAGCTAAATAAAACAAAAGATCAGTTTACTAAAAATCAAACGTTTTTGATGAATGTTTCATTTGTTTGTCACTAAATCTAGGTTTGAATGCTATTTCAATTATCATTTTTATGGGGCAAGCTAATATAAAGTTTCTAGTTTTTGCTGTTTCTCTGAAGGGCACTCATACTGCTTTCAGGAAACTATTTATTGCTGGGTACCTTGAACTTTTGTGTGGTCATCCTCTGTTAAGGCTGACCTTTGGAAAATGTAAGGTGTTGACAATAGGGGACAAAGAAAACAAACTGTAGATTCTCCGTAAAGCAAAGGATCCCTTTCATGCATTCTTAGGTGGCTGTTGGATAAGATTTATTCTAGGACATAGACATTCCCCTAAAGGGCTCCTCATTATGTGTCTGCTGGAGTCGCCGCAGTTAATCAGGTGCCTCCAGTTTAACTGGACCACAGTTCCAATACCTCTGGCCCTGTTTGACCTTCTAATCTTTTTTTTTTTTTTTAATCTTAACATGTAATAACTTTGTGCTCAGTCTTCTGTTTTCCCCCTCTGTCTGAGTCTGTGCACGTCAGTCCCTCTCTATGGTCTCAGGGAAAAGATCCAACGAGAAGACAACTTTTGGATGGGAAATTCCTCTCTCTGCTGTGAGTACAAGTTCGCCAGCAGCTGCTCCTTTCTGCTCATCAGAGCGGAGGGATAGATCCCTGTGGACTGCTAAGAAGTTGTCCTCAGGAAGAGATGTGGGACAAAGCTCATGGTGCAAGTTTCCATTTTCTTCCTGTGAATGGCTGCCTCGGACGTGTGTGGGTTAAAAGTTGCTCTTCATTCCAGAAACTATTAGAAAAGTAGACGGTACAGAGCAGATCGCCACAGGTTCGCTTTCTAATGCTCTTATTCCAGAGCCAGGTTTTAATTTTTCTTTTACATTTTTATTCTTTTATGTGTTATGTGTGTTTCTCCTGTGTGTACGTGTGTTCGCCATAATTATACAGTAGCAGCACAACTCAGAATGAGCCACCAAATGCCCTAAGACTACTGTGAGCCCCAATGTGGGTGCTCAGGACCCAACGCAAATTCTTTGGAAGAGCAAACGATTCTTCGAGCCACGGGGGCATCTCTCCAGCCTTCCAAAGCCATTTTTAGAAATAATCTAGGAAAACTTATGAAGCCAGACTCTGTATAACTCAGCATTATTTATATATACACTGATGAGTTGGGCACAGCTGAAGCCAGTTGCTCTACTTGTCTCAGATATAGCCAGTGCTATTGCTGGAAAGGCTGAATCAAATTAAGATTTGTGTATCTTATTGTCATATTTTAGTACTGGAAAGCAACACCTAAGTTTCTTTCTTCAATATGAAATAATAACACATTTACATTGCAACTGGTATTTGTTGTTATTGAAATAATTAAATGATAATTCTATCTGAGCATTCAATTTAATTGAACTGTAATTAGTTCTGTTTAGTACTACCATGCAATTCAGCGTAATTACTTTGCCCCAAGAGTTTTCCTCTTTTCATTCAAATGGCTCATAAATAATAGAAAGAATGGTGACTCATGAGTGGGAAAGCGCTGAAGGATTAGTTGAGGGGTGAGTTCTGAAGTGGGGATCAGTGACAATGGCTCTCTAATGATGCACAGTGGCAGCACTGCAGCGGTGTTACGCCTCCCCGGTGGGCTCTTCTGGCAATTTATCATCTCCAGGAACGCACAAAAACAGGGAACATGTGCAAGAATGGAGACCTTAAATATTAAGCTGGCTTCAAAGGGTGGGGCAGGAAAGGACCAGCCAGAAGAGTAACGTCATCACACTACATGGATAATTATGACTTTATTGTGCAAACCCCTAGTCATCTCACTTAGCTCCTTTCTAATCTTCAGGGAAAATGGGGTGAGGGGCAGTATATTATTTCAGCTTTCAATGGTATTAAACAATATTTTTCATTTGTGTATCTCTCTGAAACATTTTCCATTTACCCTACTGTCCTGCACAAGAAATAAGCTTGTGTCTACACTGACAGAAAACACAGGCTAGATAAGAACATTGTCACTCTTTCTAGCATCATGGCAGTGTGGGTGCTGGAGTACAACACAGAAAAAAAAAAAACAGTATAACAATTAACAGTGTGCTTTAGAAGAAAATGTGAAACTGTAGTTCTCAAACTTGTATTTTGAGGTTGTGTAAAATAATTTATTTATTACTTTTCCACTAGCAAACTATTTAAAAAATGGGGGTTTATAAAATAAATACATACATATTTCTTTAATTTTTACTTAAAAGTATAAAAGTACTAGACTTGGGAAACTTTCATGTAGCTGAAACATTTGGAAAGAAAAAAATGTGTGTGTGTGTGTGTTTGTGTATTTGTGTGGTGTGTGTGTGCAAGAGAGAGAAGGATAGAGAAAAAGAAAGAGAAATAAAGGAAGGAGATAGACAGAAGAGAAGACATACTTTTCACTTTGTAATTATATCCAAATGACTTTAAATATACTTAAACATTAAAAACATTATTCAACTATTTAAACATTGTTTAAATTTCTTTTCACTACTTAAAATTAAACGTTTCTTATTTTATTGAATTTTTATTTGAAAAGTTATATATTTATACAATATATCCTGATTATTGTCTTTCTTTTAACCTCTCCTCATTTTAAAGTAATTATGTTATCTTGATTAACTTAAATGAACACTACACACACACACACACACACTAATAGGTATAGTTTAAGAAAATAGTGGTAGCCAATCTGACCGATAACTTTAGAAGAAAACCATTCACTATTAAAGAATGTGAACTTTTCTATAAAATGAGCACCAAGCACAGTGTTAGGCTCATATATCTCTGTGAACTAACTATCCCATCATCACTCCCTAGATTCTGAGAATTATCGAGTCAGTTATCCTGAAGGCACACTTGAAGGAACCACAGCTCTTCAGATAATTGCTAAAGAGAAACTTAGAAAAAAGTTTTCAATGCTGTTGTTTTCATTAATAAAAACTACCTCAAAATGAGCCCAACTCCTAAATGAACATCAGTACAAAGTCCCAATTTATTTCTAATATCAGAGATCAGACCTCTACTCTTGCCTGATGCGTCTAAAACAAAAAGGAGGAACTGTAGTGAGCTGCAGAATGCTATGCCTTAAAGATGGAGCGGGTTTCCGCCTTCCACCTTCCCGATGATGAGTGCTCTCTGTCACGAACAACTCCACATTTGGCTAAGGCTGAGGATCTGGCTTGCTTCCATGTATGTGGACCTATCTGCATTGCCCACGTGGCATGCTGGGGTTGGCTACCCAGAGGCTATTTAAGCTGTGGGCTGGCTTTCCCCAGGGTCAGATGATTGTTCAAGGTTCCTGAATAAACTGCATTGAAAAAAAAAAAATGAACCCAACTCAATTCTACACAAAAATGAACTCTCAAATGTAGATAGCACATGAGCATAAGATGAATTATCATGCAACAATAAAAATTCTGGTGGATTAACTATTCCATTTTTCCACTTAATTAATTAATTAGCTTTACTTTACATTTCGTTGCAGCTGGGACTGTTCTTTCCAACACCAACAACCCACAAAAATTTTGACCCCAGGAGTCTAGAGTAGGGAGTCTTACAGAAAAGTGGGAGGAAAGAGAAAAGGACCTGGAGGTGACAGGAACTCCACAAGAAGACCAACAGAGCCAAATAAGCAAAGCACACAGGGGCTTGCTGGGAATAAAACATCAACCAAGGACCATGCATGAAGTAGACCTAGGCTCCCTACAACTATGTAGCAGATGTACAGCTTAGGCCTCATGTGACTCCTTTAGTAAGGGAAGTGGGAACTTCAACAGACACAGACTCACTTTTTAGTTTTTCTGATCACTTCTCCCTGACAAGATTGCCTTGCCAGGCCACAGCAGAAGAGGACATGCTCAGTTCTGATACAACTTGATGAGCTGGGGTGGATGGGAAAGGAAGCTCCCCTTTTCTGAGGAATAGGCAAGGAGGGAGGAGGGAGAGAGGGAGAGTGGGACTGGGAGTGGAGAATGGATGGGGATCCAAGCAGATGTAAAGTGAATAAAAAGCAAATTATTTAAAAACTAAAGAATTATATTAAAAAATGACTAGTAATGTTTTATATTTAATTATTTAATAGTAAAATAAATGTTGAGTTGATCATTTTAAACTGATTATGAAATGAACACTTAGTAAAACATTATCTATTTCTCTGCCTATTTCTTGATTATTTAAGCAAATGGTTATTGTATATGTAAATTTATTCTTTATTTTAGTGTATTTTACCTCAAACGGTCTTAAGAAAAATAACATGGACAAATGAACAGAGACAAAAAAAAGAGAAATATGGGCATACACACACATAAATAATTACAATTTTTCTTGTGTGTGTGTGTTTTATGCATGTATGCACATTTGTGTGCTTGGCTGGGTACAGCAATGTTTGAACCTAAGGACAAATGTTGGTGTCCATTGTCTACCTCTAAAATTTCCAGAAGCTGACATTCACAGATTTAGTTCAGCTGCCTAGCCAATGATCTCCTTTCTCTGGTTTTATATTTCTAGGAAAATAGGCATAAGGCTCCAAATCCAACTTTTACATGGAGCTACATATACTAACTCAAGTCATCATTCTTGCACAGCACACTTTTCTCACTGAGCCATCTCCCTGTACCTAAAGTCTGTTTCTCTGTTTTAATTTACTTCATGTTATTGTCATTTTGTAACCATTATCCATTTTTCTGACTCATATGTTTACACATATGTTCAAACGTGACTTAATAGATCATAAGATTGTATATAAGACACATATTAGCATATTAAATATTTATAAAGTTAAAGAATAGAGAATGGGAGAGAGAGAGGAGCCATGAACCATTTTGGGTTTTGTTTTGTATGTTTGTACTAAAAGTCCCCTGCAACTATTTTTCTTTTATGTACAATAAAAATTTTAGCCATCAGATGGGTCCTCTGAAGCCGTTCTTATTGTTGAAGAGACTGGTTCAGTTTAAACTGTCATAATTTCTAATAACAAGTTGCATACCACTGAGACATTTTAAGTAAAAACTTGTGAAACTGAGAGGCAAATTTCAAGTGATTATTAGTGTTTAAGAAATTAAGCTTATGCACAGAATGGTTTCAGATCAAAATGAAGACATTTTAAAAAGTGAACGGCTACAATTTTATACAAAGTTGTTTAAAGTCATTATTAATTAGGTTACAAATAAAGACTGCAATTATCTCCAAAATCTGGAAAAATTTAAAACAGTATTGTTGCTTTAACTTAGCTGTAAATTCTACTTATATTCCCTTTAGATATTCAGGAAGCATTAAAAGCCTAATTCTTTTTTTTTTTTTGGAATATATGCTAACTAATTGTCATGTATTAATATGTAATCCAGTATACTCCTGATTCCCTAAAGTCAAAAAATTAAAATGGAAAACATTGTTAAAATCAAACTCTAAATATTGAATTTTTCATTTCATGGGCTAAACCGTGGACACTCAAAAGCCATTTCCATAAAAGCAGGAAAGATTTGAAATTGTGGAGATTGAAAGTTTAGAAATTAGCAAAATGGAGCAGGAGGCACAGATGACAGTAAGTGCTCCGTTCTCAGTCCCCAAATCGGCATTTGGACAAAACGTAAGGAGGGATAATTACATTAAATATTCGAGTTCTGAAAGAATGGGGTGTTGTGCTCACTTTTTAAACTATTGTATTTAGGGAACTTAGGCCTCTGCCTCCCTTTCACCAACACTTTAACCCTAGGTAAGAGAGGAGAGTGTGGAGAAGGAGCACACACCCCTTTACTTCTCCCAGCTGTTTAGGCTCTCTTGGGTGTTGGGGTATATTACCAATTTATCAACAACAAATGCAGCAAGCAGTCTTTTCCATCTTTCTCCTCCAAGCCACTGAGCCACACAATGTCTCCCTATTTTCTGTCCAGTCCGCCATCACTTCTCTTTCTGGGCTCTCATATTTATCATCCCTCACAATCCTAGACCACGCCCCTCTCCTTGCTGCATGAAGAAGGCCATTACTGGCTAGCAGAGAACACACCACACAGGAGGCACTTATCAGCTGTGGTCAAACTAAAGCCCAAATCAAAATCCCACACTTGAGATTAAAACAAAACATATTTACATGACATAACAGTTTTAAAGAAAACCAAAACTTCCACTACATGGGAGAATTTTAATAATGTTGAGTGTCTGGAACCCATAACTATGACTTATAAGTTTTGAGTGTCTTATGTCCAGTATTACTGGCATGAAATAGAAATTAGCAAATAGAAGTTAGATCTATTCCATCTATGAATCTGAAATGTCAAAATTGAAGACTGAGAGAGAAAGGAACACTAATTCAGCTGATGCTATTGGCATTCTGGATTCTGTTGCAAAACTATGAAAACTACAGGGAGATTATCATCCAGAGATATAGTCATACTATCTCAAAAGCGCATCTGAAAGACTCTAACTAGCAGTGTTTTCAAAGCAAAGACTCATGACCAAACCTTTGGCAGAGTACAGGGAATCATAAGAAAGAAGGGGAGTTAGTCTGATGGGGAAAGGATAGGAGCTCCACAAGGACCAAATATATCTGGGCACAGGGTCTTTTCTGAGACTGACATTCAACCAAGGACCATGTATGGATATAACCTAGAACCTCCACTCAGATGTAGCCTGTGGTAGCTCAGTAACCAATTGGTTTCCCAAAGTGAGGGGAACAGGGACTATTTCTAACAGGAACTCAATGACTGGCTCTTTGGTCTCCCCACCCCCGAAGGGAGGAGCAGTCCTGTTAGGCCACAGAGGAGGGCTTTGCAGCCAGTCCAGAAGATACCTGATAAAACAGGATCAAATGAATGGGGAGGAGGTCCCCCCTATCAGTGGACTTGGAAAGGGGCACGGTGGAGATGAGGGAGGGAGGGAGGGACTGGGACGGAATGAGGGATCGGGACATGGCTGGGATACAGAGTTAATAAAATGTAACTGATAAAAAATAAAATAAATAAATAAATAAAATAAAATAAAATTTATTTTTAAAGAAAAAAAAAGTAGGAATTATGTTTTGTAAGCCTCATCAGTCAAAGAAGATACAAATACCTAGTGATGCTAGTTAGTAAGTTTCATGAAGCAGAGAAAACACTCCAGTGAGTAATGCTGGTGATGAATTTATAGCCAGCTCTTGGTGGTGGAGTAGTAATAATGGCTGGAATTGAAGTTAGAATACAGAGAAAAGTACTCCAATGAATAGCATCCCCAAACGCAGAACACTTATGGCTGGTATGTCACAGCCTGCTCACATCAGCTCATTGGAGCCTACCATTAACATAACTTTTAACTATGCATTCAGTGATACCATCTTGAAAGCTTGCCTTTGGCCAGCGTTGGAATGTTTATACTACAGACTTGAAAACCTATTCATAATTGGACTTCTGTTTTCTCCCTGAGAACTGTACATTTACTCACACACTATAGGTGATAGTTAGCATACAAATTAGCTAGACAATCTTAGGAAGAAAAAAAACTTAAATGATTTTAATTTTATTAGACCCAATCTTGAATTGGGAGGGACGGATTCTCTTATCTCCTGAAATGACTTCTAGGTACTTACCTTCAGTTAAAAGGAAATGTAAGAAGTTTTCTTCAGTTTTGTCAGTTTCTTAGACTTCAACCTTATGAAAGTAATGCATCTCTTATCCAAAAAGTAAACAGCACATTCATGTCAACAAATCTCAACCTGTTGGAATATCAGGCAAATATAGTTATGTCAATGGTGTTCAGCTTATTCATTATCTATGCCCATTATCCCCGTTCCCTTGTTGAGAAAGCTTTCTGGAGTAGATTCCTTGATATAGATTGTTATAAATTAGCTATGAAAATAATTTAAGTGGTAGATCTATGGCTTCTTGCTTATTTTGCTGAGCCCCTAAAATTCTAGAGTTTTCAAAGCTGTCCGTTCCATCAACATAGGTTTTTAAAAATACAAATAAAAAAATTCTTGATGGAATATTTTTTTATCAGATTCATTAAATATTGGCATCACTTAGTAACTAATGAATGACCTATAAGAGGCAGTAACCCTAATGTCTGATATTATCTACCTGGTCTTTTCCCAGGAGAACTGAAGAAGCACTTGAACTAATCTTAAAAACAGCTAACAAACATGACTTTGTCACTTGGAGATTGAAAGTGTCCTGTTAAATACACCCCTTTCACTATTTTAATATCAGAACTCATTATAAACACCATGACCTCTGAATTATTTCTTAGTTTCCATAAAATAAGCCATGCTTTGAATTATGGTTAAATAAATGAAATGATACTAAATGGCAAAGAAGTTTTTCCACTTCGGCAACGTTGTAGCTTAATGTTTTAAAAAGAAAGGCTTAGGGTTGAGTATAGAGTTGAGAAGCTGATAGATACAAGCTTCCTATCTTTTCTTAATGCTATTTTCAGCTTCTACCTTCTAATGCAGTAGGAATATTATCTGTGTGGGTATAAGAAAAAATGTAGTTAAATGGTCAGACTTTATGATCTAATTTTAAGTTAAATCATATACTTTGTTTTCATGTTGGATAAAATAAGAAACAGGATGCTCTCTTCTTCTTGGTGCTGAAGAGCAGCAAAGAATTTTGATTTCTGCTTGTCTATATTTTCTTTTTTTTAGCTGTCAGAGTAGGAAATATGTTAAATTCTCATAAATGGAAAGCACCTGCTGAGGAAAACATCTCCCTTGACTTAAAAAGGGGCATTAACGCCTCTGTCTCTTCACAGGGACATGACTATTAAAAGAGCAAATGTGAAGTCCTTAGACATCCAGCTTAAAGAGTTACAAGTTTAAAAAGTTGAGTTTGTTGTTTACTGTCAGGTGGTGTGGAGCTGTGTCTTCATCAGTCACATAAGTTCTTGTCAAGGTGAAGTTAATTCTAGACTTTTGTTTCCCCTGACGAGCCAGTGAATAAATGTCTACATCAAAATTCTTCTTTTATTGAATCAGCTTCCAGAAATGTCAATCAAATGCTGCCAGGCTGACCTTCATTTTATTTTATTTCTCTCTGCTTAGGAGAAAACCGGAATGGCTCATTGTTAGCATAATGCTAGATATAATTTTATTTCCTGTTTTTAACTACATTTTTTGAGATTATAATATAATTACATAATTTTATGTCCCTTTCCACCCCCAAATCTCTTATATACCTGTCTTTACTCTTTCTAAATTTCAGGGCCTCTTTTTTTCCTTAAATGTTGTTGAATACATATATGTTTATACATATTCCTAAATATAATCTGCTCAGTCTATACAGTCTATATAATGTTACTCATATGCCTGGATACAAAGCTGACCATTTGGTATATGGTTTCAGTGCACAATTCCCTGCTTTCAATACTTATGAAAATGCTTGTCTGTCGGATCTGTTTGTGCTTAATATTTTAAGTCATGGCTATTTGTCAAGACATGTTAGCTCCAAAAGTCTCATTATTCTCTTTAGTGTACTATATGCAGTAGCTAAAAGAAATTAGAAAAATACCCCTGGGATTTTATGGATTTTGATTATATAAATATATTTAGAACAGGATCCTTTCACTTAGAGCAGGGTTCACACATGGCATTACTGAAATGTTAAATTTTGATTTGCCGTGTCAATTATTGTGGGATATGGCCTTATGCACAGCAGTATCACCAGCTCTCCCCAGTCATGGAAGTTAGAACATCCCAAAGTTCTTGAAAAGCAAATACTCTTCTAAATATTGATCTACAGAGTGTCAAAAAAATGCTGCATCCATAATAAATATTATACTCTTCTTTATTTTAAAAATATATAACTGTTAATTAACTGTATTTTTGTCATAATTAATAAAAAGAGAAACACATATGTTCAATATAAATATACTCATTCACTAAATATTTTGGATGAGTATTTGGCTGAATACATGGATATGAAAAGCCACAGAAACAATACTGGTATTTAAACAAGGCTGATATCTGAGCTCTTAATCAGTAATGGAGTTGCTAATTTATGTAGATATCAGTTTTAAGTTGTTCTATGTTTACTCTGAGATCATGCTGAAAACAAAATAATTTGTAGTAGTCAGGATGAAATGAGTGAATCCATCAAAAATGTCCTTGTTTATTTCTACCTTTGATATGTTATGAAGATTCACAGTCTGTCCGGGTATACAACAGGAAAAGGGCAGCCCTAGTGGTGTAACCCAGCAGAGATCTGGTAAAAGTATCATCATCTCCAAAGGGCAGTCTGGGAAAGTAGTCCAGAGTTTACATAACATGATAGCAGTCTACAGAAGTTGGAATGGAAAGTGCATTGAGCAAGAAAAGACATAACATTTAATAGCTATTAGAGATTTACTAACAATGATATCTACTGGGAAATTTAATGAACGGGACTTTTATAATTTGTCTAATGTATTTGAGCTACAGCCTAATTTTAGACACTTATGAGTTGTTTAATTTTAGGCAAGTTTATTGGCTTACTTTTTCACATTTCATTTTGCTTTATTTTGTCTTCCAGCTTTTATTTTCTATCAATAAAATAAGCACAACAATGTATGTAATTATTATGAGTAGAAACTCATTTAATAAAGTTCAATTCTCTAGCATAATGCTTTGAGTGCAGCATATAACTAATAAATATTTATCCAGTAAATAGATAAAATCATGACAAAAGAGATTCTAAAGAACCAACAAATTTGTAAGTGCTTGCTCTTGTCTAACTTGTTTTATAACGTGATTCAGAGAGAAACAAGAAGATAATGACATGGAAAAGAAAGTGTGTTTCTTATATGTTTTTAAGGTATTACAACAAACAGGATTTCAGGGAAAACAGCATTTGATTTTAGAAAACAAGACACTTCAAACATTATTCATGAGCAAATCCTCTATTTTTGTGTCAGCATTCAAAATATCAAGCCTATTCCAAATTGGCAAAATAGAAATAAAGCATTCAGTGTACTTCACTCACTTGTCTGTAAACACTTCTCAGGACTACTTGCTTTCTGGGCGTGTAACATTCTTCAACCATCAAGAGTGTGTATGAACACTTACACAGTTCCACTTCGCACTTTGTATACAGCATGGATTTTAAGGTGACTTCTGTCTTCCACACATGATTGAGGATGATTTTAAGTATTCTAACTCGATGAAAAACTACTTGCCTTCTAACATAATCCTTCAAAGGCAACATTTTATTATTTGATGTATGGACAACTACAATAAAATACAACTCAAATGGTTTTCAGTTTTTATTCAAATACTTATAAGACAACATTTTTTATAACAGTCACTTAGGTATAGTCTAGAGAAAAGCATGAAAAAACTGAAGGGGAACTTTCAAGGTGTACTACTTTGTTATATAAAAGAGAGAGGGTCAGATCTGTTTTTGGAATATAGCATAATGGTGTAAAATGGGTTACTCAAAGCCAGTATAAAAAGACAGAAAAAAGTATATGCATCCTAAAACCTAAGAGAATAACATACTAAAAAAAAAAAAAAAAAGCAAAACTAAGCAAAAAATGTTAATAAAAGCCTCTACACAGCTCTGGGGCTAATCAACAGAGTGGAGAGACAAATGACAAAATGAGAAGCAGTGAAAACTGTGCTTTTTTGAGTAATTAATAACACAAATTACAAAAATTTCATTACAAAGGGAGAAAAAACATTATCATTATACCTGGGCAAACAAAAACAACCTAAATAATAGAGCTAAGTAAGTGGATAAGAAAATTTGGTAAATATGCAAAATGGAGGATTGTTTATCCATTAAAAACAATGATCTCTTGTTATCTGTATCAAATAGAAAATAGAAACTGAAGAATGTTATGCTAAAACAAAAGAAAAGAAAATGAAAATCAGTGTCAGAGTTTACTCATCTGTGGGACATAAACTAGGAGAGATGTTAAACAGGATGGTCCAGCCCTTGGACCCATCTCAAAGATTTGAGATTGTTTCCTTTTCCTGGGAGGGGGAATGAAAGGACCAGGCCTGATGCTCTTCCTCCAAAAGTCATAAGTCCCAGGAACTAGGCCTTAAGGTACCAATCCAAGAAATAGCCTGGAGGTAACCACAAGAATGGGAAGGTATCTTATCTCAGATTGGGACATCTGTGCTGGGCAGCCCACAGACCTAACATTCCTGATGTTAATTAGTCAATCACTTTGAAGCTTGGTGAATATCATCCAATCACGTAATTGCTACGGTGGTAATTCTGAGTTTTTGCTAAAGCCCCAAATAAAAACCATGCCATGAAGCTGCTTAGGGCACTCCTCTCTGATCCACTGCATTGGTGATGGTGAAGAGACACAACATAAGCCTGAACAAAGCTCTTTGCTTTTGCAAAATTAATAATAATAACAATAATATTTTTTAAAACAAACAAACCAAAAGAACCCCACAAAAAAACAGCATGGTCACTTGAGGCTGAGAAACATGAGGTAAGAAACGTTCATGAATATGTATTGTTTAAACATGCACAAGATCAGCTATTCTTGTTTGTTTTTTTAAAATCAATTTATTTTTTATTCACTTTACATCCTTGTTGTATCCCCAGACTTCCTCTGTTCCCAATTCCTCCTCCCTCTCACCCCACCTCCAGCTTCTTCTTTTCCTCAGGAAAGGGGAGCTCCATTTCCCATCCACCCCAGCTTATCAGGACTGAGCATGTCCTCTTCCCCTGTGGCCTGTCGTCCTGCCAGGCAAAAGTGATTACAAAGCTAACGAGTGAGTCTGTGTCTATTGAAGTTCCGACTCTCCCCTACTAAAAGGCCACATGAGGCCTAAGCTGCCCATCTGATACACCTATGTAGGGTCTCGGTCTAGTTCATGCATGGTCCTTCGTTAATGCTTCAGTCTCAGCAAACCCTCTGGGTTCGGGTTAGTTGGCTCTGTTGGTCTTCTTGTGGAGCTCCTGTCACTTCCAGCTCCTTTACTCTCTTCCTCCAAGCCTCCCTATGCATTGCCCAGAGTTTGGCTGTGAGTCTCAGCATCCGTTTTGAGGAACTGCTGGGTAGCGCCCCTCAGGCTGACAGACTCCTGTCTAAAAGTTACCAGAGTATCTTTCAGAGTGTCAGGCACTCTCTGGTAGGCTGGATCTTAGATCGGGCCAGGCATTGGTTGGACATTTCTTCAATCTCTGCTCTGTCAGCACTGTCTTTACCCATGCACTTCTTGTAGGCAGGGTAAATTTTAGGTCGAAAATGTTGTGGGTGTGTTGGTGTTCTTCTCCCTCTGCTAAAAGTAAATCATAACCCTAATGAAATGAAATATAATTTAACTTTTTTATGTTTTGTTTGTTTGGTTTTTGAAGACAGGGATTCTCTATGTAGCCCTGGCTGTCCTGGGAGTCACTCTGTTGACCAGGCTGGCCTGGAACTCACAGATCTTCCTTCCTCTGCCTGTTTAAAATGTGAAAAGCATGAAGCTTATATTATTTCTTTCTGTATCAGCCAAGGTAGTAACACTTCATCTTAGAAAGATATGTAAAAGCTCACTGGAGTAAAGGAAAAAGAGCAGATAATTAAGTCCCGTGCATTTTGCTTTTTTATGCCAACTGATGTATCCCCTAGACAATAGGAAGTAGTAGTTAATTAATTAATGTAATATTTCATCATAAGAAAGAGGTTGTTTGTTGGGAAGCATACAGAATGGGAGCAAGAAACAGTAGTACTTAGTACTTTAATATGGTAACATGTTAAAAATGAGATAGCCAATCATATTTTTGGTAAAATAACAAAAATAATGTGTAATGTATTTCTTAGACAAGAAAAAAGAACTTTAGGCTTTTATTTTTATGTCTTTTTAATGTCCAAAGAAATGCTTCAACATAATGTTAGAGCTATCTCAAGGGATGCTTTTAGTATGCCTAAAATAGAACTGAATAAACTGTACAGAACTGCCAAAAAAATGCTTTGGAAAGTGGTGTTTAAAATTGCTCAGGTAGAAGTAGGACAATATGCAATAATGAAGAAATATGGCTCATTGGTATTTAGTAGACTGGGCTCATTTCATCCAATTTCAGCAACATACTACATTGCTTTTATAAAATTAAGAAACTCAAAATGAGCAGAAAATATTAAATATGAAAACAACTTCCTATGTGATGAAATAAATTTATTAATAGTAAACTCAGCCATAGTGAATTTAGTCTTAATTATTGGAAGATAGTGTCATCCTAAACATATTCCTAAAGATTTTTATTTATGCCAAAATATAATACACATTTTTTGTTGTTGGAAAATTATCTCCCATAATGAAAAATTTACAAAAATATTTTATATACCCATAAAAATTTATTTGAATGAATATTAATTGTAAAAGTTGTAAAACATATTCTTCATTCTGTCTGTGCCTTTTTATTGTAGAGTTGAGTCAGTTGATGTTGATAGATAATAATGACCAATGAATGCTAGTTCCTTTTATTGGTGTTAGTGTGTTTCAATGCTTGTTTTCTTTTAATTCTTTGTTGTGAAGTTATCTATATCCTGTGTTTCCTTGGGTGTAGTTGATTTTGTTGGCTTGGCACAGGAGACAACTTCCTGAACATAACACCAACAGCACGGGCTCTAAGATCAACAATCAATAAATTGAACCTCTTGAAACTGAAATACTTCAGTAAAGCAAAGGACACTATCATCAGAACAAAACAACAGCCTACAGACTGGGAAAGGATCCTCACCAACTCTATATCTGAAAAAGGGCTAATATCCAGAATATTCAAAGAACTCAAGAAGTTAAACAGCAAAAATATTCAAGTAATCCAACTTAAAAATGGGGTGCAGAGCTAAACAGAGAATTCACAATACAGGAATATTGAACGGCAGAGAAACACTTAAAGAAATGTTCAACATCTTTAGTCACCAGGGAAATGCAAATCAAAACGACCCTGAGATTTCACCTTACACCCATCAGAATGGTTAAAATCAAAAACTCAAGTGACAACACATGCTGGAGACGATGTGGAGAAAGGGGAACCTTACTCCACTGCTGGTGGGAATGTAAACTTGTACAACCACTTAGGAAATCAATGTGGCACTTTCTCAGACAATTAGGAATAGTGCTACCTCAAGATCCAGCTATATCATTCCTAGGCAATTATCAATAGTATGCTCAAGTACACAACAAAGACTTTTGCTCAAACATGTTGGTAGCAGCTTTATTCTTAATAACCAAAATCTGGAAACAACCAAGATGTCCCTTAGCTGAGGAATGGATACAGGAATTGTGGTAGATTTACACAATAGAATACTACTCAGCTATTAAAAACAAGGAAATTATGAAATTTGTAGGCAAATGGTGGGAACTAGAAAAGATCATCCTGAGTGAGGTATCCCAGAAGCAGAAAGACACACATGGTATATACTTATTTATAAGTGGATACTAGACTTATAAAATCAGGATAAACATCCTAAAATCTGTATCTAAAGAAGCTAAGCAAGAAGGAAGAACCTGGGTAAGATTGTCAATCTTCCTTCAGAAAGCAAAGGGGTGGACACACCTCACACCAATCAACAACATATGCTGGAGAAGATGTGGAGAAAGGGGAACCCTCCTCCAATGCTGGTGGTAATGTCAGCTTACACAACCACTTTGGAAATCTGTCTGGTACTTTCTCAGAAAACTGAGAATAGTGTTACCTCAAGATTCAGCTATACCACTCTTGGGTATATATATCTTAAAGATACTCAATCATACAACAAGAACATTTTCTCTAGTATGTTCATAGCACCTTTATTCATATTGGCCAGAATAAGGAAACAATCTAGGTGTCCCTTAATGGAAGAATGGATACAGAAATTGTGGTATGTTTACACAATGGAATAATAGTCAGCTGATACAAACAAGGGAACCATGAAATTTGTAGGCAAATGGTGGGAACTCAAAAGATCATCCTGAGTGAGATGATCCAGAAGCAGAAAGTAATATATGGTATATACTCACTTATTAGTGAATGTAAGCTATCTAATACAGTATAAACATACTAAACTTTACAGACCTGAAGAAACTTAACAGCAAGGAGGACCCTAAGGAAGGTGTTGTTTTGTTTTGTTTTTCTTATCGTTTATATACACACACATATATATATATACATCTTTTATATATATATATAAATTTTCTTTATATATATATTATATAATATATTCTTTATAAATATATATATTTGTATGTAATAAAGAAAATATACATATATACATATATATTTATATATAAATAAAATTTTATATATATAAAGAAAATAAACATATGTATTTGTTCTCACTAAAAATCATAAATTTCAGTCTTCATTAGTGGCCTGGACATGTGACAGGATCTTTAAAGGTCACTTGGAGTCATGATAGAGTATTCCTCATTCTATGTGGGAACAAGTTGACTGTTCTAGATATCCAGTCCCTCTTCTTCGTTTGAACATTTCCACATGCCTCCAATGTTTCTTTCTTTCTTTTTTTTTTTCTTTCTTATGCATGCAAAGTACTTGAGTAAGACCAGAAGTTGAGTGAGTGCCAGTGACATGCTTTAGGCCTTCCAGCAGTGTAAGCGAAATAGCTTTTAAAATAAATCATTCGTAATTAGATATTATGATACAGGAAGAAAAATCAAACACACCTTGCTTATGTAAGGAAGAAGTAGTTCATGTTGCTTTAATTGTAGCAGCGAGAAATTTGAAATCCAGTACATGCCCAAAGACAACTCAGTCCCTATTTACAATTTTAATTGAAGTCATCTTTCTAGGAATCTACAAAAAAATACATATAAATTTTAAAAAACGATATTGTGATTATAATTTCCAATGAAATTATTTTTGACTCAAAAAAAAAAAAACACTTCTAGAATTGATTTTAAAATATCATGGTAAGCTCCTTTCCTGTTCCTTGTTTTCTCCTACTTCCAATATTTATCCTCTTTGCCCTTCTGAGTGACATTTCAGTCTCTTCCCTAGGGTCCTCCTTGTTGTTTAGCTTCTTTAGGACTATAGATTTTAATATGTTTATCCTATATTATATGTCTAATATCCACTTACAAGTGTATATATAACATATGTGTCTTTCAGCTACTGGATTACCTCACTCAGGATGATAGTTTCTTGTTTCCACCATTTGCCTGCAAATTTCATGATTTCCTTGTTTATAATTGCTGAGTAGTATTCCATTGTGTAAAGGCACCGCACTTTCTGTATTCATTCCTCAATTGAAGGACATCTAGGTTGTTTTCAGATTCTGGCTAATACAAATAAATTTGCTATGAACATAGTTGAGCAAATGTCCTTTTTGAATGGTGGGGTATCTTTTGTGTATATGCCTAGGAGTGGTATAGCTGGATCTTGAGGTAGCATTATTCCTAATTGTCTGAGAAAGTGCCAGGCTGATTTCCAAAGTGGTTGTACAAGTTTGCATTCCCATCAGCAATGGAGGAAGGTACTTCTTTCTTCACAACATCTCCAGCATGTGTCATCCATTGAGTTTTCAAGGGACCTCTGAAAGACTTTACCCACCAGGGTACTGAAGGAGATAATGAGCTTCACAGACAATCTTTGAGCAGAGTTCTGGAAGGAAACCTTATAAGAGAAGAGCAAGTTAGAAAGACCTGGAGGAGAAAGGAATTCCACAAGGACACCAACAGAGCCAAAAAAACCTGGACCCATAAGGGTCTGCAGAGACTGATACTCCAACCATGGACCATGAATGGAGAGGGTCTAGACCCCCTGCTCGGAGAAAGGCCACACACAGCTCAGACTCCAAGTGGGTTCCCTAGTAAGGGGACCACTGTTTGTCTTTAACATGAACTCAGTGGCTGGCTCTTTGATCATCTACCTCTGGAGGAGGGTTCAACCTTGTCAGGCCACAGAGGAAGATGATACAGCCAGCCTTGATGAGACTTGATAGGCTAGGGTCAGATAGAAGGGTAGGAGGTCCTCCCCTGTCAGGGGACTAGGGAAAGGGCATCTGGGAAAAGAGGGAGGTGGGTGGGACTAGGAGGAGATGGAACGGGCTACAGCAGGGATACAAAGTGAATAAATTGTAAAAAATTTAAAATTAAATACACAGATTGATTAAATAAACAAATAAATAAATCTCATGGTAGATACTAACATCAATAACAAATGAAAGAAATCTGTCTTAATTTTTTCATATTGTTACACAAAATAACACACACTGGAAAACTCATAAAGTCAGAAGTGATTTCTCTCCATTCTCAATGCTGACTGGGCATTGGGCCAGTCACTGAAGACTGGTGCTTACAAAGTGCCTCAGCCATCTCTTTTCTATTCCTGCTTTATTGCAGAAGGGGAAGAGATTCTCTATGGGATGGTTTTTAAAGACACTAATCCCATTTCTCGAGAGCTCTATCTTCATGACTTCATCATTTCCCAACACCCTTACCATGGGATTTAACTTTTGCTTCATACATTTGAAAGAAACGCACACAAACATTCATTCTGCAGAATGCCCTGAGCACATTATTTGATAATCATTTCTACTGCATTGAAGAACTGCTTCCTCTTGCTGTTCTCACCTTAATTCTGTCTTTTGTCACCATGAATAGTGTTCAGTCTCCTGAAAACTCTGACTGATTGAGGATTTCTGTATAGGCTGAGAAGGTCAGTAATGGATATATTCACACTTTAGCCAGAAAGAACAGAAAAGAATCTTCAAAGTTTGCAATAAACAGAGCAATCTTCGGGGATCAAAACAGTCCCTCAGATTCAATGCCAGGTATCTTCCCCAATCTTAGTTTCACAACTTCCCAGCCATATCAGCTACTTACTGGGAGCAGGGAGTCTAGCTGTTCATGCAGACAGAGTCTGAGGAAAAAAGAGACACAGCCGCTGCAGGGCTGCAGGCATACACTGTGCTTGCAAATTTCACAAAACAAGAATGAGAGTGATATATAGTGTCCACAAGGTATTAAGATATTTTCCTTCTTTTACTCCTTTCTCCATTCTCCTCCCCAGGAATCGCTATACCCACTTTTCAATATACTTCCACAGATATCTGTTGTCATTCAGGTAAGTATATCATAATCAAAAATGGAAAGCCCAATATCAACACATTTTATATTTCAGCAGAGAAAGGGCATAAAATGGCCACCATAAAATGTCCCTCTGGGGATAAAAATGAAGCAAACCATTAGTCTAAAAGAACGAGCTGATTAAATTGGTTGCAGTATAAGTCGTATAATTCATATAAGTCTCAATACAGTCAGGCCATCTTAAGAAACATAGAAGCAATGAACACTTTATATTTTCTGAATAGTTATTAATATTAGCGGTTCAATGACATTGGGCTGGAGTATGTTAACACTACTCTGGTTCAGTATTTTAAGGAAGCAATGAGAACTTGAACTATGGAGTCTATTTCTAATTTGAAGCCACAAGAACTACATTGGGGTAAGAAGACGGTCCAGTGGGTAAATCTGTTTACAATCAACCTTGAAGACCTG
This sequence comes from Meriones unguiculatus, assembly GCF_030254825.1. NCBI lineage: Eukaryota > Metazoa > Chordata > Mammalia > Rodentia > Muridae > Meriones > Meriones unguiculatus. The sequence continues at coordinate 6,710,241 of NC_083360.1, forward strand.
AGTTCTGTTTCTGGAACCTTTGTAGCAGAAGATCAAAGTCTCATAAAAAAATTGTCCTCTGACTTCCATCACTGTGGTACACACACACACAAAAGCAGGAAATTTGTACATGCAAATAAAAAATGAAATAAAAATGCCTCTGTGAAAGCAACAGAGCCAACTAACCCATGGGGCCTTGAGGAGACTAAAACACCAGTCAAGAACCACGCATGAACTGGACCTAGGCCCCCTACGCAGATGTAGCAGATGGGCAGCACGGTTTTCATTTGGGTTCCCCAGTAAGAGGAGCATGAGCTGTTCTCCAACATAAACTCTGTTACCTGCTTTTCAATTGCTTGCCCCTGGCAGGGCTCCCTTGCCAGACCATTGTGGAAGAGGATGCTTTCAGTCCTGATGTGACTTGATGTTTTGGGGGATAGAATAGAGGATGCAGGGGGCAGACTGGGAGGGTGGGACCAGGAGGGGATGGGAGATCTCGTGTGCTACAATCAGGCCAGAAACTGAATAAATAAATTAATTAAAAATGAAATAAAATGTCTCTATGTAAAGAATTGAATTGTGAATTGTTTGTATTATAAAACACCTTAAGATATCTTTAAATATATTTGACTAATTATAATTTGAAAGTAATCTTAAATTAATTAAAATATTCATTGAGTTCATGAAAATGATGAAATGGACATAAGAAAAACAGCATATGAGTACATATGGAATTATATAAAATATGAGTACATACGTAATTATATAAAAACAGCAGTTATATTCAGCTACTAAGATGAGTAAAAATAAAAGTTAACATCCATGGTGTTTGACATTGACTGTGAGTTCGGCACTAGAATTATGTAGAAGACAAACCTCTGGTCATGATTATGATGTCATCAATGGATTATTTTTTACCTGAGATTGGAAGACCTGCAACAAAGCTGAGTAGTGGTATCCCATTGTCTGGTCTGGATACTTACTAAATAAAGAAGCAAAACAAGGTGAGCATCATCCTTTGGGCTCCTTTTTTCTGACCAGGGGAACCAGAAAACCAGCTGCCTTACACTCCCAAGTCCAGCCTTTCTTTGTCGTGATGAACACTATTCTTTCTTAAACCATGAGCTGAAATGAAATGTTTTTTCATGTATGTGAATTTGTCAGGTATCTTGTCACAGCACTCTTGGGTTCTGGGTAGAAGCCAAGAAAACTCAGTTCAGATACAGAACTTGAATTGAAAGATTTTTTTTTTTCCTGAGCTTTGGGAGCTGGTCAGTTTGGAGATCTGAACCAAGTCCTGTATTGCATATTTAAAGGGTGAAAACCACAATTAGCTCATGTGGGGGCGAGGGAATAGGGGGCACAGTGGAACAGGGTAGTCATCGCTGAATCACCCTTATTTTTTTCTATCCAGACAAGTGGGTTTAGCTGACCTTTAGTTTGATTGGCCCAGGTAATGTTTATAGTTAGAAGCAGCTGTGCTTTGGTTGGGGACTTTCTAGGAGTTACAAGGCCACGGAGTACGTGGAACACAAACATAGTCTGTGGTCAACCCGACCTTGTACTGAGTCTTTTTTGCTTCTCTATCAGCAACAGGCTGAAGATAATGTTGCTGTTAGGTCTGAAACAGAAATGGTTATAGTTATGCTACCTAAAAGGAGCAGGCTCATCTCAACCAGAAACAGAGTAAGAGAGAGAGAGAGAGAGATGGCACTAGTACAAAATTGAATATCAGTTACATTTGTACAAAAATATAAGTACTGACCTCTCCTTGTTTATTAAAATTTCTTTTTACTAAATTTCCCCCAAAGTGTTTCTTCCTCTGATTTTTCATTATGAAGAATTTTTTTTATAAATAATAGCATTTTTTCAGAATATTAGAGAATTAGTTCCCTATTGGTTTTAGTATAAAATAATTTTACTTCTAAGTTGTAGCATATTGCTATAGAAAAGCAAAATTATATCTAAATTGCTAAAATTATATCTCCTGAAAAAGCATGTTTAGTTTTGTGCAAAATTATCTCTGAATGTTGCTGTCATCAAATGCCACTTCAAAGTATGTTAAGCAGTAAATTTTCTAATGATTCTACAAAGGACAAATGAGTCGCAAAATTGAGAAAATTCCTTTTGAGTCTTCATCTTGTAGCAAATCCCACAAAAGAACCGAAATGCTCTCGGGTCTAATTCTACTCCCTTGGTACTCAAGCAAAATGGCTTTCTTACTACGAATTGGTTGCCTCTCCTTTGCCCTTTCCAATGCGATAAAATGAAGTCTTGAGGGGAGAAAACCTTATTTCCATATACCTATAGTGAACATTTTCTATCACAAGCATGGGTGCTTTGCAAGCGAACATTGCCAGCAACTTAAAACAATCACCCGCAAATGTCACAGAAGCATCATGCAGGGCCTGCCATGCCTACTTGACATGCAGAAGTCACGGAGCTTCCCAAACTTGTACTTGTCTAAATTAGAAAAGTCTTCCATGATTCAGACCGAATTTAAATTGTTATGAGCTGCCTAATTGTGCTACATGCTATAGCCAACTAGTGCGTTACTCCTGATTTCATTACCCACCTCTTGCTGCTGAGAGTAAATTAAGTACTCAACCCGGATGATTCTGCTCTATTAAAACAAAATAGTGACATACTGATTACATTTAAGCTGTCAGATTATATTTCATTCATTGCTTTTTCCACTTGTAGGAGAGTATAAGCAGTCATTTTCTTTTCCAATGCTCCCCTTTAAACTTCTGCTCTTAAGAAACTTGGAATATACATTTCTAAAAATGAGCTTATAAACTATTAAGGATAATTTTAGGATGAATGAATATCTATTGGGGGAATTGTTGCCATCAGACAAGCTCAGTGGATAGTTAAAGATTCTTGAGCCATTGCAATGGTGTGTGTGTGTGTGTGTGTGTGTGTGTGTGTGTGTGTGTGAGAGAGAGAGAGAGAGAGAGAGAGAGGGGGAGAGAGAGTGTGTGTGTGTGTGTGAGAGAGAGAGAGGGGGGGGGAGAGAGTGTGTGTGTGTGTGAAATTGAGATTGTACATAAATGTTCACATTTATCTTCTTCAGCGTTTCTTGAGGTTTTTTTCCCTCTTTGACATGTCTGTATTTTCTTCACCATATTGAGAATAAAACCACGAGAAGGAAAGCCATTTTATTACCATTATATGAAATGGTATTACCATTTTATTACCATTATATGATCCTTTAAAATGTAAAGGATCAGTGAAGAAAAGCAAAGACACAATATATTAACTGGGTCTGGTCATCTATTGTAAATCATGTATCACTAATAATTTCATGTTTTGCTTTATAAGAAAGATCCGAGTAGCATTCAGGATGTAAGGGTTGGCATCCTCCGATAAGGTGGGTCTTTAGTTGGCCCAGGTACCAGTTGGGCATTCCCTCAATTTTCTGCTCTACTTTTCTGTATTTATCTTTGCACATCTCATAGGCAAGGTAAATTTTGGGTTGAAGGTTTTTGTGGGTGGTTGGTGTTCTCCCTCTGCTGGAAGAGTAGTCTAGTTAAAGGCTGTCCTCTTCAATCTCTATGGTCTCTGCTTCTAGGAGTATCTGTTGAAATCCCTCTTCATGTCTTCCCAGGAGCCTACCTTGACTTATGTCTCTAGCTTGTCACAGAGAAGTCCCCACCCAAGGTTTCTCTTTTCTCTACAGGCTTTCTGTCCTCTCGCCCTCGCTCTGCTCTCCACCCTCTTAACTTTCTGTGTCCCCTCACCTAGCTTGTTCCCTCTCATCGGCCATTCCCTCTGTCTATTCTGTCTCCCCTTCTGAGTGAGAGTTATGCATCCTCATTTGGGTCCTCCTTGTCACTTATCTTCTTTGGGTCTTGCCTCTTAGCTTATCTTGTACTATATGGCAAATGTCGGTTTATCTGAGCCTCCATCTTTGAAGTTTGATTAACTCCACTCCTAGCAAACATCAGTACCACTGTGACCACAATAACTTAGGAGGCAGATTCAACCACATTTTGACTCACAGCTTCAGAGGGCTCAGTCTGTGGATAAAAGGCCTAATGTGCTTGAATGGAGCATAGTGATGGTTGGATTTTTTCTTGAGGTGTTCTCCAAAACGTGGAGAACAGAAGCAGAGCAAGTGGAGTACAGACGTGCCGGGGTACGATAAAACCTCCCGCAATACACCCCAAGGACACAATTTCTACAACTAGATACTTCAGTGTTTGAAATATTTGTAAATAATGATTTCCTATTGCAAATCACCAAGGGCCTAAGCTACCCATTTGAAGAGAACCCTCATGAGCTAAGCAAGTCTGATCATATTGTTCTTCCAGGAAAACCTAGAGTCTCTAATCCAGCATTTCCTAATTCTACCAAATTGACAACCAACATTAACCACCACAATGACCAAATCAACCATTAAAACTATCTCAAAATTGAAGAAATAAAGTTTTCAGTATAATTATAAATATATCACTTTATGACATTCCTTCACAGAGCATTATGTTGGAAAAGATATAATTTAATTGTCTAATTTTAATCTAGATACTTTGTTATTTAGCAAAGTACTTTTATTCAAGTACTAAAATAAAACCTTTAAAAGAAAATTTTGGCAAATTGCTTCCTGGATTGAAAGTAAAACAGTGAAGTCTCAGAATATAATTAATAATTTAATAATAAAGTTGCAAATCATTGCCTTTGTCAGAGAAAATTTTATTTCAGAAATTGTCAATAGGGATTTAATACAAATATTTCTTCTAATGTAATTGAGATACCAAAGACACAAAATATAAACAATAATAACAACAACACCAAAAAAATCGTAGTTTTTGCCAAATACAGTATATGTTAACTCAAACAGGTAATGGGCCTAATTTTTGAGAATTATCCATAGCATAAATGTAAACTATAACTAGAATCCTTTTAGTCATGCATTTGCATATCTGTTCAGCTGTATTATAATGGCTAAGCCTTTCTTTCATTTCTAAAATATCTTACAATTTAACTCATTTTGGATTTCTGAAACTTTAATCTGATCATCCTAAAATTGAGAATGTTTAGCAAAGGAAAATAATGCCTGCAGTTTCAAACTGCAGCTAAGAAACTTAGCAGCAAATATGGTAAATTTTGTCTCCTCAATTAATTCATTTTGCTTTTCTTGCTTAACCCTTTTTATCTTAAATATTCTCATTGTTTATGTTTAGTGGCAATGCACCTTCATGTATTACTTACAAATTTGTAATTCTTAACAATGCTTGAAGAGAAATGATCATAAAACGGACGAATTTAGGAAGATGGGCTTGTATACTTGTAACAATGGCCTTATGAAACACATGTTTTCAATATGAATGCATTGCTCCACTAATTATGGCAACCTACCATAGCTAAACAAATGATTAATTAAACTTATATAAATCATCAGCTTAAGACAACAAATACAAAGCTTAATGATCAATTTTAATTTCCCCCAGATATTTGTTGATTCTTAAATCAAAGAATTCGTCCTGTTGATGTTTCAATGCAATGCTGTGTTTGAGCTGTGCGTTTTATTGTGAAATAAAATGAAGGGAGAACCCTAGGTCATACAGTCAAACATGTTATTATGACCAGGCTTTATCTAATTTTTACCTACTCACCCTCAAGCCAGGGTTTTATTGTAAGACACTTTTCTTTGATATTTTCCTTGATAGATGATGTTATCAAATTATTGCATGTCTTCTGTACTTTGCTGAAAAAAAAATGAGAATTGAATAATGAAAAGAAGAGTGTATTTTGTAGAGACACAAGCTCTTCTTTGCAGCACGGAGCTGAAAGGAAAGCCGGGCTCAGCACAGATTAGAGAACACCCTCTTAACGGGGACGGGAGTGTGAAACCCAGATTGTTTGCAGTGCTTCAGTGAGAACATGTGTAACGCATGCACTATGAAGGTGAAAGTTGAGGCCTCTTATTCTTGTGGTTAAATGTCTTTTCAGTAACTTTTACTGTTGATTTACAAGTTATTGGATGTATCTGAAGACAGAATCCTGTTTTATCAGATGTTGATAACAAAATCAATTTCAATAGAATATTTAGAGTTTGGAAAGATCTGGACTTGCAGGGTAGTGTAGGTTTTAAAATCATGGTTTTGCTGAAATCAGAGGATCTAGTTGCAATCAAGTATGTATATACATACAATCCTAAATATAATCTGCTCAATCTGTATAATATTATTGTACGTACATTTGCTGTCCATTTGGTATTGATATGTTTTACCCATGGGAACACTATTTCTCCCACTTTCAGCATTCCTTACTTGCCTGCAGTTCTTTGCATAAGGTTGAGGTTTTCATAAATATTGAACAAAAACTATGTACTAGCTTCTTGTTCATTCTTAAAATATCAATGATACACATAACTAGTGGTGTATCAAAGCAGATGCTGAGATTCATAACCAAACTTTGGGCAGAGTGCAGGGAATCTTATGAAAGAAGGGGGAGATAGTAAAATCTGGAGAGGACAGGAGCTCCACAAGGAGAGCAGCAGAACCAAATACCTGGGCACAGGGTTCTTTTCTGAGACTGATACTCCAACCAAGGACCATTCGAGGATACAACTTAGACCCCCCTGCTTAGATGTAGCACATGGCAGCTAGGTATCCAAGTGAGGACCCTAGTAAGGGGAACAGGGACTGTCTCTGACTTGAACTGATTGGCCTGCTCTTTGATCACCTCCCCCTGAGTGGGGAGCAGCCTTACCAGGACACAGAGGAAGACAATGCAGTCAGTCCTGATGAGACCTGATAGACTAGGATCAGAAGGAAGGGGAGAAGGACCTCCCCTATCAGTGGACTTGGAGAGGGGCCTGGGTGGAGATGAGGGTGGGAGGCTGGGATTGGGAGGGAATGAGGAAGAAGGCTACAGCTGGAATACAAAGTGAATAAACTGTAATTAATATAATTTAATACAAAAATAAAAATTGAAAATATGTCATCACTTACATAATTCAGTGGAACAAGTGTCAAGTGACTTTCATTATGGTTTCATACAACTGTCATGTACATGTTGGCCAGACTATATCCAGCCTCTCCCCGATGAATGTATTTTTATAGAGTGTCAATGTGTACAAGCATATTCATAGGTGTATGGGAGCATGTTTGCAAGTACATGCATACACTTGTGGGTGCATACCACGGGTGACATGGAGTGCCTTGCTGGATTGTTCCTCACCTTACTTTTTTGTTATTTTTCATTATTATTATTATTATTATTATTTACAATTCATTCACTTTGTATCCCTGCTGTAGCCCTTCCCTCATCTCTTCTCATTACACCCTCTTCTTTCTTTCCCTAGTCCACTGATAGGGGAGGTCCTCTTCCCCTACTGTCTGACTCTACCCTATCAGGTCTCATTAGGAATATCTGGATCCTCTTTCTTATCAGAGGGAGGGGATCAAAGAGCAGGCACTGAAATTCATGCCAGTGACTGACTCTCTTCTCTACTTACTAGGGCACCCCCATGGAGACTGAACTGCACATGGACTACATGTGTTTAGGGGGTCTAGTTCTTCACTGTGCATGGCCCTTGATTGATTCATCAATCTCTGCAGGGCCCCCTGGGTCCAGATTTTTTGTTTCTGTTGCTCTCCTTGTGGAGCTCCTATCCCTTCCAGGTCTTTTATCCCCCCTTCTTTCATAAGATTCCCTGCACTTTGCCAAAAATTTGAGAAGCATATGATTCTCAGCATATGCTTCGATACCCTGATGGGTAGAATTTTTCAGAGGCCCTCTGTGGTAGTTCCTGTCCTGTGCTTTGTCGTCTCCTACTTCCCATGTCTATGCTGTTTGCCCTTCTGAATGAGAATTGAGCATCTTCCCGAGGATCCTGCTTGTTTACCTTCTTTAGGACTAAAGATTTTTTTAATTTTTATTATTATTATTTTTACACTTTATTCACTTTCTATCCCCCCATAAGTCCCTCCCAATCCCACCCTCCCTCACCTTCTTCATGCATGCCCCTCCCCAAGTCCACTGATAGGGGAGGTCCTCCTCTCCTTCCTTCTAATCTTAGTCTATCAGATCACATCAGGAGTGGCTGCATTGTCATCTTCTGTGGCCTGGTAACACTGCTCTCCCCTCAGGAGGAGGTGATCAAAGAGCAGACCAATCAGATTGTGTCAGAGGCAGTCCCTCTTCCCATTACTATGGAACCCATAGTATATAGACTATGTAGACGCTAAACCACCATGGATTAGATCTGTGTAGGGGTTCTAGGTTATCTCCATGCATGGTACTTGATTGGAGTATGGGTCTCTGGGAAGAACACTGTGTTCAAATTTTCTGGTTCTGTTGTTCTCCTTGTGGGGTTCCTGTCCTCTCCATAACCTACTATTTCCCACTTCTTACATAAGATTCCATGCACTCTGCCTAACAGTTGGCCATAAATCTCAGCATCTGCTTTGATAGTCTGCACGGCAGAGTCTTTCAGATGCCCTCTGTGGTAGGTTCCTAGGTTGTTTCCTGCTTTCTTCTTCTTCTGATGTCCATCCTCTTTGCCTTTCAGGATGGAGACTGAGCGTTTTAGTCAGGGTCCTCTCCCTTGATTAGTTTCTTTAGATGTACAGATTATAGTAGGTTTATCTATAAGTCTATATGAGTGAGTATATACCATATGTGTCTTTCTGTTTCTAGGACAGCTCACTTGGGATGATCCTTTCCAGGTCCCACCATTTATCTGAAAATTTCATGATTTCCTTATTTTTCATTACAGAGTAATACTCCATTGTGTAGATGTACCACAATTTCTGCATCCACTCTTCAGTTGAGGGGCATCTGGGCTGTTTCCAACTTCTGGCTATTACAAATAAGGCTGCTACAAACATAGTTGAGCAAATGTCCTTATTGTGTACTTGAGCCTCTTTTGGATATATGCCTAGGAGTTGTATGGCTGGATCTTGAGGAAGCGCTATTCCTATTTGTCTGAGAAAGTGCCAGATTGATTTCCAGAGTGGTTGTACAAGTTTACATTCCCACCAGCAGTGGAGGAGGGTTCCCTTTTCTCCACAACCTCTCCAACATGTATTGTCACTTGAGTTTTTCATCTTGGCCATTCTGATGGGTATAAGGTGAAATTTCAGAGTCTTTTTGATTTGCATTTCTCTAATGGCTAATGAGGTTGAACATTTCTTTAAGTGTTTCTCTGCCATTCAATATTCCTCTACAGAGAATTCTCTGTTTAGCTCTGTTCCCCATTTTTTAATTGGATTACCTGGTTTGCTGCTTTTCAACTTCTTTAGTTCTTTATATATGCTGGATATTAGCCCTCTGTTAGATAAAGGGTTAGTGAAGATTCTTTCCCAATCTGTAGGCAGTCGTTCTGTTTTGATGATGGTAGGACTAAAGATTTTAGTACATTTATCCTATGATATATAGCTATTATCCACTTATAAGTGAAAATACACCATATGTGTCTTTCTGCTTCTGGGTTACCTCACTTCGGATGATCTTTTCTAGATCCCACTATTTGCCTGCAAATTTCCTGATTTCCTTGTAAATGTACTACAATTTCTTTATCCACTCCTCAGTTGAGGGACATCTAAGTTATTTACAGATTTTGGCTATTACAGATACAGCTTCTATGAACATAGCTGAGCAAATATCCTTATTGGATGATTGAGCATCTTTTGGATATATGCCCAGGAGTGATATAGCTGGATCTTGAGGTAGCACTATTCCTAATTTTTCAAGAAAGCACCAGATTGATTTTCAAAACAGTTGTACGAGTTCGCATTCCCACCAGCAATGAAGGAGGGTTCCCACCTTACTTTTTGAGAGAGAAGGAGTCTCTTCCTGAATTCAGAACTCTGGAAGTCCCACTATTCTGGCTACGAGCATGCTCCAGGCATCCTCTCGAGTAGGTATCCTCAAGTTTACAGGTCGTTTCAGGGGGTGTGAATGCTGGTTTCTGGCTGGGACTAAATTGCTTTATCCACTCTGCAATCTCTCAGAGTCCTATACTAACCTTCATTTGGCAGTTGGTGCTCTTCCAATTTCAGCTAAATACTGTCAGAGGTCAGTTCCTGATGTACATTCCTGTGTTTGGCAAGGATTGGGAGACTTCTAAGTTCTTTTAGAAAACATGGGGACTGCCTTGTTCTAGCACTTATATGAGAATTATTCTACATTTTGAACATTTGTGATTGATTTATGTATGTTTCATTTTTTTACAGGTGAGCATTAATAACATAAAACTCCAAAAATCTAAAATATTCTAAAATACAAAACTGTTTAAACACCATAAATGTTGTCTAACCTGTAACATCAGCTTATGTTTTAAGGGTGATGGTATTACATCTCCTTCAAATATAAAAGCCATGCTCAACAAATTAGAAAAAGAAAGTGCACAAGTAATGAGTATCTTCAGAACCTTAGCATTCAGTGAAGACATAATTTATACTGATGAAACTGCCAGGAAGAATGTATGCATGTGTTCACTGCTGTAAATTATGTTACAATAATAGTTTATATTATAATATTATGTTATATTAACTTTTACCATGTACAGCCACTAATAAAATGTACAACCAATATCATGACCACCATAAAAATTACTGTTTGTGTAGAATCTTATTTGGTCTGAAATTGTCAACATATCAGCCAAAGATATTTTATTCTTTTAGCATATCAAACACCTGGACTGATCAATTCACATTTTTTGGCATTACTATGATTAATAGCAACTGTGGTTGATTCCTATAGCCACAAACAAAATGTTAAAATAAAACATAAAATGTTAGCCATTATACTATTATACTATTAGCTATTTATATTATACTTTTCGTGGGAAAATAATCTCTGAATTGCAGCTAACCAAAACAATGTATTTATTCATGTCTGATGTTGAATCCTAATATGCTTCAATATAGGTGCACACACACACACACACACACACACATGCACCCCACCACCTGTGTCACTTTTATGTTAACATTTAATTCAAATAAAGCATTACAAATTTACTGAATACCTAAGATATTAACTTACAAGATGACTTTGTCTTACTTTCTTTGCTTTTTTGTCTTTATTGTTTATTATATATATTACATAATATATCCTGATTATGGTTTCTCCCTCCTCTACTCTTTTGAGTTCTTCCCCAACCCCAATCCCATCCAGATCTAACACTTTTCTGTCTCTCACTAGAAAACATACAAGGTTGTTTTTTTTTAAATTTTTCATCAATTACACTTTATTCATTCTGCATCCCCCCATACAAGGTTTTAAGAAATAACACAAAAATAGAATGCAATCTAATAAGATTGACAAAAAACAAAACAAAAAACAAAAAACTAACCAATAGCAATTAGAAAAAACAAACAAACTGGAACAAACACTGAAACAAAGATACAAAAAACAGAAATCCACTCATTCACACACACTGTCTTACTTTTATTCAGTCATTAAAAAGTAATCCTGATCAAAGAGCAGGCCAATCAGATTATGTCAGAGGCTGTCCCTCTTCCCATTACTATGTAACCCATTTGGACACTGAACTGTCATGTTTTGCCATATAAGCCATCTTCCTCATAGAAGCTTTTCAGTCACTTTCAAGTGATAATCAGACATAACTTTTTCATCTGTTTCTTGAACATTTAGTAAGTAATTATTGGCTACAGACTGAAAAAGTGCTATGAAAATCAGATGGTAAAACAATCTTAAGGTCACAAGGAATTCACTATGTATTATTTTTCCAATTATACTAATTTTTGAGAGATTATATGTGCTTTTATCTCATCTCCTCTCAACCGATTCTTCTCAGATTTACATCTTTCTCTCCCCACCCAAATTTATGAGTTTTAAATATATATTTATTATTTTATAAATATATTACTATGTAATATATATATATACATATATATATATGATGCCATAACTTTTTTCATCTTGTTTTCCTCCACTGAGCTGACTTAAAGAAGGGTGCATGCATTCAGCCAGAGGTGGGGTTGTGTGCTCCATTCTTCTCATTCCGGGATATCGTCTGATTGGGTTTGTACAGATTTGGGGCGCTCTGTCAAAACCCTTGTGCGTTCACATCTGCAGTTGACTTGTTTTGTTCATAACACAGTTGTTCCTTGTGGCCACTCCACTCCTCTGACTTTTCTTTCCCTTACGCTCCCCTTTACCACTGACACCTGCGCCTCACTGGTGGTGGTGATGTACCGTGCAGTAAGCATGTTCCTGTTAAGGCTGAGCAGTCTGCAGTCATTCTTCATACATTGCCCACTTATGGATCTCTTAGCTACCGTCTACTCCAAATAGAAGCTTCTCAGATGCGGGTTGGGCATCATGTTGATCTATGGCTATGATGATAAATCATTACTATTATGTTAATGTTAATTACTATTATGTTACTTACACATGACAGTGTAACTTAATCTTTGTCATAGAAATCATCAACCATCAACTTGAAAGAAAAGATTTAAAATGTTGTGCTTGAAATATTCATATAAACACAATGTAATGTCAAAATTACTCTGAACTGTGCTGCTAATCTTCATACTGAGCTATGTAAACAAGGAACACTTGAAACAGGTTAAAGGTCTATTCATGTACCAGTAACAACATGTCTTTAATAAGAAAAAAGATATTTCTGCCAGAGATTTCTGAGGAGCAAACAGCTGGTTATCATTGTCTCAAATAGGTGTACAAATTAATAGGAAGGCATAATCAAAGAATTAGAAGAGCCACAATTATGTTCAGTTCTTAGCCAATCTAAATTGCATCTTAGCCAATTTTGATTACACATTGGGAAAGCTCCATCTGTTATGTGACAGTGATTTTAACCCCAGCTCTAATATCTAGTATCTGGAAAATTTAACCTTCACTTTAAATCATCTGCATATACATAAATAGGGTAATCAGGATTTCATACCTTTTCAGATGAATCTGTACATAAGTTTAAAGTAAACTAATGTATTCTGGCATCTACTTATTCAATATCCCCTCTCATATACTTTAGTAAATTAGTGGATAGCTTTACTAGTATGCAATGAAGTACATTATTCTTTCTTTAGAAAGGAGATATCTTTATAGACAAGCTACAGAATTTTGATCTCTGATAAGTTATTAGTACAATTATACTTCATGTTGTAATATTTAATAGTGTTGAGTATGTATTTTAAGTAACTGCCCACACAAGTTGTAAAATTTGGATCAATTTTTATTTATAGGTACCTACACTTAGAATAAATAGCTCTACTACATTCTAACATCCCACATAATAGATGCTATCAAACTTTTGTGGATAAGTAAATAAGACAAAACAAGTTTGGAAATAGATTGTTATTATAGTAGAAGATTGTTCATTTGTTTACTTCTTCCTTATGACTGTTTCTGTCATATGAAAAAAAATGATGATTAGTTATGACTGATATAACATGATCAAGGAAGTCTAAATTATTTTCATGTACTTTGGAGAGAAGATTTCATGTTGCTTTTTCTGGCATAGCAAAAAAATATAATGGTGTTTCACTCAAGGGTTGTAAAGGTATTACTTCTATAAACATCAGTTCTTGAAATGAATATATATATTCATTTTATATACATATATATTGACCATTATATATATTAAACATTATTTAATTTAATTTATATAATGTAATTAAAGATTTAGTAATATAATGCAATAGAAAGGAAACAAAATACTTAAAAGATAATTAAAAGCTACAATAAGAAATTTGATAGTTTCATTGTATATATTTGGCTTCATCTAGGTCTTATTATAGACAGTTTCTTGACCCATTGTCATTTTACTCATTTACCTGTGACCGTGGATGAATTACGTATCTCAGAACATACCAAGTTTTGATTTCTGTTTATATAAGAAGTAACAAACTTTACTTTAATTGTCTTTTTTCTGTATTTACATTCTAAAAGTAAACAATTTTGGGTTATTCTGAACCTAATGAAAGGACATAATAATGAGTTTGGATTTTGTTTTTGTTGTTGTTGTTGTTTTACTTTTATAATGCTGGTCTCTACTCTGCATATATTAAAGCCAACATAAGCAAACCCCTGCATCGTTATGGTAACTATAGAAAGGACCCTCCAAGGTTCAGTAAGATGCAAAGTATGGATAAATGGTATTTTAGGGTTGATAAAAGTTCAGCCAGTCTGTTAGAGATAAAGAACGAAGGGAATACATTAACATGTAGTCATATTTTTAAATAGATTTGTGTACAACATTTTTCAACTATAAATGTACGAGTATAGGGCATTGTAAGAAAAACAAAAATTAGTATATATACAGGTGGGCCAACAAATTTGCTCAACATTTTTGCTTATAAAATATTAAGATGGCATTTGGTAGTGATAGCCATTTTTAAAATAATTGCATCAAATGCATTCCAATTTGTCCCTCAGTTGTAATTTAATCTCAAGATCTCATATTTGGAAATATTCTCATATTTGACTATGAGAAGTTGTTCCCAGTGGTGTGCACACTCTAAGAGCGACATGAGCAGAAGTCCACGCCTGCTCTCACTATGAACTTACACTAGACAGTGCTCTCTTAATGTGGCGCATTCCATTTGTTGATGGTAAAAGTACTCAAAATGCAGAGCCTAGAAGTCCTCGTATGAAACAGCCCAGATTTGTCTGCATTATCAACTAATTCCTTGATTTAATATAATTGTTCTCTTCCTATAAATAAATGTCACAAAATCCAACTTTGATTGCTAATACTGTCTATTTTTTATAACTCAAACACGTTTGCATTGTGTTAAGTTTTTGTACCAAAAAGTTATGATGTTTATGTACACCAATATCGAAGAAGTCTTTGGTAAATAGGTGTTTTTTTTAAAATTATTTCATGTTGCAAAGGGTATGTGTGGAACAAGAACTCTATGGTGATATTCTGTGGACTAAGGCATCAGGAAGTAAATTAGAAATGGTTATACTCCTTCAATAATATTTATTACAGTATTTTATTGCAGTTTCCTAGTACACATATGTGTATCAACATCATAAATAACTTCAATTTGTTATAATACATATTTTTACAGTATAGAAACATATTAAAACAACTATCAAAGAACACTACTGTAACTATAGGGTAGCTTGATATGGAGACAAAAATGAAATTCTAGGAGATTATGAATGACATTCAAAGCTGAGAATAAAGCTGAAGTAGAGTAGAAAACACGTTTAGGATAATAATTCTTATATTTTAATTGTTATTATTTTATTTCATGTGTATGTTGTTGGCTATTAATATTTATTATTGATTTATCTTTTAGTTAAACAGTGTTTATTCCTAAACCAGCTGTCTGCCAAAATCACCACACAGAGACTAGGATGTATTTAGTTAACCTAGAGCACAATGCTGGGCAATGATTACTCCATCCTAAACCTCCAAGCTCACACAGTTTCTTCCCCTCCAGATTTCCCACATTATACTTGCTTTTAGTCCTATCTTAGGTCAAAGTTCATCTCTCCTCATAGTTCCAAGTCTTGTCCAGCAGATCTCTCCTCTCTGACTCCTTCTCCTCCTTTCTTTCTCCTCCCTCTGACCAGGATGTCCTACAATATTCTCCCCATTGCTCAGCATTGGCTGTTTCATTGACAATACAGAGAACAAATGGTGACATGTTTACACAAACTTGAGACAGGTGATGCTTAGAATAAACATCACAATGAAGTGTCCAGATTGGAACCAGGTAGTGGGGTAGAGAAATCAGCATTTGAATGAAAAGGGTAAATTGTATATATTCCACAACAACATTATACCAACATGTGTGTTTTGATTGCATGCGTACCTGAGCATAAATATGTGCAGTAGCCATGAAGGAAAAAAAAATGCAGTTTCCCCAAGAACTGGAATTTAAAGGGTTGTGAGCTGCCATGTGATTGCAAGAAATCAAGCAAACATGAATCCTTTCCAAAATCAGTTATGTTCCCAAGCATGGAGTCAACTCTCTAGTTCTCATTTCATCTTTTACACCTGCTTGTTGAATGGAAAGAGCTTGGTGATTCTTTCCCATTGTGCTAACTTAGAACACTTTCCCCAAGGTGCATTTTTTAAAACTTATTCCACAATGCCAAAGGCATTCTCTTCTCATAGTTCAAGCTTCATTTTTTTCCTCTTTATATTTAATGTTGGGCAGTTCCAATTATTACATTGTCTATATCAGAATATTTTCAGCCATATTCATTCATCTGCCAATGACCACGGTAAAAATTTTGTTTGTTGTTTATAAATCCATCTATTCTATTATATCGTTTATCTTTTTTTGCATTAAAACACTTGAAATATTTATTTTAGTTTAAATAAGTATTTGTAATTTAGACACAATAAAAAATACAAACGTGAATGACAGATAGAACCTTGTAAAGAGGAGGAGATTTAATAGGGATGTGAGAGGAAGAGAAGACTATAGGGATGAGAATAGCCAGAATGCATTGTATTTCTGAATGAAGGAATCAAAATTCATTAGAAATTATGTGACATATTTCTATACTAAGAATTCTGACATTATTGTCATATCTGAAACTGGTTATGATCACTCTTGGGGCCATTTTTAAGCAAAGAGCTATGTAAAGGAAGAACAAAAAAGGCGTTTTATAATTAAGTGGCAAAATGGGAGCTGAGGTATTTTTATTTATTTTTTTAATTTTTAATTTTTTTACATTAATTACATTTTGTTTGCTTTCTATCCCAGCTGTATTCCCATCCCTCATTCCCTCCTAATCCCATTGTACTCTGTCAACTCCTCCCAGGCCCCTCTCCAAGTCCACTGATAGGGGAGGTCTTCCTAGGGTCTTCCTGACCCTAGCTTATCAGGTCTCATGGTGGCTGCATTGTCCTCTTCTGTGGTCTGGTAAGGCTGCTCCTCCCTGGGGGGTGGGGGGTGGGGTCAAAGAGCCAGCCACTGAGTTCACGTCAGAAACAATCCCTGTTCCCCTTACTAGGGTATCCCTTGGTTATTGAGCTGCCATGGGATACATCTGAACAAGAGTTTTAGGTTATATACATGAATGGACCTTTGTCCTTGGCTGCTGTATCAGTCTCAGAAAAGACCCCTGTGGCCCAGATATTTTGGTTCTGTTACTCTCCTTGTGGAGCTCCTGTCCTCTCCAGGTCTTACAAACTCCCCCTACTTTCATATGATTCCCTGCACTCTGCCTAAGCTTTGCTTATGAGTCTCAGCATTTGCTTTGATACATTTCTGGATAGAGTCTTTCAGAGGCCCGCTGTGGTAGGCTCCTGATCTGTTTCTTCTTTTCTTCTTTGTCTAATGTCCATCCCATTTGTCTTTCTGAGTGAGGATTGATCATCTTACCCAGGAACCTCCTTCTTGTTTATCTTCTTTAGATGTACAGATTTTAGTATGTTTATCCTATATTACAGGATATGTATGTGTCTTTCTGCTTCTGGAATACCTCACTCAGGATGATGTTTTCTAGATCTCACCATTTGCCTACAAATTTCATGATTTCCTTGTTTTTCATTGCTGAACAGTATTCCATTGTGTAAATATACCACAATTTCTGTATCCATTCCTCAACTGAGGGACATTTGGGTTCTTTCCAGCTTCTGGCTATTACAAATAAAGCTGCTACAAACATGGTTGAGCAGGTGTCCTTATTGTGTACTTGAGCAAATTTTGGATATATGCATAGGAGTGGTATAGCTGGATCTTGAGGAAGCGCTATCCCTAATTGTCTGAGAAAGAACCAGATTGATTTCCAAAGTGCTTGTACAAGTTAACATTCCCATCAGCAATGGAGGAGGGTTCCCCTTTCTCCACATCCTCTAAAGCATGTATTGTCACAAGTTTTTTATCTTAGCTATTCTGATGAATGTAAGGTGAAATCTCAGGGCCAATTTGATTTGCATCTCCCTAATGGCTAAGGACCTTGAACATTTCTTTAAGTGTTTCTTTGGCATTCTATTTTCCTCTACAGAAAATTCTCTGTTTAGCTCTGTATCCCATTTTTAATTGGATTACTTGATTTGTTGCTGTTTAATTTCTTTAGTTTTTTTTTTATATATACTGGATATTAGCCCTTCTGTCAGATATAGGGTTGGTGAAGATCCTTTCCCAGTCTGTAGGCTGTCGTTTTCTTCTGACAATGTCTTTTGCTTTATAGAAGCTTTTCAGCTACATGAGGTCCCATTTATTGATTGTTATTCTTAGAGCCTGTGCTGTTGGTGTTCTAAGCTCTTTCTTCCCCATGTATTCTTCTAAGCGATTTATTGTATCTGGTTTTATATTTAAGTCTTTGATCCACTTGGACTTTAGTTTCCTTCAGGGTGATAAATAGATATCAGAAGATGGAAAGATCTCCAGTGCTCATAGATAGGTAGGATTAACATAGTGAAAATGGCCATTCTGCCAAAATCAATCCACAGATTCCATGCAATTCCCTTCAAATTGCCAACACATTCTTTACAGACCTTGAAAGAAAAATTTTTAACTTCATATGGAGGAACAAAGAAAACAAGAATTGCTAAAACTACCCTGTACAACAACAGATCATCTGGAGGTATCTCGATCCCTAATCTCAAGCTGTACTACAGAGCAATAGTAATAAAAACTGCATGGTGTTGGCATAGAAACAGAATTGTGGATCAATGGAATTGAATACAAGACCCAGAACTAAATCCACAACCTACAGATACTTGATTTTTGACAAAGAAACCAAAACCATTCAATGGAAAAAAGATAGAATCTTCAACAAATGGTGCTGATCTAACTGGATGTCTACAAGAAGAAAAATGAAAGTAGAGTTGAGGTATTTTATAGCTCTCTTCTGAGGTCTTACTTTTGGCCTATCCCACAACATTGGATTTGAACTTCACTGCTGTTTCCTGGGTGTTGTTATACTCTATAACAGATCTGAATGAAGCTGGAATTGTTTGGTAATATGGCCACACACTGAACACAAGCAGAGCTGGAGTGCACTGTTTCCTTTCTCCCAAGAAGAAAGACATGTGGGTTGTGCATTGATCTTCCTGTAGTTGGGTTAGGCTCCCAAGAATGCAGCTGGTTATGATGTGAAAAGACAGTTTGTTTGTCTCTAATGGAGACTTTACTAAAAACAGAATTCTTTTGACATCCTTCAAAATGGTTCCTTTTATCTTATTTTTGTCAAAGCCCAAGGAGATTTTTTTTTCCCTTAATGTGTTCTGTGAGAATTGTGTAAACTCTTGGAGGAAAAATTTATAAGAACATGCTACAGGAAAGATACCTCAGCAATTAAAAGCACTGACTACTCTTCAAGAAGACCTGGGTTCAAAACCTAGCACCCATATAACAGCTTACAACTGCCTCTAACTTCTGTTTTAGGAATCTGACACCCTCACAAATACATAAATGCAGTTAGAAAACTGATGTGCATAAAATAAAAATAAATATATTATTTTCAAATATGTATAAGAATAGAAGTTGCTTTAATACTGGGATTGAATATAATATTGTGAATTAAATCCAAAATGAATTGAAAAGATCATCCACCATGACCAACTAGGTTTCATTCAAGAAATACATTGATGGTTCAAAATATGTAAGTCAATAAATTTTATCCTCCATATAAACAAAAAAGTGAAAGAAAAAAGTCTCATATGATCATCTCATTGGGTGCATAAAAGGTCTTTGATAAAATCCAACATTCCTGTCACTCCTGGAAAGACTAAGAGACATTTTCAATATAAAAGTGTTTACAGCAAGCAAATAGCAAACATTAACTAAAAGGAGAGAAACATAAAAATGTTCCACCAAAAATTAGGAAAAAGACAAGGTGGTCGACTCTCCCCATACATATTCAATATAGTACACTAAGTTTTAGCTAGAACACTAAGACAATGAAAAGAGTCGAGTTAATACAAATTGGAAAGGAAGAAGTCAAAGTATTATTATTTGCATATGATATAACAGTATATATAAGTGACCATAGAAATTCTACCAGAAAACTCCTGAAGCTGAAGAAAACATTCAACAGAGCTAAAGGATTCAAAAATTAACTCACAAAAGTCAGTTATATAAAAATTACAAATGGACTGAGAAAGAAATCAGAGGCTCAATATCTCTCACAATACCCTCATATAATATAAAATTTGGGGGATATTTCCAAACCAGCAAGTAATATTCTTGTATGATAAAAACTTAAGAGAGTAAAGAAAAAAAATTGAAGAAGACATCAGAAGATGGCAAGATTCTCTGTGCTCATAGATCAGTAGGATTAATTTAATAAAAAAGACCATCTTGACAAACACAATAAATGTGCAATAAACACATTCAATGCAATCCCCATCAAAATTATAACACAATTCTTTACAGATCAGAAAGTAACAGATAAGCTCCACATGAAAACAAACAAACAAAAAAAAAAAAACAAATATAGCTAAGACAATTCTGAATGATAAAATAACTAGTAGAAGTAACAATATTGCTTTCTCAGACAAATAGTAATAACACTTCCTCAAGATCCAGCTATACCAGCCCTAGGCATATATCCAAGTGATACTCAAGTACACAACAAGAACATTTGTTCAACCACGTTTGTAGCAGCTTTATTCGTAATAGCCACAACCTGTAAACAACCCAGATGTCACTCAACAGAGGAATGGTTATAGAAATTGTGGTACATTTACACAATAGAATACTGTTCAGCGATTAAAAACAAGGAAATTATGAAATTTGCAGGCAAATGGTGAGATCTAGAAAACATCATCCTGAGTGAGGTATTCCAGAAGCAGAAAGACACATACAGAATATAGTCATCTATAAGTGGGTACTAGACCTATAATATAGGACAAACATACTAAAATCTGTACACCTAAAAAAGCTATGCAAGAAGGAGGACCCTGGGTAAGATGATCAATCCTCACTCAGAAAAACAAATGGGATGGACATTGGAAGAAGGAGAAAACAGGAAACAGGACAGGAGCCTACCACAGAGAGCCTCTGAAAGACTCTACCCAGCAGTGTATCAAAGCAGATGCTGAGACTCTTAATCAAACATTGGGCAGAAAGAAGTGGGAAATAGAAAGACCTGGAGAGGACAGGAGCTCCACAAGGAGAGCAACAGAACCAAGATATTTGGGCCACAGGGGTCTTTTCTGAGACTGATAATCCAACCAAGGATGAAGTTCCATTCATGGATATAACCTAAAACCCGTGCTGAGATGTAGCCCATCTCAGCTCAGTAACCAAGGGGTCTCCTAGTAAGGGGAACAGGGACTGTCTCTGACATGAACTCAGTGGCGGCCTCTTTAACCACCCTCCCCCAGGAGAGAGCAGCCTTGCCAGGCCACAGAGGAGGACAATGCAGCCAGTCCTGATGAGACATGATAAGCTAGGGTCAGATGGAAGGGGAGGAAGACCTCCCCTATTAGTGGACTTGGAGAGGGGCATGGGAGGAGATGAGGGAAAGATGGTAGGATTGGGAGGGAATGAGGGAGGAGGCTACAGTGGGATACAAATTAAATAAACTGTAATTAATATAACAAAAATTTAATTAAAAAAGATGTAACAACATTGCTAATTTCAAGTCATACTGCATAGCTATAGTAACAATAAAAGCATAGTATTGTCACAAAAACACACATATCAATCAATGTGTTTGAGTTGAAGTTGCAGACATGAATACAGGTTCCTATGGATACCTGGTATTTGATAAAGAAGCCGATAAACTGAACAATATGCAGCATTTCATCAAATGGTTCTGGTCTAACTGGAGGTATGCATCTAGAAGAATCCAATAGATTCATACCTATCCTGTTCAAAACTCAATTCCAAATGGATCAAATACCTAAGCATAAAACCAGATACCCTAAACCTATTAGAAGGGAAAGTGGGCACTAGTTTGGACCACATTGACCAAGGACAAAACTTCACCTTTAGTCCAGGCACTGAGATTAATGATTAGTAAATGGGAACCCATGAAACCCAAAAGCTTCTGCATGGAAAAAGATACCATCATTGAGACAAAGCAGCAGCATACAGAATAAAAAAGGACTGCTACCATCTACATATATGATAGAGGGATATTATCCAAAATATATACAGAACTCTAGAAACTAGATGTCAAGAAAACAAATAACTCAATTAAAAAATGAGACACAGCTCTAAACAGAGAATTTTAAAAGTGCAAACTCAAATGACTGAGAAATACTTAAATGTTCAATATTCTTAGTCATCATGGAAGTGCAAATCAAAACTACTTTGAAATTTAACCTTGCATGAATCACAACGAACAAGATCAATGAAAACAAGTGACAGCTCATGCTGGAAAGGGTTCAGAGTGAAGGGAACACTCATCCCTTGCTTGTGGGAGTACAAACTTACACATTCACTGTGGAAACCAAGGTGGCAGTTTCTTTGGAAGATATGAATCAATCTTCATCAAGATCTAGCTGTACCCCTCTTGGGCATATACCCAAAGCAGGCTTCATTCTACTACAGAGACATTTGCCAAGCCATGTTTATTGCTGCTCTATTCAGGTTATCGAGAAATTGTAAACAACTGTATATTCCTCAAATTATGAATGGATAAACAAAATGTGGTACATTTTTATGATGAAATATTTCTCAGCAATTTAAAATAGTGAAATAATAAAAATACATTTGTAAATAGATGGAACCAGAAATAAAAATCACCCTATGAGAGGTATCCCAGACCCAGAAAGATAAGTAAGGTGTAGGTTTGCTTATATGTAGGTACTAGCGATTATGTCAAGGATGACAATAGCAAGCCTACGCTCCATAGAATCACTGAGATGGAATACGGTAAGCAACAAGGAGGCAAATAATTTTCTCTAGATAAAGAGAAATCAAATAGAGTTGAGTGCAGATTGTGTGTCGACTGGAATGTGAGGATCAATTGAAGTGGGGGAGGGAAGAGAGATGAAGGAGGAAATATGGGGAAATACAGCTAAAATTAAGGGTCTTTGAGGGGTACTATGGAATTGTAATACTGTAGAAGCTTAAAATCACCCAATAATGAGATCCATAAGACATCCTCTGTCACCAAATAAGGCTTGGAAATAGGTGACATCTAGTTGGCTAAAGGTATCCATTGGAATCTCCAAAAAACTGAGGCTGTTGCTAAGAGTAGTTTACTTCCTACAAACTCACTGCAGAGTTCCGTTGAAGAACAGAAAGTCTGTACAACTCATCGGGCATGGAGAGGATGATCTGGTGCCTTCATAGACCCTTCTCTCTCATGTGCTAATATCTTTGGCACAGGAAGGTAGTCTGTACACCACCAAAGGAGAAATGTTAATACCAACCCAGCCACAAACCATTCAATCTACTATAGTTTCTTGCCTACAAGATACACTAGTGCAATGGCGGCATAAAGCTTGTGTGAATAACCAACCAGTATCTGATTTGACATCAGGCCCATTCCAGGAGTTGTAATCCATACTTGAAACTTCTGGCTAACCAGAAACTTGGGACTGGATTCCTCTGGGACCTAGAGTAAAATCAGGTACTTTTTTTTTTTCTATTAAAAGTATGTGTCAATAAATGTCTCCCTGTCTCTGACATGAATTCAGTGGCTGGCTCTTTGACCACCTCCTCCTGTGGGGAGAACAGACTTACCAGGCCACAGAGGAAGACAATGCAGCCAGTTCTGATTAGACCTGATAGGGTCAGAGGGAAGAGGAAGACCTCAACTATCTGTGGACTTGGAGAGGGTCTTGGGAGGAAGTGAGGGAGAAAAGGGCGGGCTTGGGAGGGAATGAGAGAGGGGCCTACAACTGGGAAACAATGTAAATAAACTGTAATTAATATAAAGATTAAAAATTTATAAAAAAATAAGTGTCTCCTGGTGACATTTTGCTATATTCAGATTTTATTGCCTTTTTCAGCCATCATCGGGGAAGCTTCCTTCAGCGGCAGAGAGGAAGAAACTCAGAGGCATGCAGCTGGAACAGTAGAGAGTCTAAGAAACTTGGAGCGCTTAGTGTTTCATGGGCTATTTTGATCAAATCCCAGAGGAGGACGAAAGAGTGTGAGAAGCAGAGTGGGTAGGGGACAGTGAGGAAATAAGACCAAATTAGCAACACTGACAACACGGGAACACACAGAGTGGCGGGCAGCATGCCGGGTCTGCACAGATCTGCACCAGATGCAGTCCAAGAGCTGAAAGAAGTGCCCCCATCCCTGATCCAGAAGCTATGTCCATAGTTTTCTCCACGGGAGGCTCACTGGGGAAACAACTACACTTAAGTGTAGACTGTGTTCCTGGCGGTTGGTAGATAGACAGCAAAAAATGTGTTGAACAGCGTACTTGGAAGTCCCCTGTCTCACAATGTGTCACACTTGTATTTCATTTACTTTTATCTTGTTTTATTTCTATTTTTCTTTTATCTGTGTAAAATGAAATTAAACCTAAGATTCATGCTCTTTGATAAATGCATCCGAGTGAAGCCAGATGTGCTAGTTTAGAGCTGGTTGCAGTTAAGAACGAATAGAACATATCTTTACTTAAAAAGGTAAAATAGAGACCTTTCACACAAATAGTGTAATGCTTTGGAAAGGAATCTACATTTGGAGGTTTTCAATTTTGCAACAATTTATTTTGCACTTTGGTGATCTTATTTCATATTTCAGTTTTATATCTATGGTCATCTATCATCTATCTATTTATATGTATGTTTATTTTTACCGTACATGTCCTTCACATACATATATTATGACTTTTAGTTTAGTGTTTTTAGGGGATTCCTAACTGTGCAAATGAGAGAGTTTCTGCATCTATACCTGTTTTTTTTTTTTTTTTTTGTACCTTTGCTTGGGCTCTTTTTCTTCTGTTTGGCCGTTTTCTCATATTTTAGTGTGTTGATTTTAGTTTTATCTCATTATATTTTATTTTATTTATTAGCATTTAGAAGCCAGTCTGTTTTCTAATGAGAGACAGAAAAGAAGTAGATCTGGATGGGTAGGGAGCTGAGGAGGACCTGGGAATAGCAGAAGAATAACCTCTATTCAATATATACTGTATTTTTAAAGTACACATTTTTAATAAAAAGAAAATTCATGCACAGAAGTAAAGACCTGGCTTGCTGCAGCACATGAATGTGTTGTTTCTTTTTTTTCTGTACTTAAAATTAACAGCAGTATGCTAGTACTCTGAAATGAGTACTGCTTTTTCCTTCTTAAATTCAGCAAATGAATGTCTCTATACCCAAAAGATGAAGAAGCAAAAATGGGTTGAGAAAAAGGCAAAGAGAGACAAATCATCTAACTGTATTTATGTTAAAGCAAATGACCAAGTAATTGTGCATTACATTGCTGGAGATGAAATTGATGCATGTCGTCACGCTGCAGGTCAGACGACAAAGGGTCACGAGGAATGCACAGGTGACTCTTAAAAATCCCTATTTATATGATCAAAGTGAATGAGCACATGTGCCTGTCATAGTAACAATCAGTATCAGTGCATTTCATCATTAAATATTATATGTCTATAAAATTGGTTATAATCTCAAGGCAAACCTAAAAATAAAAGAATAAAAAAGGAAGATAAGCCAATACCTTCAAGCTTCTGGTTAAGAAAATAAATATATAATCCACTTATACTTCCTTCTAGCTCATCCAGGCATCAGAAAGCTTAGATACCAACCAGAGATTTTTGTCAACAATGATTAACTTTTATAAATCCAACCTAGGCTACATTCTTACAGAATAGTGTTCTGAAAACATAATTGCTATTTTTTCATTAAGTTTTGGGTTGAATATTACAAAATTAAATAGGACTAAAATTATGACTTTTAAAAGTCATCTTTATAAATTTAAAGTTTTTTTATTATTTATATTATTTAATAGGGACTGTAATTATTCCATGTAAATCTTTTAAAAACATTTTAAATTTTGACATATGAATAAAAGAGTGTAAATACATCTGAGAAATCTTAGATAGGTTAACTCTATTTGTTGAAAGCAATTCCAGTAACATCTTTTATTATATTTCACTGTATATTCCTACATACAAGCAAATATTTCAAACAAAACCTAGGAAGAGAGATTAGCTCCTTTTTAAAAAGTTTGTTGAGAATGACAGAAGGCTGCAGTCCTGGATATGTGTACTATGCGTTTCTCCAAGGCTGGATAAATACCAAAAATAAAAAGTAAGAAAGAAGTTACATGAAATGTTCTGAAGCAATTATGCATATCTACAAAAATAAATATGAAGAGGGTCATCAACCTAAGACTGAACTGAAAAGTAAGGGATGGGTTTTGCATGAAGTTGTGACATTTCATGTAGTTCTTGGGTTTTTAAAGTATTAGAAGGTAAAAATGTGTCAACTTCATAAGAAAACATGGTAAATTTCTTTTCGCCAAATGTGCACTCATTATTTTCAAACATATGAAATGAGAAAATAAAATGTTCTAGTCTTCTACATTTTGTAATAATGAAGCATTTGATACACAGTGACATATGTCCCTAGTACTTAAAAATTCAAGAATTATGTAGTGAGCACAAATGAAATCTAAGATTTACTATCTCTGAAGAATGCACTTGAGTGACTCCAGATGAAATGCTTGAGAAATATGCAGAGATGAGAACACAGAGCACACCTTTAACTTAAAGGTACCATAGAGATTCGTGCTGAGTTCTTTCATGTAAATACTATTATACTTTGGTACAGGTTCGATATTCACAAATTAGTTTGCAATTTTTATTTTACGTTGTCTAATTTCATATTATATCACCAAAGTTGACCTGATTTATATAGTGCTTAAAATGAAATATATTTGAAAATCTTAAATATTTTCAACCCATGTCACATGAGTTAATTGTAGACAAAACCTGAATACCTATATAATATATATATATATATATATATATTTTTTTTTTTTTTTCTCAAGACAGAGTTTTCTTTGTGTATCCTTGGCTTCCTGAGCTTGTTTGTACACCAGGCTGGCCTCCAACTCACAGACATCCTCCTGCCTCTGCCTCCCTGAGTTCTGTGATTCAAGCATGCACCACCACACCTTGATGTAAACCTATTTATTATTATTATTATTTACAATTTAATCACTTTGTGTCCCAGTTATAGCCCCCTCCCTCATGTCCTCCCAGTCTACCCTTCCCTCCTCTTCTTCCCCTATCCTTCTCTAGTCCACTACTAGGGAAAGTCCTCCTTCTCTACTGTCTGACCCTAGCCTATCAGATCCCATCAGGAATGTCTGAATCCTCTTCTTCTGTGGGCTGGCTAGGTCACCCCACCAGGGAGAGAAGAGATAGTTGGGTATGTAAATATGGATCTCTTCTCTTTTTTATTCAGTCTAAGACATCAGCCTGTAAAATACTGCTACAAATTGCTAGTGTAGCTCTTCCTATCCCAGTTAACCTACTCTAGTTAATGCCTCACAAAAATACCTAGATACTGGCCGTCTAAGTCACTGTAGATCTTATCAAGCTCACAATACTAAACTTCACAATGTTTAAAATAGTCACTGCAATATTAACATTTAGATATGTAAAAAATAAGTGTGTATTGAACACTATAGCCCAACAATATTAATAAAAGAAAGCAGTTTATTGTTTAATTCATGAGAAAGTCCAAACAAGAAACATTTTAAAGAACAATGAATTGCATAATGTTAAATGCTGATTCTCCAAGAAGATAATATTGTATGTATAATATAAAATGGATAAAATCAACCTCACATTGCTAAAATATGTAATATAAGACTGAAAGAGCAAAATGAGAAATAGACAAATACATATTAAAGTTGAAAATGGCTGCGGTCTCAATCCCTGCCCCATATTTAAATGCTGAGGCAAGACCTCTGAGATGGTTGTGTTAGGAGCCAGTGACCAGGGGAAATGATCTGTCAGTCTAGCAGTAACCTTACGAATGAAATTAGCACCTCGTTTGAAAGAAAAATAAAATTCTGTGTCCTTTTGTCATCAAGGAACACAGTGAACGTGTAGTATGTTAGGATCAGAGAAAAGGTCCCTAAAACTCATCAACTTTACTGATGTCACATGGACTCATCATGGACTTACAATCTAAACATACATTCACTTGATTTATTAATAGTCTACCTAAATAATGGAATTTTGTTACATCATCCCAAACAGACTAAAGCAGAATCTTAAATCACTTATCTAAATAATTGATTAATAAACAAGCATAATATCAACAAATATATACTTGACATAAAGAGAGAAATAGAGGGATTAAATAGTTAAGAGGACATGCTGTTCTTCCATAGGACCTGGGTTCTCTTCCCTGGACCCATTGTCAGAGAAATCAAACTGGCTGTATCTCCAGCTTTAGGGAACTTGGTGCCCTGTAAGTACATGCCCATAGGGTAATACAGACACAGACACTCAGAGAGTATAAATTAAAAGAAAAATTGAGCAGCATGTAGAAGTGAAGTTCTGGGTGTTGCTTTTTCATATAACAAAGTATTCACAGTATTGCTCATGTAATTTAAAGTATTCCCCATTCTCTAATACCTAGTCATTAACAAAGGTAAAGAAGCCTTATTGGGAAAACTTGGGTCTTTACAAATGACACAAACTAAAGTACTGTTTTATATACAACAGTGTAAATATATAGAATTCAGGATTCTGTACTGGTATTAACGAGTAGATTATAAACACATGAATGAGTTTAATTCTAATAAAACTTTCAAAAAAAATACACTAATCTTATTTTTTCGGGCTGCATAACTTTTGTCCATGGGCTTTTATTTTATCTAGTCTTTGTCATTTCGGTTATTTGGAAAAGGCATTTACTTGCCTAATTCTCCTTTTGTGTACATTGGACAAATGCACCTGCATTGTGTGGGGATTATACCACATGTCTCCCTCTAACTGCGCTTCTGAACACGCAGAAATCTCTACTGGCTTGCCATATTTGCTCCTTTTTAATTTCCAACCCCAATTTAGGAGCCTTACTGTCCAAGACTTGGCTCATGTGAGGCCTGTGAGCGTACTTGCCCGCTGTCGTGTTCTGCGCACTCGAAGCATGACTGGCAGCAAGCCGTGAGCTTTCTCTGCACCCAGGGACTGCGTGAGGGTTGTGTATGTAATGAAAGCCCAAAGGTCAGACTAACTCATGGAAATCTCACAGGCATCATTAGATTAGCAAACTACCATTCATCAGAGTTCTCTGTTTGGAGAGTGAACAGCTTTCTCAGCTCTACGACAGGGTGTACTTCAGCATTATCTAAGAATAATATTATGTCTGAAAATGAAGCAAAATTTAATGAAGAGCCTTTTGTTATTACCCTAAAATTTCATTATGTTTAATAACGCACCTAATCTTAGAGTTTATTATTCCTAAATCAATAAAATCTCTTATAACTTCAAAGCGTTTTAGTATATGATTTAAATTTTCCCTTACATGTTAAATTCAACTAGTTCATTTAAATATATTGAGATTGTTTTATCACCAACTATAGGGAGAAAAATAAACCCTACTTCATTTGCTGTATAAACGCTCTCTAACATTCATTACTTTCTTCTGAAAACTGTAAAATAGTAGAGATATGATAATAATGTCACCGTGAAGCAAGTAGTTGTCATTAGTGTTGTTTTCTCACAAATACTGAATTTTTAGATTATAAACAGGATTTATTCTTTATTTAAACACTTATGAATCTTTGTGCATAACAGATATATGTGCATTATACTAGTAATTTACTCTTCCCAGGGAATAAATGGAGAAAGCTAAAGATCGGAATGCTGTGCTGCTTGTCTAAAGTCACAATATTATATGGCAGAATTATGTATCACATGCTAATCTTCTGTGTTTTGAAATTAACTGAGTTATTATTGGACTTTTATCTATATCACTGTGTCACCCATTAGTGGCTAGCTGTATTGAGGAATGCAATGTTGCAGGAAAGAGTTTGAACCTTCAAGCAGATGCCAAGATTATCTCTCTATCCGAGCTTTCACATCAGCCTTAGATAGTGTGTTTAAATGTATTCAAGCACAGACTTTAAATGTGTTCCAGTTCCCAACCCCGTACTATACATTAGGCATTATCACCATACTTTAAAGTTTCTCGAGGAGGATTCTCCTGTACCCAGGTGAGTTCAGGAGGCTTGATAGGCTAGTCTATGAGACTAGTGAACCCAATTCACTGATTGTATTGGAAAATTCAATCATGAGACACCATGATAAAGAAACATGTAGAAATAATTATAAAAAAAATAAAGAAAGAAATGGGATCAAGTTCTTGCTCATACTTTTAACTGTATAAGGTGAAACTATTAGTCTAAGTTTGGAATCTATAATTATCCTATCAAAATTCAAATCTCAGTAAAATAAACACACAAACACTGGTTCTCTTATACCCATGAGCGTTCAGAGAATGAATTTAAGTCAGTCATCATTTCAGATGACATTGCTAGTGTAGCTCAAAAAAGATGAGGACACATAAGCAAGCAAAGGTGCCTTTCATAACAACAATGTTTAGGTCATAAGTAGTACATGGGAAAAAACTGTCTTTCTACTTGACTTGCACTTAGTTTCCCAGTGTTACAAAGGCAAAACCATAGTCAAAAAGGATGTGAACAGTTGAACCAGTTCTTAAAATTAAGCAAGATGCTTTATGTAATGGAAGTCTCCAGGAAAAAGTGGAGAAATTGCGGGGGAGGGCACAGGCAGAATATACAAGCAGAAAAAAAAATGAACAGAATAAATTGATAATAAAAGAAATTGATTCAGGAAAGAATACAAAAAGATCAACTTGCATTAGAAAACAGAAAGATCAATTTGCACTAGAATCACAAAATCTTACGGATTTTTTTTTTATCATAGTGAGTTAATCTGTCCAAAGTGATGAATTCCACCTAAGAAAATACAGGATAAAGACAACATCATATCAAAAAAGCAAAAGAAAACAAACACACAATCACCACCAACTTCACAGTAAAAGGAAATAACAATCATTGGTCGGTAATCTCTATTAACATCAGTGGTCTCAACTCTCCAATAAAAAGACACAGAATAACAGGTTACTGTTGGTATAATGTTCTTTTGAAAGGTATACACCTTACTCTTGTTCATTCAAACATTGATTTCTCTCCCCCACTCTGGTTTCAATCCCGACATTGCATTGTGATACTTATTCTAAGCATCACCTGTCTCAACTTTGTGTAAACATGCCAAAATAAAACAACCAGTCACAATGTTGAGCAATGGAGAGGAAGGTGTAGGAGGAAGAGGAGAGGAGCTAGAGGACAGGAAGGAGTGGGAGGCAGAGGAGGAGGAGAGAGGGAAGAAGCTGGAAGAGAGAGAGCTAGAAGAGAGGTCTTGGAACAATGTGGAGAATGAAACAGACCTAAGATTTCACAAAAAGCAAGTATAATGGGTGAATCTAAATGTTAGGAAATTATGAGGGCTTGGAAGTTTAGGTTGGAGTAACTATTCCCCAGGATTGTGCTCTCGGATAACTAAATAAGTCACAGTCTCTGTGTGGTGATTTGGTTATACACCTGTTTAGGATTAACAGTAGCTTACTAAAAGATAGATCAATAATAAATATTAATCAACTTTTACAACAGATTAGTTGCAGAAACAGGACCTAACATTCTGCTGCATTCAAGAAATACACCTGAGTAACAAAAATAGACACTGCCTCAGAGTAAATGGCTGGAAAAAAAAAAAAGGTTTTCCAAGCAAGCAGATACAAGAAGCAAGCTGGAGTAGCTATCCTGGTATCTAATAAAATAGACTTTCAATCAAAATTAATCAAGAGATGGGGATGGACCCTTCATTCTCATCAAAGGAAAATCCACCAGGAGGACATCACAATCCTGAACATCTATGCACCAAACACAAGGGTTCCAACATTTGTGAAAGAAACATTATTAAAGCTTAAATCACACATCAATCTCAGTACCTTAATAGTGGGAGACTTCAACACCCCACCTTTGCCACAGGTCCATCTTCAGGCTACATGGCTAACACCTGGAAAAATTCCCAGATGGACTGCTGCCACCGCAGCAGCCCTAAGCCACTGCCCAATCCCACCATTTGTGGCACCTTCATGGGACCGGTGACAGCTCTCTCTGCTCTGACCCTGCAACCCTAGCCCATCTGCCAGAACCAACCATCTGTAGATATCATCATGGCACCAGCAGTGTGCACAAGTGGGGGTTCTACCCTGCAGCCTTAGGCCCACTCTCCCACCCAAACCCACCATCCGTGGATAATTTCCTGAGACCGGCAGTGGTGGTGTGCACTGTTCTGGCCCCTCAACCATAGGCTCCCCACCGCCCAAGCCCACTTTCAGTGGATCCCTTGGCTGCTCAGACCTTGGGTACTCACTCTCATTTCCTGTGGAGTGAATGCCTCCCTGTACTGAGGGAGAGGCTCCAAACCTGGGCACCTACTCTCACAGTCCTGTGGGCACCCTCTGGGTACTAGAAGCTGCTAGTTCCAAACCCAGGACACCACACTCAACATCCTTCTTGAAGGCAGCAGCTAGTGACACTAACTCTCACTGCCTAGTGGAGGAGATACATTCTGTTACTGAGAAGGGACACCAGGCTCCATTCTGCCTGCGCCCCACCTGCCTGGCTCACACAGGTCAAAATCGGCCAGCACAACACAGACAGTTAACACAGCAGAGCTGAGCTAGACTTGGGACCCAGGCTCTATTTCCCATCTAGGGGAAGCCTATGGGGCACTGGCGCAGCTCTAGACTCAGAGAGCTTTCTGCCTGTGCCCCAGCTACCCGGGTCACAAACAGCGAGTCAGAGGAGACAGTGAATCAATGGGAGTCCACTCGAGACTCCAGAGAGAGTTGGATCCAGTCTGCAGTACAGGCTCCAAGAATAATCAGTCAAGGCTACAGACAACTAGATGGCTAGAGGTCAGCATAAGAATACAGGCAACAAAAACCACGACACAATCGCTTCACCAGAATCTCCAAATATCAATGGTTATTCTATTGCAGGTGAAACACCAGAAAATGATCTTAAATCTGTAATTATGCAGTTATTTGAGGCACATAATGAGGAAATGAATAAAAAAAAATAGAGGCCATCATGGAAAAACAGGAATCCACATTCAAACAGATAAAGGAAATGAATTAAATCATTCAAGACACAAAAACAGAATTAGAATCAGTAAAGAAAATACAAACAGGGAAAACCCTGGAGTTGGAGAATTTAAAAAAGAGGTCAGGAACCACAAAAGTAAGCATCACCAACAGAATACAAGAGATGGAAGAGAGACTCTCGGACACTAAAAATACAATTTCAGAAATTGATATATCTCTCAAAGAAAAAAAATATAATTGGAAAAGTTGCAAACACAAAACATCCAAGAAATCAAGGACATCACGAAATGGTGAAACCTAAGAATAATAGGAAAAATAAAAATTGTTTTTCTCTTGGACTATTTTTTTGGTACAAAAACAAAGCATAGTGTGTCTTTATTTTTTTTGTTTATTTATATTTTTTGAATTTTATTTTATACTTATCAGTTACATTTTATTAACTCTGTATCTTTATAATAGTGTAACTTAAATGTGTCATAACTCAAAGCCAGGAGAACTCCTCTGAACCATATGGTCTTTCTTACTATATTTTAACTGTTGGAAGAATGTAAATGTCCACAGTCCAAAAAGTTTTAAGCCTTACTAGATTCTCACCATCATTAAGATGAAGAGAATATCTTCTAGTTGACATAACACAATAGATTTTGTACCACACTGACACTACAGAATGGAAGATACCAGGTTTGATATTTTAGACTGCTCTTTGTTTATATTTATCTGAAAATATTGCAAACATACTTATGTTGACATTTGGTAGTATACTCATATTGATGATGAAAATATCTGCCAGTTTTATACATTTGTACTCCGAGTACACTTTGCAATAGTAATCTATTTTAATCTCCACATCAGCCTTCTGAGGTACACGTTATTTTCAATCCTCATGTTTACATAATGAAGCTAAATTTAAAAGGATTAAATAAATCAGTAACGGTTTTGTATGTGTGTACTGTTATAGGGACAATATTAACTAGTCTGCACATTACATAGATCTTCACGTGAATCTCATTTAAGAAGTAATAGCTACTTAATTATCTACTTCAAGTTGGTTGTATATTTTAATATCTATTATCTGTGTTTTTGTGTGTTAGTGTGAAAGTCAGAGTATAACTTGCAAAGACCATTCTCTCCTATTACAGTTAAGTTCCAAGGATCAAATAAAGATTATGAGATTGCAGCAAGAATTTTTAGCTGGTGATCACCTTGACAGGCTCTGGCTTCACTTCTTTACACATTAGTCAATAATAGTAAAAATAAAAAAAGAACATGCACAGACAGTCACTAACAAGTACAAGATTCTGGACTAAGTCCACCTGTGTATGGTTATCCAAGCCCAGCTGGATCTCCACACTCAATTGTAAGACACTTCATACGCCTTTCTGCCTTGCACTTTTTTGTTTGTTTTCTTTTGCTACTTGAAGAGTAGAACATGATTTCAAATAGAGCTGATTTAGGCTTTTGACTCTCAAATTAGGCTATTGTCAATTTAACCTCTCTTAGACTTAGTTTTTTTTTTTTATTTTAAATTAAATGATCATAATATGTACCTAACAGCTAAGTTAAAGAGTTCAGTTGGACCAAGGAGCATGCATGAATATAACCTAGAATCTCTGCTGAGATGTGGCACATAGCACCTCAGTACCCAAGTGGGCACCCTAGTAAGGGGAGCAGGGACTACTTCTGACAGAACTCAAGGGCAGGCTCTTTGACCTATCTCCCCCTCCCCCGGAGGGAAGAGCAGTCCTGTTAGGCCACAGAGGAGGACTTTGCAGCCAGTCCTGAAGATACCTGATAAAACAGGGTCAGATGAAGGGGGAGGAGGACCTGCCCTATCAGTGGACTTGGAAAGGGGCAGGGAGGAGATGAGGGAGGGAGGGTGGGATTGGGAGGGAATGAGAGAAGGGGATACAGCTGGGATACAGAGTTAATAAACTGTTTGAAAAATTTAAAAAAAGAGTTAGGTTGGATACAAAAACATACAAATCTAGCTTAATGTTAGATACTAAGACAATACTCCTTGAATAGTAATTACTGTTGTTGTTGTTGTTAATATTCTAAGAATAGTTTTGCTAAAACTTTAACATGATGCACATTCAAAATTAATATTAGTTTGTAAATTTGAATTCACCACATCATAAAAGGAAATTAAATATTCAGTAATGTAATACCTTATAGGTTTTGTATTTGTATGGAAATGTTGAGTATGTACTATGGTGTCAAAATTAGATTTTCCTCTTGGTCCTAATCACGTCACCTTGGATTAAGAAAGGCAGGGCCTACTTCCTGTCACCCAGAAAAATAAAGTGGTAAATGATCTGTTAATGCAAAAAAAGAAATACCTAGCATTTGGGCTACATGATTTATAGGTCCAATAACATATTCACAATTATTCTAGTGTTATACACTGCTGTGATATACTGATTTATAATTGAAAATATGAATTCATTTTAAACACATATGTATTGTTTCATAATCTGAAATTTGGAATATACACAAATATCAACTTCCATCAAGAAACAATGTTTCTGTTACTAATATGTTTTTATACATTCTTATGATTTTTTTCTTTTTATTTATTCTCCTCTAACATACTTCTCTCAACTGCAACCTTTACTCCCTCCAGTCCTCCCAGCTCCCCCGCTCCCCTCTGCCCCAGAAGACTGAGAATCTCCCAGAAGCACAAAGCAGAGAATTCTTCACATCAGAACCCCAGGAAATCTTAACCAAGATGAACATGTTCAAGTGAGACAGAAGTGTGATACCTCATAGGGATGAGAATTCAACAATGAGCTGCATTCTCACCCCAGGAAGAACAAGGAAAGAGAGTTTACATGTCAATAAAAGAAATCTTAGAGAGAAAAAAAATATATAATCTAACTTACAGTACAAGGAAACATTTAAATACTTCTAGCTCATTTCTATATTATACAAAATCAAGCTACTCTCTTACAGATTTATACAGGTATATTTGAATATCCTCCAAAATACTAAATATAGACATGAAAAATCCAATGGACACAAACCAAGTGCTTTTTATTTTTTGTTTATTTGTTTTTTTAACTATTTTATTTTTTATTAATTACACTTTATTCATTTTGTATCCCCCCATAAGCCCCTCCCTCCTCCCCTCCCAATCCCATCCTCCATCCCCTTTCTTCATGCATGCCCCTCCCCAAGTCCACTGATAGGAGAGGTCCTCCTCTCCTTCTTTCTGATATTAGTCCATCAGTTCTCATCAAAAGTGTCTGCATGATGATATGATAGTATACGTGAGTGACCCCAAAAACTCTACCAGGGAACTCCTACAGCTGATAAACACCTTCAGCAAAGTGGCAGGATACAAAATTAACTCAAAAAAATCAGTAGCCCTCCTGTATACAAAAGACAAAAGGGCTGAGAAAGAAATTAAGGAAACAACACCCTTCACAATAGCCACAAATGACATAAGGTACCTCGGAGTAACCCTAACCAAGGAAGTCAAAGACTTGTATGAAAAAAATTTCAAATCTCTGAAGAAAGAATTAGAAGAAGATATGAGAAGATGGAAAGATCTCCCATGCTCATGGCTTGGTAAGATTAACATAGTAAAAATGGCCATACTGCCAAAAGCAATCTACAGATTCAATGCAATGCCCATCAAATTACCATCACAATTCTTTACAGACCTGGAAAGAAAAATTCTCAACTTCATATGGAATAACAAGAAACTCAGAATTGCTAAAACAATCCTCTACAATAAAAGATCTTCCGGAGGTATCTCCATCCCTGATCTTAAGTTGTACTATAGAGCAACAGTTTTAAAAACTGCATGGTACTGGCATAGAAACAGAATGGTGGATCAATGGAACTGAACAGAGGACCCAGAAATAAACCCACACACTTATGGACACCTGATCTTTGACAAAGACGCCAAAACCATACAATGGAAAAAAGATAGCATCTTCAACAAATGGTGCTGGTCTAACTGGATGTCTACATGTAGAAAAATGAAAATAGATCCATACTTGTCACCCTGCACAAAACTGAAGTCCAAGTGGATCAAAGACCTCAACATAAAACCAGACACATTGAATCGGCTTGAAAAAAAAAATGGGAAATACCCTAGAACTCATTGGTACAGGGGAAAACTTCCTGAACAGAACACCAACAGCACAGGCTCTAAGAGCAACAACCAATAAATGGGACCTCATGAAACTGAAAAGCTTCTGTAAAGCAAAGGACACCGTCATCAAAACAAAGCGACCACCTACAGATTGGGAAAGAATCTTCACCAACCCTTTATCTGACAGAGGACTCATATCCAGTATATATAAAGAACTAAAGAAGCTGAAAAGCAGCAAACCAAGTAATCCACTTAAAAAATGGGGAACAGAGCTAAACAGAGAATTCTCTGTAGAGGAATACCGAATGGCAGAGAAACACTTAAAGAAATGCTCAACCTCACTAGCCATTAGGGAAATGCAAACCAAAACAACCCTGAGATTTCACCTTACACCCATGAGAATGGCCAAGATCAAAAACTCAAGTGACAACACATGCTGGAGAGGTTGTGGAGAAAGGGGAACCCTTCTCCACTGTTGGTGGGAATGTAAACTTGTACAACCACTCTGGAAATCAATCTGGCGCTTTCTCAGACAACTAGGAATAGCGCTTCCCCAAGATCCAGCCATACCACTCCTGGGCATATATCCAAAAGAGGCTCAAGTACACAAAAAGGACATTTGCTCAACCATGTTTGTAGCAGCTTTATTTGTAATAGCCAGAAGCTGGAAACAACCCAGATGCCCCTCAACTGAAGAACGGATGCAGAAATTGTGGTACATCTACACAATGGAATATTACTCAGCAATGAAAAATAAGGAAATCATGAAATTTGCAGGTAAATGGTGGGATCTGGAAAGGATCATCCTGAGTGAGTTGTCCCAGAAGCAAAAAGACACACATGGTATATACTCACTCATATAGACATACAACATAGGACAAACCCACTAAAACCTGTGCATCTAAAGAAACTAAGCAAGAGAGAGGACCCTAACTAAAATGTCCAATCCCCATCCGGAAAGGCAAAGAGGATGGACATCAGAAGAAGAAGATAACAGGAAACAACCTAGGAACCTACCACAGAGGGCCTCTGAAAGCCTCTGCCCTTCAGACTATCAAAGCAGATGCTGAGCCTGATGGGCAACTGTTGGACAGGTGAACAGAATTTTAGGTAAGAACTGGGAAATAGTAAGAGCTGGAGAGGACAGGGTCTCCACAAGGAGAGCAACAGAACAAGAAAATTTGAACACAGGGAACTTCCCAGAGACTCATACTCCAACCAAGGACTATTCATGGAGATAACCCAGAACCCCTGCACATAGGTAGCCCAGGGCAGTTCAGAGTCCAATTGGGTTACATAGTAATGTGAAGAGGGACGGCCTCTGACATAAACTGATTGGCCTGCTCTTTGATCACCTCCCTCTGGGGGGGAGCAGCCTTACCAGGCCATAGTAGAGGACAATACAGCCACTTTTGATGTGAACTGACAGACTAAGATCAGAAAGGAGAGGAGAACCTCCCCTATTAGTGGACTTGGGGAGTGGCATGCAAGCAGAGGGAGGAGGGAGGGTGGGATTGGGAGGGAAGGAGGGAGGGGCTTATGGGGGGATGCAGAATGAATAAAGTGTAATTGATGAAAAATTTTAAAAAAAAGGGGAAAAATAATTTAAGAACCTTAAATGACTTTCAAAATTGGAGGAAAACATGGAGTTAGTCAATTGGCATGGAGCACGTCTCGCCCCTGGGGGCAATGGTCTCCTGAACCTACTCAGACCTCGGACACCACCACTGCTAGTTCTAGAACTGACGCAGGATGTTCCAACGAGGGGTTAAGGCTTCTCATAATATTTCCTATAAGCCCACACCTGTTTGTCTATATCCCCCATTTTTATTCATTATTAGCCAGATAGAGCCAAGTAATTGTGGTGATGATACTTGCTTTTTTGCCCAATGCTGGAATGCTAGTAAATTTAGGTATGCCCTGGTTACTCGCATGCCTCACTGGGTGCCTGTGCCCATTGATGCCCCTCACGCTATGACTCTCTTCAGACAGAAAAGGGATCTTGGAACTACAGCCACCATTGTTACTACCATCTCATTGGCGGCTGTTGGAGCTACCACCAGGGCATTAGCCATGAGTCATACTAGGCAGACTGCTCAGACCGTGAATAATCATTTAGCCAATGTAGCTCATGCCTTAGTTGTACATAAAGGAATTAATGCTCAACTAAAAGGAAGCTTGATGGTGGTCAATCAGAGGATTGACCTCGTGCAGGAGCAAATTGATACCCTATGGCAAATCGCTCAACCTGGCTGTCAATGAAAGTATGCTGGACTTTGTGTCACTAGCATACAACATGAGAATTTTTCCTGTGCTGCAAATCTGTCTAAACAATTGTCGAGCTATATTTTAGGTAATTGGACTGGAGAATTCGATACTACGATGGAGCAGCTGAGAGTGGCCATTGTCACAGTAAATTCTACCAGAGTGGACGCAGGACTAGCCACAGGATTATCATCATGGATTGCTGCAGCCATGAATCATCTGAAGGAATGGGCGGGCATGGGAGCGTTAGCAGGCCTTCTGGTGTTGGTCTCCTTGGTTTGCCTGTGGTATATATGCAAGATTAGAGTCTCACAACAGTGTGATGCAGCCTTGATCATTCAGGCCTTTACAGCCATTGAAGCAGGACATTCTCCCCAAGCATGGTTGGATACCATAAAAAGCTAAAATGATACGCTCAGGATGCGAGGCTAAGCACTGCACTCAGGGTCAGCCGCTTTCGACCCAGAGAAGAGCATGTCTGATTGCATGCAGGTTGATGCCCCAGGTCCCGCCTCTGAGAAAAAGGTATCGGACGGGTCTGATGCTCTTTGGGTGGATGACACCTAAATGAACATCTGTACAAAGTCCCAATTTATTTCTAATATCAGAGATCAGACCTCTACTCTTGCCTGATGCGTCTAAAACAAAAAGGGGGAACTGTAGAGAGCTGCGGAATGCTATGCCTTAAAGATGGAGCTGGTTTCAGCCTTCCACCTTCCCGATGGTGAGTGCTCTCTGTCATGAATAACTCCACATTTGGCTAAGGCCGAGGATCTGGCTTGCTTCCATGTATGTGGACCTATCTGCATTGCCCACGTGGC
This sequence comes from Meriones unguiculatus, assembly GCF_030254825.1. Taxonomy (NCBI): domain Eukaryota; kingdom Metazoa; phylum Chordata; class Mammalia; order Rodentia; family Muridae; genus Meriones; species Meriones unguiculatus. Next base: position 6,750,412 of record NC_083360.1, read on the forward strand.
ACGCTGGGGTTGGCTACCCAGAGGCTATTTAAGCTGTGGGCTGGCTTTCCCCGGGGTCCGAGGATTGTTCAATGTTCCTGAATAAACTGCATTGAAAAAAAAAAGTGTCTGCATTGTCCTTTTCTGTGACCTGGTAAGGTTGCTCTAGCCTCAGGCGGAGGTGATCAAAGATTAGGCCAACCAGATTATGTCAGAGGCAGTCCCTCTTCCCATTATTATGTAACACACTTGGACACTGAACTGCCATGGGCTACATCTGTGAAGGAGTTCTAGGTTATATCCACGAATAGTTCTTGGTTGGAGTATGAGTCTCTGGGAAGTTCCGTGTTCAAATTTTCTTGTTCTGTTGCTCTCCTTGTGGAGACCCTGTCCTCTCCAACTCTTGCTATTTCCCACTTCTTACATAAAATTCCATTCACTCTGCCCGACAGTTGGCCATCAGGCTCAGCATTTGCTTTGATAGTTTGCAGGGCAGAGGCTTTCAGAAGCCCTCTGTGGCAGGTTCCTAGGTTGTTCCTTGTTTTCTCCTTCTGGCTTTCAGAGGCCCTCTGTCGCAGGTTCCTAGGTTGTTTCCTGATTTCTTTTTCTTCTGATGTCCATCCTCTTTGCCTTTCCGGATGGGGATTGAGCGTTTTAGTTAGGGTCCTCTCTCTTGCTTAGTTTCTTTAGATGCACAGATTTTAGTGAGTTTGTCCTGTGTTGTATGTCTATATGAGTGGGTATATACCGTGTGTGTCTTTTTGCTTCTGGGACAATTCACTCAGGATGATCCTTTCCAGATCCCACCATTTACCTGCAAATTTCATGATTTCCTTACTTTTCATTGCTGAGTAATATTCTATTGTATAGATGTACCACAATTTCTGCATCCATTCTTCAGTTGAGGGGCATCTGGGTTGTTTCCAGCTTCTGGCTATTACAAATAAAGCTGCTACAAACATGGTTGAGCAAATGTCCTTTTTGTGTACATGAGCCTCTTTTGGATATATGTCTAGGAGTTGTATGGCTGGATCTTGAGGAAGCGCTATTCCTAGTTGTCTGAGAAAGTGCCAGATTGATTTCCAGAGTGGTTGTACAAGTTTACATTCCCACCAGCAGTGGAGAAGGGTTCCCCTTTCTCCACAACCTCAACCTCTCCAGCATGTGTTGTCACTTGAGTTTTTGATCTTGGCCATTCTCATGGGTGTAAGGTGAAATCTCAGGGTTGTTTTGATTTACATTTCCCTAATGGCTAGTGAGGTTGAGCATTTCTTTAAGTGCTTCTCTGCCATTCAGTATTCCTCTACAGAGAATTCTCTGTTTAGCTCTGTTCCCCATTTTTTAATTGGATTACTTGGTTTGCTGCTTTTCAGCTTCTTTAGTTCTTTATATATACTGGATATGAGTCCTCTGTCAGATAAAGGGTTGGTGAAGATTCTTTCCCAATCATAGGCAGTCGCTTTGTTTTGATGACAGTGTCCTTTGCTTTACAGAAGCTTTTCAGCTTCATGAGGTCCCCTTTATTGATTGTTGCTCTTAGAGCCTGTGCTGTTGGTGTTCTTTTCAGGAAGTTTTCTCCTGTACCAATGAGTTCTAGGGTATTCCCCACATTTTTTTCTAGCCTATTTAATGTGTCTGGTTTTATGTTGAGGTCTTTGATCCACTTGGACTTCAGTTTTGTGCAGGGTGATAAGTATGGATCTATTTTCATTTTTCTACATGTACACTTCCAGTTGGACCAGTACCATTTGTTGAAGATGCTATCTTTTTTCCATTGTACGGTTTTGGCAGCTTTGTCAAAGATCAGGTGTCCATAAGTGTTTTTTTTTTTTTTTTTATTAATTACAGTTTATTCACTTTCTATCCCAGCTGTAGCACCCTTACTCATCCCCTCCCAATCCCACTCTCCCCCACTCAATTTTACCCATGCCCCTCCACAAGTCCACTGATAGGGGAGGGCCTCCTCCCCTTCCCTGTGATCCTAGCTTATCAGGTCTCATCAGGAGTGACTGCATTGTCCTCCTCTGTGGCCTGGTAAGGCTGCTTGATCCTCAAGGAGTAGTGATCAAAGAGCCAGCCACTCAGTTCATGTCAGAGACAGTTCTGGTTCCCATTACTATGGAACCCTCTTGGACACTCAGCTGCCATGGGCTACATCTGTGCATTCTAGGTTATCTCCATGCTTGGTCCTTGGTTGGAGCATCAGTTTCAGAAAAGACCCTTCTGCCAAGAGTTTTTGGTTCTGTTGCTCTCCTTGTGGGGCTCCTGTCCTCTCCAGGTCTTTCTCTCTCCCCCTTCTTTCATAATATTCTCTTCACTCTGCCCAAAATGACTGAGTCTTAGCATTATCTTTAATACCCTGGTGGGTAGACTCTTTCAGAAGCCCTGTGAGGTAGGCTTCTGTCCTGTTCCCTGTTTTCTCCCTCTTCTGCTGTCCATCCTGTTTGCCTTTCTGAATGAGGATTGATAATCTTACCCAGGGTCCTCCTTCTTGCTTAGCTTCTTTAGGTGAACAGATTTTAGGATGTTTATCCTATTATCCATATATGTCAAATATCCACTCATAAGTGAGGATATACAATGTATGTCTTTCTGTTTCTGGGATACCTCACTCAGAATGATTTTTTTCTAGATCCCACCATTTGTCTGCAAATTTCATTATTTCCCTGTTTTTAATTGCTGAGTAGTATTCCCTTGTGTAAATGTGCCACAATTTCTATATCCATTCTGGTGTTTAGGGACATCTGGGTTGTTTCTAGATTCTGGCTATTATGAATAAGGCTGCTATGAACATGATTGAATAAATGTCCTTGTTGTGAACTTGATCATCTTTTGGATATATGCTTAGGAGTGGTATAGCTGGATCTTGAGGTACCACTATTTATAATTGTCTGGGAAAGTGCCAGATTGATTTCCACGAGTTTGTATATGCTTTTTAGTTTTTTAAACACTTTGATTTTATGCTATACAAGCCCAGTAAGTTATAAAAATAAGGTATTTGAAATTTACTTTTTAAAAATTTTGAAAGAAGAACATGAATTACTACTTCACACTTCATATATACTTTGTGACCAAGACCATCAATCAATTTAAAAAGCCTAACCATTAGAAAAAAAACCAGCAAAAAATGATTGTGTATGCATGCCAATACATAATTCTAAAGGACCATAAAACTATTTTGGTAAGTTTACCTGAGCATTGTGTTTGCTGAATTGCCTGACTTGTGGTAATACTCATTACACCAGACAATGTCTACGGCAGAAGGCAGCTTGTCATAAAATGTCAAACAAGGCAGAGGTAACCATTGCTCCACTAATCCTATACTTAAAAACGTCAAATTATTTTGGAAATTTTGACATAATATCCGCAATTATCCATAATAAAACTGTTGCATTCTAATATTTAGAAGCCAGATTATAACAATAAGGCTCTCTTAGGCCCCTAAACAGAGACAAACCTTTCACTGTTCACACAAAACTCAACAGGTTCAGATGTGTAGAATCCCTTAAGTTTCCTGATCTTTGCACAGAGTTTATATTTTGACTAACCTTTTATTTACAACTGGCTCAGTATTGTTCCACAAAACCATTCAGTTTGCAGAAACATCATTTAATTAATATACTTGCTGAGGGCATTTGCAATAACTTCTATAACTTCTCTTAATACTTATTTGGTTCATTTCCCCACATAAGTATGATGTCATAAACAATCTCTAAGCATATTATGTTCATTTAAATGACTATTAAACTACAGTGATACTTTTATATTACTTTAAGTTAAATGTGTTATCAAAAGGTGTCATTAAATTTAAAAATTGAATTTTTTTGCTTATTTGATCGGGTTTTTTGTTTTTTGGGGGGGGGGTCTCATGTGTTTCTTTTTACATTTTGTATTAGATTGTTTACATACCAAGTGTATCACTGCCCTCTTCAAAGCCACCCCACTTTCCCTCCTTCTCTCTTTCTCTCTCCCTTTTCCCCAGAAACAGGAAGCTCCCTTCCCTCATATAAAGCTTTTCCAGCATATCAGTTCACATCAGGACTACTTTTATATTCATTGCTTGATGCCAGGGAGACAACCTGACCAAGAGGAAGTGATCCAAAACCAGACAATAGAGTCTATGTTAGAAACAGCCTCCCATCTGACCCATAGGCATATCTCTCCTGAATGATTTCAAATCTAATCATATTAATAATGATAATCATATCAACAATATTATAATAATATATACTATATAAATAATATATGATATAATAAATAATATATTAATAATATTAATAATGATTAATAATTTTTTAAAAACATATCACTGGCTTGTTTTTTTTTGTTTGTTTGATATATGTTCCTTGGCTGGCCTGGAATTTAATATGTAAACCAGGATGGCATTAAACTCATAGCTATTCCCCATTCTCAGTCTCACAAGTGATAGATTACAGGCATATATTACCACATTAAGCTAAGGAAAGATAAAGTCTAAAGCTATAAAATAATAAACAAAAGTTATGATATGAGGATCAAATGAGGGTAGAATGAGAGAACAGGATAAAGAAGAGAATTTGGGAAGGGACATCTAATACTGAAAGCTTTTTTGGAAAGCCTAGTACTTTTGAAACCTCCTAAAATATACATATATAGAGAGAGAAACTTAAATGAAGTCCCACATAAGGAAAGAGATGCTTCCCACAACTAGACACCTAGTCTTCAAATGAAACCTTCAGTGCCAGGACTGGGTTACATATTGTTAAGTCATTGGTCATAGGAGTTCCATAGTTACCACTCAAAAAACAATAGCTATTAACCAAGGATATTATAGCCAAGGATGTGCATAACCTGATGAAGACGTCACTTATTTACGTGACTAAACATGGAGAAATCAAGCTGGTCCTCAACTGCAAGCTTTCCTCATACTGCTAAAATGGCCAAGAATTTAAGACTAGAAATAAATAGGTCATGGGGCATAAGAGAAAACCTACTATTATTCTTATGCTAAAATTGTAATAAAATAACCCATTATCCAATATTTATAGATCAGAGCAGTGCTCAGTCCTAATCAGAGAAGCTTCTTTTAGTAAATGACATTTAACACAAATACACACAACTGGGCAAAGTACAGAGTGGGAGACTTTGGATCATTCAGCCTTAAATAGGGATGTCTTTATTTTTCCTTCATGGCTCAGAGATCTACACAGAAAATACGAAGGAAAGAGTTTGAGAATCAGAGGTGATAGGAGACTCCATTTCTATAGTCTTCCAGATACAAAGGTACAATAAATGTATGAATTCAGAGACTGTGAAGATACGCACAAGACCTGCACAGGTTTGTTCTAAAGTCTCAGGACACAGAAAGGGAAGCGGACCCAAAGTCCTAACCCTGACCAATATCTGTTTTCTGTTCATAACTACTAAGAAACTGAGTATCAGTTTTCCCCGAAAGAAGTGTCACTGTATATCTCAACCCACTCCAAGGTAGGAGAGGGAAAAGAACATGATCAAAATATATTACATGAACCAAGTTTTTCTATTATAACTTAAGCTTTCTTATTAAAGAACAATTCTATTTCCTGGCCTCTTTTTTTAGTAATTGTTGTTGAGTATGTATGTATGTGAATATTTAACTATTCCTAAATACATAAGTAAAACTATTGAGTATGTATAATGTATATATGTTTTCAAAGACGACCATTGGTATTGGATAATTAATTGCTATGCTTTCCCCTAGGAAAGAATATTTCTTCTATTCCCTGTATCCCTTAGTTGCTTGTAGTTGTTTGTGTAGGGTTAAGACCTCTTAAATTTGAAAATGAGCAAAGCAGGAATAGATAGGTGGAAGGGCTTTAGTTGGAAAGGGAAGTACAAAAATGATTCAAGTACTAACTTTGCACTTCTAACTTTTGGACATCTCTTTTTAAGTGCGTTGTTCATGCACTTTATAAAGATTTTGCCTAATGTTTATTCAGACTTTATGAGAAAGTGTGTTTTCCTTTCCCTTAACACACTTTCCGAAATGTTGAGAATTAAGGCAAAGTGGTATAAATTAACAATCTGAAGAATATTTTGCAAATATTCACAATATATAATAATACTTTACTAAATGTACATATTGGGCATAGTAGAAATCCATAAGGTTAAAGAACTTTTTAATCCTCAAAAATGTTTGAAGCAAGGTTTAATATTTAAATACATTTTAAAATACATTTATTAAAACTTAGTATATGTAAATATATCCATTATATAAACAATAAAATTGCACTAAATAGGATAATTATGTTACAATTTCATTTTGTATAATTTTTACTATTTGCTAACTATCTTCAAAACTAAATTTAAGAGTTTTTGCAAGTACAAAAACAATTTCATGCCTTGAATCCTGCACCAGAAATAAAAATGGTGTAATAGAGGTAATGCTATAACAGAGCTAATGTAAATGTGGAAAAATCATTATTTCAAAAACAGAAAAAGTTCTATGAGGCAAAATAAATGTTTTAAAGTGAGAGAGTAAAAACTGGAAATGTAAAGTTGATAATGAAGTATATAAAGTTTTATTATTTTCAGAGTTAAGACGCAGATTTAAGTGGTATCTATTGAGGCAGATATAAATGGCATGAAGCTTAAAAACATTTAAAGAAGAAGAGAAAATTAGAAAGTATATATATTGAGCTGGCAATTCTTAAAGATAATCTTATCAACCAATGTGATAATGAGACCAAGGACAAACAAAGAGCCATTAGATAAAACTGAACTGAGTTTTATAAACTGAACAGTTTATATAAAACTGAACAGAGTTGAACTGGGAATGACCATAAGAAGGTACTGTGCACAGATGGTCCCAATTTAATGCTGTAAATTACAAATAAAGAAACAACATTTAATAGTGGTACTGCAACAAGGAAAAAATACCCCACACTCTCTTTTTTCATTAATATATTATTGCTTAAATATCCTGAATGTGAGACTGAAAACCCGTAAGGTACACATTCTCTGAAGTATGCCTCCTTGATTTGTTTTCAATGAAACAATAGGAAGAAAGAATCCTTACTGTAGTAAGTTGCAGTGGTTCTTGTTAACAGATCTAAGACCAGCTATTTGATAGAGAAGACAGTCTGAGTTCACGAGTTTCAGGATTGCTGGTTACTATTCCAAAGTCAACTGATTCACAAACTGCCTCAGCTTCTAAAAGTAGTGACCAGCAAGAGAAGGAGATATCAGAAGTAGCTTATGTCTGGATATTCATAGGAACTTTCTGCAATATTTTATGCAAATTAGTAACAATACAGCCAATACATTGGGATACTTGCCAGTATATATGAATTTATGATTGAAAATCATTCCAAATATACTTTTTTTGCTTAAAGGTTTGGATAGAGAAATCAACTGAAAATATCTTACATTTTTCTCAAGTAGAGACCGCTCATGAAGTAAATGACCAGAGAACAATGATTAATTCCTATATTTCATATCTGTTAGCTCTTCTTTTAAAATTGGATCATAGCACTCCTCTTCAGAAGGAAGCATATTTTCTCCAATACTGCCATATCTTTTTATAAACATTGATTTCTTACCATTTCTGTAAATTGCCTGGAAGCAGCTTATACTTGTATGGCTCTGGGTTACATATGTTTCTCATTATTGAATTGTACCCTGTATGTGACTTATTCTGATAAGACTAACTTGAATTAATTTGATAAAAAACATATCTTTTGCTGAAAATAATCATTATTCATAGACCAGTCTAGTATCCCACACCAAATGCGTACTGAAAAAAAACCATGAATGCTGTATGAGGAAATGTAGATGAAAACATTCTTCACAATATTAATATGACTGATAAAAAAGAAATATTAGCTCTTCACTGTATTGGCATGTGTTGCTTTTTCTCCATGGCTGTTGATACTCTTCTACAGGCACATTTATAAGGCCACACAAATTAGAACTGGACAGAATATGGGTTCTTGGTTTTGTCTATAACACCATTAGCATACTCAATCTCACCAATCATGCATCTATTAGTTAGACATGCTTGACTTCTTTGGACATTCGTCATCTTATACTGGTTAAATAAGGCTAATAACAAAGCATATTATTTATGCCTCTTCTGTCTGCCATAGTACTAACTTAAATGGCTGTGTTGAGGACTAAAGAAACTTTGTCACAACAATAACAACTAAAAATATGTCCTTTTATGCATCCCCCGTCATGTAATAACACCAAAAAAATTATTTTCTGAAATCTCAGAGTCAGCACACTCTAGACAGGTTGAAAACAAATAGAATTGGAAAAATCAAACTGGGTATGGTGGTATACACCTTTAATCCCAGTGTGTCGGATACAGACACATCTGTAAATACAAGGCCAGCCTGGTTTATATATTGAACTCCAGGGTTCATACAGGGTTATGTAGAGAGACCCTTTCCCAAAGAAGAAAGAAAGAAAGAAAGAAAGAAAGAAAGAAAGAAAGAAGGAAGGAAGGAAGGAAGGAAGGAAGGAAGGAAGGAAAGAAGGAAGGAAAGAAAAAGAAAGAAAGAAAGAAAGAAAGAAAGAAAGAAAGAAAGAAAGAAAGAAAGAAGGAAGGAAGGAAAGAAAGGAGAAAAGAAAAATAAAAAAGGGAGTCTGGCGTTTGAACTCACACTTAGTCCTTTTCCTAATATAACATATTCTGTGGTCTTTGAGAACTCTCAATACAACACAATTTATAATGGCTATCATTGTTCTGATTTTAGTCCTGAGATATCTGTCCTAAAAGAAGAAATCATCAATGTCCAGAATGTATTTTTATTTACTCTTCAGTACTGTAGCAGTTTTATGTATAGTCTACATAAGTGCCATAAATTTGCTATATGTATACATATATTAAAAAAGAATCGTCTACTCTATCTCTACATAACTAAAATCTAAATCCTTTATCCATTTGTTTACTTATTTGAAAAATCACCACAAATATCCCTTGGCAAAATGCCTCTTTATTCTAGTAATTAGAATCCATTGGTAGCTCTCTGAATTATATTTCTGGATGTCTGGTCATCTTGCTTTCTTTAATCTGACAATAATCTGAATAAAGCTTTGATACGCTGCCATTCAAAATGAGATTGAGACAAGATGGTGAATGCCTGTAAGAGAATGTAATTAGTTATTATAACAATGAGAAATTGATTCAGTGTAATCTGGGAAAATTTAAAACTATAACAAACTGTGTGAGCAGTAGATTATAGTGCTATGTTGCTGAAGATGAACTATTGATATTTTATGATTGATATTTTTATTTTGTGTTTTTGAACTGGCTTTCTGTCTTTCCTATCCATACAGAGGATTTAAGTTCTGCTGTTTCACTAACTGTAGACTATGGTGGGAAAACTGTAATATTTTGAATGTATCAGCTCAATTCCAACCTTTTTTTTTATCAGTTTGTACCTGATAATGAAATATATATCCCACAAAGATATAGGGCTTTAAATAATGTAATTAATCTAAGAAATGTGAGTGTACACATGCCCTGTGTGGTGGTTAAAGCTGATTCTCAATTTGAATGGATTCAGAATCACCATGGATACAAATCTTTGAACATTTCTGTGAGGGGTTATCTAGATTAGAATAATTGAGGTGGGAAGAACCACTTTAATGTGAGTCGCACCAGTCCCACAGTGGATAAAAAAACAAGAGCAGGCTGAGCACCGGCATTCATGACTTCCTGCTTTCTGACAGTAGACGGAATAGAAACACATGCCTATGAGAGACTGCCACAGATTCCCTGCCATGGACTGTGTTCTTCCACAGGAAGTATATTAACCCTTACTTCCCTGGGCTGCTTTGTGAGGTATTTTGTCACAGCGTCTCAAGTAATTAATACATAAAATTGGCTCTGAGAAGTAAAACCATTGCTGTGATGAACATGATGCTGTGGTTATTAGCCCTTTGGAACTGGTTTACCAGAATAATAAGAAATACCTCACACTTGGGTACAGAAAAGCCCTTGAATATTGTAAGTAGAACTATATGGACAATATGCAGCCAAACATGTACAGGGGAGATTTACCTTACGAGATTTCAGTGGGAACAGAACCTCTGTCATGGGCAAGAGGCAATCTGTGTGCGATTTTGGCAAATGGATATAGGTACATTCTGACACTGCCCTGAAGACTTGTGGAAGATTGAATTGATGGTAATCGACTGATTTGTTTGGCAGAATAACATAATTATTGCCTATTTTTCTCATCAAGGGACATAGTGAGAAAGTTTAAAAAGTAGATCAGAAACCATCACAAAAATGACATACTCTGAGAGAACAATTGCAAAACATCTGTAATTTAAAGGAGATTAGTATCCTTAAAGAAAAACATGAAGCCCTTTACTAGGACGAAAGGCAAGACCTTATCTATCTAAGTCTCCACTTTTTGAAAATGCAAATTTATTTGAAAGGGGGATTCTTATAATGAGAATGCTGCTAAAAGGGATCCCTGTTCAAAGGAATCACCCAGGGAACTGTTTCTCCAGGTTAGTACACAAAAGTCATTGCAACTGTGGTCCAAAGAAGCCTGACGTCAATCTGTACTGGCAGCAAAATTTGATGAAATTGTCGACATGGTAATAGTTTAGTAAGCATGAGAAAAGCAGGACTGTAGGCTTCGTGGAGTCTTGAACCATTGCTCCTGAGAACCATTGAGGACAGCAGTATGTGTTTGGGTTGTAGTGTCCTAGAAGAATCCCTGTGAGTCTGCCCTGTGAAGCTGGAAAAGTGAAGCCATAAATTGTGGTAAAGAGCTGTTATTCTAGAGAAGGCAAAACAATGTACTGGGGAAACCTGCAGCGGAGCTGTCTCAAGAGAGAACCTCTGTGTGTTTCAAGTAGCAGAGCTGCAGGGTGAGGCTACCAAACTCTTTGGGGGTCACTAATATTACATGAATAATGGATAATATAGAATCCATATATCTACAGTATAATTCTGGCGCATTTTCTACTATAATAAAATAATAACTAAATTTTGTTATTTTTAGATATTATATTGAGCATCCAAGAGTACGAAAACAGAAGTTTAACCATCAAAAATTAATGTCTGGCAAAAGAAGACTCAATCTGTTCCTTTTGAGATAATTATTAAGATTTGGATGAGCAGGAACTGGGAAAGGCAGGCCTTCTGGGCAAGCAACAGATTACGCGGAAAGAAAAGCTATATAGAAATTATCACCATAGGGCCAATGGAGATGGAGAAAAAATAGAAATGAAATTTGATTAAGCAACTGCTTAAATTTCAGTAGCCTGACTATTCTTTTGTCTCAGTTGGGTTTACTATAGCTGTAATGAAACATCACACACGATGAAGAACTAACTTGGGGAGGGAAGGGTTCATTTTTCTTTTACTTCCACCTCACTGTTCAACATCAAAGGAAGACGGGACATGAACTCAGACAGGGCAGTGTTGCAGTATGTTTGATCCCGTTGTTAACCCTGAGATCGTGATCTGTAAAACCCTGTTTCTTGTTTGGTATGCTTGAGCCCTAACACACACCTTGAATCCAAGAACTTCCTGTTCATTGTAAGCAGGTGATTATGGTGTGGTTCAGCCAGTCCTAGCATGTACCTTTAATCCAAGAGCTTTCAGTACACAGGATTTAATTAAGCTAACCCTAGAAAAGAAGTGGAGCAAGAAACCAGCTGACAGGGATTAAAGAGTAGAAGGGACATTGAATTGAGGGATGTTAAAGTCAGCATGTAGAAGTAGAAAGGACTTTAGCTCTCTAGCTCCTTAGCTTTAGTTCTCTGGCTTTTGGGATTTTTTAGTTAGCAAACCTTTGACTTTGCTTTTATTTGTTTGCTTGTTTTTTTTTTTTTTTTTTTTTAGGACTTTTGCTCCTGGACTGTCAGCTGAGCTAGTGAGCCTTTTGGGCTTTTTCTATCCTGGTATAAACTGGGAGGGAAGGTCATCTGGGTACTTTGTCTGCCTCTCTGAGCTAGTGGGTTTTTACCCCATCATCTGGTTCCTGAGTCTTGGTAAAATAGAGCTGTTGGATTTTCATTATTTTACAACAAGGCAGCAAGCTGGAGGCAGGAGCGATGTACAGCCAGGAGGAGCGCTGCTTACTGGGTTGGTCAACATGCCTTTGCTCGTCTGCTTTTTCTTTAGAAAATCCAGGACCATCCACAGCCCCACTCAAAATGGGCTGCGCCCTCTTCCATAAACAATTAATTAAGAAAATACCCTACAGGTTTACCTACAGCCCAACATTACGAAAGCATTTTTCCAATTAAGGCTCCCCCTTTTCTTAGGACTCCAGCTTGTGACAACTTGGACTAACTAACTAGCACAGCTTTAAATGTTTAGTTTCATTCTGTTCCACGAACTTAATTAAGACCAACACAAAACAAATGACCTGATAAACTTCAAATTGAAGGCCATGTCAATATGTCCTCACCAATGTATTGTTTCCTCCAATCTAGAAAAAAGTCATATATTTATATTTTATTGTGATTGTATTATATGTCTTTTGATATGGTTACCACTTCAGGTATGTTATTCCTATATTATCATTGTACCAACACAGTGAAGTAGATGAATCATATCAATATTTAGACGACAAAACTAAAACAGAGGTAGTGCAACCACTCTGAAAGAATTCATTTTTGAATCAGCAGAATTTAACACAAAATTTGATGCACTTGACCAAATTTAGTATCTTGGGATTTATATTCTTAATTAAGAAACTTTAATCAGAAGAATCCTAACATTCATAACACTTTTTATTCCATTGAGATCATGATCATAAGGTCTTACAGCTGGCTTGCAAGGATACGTGGAAAGCATTAATCATCATTACTATCAGTGACTGTTACGGGAACCCTGGGACCAGTCATGTTTTCCCCCAAACACTGCATATACATTTGTCATTGCTAAAGAATACCTATCATATAACTTTAGGTACTAGGAAAAGTTTTTATAAAAAGATATTGGAAAGAGTGGTTTTTTTTCTGTTCTATAAATGTACATAGCTTTCTGATGTCTTTTTACTGGAAGCAATTCTCATGTTATATACGATATATAATGATGACAATGGTTTGAAATTACAATAGCACTGTCATTTCACACTCTGAGTAGAACTGTTTAAAGTAAGTTTGAAACTATAGAATTTCATATCATTCAAACAGCATAGCATTTATCTAATTTGATCGGTTGCTCTGCTTATATAGATTGTGTAAAAATAAGTACATTTGCATTAACTCTGGCAGGTTTGTTGCCTTCCTAAGATAAAAGTAAAACCTTGCAGTATCTATTTTTAAAGGTTTGTCCATGTGTTTATATTACCACTCATTTTCAACATTTATTGCAACATAATGGTGACCATTTCTCACAAGGAATTTCATTTAAATACCGATATGTTTGATTATTTTATAAATGAACAATTTTTTTTCTATTGGGATATGGCTATAAACTTATGAAACTTAAAAGCCATCAGTAGCGTACAGCTGTCACTGAAATATAAATAGTTTGTGGAGATCTTCACACTTATTTCCTTATTCACATTGGGAAAGATGATTTGTGTTTACCAATACCTATTTTTCCATATTTTCTCTTTGACCTAAAATGTCGGCTGAAATTTTAATGTATGAAGTACTGAAAGTCAAGTAAGCTCACTTATTATATGCATTTTATACTATGTCAAATGGGTAAAATTTAATAAGAATACATTCTGAGCATAACAGTTAATTACAAATTAATTTTAAAGTATTTTTAGATTTTTACCAAAATAATCAGCCATCCTTATAGTTCTGAGCAGTTTTCTTAAAACTATTTTACTTTAACTGTGAGAAATGTCATAAGTAAGTATTTGACATTGATATGTTATTCTTAACTGCATCCCTTCAAGGGTCATACAAATTGCAGTAGTTTTTCCAATAATGCCAGCTTTCTATTCCAAGATTTCATACAAAATACCAAAATGCATGTAGTAACCATATCTTCTGTGTCCTCTTGTCTGTACCAGATCCTCATTCTTTTCCTAAGAATCATATATACATATTATAGAATAAAATATATATTAATAAAACCTGCAAGGTACCTTTATAAAATCATACATGCATAGTGAAACAGAGTAGTTACATGGAAATTAATCCATGCACTTTTAGCTAATTAGTTTTTAACCAAACCATCAAAATCTTAAATCAGAGAAAGGAAAGTTTCTTCCGTAATGTTGGGAAAATGGGACTATCCACTTGCAAGGAGTTGAATATGTATCCCTAATATCACTATACACAGAAATAAAAATGTGAATGTAAGGGAGATATTTTGGAACATTGGCCTTAGCAAAGAATTTTTGTATATAACTTCCTAATACAAGTAGTAAAAGCAGGATGCCGTGATAACCTGAAGTATATACAAAGCAATAGCAACAATTGACAAGATCATATATTAAGGCAAAATATTTAGAACTCTTTAATTTAAGAGTCTCTGTTAACAGTACTTACTAACTTTGTTTTTGAAGGCAATTGAACATGTCAAATAAGCGTATTTCTTCTAACAGTGATTAATTTACTGAATTATCTAAAGGATTACACCTAAAAGTTTTAAAATATTAAACATACTATGCTAAGCTGAGGTTCAAAATTATTAATGAGAACCAATGTAACTGTCTGACTCAGAAGAACTCAGAAAGGAAGGGAACTGAACCAGCAAGACAAATCTATAAGTCAAAGAACCGAAATTACTGAGAAGAAAAGTAATGGATGAAAGGGGAAGAGATTTATCCTAAGGGAGATTACAATTTTGCAGTAAATCCTGTTCTCTCTCTTTCTTTCTCTCTCTCTCTGTCTCTTATTCTCTCTGTCTCTCTCTTTATCAAAATAAATCTAAAGAAGTCCAGAAAGGATAAAGTCTTAAACGCTTTTATAATAAATGATCTCTGTTAATTATAAATAAAAAAAGAAAAACAGACAAACTCTCCCTTTGAGCTTTTTGTCTTGAAAGAAGGAAAATTATTACTAATTTAAAATCTAACAGGTAAGCTGAAGTGACTCCAAATGGAGAGAATTTTAATTATCATGTTGTCTTTTTTTCTTCCATTTTAGAGATGACGAAGCTGATGTTCCAGAATTGTTAATGACTTTTCTAAAACACAACGATACATAACAATAACACATCAGCAAGCACCGGCTTCTTTACTCATTCACTCCAATCAAGACTTCACATGGTAACTTTTCAAAGCATAGAGTGAGGAGAAAATAAAATGTTCAGGGTCTAATGATAACAATATTCAAGTATGTGTGGCGATAGAGAATTAAGTGCCTGTACAAAAAACCAAAAAAAAAAAAAAAAAAAAAAAAAAAGAGCTTCCAACCACAGAAAGACAATAGCAGTTGACACTGCTATGCAACAAAAGGAAACACTGCAGTTTGCGTGATGCAATCCACTTGTGGTCCTATAACTGGGGTTAATGAACATGAGATTCTAACAGCTGCAAAACCATCTTTGCTTTAACCATGTGAGGTGAAAGAAAAGCAGCTGTTTGTCACGTCCTGTCAGAAGCCAATTTTTGTGAAATTTTTCCAATTTCTTTGATCATAGCTAGTTGTTATTTAAGTTATAGAATATATGTATACATATGTGTGTATGTTGTGTGATGAATCCAATATGAAAAGACAGAGTAAAATTATCTAAAAGAATGCTGTATAGGAGTGTTACAGTGTTCTTTTGGGCAGTCCTGTATTTTTTTTTTTTCTAGTTTTTCATTGAGGTCTTTTATTTTTTTATTTTTTTTTCAATGCAGTTTATTCAGGAACATTGAACAATCCTCAGACCCCGGGGAAAGCCAGCCCACAGCTTAAATAGCCTCTGGGTAGCCAACCCAGGCGTGCCACGGGGGCAATGCAGATAGGTCCACCTACATGGAAGCAAGCCAGATCCTCGGCCTTAGCCAAATGTGGAGTTGTTCGTGACAGAGAGCACTCACCATCGGGAAGGTGGAAGGCGGAAACCAGCTCCATCTTTAAGGCATAGCATTCTGCAGCTCTCTACAGTTCCCCCTTTTTGTTTTAGACGCATCAGGCAAGAGTAAAGGTCTGATCTCTGATATTAGAAATAAATTGGGACTTTGTACAGATGTTCATTTAGGTGTCATCCACCCAAAGAGCTTCAGACCCGTCGATACCTTTTTCTCAGAGGCGGGACCTGGGGCATCAACCCGCATGCAATCAGACATGCTCTTCTCTGGGTCCAAAGCGGCTGACCCTGAGTGAGCTATAGTCTTAAAACCCGAACAGAGGCCAGGTCTCTCTTTATTACCACCAAATGCTTGGACTGGCAAGAAAGAGATAGAAAATGAATCTTTAATGACTCCTAAATCTGATTAACAAAGAGTGAAGCAGCCCTCTATTAACTGGAAAACAATAGAATGGAGGGCTAATTCCTGTTGTAACCATAAGGAACTGGCATTTTCTAATATAATCCAGAAGGAAAGTTAAATACTTTCTGATATTAATCTGGTTATAGATGTAATTTAGACTAAGGATATATTCTCCATGTATAAAGACAGGGATCTGTAAAAGGAAATGATAAAATTTGCAGGCAAATGGTGGAATCTAGAAAAGATCATCCTGAGTGAGATATCCTAGAAGCAGAAAGACACACATGGTAACTGCTCACTTATAAGTGGATACTAGACATGTAATATAGGATAAACATACTAAAATCTGTACACCTAAAGAAGATAAACAAGAAAGAGGACCCTGGGTAAGATGATCAATCCTCATTCAGAAAGGCAAATGGGATGGACCTCAGAAGAGGGAGAAAAGAGGACAGGAGCCTACCACACAGGCCCTCTGAAAGCCTCTACTGAGCAGGGTATCAAAGCAGATTCTGAGACTCATAGCCAAACTTTGGGCAGAGTGCAGGGAATCTTATGAAAGAAGGTGTTGGGGAGAGAAAGACCTGGAGGGGACAGGAGCTCCACAAGGAGAGCAAAAGAACCAAATAATATGGACACAGGGGTCTTTTCTGAGACTGATTCTCCAACTAAGGACTATTCAAGGATATAACCTAGAACCCCTGCTCAGATGTAGCCCATGGCACCTCAGTGTTCAAGTGGGTTCCATAGTAAGGGGAACAGGGACTGTCTCTGACATAAACTCAGTGGCAGGCTCTTTGATCATCTCCCCCTGAGAGGGGAGCAGCCTTACTAGGCCACAGAGGAAGACAATGCAGCCAGGCCTGGTGAGATCTGATAGACTAGGGTCAGAGGAAAAGTTAGGAGGACCTCCCCTATCAGTGGACTGGGAGAGGGGCAAGGGAGAAGATGAGGGACGGAGGGTGGGATTAGGAGGCGATGAGGGAGGGGGCTACAGATGGGATACAAAATGAATAAATTTTAATTAATAAAAAATAAATTAATAAAAAAAGTTTAAAAATCTGTATGACTAACAGAAAAAAGGGGATCTGTACATTTTATATGTCTCTTTCACTTGTTACATATATGCATTTATGTACAATTACGTTTGATTATCTGTCATTTTTGTTCTTAATGAGCTGTGAGCAGTAAAGTTTGGCAAGGAGTATAAAACATCCATTTGACATCATTTTACCTTAAAAACATGCCAAGTAGTTGAAACAATAGTCCTCCAAAAGCAATGAACATGTAATGATCCAGGTCATGGTTCTCTGAGTCTTTATTGTAGCAAATATCTCCTAAACTTTTGAACACTAATAAAGAGCAGTAAGCAGGAGACAAACTCGATAGGTTGCAGTAATAATAACAATTTTTATCCTAAAAGTCATGCTTTGTAAGAATAAGTAAAGTTTAAGTTTGCCATGGTTTCTTCATACTATCTCTTTCAGAATACAAAACCTACATAAATTATCCGATATTTTTATTGCCATGTATGTCTACTCTTACTCATTGTAAATGTGATAATTTATTTCTATCAGTAAAAAAATACATAGTTTAATAATCTAACACTACTTATTTCACTATTCAAATCATTCCAACTAGTGGAAATATATACTTTGGCCCATATTTGTTGTGGATTTATAAGTAAGTTCTCTATTTTCTGCTACTATCATATTAGGCCCATCAAACATAGGTAATGTTAAGTAGCCAAGTAACTCTCCTTTATGACATTTGGTTGCAGTATTAGTTCACTGAGCAATCATACTCTGAATGGTAGGTATCTTTATTACTATTGGAGTGCTGCTATTTGCAACTGCTGGAACAAAAATCTATAAATATTTATAATTTATTAAATAATGCTAGTAATAGTTCAAGTGTTTATATTAACAGCCATATTTTGTCTATGATAATTAACATATTTCATCATTTACTTAGAGCAAGCTAAACTTGATTTCATACTGATGGAATACTACTCAGCAATTAAAAACGAGGAAATCATGAAATTTGCAGGCAAATGGTGGGATCTAGAAAAGATCATCCTGAGTGAGGTATCCCAGGATCAGAAAGACATGCATTGTATATACTCACTTATATAGACCTATAAGACAAGATAAACATACTAAAATCTGTACACCTAAAGAAGCTAAACAAGAAGAGGTTCTGGGGTAAGATGATCAATCCTCACTTAGAAAGACAAGTGGGATGGACATTACAAGTAGGAGAAAACAAGAAACTGTACAGGAGCCTACCACTGAGGGCCTCTTAAAGACTCTACCTAGTAGATGCTAAGATTATAACCAAACTTTATCCAGAGTGCAGGGAATTCTATGAAAGAAGAGGGAGTTGGAGAGGACAGAAGCACCACAAGGACCAAATATATCTGGGAACAGGGGTCTTTTCTGAGACTGATTTTCCAACCAAGGACCACGCATGGATATAACCTAGAAATCCTGCTCAGACATAGCCCATGGCAGTTCAGCATCCAAGTCTGTTACCCTAGTAAGGGGAACAGGGACTGTCTCTGACGTGAACTCAGTGGCTGGCTCTATGACTCCCCCCACCCCGCCCAGGGAGGAGCAGCCTTACCAGGCCACAGAGGAGAACATTGCAGCCAGTCCTTTGGAGACCTGATAAACTAGGGTCAGATGGAAGGGGAGGAGGTTCTCGCTTATCAGTGGACATGGAGAGGGGCATGGGAGGAGATGAGGGAGGGAGAGTAGAAATGAGAAGAAATGAGAGAGGGGGCTACAGCTGGGATACAAAGTAAATAACCTGTAACTAATATAAACAAATAAAAATTATATAAAAATACAGTTAAATTGTGGTTCCTTCTTCAAGGAAACTTGATTCTATATCTTTTCAGTTTGCTAGCTTTGGGCTTTTCTTTCTGTTCAGTGTCATTATACTTATAGTTTTAGTAAAATCTTAACAACCTTATATGCCATTTTAGTACTCCGAAGAATAGTTTCTTTTTATTATTTTTTTTACAATTTATTCACTTTCTATCTCATTTGTAGTCCCCTCCTTCATTTCCACCCCTCCCATCCTCCCACTCTCTCCCTCCCCTATCCCTCTCCCCTAGTGCACTTATAGAGGAAGTCCTCCTCCCCTACTTTCTTATCCAAGCCAATGAGGTCCCATCAGGACTTTCTGGATCCTCTTCTGTGGGCTGCCTAGGTCGCCCCATCAGGGAACAGGCAACAGCCTCTGAGTTCAAGTCAGAGACTGTATCTTCTCCCCTTTTATGGGGAATGCACCTGGTGACTGAGCTGTCTATGCATTATGTCTGAGCAGGGGCTCTAGGTCCTGCATATGTATGAGGACCTTTCACTGATGCATCAGTTTCTGCAGTACCCCCTGCGCCTGCATTTTTTTTTTTTTGGCTTTGTTGGCTGTGTGGCTCCTGTCCTCTCCCAGTCCTTTTATATTATACCCCCCTTCTTCCATAAGACTGTCTCTTCTCCTTTAACTAGGGCGCCCACGTGGAGACTGAGCTGTCTACGGGATACATCTGAACAATGTATACTCTCTACAGTCAATATATTCTTCCCTCTTCCCTTAGCTCCTGCTACCTGAGATAAGTGGATCATGCATATACTTTAAGTTTTTATGTTTAGAATCACAAAATAAGTTTTTTCGCCACAGACTACTTTGTCTAAATCATATTTCATTCAAAGAACTTTCATGTATTTTAATGGCTTGATGAGTACCTTAGCTAGTTTTTATATCAACTTGACACAAGTTATAGTAATCTGAGAAGATAGAATCTCAAGTGAGAAAATGTCTCCAAAGGTTCAGGCTGTAGGAAGACCTATAGGATATTTTCTTAATTAGTGATTGTTGTGTGTGTGCGGGGGTGGGAGGTGGGGGGAGAAGGGTCCGTCTCACTGTGATGGCCCTGGTTTCTGTAAGAAAGCAGGCTAAGCAAGCAAGGAGATGCGAAACAGTAACCAGCACTCTTCCATGGCTTGTGCACTTCTCCTGTCTTGATATTCCTGTCCGGTTTGAGTTCTTTCCCTCACTGTCTTGAATGAAAAAATATGAAATAAAAATATGAGCAAAGTTAACCCTTTTCTCCAAAAGCTGCTTATGGTTATGGTGTTTGATCACAACAATCGTAACTCTAATATGGTGTCGTATTGTAAATATTGCTTATTAATATAGCTTCTTTAATTTAGAGAATTAACATTAGCTTTTTTACAAATGTACCCATGTTTGCATGGATATTAACTATTTTCATATTTTAACCATTTAAGTGCATTTTAATAATATTGTGTTATTAATATAACACATAATACTTGAATTAAAATGATATTTGATGATTCTTCAATTTTGAATGATGTCTTTGCATCTGAATATCTTTGCAGTAAATAGTCTGAACATATTATTTGAACATATCTTGGTTGTATGATTTTATTATTCTTTCTAGGTCTTAAGAAAGAATATTTTTACTAATATGTCCTTGCAAAGAAGTGTTTAATGAGTAATTTCTCCCACCATGTGGCTTTTCCTTTGATTTTCTTAGCAATGCTTTTCACAGAGAATGCTTTTAGCTTTAGAGAAGCCTCACTTTTCAGTAATGACAGAGGTCACTATGGCTCTCTATTCGCATGGAAGAGGACTTAGACTTCCTTCACGGGAAAGCTGTTAAGGTAGCTGCTGACTTTTGTTCCGTTCATATCGTCCTTTCTGTGATGTCAGCACCAAAGACTTACAAGCCCATCACATGCCGACTTGCACAGAAGAAAATTTTAATTGTTTGTTTCAAAAACTGAATGCAGAAAAACTATTTCGGGAGATAGGTAGTGTTAACAAATTCAGTAGTGACATTTTGGGTTTTTGTTGTTTTTTAAGAAAATTAGATTCTGATAACAAGTTATATATTCTTAGAAAGAATATAACATTTTTAAATATTTTCAACTTAGAAAATGGCAGAGGTGAAAGATAGATTAATAACTCCGTAAAAACTACCACTGTGGACATTCTGATCTGCTTTATGCATCACTTAGCTACATAATGCACATTATACTGAATTTTTACCATAAACCGTTTGCTAATATAATGTTTACTTGTGTGTTAAATTAAGCAACATCCTGGTGCATCATTTACCCATAATATTTTCCTTTTATGTGCACGTGTTGATATGGAAAAACCTATTTATGTTTGCATTCACAGGTTAGATCTTCACAAAGCCACTTAAAACTGAAATGAGGTTGTAACAGGGTTGGTCTCAGTAAATCCAAATATTGAGTCAACATTTTATAGTATACTTGAATGTTGAGAATTTAAAGCTCCCACTCTTTGGAGTCCCACAAAAACACCAAGCTACAAAACTGCAACATATTTGCAGAGGGCCAAGTTCAGTCCTATGCAGACTCTATATTGGTAAATTTTAATTCAGTTCAGTCTCTGTGAGCCCCTTAGGGTCTAGGTGAGTTGATTCTGTGGGTTTCTTGTTGAATCTTGTGACCTGTTTCTTATGGTGTTGTGACCCCACTGGCTCCTACAATCCCCTCTTCTTCCACAGGATTCTCCAAGCTCCACCTAATGTTTGGCTGTGGGTCTTTCCATCGGCTGCTGGATGAAGCATAATAATTTGGTTAGATGCCAATCTATGACTATAGCAGAATTATCATTAGGAATCATTTCATTGAGATATATCTATATCATCTATATCTATATATATCTAATCTATATCTACATCATCTATATCTAGCTACATCTATATCTATATCTCTACAAATATAGATAATATCTATAATATATATCTATACTATTTATCTATATCTATCTATTTCTATTATATCTATCATCTATCTATATCTATCTATCTATCTCACAGATCTCTCATAGATAGATAGGGAGATAGATGATAGAGATAGATAGATAGATAGACAGACAGACAGACAGACAGACAGATAGATAGATAGATAGATGATAGATAGATAGATAGCCTGTTTGGTTCTATCCTGGATATAAGATATGCTGCAGTAATGGTGTAGATGTTGCGGAAGCGGCCAACCAATGACAGGTCTATCTTGAGACCCATGCCAAGAGAGGGAGCGCGCCCCTGACACTTTCTGGAGGTGTAGGACTCAGAGGCTGGATAGCCCAAAGATAGGAAGTATCTGGTTAAAAACAAATGTAAAGGGTTCATAAGCTACTATTTTATATAATAACTGTGATAATGTTTTTCCTTAGTTTAGGAAAGAGGCTTCCATAGGCTTTCTTTTATATTTTTATTATTAATTAATACCTCCCTACCTCTTTCATTCCCAGTCCTACCTCTACTTTGTTTATATCTTGCCTTCCCCAGGTTTTCCTCTCTCTACTTTCCTATCGTGTGTGGTTATAGCATCCCCACTACCCTTAAGTTCACTCTTATTCATAATTTTTTCCAGCATCCAGGACCGCACAGACAATCTAAGTTAAGCATATGACTATAAAAATCTGAAACTATGATCCCCACATGAAAGCCACCATGAATCAATGGCAGTACTTCTTCACAAGCCCCTTCGTTTACCCCTAATATTTTCTTCTAAAAAGATCAGCACTTATTTTATATATTGTAAATAATGAAGATTTTTAGATGTATTGAAATTATAATTGAATGTTTTCACACCATGGCAAGTGTTCTCTTTTCTCACACAAACTTAAAATCATTTACTAATTAAAATAATAAGGTTGCATTGTTTTATAATTAGTCCCAAAAAAATGACAGAAAATGACAAAATTGTCAGGATGACCACAACATCAGTTCTGAAATAGTTTTCAACTTCAGAAATATTTAAATGTTTCAACTTCAGAAATATTTAAATATTTAAATGTTGCTTATATGAGTACAAACAAATATTTATTCTCCTATACACACATACATATGTAAATCCATACTACCTTTTCACTTTAATGCAAGAAAACATATGCATTAAATGAAATAAAATGTTGTCGGTCCAATGCACATCCCATTTGTCTTTCTAAATGAGGATTGATCATCTTACCCCGTGTCCTCTTTCCTGTTTATCTTCTTTAGGTGTATAGATTTCACAATGTTTATCATATCTTGTAGGTATGTGAATATAAGTGAATATATACCATGTGTGTCTTTCTCCTTCTGGGATTCTTCACTCACAATGACCTTTTCTAGATCCCACCATTTGCCTGAAAATTTCATAATTTCCTCGTTTTTGATTGCTGAGTAGTATTCCATTGTGTAAATGTAACAAAATTTCTGTATCCATTCCTCCGGTGATGGACATCTGGGTTGTTTCCAGGTTCTGGCTATTACAAATAAAGTTGCTACAAACATGATTGAACAAATGTCTTCCTTGTGTACTTGAGCATCTTTTGGATATATGCCTAGGAGTGGTATAGCTGGATCTTGAGGAAGCACTATTCCTAATTGTCTAAAAAAGCACCAGATTGACTTCCAAAGTGGTTGTGCAAGTTTACATTCCCACCAGCAATGGGGGAGGGTTCCCTTTTCTCCACAACCTCTCCAGCATGTGTTGTCTCTTGAGTTTTTGATCTTGGCCATTCTGATGGGTGTAAGGTGAAATCTCAGGGTTGTTTTGATTTGCATCTCCATGATGGCTAAGGATGTTGAGCATCTCTTTAAGTGTTTCTCTGCCATTCGATATTCCTCTACAGGGAATTCTCTGTTTAGCTCTGTAACCCATTTTTTAAATTGGATTACTCGATTTATGGCTTTATAACTTCTTTAGTTCTTTATATATTCTGGATATCAGCCCTCTGTCAGATATAGAGTTGATGAAGATCCTTTTCCCGTTTTGTTCTGATGACGGTGTCCTTTGCTTTACAGAAGCTTTTCAGTCTCGTGAGGTCCCATTTATTGATTGTTGCTCTTAGAGCCTGTGCTGTTGGTGTTCTGTTCAGGAAGTTGTCTCCTGTGCCAATGAGTTCTAGCTGTTCCCCACTTTTTCTTTTAACCGACTTAGAGTATCAGGTTTTATGTTGAGGTCTTTGATCCACTTGGACTTCAGTTTTGTGCAGGTTGATAAATATGGATCTATTTTTATTTTTCTGCATGTAGACATCCATTTGGACCAGCACCATTTGTTGAAGATGCTGTCTTTTTTCCATTGAATGTTTTTGGCTTCTTTGTCAAAAATCAAGTATTCATAGGTGTGTGGGTTTATTTCTGGGTCTTCTATGCGGTTCCATTGATCCTCCTTTCTGTTTCTATGCCAATACAATGCAGTTTTTATTACTATTGCTCTGTAGTACAGCTTGAGATCAGGGATGGAGATACCTCCAGATGATCTGTTGTTGTACAGGATCGTTTTGGAGATTCTGGGTTTTTTGTTTCTCCATATGAAGCTGGGAATCTTTCTTTCAAGGTCTGTAAAGAATTGAGTTGGTATTTTGATGGGAATTGCATTGAATCTGTAGATTGCTTTTGTCAGGAAGGCCATTTTCACAGTTTTAATCCTACCAATGCATGAGCACAGGAGATCTTTGCATCTTCTGATATCTTCTTCAATTTCTTTCTTCAGAGA
The DNA here is from genome assembly GCF_030254825.1 of Meriones unguiculatus. Taxonomy (NCBI): domain Eukaryota; kingdom Metazoa; phylum Chordata; class Mammalia; order Rodentia; family Muridae; genus Meriones; species Meriones unguiculatus. Next base: position 6,775,268 of record NC_083360.1, read on the forward strand.
CTTAATTTTTTTTTTCCAAACAGGTCTTTCACTTGCTTGGTTAGTGTCATCCCATGGTGCTTTATGCTATTAATGGCTATTGTGAAGGGTGTTGTTTCCCTGATTTCTTTTTCGGCCCTGATTCAGGGGGCTTCTGATTTTTTTGAGTTGATTTTTTATCCTACCACTTTGCTGAAGCTGTTTATCAGCTGAAGGAGTTCTCTGGTTGAATTTTTGGGGTTGCTCATGTATACTATCATATCATCTGCTAATAGTGACACTTGGCCTCTTCCTTTCTGATTTGTATCCCCTTGATCTCCTTTAGTTGTCTTATTGCTTTAGCTAGGACTTCAAGTACTATGTTGAAGAGATATGGAGAGAGTACAGGACAGGAGACTACTGCAAAGGGTCTCTGAAAGACTCTACCTAGCAGTGTATCAAAGCAGATACTAAGACTCATAATCAAACCTTAAGCAGAGTGCAGGAAATTATATGAAGAAGGGGGAGTTAGTATGACCTGGAGAGGACAGGAGCTCCACAAGGACCAAATATATCTGGACACAAGGGTCTTTTCTGAGATTGACACTCCACGAAGGACCAGTTATGGATATAACCTAGAACCTCTGCTTGGATGTGGCCCGTGGTAGCTCAGTAACCATTTGGTTTCTCATAGTAAGGGGAACAGGAACTATTTCTGACAGGAACTCAATGGCAGGCTCTTTGACCTCCCCACCCCACAAGGAGGAACAGTCCTGCTAGGCCACAGAGGAGGACTTTTCAGCCAGTCCTGAAGATACCTGATAAAACAGGATCAGATGAAAGGAGAGGAGGTGCTCCCCAATCAGTGGACTTGGAAAGGGGAAGGGAGGAGAAGAGGGAGGAGGGTAGTGTTGGGAGGGAATGAGGGAGCAGGACACAGCTGGGATACAGAGTTAATTAAATGTAACTAATAAAAAAATAAACTATGATACCAAAGTTAAACATGGCAACCAAAAAAAAAAAAAAGTTGTCAGTCTGCAGGTGTCTCTGAATTCAGTACTGAGAACTTACCGTATTTGTATGAGTAATCAGTTTTAACAGGCTGTCTGTTGTTTCATTGAAAATCCAGATGCTTATCTAAAACACAATGTTTAGGGAAAGACCACCCTAACAACATACCTTTAAAAGCATATTACATGTTAGATTATCCAGAGGAAAGCTTAGGTGTTATATTACTTGTTTAGTTATTTGCCATAATGAAACTGATTTTAATATAAGCTTGCTGCAAAAGGAAAAGAAAAATCCAATTTCTAGGCTTGGCTCTCTGTTTCGTATCTACTTGGCCACATGAAACCTGGGTGCCTGTAAAGGCAGGATAATAACTAATCCTCTTTAGTGTTTAGCGACACTTAATCCTTTCTGGTACTTATCCTATTAACATTTTTTTTTCTCTTGTATTTAAATGCCAGTGCAGAGCACTCAAATTACTTGCATTTATTTCCATGCTTCTGAATTTGCCCGTTAGAGAAAATACATTCAGAAATGTTTGACTAAATATATGAATTTATCAGCGTCTATATTCGTTTTCAAGAGCTTATTCCATTTTAATGACTTGCAGCTTGGATACTTTAAGCTACCAACTTCTATTTATTATTATTATGAACTATAACTATCATATGCAAATAATATTAGCACTTAAGCCAGAATTCCATGAATTTTTATAGACATTGACAGATTTGAATTTACTCCAGGTAAATAGGTACTTCAAACACTATTCACCAGTAGTCATGTAAAGGGACACTGTACAAGGTATGTTATCTTTTGTCTAGGGGAGGAGCTGAGACCTGGTCTCATGCAGGGCTCACACGAATTGGTCTTCAACTACTGATCCCTGTGCCTCCACATGCCAAGTGCTATGATTACAGAGGCGCCTCAATGACTAGAAATTCTAACCTTTTAAGACCCTTATGTGTCAGATCAGGCTAAAATCTGATCTTAAAGCAAGCTAATCCCCAAATCTTATTGTTTTTGATAAATGAAATCTTATTTTTCACTACAGAATAGATTGTTTCAGACAGAGTAGCAAATGTAGATCAATATGTTAAACAAAATTCAACCTGTGAAGCCATGACCAACTTCTAAAGCTATGGTCTTCAACCAGTAAAATATACCCCTGGCTCATCTCCTATGGATGCCAGGCCATTTAGTAGCAGATAACCATAGATGGTTGGGAAAAGATCATGATTCCACGTACCAGAAAAGAAGGAGGGAATATATGCACCAACCCAAAATTCTACTATATCAATTTTAATGCATTTTTTTTAACATAGAATACAGCACAGTTAACCATGCTGAGCCTCCCATGTCTAAAATAGAAAAAACTGGGATGGGAGCAATGGCTCAGCGCGTCAGAGAACTGGCTGTTCTTGCAGAGATCTCAGGTCGGTGCCTCAAAATGGTCCATCGCTCCTGTGCCAGGAAATCCCATAACCTCTCCAACCTCCAAGGTAACCAGATACGTACTTAGTGCACAGACACACAGGTAGGTACAATACCCACACAAGTGAATAAATGATGGTTTTTACCAGAGAAGTTAAAAGTACTTAGAAATCTGTAACATTTTATGTGTTGCTCCTCAAAACAATGTAGAAGAGAGGGCATTTCAGATTTGGTGATTATGGATGCTCTACTAACAAAGTCTACAAATATTAAAAAACCTGAAGATTATTGAAATCAGAATCACATCTAGTGGGAAGAATATTGGATAAGAGACATTCAACTTTTAATGTCAAAACCAACATATTCCATCAAGAAGGAAGAAAGGGGAGGCGAGGAGGAAGAGGAAATAATGACAAAGAGTTTTAAGTGAACACACAATATTTTTACTTTACATATAATGAAAAAGTTATTTGTCTGCATATATATGCATGAATATATATATATATATATATATATATTTGATTTTTATTGTGTACCTTTCTACATTAACAATTAAAGACACTTATACAGATATGTATACCATAATTTGGTATTGTAGTTAATGAAACTTAGAATGAGGAAATTAAATTTTTTACAAGTTTGACAACTGCTAAGTCACACTTGTAAATTCAAATTTCTTTCATTTATATTTTTGTGAATCCAAAAACCAGTCTCAAAAAACTTACCATTTTGAAAACCAGCAAACTTGTTTTTATTCATGTAGACTTCAAGTTTTTTATTTTCTGCTCATGGAGACTGGGCTGTCTATCATATACATATGAGAAAGGGGTCTAGGTTCTCTTCATTCATGGTTCTTAGTTGGTACATCAGCCTCTGCAGCCCCTCTAAGCCCAGAATTTTTGGCTTTGTTGGTCTCCTTGGAGCTCTTGTGGGCATCAGGTCCTTCAATCTCACCCCACTTCCAGAAGGCTCCTTAAGCTTTGCCCAAAGTTTGTCTGTGAGTTTCTGAATCTCCTTTGATACTTTCTGCTGGGTGGAGTCTTTCAGAGGACATATATGGTGGGCTCCTGCTCAGTTCCCTCTCCTCAACCGTATTTGGTGTCTATTCTATTTGCCCTTCTGAATGAGAAGAAAGCATTCTCCTTCTCCTTCGGACCCTCTTATTTGGTTTCTATAGGTATGTGGAATGAAGCATGATTATCTAGTATTATCTGGTTAATATCCACTTATAAGTTAGTATCTACCATGCATGCCTTTCTAGTTCTGGGTTACCTAAGTCAGCATCACCTTTTCTAGTTCCCATTATTTGCCTGTAAATTTCATGATTTCCTTGTTTTTGACAGCAGATTAGTATTCCATTGTGTAAATAGACCACAATTTTTTTAATCCATCCTTCAGTTGAGAGACATTTAAGTTATTTTCAGATTCTAGTTATTAAAAATAAAGGTACTATGAGCATAGTTGAAAACTGCACAGGCATAAAAACAGACTGGTGGATCAATGGAATTAGATCGAAAACCCAGAGATAAACCCACACACCTGTGAACACTAATTTTTAACAAAGAAGCCAAAGCCATACAATGGAAAAAAGATACCATCTTCAACAAATGGTGCTGGCCTACCTGGATGTCTACATGTAGAAAAATGCAAACAGATACATATTAATCACCCTGCATAAAACTAAAGCCCAAGTGCATCAAAGACCTCAACATAAAACCATATACACTAAATTTGTTAGAAGAAAAGTGGGGAAGAGTCTTGAACTAACTGGCATAGGAGACAACTCCCTAAACAGAACATCAACAGCTCAGGCTCTAAGATCAACAGTTAATAAATGGGACTTGGTGAAACTGAAAAGCTTTTGTCAAGGAAAGAACACTGTCAATAGAACAAAACAACAGCCTACGGTTTGTAGATACCTTTTCAAGCAGTCTCAATTACTTACAATGTACATACAAGTATCATCACTTAAAATAAAAATATCTCCATGGAAAACATGTACCTGTTCACTAGAAATGAAATGAGAAAGCAAAGCTAAGCTAAGTTACTTTTCTACGTCAGTGAAGAGACACAATGACCAAAACAACTTATAAAACAAAGTGTTGATTGGGGCTTACAGTTTCAGTAATGAATTCATGACCATCATGGCAGGCAGCATGGCAGTAGGCAGACAGGCATGGCACTGCAACCGTGGCTGAGAGCTTGCATTTTAAAACAATAATGATGAAGCAGAGCTAATAGGAAATGACATAGACTTTTGAACCCTTAAGGGCAGCCCACAGTCATTACTCCTCCAACAAAGACATACCTGCTAATCCTTTCCAAACTGTTCCACCAACTGGGGACCAAGTATTGCAATATAAAAGTCTCATTCTCATTTAAAGAACTATACTACATAGTTGAATAAATTTTCAATAAAATGAAAAACAAAGGATAAAACACTTAAACAATTTATAGATCTAATACCTCAGGAGTACCACCTTAGATACCAAATGGTTAACATACAGACAGTTTTGAGGCAGTCAAGATCAAATGGCTGTATGAAGTGATGGGGAATAATAGCTACTCTAGATTTATGAATAATAGCCACTCGGAAATTATTTAAAGTTTGCACATTAGTTCTTAGAATCCTCAACAGTGCCTCCCAGGTGCTTTTGAGTATGTGTTGTCTGTCCAGATCAAAGGCAAAGCACTCAGTGCATATTAACACGCATTTCCAACAGCAGTTCATTAAAAGCAGAAACTGTGAGACAGTTGAATGAAATTTGAGACAATACCAGTACCTCTCCAAGGAATGCCAAAGTAATTAAAGTAACTATTTTTCTGATCCTACAACCACCCTCGTAACAGCCTGACCTGCTCTTGACATATTTGTTTGTATCTAGACATACTGACATTTCTGTTATAAGAAAGGTGATTCTGTATACTGAGCAATTCCACTTAATGAAGGTGCAGTCAGAATTAATCTAGAGCTACAATAAGCCCTTTCTGCAACTAGCCACAAGACATTGAACAAGGAACATATACGGTACCTTCCACAGATATTTCATACTAAGAGTTGAGATGGTGATATTGTGTGTCAACAGAATCGTCAGCAATAGAGTAACATGTGCTATGGTAGACTCTCCATTCTGGATGCCTAGCCTAAATGACTCTCTTATATAACGTCTTCAGAATTTCAAAGCTTCTGATTTGTGAAAATTTTAGACACCGTTCATTTATATACACATAAGTGCACTTAATATATTATGTATATATAATACACATTTATTGGAATACATGCAGGTGTGGCTTCCATGAAAATTTTGTTGAGTAGTGTCAAGTTTTGCTCCGATTTGAATTTAACACTTTTATTAGTGAAAAAAAAAAGTCCAACTATGCACCATCCTAATTAGAATCAGTTTCCTCTTTATTCTTCCCCTGTATTGACTTTTTCCTTCTTGCATTCCCCTGCGATAGGCTTTCACCTACAACAATCATTATCACCTCTATCATCTCCAGTCCCCCCCCGTACATACACTGACCATCTTCATCTCAATCAAACAAAACTGCGCACAACATTCCCTTAAGACATTTGAATCTATATTTAAAATTTAAACTGGGACACATACGTGCTAGCACACACACACGATTATAAACATGCAAATTCAGAGCAGACATATTTCCTACCAGTAAACTAAGAAATATATATTTTATGGCAAAAAAAGCAATAGCTCATCATCTCAAGTAGGAGAATGATATGTAAGAGTAGAGAAAAGCAATTAAGTAGTTTCACAAGTGATAATAGCATTCAACTTGATATCCCCTTGGAGTATCTTAACAATCAAAATTCAGACTCCTGAAAAAGCCAAATTATTTTTTGTCCCAACTGGCTTGCTATCTTGGTATCTTTCTTTATCTGGCTGTAGACAAATATAAACGGGGTGCATCTGAAAATTCCACAGATACCTAAATTGAAACCTCTTGTCTGAAACATTAATTACTGCCTTTGCCAAAGAAACATGATTTAGCTTGCTGCAGTTTTCTTTATCTTTGTGCAATAAAAAATGTATGTATGCCTTAGAAGGCACAGGAATAGGAAATTTCTGTAACTATAAACTGTGTGATATAAATGGAAGTGCCTAAAATGTGGGTCCCATTACATTTCTGCACCCAGTGATTTATCCAGGGACTATTTGGTGGAAATAGAATTACTTTTCTCAAAGACAAACTGTGAGATGATGAAAGCCAAAGGACATGCTATATTAACTGATAATGTGCTCGCAATTTATTGTCATACTTAACTTTGGGCTGAAGTTCAGGTCTGGTACTAATTGGTTAACTGACGCTGCCCACTTTCTGTGGGCCTAATTTTGCATAAATGCGATGGAGCTTAAGGTGGTGGCGGCTCTGGAAAAAATCTGTATCACTGGAGAAACAGCAGGTTGAAGCAATGGAATGCCAGTGTCCTAACCTCTGCCAAGTGGGGCAAGAAGGTGAAAGCGTGGTACAGAATGCCAGGAAGCATAAATTGATGGAAGGATTTTCTTCTCCACATCTTTAATCCTAGCTTATTTTTTTTTCTTTTAGAAATCTATGTTTTCCCATTTCCTGTGTATTTTCAGGTAAAACATTTGCCAGTTTTCTTGTTGCAGTTTTAATAGAAAAGAATCTGGTACAGTCTTCAACAAATGTTCATAAATTTTCCAGCATGTGTTGAACGCTAGAAAGGAGACTCATATGTATTGTATTGGACATGGGAGTCCGATGCTTTGCCCTTCTGAAGTATTCAATCTAGTGATAATATGTAGCTTTAAAATAATTATAAAACCATCCATTTTAAAAAAGCTAGGAAAGAGAGAGTACAGGATTCCATGGGAGAAAAAAAAATAAGAGTACCTAATTTCAATTAGGAATTTTAAAATGTTATTCTGCCTGGCCCATGGGGAGGAATGTGGTTTTATTTTTCTGTGGTTTTAATTTAATTTGGTTTATATTTTAGCAATTTAATACAAATGTATGATGCATTCTGGTCGCAGTTATTTTTATGCCATCTCCTCTTACAACTTACATAAAACCTGTTTTATTCCCAGTAAGTTCTTATTGTACTTTCACATACATTCATGATTGTTTCATTATTATTATTCTTTTGGCACACAAAGTTTAAGTTTGGGCAGTGGCGTGGATGTGAGTATGACGGTCTTTGCTGGAGCATAACTTCAGTGGTTACAGTACTAAAGGTAACAGAGAAGGCCTTCCCTCCTTCACTACCCCTTCACTGCTACTAACTTTGATTTCCTAACTGAGCATACAGTGTAAATACAAATGCCTCTTAAATATTTGTATTTAAATGCACATAAATAATGCATTTTAAGCTTACAAGAATAGGAAAAAGCATGAAAAGTTAAAATATTTTGTAACTTTTATAATAAATATTTTAAATATAATGTAATAAACTTAAATTTCACTATTCGTAAATACACTTGATTCAAACACACCATGTTCATTAATTGATATAGTGCTTTTTGACTGTTTTATGCTATGACAGACATTTTATATTTAAACTAAAGCTGTGTAGGTCACAAAGCTTACAATAGTTACCATATTGCCCTTCATAGAAAAAGTTTATTAATTCCTGGTTTAGAACTTTAAATGTCCCCATTAAATGTTCTCATGATCTAAATGAGAAATGCTTTAAAGCCATATGTATCTTGATTCAGCTGATATTTTAAAAACTTAACTCAATTTTTTCACTGGGATGTGAATGGTAATAAAGATGGAAAATCTCAAGTATTAGTAAGAGTTTTGAAAATACATGAACCATGAGACCCATATTCATTTACTTTTGGTGGATTGCAGTCTGGTGCAGGACTGAAAATCAATTTGAGAAACTCTCAAGAAAAAAATCTAAGCATAAATCTTCCCTCTGATCTAGCTATACTACCCCTTACTATATGCCCACAGGACTGAACACCCCACTTCACAAATATTTCCTCAACCATGTTCACTGAAGTTCATGGATAATAGCTAAGACACAGAAACAACCAAATGCTGTATATTCTTTCTTAGTTTTTGTTTGTAATAAGAATATTTAGGAATGAACATATAGCAGAGTAACCATATAAACTGTCAAAGGAACAAAGGAGCCAATGCTGGGGAGCTCTAGAGTAGGAATATCAAGACACAGATGGTATGAGGAGGATATGGCAAAACAGGGAGGAAGCAGTGGAGGGGGAATAAAGGGAAATACAGAGGAGAAACAAAAAGGGAGGAAAGGTAAGTAATAATGTTTGAGAGACCCCACCCCCTGGGGTGGGAGGAGCAGCCTTACCAGGCCACAGAGAAGGACATTGCAGCCAGTCCTGAAGAGACCTGTTAAGCTAGGGTGAAATGGAAGGAGAGGAGGACCTCCCTTATCAGTGGACTTAGAGAGGGGCATGGGATGAGATGAAGGAGGGGGAGTGAGATTGGGAAGGAATGAGGAAGCGGGCTACAGTTGGGATACAAAGTAAATAAACTACTTAATTTAAAATTTTAATTAAAAATGTTTGAAAAAGACGTGGGAAATCATTTTGTTTACTTGAAACTATATATATATATATATATATATATATATATATATATATATATATCCTCAGAAACAATATAGGTCATTGCCTGACAGAAATCTAAGGTAAGACTCTATTGCTAAAGACATCACATGTATCAGACGTAAGACTTGGACCGGTGGATCTGGAAATGATGTGAAAGCCACCCCTGAGGATTGGCTCTCATACTATTACGAGGTATTTTACAAGCTGGGAGTGAGAGGAACAATTATTAATACTACCCAACTGGAAAGCCTTTCAACCAAAATGACTGAACAGGCAAGCAATCCGTAATGATGCATCAGTGACGCTTTTATCTTGGAGTAACCAGAAGCTATCTAATTAGATTTCAGTCTGGATAAACAGGACAGAATTTATGTCTGACACTTTATAAACTAGCCAATTGCCTTTGACAAAACAGATCTTCAACCTAAAAGAACCTTCTGCTACTTTATTTCCTAGACAATATAATTACTAACTGTATTCTAAATACCTGTCTTTATTCTCACACCTAAGTGTAGGTCTCGCTCCTAATCGAAGAAGTTCCTTTTGTAATAGATGGAGAATATTTGCAATTCATCAAAATACAGGGAACAAGGATATTTGAAGTGTTCAGCCTCAATTGATACATGCGCCCGTAATCTTCTACAAATAATGTCCAGTGAAAATAATGAAAGATGGGAGCAGAAAGATTGCAAGAACAAGAACATATCATTAGATGACGTCGCCTAAACATGACTGGAAATGCGTGTCTACCCTCTAAGCAATGTGACTGCCTGAACAAGACCAGGATAATGACTGTACTAGCTAATATGTCAAGACAATTACACATGGTTACACCCTTACATAAAAGGCAACAGAGAGTCAATGTGTGAAGAGAGTGGGAGAATCAGTTTTCTGCAGTGATGCGCTCTCATATAGGTTACCCAGTCACAGCTGATGAGCCCTAAAAAGATACATGCACATGAATCTAAATGGGTTCAATAGGTTTTATATAAAAGCGTGCATATATGTATGTATAGGAATGCATACCTCCATGTATGTATGGGCATGTACTAAAAATAACTTAAAAAGAGATCATGAATTTGTGAGAGAGCTTATGGAAGAAGTGGGTGAAAGAAGGAGGAGCAAGACTGGGCAAGAGGAGCCATGTACAAAGTTCTCAAAAAATAACTAGAATGAAAAATGTAGTGTTTCACACACACACACACAGAAATGCATGTATTGAACTTGAACTCTCAAATAATTACTATCTGTATTAAGACTCTCCACACTGTCTTGTCCCTTTCCCTCTGATTTTGGTTTTTCTTCCCTCCTCATTTTCCTCTGCAGCATCTCCTTTCTTCCTCTCCCAGTCTTCCTTCTCTTCATCTCTTCCCATCTCCATCTATGTCCTGGGCTACCTCTCACACTCTCAGGTTGATTTATTAGCATAAAAAAAAGAACACTTCCTCTGTGAATTTGTGGATACCAGATGCTCTAACAACTCGATTTGGACTCTGCAAACTCCCGAAATCACAGCAGTAATTTCTTACTGCTTGTGGATACAAACTGGAGATGTGTTAAAGCAGCCTGGGATGACAGTGATGTATTAAAATCCAAGCAAACAATTTATTAGTGTGTTTCACAAAAATTCTTTAGTGTACTTTATGTATAGATACTATCATAGGTGTTAGTTAAACAAAGATTAAACTTCCTCTATTAACATTTATATTTATTTTTATTTGGGTGTCCATGTGTTTGTGTGTATGTGTGAATGTATGTATCACATGTACAATGTGTGCACACTGCACAAGTCCAGAGGGGAGCATTGAGGCTCCAGTATCTGAAGTTGCAGGGGCTTGTGAGCCTGAACCACAAGTTTTCTAGGCACCAAACTCCTCTGCAGGAGGAGCAAGATCTCCTAACGATTGAGCATCTCTCCAGGACCTAATGGCTTTTCTTTGCTCAATTTGTTCATAATGTATTTGATATAAACTGTTCATAGATTTTTGGTATATTTGTCAATTGTATTGTTTTAACCCTTACTTTCCAACTTCTTGTAGAGAAGAAATTAATGATGTCTTATTATGGTACTCAAAACTGGATTTCAGCTCCTAGAATTAAAGTCATAATTTAATTTCTATTATGTTGTGGAAGCATATGTTTTTCTAATCCCTGATATAATGATCTGAAATGGATATATTTGTTTAACATCATGAGAAAATACTAGGATACAGAGCACTGAAGTTTTTGTACAGGATTTTAGGAATAACAGTGACAAAGTATCTTTGACTGAGGTCTTTTCACATGCAAAGTAACGAAATTGAGGGTTGTGAATCCCTGGGAACACTAAAGAGAAATATAAGAGGTATTTCTCAACATGCTGAATTTCATACCAGAAATTTTTCATCTCCGTTTTCTTTTAATTCAATTTCAAGGAAAAAGACACAGTGATGGAAAGATGTCTCTAGCATTTTGCCTAACCCTTGCTATTCTCCGATTTCAGATCAGTCTTAACCAGTAAATAAAAGCGCATTGAATGAAAGCCCACCTGTACTGTACTATTTATATATGTGTTTTATTCTATAATTATATTCAGCTGTAATTTCCCTATTTGAAAATTTTACGAAGTTTTCTCTTAACGTACACTTGACGTGGTGAAAATAAATTAGTTGGTTTAGAAAAAAGAAAATCATTTTTTAATTTGCATGCAGAAATGAAAAACCCAAACAATCACAGTTTGAAAAATATTTCAGTATGCCAGACTGTCCTTTGATTTTTAGGTGAAACATAAGTCTGAGTGTTTGTATCCATTTGACTTGTATTTTAAGTAATATGATCTTATGACTGATAGAGATTTCCCAGAACATAAAAATTAACTTTTACCTGGTAAAATAATCCTTCTTCAATTAGTATGCATATGTAACAGTCTTCTTTTGCAATTGTGACAAATTGCAACAAATTAAGTTACTTAGTGGAAGGGCTGTGTTTTACCTTCCAGCTGGAGAGGTCAGGACTCTTGAACTCAGTGATGCTGGGATGAGCACCCCATGAAGAAACAAGTTGTAATTTGCTTACTCACTTTTTCCAGTCTCTTGATGGGTTTACATCCTATGGCTCACAGCCCTGCAAACTCTGACCTGTGAAAAATTTTGTACTCGTAATTATTTGTGATTGCATTGACCTACCAAAATGAAAAAAGGCTCACCAATTAAGAGATAAGAGATTTTGTCTTTGCCAAGTTTGTTTTGAGAAGAAATGGAATATAAAATATACATACATAGATTCTGGGTTTAAGATAGTGATACTGTTTTAGCATCATAGCCTAGGTGCCACAATATGTCTACCATAGTATGATCTGTCTCATCTAGTAGGTAGAATAAACCTTATTCTTTTTTGAACTGAGGAATGTATACAGAAATTGTGGTACATTTATACAATGGAATATCCTCAGCAATTTAAAGAAAAGGAAATCATGAAATCTGAAGGCAAATGGTGGGATCTTGAAAAGATCATCCTGAGTAAGGTATGCCAGAAAGTGAAAGGAACACAGAGTATATATTCACTTATAATTGGATATAAACATATAATATAGGTTAAACATACTAAAATCTGTATACCTAAAGAAGCTAAACAAGAAGAAGGACCCTAGGTAATATGATCAATGCTCACTCAGAAAGACAAATGGGATGGACATTGGAAGAGGGAGAAAACGGGAAACAGGACAGGAGCCTACCACAGAGAGCCTCTGAAAGATTCTATCCAGCAGTGTATCAAAGCAGATGCTGAGACCCATAGCCAAACTTTGGGTAGAGTGCAAGAAGTCTTATGAAAGAAAGGAGAGATAAAAAGACCTGGAGGGGACAGGACCTCCCAAGGAGAGCAACAGAACCAAAATATCTGGACACAGGGGACTTTTCTGAGACTGATACTACAACCAAGGACCATTCATGGAGATAACCTAGAACCCCTGCACAGATGTAGCCCATGGCAGCTCAATCACCTAGTGGGTACCCTAGTAAGGGGAACAGGGACTGTCTCTGACATGAACTCAGTGGCTGGCTCTTTAATCACCTCCCCTGAGGAGGGAGCAGCCTTTACCAGGCCACAGAGTAAGACTATTAAGCCAGTCCCGAGGAGACCTGAAAGGCTAGGGTCAGATGGAAGGGGAGGAGGACCTCCCTTATCAGTAGACTTGAGGAGAAGCATTGGAGGAATTGAGGGAGGGAGCATGGGATTGGGAGAGAATGAGGGAGGGGGCTATAGCTAGGATAAAAATTAAATAAACCGTAATTTACAAAATATATTTAAATATCACTAAATATTACATGAAATTTATGCACTAAAAATTAAATTTTTATATTTTGAATACTGTTAAATCTATACAAGATGACTGACTCTGAAATTAGACTAAATATGTGTTGAGTTATGATGTGGCCTGGAGTCTATATATACAAAGGGTGGAGTGTGGTAGTTTGAATGAGAATGTCCCCCATAAGCTCATATGTTTGAATACTTAGCCCGCAGATGGTGGGACAATTTTGGAAGAACCATGGAGTTCTTTTTTTTTTTCTTATCAGTTACATTTTATTAACTCTGTATCCCAGCTGTATCCACTCCCTCATTCCCTCCCAATCCCACCCTCCCTCCCTCATCTCCACCCTGCCCCTTTCCAAGTCCACTGATAGGGGAGGTCCTCCTCCCCATTCATCTGATCCTGTTTTATCAGGTATCTTCAGGATTGGCTGCAAAGCCCTCCTCTGTGGCCTAACAGGACTGCTCCTCCCTTCGGGGGTGGGGAGACCAAAGAGCCAGTCATTGAGTTCCTGTTAGAAATAGTCCTTGTTTCCCTCACTATGGGAAACCAATTGGTAACTGAGCTACCACGGGCTACATGGAGTTTTTATTGTCTTGTGGCAGAAGGTATGCCACTGGAGTTAGGCTCTGAGGCTTTAAAAGACTGGCATTATTCCCTGTGTGCCTTCTTTCTTCAGGTTCTTTTCTCCAGGAAAGTGTCATCAGAGAAATTAATAGCTAGTTCTAAAATAAGATGTCAAGCCTTTACTCTAGCCAGTCACCTCCGTTTCATCATTTTATTTTATTTTTTAGTTTTCATTGTCATGTGTTCATTGTAGTTACAAACTGATGAAATTCAAAATGCATTTTATTTCAGTGTGCAATGTATTTAGAACACATTAACATCACCTATTAACATCCCTTGTTTATTGTCTTCACACTAACTGGTCTTTTTTTTTTCCCAGATGGTCCCAGATATCCTTTTATGATAGACACACACACACAGACACACACAGGTGCCTGTACATTCATGAACACACACAAGCATGATACATACACAATGCACACACACACACACAATCTTGTAGTGATTACATTTGAGGACATACAAATTATCTATATGAGTATAGCATATTTTTAATATGGTAATATCTTATTCTATATACCTGCAAATAAAATATGTGTTCTATATAGTTGAATATACCTAAAGTGTGTGTATAGCATATTTTGTTTCTCCTGACCTAGCATTATCGAATATCCATTCAAAGCATCAGTGTATGAGGATGCATTCCTACCTGAATTTGTACCAGAATTTGTTCTTGTTTCCTTTCTTAGGACTGCATCCTGACTGAAGCAAGAGAGAATTTCTATATACTTTAGAGTTTCAGTTCCCATTCACTGATGAGTAAAGATATTTGAAATTTCTATATATGTACAAGCTATTTATATATGTTTTCAGAATTCCTTCCATTGCTCCTAGTATTGAGTGCTTTGTTTACTTATTTATTATTTAATTCCTGCATTTCATATGTAGATATTAAAAACTTGTCGAAAGTGTACTTGGCGAAAGCCTTATACTGTTCTATAGACGATACATTATTAAGTGATTTGTTGCCTATGTTATTCAGAAACTTGTTTATTCCTGCTATTATTTCTTGTGATGTCGGATTATTTCAAAGAAAGGTCCTGCCTATACTTCCAAGTGTTTTCCGTAGGTAGTTTCCATGTAATAGTTCACATTAAGGTCATTAACCCATTTTAGATCTTTTCTGTGCAGTGTGAGGGGCGAGTATAAAGTTTCAATATTTTACATATGAATTTTATTGTCCTCACACCATATACTGATGAGACAGTCTTCTCAGTATTTGTTTTCAGAACTGCTTTTAAAAAATTAGGTGGCTGTAGCTGTGTAGATTTCTCTTGGGTGTTCTAGTTATTCACAATTCTTTCCTTGTTCTAAACATCTCTTTTTTTGTGTCTGCAATGTGCTGATTTTGTTATCAAAGCTCTGTGCATTTTTTTTAATTTGGTATTATTGGCTTTTCTAATTCCACAAAGAAATTCATTGACATTAAGATGGAAATTTCATTGGCTCTGTTGAGTGCTAATGGTAAACAACCATTTTGTAATATCCTACTAAAGAACAAGAAGTAAAATTTTCCTCATGCTGTACTTCAGTTACTTTCTTCAGTGTTTTAAAAGTATTCTCCTAGTCACCTTTAATTCTTGTTCACATTTATTCTTAGTTTTTACATTTTAGTGTTGTTTGTTGGTTTTAGGAAAATATAAATGGGCTACTTTTTCTCATTACTTTTTAACATGCTTATTATGGGTATCTAAAATGTACTGGATGTGGAGAAAGGAAAACTCTCCTCTATTGTTGGTGGGAATGTAATTTTGTACAATCACTTTGAAAATCAATCTGGCACTTTCTCAGAAAATTAGGAATAGTGCTACCTCAAGATCCAGCTATACCACTCCTAGGCATATACCCAAAAGAAGCTCAAGTACACAACAAGGACATTTGCTCAACATGTTCATAACAGCTTTATTCATAATAGCCAGAATCTAGAAACAACTCAGGTGTCCCTCAACTGAGAAATGGATACAGAAATTGTGGTACATTTACACAATGGACTACTACTCAGCAATTAAAAACAAGGAAATCATGACATTTTCAGGCAAGTGGTGGGAACTAGACTAGATCATCCTGAGTGAGGTATTCCAGAAGCAGAAAGACACACATGGTATAGCCTCACTTATAAGTGACTATTAGACATATCATATAAAATAAACATACTAAAATCTGTACACCTAAAAAAGGTATGCAAAAAGGAGGCCCCTGGTTGAGATGATCAATCCACATGCAGAAAGGCAAATGGGATGGACATCAGAAGAGGGAGAAAACAGGGAGCAGGACAGGAGCCTACCACAGAGGGCCTCTGAAAGACTACCCAGTAGGGAATCAAAGCAGATTCTGAGACTCAGCCAAATTTTAGGCAGAGTGCAGAAAATCTTATGAAAGAAGGCAGTGATAGAAAGACCTAGAGAGGACAGGAGCTCCATAGGGAGAGCAACAGAACCAAAAATGTGGGCTCATGGTTCTTTTCTGAGACTGATACTCCAACCAAGGGCCATTCATGGAGATAACCTAGAACCCTGCTCAGATGTTACTCATGGCAGCTCAGTGTCTAAGAGGGTTTCCTAGTAAGGGCAACAGGGACTGTCTCTAACATGAACTCAGTGGCTGGCTCTTTGATCACCTTCCACTGAGGGGAGGGACAACTTTACCAGGCAATGGAAGAAGACAATACAGCCAGTTCTGAAAAGACCTGATAGGCTAGAGTCAGAGGAAAAGGGAGGAGGACCTCCCCAATCAGTGGACTTGTGGAAGGGCATAGGGGGAGATGAGGGAGGCAAGATGGGATTGGGAGGGGATGAGGAAGAGGTCACATCTGGGATTCAAAGAGAATAAATTGTAATTAATAAAAATAAATAAAATTTTTAAAAGGAAAAATATATATTGGATTTATAACTTTGATTGTATTCATTTGCTGAAAAGTTGATAAATTCCAAAAAGTTTCTGACTTTGCTTTTACAATCCTGTAGTTATAGGATCACATTATTTGATAACAGAGATAGCTTGATTTCTTACTTTCATATTTGTAACTCTTCTATTTCTTTCTTTAGCTTTACTATCAAGCTAGAATCTCAAGACCAATATTGAGTGGGTGGACAAAAAGGGCATTCCCGTGAGACTTCTGATTTTAGAAGATGTGCTTTCAGTTTTCCCTTGCTTATTGTAATGTTCCCTGTAGTTTTTTCTTTTATGCCCTTGGTTATATTGAGAGAGGATTCAATTCTCAGGTTTTTTTCAGAACATGTATCATGTCTGTTGAACTCGGTCAAAGGCCTTTTCTCTGTTACTGAAAGGATCACTTGATTTGTGTCCTTAATTCTATTTATGTACCATATCACATTTATTGATTTTGCATATGTTGAACCATCTGTGCATCCCTGGAATAAAGCCAACATATTCATGATGTATAATTTTTTAATGTGTACTTTGCTCACAAGTAATTTAATTAGTATTTATGTACCTTTTTTTATTCACGAGATTGACCTGTGGTGTGTGTGTGTGTGTGTGTGTGTGTGTGTGTGTGAGAGAGAGAGAGAGAGAGAGAGAGAGAGAGAGAAACTGTGTGTGTGTGTGTGTGTGTGTGTGTGTGTGTGTGTGTGTGTGTGTCCTTTATTCTTAATGGTTTGGTTTCAGACTGAAAAATTCATAGCATGAGTACATAGCATGTGTGTCTTTCAGCTTCTAGGATAATTCGCTCAGGATGATCCTTTTCTAATTTCCACCATTTGCCTGCAAATTTTGTGATTTCCTTGTTTTTAATTGATGACCGGTATTTCATTGTGAAAATGGTTTACAATTTAGGGACATCTGGGTTGTTTCCAGATTCTGGCTGTTATGAATATATCTACTATGAACACGGTTGAGCAAATGTCCTTGCTGTGTACTTGAGCATATTTTGGACACATGCCTACGAGTTGTATATCTGGATCTTGAGGTAGCACTATTCCTAATTGTCTGAGAAAGTGCCAGACTGATTTCTAGTTTTCATTCCCACCAGCAGTGGAGGAGGGTTCCCCTTTCTCCACATTCTCTCCAGCATGTGTTGTCACTTGAGATTTTGTTATGATGGGCATAAGGGGAAATCTCAGGGTCGTTTTGATTTGCATTTCTCTGATGACCTGGGACACTGAACATTTCTTTAATGTTTCTCTGCCATTTGATATTCTCTATTGAGAATTCTGTTTAGCTCTGTATCTCATTTATAATTGGATTACTTGATTTGTTTTTTTTTTAACTACTCTATTTCTTTACATGTCACAGTCCTGAACATCCATGTTCAATTTTTGTTCTGATTTTTTGGAATATGGAGAAAAAGAGATATATTTAAATCACCAACTATTGTGTTGTGTTTACTTTGTGCTTTATTTTTGTGAAATTGAATGTGCTGAATATATATATATATGTATATATATGTATATATATATATGTATATTTCAAAATGTGTTACACTCTTGGTGAATCACTTCATAAATATGAAATATGAGTTGCTTCACATATTCATTTCATAAATATGAAATGATCTTTTAGTCTCTTCTATATAAATTTTATTGATGTTTTCTTCTTAGAAATTATGATAGTTACTCTTGGCCAATTTTGAGTTCTGTTTGGTTGCAGTATCTTACTCCACTCTTTCTTTGAGCTTAGGTTTTAATTCACCAGTGAGTTGTATTTCTTCCAAGGAAGAGAATTGCATTCTAGGTTTTAAACCAATCCATTAGTACGTCTTCAGATGGAAGATCTGAAAGCATTATCATTCACAATGAATATTGAAATGTATGCATTAATGTTTGTCTTTTGTTATGTTTCTAGTGTTTGATGCTTACAAATCCTCGTTATTTATCTACTCTCCTAAATGTTATTCTTTTCCTTCATGGATGGATTCTCAATTTGTCTACATAAAGTATGAAGTTCAGAATACAATACTATGTTTGTATAAGTGTTTCTTTGTGGATTTATGCTAAATGACTTTTCTGTCTTAATAGTCTAATGCTATTCTTACATACTTGAATGTTCTGTTCACTATAAACTTCAAAGTTACTGTCATATCCCCTCAACGAAAGCTGCTTGCCTTCAGTCTTAGTTCTGAATTAAGAATCCAGCATTTCTGGATTAATTATTCCTCTAATCTTCAGATAATAGAATGCATTAATAATGACAAAGGACTACGTGGGCAGTTAATGAAATATCTGTTTAATTGTCGACTGCAGTGTTTGCCACATCATAGTTATAGAAAGGTTTTTTTTGTTTCTTTTTCTTCCATCTTTAGTATTTACATTTGTCACATATTTCCAACACCACTAAAAATAATAATCATATTATTAAAAATAATAAAAATTTCAAAGTCAGGCATGGCGGTGCATGCCTTTAAGCTCAGCACTCAGGGAGGCAGAGGCCGGCTTTTCGGTTTTTAAAATTATTTATTTACTTTACATCCTTATTGTAGCTTCTTCCCTCCTCTCCTCCCAATCCCACCCTTCTTTTCTCTTCCTCCCCCTCTCTTCTCCCCTATTCCTCAGAAAAGGGAAGCCCCCACCCACCTACCCCAGCTCATCAAGTCACTTCAGGACTGAGCTCATCTTCTTCTCCTGTTGCCTAACAAGGCATCTACTTCAGGCAATACTAATCAAAAAGCAGGCAACAGACTCATGTGGGAGACAGCCCCTGCTCCTCTTGCTAGGGAACCCACATGAAGCCCAAGTTGTGCATCAGCTACATTTGTGTAGGGGCCCTAGGCCAAGTCTATGCATGGTCTTTAGTGCTGCGGTCTCCTGAAGCCCTTCTGGACTCCAGCTAGTTCGCTCTGTTGGCCTTCTTGTGGAGCTCCTGTCACGTTCATGTCTTTCTATCCTTCCCCCCCTTTTCCACAAGACTCCCTACACTTCACCCAATGTTTGGCTCTGGGTCTTAGCATCTGTTTCAATCCACTGGTGGGTGGAGCCTCATAATTTTAATTGAATGATTGAAACATATTTGTGACTTTTATTTTTATATTTTTAGTTATTAAAATGAAAGTGTTGTTTATAACAATTCAAATATAGGTAGAACTGTTATTTCAAATAATAAACAACTTACATTTCTAATGTGTTTATCACTAGAAAAATGTGAAGCACATCAAACAAATATAGTGGCTGAGTATGTAATATACAGATGAAGATGGAGGATTATGCTTTATAATGCTTGGAGGATGGTCTCAGAAATCTGCTATTTTAAAGCCCATGGCAGCTCAGTCTCTAAGTGGGTTTCCTAGTAAGGGGAACAGGGACTGTCTCTGACATGATCTCAGTGGCTAGCTCTTTCATCACCTCACCCTGAGAGGAAAGCAGCCTTTCCAGGCCACAGAGGAAGATAATGTAGCCAGTCCTGATGACACCTGATAGGCTAGAGTCAGAGGGAAGTAGAGGAGGACCTCCCCTATCAGTGGACTTGGTGAAGAGCAGGAAGGAGGTGAGGGAGGGAGGGCAGAATTGGGAGGGAGCTACAGCTGAGATACAAAGTGAATAAACTATAATAAATAAATAAATAAATAAATAAATAAATAAATAAATAAGAAGTTTATGAGACTACCATTACCAAACATATCTTTCTTTGGCTTGAGCTGTATTCTAAAAGGTACTCAAATTCTAGTTATTTTGCTTCTGCTTTCAATATTTATGACTACAAGAAAATTTATTCCACACCAATCCAACTAACTTTTTACAATTGTTTTAAATAAAGATATAATTTATAATACCACACAGATATATTTAAATAATATTGTTATTTTTCTTTAATATTGTATTTTTATTGTTTTATGAAGACTGTGAGAGAAATGTAGTTTGGAGGGAAGATTACACAACATCATATGTAGAAATCACGATAAAACCAAAGTCCTGTCACTGCTGTCAGTTGTTGACTATACTGAGTTTGTCTTCAACAGATTTATCCTGATGAAATTACTGAGAGAAAAAGGCACCACTACATGTTGATTTGTTGATTAGATTACAATCCCTTCTTCTACAAAATAAATGTTCTGGTATGACTCCTTTAACTTGAATTATATTTCTCTGTGAATATTTGATCAAAGAAAAATCATATTTTATTTTACTCATATGTATATAATCCTTATGCAAGAAAACCTAACTCTCATAATGCATAAGCATATCTAAATAGCACTATCTTTAAATGTAGCCATAATTTATCACTCTAAATATTCTTCACCTCTATTAACTCAAGAAAATCACATTAATGCCACATGCTGAGACCAGGAAAAAATGGCCTCAATTGTTCTCTCTAATTCTTTTTCTATCACCAGGTATTCAGCTACAGACTGGTTAGATAATTTCTTTACAAATGTATTATTCTTTTTTTCCAACTCTAAGAAGCCTCAATAGATTTCTAAGTTATTATCAGGAAAATTCAGAGTATCAGAGATTAAAAGCCTTAGTATGAATGTATCTTCAATGACATGTAATTATTTTAACTCCTAAGCTGCTGCTGTCCAGGATAGACATGAGTGCTAATTAAGGCAGTGGAAACACATTTTATCTACTAACTGTGAAAGAGGAAAGATTTGAATTGCATTCAACATGTACAGATGTCACTAGATCTTCAAAGTGAAATCAGGAAGTCGGTGTTGAGCAGGATGGACTATGAGCAAAATTGTAGAAATAAAAGTCTCCAAACCACAAGAGGGGGGTTGGTTTCATTTGATGTCCATCCGAGCTCCTATCCAACTGGCACTTGTTTGAATTTAATCTCATTTTCCTATACAGGCATGCTTTTCCTTGTTTGATTGTTTTTAAGTCAAAGATCCTTTACTCAGATGTTGAATTAATGCTCAATATTTAGAACCGGTCAAAAACTGATTTTCAAGTATCCTGAACAGATTGGTTTTTGTTTTTGTTTTATTTTGAGAGAGGATCTCTATATATATCCTTGGCTGTCCTCGAACTCACCATTTGGGCCAAGCTGGAATTTGACTCATAGCTAATCACCTCCTTTGCTTCCCAAGTGTTGGAATTAAAGTCATATACCTGGCTCATCACCTCCTTTGCTTCCCAAGTGTCGGAATTAAAGTCATATACCTGGCTCTTAAACATATCTGTTAAAGACTTTTTTGTCACATTGATTTAACTCATCAACCTATGATGGCTACCTGTTATTGCCCCAGTGTCTAAGAATAGCATTTTTTCCAGTGTCAGAGGAAATCTATTCCTTTCTTATATCCAGAATACAGGATTCTAGCCATCACTTCCCCAGCCTTACCACGACTGCACATTTCCATCACCTCCGGTGAGTAAATTGTTGTTAGGGCCACAGTTGCTTCTGCTTTGCTTGCATTCCACCTACATCCATGTTCTACTCCTGTGATCTCTTCGCACAAAGGAAGCCTGCCTAGGCTCTTCCTTTTTAATTTCACTCTTCTTTGGATTGCATGTGTGCCTTCTGACTAATTTAAATTTCAAAAACAGTAGGATCAAAGAAAAACCAATATATTTTTTCTCTTCCACAGTGTGCATAAAGTAGGTAATTTTTTTTGGTAAATGTTTAATTAGTACATTTATATTCGCTTAATTTTGTTTGTTCAGCAGGACCCCAGTATACAACCGATACCAAAGATGGAATGTCTTTATCTCACTAATTAACCACTAGATATCTTCAAGTTATTAGTCCTAAAATTTCTATCTGTTGGGATGCAAGATCAGGAAGAATAAAATCACTTGCAGTGACAACCAATATTATGATAATAAAAATTTATAAAATAAAAGTGTAAATTTAAACACACAATTGCAGGTATCCACATTGACATGCATTCAAGCTGTAAGATTCTACTTCAAATGTTGCCTGTACATAAAACAAAAATGTTAACAAAGCAAATTATAGGTTTAGTTTTATGTAATAACTAAGCAATAAAGACATCAAATGGTTCTGACTTCCATAGTTTACTTTGATAGGCAATGACTTCCTGATGACCATTCATCTTAGTGCTTGCTTCCAAGCGTTTCCTCACTGGGGAAGAAAAAAATTACAAGTGCAAGTCCTGATAATTGGCCTTCCCTGTCTTATCAAATTAATTCTACTGTTGGCTTCAGGCATTGTTGCAAACTTCCATTTCTGAGCCCAGAGAAGAAATATGTAGATATTTGCCTAAAATAGATATTAATGACTACATCTAGAGAAAGAACTGGGGTGCCATATGGAACTAGAAAAATAACAACACATAAGAAGATATTTTATTCTAGTTTCAAGCTATATCCAAAAGGAAGCAAATTCATTGTATATCAATGGCATTGCAAGGGTATATCAAATTATATCCAGGTAAACACTGACAAACAGAAGTTGTTTAAAATTGAAAGTATAGCACAATCACCCAGTTATCTCACTTGCTTTAAGACACCAGGAAGAGGGAAATCATCCAGGTAG
Source organism: Meriones unguiculatus (assembly GCF_030254825.1). Classification (NCBI taxonomy): domain Eukaryota; kingdom Metazoa; phylum Chordata; class Mammalia; order Rodentia; family Muridae; genus Meriones; species Meriones unguiculatus. The sequence goes on from NC_083360.1 coordinate 6,798,551, forward strand.
AAGCTTAGATATTCTGACAGAGCATATAGTTAGAACTAATATAAACTAAGATACAGAAATAATTTTTGTAAAACCACAGCACAGCAAAACAAGAGTCTAAAATAGGCAGTTTGAATGAGTTTGCTTGATTTTTTTTTAAATCAGTTATTGGACTTTATATACTTTCACTGGGAGAATCAATACTATTGTGGAGTCAGCACGTGACATTGAGAAATTTCTTGAACTCTACATCTTTATTTCTAAAATAAGTGTTACAGGGATTCTTTTTTCAGGGAGTTGCTGAGAGATTAAAATAACCTTCTTATTGTTTCCTGAATTAACATGTACAAATCAGTAAGGTGCTCTTGATGCGTGTAGAAGACTCATAGCTGTTTCCTCTTAGTATCAACATTTATGATCTTAGCAAAAACATGTTAAATATGTACATGATTTAAATACACATAATTCTACTATGTTCTTGGTTTTATTTTATAATCATAAAAATTCTTTCCAAATAAATGATTTATGTGTCTTTATTAAAGTTAACTCATTAATTTCCCCTTAAATAAAAGTTGAAGGACAATTAGGAGGAGGAGGAAGACAAGAAGTTGAAGAAAGACATAGAGGCAAAACTACACAAGGTTAAAAAATGGTCATCATATTCCCGAGTGTCACGTGGACAAGACAGAGGAATGGACTTTCATTTCAGTAAAAACCAAGTTTAATCATAAATTTTATGTTCCACGAAACCATTCTGTACAAAAGAAGTATCCCTTAAAGTATCTTCCAATAGGAATAAGAAAACTCACACAGCAGAAGCTACAAGAAGCAATGTTAGTGAGGGCTGATCAGACAGATAAGAAACAGCACTAGTTATTAAGTAACACTTACATGCAGGCACAAAGGAATGCTAAATGTAAGTACATAAAAAAATATAAGACAGTATAATAATGAATGGATCTATTTATTATGTTTCTACTCTCTTCTAAGGTTTGAAAGACCACTGCCAAAACAATAACAAAATTTTGTAAAGTGCCATATGCTATAGCAAAATGTGATTTAAATAATGATGATATTATTTGTCTTTTCTTACTTATATAGTTATTTCAAATCTATGATAACAGCATGTTGGGAAACTTAGAACATAAGCATAAAGTAAAGGATCCACACTAGGAGTGAAAAAAAAAAAACCCTCTTACATTTATAAGATATCCATAGAACCTAGCGAATTAGTAAAAGAGCTATCTTTGCAACAGGTGGCACTGGGGATTGAATAATACTCTGTGGGATTAAAGAATACAGTAAGGAAGATCCCCAACATTACATAGAAGACAATGAGAGCTGAGAACATGGCTCACTCATAAAGATAGAACTTAGCATTTGTGAGATCATGGGTTCCACATCCAGGACTGAAAAAAAAAAAAAAACTGTGCACACATAAAAAGTCCACATAATTAATAAAAAAATAAAAAATAATAAAAATAATTCAACTGCGAAATCTTTGAAATTATTGTTAAAATAGTTGTAATCTTCATTGGCTTTATTAGCCAATGTTTCTTACACAGTGAATTGAAACTACAAACCATAAAAGAAAACAAATAGGAAAAAGGGATTTCATTTTCTAATAATTCAGCCTGCAATGTCATCATCGGGATGAAAAGACCAAAACAAATGCATTTCATAAACATACAGTGTTCCAAATATATAGAGAAATTTATATTTCATCAATAATATGGTAACTAAGTTAAAATTTTGTGAAGACTTTGCACAGTTTTCTCTAAAAACATATGCAACAATTCAATCTGTATATAGATACATGTTCCGTAGAATTTACCCCAAGGGAAATGCAAATCAAAACCACAGTGAGCTAGTACTTCACTTGCACTGGGAAGTACTGATAAGCCTGTGGAGAAACAGCAGACATCAAACACTACTATATAAGGGTAACTATGTTGAAAACCACTTCCTCAGAGTATTTCTCAAAGACTTAATCTGGTTCTTTATAAACCAGTAATTGTACTGCCCATACCAAGGAAAAATGAGAACATATCTTCACTAAAAGCTGTACAGAAGTGTTCAGAGCCATAAAAATATTTGTAATATCAAAAAGGTAGAAACAATTCAAATCCACCAATTGATTTACAAACAAAAAATGTTCAAACTATACAATGAAATATTATTGATCCATATAGATTATAAATGTCTGTATGTGCTGGAATGTGAATGAAACTTGAAAACCTAATAAGTAAATTAGGTGACAGAATAAGAACGGAACATCAGCAGAGATTTCAATTAGAGAAATTTATAATAGGCAAACACCACAAGATAAAAATAGGAAAATGAAAATTGACTGGAGAAAACAAGAGAGGGAGAGAGAGAGAGAGAAATCAATCCTCATTTAGAAAGACAGATGGGATGTGCATTGAACGTATGACAGGAGTCTACTGAGCGCATCTGAAAGACTCTAACTAGCAGTGTTTTCAAAGCAAAGACTCATGACCAAACCTTTGGCAGAGTACAGGGAATCATAAGAAAGAAGGGGAGTTAGTCTGATGGGGAAAGGATAGGAGCTCCACAAGGACCAAATATATCTGGGCACAGGGTCTTTTCTGAGACTGACATTCAACCAAGGACCATGTATGGATATAACCTAGAACCTCCACTCAGATGTAGCCTGTGGTAGCTCAGTAACCAATTGGTTTCCCAAAGTGAGGGGAACAGGGACTATTTCTAACAGGAACTCAATGACTGGCTCTTTGGTCTCCCCACCCCCAAAGGGAGAAGCAGTCCTGTTAGGCCACAGAGGAGGGCTTTGCAGCCAGTCCTGAAGATACCTGATAAAATAGGATCAGATGAAGGGGGAGGAGGTCCCCCCTATCAGTGGACTTGGAAAGGGGCACGGTGGAGATGAGGGAGGGAGGGAGGGACTGGGAGGGAATGAGGGATCAGGACACGGCTGGGATACAGAGTTAATAAAATGTAACTGATAAAAAAAATAAAAAATAAAAAAAAAATAAAGTTTCTATTCTACTAGAGAATGGAAATCAAGAGGACTGGTTCTAGTGAGTGAATGTTTTGAAAAGGAATTAAATCTACAAAGTTGGGGAAAAAACAAACAAACAACTAGTCAGCCTGCCAGATATGGCTACCTGGTAACCCCTGAAGTGTGAACTGGACTCTTATGTATTCAGTTAAAACAGAAAATAATAAAATTTTAAAAACGTGTAATGTAGAGCCATGTTAGCAAATTTTGATTAAAAATGCTGAAATACAAATTAATATTTTATAATCTAGGTTTCTTTTTTTCTGCAAAAAAAAAAAAAAAGAATGAGTAAGAATTGTCTCCAATGATTCTATGAAACGGAAAGGATAGCAATGTTACCAAGCTCATGTTAGGAATCTTTACTCTAAAACTAAAACCAATAAGAATACACACACACACACACACACACACACACAATTACAGATAAATTTCCTGAACAAATAGATACATAGAATAAATAGAAAATAGAATACTACTTAAATTACTTGTGGGGCTCTGTTGATAAGGTAGATATCTGACATCTCCAGTAGACATTTGTTTGTGCTGGGTCTGTTATGACAAACTCCCTTTTCTCAGTGGGGTTCTAAAGGTCTTTCCAGATCTTGGTGACCCCAGGTCTTGTAACAGTGTAGAATACAGGCCAGACTCTTTTCTGGTAAGGAAAGAAGTTAAGCTAGCTAGCTATTCCTAGAAATGCTCCACCCTACTAAGGAGATCCTAATCTTCAGCAATGACTTTATGTTGGTATAATGTTCATGTGTAAAGTATACAATTTACCCTTGTTCATTCAAATGCTGATTTCTCTACCCCACGTTCCGGTTTTAATCAGGACATTGCATTGTGATGTTTATTCTAAGCATCACCTGTCTCAAATTTGTGTAAACATGCCACCATTTGTTCTCTGTGTTGTCAATAAAACAACCAGCCAGTGCTGAGCAATGGAGAGAATAGGGTGGGACATCCTGGTCTGGAGGGGAGGAGAAAGAGCAAGTGGGAGAAGTGGCATTGGAAAGAGAGACTTGGGAGGAGTGGACCTGGACACAGCAGGAGAGATGAACCAATCAGACCTGTGATTTGTCTAAAAAACAAGTATAATGTGGGAAATCTGAATGGGAGGAACCTATGCGGGCTTGGAGATTTAGGATGGAGTAATTATTGCCCATCATTGTGCTCTAGGTTAACTAAATACATCCTGATCTCTGTCTGGTGATTTGGATATACAGCTGGTTTAGGAATAACTGCTGTTTAACTAAAAGCTAAATCAATAATAAATACTGATAATCAGTGACAACTGTACTTGCAGATAATTTCTCTCACAGATAGGAAACTTAAGTGCTGTGTTCTCCTTCTTTTAATAGGAGCAAACTACTGCTTGGAAAATGAGGCACATGCAAATCCGATGTCCCTAACCCCCTGATCCCAGCAAAGGTTTATAAATCTCTGATTTCAAATAAACATATCGGGGTTGCATGCTGCTGGCTGGCTGCATAATACCATCAGCCTTCCACCATGACCACCTGAGATTCCTCACTCATCCCCCTCTGGCTGTGTCTCACCAGGCCTGCCCTCCAGCCAGCTGGATCTAGGCCTAACCTGTGCCTTGGCTGCAATCTGAGCAGCGACACACCTGTAACCATGCTAGGCTCAGCACAGCAGCTTAACCAAGAGCTGTAACGCTCTGCTATCTGCCATAGGTTTCAGAATGCACAACCTTCCATTGCCACCAGTGATCTCATGCTAAAAGGGCTGGACTCTCCGTGGAAAACCTTTTCCACAGCCCAGTCCAGGTTATAGGCCTCACTCTAAAGTAATCTATCTTCCACTGAGAGAAACAGAACCCCAGTTCTCCATCCAGAAGCCATGTTCCAGGACCCTGAGGAATAACAACTTGAGAAAAGAGCACATATTAAAAAAAAATGATACATTATGAGAACTTTGGTTTCATTCCAGAGAGGCACAGGTGGTTCAACATAGGAAAATCAATAAATATTATATGACACATAAATGGCTTAAGGATGCAAATCAAGTTATCCTCTTAAGAACATAAAAAGAAAATTTGTCCAATTTCATTGACTGCTCTAATGATAATTATCCGAAAATAAATTGAGAGTTGAAAGAACACCATTCAACATAATACACTAAAGAAACTAAAGAGTGAAGAGGATGAAAAAAAATCCCATGTTTATTGCTCAGTAGAATATTGTGAAATGGCTATATTACTATCAACAGTCTAAAACAATTCCCATCAAAGTGCAAGGACTTTCTTTACAGAATTACAAAGGCTAATCTTAATAGTCATAGACTTAAATAACAAACAGACCTCAGCAAAAAGTGAAATGGATTTACCACAACACCTGATTTCAAATAATAATTCAGTGTTACAGCAATTGAAAACATAAAAGACAAACTATAGGCAACATTATCATAAGCAGCAAAATACTGAAAGCGCTTGCTCTAAAATCAGAAGTCACACGAGTGTCCACGAATTTAATTTAGATATTTAGGTTTTAGACAGCAAATTATAGCAAAAGAAAGAAATAAAAAGATTAAAATAAAAAAGCAAGAAGTTACTTTCCATGGGATTCTATACTGGTGGTACCACAAAGACTAACCTAGGAAACCTAACTTGAAAACATTTGATCAACAAAATAAAATTAATAAATAATGTTAAAATGTAAGTGAAGCATGATTAAAAATCAATAAATTCTTTTCTGTATTCCCACATAATGTTGAAAAATATGAGGAAAAAAATCCATTCACAATTTTCTGAAAACAAGCAAGCCACTAAAAATAAATTGAGAATTAAGTCTAACCAAAAGGGCAAAAGATCTCTACAGTGTTACAATTAAAGCACTGAAGAAGCTGGAGTGTAAAATATGAAAAAAAAATTTCATGTTCATTGCTAATTAGAATATTGTGAAATGTCTATACTACTCAAAATAGTCCAAAACAATTCCTGTCATATACCAAGGACTTTCTTTACAGAATTAGAAAGACTAATATTAAAATTAAAAGATCAAAATAACAAAGAATCCTTAGCGAAAGGTGAAATAGATTCATCATCATACTTGATTTCAAATAATATACAGTGTCATCACAACGAAAGACAGAGGGGTAAAGACAAGTAGACATGTAGAATAAGGGAACAGACTTGAAGTCAGGGAGGAAATCTAGACTTCTCCAGCCACCCTTTACTCTGGTACCAAAAATATACATTAAGGAGAAGGCTAGTCTTCAATAAACCTTGTAAGAAAAAAATGGAAAACAATATGTGAAAGAAGAAAGCTTGAAACTTGTCCTTCACTCTGCATAAAAGAAAATCTAAAGTGAATTAAAGGCCTTAGGGTAAGGTATGAAATATAAACCCCTAAGGAAAGTACTTCAAAGTATAGACATGAACTTTTCTCAACACTGTGGTAAAATATAGCAGCAAATCACAAGTGGGACACTATAAATTCAAAAGCTTCTGGATACTCTAGGCAACTTATCTCTGAAGGAACACATAGTTGGTAAAATGATAAAGTCTTTATCAAGTATATGTTTGATAGGTTCTTAATATCTACACTATATAAGATACTCAGAGATTAAATACTAAAAGAGTAAATTAGGATATCATTAACAGGCCAATGAAAGTAATTCTGTAAGTGTGAAGTATGAATAGGTAGTAAACACTTGGAAAGTTTCACCATCCTCAGTCAACAGGGAACTCCAAATCAAAACTGCATTGAGATATCATTTCACCCCTTCCTTGAGAAAGAAAACAACAATAAATCTGGTAAGCATGCAGGGAAAAAGTGATCCTTATACACTGGTGGTATTAACAAAAATTAGCCAGAAAATATATACATCAGTACGGAAGGAGAAAGAAGATGTGGCACATATACACATGTTGAGCTTTATTCAACCATAAAAAAGGACACACATGCGTTTTTTGGAGGACTATAGCACAAGATGTTGTTATATTAAATGAAAAAGACAGATAGACAGATAGATAGATGGATAGATAGATAGATAGATGCTTATATGTGTGTTTCTTTCATAATAAGACAAGTAAGACTATTTGGATAAAGGAAAGGTACAAGTTAGTGGGAAGAGAATAAGACACCTAGTTAACAGCCAGTGCTAACACATTTTAAGTACATTATACAAGGGAATGAAACATATTTTGAAACTCATGTGTTGAAAACATAATGACATCTCCCCCCCGACAATGGGCAAAAAGACATTGTGTTCATAGTGTTGTTCTTCTACAGTCAGAGGCGAAGAAGATGGCAGTCCTTTGTTCTGAGCTGGGTGCTGGCTTGGATGCCAAAGCTGCCTTAGGCCTAGGACTCATAAAAATCAAACCAAATTAAATCAAACCCAAGCAGCACAGGCCAGGAGGAGGAAGACAGAGACTTGCAGACTGCCATGCCACCCACAGACCTGGCCTTCAGAGCATGGCACAGTTGCAGCCACAGCACACAGCACAGGCAGAGGATGTCACCCAGGGGTCCTCCACCCTGTGTTCAGTCTGCAGTGGGAGCCACCACAGTATGTAAGTATGTACTGGTCAAATGGGAGAGGAAGGGAAGTTGAGCAGCTTGAGCATCATGAAGAGTGATGGAACTGGGGGCTGGAGGGTGAAGAGGAGCAGCCTCTTATGAGCAGCCAGCACCACCCCCTGCCCAGAGCAATAGTGAGGGCCCAGCCCAAGCTGGCACTGAGGGCCATGTTTGAGTCTTTGGATGTTGATGTCCATGGCTCATATTACTACTAGAGAAGAGTGGTACAAGTATATATGTATATATATAAAGATCAAACTTGACTCATGGACTTCTATACCCATATTCAGCAAAAAGCAGTCTCATAACATAGGCCCTTTTCCTCAGCCTAAACTGTTTATCAATAGGAAACAGAAAAGGGTGGAATGTTGGCCATCCATGCTGACTCAAGCAGCAAGGAAGGCAGGGAAGGCTCCCTTTGTAAACTTAGTAAACTGGCAATGCAGGAAAGTAGCCAGACCCAGAGACCCAGGCCAAGGAGCTCCATCAGCCAGGCCGCACTGATTTCCTTTCCATTTCTAAACAACTGTAGAGTCTAGTGTGTGCCCAGACCCTGCCTTATAACAACAACAACAGATCCCACCAATCCCTGAACTGGAAAATTCAGCAAGGACCAAGGTCAGTACTTCAGATACCACCAATCCTCACCCTGAAAAATCTCTGCTCTGGAATGCTCTAACCCCTAAGAAATCCTATGTATAGAATTTCAGCTTCCTTCTGCCTTTTCCCAGGAGCACAGGCAGCAAACTCTGGATTTGTTCCTTCAAACCCTGGATTCATCACTCCCAATAAATCTTTTATGAGATTTTCTGCCCAGTTCTGATATGAGTCTCTTATCTGAAAAAGCCAAGAAGCAAAGAAGTGAAATTCAAAGCCAATAAAATAAAGGAGACTCATTAGAGTAAAGGCTTGACATTTTATGGTAGTATTAGTTATTTAGTTCATACATGGTATTTAGCCTGAAGAACAGAAAAATATGACTGATTTTTCAAATGTAATAAGTGTTTCTATGAGGATTCTAGTGTTTATTTTACTGTTCAGACACAGTTAACTTAAATGGTTTTCATGTTGATTTGATGAAGAACATAAAGGAGAGTCTCACCAATTTGTGTCAACTCTAAAATGCTGTGGTACATTGATATTGCCCCCAGAACAATAGCCATGCCTTAAACTGATAAGTGTATAATAGGTGTATTATATTCCCTGGTGTTGAAAAAGAAGTTTGCAAATATATCTTTTGATGCTCTTGGCTTTCTTGAAAGGAGAAGAGGTTTCATGTTTTATTAGCACACAAAAATAATTGTAAAGAACTATAAAGAACTATGAATACAAAAACTCAGGTTATAGTTTCCAAGTCCAGGAGCTATGCATTTGAAGAACCTTAAAAAAATCGAAATAAAGTGAGAAAACAGATTACCTCCCAGATCTTCAGAAGGAATTCATCCCAGAACAGTTTGACTGCCAGAATCGCAATATCTCCAGTTGGAAGGTAAGTTTGTGGTAAATTGTTACAATTGCCATAGAATTTCTTATGTCTAATGAATACTAATGAAGAAGGTTTCCACCATCATATAGAAAAGTAGATGCCATGTTCTCAGAACCCTCTATTGGTCATGAGATTATATTACTTAACACAAGTCAAATAAGAACAATGTACATCTGGCCAAGAACCAACGATTAGAGTCTCTTACATACAGTGTCCTCCTCCTCCCTCTCCTGTTCTCCTGGTCCTCCTTCTCACCTCCTCTTCTTCCTTATTTTCTTCCTCATGGGAATTGTTAGTGTTAACTACCCTCTAGATTTATATGTGTATACATCGTAGATTGATACAACTCTCATACTTATCAGAGTTTCATTGTGCAATGGACTATACTTAATGCACAGACTAACAATTGGTCATAATACAGAGAACAAGTTTTTATGAAGTGTTTGCTAACAAACAAGACATCTTTTTAATTTAATTTTTTATTATTATCATTTATTACAATTTACTATATTTGCATCCAGGCTGTGATCTCCTCCCAATCTCACTGTCCTCCCACTATGCCCCTCCCCTAGACCACTGATAGAGGTGGTCCTCCTCCCCTTCTATTTGACCCTATCCTATAATGTCTCATCAAGACTGGTTACATTGTCTTACTCTGTGGCCTGGTAAGGCTGCACCCCTCAGGCAGTGGTGATCAGAGAGGCTGTCACTGAGTTCATGCCAGAGAAAGTCCCTGTAAACATGACATCTTTGTTACACTCCTTCACCAACCTCAGGGATTGTAGCTAAAGAAGGAGTAAAAAGTTTGGGCAGGACTCAGATGACACAATGTTTTCAAATTACGGCAGCACTGCTGTACTCAAGGATAACAGCAGGTGTGGTTGCCTGTCCAAGACTTCACAGAATCAAGCTAGTCAATTCTCTATATTATGTAGGGGGTACTGGTGTGAGAATGGGATACGGGAGAGAGGAAAAAGAAAACTGGGTGGAATAAAAATGATCTGAATATGTTATATGAAATTGTAAAGTAACTTATACTAATATAAAATAATTTTTTAAAGTCTGTAAATAAAAGCCATAAAGGTGTTGTTTTAATTTATGGTGTTAATATTTTGAGTTTCGATGTTGTTTTCATCACGTTTTCTCCATGCTGAGCAAGCCGTCCCCAGACCAATCCTCCTGCTTCAGCAGCTACAGCACTGGAATGACAAACTCACATCCTCACAGCCAATAATAGTTACTGAAAAATTATGTAAATAGCATCACCACTTTGAATATATTTCAAATTCTTCCATTGTTAGAGAAATACATTTTAGGTAGTTATTGCATAAATTAGTAAGATAATGGTTAGAAAAAAATTGTAAAAATGAAAATACATAATAGAGCCTGGGAGCTAATATTATTATCATAATATTGGAGAAATTTTCTCTAGCATTATCAATTCTCTCACAGCAGAAAAGTCCTCTGAAGATACTGGTAAATTAAATTAAAAAGCAACACTGATATGATTAACCCATTCATCATTTATTCCTCAATAGTCTTTCCTTGTTTCCTTTCTGAGGGGAGGGGTGTATGTGGTAGGGTGACTATTTCTTATGAACAAGGAAACAAAACATTCTTCTTAAATTGAATTAAATTTTGAATAGGCCCCTCAAATTCCACTTGCTTTATTCATCAACCATGGGCTGCTGACTGAGCAGTATCATGACAGGAAGGGGGACGAAAAAGTGGGTGTGAGTGCTATAATTTCACAATCTCTGAATCTGAGCAGGCCAAGTCTTTCTTCAGTTATACTCAAAAAATACAAATTTATCCATCACTTCCTTCAAACATTGTTTCTCATCTTCAATACAAGTTTAAAAATCAGAAAATAATAGGACATATAAATTAGTTATAACTCTGTTTTATTCTATTTTCTATGTCAAGTAATTGGTAACTTCAAAGAGTTTTTTTAAGCATTTTATAAGTTTGAGTGTGTATAATTTTGATTGTCCTTAGGATAAAGTTACAATGAACATATGCAATATAAAGTAGAACCTGAACTAATAAGTGCATATAATATGAATTCAAATTTTTTTGTGAATAACTTTCTTGCCTTATGTTACATTTCACTTGAATTTGTTAAATTGATAAAAGGATACTGATATGGAGTACATTTGTGTTTTTCTATGGCAAACAAGAATATGAATGAACTGATTTTCAGAATAATGCATATGAAATGCCAAGAATACATGATGAAGGGGAACAGACACAAATGTGAATTAACAGACAAGGTCACATCTAGTTGACTCTCTGGTTTAAGATTCTGTGCTTCAGGCTAATGAGCTCTAAGACTTGGCTATACCTAGTCTTTTTCCAATACTTCATGTGTTTCTGTTAGTCTCTTTTTATAGAACATTACATATGACAAAGAGTAAGGTATCTGTGATTTAAGGCTAAAATTGTAAGACAATCTAAATTTCGTTGCAATATTAAAGCAGTAGTTCTAGCAAAACAAAGGCAAAGTCAATGCAAGAAAAACATTAGATATTGAACTAAATTAATGATTCTGTGCAGCGGGAGGAAAATTAAGGGCAGTTTAACAATTCTATGAGCTGAGCCTTAATAAAATGTTTATTGATTTGCTGCAGAAGCATTTTTGGATGTTGGAATCAAGAACTATGAGGATGAAAGAAGGGAAGTAAAAGATAAAATGATCCTGTCTGTGTAAATATACTTGATTTTTTAACATGAGAAAATAGATTTAGACTGTTGGCATTTTTCTCTAAAGTATTAGATCTGGACATGAAAACCAAGAACTCTCTTCCTTAGCTGTGCACAGAAAATCAATAATGTTCATAAATTTCGAAGAATCTCTTGTTTTTTAGAGGTTGGCTTATACTGGCACACATGGCCTTAAACTACAGAACTGTTGTGAGGAATCCCAGCATTCTGCTACAGATATTGTGAGTTATGTTTCTTCTGTCCACAGAAATAGAACTATGCCCTTCACTGGGGAATTCTATTCAGAGTTTTAAATGTTTATAACAATGACAAACATCTGCATGAGGAAAAAAAAAAAAAAAAAAAACAGAAAATTTGTCTGCTGCTAAATCCAGTATGGAAAAAAGAAAAAAAATTCTGGGTTTCTTTAAACTGTGTTTAGTGCAAATGGTTGTACTGTCTTCTTAAAGGAAATCATACAAAAAATCTGAGACTAGTGATTCAGCCAACTGGTCACTAGGAAAAAGAGGCAAAGACGGGTAGATTCTTGGAGTTCATTGGATAGACAGTCATCCTATTTGATGAACTTTGGGTTGGAGGGAGGAAAGGGAAGGGGAAAGTATGCAATCATATTGTAATTTCAAAAATACTTTTAAACCAGCAAGGAGTGAGGTACGATGTGATTGAGGAGACAGGCCGTCAGTCTCTTCCACTTCTCTACAAATGTGCGTGCACACCTGCAAGCCAACAGCTATACATCCACATGGATAAACAATCTCAGTCATTTCAAACACACACATAGACACACATGCTGTCCAGAGACTAGTACGTGGAAAAAGTACCCTCCCTTGAAGAGTTAATAACTGGAAGGAGGAATGTTCACTTTCAGCCACACACTCGGCAACGTGAAGGATAACCTCGCTTTATTGATGGTCAGAGAGTAGAAAATCTTAACGTAGTTATCTAGGTCCAAAAGATTGTCTAAGGCTACTCATAGAATCTATTAAATATGATTTTACCAAACTTGCACATTCTGTGCTATTAGAAATGTAGCATCAACCTTGCCATGAGTGGAATCAGATTTAGGTATTTAAGAAACACGTGAATAAACTGTGACTTGAAGTCTCGGTACAGCACACTGAAGCAAGCCCAGTAATGACCGAAGATAGTAGGTTTATATTTAGCTAATTAGTTACCATTATGAAATAGTCTCCACATTATGGGGGGGAGGAGCTGCTTGTAAATATGTTTGTCTGTAAAAATCATGTTGTGCAGAAATTTGATTCTATTAACATGAAGGGAAAGAAATCTTGAATTGTGAACTGGAAAAGATTCTCCTGAGTGAGCTAAACCAGAATTAGACAGACATGCATAGCATATACTCACTTATAAGTGACTATTAGCCATATAATATAGGATAAACACACTAAAATCCACACACCTAAAGAAGCCCTACAACAAGGACATCCTAGGGAAGATGCTTAACTCTCATTCAGAAGGGAAAACAGGATAAACACTGGAAGAGGTAGAAGAGAGGAAACAGGACAGGAGCCTACCACAGGTGTCCTCTAAAAGACTCTAACAAGCAGGGGATAGAAGCAGATGCAAAGACTCACAGCCAAATTTGGACAGAGTGCAGGGATTCTCCGGAAGAAGGAGGATATATAAAAGGACCAGAGGGGACAGGAGGACTTCCTCTCTCAGTGGACTAGGGAAGAGAGATAAGGGAGAGAGAAGGAGGGTAGGAAGTGGAGGAGATGAGGGAGGGGGCTACAACTTGGATACAAAGTGAACAAGTTGTAAACAATAATAATATTAATTAAGAATAAAAAAGAGAATTTTAAATACTATATTTTGATTGTATTCACCCATTCTACTGCTCCCAACTAGATCCATCTTCCTCCCTATCCACGCAACTTTTTTTTTTCTATTGTTTTGTTTTGTTTCCAATACCCATCAAGTACATTTTGTCTGCTGTGCAGCCTTTCTCTGGAACATGGCCAACCTACAAAAGGCTGTGCCTTTACAGAAAATTAACTCTATCTCTTCCAGCATTTCTCAACTGCCAATAGTTCCTTATCCAGGAGTGAGGATTTTGCCTAGTTTGAGCTCATGTATATCCTGTGCCCACTGCGCCGCTGATAGGAATTCATAGGTGCAACTTTCCTGCTATGTCAGGAAAATAATACTTTCTTATTATTGTCCACTTTCTCTGTCCCTTAATGCTTTTTACCTCTTCTCCCTCTTGAAGTTGACCTGAGAGTCCATTTCTTAATCTTTCCATTCGAAACAGTTTCCTGGTAAGTTATTTATAGAACACAAAGAAACTTTTGAGGTTATAGTCTGTCAAGTACTTGGACTCAAATAAATTTGAGTATAACCACACAGGCTTGATACTTAAATGTGATTTTAAAGAGTATTATTCATTTTTTTGAACATCTAAGATTAAGAGTTTGCAGCTCAGGCTTCATGTGGATTCCTGGGGTGGGGGGAGCTGTTTCTGACATGGAATCTGTTACCTGTATTTCCCTCTCTTTTCTCTGGCTGGACTACGTCATCCATCCACAAGGGAAGAGGACTCCCTTAGTGCTGATGTGACTTGATGAGCTGGTGTAGGATGATGGGGGCTTCGGGAGCATTTTCTGAGGAACAAGGCGGGGGTTATAGGAAAGGAGGGAGGCAGGGAGGGGGACTGGGCAGAGTGGAGGGAAGGGGCTACTATAAGGCTGTGATAAAATAAGTAAACTCTTAGAAGAGAAAGGAGATCTTACAAGTGATAACACAGAAATATAAGGGACAATGATGAGACCAATTAAGACCATAATTTAGGACAAAAATAGAGACCACTATAGATAAATACATGTTCACAAAATTAGAAAGTCTAGTAAAATTTGTGGACATACATTGCCTTCCAAACTTAAAGTACAAATGCAGAAACAAACAAACACACAAACAAACATGATGATAGCAATGGGGAGTGATGGTTGCAGATCAGTAATAAAAAGTGTCATAGACAAATGCCTCGGACAGAACTAATTCACTGATAAATATTACCAAACTATGAAAGAACTCTTCTCAGTATTACTCATAAACTTGCACAGTTGACAAGAAAGGCAATTTTCTGAACATGTTATATGGGAACCACTTTATTCTCATACAGCAAATAAAGCAGAAATTATACATCAATAACCCTGATTATAGAAGAAAAGTTATCAAAATATTATCTAGAAAGTACAGCAATGCAATGAAAAGATTACTGTACATTATCAAGTGGGATTTATCCAAGGGATACCAAGATGACTGAACATATAGAAATCAATAAGAACAATGTATCTCATCAACAAAATAAAAGACAAAAATCAGGTAACCGCCTCAACAGATTCAGAAATCACAGTCAGTAAAATTGACAACATAATTGTGATGAAAACTCTGTAGTGAGAGATCAGACCACAAGACAATACAGGCATCAATATTAAAGCTCTTATGAAATTTAAAAAAGCTGAAAGTGTTTCCGAATGATTTCAAGTGAGATAGTGGTGTCTACTTCTTCCATTCTTTTTCTACCTACTACTGAAACTTTTACCTAGAGCAGATTTGCAACAGAGGAATAAGTTGCTAATGAGGGAGGGAAAAGAAAAGATACCTTTTGTAGTTGACATAATTTTGTATACAGAAAAGATTCTACCAAAAGATTACTAGCATTGTTAAACAGATTTCATAAAAATAACTATAGAAAACTGACAAATATCAATAGCACTAATAACAAACTTTCTGGGGAAACAAATCACAAAGCAATCCAGTTTATATTAGCTATAAAAACACAAAACATCTAAAAAAGAGGCAAATAAATAAAATGAATGATATCTAAGATGAAAATTTTAAAACACCAATGATAAAAATTGATAACACATCCACTTATATAAATTTGACTAAACTCTTATGCTCATGAATTAGAATAATATTGTTGACATGCCAATATTATATACTATCAAAACTAATAAATCCTATCAAAACAACCCCTATCAGTGAGGGAGCTGTTAGTTACTGGCTAAGTATGTGTGCCACTATTGCAGTCTTAGGGTTATCATGCTATCCTGGTCATTGTTGTGATTTATAGGTACCACAGGTAAATAGGATTATTTTTTCCTACCTCCATTGGAAACTTCCATGCAACCTTAAAGCACAAGAAAACATAGTCCCCACCGACATGGAATTCAACGTAGCTCAGAGACCTCTGGATAATTTTCTGTAGAACATGCTGTCTTTGGCAACAAGAAATTACTTTTTGCCTCTGGAAAAATGGGGCAAACAAGGGAAGAAGCAGTCTTGACCAGAGAAGAACACATGTACCATTGTTCAATATCAAATGGTTAGTCCCGAAACAACACACACAAAGCATTCTACAAAGCAATCAGGTTTGGTATACATGCACAGAATAACAATTAATGAAAATGAGGTCATGAATTTGAAAGAGAGCAAGGAGAAGTATATGGGAGCCTTTGGAGAGAGGAGGGGGAGAGAAGAAATGGACTGAGAGAGCTGAGAGGAATGAAGGGAGGGGCAACTGTGTGCAGGATATATTGTATAAGAGAAGAATCTATTTTCAATAAAAATAATAAATTAATGGCCAAGAAAAGAATACTCGCCATTGAAGAAATATAAATAAGAGAAATGTTGAGCTCTCATCTCAATGAATAGCTATTATTAAAAAGTGCAAAAAAATAAAAAAAAAAGAACATGACTGACAGAAGTATGTATGTTTTATCCCTGTACTGGATGCCTGAGACAGGAGGAAAATGTTAAACTCCATGCCATCCAATGCTGTACTGGAAGCCGGAGACAAAAGGAGCATAATAAACTCCATGCCATCCTGGGCTACATTCTGAATTGCTCACACACATACGTGTGTTATATTTAGTTGCAGTTAAGATGGATATTTTTTCTGTTTAGGTTTATTTTCCCTTCTGGCATAGCTTGTATTTACTTTGTAAATTAGATGTGTTCTATTATGTATTATGAGCTGAAGTACCTAGGATTCATTTCATTGTGAGAACTCGTGCTTATATGGCTAGGAGCTCGGCTATGGTAGAGATGCTGGTTTTGTAAGTGGTGGAGATTCCCAGTCCTTTAAATGTCCCCATTTTAGCTTCACATTGACTTTGTGAATTCCTAAATACCATTCTTCACATAGGTTCTACGCCTTTTATCCTTTTTGAGTACAAATTTTCCCAGGTGGTTAAGGCTGGGGAGTTCTCATAGACAGAGAGATTAAATAGAAAATTCTACACAGCATTTTCAAGTGTTTTTGAACATCAGAGAAAGAATTCACATACAACACAAAATTTAAAAAAAAAAATGAGAGAAAGTTTTATAATAAGCAAAACTTTGCTCAACAAGTAAATCCTGGCTTCAGTATTCACGCTTAAGTATCTTTTTTTTTAATAGTAAGACTTTAATTTTTTTATTTATTTTATTTTATTTTTCTTATTAGTTACATTTTGTTAACTCTGTGTCCCAGCTGTATCCCGCTCCCTCATTCCCTCCCCAACCCCACACTCCCTCCCTGGTCTCCTCCCTGCCCCTTTCCAAGTCTACAGATAGGGGAGGACCTCCTCCCCTTTCATTTGACCCTGTTTTATCTTCAGGGCTGGCTGCAAAGTCCTCCTCTGTGGCCTAACAGGACTGCTCCTCCCCTGGGGAAATCCTGGCTTCAATATTCATGCTTAAGTATCTTAACAGGGCATATGTATGTATATATAGATGCTCTTGTTGCTTATAATACTACACTGTTTAAAGGACATAATTTACAAAGATCTAACAGTGTTTAAAAATTAGGTTGATTCCAAAGTCTCCACCTCTGATCCATTGTCTGTACCTCCCCTGATCACATTTGTGTATTCAACTATTTGTTTTACTTTTCAAATTAAACTGGAATCTATTCTTAATTTTACATGTACAAAATGATATGATACTTTCACCTCCTGTTTTGTTTCTGTAACCCCTGTTTCAATTCAAGTCAGATAAACATTAAAAATAAGTAAATTAAAAAAAAAAATTAGGTTGTATTTATGAGGTGGCTTACTTATTTTTTGAATTTTTTTCATTTTTTAAATTAAATTATTTATTTACATCCTGGTTACAACTTCCCCCTCCCTTCTCCTGAGCCCTCCCTCTCCCCTCCTCTCCCCTACCTACCCCTCCCATTTATTTCTATTACAAAGGAATTATTTTCATAAATGGTTGGAAAGTGGCTAATGGATATATTGGTCAAGTTAATAAATAAAAAGTATGGGTTGATAAGATCATAAATGACTTGGTCTTCATGGTTAATTAGCAGTTCTGAAACTGACACTCTGGTTTTGTCATCTGTATCAGGATTGTAGAATCTTCGCTGGCAAGAAATGTAAATTTGAGCCGGAGAGTTACAGGTTAAAGCAGGGGTGCCTTAGATTTACAGTGTCACTTAGGTTTCCCTGTCATGGTGCCTTTACTCAGACCCTGACTGCTCTAGTGAAGTATGGGTGAAAGAAGGGATTTTTATAACTGGTGCTGGACAACACCCACAGATATCTCTTCAGTGGTGTAGCTGCTTCTCTTGCTATCTACATCCCTCCTTATGTGTACTGTCAGTCCATTCCTAGAAACTGACTCTGTTGACTGCACTAGCTTTTATTGTTGTGTTTGTTTCTCATTTTTGTTTCATTGACAAGAGAAGTGAAGTGAAGGGAGTGAAGTGGGAGGGAGTTTCTTTCCCTAACTAAAACAAAACTGACACAAATTCCCTTCCTCACAGAATGAACATGTGACATTGGGAAGAGCTTTGGGTATACAACGGATCTTAAGCAACACATGTGTAAACTTGGAAGTTACATCTATATGTAGAATCTTATTTCTTTTCCCCTCACATTTGTAACAATTTGGGGAAAAATTCACAATGTATGTAGGCTGAAATTTTCAAATACAGGAAAAAGACATTCTATAGGTATACAAGTTGTACATGGATAATCATCTACTTCATATCTATAAAGAATACATATTCAAGAGAAATGTAAACAGATGCAAGAAAAAACTTTATTTCTTAATTGCATGCAATTATCTGTCTCATACACTGTACCACTGTAATAATTTGATAACAACCTTATATTACTATTCAGGCAACCCAAAGTTATATGTAGACTTCCAACTGTATGGGAGGTTGACACTCATAACTCTCACATCTCTCAAATTGGATAAGGATTAATGGTATGTGTATAGACACACACACACACACACACATATTAGATAGATAGATAGACAGACACACACATATACACAGAAGGCAAACAGGTGTGCTTTCTCTGCTTACAGCCAGGAGTGATTCCAAACACAGGATGCAGTTTCTGGAAGTAAAAAAATCAATTAAAATTATGCTGCCCTCCTCTGCAACTATTTTCCCATTGACTCACACACTTCTTAAACTGGGGGTCACAACCCCACGTGAGGATGAATAACTGAACATGGGTACCACAGGAACTTTGGCATCAGGAAAAAATTTCTCAAGACAACTAGGAATAGCGCTTCCTCAAGATCCAGCCATACCACTACTGGGCATATATCCAAAAGAGGCTCAAGTACACAAAAAGGACATTTGCTCAACCATGTTTGTAGCAGTTTTATTTGTAATAGCCAGAAGCTGGAAACAACCCAGATGCCCCTCAACTGAAGAATGGATGCAGAAATTGTGGTACATCTACACAATGGAATATTACTCAGCAATGAAAAATAAGGAAATCATGAAATTCGCAGGTAAATGGTGGGATCTGGAAAGGATCATCCTGAGTGAGTTGTCCCAGAAGCAAAAAGACACACATGGTATATACTCACTCATATAGACATAAAACATAGGACAAACCCACTAAAACCTGTGCATCTAAAGAAACTAAGCAAGAGAGAGGACCCTAACTAAAATGTCCAATCCCCATCCAGAAAGGCAAAGAGGATGGACATCAGAAGAAGAAGAAAACAGGAAACAACCTAGGAACCTACCACAGAGGGCCTCTGAAAGCCTCTGCCCTTCAGACTATCAAAGCAGATGCTGAGCCTGATGGGCAACTGTTGGGCAGAGTGAATGGAATTTTAGATAAGAACTGGGAAATAGTAAGAGCTGGAGAGGACAGGGTCTCCACAAGGAGAGCAACAGAACAGGAAAATTTGAACACAGGGAACTTCCCAGAGACTCATACTCCAACCAAGGACTATTCATGGAGATAACCCAGAACCCCTGCACAGATGTAGCCCAGGGCAGTTCAGAGTCCAATTGGGTTACATAGTAATGTGAAGAGGGACTGCCTCTGACATAATCTGATTGGCCTGCTCTTTGATCACCTCCCTCTGGGGGGGGGGGGGAGCAGCCTTACCAGGCCACAGTAGAGGACAATACAGCCACTTTTGATGTGAACTGACAGACTAAGATCAGAAAGGAGAGGAGAACCTCCCCTATCAGTGGACTTGGGGAGTGGCATGCAAGCAGAGGGAGGAGGGAGGGTGGGATTGGGAGGGGAGGAGGGAGGGGCTTATGGGGGGGATGCAGAATGAATAAAGTGTAATCGATGAAAAATTAAAAAAAAAGAAACAAATATTAAAATTTAAGTTTTAACCAAAACACACAGACTACAAGGTGTTTCTTTTTGGGATTATCCAAATTGCGTGGTGCAAATCGACCACAGCCTTGCCTTGAGGGATACAGCATGAGTGCTTTGCGCGTAGCATACCTTCATGCCACAAAGGGAAGTCAACGCTGTCTAAAATAGCTTGGCTTGGGCTCATGACTTTTATGTGTGAAGACTGATGACGCTTTTATTGCATATATGAAATTTATGCCTTTATGGAAATGTTACATTTTAATTATAGAGAATTCATAATCAATGTGCTTCTGCTTTAATTTTTCCAGTATATAGGTATGAAACCGGTGGACTTTGGTATCATTATTTCAGACTTTCTAATTTTTAAGTTTCCTGTTTGAGTCCTTAACTTGAGTTTCATATATAATTATTAAGTGAAGTTTTGCTTGAGATTAGGACAGGGTGAGAACTCCTAAAATGACGATCAACATACTCTGGCACACCCTCCTACACATGTAGGAGATGCAGTGTCTTCAATATTCATGATAAGTAAAACAAATGTCAGACAACACCACAAAGCACTGAGGATGGTTTGTGTACCGCATCATCAAATAATAATATAAATTATTTTTCTGTTTAAAAAATTACAAATCCTATTTCCTCTTTAATAGATTATAAAATTATATGTATATATATATCAAAGAATTTTAAAAGGAAATTGAGTCACAATGTAATATTAAACATTTAAGTTTTACGACCATTTTATATTAAATACACCTATAACAATGTTTAAGTTCTTGGGTAATAAAAGGCTGCAGAAAAAAAAAGAGGAAAGAAAAGAAGAGAAAGAAAAGAAAACGTTTGAGAAATGCCAGCCTGAGTCGACACTGGCGCATTGCACAGGCTTTCCTTAAGTGTTTCTAGCTGTTTAACTCCCCAGCTGCTCTGGATCCATGGAGCACATTAAGGCTACTTCCCATGGGTGTTTCTGTCCCCTTTTACGTAGCAAAAAGCACTGCCTATGTGTTTGTTACTTTTTAAAAATGAATCACGTTTTGTTTCCATGAAGTATCTTATTATTTTCATGCTGAGTTATATACTCCACATTTATTTGTGGGAACAGAAAACAGGATGAGGTAATTTCCAGAGTAGGTTAAAATATAGCATGTTGAACTATAAATTTAATAAAAGTTTATTCTGTGAAGAAATAAGGTAAGGGGGGTTCTGGACTGGCAGAAAATTATTTAATAGTTATTCTTTTTAAAGAGAGCACTTTACCTCTAATTAAATTTCAATCCACTTAGTTTCACTCAGTTTAAAACCATGAATATATATTTATTTACATAACATCACCCTGTAGAAGTCTCTATTCTAAGAGGATATTGGATCTGATAATTTCTAGTCTAATTAGATTGGTCCTTAGACTAAAGAAAGGACAATTTAATTTTAGCTTTTAGGATTTTGGATGATTTATTCAGAGGTCAAATGTGAATGTTCTTTTGAAAAGCAGTGAATTCACTCAGTGCATTGCACACACACACATACACACACAATAGCTAAGTAGCTTTTGATATTTTTAGAATTAACAATACTTCAGATGTATGTACATCATACGAAACTTAAGAAATTAGAAAAAAATTATATTGGCGCTTAGGCTATTTGCCCATTTTATATGTGTGTGTGTTCCATACTTTTGGCAACCACTCTTTCAAAATGTAAAAGGATTCTTCATAACGTTTCTCCGACATCGAAAAATAGGTCAAGCAGTACGTTAGCTCAAATGAAAATAACTAAGAAAGACTGGCTACAGATTTCTTTGGCTTTCCAAATGCATCTATCCCACTGAATAGTGACTGTCAATAAGGAAGTGAAGACACAGGCTATTGTGTAGGTGTTTAAATTGTGTGCACTGACCTAAACCAAAGTTGTTAACATAATTCAGAGCCATAAGTTTCAGCAGGTTTGTGTTTGAACGGGAAACGTGCATGCTGGGACGCAAGGTGACATACTGATTCTCAAGAGAATAGTTAATGCAGCTGTGTCCTGTGTGTCCTGTAGAAACTGTATTTATTGTGAAAGGATAATCTTCTATAACTACATGACACTTACCTTGCAATGTCATTACTCGATATTACACAATGATATTACATTTCAGTTTCCAGTAGTTTGTTTTTAAAGAGGAAAAGTCAAGTGGAAATTCTTTTTGTGGTATGTTGATGAGTTGAGTGTTGTGTCTTAAATACTGTGTAACTGGTGTAAAACCACCAGCTAATAGTGGAAAGGAAATGACATTACAGAACAGAGTGTAGGGATTAGTTAAGCAAAGGTCCCACAAGAGAACAAATGTGCTATGAAGTTAGTATGATTGCACCTATGCAAACAGTTCGGAGATCTGGACACATATACTGGAAACCTAGCTGATCCAAGGATAGGAAGGCTCAGCAACCCACTGCAGTTTATCTGGCTTTATATTAGTTGGACATTTTATAAATTTTACAAATGTTTCAAGAATCCCAATCTCAACGTCACACCATTATGTACCTGAAAGTTGCATGTACATTGTGAAATATTATATGCATTGTTAGTATACAAAGTCACAGTTTTGAAAAATAAAATTGCTTTCAAGTTTGATAATTTTTCTTCTTATCCAAGTTGACACTTAGAAGGAGATTATTTGACAAAGTTTCAGTGTGCAATTCAGAGACTTTAAATACAGGAAAGTTTATAGAAATAATCATAGTAAGTTAAGGTTTAAAACCCCTTAATGTTTATTTATTGGGTTTTTAAAAATTCTAATCTTGTGGTTGAAACATTTTAATTACTTTCTTAACACATTACATTCAGTAATTGCTAAAAGTAGTAGGTAATTGACAATAATGATTGATTATCTCAACTGGGCTCTAGGCACAGATAGATGAAAAACAAAACAAAACAAAAAACTGGCCATTGTAAAACAAGACTTGCCAAAATCATTGCAGAGACAAATACCAACACAGTGACTTCCAGACTAACAAGCTAAGTCAGCTCTGGGGCAATGCACTTCTAAGAGTGACATTTAGTTACTGGAAATATTTGTTTTGATATTTTTAATGCAGTCACCTTCGCACATGAGCGTGTGTTTTAAAATCCCACTCAGGTCAACCTCTCTTACCCTAAAACGCTGAAATAAGGTAACAGCATGAATCTGAATAAGTTTTCAGCTAAAAAATATCAAATTGCTCATATTGGATAATAAAGAGATCAATTAATCATTTGAGTTTTTCTTTTGAAATTTATGAGAGTGATTTTTTTAACTTCAAAAGGATTGTAAAAATGCTGCCGTCCCTTGTGAAGCATATAAACAAAAACGGCAACATTGCTCATCTTCGTTTCCCTTAGGGATCATAAACCCTTGAACAAAGAACATTTGTCAGAAGACGAGATCAGAGAAGTTTTGCTGACTTAGTGACTTTAATAATAATTCGTGAAGCTGTGATGGATAGAAGTTCTGAGGAGAAGTTGAGTGCCTAAGCTGAATCCATACTTCAGGAAGTAATACTTTAGAACTATTGAATATGATAAAAGTAATAGCAAATTCCCAGCACCATTTGTCAAAGGTTTGTGTGTGAGTGTCAAAGCCGGAAGACGCACCATGTTGTACCGTTCACGTCAGGTTTACCTACCACCAACCCCGACGTAAATGCTCTTCACCTCCTAGTCAGCTCCTTCCATTTTAGTATTATTCTGTCTGAAAACCCAAAGCTCTGTCTGACCAACTTTCTCTGCCTACTCAGCTTCTTCCGTTTGCCAGTGGATGTATTATTATTTAATCTGAATCACCTCCTTAATTTTGTTTAATTAACAAATTTCCTCACACAACACATTTCATCATGTTCTGTCTTCTTCCCCAACTGGTCCCAGATTTTACCCACTTCCCTAACCCACACAACTTTGTTCTTCTTTCTCTTTTTTTCTCTTACTCCATCAATCAATCAAAATAAAAATAGAAACAGACAAGCTGAAAAATGGAAACCAATGAGATGAAAAGTATCAAAGCATGCATGCATGTGCGTGCCCACAACCAGAACTGAAAAGGAGAAGTAGACATAAAATCTCACCCCTGACCAAGGGCCCTTATGCAGTTGATACCTGCTGAGATAATAACAAGCTATCATTTTCTTTTTTCTTTTGTTCATTCAAATTTTTTATATGCCCCCTCTAGTTCATTTTCAAATAAATGAACTCTTTTTTCATTAATAGTTGACATATGTGTTTCTAAATATGTAAGTATAACCTATTCAGTCTGTATAATGTTAGTTGATGTGTATTTTTGGGAACTGACCACTTGGCATTACTAATTGGTGTGTTCTTCCCTGGAAAAGACTATTTCTGACCTCAGCATCCATTCGTTAATTGCCTATAATTGCTTTGTGTAGGGATAAGGGTTCATTGGCTTTCCCCAGTCTGCCTTAGCATTTCTATTGTTGTTGTTGTTCAGCTCATTTTTAGGCAAAGATTTTAGCGAGACTTTATGGGTGTAGGATCTGAAATTCCTAAGATATATGACTTCACAGCCTACTCTCTGTACTCTGGCTCTCAAACTTTTTCTAGCACCTCATCTGCAATGTTCTACCGCCTTAAGTTTTTAGATAAATATATCCATCGGTAATGAACCCACACCTCTGCCTTTTGATTGTTTGTAGTACTGTGAGGCTCCTTATCTTTTGAAACCAGAAATTTTCTTGATGCAGAGTTAGAACTACACTTATCTACAAAGACTAGTTTCACAACCAAAAAGAAAGGCGGCATTTGATTTTCAAGACTCTCTACTAAACAAGCTTTATCGTTCTTCCCCTAATAAACCTTGCTTAGCTCCCCTCTCCGTGACTTGCACATCAGTATGTATCAATAAATGAGTAAAATTAAAAGCTCATTTATATACATTTCTATCCCATGAACTAAATTTTTACTTGAAAAACATTGCCATTCATAATCTAAAGGCATCAGTAGCAACAAATGAGATAGCTATTTTCCTAGTGACACCTCTGCTGTTTTTTGACGTGGCCTTTTCCCACCAGTAAAGTTACTCAGTCAGATTTGTTCATGGGTGTCCACACCATGGAGGAAGAAAACTTTGGCCTTAGTACTGTATTGGTGGAGATTTCTTGTCCAATATTTGTGATAAAGAATAGTAGACCTGCCTCGTAGCCAAATTCTGTCCAGCTCTATTATCCTTATTTTTCACTGGCTTTCATTTAATAATTGTCTTCTCTTACAGACATAGTTAAATATTTTTCATTGAAATCTCCAAAAACACTTAAATATAGTCTCCATGGTATTTTTTTTCTACATAGCACCTCCTTTAAAGGTTTTAGTTGAAAATAGTGAATAATTTCAAGGTACTGATGTATATTTTAGGGAAAAAAATCAATTCTGTCAAGAGCTGATTATGCAATTTCAATCTATCATACCTCAGTTTTCCACTTTGTAAAATATAAACAATAATTAATGCATGCTGAATTATTGTTTTATTATGAGGATGAGAATTCTATTATATAGCAAATACCATTAAGAACTTGAAAAGTCATGAATACAGAATCAGCAGTCTTCAGGGAATTTAGTTGAACACTTTAAAGAATGAGCACTGAAGTGCAATTTATATATTTCTCTTTGGAACTCAGGAAATGTCACTGTGAATGACAAGAACAAAGATTGATGTGGTTGACAGGATTGCCTGGAATTACCTTTGCAGCTTAAGCTTTCTGGAAACTTTGGTGGTTGGAATCTCAAGAGGCTTGTTGGTCCATCCAGTCTGTTTTCAACAAGAACAATAATCTCACAGAATACCTACCACTAAGATACCTGAAGATCTTTGGAATCTGAACCTTTGAATTTAAACTTCAACAAGTTTATTTTCTGTTTGATTATAGAAATGATCATTTTCCTTTGTTTAAATGCTGTCATTTAGGAACTTAATACTGTTTAACAGAATTGTGTCTTTTGTCGTTTTTATTTTGTGCTTGTGCATTGTGCTATGTTCATGTGTACTGGACCACATGTATGCACGTGCCTGTGGCGACCAGAGAACAACAGTGATGTCATTCTGCCTGCTGAGAAACAGGGTCTCTCTTTGACCTGGAGCTCACCAGTTGAGCTCCAATGTAGACACTGAATACCAGTGTTTCTTCTGTTTCTGCTACTACACCACAGTGAGAGCAAGAATTCTTTTATTTATTTATTTCTGTATATAATATCTGCATGTATACGTTCCCATCAGAACAGGGCACCAGATCTCATTATAGATGGTTGTGAGCCACCATGTGGTTGCTGTGAATTGAACTCAGGACCTCTGGAAGACCAACAGTGCTCTTAAACTCTAAACCATTGCTCTGGCCCTGGAAGCAAGACTTATCATGCTTAACATTTCAGGATGAGTCTTGAGATTGAACTCTGTTCCCCCATGCTCATGAGACAAGCATGAGTAACAGAGCTATCCCCAAGCCCCTGGATTGTTTCAGTGTCAACCTTAAAGAAAACGAAAATATATCTACAATGGTTTCAGAATTTGTGCAGTCCATAAATTTAATAGACTAGTGTGAAGCAAAGAATGTATAGAAGGCTAGCATTTGATGCAAAGAGACATCCATTGAGTTTAGAATGTCATAACGTACAAGGCAGGAGAGAGGCTGTGAAGTCTAGGCTGTCCTTTCATACAATGAGACTTTCCTAAAGACCACAAGCTAACTCGCATGAACAGTAAGAGCACAGTGGACCAGGCATCATCAAGCAATGATTCCGTGTTTCAGAAACAGAGCTGGCTTCATTTAAATGTAAAGTATTGGTCAACTCCCCTTTGGCCCTCCTAGACAACTGGCTTCCAACCTGTGGCAGAGGTTCCACAGAGGCCGCATAGCTCATGTATCAGATATTTACATCACAGTTCATGACAGTAGCAAAATTACAGCTATCAAGTAGGAAGAAGAACGATTTTATGGTTGGGAGTCACCATAATATGAGGAACTGTATGAGAGGGTCACATCTAGGAAGGCTGAGAACCAGGGTCCTAATCCATCAGTATCCACACATTCTTATATTATTTATATCTGTGAAAATGGAGCAAAGTGAGCAGAAAGTTTGTAACAGTTAAATTTTCAATTCTTCTCTGAAGGATGTGTATTAGTATTTTGGCACCTTGCTTCTAGGTTGCCTAGCAACCTATGATGTCATCATGTGTGGCTGGCCAGGTAGCAACACCTGGCAGGCATGCTTCCATTGCTCCTTACAAGGATCAAACCACCACTTTGCCTCTCTCTTGGCCCTCTTGGCTCTTACCCTCTCCCCTTTCTCTGTCTGGGAGCCCCTCTCTTCTCCCTATCTTTTCTTCATGATTTCTACACTCTGCTCTTAAAATATATATATTTTTTAAAGCTTTAAATTCTTACCTAATGATTTGTATAATTTTCTCATTGGTATACATTTATAAAACTTCCTTAATCATAAATAATTCTCTGTTTATTTTATCTCCTTTTAGACTAGGACAGCAACAAGCCTCATTTTAAATTGGTATGGATTTTCATAAAAATTCAAAGTTATGTTTTACAATATATATGATTCAACTCTGTTTCAAAATAAATTTTATGTAATGATAAAATTTCAAAGTTATAAATGTCTATTCAAATTAAGTTAATTTAAAATGTACATCTAACTGCCTATGTCTTTATCGGTTCCTAAATTAATAAATGCTGTTTCTCCTGCCATGAGCTGCCTATGATTGAGATTCACCACTAGGCTTTCTGGCTAATGGGTTTGATATAATAAATTCAAGTATAATTTTAAAATTTCTTTATACTGTTCTATGATACTGTTGGTTTTAAAACTTATAACTCAGGGTTTACTGTGTACAAGTTTTTAACAACACTCTAAATTAAGATATATTGATTTTAGAGACATTTATGTATTTATGTTAAAACTTGGTCATTGTGCTATATCTTTACTATCAAAAGGTTAAAATATGCTTGGTCTGGTTTTCTAAAAATGATATTATTATTAATCTATAGTATAGCTTTAGACTTTTATAAGCTATAAACTTTTTGTATACTAAATCATATAAAAAACTATTATGCTCTCACTTTAATGGACTGTATCTATGACTTTTAAGCCTCCAACTTAACAGAGACAAAACCTAAAGTCCTAATAATTAATGGTTAATAAATACAAGTTAATAGTCATCTCATAGATGATCAAGTTGTCTAGCATTTCCAAAAATATATTTATAGTCCTACAGATGCAAATATGGTCTCACGCCATTTTTAATAAACAGCTCAGGATGGTCCTTGAGTTACCATACAGGAGCTGGAAAAAAAAAATAAGAGAAGAGCCTTCCTGACAGGCTCATCTATAGCAAAAACTATGCTCCAGACCTTGGCTGCTGCTCTGAGGCTGTTGGCATTCCAGCACACAAAACATGAGGTCTGCAGTGCCCCATCCTGCTGGGGTATAGCCAAAAGTAAAATTCACCAGGTGACTATTTCAAGTGCAGCCAAAGGAGATGCTGGTCCCGCAACTGCCTAAACAAGCCACAGCTGCCTGCTGGCAGACTGACCTCTGGAAGTCAAAATGCTCCCATGCAGGCTTGTCCTCTGTGTCCAGCCATGGAGGCTTAACCACCATAAGAGCTATAGACAGTTCCAGCCTTCCAGCTCCTTGGCCTGGTGGAGGACAAATGGCTCCTAGATTCAGTTACCTCTACTACCATTGCCCAGGGTAACATTGCAGGTCTATTTTGGCCTCACACTGGGATCCCACAACATGTTGCCAACTTCTGTCTTGGGAGACTTCAGATACCTTCTCAGTTTTCTTCATATGTAGGAGACTAGGCCTTAAGCCTGAGTCCTAGAGTTGCTATTGTCAGGCATAGACACAATATGTCTTGTTGCCAGACTCAAGAAACATGTCTGGATGAAACCTTTTACCATCCCTTTATTTAGCTAAAGGACAATAAATGTTCACAGCAGTCCCGCCTATGTCTCATGGTAAATAACTGGATACAAAGGAAAAAAAAAAACTATTTAAGGTTAAAAAAAAAGTGTCTTAAGATTGGTAAACGCAAGTTATAAATGTTTGAGGGTCTAAGAAAGTGTTTGAAGATTGGTAAATACAAGTTATAAAGGTTTCAAGGTCTAAGGTGATTTAAGGTATCCTAAATAGATTTTTAAAAAAGGCTTAATATTTCCTCTTGTTGCTATGCTACTGTTGTATTGACTGTCCAGAGCTTTGACTCTTAGCAATAGAGCTCTGATTTATTAATCTAACTTTAAATCAAAAACATTCCATTATACCACCCACTATCATGGTTCCAAGCTCAAGATTTTAAATCTCTGTAATGTGTACTTATACTAAAGGTTAAGATCAAGTGAGTTTTTGTCCTTCTACCTCAGGAAAGGATTCTGCCTTTTCAGAGCTGACTTTAAAGAAAACTTACGCTGTTAACACAAATGTGTATATTTACTGCTTTTCCTATAATGTATATTTCAATGCAGATTACAGTTGTGATGCTAACATGTCTAAAGTTTTGTCTCCTTTGTAAAACTTAAAAGTAATTCTTGTAAACTGCAGGAAATCCACCTGAATCCACCTCTCAGGTCAGTTTGGCTCCAGGTAAGTACTGCACTTATTGCCTATCTCAAAGAGGACTCCTCCCCTTTCCCTGGTTTTAGGACTTCCCTTTCCTAGCTACATGATTGCTGCCTCCTACATGAAACACTGGCTGGATTGTTGAGTTTCCCTTATTGGTCAACCACTGGATTGGTGAGTTCTCATTGATCAGCATAAAACACCTCTCTTAGCATCTGGTAACTTCCTACTAACTTTTGAGATGGAGGGACTTGCCCCCACCCCCACCCTCAACCAGTCTTCACTAGCTATGGTTGACCTTTTTTTGCTGACCTCCATTTAGGACTTCCTCTTTCCCTTGGGAGAGATATTTTCCCCTCTATGTGCACAGTTTCTCCCCCTCACACTTGCGCTAGGTAAACTGTGTCTCCTATGAGCAGCTGCCTTGGTCTCTGGCCAAAGCTGATGAGCTGTTGGTTCAGGTAGGACCATTTCTACTGGGTCAAACCTTTCTCTTGGGATGCCTTAACAGGTCACTGACTCCTACTCTCCCAATGGGAATAGTCCATTCATCTGTTCTTCCAGATTATCCCCTAGGATGTCTTCTGGAGAATTTCAGGTTTCTATACCTAGCGCACACTTTAAAGGCCTCTAAGTTTACACATTTCTGTAACCAAATTTGGCCTCAATTTCCTTAGATGACAGCTCCAAAGCAAAACCTTTTTAATTACTGCCAGGGATTGGGTAAATAGAGGTTCCCTCGGGTAAATGAAGGTTCCCATGCTCAAGTCTCTTTGATCCAAACCTTCCACCTCTGGTCACTCTCCCAAAAGTTTTAAATGTACACCTAAAAAATTTTCTCCATAACCTACTTAACTTTATTTTCTGCCTGCATATATATGTTTCAGTATCCTGCCAAACACAGATGTTTCCTATATCCACAACAGTGCCAAAGCAGCTACCCCAAGACTTCCAGTCTGACCTCACAGACTTCCATCAAACTGGACCTGTGCTTTCCCTCCCATCCATGGATGTTCTCACAGACCCTGGACAGCATCAAAACAGCCTGTTATTCCTGGACCTGGTCAGCATTTCAGCCTTTTGACCTCCCTACAGTTCCCCCAGTGTCAGCAGGAAGCAGCCAGAAGAGAATCTATGCCCATTATTCCCTTATTATTAACAAAAGGCTGGAATAGTGTGCTTCAGGCCCAGGACAAGCAGCTCCGGGTTCACCCAGCAGTCCTCAGTCCCTACCTGCTGCTTTGTGTGGCTGGCAACTCTCTACTGGCAACCCTCTACCCTGAACTTTCCAGGGCAGAGGCTTCCCCTTCTCCTCTTGACCATGTAATCTGGCCAAATTGTTGCTTTTATTTTTCTCTCTCTCTTAACCCCTTGCATAGCAACCAAGACCTGTTTCCAATGAACCTAAGTGTATATACTTTAACTTGTCTTCAATGAGAAGCAGCCCAAGTTACTATTTTTTTAATTATAGAAAAAGGGAGGAATGTTAGTATTTTGGCAGCCCGCTTCTGGGTTGCCTAGCAACCTATGATGTCCTCATGTGTTGCTTGCCAGGTTGCTACACCTAGCAAGCGTGGTTATGTTGCTTCTTAAAAGGACCAACTGGCCATTTTGTCTCTCTCTTGGCCCTTGCCCTCTCCCCTTTCTCTGTCAGGGTACTCCCCTCTCTTCCCCCTATCATGTCCCTCTCCTTCCTTCTCCCTCTCTCTTCATCTCTATCTAATAAACCTCTTTCATATGAAATCTGCTGTGCTCTTCATCATTGCCTTATTTGGTCCTAACAATGTGTATAAGCAGTGATGAACAACCTCAGTGGTAAATCTAATGCAAATGAAATAATGAAGGATATTGTATCAGTTCTAACAAAATAAGAAACATGAACTTTCTGAAAAACTGAATAGTAAAATGTACACCATACACACACATAAGCATTCGCATATACAAACGTGCACACACCTACACAAAATCAGATACACGCACAGTGTTTGGAGATGTTACAAGGAAAAAACAGAAGTTACTAAAAGTAAAAAATAAAATAGTCTTTAAATTAAAAATGACTTATAGAGCTGAAAAGATGGCTCAGTATTTAAGAGTATGTGCTCATATTCTAGAGTACCTGAGCTCATTTCCCAGCACCCCCATTAGATGACTCAGAACTTCCTGTTTTTCTAACTTCAGGTCATCCAACGCCATCTTGACAGCACCTGCATGCATTTGGTGCAAGTAAATTCATGCAGGCTTGGACACAAACATACACAAATAAGATATAGAAGGGCATGATTACATGGTTAAGAGGTCTGGATGGAAGGGATTGGATTTAAAACAATTTTTAAATTAAGCATTTTAATAATTTAAGACTTTCCCACATAAACCAGGATTGACAAACTTTTCGCTAAGGCCTCAAAACAAATAATTTAGATCTATTAAGAGCTACACTCTTTTTCTGCCTTTTTAAAAACAATTGGAAAACTTAAGACTTTTCTTTGTTGTAATTTCAGTACACAAAAACAAACCAAAGGCTGGATGTGGCTAAGTGGTGATGTTGTGAAGTTTCCCAGTCCTGTTTGGTATTCCTGTAATAGACACACCTACACCATATACTTTGGGAGGAAGCAGATAAGAAGTGATAAATGACATCTCCTGGCAAGCTAATGAGTCTGACAGAACAGAAAACCCAATCACTGGCTTCTCAGATATCAAGGATCTTTTAAAGAGGAATGCAATACCTGTAAATGGCACACCTACCTGATTGGACTATCATATGGAAATGCAATCAATACTCTGCATTTATATCAACAGTCTAGCTGATACATTTGATTTTAGGTTTTTTTTTTCCTTTGCCTTCTTGTCCATTTCACTTCTGTAGATAAAAATAGTTTAACATTTTTAGACAGAGATGGCTGAGTATTTTCCTCTCTGTCATATTTAACATAAAAGACCAAGAGGAGGAATTGCTGGTTATTACATGATTTTCATTTGTTACTTTCTTTAGAGAATTCCTTGGTGTGGCTTGAAATGAATATAGCAAAAATGTCTAGACTAACTTGCAATTAAGAGACTGCTTTACTAAGACATTTTGACAAAGAGAATCATCTACATTATATCTACAGGGGGAAAAAAAAGGAAAGACTTAATTGCTTTTAGTATTTCCATCCCACAAACCAGATGAAAAGTTTTTTAAAGTCCTACACATAAAGCAGATATTTCTGAGGCATTTTGAATATCCATATTTAGAATGCTAATTACAATCAGCACACACATCTCAGTGTTTTCTCCAGAGAGTAATGCATTTCCCTCTTGACCCTCTGGCCCCCTGTGATGTCCTCATGCAGAAATCACATTTCAATGACAAAGGCAGTAAGTGAGGGGAGTCTGTTGACAGACGTGAAGAGCTTCCTGTGTGGACCAGTTATCCTCAGAGCACTTTCTAATGTCTGAGTCAGACATTTCTTGTAAGATGTTCCATTTAAGAAAACGTGGCTTTAATATTTAAATAATCCCAGTCACCCGGTAAAGTAAGAAGGAAAAGACAGAGACATAGCATATAAAAAGCAGAAAGAATAATTAAAACTTATAAAATAATAAAAAAGAAAAAGAAATAGACCACGGTTGAGAGGAACTTGAGAATGTACAAAATAAGCATTAAATTTTTATAAAAATAAAATAAAATAAAAAGGTGGAACAAAATGGAGTTATGTGGGGGCAATTTAATTTTCTGTTTGCATGAAATCTTTAAGAAAACCATTTTTTGCAGGATTTTTTTTTAAAATAGAAACAGCAATTGAGTTAAAACTGTATATTCAAGAAACACACAAACAGACATTGACATTTTAAATTTTCCTATATTGCAGTGAAGTTTCCAATCCTAAAGATTTAATAGAATCAAGAACTGAGCTGACCACACAGTGGCCGTGAACTATATGTGCCAACTGAACACCTTCAATGAAGCAAGTTAAGCAAGTTACAGAAGTTTGAACTTCATCAACATTTGTTTTTCATTTAAGGTTAAAAACACAAGTATTGTGTGTGTGTCTGTGATAAACAACTCTGCTGTTTTAAATTATTGCATTTCACTACAGGAATGCCATCTAAAGAACACATGGTCCTCTTGCAGTGCCAGACGAGGCAGAAATGTTTATGATAAAAAATATTAACAATTTACTTAAATCAACAAATTCAGTTCAATATTTTTTTTTGCAGGAAGGTAACACTATGATATTTTCTATGGAAACAGTGTGAGTTACAACAATACTTACATAACCTTTAACTATGAATTCTATACTATTCTCAAGATTTTAAAAAGCATGAACATAGTTCAAGATTTAAACTGAGATATATGACTGACTAGAGAAGACTAGAGTTTGTCATAAAACTGTCATAATAATACAGAAAAGAAAATTGGAGAAAGTATGTTACAAATTTCTTGAATAGTAGCTCCTACAATGTGTTACTGCAGAGTAAAATAAAAATGCAATGCTTTATCTATAACAAATGATCTTGAAAAAGGTAACATCTCTAAAAACAACAGGCATTTTCAGTAACTAGATATATTTCTGAGTTCTTTCCCCTTAAAATAAAAATAATTTATTTCGCTATCCTTACTGCTTATGAAAAGTGTGTCCTTGTTATCTAAAGGAATTAAATGCATGCATATTTTCATATCTTTTGATAACGGCTATATCTAAAATACAAGCACCATTGTATTATTTTATAATAGATACAAGTCTTGGCGTTCATGTTTTATTTCCATTCAAACAATTTGCATTTCTTTATTGTGTTCTTCTGGTGGTTTAATGAAAATGCCCCCTCCCATATGCTCATATATTTGACCATTTCTTCTGTTGGTAGAACTCTTGGGAAAGGATTAGTGTGTATGGCATTGCAGGAGGAGTTATGTCACTGGGGCCACTTTGAGATTTAAAAGCTCACACCATTCCCAGTTAGCCTTCTGTTCCTCTGCCCCTTACCTGCACATAATGATGTGAGCTCTGACATGCTAATACTCTGCATGTCTGCCTTCTTCCAAGCTCCCTGCCATGTTGGCCATGGACTCACCTACTGAAACTCTTATCTCCCAAACACTTTTATTCTCTAAGTTTCACTGGTCATGGTATCTGAGCACAAGAATTGAAAAGTAGCCAAGATAACGTTTCATGCAAATGGGCTCACGCTCTCTTACACATTCCATGGGATACAAGGATGTCACATAACTTACAGGAGTCTCTTCTGTACTTCTGGTATGTGTGCTCCACTAATCAAATCAGACAGATTCTCAGGTTTGTCGGGGAAGCCATTTTTTTCTTCCCTGCTGAAATATTTTACCATTTCTTTTCCACATTTTTAACCAACAAAAATAATTTTAAACTTTATTTGTTTTGGTTTCGCATAAGGACTTCATGTAATGCAAGCAGAAATCAGACTTTCTCTGTATCCATAAAATCTGTTCTTCCTGCCTCCACTCCCTTATTCTGGATTATAGGTATATATCATAAAAAATTTAAATGATAAAGTCAGTAAAATACAAATGTATTCTACTATTTGTTTCCATGATTAGGTTGGGTAGACATTATGCACAATATGCATTAGAATGCACACATACAAGTAATAAACATTTTCCATAAGAAGCATAGCTATTAAATAATCCAAATGATTTATAAATTTGCATTACATTTTCTTTATTAAATATAGATAAAATTAAGCTTTATTTTCTTTAGATTTAACAACTCCCTCCCAAAATTTCTCTCAAAGCAATAATAATAAATAATTTATTCGAACAACAGAGTTCAGTTTTAGGTTTGGGAATCATCAAATGTCATTTAAAATCCCTCTCCTGGTGTCCCGGATTTCACTAAGGGTTCATGGAACTAAGAGCATCATAGGGAACTCCCAATCAGTGCAAATCTCTAGGACATAAGGTAAACTGCGGTTGGTATCCGTATTAGTGTTCAGAATGGTGCCCTGAACACACTGCTCCTCTGCGGATTCTGGTCTGAGTCAGCAACTCTCAAATTTTAAGCCAAATAATAGGTGAGTCTCTTGTTTCAAAGCATCAAATCAGGGTAGTGCAGCCACTAAGACACTATCCTTATTGCCGTAAGTCAGAAACCTCTTCCTAGAGGAAATAACCAGTGGTACAGACTAGTAAGAAATCATTTACAGAGAAGCAACACTTAGAGTCTGAGGCTGTCCCTCACCCGCCTCTACATTTTGCAGAGAGGAGGCATAGGGACATTTTTGAAAATGTTTTTCTACTTTAAGAGCTGTTTACTAAAGCCTTTAGTTTTTGATTTTTTTATTTGTTTGAGAAAAGTGTGGGCCTGAGTGTGTGCGCGCACACGCGTGTGTATGTATACATTGCCACAGTGATCACGTGGATATAGAGGACTCCTATGTAGGACCCACGGGTCAAACTCAGGTCGCCTTGCGGCAGGTGTCTTCGCTGAGCCTTCTCTCCGCCCTACAAACTTTTTGAATAAAAGTTATAGTGTGATAGTAACTAAAATATAGTATTTTTCAGTAGTTTCTATATTTCAGGAACTTGTAATAGTTAATAAAAACTGGACTAACGTAATATTTAAAGTGTGGGAAATGAGGCTCAAAGTGTTTAAATGATTTTCCAAAAGTCATTAGTCACCTGAGGTTGGTATATCAACTTGAAAACGTCACGTTCCTTTTCAGCTGTAGAGTTCCATTGAGATATTTTGTTTATTGTCTTTTCACTCGTCTGATATCACCTTGGCTTCATAAGGCAGAGGTGGTGAGGTGGTTCACGGAGCATTTGACAGTTCCACTGATTGAGGAGTGCAAGGCTCAGATGTCTTGCTCATCTCCTTCACTGAAAGAGGAAATATAGATGTGCAGCATCTTATTGAAATGGAAAAGCTCTGCTTATGGGTCATGTTTATACACTTACACGAAATCTAAAATTACTGTGCAAATGTACAGATCTCAAACAACAGCCAGATTCTCTAAATTCCACTACTCACGTTGTGAAAGCTTTGCAGCATTATTTTGCACAAATCTTTAAAACAGGGAAGAGAGAGCAGAATAATCCTTAGATCATTTTTAGTGTAACACAACAGCAAACATTCACAATAACTCTAAAACAATTGCGATCATTGCACAGAATATGACACTTAAGGTTTATATTGACCCCTTTAAGTCATATCACAAAATAAAGTTACTTTTCAAATATAAAATAATAAAGAAAATACAAATATCCTTGAATAATAGGTTTTTATTTGAAAGATGTACACATTTGTCTAATTTTAAAAATATTCATTTTTATTTTTTTCAAAACATATTTTTATCTGGTATTGCTTGTCTGACAAGCTATTTCTTACAGTGGAGAATAATGCTAAGGCAATCCAGGATCTACATCGGAAAGTAACAGATTTCAGCCTTACCTCCTTAATTCGATACTACGATGGAGCAGCTGAGAGTGGCCATTGTCACGGTAAATTCTACCAGAGTAGACGCAGGACTAGCCACAGGATTATCATCATGGATTGCTGCAGCCATGAATCATCTGAAGGAATGGGCGGGCATGGGAGCGTTAGCAGGCCTTCTAGTGTTGGTCTCCTTGGTTTGCCTGTGGTATATATGAAAGATTAGAGTCTCACAACAGCGTAAGGCAGCCATGACCATTCAGGCCTTTACAGCCATTGAAGCAGGACAGTCTCCCCAAGCATGGTTGGCTACCATAAAAAGCTAAAATGTTACGCTCAGGATGTGAGGCTAAGCACTGCACTCAGGGTCAGCCGCTTTGGACCCAGAGAAGAGCATGTCTGATTGCATGCGGGTTGATGCCCCAGGTCCCGCCTCTGAGAAAAAGGTATCGGGCGGGTCTGATGCTCCTTGGGTGGATGACACCTAAATGAACATTGGTACAAAGTCCCAATTTATTTCTAATATCAGAGATCAGACCTCTACTCTTGCCTGATGCGTCTAAAACAAAAAGGGGGAACTGTAGAGAGCTGCGGAATGCTATGCCTTAAAGATGGAGCTGGTTTCCGCCTTCCACCTTCCCGATGGTGAGTGCTCTCTGTCACAAACAACTCCATATTTGGCTAAGGCTGAGGGTCTGGCTTGCTTCCATGTATGTGGACCTATCTGCATTGCCTACGTGGCACGCTGGGGTTGGCTACCCAGAGGCTATTTAAGCTGTGGGCTGGCTTTCCCCAGGGTCCGAGGATTGTTCAAGGTTCCTGAATAAACTGCATTGAAAAAAAAAAAAAGACATTTTTTTTTAATTATACTTTATTTACTTTGTATCCCCCCTCTAGTTCCCTCCCTCCTCCCCTCCCAATCCTTCTCACATTTTTATTTTTTTATCTCATTTTGGCACTAGCATCACTCAGGACTTTTAACCTTAAAATATCCGTTGTGTTTTGAGTGTACCTGGAGTGTGCCTTTCAGTAGTTCCTCTAAAAAGAGTTTGGCCTTTAGTCTGACTATGCTGGGAGGAGATGGACCTGGTCATCGATGACGACATAGTGGAAAGGCTGTTCCTGGACGGGACGCAAGCATAATGTGTTCTAAATACAGAGAGAGCATAGCTTTGCTGGTCTCCTGCTTCTTGTCTCAACTCTTGATCTTTCTGTCTCTGTTCTTGCCACAGAGTTCTCATAAAACATGAATAAAAGGACTCACTGCACCCTCGATCCTCCAGAACTCTTAATTAAATATTTTTTTCTGTGCCAAGTACTCATTTTGAGACTTAGTGCTGAGCAATATAAATGAAATGAGACAACCCTGTTAATTTTCTCACTTTAAAAATGTAGAGTGGGAGGGAATGAGGTAGGAAGCTACAGCTGGGATACAAAGTAAATAAACTGTAATTAATATAAAAAATAAAAAGTTAATTTAAAAAATGTAGAACTTCCTTTTAATGTTATACTTTAACAATTT
Source organism: Meriones unguiculatus (assembly GCF_030254825.1). Taxonomy (NCBI): domain Eukaryota; kingdom Metazoa; phylum Chordata; class Mammalia; order Rodentia; family Muridae; genus Meriones; species Meriones unguiculatus. Next base: position 6,837,428 of record NC_083360.1, read on the forward strand.
TATGGTACAAATCTTAATTTTCTCAAATAAATTGTATTTTCTTTGCATATTCTGTTTTCTGTGCACTTCCTGATTCTAAATTAATGACCAACAATAACAGTCATGCCAATAATCTCCATTTTATTGTTGTGCCCGATTCGAGAGACCCCACAAGACCACTAGGAGTCCCTTGCAAATCACAGGAGGATCTTTATTCAGGTTTAAGCTCTGGCCGCCAATCTTCCCTGATGCAGTATGTTAGAATGTGATGCACCTAGTCTCAGGGAGGCAGAGTTTTTAAAGAGAAAAATGGCAAGCCGGGAATTCCAAGCCTTGGAGTTACAGAAAAGGGTACGTTGTGGGTGGGGGGTCCAGCAATTGAGATGACCTTTAGGCTAATTGTTCCAAGCCACCGGGCCAAACTGACAGATTTCTAAGATATCTGTACGGTAGCCTGCTGGGTGGAGTGGAGGAGCCACTAACACATTCTGGGGTGGAGACCTGATTAGAGTTATCTATTTACACATTCTGTGGTATCCAAGACAACCTGCAGGGTGGAGGATCATGTGGTCCTTCTGGGAACCAAAGGTGGGGGTGAAGTCACTCCAAGGTCAGTGAAGATGGAGTATGAGAAGCAAAATGGAGCCACCCCTGCCAACCTCAGTTCCTTCATTGTATGTTATAATACCAGTGATCAAATGTAAGCTAAATTTCTTTGTAAAAGTATGTGAAAACAGAATTAAGAAAATGGATCAACTAGGTATTAGGCCAGGAAGTATCATAATGCTTTATTAAATTTTTCAGGAGAGAATTACTCACAATTTGAGTGACTGTTCAATAGTAACTAAGTCCAGCTTCCCTAATAAACTGCAATACCTGCTTGCCACTAAGGAAATGGGGTCTGGGCTTCCTGCTCCCCTGAGAGCTTAAATGGGGTTGTTAACATTGGAAATGCCAGGTTGGATTAGGTAGTTGTGAGAAGTACACCTCTGTTTCCTCCTTGCCCTGTGAACCTCGGTTGCTGTTGTTTTTTTCAAAATTTTAGCATAGTCAACTTGCTAAAGGAAGGAATTTTTCAACAGAACTGGCTCTGTTTGCTCAAAACTTCAAAATGCAAAAGAAATTTTCTATGTGAGTTTTCATTGCTCATTTATTTTTATTATTGCAAGACACAAAGTTTTAGTAAAATTTAGGAATGATTTTGTGAGGTAGTATTAAATAAGGACAGTACATAATAAATGGTAATAGAAGGGAAGGAAGGGAAAAGGAGAAAGAAGAAAACTATGCCTATCATTGGTCTTCTGTCAGGCTGCTGGTCTGTCTGCAGAGTCATCCTTCTATCCTTTAGTTCTAACAAACGGGGCTCAGCTGTCGAGTATTTGAGTATTTGTATTAGTTACTGTGTTTGATTCAAAAAAAAATCAATTAAAATAACAAGCAAAACCAGAAAAAAAATTAAGATAATTATACCTGTGTTCATGGCCCTTTCTTTAGTATGATTAGACAGGTCCTCAGGTAAAAAAATAGAAGAAACTACATTGTAAATCATAAGTTTCACAATGAAGAACATTATTACTAGCAATAATCCCATAAATGTAAAATGTGTGAGAACCATCACACACAATGAAAGAATATAATTTGGATTTGTCTTTGTAATGAAAACTTCAAATTCTAACTATTCCATCAAATTTGCAAACCTAATGTTGCATTAACTTTTATTTAAGCTAATTCTTTCCTCTTTTCCCATTTGTATTTTTAAAAGCTGTTAGTACAGAAATTCTGTCCCTACTAACCAGCACTCCCCCCTCCAATTACTTCTTTGAATAGGATTTTTTTTTGTCATACAGTAGCTTATTTTTCCTTCCTAAATATTTGGTAAACATTATCTGGAACCAATTAACACATGGATAATTTCAATGTTTATTAAAATGTTCTTAATGATTTTTAAAGAAGAAACATGATTATATTTACAAACTTTATTTTTTTTCTTATTTATCTATTTATTACAATTTATTCACCTTATAATCAGATTGTAACCCCCTCCTTGGTCTCCTTCTGGTACCACACTCCCTTCCTCCCCGCCTCCATCTCCCTCCCCTAGGCCATGGAAAGAGGGATCCCTTCTGCCCTAACATCTGCCACAAGCCTATCATGTCTCATCAGGATTGCCCACACCCTCTTCCTCTGTGGTCTGGCAAGGCTGCCGTGCCAGGGAGAAGAGATCAAAAAGCGGACAACCAAGCTCATGTCAGAAACACCCCCAGTTCCCCTTACTAAGAAACCCACATGGAGACTGATTTGCCTATCAGCTACATCTGAGCAGGGGTTCTAGGTCCTCTCCATGCATGTCTCTGCATGGTGCATCCGTCTTTGCAGGAACCCCTGGAACAATATTTGTTCACTTTGTAGGTATCCTTGTGAAGCTCCTGACCCCTCCGGGTCCTTTTATCCCCCACCCCACCCCCACACACACTCTTCTATAACACTCTCTGTGCTCTGCCAAAAGTTTGGCTGTGAGTCTCTGCATCTGCTTAGATCTCCTGTTGGGGGAGTCTTTCAGAGGACATCCATGGTAGGCTCATGTTCTCTTCCTTGTCTTTAGCAGCTTCTGGTATATTTTCTGTTTTCCCTTCTGAATGAGATATAAGCATCCTCCCCTAGGGTCATCCTTGTTATTTAGCTTCTTTAGGTCTTTGGATTTTAGTATGATAATACTGTATTATATGGCCAATATCTACTTATAAGTGAGTATATACCATGTCTGTCTTTATATAGTGCCTTAATCAAAGACATCACTCAGAGAGAAGAAAATCTTGAAGGCTAATTTAACATTAGGTTCAGTAAGACGTTTGGGAAAAGATTGATGTTCTGAATACAATAATCATTTTCTGGTAGAAGACTCAAAACAGCTTAGGGAATTGGTAAAGAGTTATGAGTGAAATTCCGAGAGAGTTTTAGAGAGGTCCCAGAGAAAGGTTTAAATGAACTGAGTAAGGTATACAGTTCCAATTGACTTACAGGTAATAACTCAGAACATGGGCAAGAGACAAGCAGTCACACGTAGCTTAGGTGTTCTTATGAAGGCCAAGGACATAATTCTAACTAACTCCTGAGATGGATTCTCTTCTTGAAGCTGTCACCTTACTTTCTGGCTAAGCACACACTATTTGCCATAAAAATGTATTTGACGCTTCATTTCTCACTGCATTAGAAGGCCTTATTTAAAAACAAACTGAAAATTCGCCTCTTCATTTCTCTGCCACACATTAAGACAGAAATCTCATCTTCTGCTTCACCTTTTTGAGGATGAAGTTACTCAAGTTAACTATTTTATCTAGCAGCTTGTGGAGGGATCTTGACCATGACAAGGCTAGAAAGAAGCCGCACTCTTCCCTTCACTTGGGGACAGCTCTAACGGGTACCTGACAACACTACTGTCACTTGAAAGCCCCGTGTGTTAAGAAAGATTTCCTGCAGGCCCTTTAAGCAGAACTTCCCTTGGCGGCCCTGAAGCCCAGCAGGGATGGATTCTAGGGCTCAGGAGTCACAGTTCTCTGGCTTCAGACAGCTTTGGTGACCTCATCAAAGTCCTCTCCGGGATTAGACTGTCACACCTTGTCAGGTAGTTTAAACTTTAGAGATTTTTGTTGCTGTAGAATTCCTTCTTTCACACCCTCTATATTTAATTTCCACCCTTTCCATATTAGCATATTTCCCACACACAGATATAATTGCTGCTGTTTGTAAGTCCTTCTTCTCCCTGCCAGAATCTTAAAGGAATGCCAATTTTCATACCATCACCATAGCTAGAACATTTCTATCCCTTATTAACTAAAACTGTATGTCATCCCTTCAAAATTTTACTTATCATTGACACTTAATTCAAATGTTACCTTAAAGAATCTATTAGGTGCTGAGCAGATGGCTCAAAAAGCCTTGCATGGCCATGCACTCTTTCTAGCACTAGTGTTATGGGAGAAGAGGGAGAGACAGGCAGACGCCTCAGGCTGGCTAGCCTACCTGAAAAACAGCAAGCCCAGGACTGGAGCAACTAAGGCAGGAAGGAGCTGAGGCTACTAGGCCTCTTAATCTGCACATGCATGTGGCCACACATGCATCCACCACATGCATACATATATATTCAAACACACATACGCAATCTATCAGGTCTGACTTTCCCATTCCTGTAGCTGTCCCCAAGCACATCTTAAAGCATTGCATTGAAGATCAAGCATTCAGCACATAGCACTTTGAGAGCATGTGAGTAAATGTTCTCTTTCCTGTGTCAAAGTATCTGAGAAAACCGAGTCAGGGCAGGGACCATTGGTGTTGGGTCACTCTTTGAGAGGAGGACAGGGGCCACGAACACGAGGCAGCCAGTCACAGGCCATTCACAGCCATGAAGGGTAGAGAGATAGTAATGTACTATTCATCTTTAACTTACTCTGAGACTCGGGAACCTGCATTCTCTACGGGTCTTCATTCCTCACAGGCAATTCCCTACACACAGTACCCCAGAACTTTGTCTCCTCGGTGATTCTAAATCTGATGTTGTTGAAAAGAAAGACTGGAGGGGACAGGAGCTCCACAAGGAGAGCAACTGAACCAAGAAATCTGGGCCCACGGGTCTTTTTTGAGACTGATACTACAACCAAGGACCATGAATGGAGATAACCTAGAACCCCTGCTCAAATGTAGCCCATGGCAGCTCAGTGTCTAAATGGGTTCCCTAGTAATGGGAACAAGGACTGTCTCTGACATGAACTCAGTGGCCTGCTCTTTGATCACCTCCCCCTGAGGGGGGATATCTTTACCAGGCCACCAAGGAGGACAATGCAGCCACTCTTGATGAGACCTGATAGACTAGGATCAGAAGGAAGGGGATGAAGACCTCTCTTATCAGTGGACTTGGAGAAGGGCTTGGTAGGAAATGAGGGAGGGAGGGAGGGTGGTTGTGGGAGGGAATGAGAGAAGGGGCTATAGTTGGGATAAAAAGTGAATAAACTATAATTAATATAAAAATTAAAATTAAAATTTTAAAAAAGAAAATCATGATTAAAAATTATAAGGGTACATTTCAGATTGGAGCCATAACAAATGCCTAGATACCAATAAGATTATATGAAAGAATCTAAGTGATCTTTATTATGAATCACTGGTATTATTATTGGAACTTAAATATTGACTGTGTTGGATTTTTTGCTAAACACTTATGGTTTTGCTATTTTGTAACACTTTGATTTGCTTCATTTCCTTTATTTGAAAATAATTAATAGATTTCCTTGTATATAGTGTACTCCACAGACACTTGCTAAATTAAATAAATTGTGAAGCCAGCTCAGCTAGCCCTCCCAACATTTTTTCTACCTCTTTGAGGGTACAAATTGTTTCTTATATTTTGTATATTCCAATAAGATTTTTTTTTCATAATCAACAATACAAATGTTAAAGTAAATAACTGAAAATGATAAAGATTAATGAAAATAATGGGTTATATGTCTTGCAAAATCTAATATGCAATAACATATACAATTGCATCTAATGTCAAGATAGACAAGTGTTTTGGAAAGGTAAATAATGTACTCTGTGTTATCCCAAGAAAAACTGCTCTGATTAACTGTATAAAATTAGTAAAATATAAAGAATGATAAACTTACACAGATGCATCAGGGACAAATTATTAACTAATGAACGTTCTATATTCATTGTATGCTTCAATTATGAAAATTCATTTCAGTAGTTTAGTGAATCCTCAATATTTTCAAACTGAGAAATTTGAACATGAAACAGAATACATACAGTGTTTCAGGCACCCTGTGGGAAGAAGAATTTTAAGTAAGTCATAGGAAATAAACTGTGGCAGGTGGCTATTTATAGGGGTATGAGTAGAATACAGAGAAGTTTTATTAAGGTGCTCTTTATGTAATTTACACCTAAAAGTAGAGTTCTTTATACTCATCATAATCTGGCAACATGTTTTCTACTTTACAGAGTAGAGAATAATAGTTAAGTAAATCTAAGCAAAAAGTCTGCATATTATATAAAATCAGAACTTACATTGCAATCAAAGCCTACACACCTTTTGAACATACAAAATTAGTAATGACTTCAAGAAAGTACTTTGTAACACAACAATGCTATATGATAAAGAAATGGGAAAAAATTTGAGAGTGACGGAAATGAGGCAAAGGAACACTAAGGATGTTTCGAAAGCCATTAGTGAATCAAATTATTTCAGGTTTATCTAGAAATGTCTATTTAAGAATACACATGAGTATACATAGATCCACACCCAAACACTTATACATGTTCGTATGCATGTATTTAAAGGTATGTGTGTATAAATATGTCTATATTTTAATGAAATTATACCACAGATTGGGAAAATGCTCCTTCCTGAAACCACATATTAGCTATCAAAGACCCCCGCACCAGCAGTCAGGTAAACGTCCTTTTATACTGTTTGCAAGGTGGTCCAAAAGACACCCAAATCAATATAGACTACTGCTGCAGCTCTTGGTTGAACCCTAGAAAGAGGTAAGATTCTTATTGCTAAAGGCATTATGCACTTCAGAAACAACACTTGGAAGAACTCAGCTGGAAATGTTTTTGAAACCTTCTCTCTGAGAAGTAGATCTCACAGTACTGAAATGGGCTATGCAAGCTGAGAAAAAGAAAATACAAAACAAACAAACAAACAAATGGAGAGGGGGGAGAATCAACAGGCTTACAATGCTATACAGCCTATAAACATAATGACCAGCATGGCAAGATACCTCCAAAGGAGAAATAATGGATTTATACTGTAGGGATACATCAAAAAACATTTAATTAAACTTAGGCTCCCTAAGAAGGAAAAAATTCATGCCAGGTACTGTTGGCCTGCTTGCTCTCCATGGCTGGTGAGGATGAAGACCCTATTAGAAGAACCTACAATTGCTCCTTCCTCAAATCAGTGTGATTCCTAACTGAATTATAAAGACTTAGCATTAAACCCAAAGATTAAGTGTATCTGTCATTCCTCATCAAAGGAGTGTGTCCTTTGTAACAGGCAGAGATCCTTACCAAAAGCCCCACTGGGCAAAATTCAGAGAAGAGCCCACCAACAGCACCCAGCCTCAACAGATACACTGCACCAACTCTTCTACCTAAGCCTCAGGGAGCACTACAGTACAGGAGGAGAAATAACTGTATGAGCCAAAAGATTGGGGCATTTTGCTGTGGGTGGTTTCTTCCATAAATCACAGGGAAGCTGCTACCAAAAAATAACAACACTTACTGCCATGCCAGTGTGAACGGAGAAACTCTAACAAGGTCCCACACCTAGATGAAGAGCAAAGGATTATTGATGTTGCTGAGAAAAGCAAAATTGATCTTCAGATGAGTCCCAGATAGGTCACCAACCCATAGAGCTCTGGAGCTAAACAGATATAAATATGAACAGCACTAAGTCATAACTTTGTATTTACAAATGTGTGTGTGTAACATTAATAACCTAAGAATAAAAGAATGTGATGAGTCTGAGAAGGAGCTGGGGAATGTGGAAGGAGCTGAAGACATGGGAGGAAATGAGGAATGATATAAATACCGTATTCACATATAAAATTCTCAAAAAATCAATTAGCTTTTAAAGAATGCTTTGTTTCATGAGCATGATTTAAGTGAGTCAAACTTAAAGAAAATACTGTGTTTGCTCATCCAGTTCATTTGAACTAAGCAGGTTATAGCATTAGTTCAGGAAATAATGAAATATAACATAAGTTGTGGTTGGCTCTCTGAGGGTAGGAAATACCACCCAAATGGCTCTTTTACACAAAACAAAGATTTGGGATTTGAAACCTCATAAATTCTACTACAAACTCTTTTATTACTTAGATGTGTTAAAGGTTATTCTGTTTTGAGACCCTCTTAATAGCTTTACCTGTCCTTAGCAAGTAGTAATGATTACTGTTTAAGAAGGCATTAACTGCATGTGCTGAATAATTATCGTGGTGTGGAGGGAGCCTCTATAACTAACTTCGGTGTATTTTATTCTAGTATATACTTATGCACCATATTTAAACAATTTATAAAACCAGATGGACTAGGCAAGGAGATGAGCATAAGAACAATGAGAAGATAGGGGAAAGTAGTACAGTTCCCATGAAAATAACAACACAAGTTTTTACAGACTTGAATAAAGATCTTCTGGAGGTATCGCCATTCCTGATCTCAAGCTGTACGAGCAACAGTAATAAAAACTGCACGGTACTAGCACAGAAACAGACTGGTGGATCAATGGAATTGAATAGAAGATTCAGAAATAAACCCACCATCTATGGATATCTGATATTTGACAAAGAAGCCAAAACCATAAAATGGAAAAAAAAATAGCATGGTCAACAAATGGTTCTCCTCTAAATGGATGTCCACATGTAGGGGGAAAAATGCATTAGGAATAGTACTACCTCAAGATCCAGCTATACCACTCCCAGAAATACACCCAAAAGATGCCCCACCACTCAATAAGTATAATAAAAACTCAACACAGCAGCTTTATTTGTAATAAAGCTCAACATAGCAGCTTCATTTGTAATAGCGAGAATCTGGAAGCAATCTAGATGTCCCTTAAAAGAAGAATAAATACAGAAAGTGTGTTACATTTGCACAATGGAATACTACTCAGCAATTAAAAAGAAGAAAATCATGAAATTTGCAGGCAAATGGTGGAAACTAAAAAATGATTATCCTGAGTGAAGTAACCCAGAAGCAGAAAGACACACATGGTATATACTCACTTATAAGTGGATATTAGCCATACAATATGGGATAAACATACTAAAATCTGTATTCCTAAAGGAGCTAAACAAGAAGGACCTTAGGTAAGATGCTTAATCCTCATTGAAAATGGCAGACAAAAGATTAGAGTCTCACAACAGTGTAATGCAGCCATGATCATTCAGGCCTTTTCAGCCATTGAAGCAGGACATTCTCCCCAAGCATGGTTGGATACCATAAAAAGCTAAAATGGTATGCACAGGATGCGAGGCTAAGCACTGCACTCACTGTCAGCTGCTTTGGACCCAGAGAAGAGCATGTCTGATTGCATGCGGGTTGATGCCCCAGGTCCCGCCTCTGAGAAAAAGGTATCAGACGGGTCTGATGCTCTTTGGGTGAATGACACCTAAATGAACATCGGTACAAAGTCCCAATTTATTTCTAATATCAGAGATCAGACCTCTACTCTTGCCTGATGCGTCTAAAACAAAAAGGGGGAACTGTAGAGAGCTGCGGAATGCTATGCCTTAAAGATGGAGCTGGTTTCCGCCTTCCACCTTCCCGATGGTGAGTGCTCTCTGTCACGAACAATTCCACATTTGGCTAAGGCTGAGGATCAGGCTTGCTTCCATTTATGTGGACCTATCTGCATTGCCCACGTGGCACGCCTGGGTTGGCTACCCAGAGGCTATTTAAGCTGTGGGCTATTTAAGCTGTGGGCTGGCTTTCCCCAGGGTCCGAGGATTGTTCAAGGTTCCTGAATAAACTGCATTGAAAAAAAAATTAAAAATAAAATAAATAAAATAAATAAAATAAAAGCACTCTGATATGTGTATATATATATATATATATATATATATATATATATATATATATAAAAGAAAATGGCAGACAAGATAAACATCGGAAGTAGGAGAAGACAAGGAACAGGACAGGAGCTTTCCACAGAGGACCTCTAAAAGACTCTACCCACCAGAGTATTGAAAGAGATACTGAGACTCATAGTCAAACTTGGTGCAGAGTGCCAGTAACTTTTACAGAAAAAGAGGTAGATAGAAAGACCAGGATGGGACAGGAACTCCATATGGAGAACAACAGAGCCAAAGTATCTGGGCCCAGGGGGCCTGTGGAGACCTATACTCCAACCAAGGACCATGCATGGAGAGGACCTAGGTCCTCTATTCAAATGAAGCCCATAGTCTGCTCAGTTTCCAAGTGGGTTCCTTATTAAGAGGTACAGTGGCTATTTCTGACATGAACTCAATAGATGGCTCTTTGATCAACGGTCCCTGGGGGTGCAGCCTTGCCAGGCCACAGAGGAAGATGATGGAGCCAGCACTGATGAGACCTGATAAGCTAGGTCAGATAGAAGGGGAGGAGGTCCTCCTCTATTAGGGGACTAGTGAAAGGGCATAGCGGGAGAAGAGGGAGGGTGGATATGACTGGAAGGAGATGGGGGGGGTTGCAGTGGGGATACAAAGTGAATAATTGTAATAAATAAATAAAATTAAAAACAAAATTGCAAATAGACCCATACCTATCACTGCATGAAATTAAAGTCAGAGCAGTTAAAAGACTTCAACATAAAATCAGAAACACTAAATCTGTTGGAAGAAAAAGTGGGGAAGAGTCTTGACTTCATTCGCACGAGAGATAACTTCCTGAACAGAATACCAACAGCTCTGGTTCTAAGACCAACAATTAATAAATGGGACCTCATGAATCTGAAAAGGTTCTATACAGCAAAGGACACTATCAACAAAACAAAACAACAGCCTACAGACTTAGAAAGGATCTTCACCAACCCTACATCTTGAAAGAGGGCTAATATCCAGAACATATAACTACCTGCAAAAATTAGACAACAAACCAAATAATCCAATTAAAAAAAAAAAACAATAGGGTACATAGCTCAACAGAAAATTCTCAATAGAGGAATATCGAATGGCAGAGAAACACAGAAATACTCAACATCCTTAGTCATCAGGGAATGCAAATCAAAACAACTCTGAGATTCCATTTTACACCCATCATATGTCTAATATCAAAAACTCAAATAATAACACATGCTGGATAGGATGCAGAGGCAGGGGAGCCCTCCTCCATTGCTGGTGGGAATGTAAACTTGTGCAACCACTTTAAAAATCAATCTGGTGCTTTCTCAGAAAATTGGTAATAGGGCTGTCTCAATTATATCACTCTTGGGCATATATCCAAAAGATATCCCACATTCTAACAAGGACATTTGCTCAACTATGTTTGCAGCAGCTTTACTTGTAATAGCCAGAACCTGGAAACAACCCAGATGTCCATCAACTGAGGAATGGATGCAGAAATGTGTGGTGCATTTACACAGTGGAATATTACTCAGCTATTCAAAACAAGGAGATCATGAAATCTGAAGGCAAATGGATGGAACTAGAAAAAAATCATCCTGAGTGAGATAACCCAGAAGCAGAAAGATAGAGATGGTATATACTCACTTATAAGAGGATATTAGCATCATAATATAGAATAACCATACTAAAATCAACAGACCTAAAGAAGCTAAACAACAAGGAGAACCCTAGGGAGGATGCTCAAATCTCATTGAGAATGGCAAAACAGGATAGACATCAGAAGCAGTGGAAGACAGGAAACAGGATGAGAACATACTGTAGAGGTCCACGAAAGGCTCCACCCTACATGGTATGAAAGCAGATGACTCACAGCCAAAGTTTGGGCAGAGTGTAGGGAGTGTTATTGGAGAAAAGGGTGATAGAAGGACCCAGACAGGACAGGAAGTCCACAAGGAGATCAACAAAGCCTAAAACTCAGGGCCCAGGGTGCCTCCAGAAACTGAATCACCATCCACGGACCATGCATGGAGAGGACCTAGACCCCCTGCTCAGATGTAGCCAATGGGCAGCTCAGTCTCCATGTGGATCCCTAAGTAAGAAGAGCAGGGGCTGCCTCTGTCATGAACTTTGTTGCCTGCTCTTTGATCACTTCCCCCCTGGCAATGTGGTCATACCACAGAAGAAGAGGATCCAAGCAGTCCTGATGATACTTGATAAGCTAGGGTCACATGGCACAGGAGGAGGACCTCCCCCTTCCAGTGGACTAGGGGAAGAAGATAAGGTGGGAAAGGGAGGAATGGGAAGAATCAGGAGGCGATAAGAGAGGAAGCTACAATCAGGATATAAAATGAATAAATTGTAAAGGATAAAAACAAACAAACAAACACCTAAATAAATATATAAATAAATGAAAAGCTGTGTGAACAGGTCTTAAACCTTTCAATCTCTGAGAGAAAATATTTTTTGTACTTTTGATTATTTAACCCTTCTAAGTAGTTTGACTCTTTCTTTAGCCCAGGCTGTTTTCAAATTTGGAATGTCTGACTCAGTCACCAGTCGTGGGGTGAGGACTGCCACATCACGCAAAACCAAATCTTCCCAAGCACTTTCTAAAGAGATCACAGTGGTGCATATCACAGGAAGTAATTAAAGCAGCAGCTGTCATTTCACACCCTAAGCATGGACTGATTACCTTCCAAAGAGTCTTTCTCTTAAGTGGCAGATTTCACTTTCTACACTTTATTACATAGGTAGGTTTCAAGAAGGAGACATCTTGTTAAGGTCGCCTGAGTGACCACGATGACTTCAAAGCTCACTTGTATACTTCTACATCTGAGGTCCAAGAGGGAACTCTCAGGACACTGACACGTTATGAGGTACTTGGAAATCAGGAATTCTCAGCCACACTGAAGTCTCTTTCCAAGCCATCGTGAAAGAGGTTTTTAAGACTTCTCTTAGGCCTCACAGCTTGTAGGGCTCACTGCCTCCATTTGCCAACTTCTCTTGCCTCTTGCTCACCTCTCCAGCATTAGTTCTGAGCCTTTCCACTGTGTCTACACTAACATGTGCTGTGGCAAATCCCTTAACACCGAGCATCCACAGAATGCAGAGTCTTCCTGCCTGCTCCTGGAATTAGCACGGAAATGCTACTAACGATAATTGTATCTTTTTTTTTTTTTTTTCTGATGACTGAAAACTACTTCAGGGTCTGGGAGTACCCTAGAGTCATCTTCAAATGTATTATTTGTAATTTCTTTTTTTCTCATAAAAGTCAAGTGGGAAAATAAATTAGTGCAGTGAGCTTTCCAGTAACTCAGACTCCAGATAAATGAAAATGTATTGCAATTGTGTGCATTATAATTGAAGAAAGAATCATTTCCTCTGATATAAGATTAGAGTAAATGACCTCCACCTTCCTCTCTAATTCCATTTCTAAGAGTTCTATGATGCACACAAATACAGTTCAGATTTTCCCACTCCTTCACAGTGATTGCTTTCCCACGGTCACATTTGCTCTTGGATTCTCTCTCCTCTATTAAACACCTGGGCTAATGAAGGACTTGAGAAATGAATATAATATTTTTATTCATATCATAGTAAATGCGATATAAAAAAATTCTACTGAGGTTTTGAGGACTCTGTGATTCCCTGGAGAACATATTAATTCTGAGTTTCATCTCAACTCTACTAACCAATTTCCTATCGAGGTGTTAATCTTTGCTGGAGTGATAAAACCTTTGGTAATTATTAATATCAAGGACTTTTCAGACAATCTAAATAGATTCCACTCCCACCTAAGATCAGAATAACATTTCATCACGTAATCATCTTTTCATGTGTTTTTAAATATTTGTATTGAACCTGGTACAATTATAGGCCCTTGGGATAGACTATTAAAATAAATATTCTGGCCTCTGTTGAGGTTATATTTTGCTTACCTTCATAACATGGTTTCAAAATAAGCAACTGTGTATCTGGACAATTAATGTTTAGAGGTCATTTCATGCTCTTCTTCTTTGTTTTGTTTTCACACTTTCCATCATCTGTCAGGATGATATGTGGACGGCTTATTAAAAACAGGATTGGGGCATTTCAGCTACCCCACACAAACCAGCGAACCTTGGATCTTTTAAACCTGTAGGCAAACTATGTTTGGAGAAAACAATACTACAGAATTGCATATGATTATCAAATTCAATATTTACTCATAGGATAAAGAGTACTTTGGGGACAAGATTCATGCCAATTTTCAGATTAGCTCAAGATTACAAAACAGCTTTATACAATGAACTTTTTCCAAGTTCATTTACCTTGGCCATTATGAAGCAAAATAAATGACTCTGCCCTCTTCTGTATTAAACCAAGTACCTGAGAATTGTTCTTAGCTGTGTTAAAACTAACTTTTTAGCTGGGAGCTAAAGTCTTCTTAGGTCACCTGTGGTCTCAGTCTTGGCTGAATAATAAGCCTTTCTCCTGTTGTTTACATGACACATTTGATATTGTAGCAATGACAAACTGAAGTCTCTTTAAGTTTAACTTAGGGATATGTGGGTAGTGTATGGACCTTTGTGTGTGTGTGTTCACACACGTGTGTGCGCACGTACGTGTATCTTGCTATTTGAAGTAAATTTTCTTTTTTCAGAAATGGTTCAGTCTCTTCGTTCTTGGAATAGGGGTCACATGCCTCCCAGAGTTACATGTTAAACCACGGAGCTTTTCGTGAAAACTCCTAACAACATCCTGCGTTGCTTGAACATGAGCTTGCGTAATTATTGTATTCAAATTTCATCTCTCTTATTAGTCTCTTCTATTTTTCAGGTAAGTATCGTTTTTCAGTTTAAGACTTGTATTTTATCCTCTGAGCTTCCATGCTTTGTTACTTAGAAAAAAAAGAGAGAGAGATTTGTTTTCTTAATCTCGTGTCTTCCTTGAGACAAAGCTGTGCCTTATCTCTTGATTTAATATATTCATCAATAGTACTCTTAAAATAAAATTTTAATAAAAATTTAAAATAAAAATTTACTATTTATTATATCCTAGTTATCATCAGAACAGCTATAATTGTTTTAGTTTTAACTTCAAATATATAAATTACTGTCTCAGAATGTAATTATAATGTATAATATATTAAATCTTATACCTTAATCAGCCAAACACTGATTCCAAAATACAAAAAAAAAAAGAAAATATTTGAAATTATTTTTTGCTAATTTCACAAGTGGAATTTCTCACAATATCTAAAATTTAATGAAAGTACATTCTTAGATATTCATCTCAAGGATAAACTAGTTAGCTTACATAATTTAAAAAAAACTTGTCTATTTTTAAAAATTTCATACATATATACAATGAATCATACATGTGTGTTGGAACTAGTGAAATGGGTCAGTACAGGAACATTTGCTTCTCTTTCCAAGGACCTGTGCTTGATTTTAGCACCTTATATCTGGATGCTTTCTGCAATGTTTTACTTTGGAGAGGAAGTCTGACACCTCTTCTGTCTAACAAAAGCACGCCATACATGAGGCAAAATACACTCAGACATTCATGCATATAGCTAAAAAAATAAATCTCCAAATTAAAGAAGCCTAACAAATAATAACAAATCTAACAAACACCTTTAAATTACAGTTGTCACGTAAACTCAATGGTAATTTTGGGGTTTCTTTTATTTTCAGAATGCTAACCATCTAATTAAGTGAGATCCTTCCAGTGAAAAATCGCTCAGGATTTCAGGTTTAAAGCAATGAGTGTGTCACTGTACTGGTGGTAAGCTGGAATTTTATGGTTTGACAACTCTGACGCAGACGTTGTCATTTAGGGATTATCTGGAAAGATGCCTATATTTGAAAGTGCTCTATTGACAAGTTATTAGAAGAAAGCCCCTAAAAGTATGTTTATTTTCTAATGTTGTGTCATAATTAAAACTGTGTCTAAGTAGCTCCAATTTATTATACATTTTATGCTTTCCTGGATGGCTCCACAGGCATAATTATTGTTTTTGTGAAATATATAGTGACAAACTGAAGGCCTGGGTTAGCAGTAAAGTGGTCCTACCTGGCTACCAGAAAAGCAAAATTCAGATGCCGACTCCTATGACTGGTGGCTTAAAAATGTCTAGATCTCTAGTTCCAAGGAATTCAAAGACCTCTTCTTGCTTCAGTAGGCATCTGCGCACACACACACATGCATGCACACACACACGTGTGTGTATCTTTAAGAAGGAAAAATAGCCTTGCACAGTGGCAAACACCTGTGATCCCAGCAACTGGGGAGGCAGAGGCTGATGGATCTCTGTAAGTACGAGAGGCTAGCCTTACCTGCAAGCCAACGCTACACAGAGAAACCCTCTCTCAAAAAACAAAAACAAAAACAAAAAAAAAGAAAAAGAAAAATAGATACGTATACTTACATTGAATTTCAAATATATGTTAAGAGTAACTGTAATAAGAAAAAGTTGTTAGAAAAGACTTAAGGACAATTATCGGGTAATAGCCTTACTAAATAATATTAAATGTAGCAAAGAGTTTAAAAAATACTCATGCTTTCTTGAAATGACAAAAACTGCATTGTATGAGATCATAACACAGAATAACACAAACTAATGGCTTACATATGGAATGGCAATGCTGTACTGATGTTGATGGTGTACGCACATCTTGAAATGGGCTACAACTGTTTAATCTCAATATTTCCCGAGCTTTAAGTATGGAATCTTTATTGTATTTCTTTTCTTTTACTCACAGATGTTCTTATATTAGCTCAGATATCAACAGAACATTTAGAAAATAAGGTGTTTGGTTAATACATTTTGTTGGGGTTTTCTGAAAACCACAGACCTCTTTGTAGGTCATCCTTCCTTCCTCATCGTACGCATATATGCTGACTTCCTCTCAACCACTGCTGCATTGTTTCATGCGGATGTGTCTCTCCATGGTTTAGAGCACTAAACTCGCAGTCCATGTAAATGTGAACTTACAAGTGTAGCAGAAGCTCCAGTGCTACATTGTTCCTGTGACAGTGTGCATTCTCTGGGTATAGGTCAGCTGTCTTTTCTCACATCCTGCTCCTAGATGCTGCAGAGGGAAGTACATACATTTTTTTTTTCAATTACTTTACTTCAAAAAAAATATTTTTATTTTTTTATATTAATTACGGTTTATTCACTTTGTATCCCAGGTATAGCCCCCTCTTTCATTCCTCCCAATCCCACCCTCCCTCCCTCAATTTCCTAGCATGCCCCTTTTCCAGTCCACTGATAAGAGAGGTCCTCCTCCCCTTCCATCTGACCCTAGTCTATCAGGTCTTATCAGGGCTGGCTGCATTATCTTCCTCTGTGGCCTGGTGTGGTTGCTCCCTCATCAGTGGGAGGTAATAAAAAAGCCAGACACTGAGTTCATGTCAGAGATAGTTCCTGTTCCCCTTACTAGGACACCCACTTGGACACTGAGCTGCCATGAGTTACATCTGAGCAGGGGTTCTAGGTTATCTACATGCATGGTCTTTGGTTGGAGTATCAGTCTCAGAAAAGACCCTTGTTCCCAGATTTCTTAGTTCTGTTGCTCTCCTTGTGGAGATCATGTCCCCTCCAGGTCTTTCTCTCTCCCCCTTCTTTCATAAGATTCCCTGCACTCTGTCCAAAGTTTGACAATGAGTCTCAGCTTTCATACCCTGCTGGTAGAGTCTTTCAGAGGCTCTCTGTGGTAGGCTTCTGCCTTGTTCCCTGTTTTTTCCACATACATTTTTGGAGAGAAGATTGTCCTAAGATTTCTTGTGATGCCACTGCAATATTGGGGTTATTTCTTGAGTTGAAGTGGAAAGGGGAACATTGGCAGAGCATTTTTCAAATTGAAAGAATATGATAATGTAGCAGCGTACTGCTCTTTAGCCATCTGGTTTCTTAGAAAAGAGTAGCACACACTTTCCAAAAGTGACACAGAGGCACCAGTATGCGAAGATACATGGGTGACACTGCTTTTGCATATTTCCTAAGTGCAGGCGAGCCTCATCAGTCCTAGTTTTTCACTTATAAAACATAAGCAATTAATGTTATAAGCTAAAATCAAGAAACTTACATTTTCCTTTTCTAGTTTTTCAGTTTTCATGAGTGCCATAGTAGAATCTCTGTTTCTCATTAGGTGTCAATGTTCCTGCTCAACTATTCCTACCATCATAAAAAGGTAAGAGGAAAGGAAATGTCTCAATTCCAGATGTGATAAGCTTCATCTACAACTCACTGTCTCTCATTAATTTAACATTTCAGAAAATAAATACTCAAGAAATAGTAAGTAATCATCAACCTTTGGAAGGTTAAAGAAAAGTTAGGGACTATGATTGTTTTATCTTTAACAGAAAGTAGATGAAAATTATTTCTCAATACTTATTTTCTGCTCTGCTAAATCAGAAAACATACTACAGAGGTTTCATGAAGATTTACATCAAATTGGTATGCTTTCTTCCTCTTGGACATATGTCTATAAATGAACTGTAATTTAAGTAGAATTTTTTTTGCTGAGGGACAAAAATATAGCCAAATTAATCTAAAGGATTTCTGTCACTTCATATTACTTATTTCTAGTTCAGGATTCATATGGAAATAGCATTATCATTATCATGGTTTTAAATAAAATCCAACTACTAGTGAATGTGAATTGAGTAATCTCTGAAAGTGAGGAAAACACTCGCACATCGTACCTGCTCTCCGATCACAAAGGACAGAGGTTTTTGATAAATATGTCAATCTTAGTTTATTTAGCAAACAAAATGCATAAAATGTGATTTAACTATATTAATAGTAGTCTGTCCTGGACGCTTATCATGATGTTATATGAAACACAATCAATACTAGATAATTAGTTTAAAATCATTAGACAACATAAATATTCTCCTAAAAATGAGGCATAATAGATCTCCTTCAGCAGAAATTGCAGTGTGCCCACATCGTTATTTCTGACATTCTGCAGTCAGCATCCAACTTCATTGCAGAAGACACTTTTCAGAGCTGAACACTCCAAAATAACAATTGCATCAGAACATTCATGAATAATACATGAGGTTAGAATTTACATTTTTCATTAGTAAAATTGCCTATTTCTTTCACAAGTATATTGTTTATTTGGGTAAATAATAAAAAAAAACATGGCTTTTATTTAATTCCTGTGCAAATTGGAAAGTATCAGTGATTAACTCCCTTAACAGAAGAGCTAAAAATGTTAGGTCTGATTACCCCAGACAGATTCATATTTTCCACAAAATAATTGCTAACAATGTAAAGAATGTAAGGGGACTTCTTGTTGAATATTATACATACATTTGTTGGCATGGAAAGGACAAAACCCCCTGAAAATGTAGGGTTCACCCATCTTGTACTTCTTAACCTGGGCCATTTGCTAGAAAGTATTTTTCTATGGCTTCTGCTGGCTTTATGGATAATTAGAGAAATTCATGAATATTTATGAGAATAATGATGAATAAAAACAAAAAGCCACATAGCTTCAGTGTTAAGCTAAAGCTTCACAATACTTCCAGTGGAATTTACTTGTCTGCTTAAATGCCTTCCATCACAACAGTCCCATTTGTTCCTTAGTTTATCAGTGGACAAAGTCTACTGTTTAGTCTTTGGGTTTTATGGGTTTCACATTAAAAATTTGTTTTCTACTCCAACAACCTATGCAAACTAAAAAACAAATGAGACCGTGGAAATAGTATTTGTGGAGCTAACAGAACTCACCTGTCTGTGATGTAGTTGTTCTTAATTTCTGACATACTCCTGTATCCACTGACACTCATCTCTGCTTTGGTTGGAGATGGTGAATGATTCCCTGTACCTGAAGATGAAAATTCATATTGCGGATGGTTAAAGGTCCTTTCCACTTGTCTGCACTGGACATCTCCATCTTGTTTTCTGACAGTTCCTCTTACAATAGTACTAATGACTGGCATCATCAAGCAATCATGTGGTAGACAGAACTTTTTTATAATTTTTTTTATTCTTTTTTTTTATTTTTTTTTATCAGTTACATTTTATTAACTCTGTATCCCAGCCTTGTCCCGATCCCTCATTCCCTCCCAGTCTCTCCCTCCCTCCCTCATCTCCACCGTGCCCCTTTCCAAGTCCACTGATAGGGGGGACCTCCTCCCCATTCATCTGATCCTGTTTTATCAGGTATCTTCAGGACTGGCTGCAAAGCCCTCCTCTGTGGCCTAACAGGACTGCTCCTCCCTTCAGGGGTGGGGAGGCCAAAGAGCCAGTCATTGAGTTCCTGTTAGAAATAGTCCCTGTTCCCCTCACTTTGGGAAACCAATTGGTTACTGAGCTACCACAGGCTACATCTGAGTGGAGGTTCTAAGTTATATCCATACATGGTCCTTGGTTGAATGTCAGTCTCAGAAAAGACCCTGTGCCCAGATATATTTGGTCCTTGTGGAGCTCCTATCCTTTCCCCATCAGACTAACTCCCCTTCTTTCTTATGATTCCCTGTACTCTGCCAAAGGTTTGGTCATGAGTCTTTGCTTTGAAAACACTGCTAGTTAGAGTCTTTCAGATGCGCTCAGTAGACTCCTGTTATACGTTCAATGCACATCCCATCTGTCTTTCTAAACGAGGATTGATCATCTTACCCCATGTCTGCTCAATTGATTATCTTTTTTAGGTGTATAGATTTCATTATGTTTATCATATCTTATAGGTCTATATAAGTGAGTATATCCCATGTTTGTCTTTCTCCTTCTGGGATATTTCACTCATAATGATCTTTTCTAGATCCCACCATTTGCCTGCAAATTTCATGATTTCCTCCTTTTTGATTGCTGAGTAGTATTCCATTGTATAAAAATACCACAATTTCTGTACCCATTCCACCATTGATGGACATCTGGGTTGTTTCCAGGTTCTGGCTATTACAAATAGAGCTGCTACAAACATGGTTGAGCAAGTGTCCTTTTTGTGTACTTGAACAAACTTTGGGTATATACCTAGCAGTGGTATAGCTGGGTCTGGAGGAAGCACTATTCCTATTTGCCTTAGAAAGCGCCAGATAGCTTTCCAGAGTGGTTGTACCAGTTTACATTCCCACCAGCAGTGGAGGAGGGTTCCCCTTTCTCCACAACCTCTCCAGCATGTGTTATCGCTTGAGTTTTTCATCTTGGCCATTCTGATGGGTGTAAGGTGATATCTCAGGGTAGTTTTGATTTGCATTTCCCTGATGGCTAATGAGGATGAGCATTTCTTTAAGTGTTTTTCTGCCATTCGATATTCCTCTGTCGAGAATTCTCTCTTTAGCTCTGTTCCCCATTTTTTAATTGGATTACTTGGTTTGCTGCTTTTCAGCTTCTTTAGTTCTTTGTATATACTGGATATTAGTCCTCTGTCAGAGAAAGGGTTAGTGAAGATTCTTTCCCAATCTGTAGGCAGTCGTTTTGTTTTCATGACGGTATCCTTTGCTTTACAGAAACTTTTCAGTTTCATGAGGTCTCATTTATTGATTGTTGCTCTTAGAGCCTGTGCTGTTGGTGTTCTGTTCAGGAAGTTGTCTCCTGTGCCAATGAGTTCTAGGCTGTTCCCCACTTTTTTTTCCAATGATTTAGGGTATCTGGTTTTATGTTGAGGTCCTTGATCCACTTTGACTTTAGTTTTGTGCAGGGTGATAAATATGGATCTATTTTCATTTTTCTGCATCTAGACATCCAGTTGGTCCAGCACCATTTGTTGAAGATGCTGTCTTTTTTTCCATTGAATGGATTTGGCTTCTTCGTCAAGTATCGAGTATTCATAGGTGTGTGGATTTATTTCTGGGTCTTCTATGCGGTTCCATTGATCCTCCTTTCTGTTTCTATGCCAATACCATGCAGTTTTTATTACTGTTGCCCTGTAGTACGGCTTGAGATTGGGGACGGAGATACCTCCAGATGATCTGTTGTTGTACAGGATCGTTTTGGAGATTCTGGGTTTTTTGTTTCTCCATATGAAGCTGAGAATCTTTTTTTCAAGGTCTGTAAAGAATTGACTTGGTATTTTGATGGGAATTGCATTGAATCTGTAGATTGCTTTTGGCAGGATGGCCATTTTCACAATGTTAATCCTACCAATCCATGAGCACGGGAGATCTTTCCATCTTCTGATATCTTCTTCGATTTCTTTCTTCAGAGACTTGAAGTTTTTCTCAAACAGGTCTTTCACTTGCTTGGTTAGAGTCACCCCAAGGTACTTTATGTTATTAGTGGCTATTGTGAAGGGTGTTGTTTCCCTAATTTCTTTCTCAGCCTTTTTGTCTTTGGTATATAGGAGGGCTTCTGATTTTTTTGAGTTGTTTTTGTATCCTGCCACTTTGCTGAAGGTGTTTATCAGCTGAAGGAGTTCTCTGGTTGAATTTTTGGGGTCGCTCATGTATACTATCATATCATCTGCAAATAGTGACACTTTTTATAATTTTTATGGATCAGGCCACAGGTTCCTCAGCATTAGTTCTTTCACTAATTGAGGGAAGCTGTACTAGAAAACTGTGTGTGCTTCATACTATCTGCTAAACACCAGGCACACCTGTCTTTATCACATGAACAAAGAAGCCCCTAAACTTTACAAGTCATCTGCATATCACCATCACCACATAGAAACCATTGCTCTAAAATACGAGATGTAATTATTCCCATTTTGTAGATGATAATGCTTGAAATATCGTTGCTACCAATGTACTCTCAGAAATCAGTCATGAAGAATGAGTCGTGCCTATAGCCTATCCTCAGAAACTACTCACTTCCTGCAATATCTCTAGATTAGACTACAGCTTGGTTAAAATTATAGTGTAATAATGTAATATATTACATTATATTATAGGCTCTGATGGTTTTGAATTTCATGAGTAAGTAAACTGGAAATCATAAGAACAGTGTGAACAAATTTGGGTAGCAATATATGTATGACTTTACTGATTTACATATGCAAATTTAGATTGCATCAGATATTGTAATAAATAAATAAATAATTTAAAGATTCAGGGAATATCTCAGTAGTTAAAGACACTCACAGCCAAGCTTAATGACCCAAGTTTGATCCTCAGAACCTATTCAATGACAGGAGAAAACTGACTCTGAAAACTATCCTCTTAACAGAAGAGCATGCAAAATGGCTACCTCATAGTGTGTATACATAGTGCATAAACGCATTTGTAAAATACCAAGTTTTGTTACCCCAAAGTCTTTTTAAAAATTATTTTAATCATTTATTTATCTTTCATCTCTACCACAGCCTTTTCCTCTTCTCTTTCCAGTTTCACTCTCTCTTTCTTTCCTCTTTACCCCCTCCTCTTCTCCTCAGGAAAGGGGAAGACTTTCATTCCAAACCCACCGTGTCCTCTCAAGTCATTTCAGGACTTAGTAATCCTCTTCTACTGAGGCCCGACAAGGCAGGCCAGCTAGGGGAAAGTGATCCAAAAGCAGGCAACCAAGTCCATATCAGATATGACCCACGATCCCCTTGTTGCTAGGAGACCCACATGAGAACCAATCTGTCCATCAGTTACAAATGTGTCATGGGCCTTCGATCAGTCCATGCATGCTCTTTGGTTGGTGAATCAGTCTCTGTGAGCCCCTCTAGGCCTAGGTTAGTTGACTCTGTTGATCTTCTTGAGGAGTTCTTGTCTACTGTGAGACCTTCTATCCTCCCCCATACTCCTCCACAAGACTCCCCTAAGAATCCCCCGGGTCTGCCTAAGGTTTGGCTGTGTATCCCAGCATTTGTTTTGTTTCATAGCTAGGTGGAGCCTCTCAGAGGACTATTATGCTAGGCTCCTGTCTACAAGCATAGCAGAGTATCATTAATAGTGTCAGGATTTGGCTTTCACCTATGGGGTGGGTCTCAGGTTGGACCAGTCTTTGGTTGGCCATTCCCTCTTTCTCTGCTCTATCTTTATCCCCACACATCCTGTAGGGAGGGTAGATTTTGAGTCGAAGGTTTTGTGGGTGGACTGGTGTCCCCTCCTTCCACTGCAAGTCCCTCTCAGCTAAGACATATCCTCAACTGTTTCCCTGTCCTCTGCATCTAGGAGTTTCATCTAGAGTCACACTCCCTTATTCTTCCAGGAGTGTACTCTGTCATAGGACTCCAGCTTGTCTTAGAGATGTCCTCCCCCACTGATATTAAACAACAACAAAACAAATAACCCAATTTAAAAAATGAGATCCAGAGCTAAACAGAGAATTCTCAACAAAAGAAACTCTAATCGCTAAGAAGCATTTAAAGAAATGTTTATGTCCTTAGTCAACAGAGAAATGCAAATCAAAATGACTCTGAGATTCCATCTAACACCAGTCAGGATGGCTAAGATCAAAAACTTAAGTGACAGCACATGCTGGTAGGATGTGGAACAAGAGGGCACTCCTTCATTGCTGGTGAGAGTACAAACCTGTGCAACCTCTCCAGATATCAATCTGGCACTTTCTCAGAAAACTGGAAACAGTTCTACCTCTGTACCCTCCTATTCCACTCTTGGGCACATACCCAAAAGATGCTCCACCATACAACATGGAAATTTGCTCAACCATGTTCATAGCAGCTTTATTCACAATAGCAGAAACTGGAAACAATCTAGATGTCCCCAAACAAAGAATGGATAGAGAACTATTGTTATATTTATACAATGAAATACTACCCAGCTATTAAAAGCAAGGATATCATGAAATTTGAAGGCAAGTGCATGGAACTATCCTGAGTGAGGTAACCCAGGCCCAGAAAGACACACATGATATGAACTCACTTATAAGTGGATATTAGCCATATAATACAGAATAACTATGCCACAATTGACAGATCCAAAGGATCCAAGTAACAAGGAGGGCCCAAAGGAGGATGGATACTTGGCTCCCACTCTAAGGGAAAATAGAATGCACATGAAAAGTCATATGAAGTGAGGGAATTGGATGTGAGAGAGTGTGAGGATGGGAACAAGGGTAGGAATCAGATGTAGGGAGAGCAGGGGTGAGAGGCTAGAGAGCTAGAAGAGAGAGGTGTATTGTTCTTTTTTATTTTTATGTTGATTACAGTTTATTCACTTTGTATCTCAGCTGTAGCCCCCTCCCTCAGTCCCTCCCAATCCCACCCTCCCTTCCTCATCTCCTCCTTGCCCCTTTCCAAGTCTACTGATAGGGGAGGTCCTCCTCCCCTTCCATCTGACCCTAGCTTATCAGGTCTCATCAGGACTGGCTGCAATGCCCTCCTTTGTGGCCTGGCAAGGCTGCTCCTCCCTTACATGGTGTCATTTGATACATATTGACTGACTGACAACAAGAAAGACATAAAATAACTTCTCAGTAAATACTGTATCTGTGAAGAAATGATCATCTCTTTCTCTCCTATTAAAGTTCATGTATAGGTAGTAATCAGGAACCCATTCTTCCAAAAATTTTCTCAATTGACCTCAACCTGGATAATAATAATAGTAGCCAATGTTATTGATTAGAAAGCTTCTAAGGCTTGTTTATATTCTCTTGTTGTAATTTTGTTTCTCTCCTAATTGGGAATTATAAAGAAACTTAATGTCTTAAATTACATTTATTTAGTATAAGTCCAGAAAAGAAAGTAACACAGTTTTTAAAAGGGTCACTGAAAAAATTCTGGATTTTAATTTGCTTCTATAAGGAGCACTTCCAATGTTCCTATGGTATCTTGGAAAGCAATCTTTCCATAGGTAGCCATTTTGCACATGTACTCTGGAGTAACGGTGCTGTGATGACATGTGTCTTTAGAATTCTGGAAAACATTCCTAAGTGATTGACAGAAGCTTCACTTGAAACATTGGGTAAAATGCCTCAGTGGTTGAGTCTCTGATACTAACATTATTTTACAAGTGTATGATAAAAAAACAAGTCATTAAGCAAATAAGTGAAAGCAGTATCAAATGAGTTCTTATTGACCTTCATCATAGCACTCATACCCAAGAGCTTCTCAGATTTGAAAAACCTAATTTATATTTTATAAACTTATACTGAATAAAAATGAAAAACAAAAGTTGTCGACTTTTGTTTGAACTCAGCAATTTTACATAATGAGAATATATAAATATTAAGATGTTTTAAAAATTACTATAGAAATACAGGTATCCAGAGTGGGCTTCAGTAGATAAAAAAGAGCTCAGGATAGACTTAACAGTCATATACTTCACTTGCTATATTTAAAGTCAAATAAGCTTCAACACAGAAATAAATGAATACTTCAGTATCTCAGTCCTTCCATTAGACAGATGAATAAAATGACATCATGGCTCAAATGAACCCAACAGACATTTACAGAAATTTTCATCAAAACAACCTAAGAATTCACATTCTCTATAGCTCTTAGAAACTTTCTAAAATAGATCATATGTTAGGACATTTAAAAAGTTTCAGTAAGTACAGAAAAAAATAAGCATTATATATTCCATCTGACACAATTGGATAAAGATAGAAATCAGCTAAAAGTTAAAGAAAGTATAAAACACATACAGATTAATTAACACACTATTGAATGATGAATGTCACTAAAAATATGAAAATATTGTTTACATTTCCTAGAATTAAATAAAAATAAGGCCAGACTATCATGAAACCTATTAGATAGACTGAGGCAGCCATAAAAGAAAAATTTATCATCCTAAGCCCTTTCATGAAAAAAAAAATCAGAGATCTCAGAGAAGCTTATGTTTAATCTGGAGACACTGGCAAGATAAGAGCAAACCGATCCCAAAAGCAGGACATAGAGAAAAAACATATATCAGGAAATAAATTAATAGAAACAGAAATACACAAAGAAATAGTGAAACAAAGAGTTGTTTCCTTGAAAATGAACTACCCTCAGCCATATTAACCAAAATGCAGGGAAAAACAAACAAACAAAGACCTAAATTCAGCAATGTAGAGACCTTCAAACATAGATAAAAGTAAATTCAGAAAATCATGAGGTCATACTTTCAAATTTTACAGTCCTCTCACTGGAAATTTTTTTTAAAAAGGATGAACGCCTAGATTCATGCTTAAACATACATGCCACATTTAGACCCCATAGTGTTCAAAGAAGGCAGAGTAAACTCCAAGTTACCAGGCCACAGAGGAAGACAATGCAGCCACTCCTGATGAGACCCAACAGACTAGGATCAGGAAGAAGGAAGAAGACCTCTCTTACCAGTGGACTTGGGGAGGAGCATGCCTAGAGAAGGAGGAGGATGGGAGGTATTGGGAGGGGAGGAGGGAGGAAACTACAGGGGAGGATACAAAGTAAATAAAGTGTAATTAATAAAAAAAAATTAAAAGTTTTTTCAAAATTTGTTCATATAATATCTGATTAATTCATAGTCTCTTTCCTTAAATCTCTAAAATATTTTCAGTTTGAATAAACATAAACTATCTAGTAAATATATAGTCAAATAAAATATATCTACAACTATTATATTTTTGAGCACATAGGACCATTTAACATTTATAAAATAATAACTGTAGGAAATATTGGTCAGGATACAGAAATATATTACAAATTCTGTTTATCACCATTACTTAATGTTTTCAATTAAAGTGGTAGCATTTAACTGGCAAAATCTATATTCTTATTAAAGTTGGCCATTAAATTCAATATTCTATGTTGCCATTTAGATATTAATTATACTCACTTCTGACAAAAAGATAAATATAAGTTAAAGATACATTTTCTTCTCTTTTCTTTTTTTAATTAAAAATTATCAACCTAATACAGGTGGGGGGAAAGATTCAATAATAGATTTTGCTCCTTTAGAGACCCCTCCTTATTTTAATTTAAATGTTGATTGTGTAGCCAAGAAAACTCTACCATGTTAAATTTGATTAAGCAAGACAGAAAATGCCTTGAAATGAATAGATAGCTGAAACTGTAAATGTGTTTTGTCTAATTGTGTTAATGAACTACTCTAATGAGACTTGTTTAGTACAAAAGCCTTTCTGACCTTTTCATTGATTGCAAAACAGGATACTTGTAATATTTGCAGACTCTTACTCAATTTTTACATTTTTAAAAGCCAAACACTTAAATGACTTTAACAGTATAGAAAATAATGGAATGGGTAAAAGACCTAAACATTTGGTCAGTTCAGCTCTGAAATCATTGATTCTTGTTCTTTGCCAAACGTGCATGTTGAGAGCACTGGCATTTTTTAATTACTTCCTTTGTAGTCCAGAGTGGGCTGACAGCTTGTGGAAATACATAAGAAAGATATTACTTAATCCATAATATTGAATGTAAGACTCAGGATTTATGCACCAAACCCAGAAAGCGATATCTGATAGGTCGCAATAGTGTCATTTTCCATGAGTGAAAATTATAGATGTTGCAGCGCTCCAAAAGGACCCAGGCAATTTGTCCTGAGGTTGGCTCCTTTTCATACAGCTGTTACAAAATCTATTAGTGTAGCAGAAAAATTCTCTATCACCACAATATTTAAATTGTCTATGAAGAGTCACCTTGTGCCTTGAGAGGCTAGTGCAGTTACTTAGTATCTGAATTATTTCAGCTACATTCTTTATGACATTCTTCATGAATAAATATAATCTCTGAAACATACCTATGTATTTTTCCTTAAATAATACACATTTAAAGGAAAGAGTATCTTCCAATGACAAAATAACTGTGATATTTTATTAAGTAGCCATTGGCAGGATTTCTCCTTTTAGAGTTACAGTAGATGTAAGCAGCAGCCTTATAGAATTCCCAGAGAGGTCAATAACCACAGACATCACGATATTACTAAATTTATGATAATATAATAAGCAGATAAAAAAATGAGGAACACCTCTTTCCATTGATAAACTTTCCGATTTTTAAAGCCTGGATAAATTTATATAACTAGCTCCTTAAAACATGTTACTTTCATGTATGTAAGAAAAAATAATAAAAAAGAGGAAGGTTTGATATGAGAAAAGAAAATTTTTAAATGATATAATCTTAAAAAATAAAATTAGTGATTTAAAGATCTTAGAAAAAAATCAAAATAGTAATTTTATGGTTAAAAGGATTATAAAATAATTTTAATATAAATTTTTGTATGATCTCATAAATATTTTCCTATTTCCTTAATATACCATTATTTTATTGTATTTGTCTAAATATGTATTTTAAGACCAATTCATAAGGTTCATATAATAATAATCAAATGATTAAAGCATTTCATTAAGTTGATATGGATGCAACTTTTTCGTCAACTTCCTTACATCAATTTTAATAACCCACACTTTGGTCTATATCTTATGTTCTGAATACTGAGGAGCAATCATAATAACTTGGTCAGTAGAGTTTTCCCAAGTTTGTCCATTTTGTGCACATCCCTCATAGTTCTCCAGTTCACTCACATATGTACTAATTAGTACATCAAAATCAGCTGAGAAGGAAATTATGAGAATCCTTTTTTCATAAGTATAATATACTCAAGGAAAACCACACTTAAATTTTTGGTTGTATCTAAAGCTTCCCTTCTATTCTGAAGGTAAACTTGGCTCAGCCTTTACACTGGGAAGGATACATCTTTAGTATGTAAATATTGCTATGGAAGAGCTATTATATATTTGGATATATACTGCCTATGATTATAATTTTACAGTATTTGTGCAACTCAAAGAATATTATCATAAAGTATAGGTCAAGAACATTTTCTTTGTTATGTAACTTCATTAATTTACTAGTTACAGAAAACAAACTCTAATAACATTTTTTGGGTTTCAAATCTAAGTAATCACTTCTTCACTTTTTTAATTTATTTATTTTATTAATAACACTTTATTCACTTTGTATCCCCCATAAGCTCCTCCCTCCTCCCCTCCCGGTTCCATCCTCCCTCCCCCTTCTTCATGCATGACCCTCCCCAAGTCCACTGATAGGGGAGGTCCTCCTCCCCTTCCTTCTGATCTTAGTCTATGAGATCACATCAGGACTTGCTATGATGTCTTCCTCTGTGGCCTGGCAAGGCTGCACTGCCAAGGGGGAGGTGATCAGAGAGCCTGCCACTGAGTTCATGTCAGAGACAGCCTCTGTACCCCTTACTAGGACACCCACTTCGAAACTAAGCAGGGGCCATGCATGGCTGTTGGTTGAAATATCAGTCACAGCAGGCCATCCTGGGCCCAGATTTTTGGCTCTGTTGGTCTCCTTGTGTAGTTTCTGTCCCCTGAAGGTCTTTCTTTTCTATTTTCTTTCTTTTTTTTTATGTTTGAAGCAGTTTATTTTCAAATTTTAAATTCCATCGTTTTCACTTTGTATTTTATAATTTCTTTACATTGATTTTTCTGCATTACCAACACTATTTTGATTTGCTAAATTTTTTTTTTAGTTTACTTATTTTTATTAATTACACTTACTCACTTTGTAACCCAGCTGTAGCCCCCTCTCTCCTCCCCTACTCAATCCCACCACTCCTCCCTTATCTCCTCTCATGCCCCTCCCCAAGGCCACTGATAGGGGATGTCCTCTTCACTTTCCCTCTGACCCTAGCCTATCAGGTCTCATCAGGACTGGCTGCATTGTCTTTCTCTGTGGCCTGGTGAGGCTGCTCCTCCCCTCAGGTGGAGGTGATCAAAGAGCCAGCCACTGAGTTCATGTTAGGGACAGCTCCTGTTCCCATTACTAGGCAACCCACTTGGAGACTGAGCTGCCATGGACTACATCTGGCAGAGTTATACATTATCTCCATGTAGGTCTTTCTAGCTCCCTCTTCTTCCATAAGATTCCCTGCACTCAGTCCAAAGTTTGGCTATGAGCATCAGCTTTGATACCCTGGTGGGTAGAATCTTTCAGAGGTTCCCTGAGAAAAGCTCCTGTCCTTTTCTTCTCCTACTTGTGATATCTCTCCTATTTGCCCTTCAGAGCTAGGATTCAGCCTCTTCCCTTGTGTCCTCCTTGTTATTTAGCTTCTTTAGGACTATAGATTTTAGTATGTTTATCCTATATTATATGGCTAATATCCACTTATTAGTAAGTATATGCCATATGTGTCTTTCCACTTCTGGGTTACCTCACTATGTATGTTCTTCTCTAGTTCCCACCATTTGCCTGAAAATATCATTATTTCCTTGATTTTAAATGAGGAGTAGTATTTATTATGCAAATATACCACAATTTCTGCACAGGTTCTTCAGTTGAGGGACATCTGGGTTGTTTCCAGGTTCTGGCTATTATGAATAAAGCTGCTATGAACATGGTCGAGCAGATGTCCTTGCATGGTTGTGTGGTTTAGCATCTTTCTGATATATGTCCAGTAGTGGTAAACCTGGATCTCGAGGTAGCGCTATTCCTAATTTTCTGAGAAAGCACCAGATTGATTTCTAAGGTGGTTGTACAAGTTTACATTCCCACCAGCAATGGAGGAGGGTTCCCCTTTCTCCACATCCTCTCCAGGATGCATCATCCCTTTAATTTTTGATCTTAGCCATTTTGATGGGTATGAGGTGGAATCTCAGAATCGTTTTGATTTGCATTTCTCCAATGATTAAGGACGTTGTACATTTCTTTAAGTATTTCTCTGCCTTTCGATATTCCTCTGGTAAGAATTCTCTTTAGCCCTTTATACCATTTTTTAATTGGATTACTTTCTTTGTTGTTTAACTTCTTCAGTTCTTTATTAATACTGGATATTAGCCCTCTGTCAAATGTAGGGTTGGTGAAGATCTTTGCTCAGTCTGTAGGCAGTCGTTTTGTTCTGATGACAGTGTACTTTGCTTTACAGAAGCTTTTCATTTATTGATTGATCTTAGAGCCTGTGCTGTTGCTGTTCTGTTCAGGAAGTTGTCTTCTGTGCCAGTGAGGCTGAGTCCCTTTCCCACTTTTTCTTCTAAAAGATTAAATGTGTCTGGTTTTATGTTGAGGATTTTGATCCACTTGGTCTTTAGTTTTGTGCAGGGTGATAAATATGGATCTATTTGCATTTTTCTACACATAGACATCCAGGTAGACCAGCACCATTTATTGAAGATGCTGCCCTTTTTGCATTGTATGGTTTGGGCCTCTTTTTCATAAATTAAGTTTCCATAAGTGTGTGGGTTTATTTCTGGGTTTTAAATTTGATTACATTGATCCACCAATCTGTTTGTATGCCAGTGCTGTGCATTTTTTATTATTGTTGTTTTCTAGTACAGCTTAAGATCAGGTATGGAGATAACTTCAGAAGATCTTTTATTTTACAGGATTGTTTTAGCTCTTCTTGTTTTTTTGTCTTTCCAAATGAAATTTAGAACTTTTCTTTCAAGGTCTGCAAAAAATTGTGTTGGTATTTTGATGGGAAGTGCATTGAATCTGTAGATTGCTTTTGGAAAGATAGCCATTTTAATCCTACTGATCCATGAGCATGGGAGATTTTCCATCTTCTGATATCTTCTTCAATTTTTTTAGAGACTTTTTTTCATACAGGTTTTTCACTTGCTTGGTTAGAGTCACACCATAGTACTTTGTTATTTGTGACTATTGTGAAAGGTGTTGTTTCCCTAATTTCTTTCTCAGCCCTTTTGTTTTGTACACAGGAAGGCTTCAGATGTTTTTGAGTTAATTTTGTATCTAGCCACTTTGCTAGAGCTGTTCATCAGCTGTAGGAGTTCCCTGGTAGAATTTTTGGAAACATTCATGTATAGTATCATATCATCTGTGAATAGTGAAACTTTGAAATCTTCCCTTCTGATTTGCATCCTCTTTATCTCCTTTGTTTGTCTTATTTCTCTAGCTAGGGCTTCAACAACTATGTTGAAGAAATAAGGAGAGAGTGGGCAGCCTTACCTTGTCCCTGATTTCAATGAGATTGATTTAGTTTGATATTGGCTATAGGTTTGCTGTATGTTGCTGTTACTATGTTTAGGTATGTTCTTTGTATCCCTGATCTCTCCAAAACTTTAAACATGAACTGTTGTTGAATTTTGTCAAATGCTTTTTCAGCATTTCAGGAGATGATCATGTGTTTATTTGTTTTTTCTTTTTTGTTTGTTTGTTTTGTTTTGTTTCCTTCAGTTTTTTATTTGGTGGATTACACTGATGGCTTTTTGTATTTTGAACCACCCCTGCATGCCTGGGATGAAGACTTCTTGGTCATGGTGAATGATATCTTTTTTGTGTTCCTGGATTCGGTTTGCCAGTATTTTGTTGGGTATTTTTGCATCAATGTTCATAAGTGAGATTGCTCTGAAGTTCTCTTTCAATGTGTGGTTTTGGTATCAGGGTGACTGTGGCCTCACAGAATGAGTTTGGTAATGTTGCTTCTGTTCCTTTTTTTTTTTTTTTTTTTAATAGTTTAAGAGAATTGGAGTCATCTCTTCTTTGAAGGTTTGGTAGAATTCTGCTCTGAAACCATCTGGCTCTGGGCATTTTTTGGAAGGGAAACTTTTGATTCCAACTTCTATTTCCTTAGGGGAGACACGATGATTTAATTTGTTTACCTGATCTTGATTCAGCTTTGGTAAATGGAATCAATCAAGAAAATTGTGTATTTCATTTAGAGTTTTAAATTGTATTGCATATAGGCTTTTGTAGTAAGACCTAGTCTATTCGGTCTTCTGTAAGCCTCTTGTATGTTTATGGGCATCTCTTTCTTAAGGTTTTGGAAATTTTCCTCTATGCTCTTCATGAAAATAATTTCTGGGTCTTGGAGCCTGGAATCTTCTTTTTCGTATATTCCTATTATTCTTAGATTTCGTCTTTTCATGGCATTCTTGATTTTTTGAATGTTTTGTTTGGAACTTTTCTGATTTTTTTTTTTTTCAGAGAAGTATCAGTTTCTGCAATTGTATCTTCAGCACCTGAGATTCTTTCTTCAGTCTCTTGAATTCTGCTGGTGATGCTTTGAGGTTCCTGATCTCTTCTCTAAGTACTCCAACTCCAGGGTTTCCTCTGTTTGTGTTTTCTTCATTGATTCTAATTCTGTTTTCATGTCTTGTACCATTGCCTTCATCTGTTTTAATGTGGATTCCTGTCTGTCCATGATGACCTATATTTTTTTTTGTTCATTTCCTCTTCATTTACCTTGAATAACTGCATAATTATTGATTTAAGATACTTTCCTATGTTTCAGCTGCAATAGAATTTCCGTTGATTTTAGGAGATTCTGGTGGTGAAGCCATGAAATCCTGGTTTTTGTTGCCTGTATCTAATGCCAGCCTCTAGCATCTGGTTGTCTGTAGCCTTGACTGATCATTCATGGACCCTGTACTACAAATTGGATCCACCTGTCTCTGGAGTTTTGCGTACTCTCCCCTGGATTCACTGTCTCTGCTGGCTCACTGATTCTGACCCAGGTGGGCCAGACTGTTGGGAAGCAGCAGAGATCTCCAAGACTAAAGCTGCTCCAGTGCCCCACGGCCTCCTTGGGGAGGAGGACAATGGAAATTTGGTCAGGTGCCTAGCTCAGGTCCACTGGGTTCTCTGTGCTGGACTCGCCGATTCTGGCCTTTGCGAGCCAGGCTGCTGGGGTGCTGGCAGACATGTTTTCCTAAAGCTGCTCTAGTGCCCCACAGGTTTGCTTAAGATATTGGGGAATGGAACCTGGGTCTGAAGCCTAGCTCAGCTCCTCTTTGTTCACTGTCTGTGCTGTGCTGTGCTGTGCTGGCTCATTCTGACCTGGGTGAGCCAGGCAGGAGGAGAGCAGGCAGAATGGAGGCGTGCCTCCCCCTTAGTACCGGAATGTATTCCCTCTACTGAGCAGTGAGAGGGATCACCACTAGCCGCTGCAGCCAGCAAGGTGTCAGAGGGATCTTGAGTGTGTTCTCCCAGGTTCTGAACCAGGGGCAGCTAGTAGCCAGAAGATGGATGCCCAGGTTGGGAACCTCACCCAAACCTGAGTGCAGGAAGGTCACGTCACAGGTAGTGAGAGTGAGAGCCCCAGATCTGAGCTGCCAGTTCCCAGGAAGGTATCCGCAGATGGCGGGTTTGGACAGGTGGGTGGCTTAAGGCTGCAGGGTCGGGGCCCTGTGCACCTCCGCTGCTGGCCCTAGGAGGCTGTGGCAGTGCTGGGCAGGAGCTTGGAAAGTTTTCCTGGTATTAGCCAGGTGCCTGAAGATGGACCTTCCAATAACCCTGTGGACGCTCCTCTCACCTGAGAAACACAGACGTTGAGGTTTGCGGTTCCACAAAATGACCTGCCAGTCACCCTACTCTCCCTGCTAAGCTGCTCTTTAGATGCCCTGCTTAGTTGGCACCGCGCCTCCATATGGATCTCCTGCCATACTCTAGTATATTTAATACCTAACGGTTTAATCACAACTTGCTTTCATAATTAAGATGCAAAGTTCTTGTACTTTTTGAGCATTTTTGCTTTATATGAAGCTTTGATTGGGGGGGGAGGTGCGCGCGCGCGCGGGTGCGCGTGCGCGAGCGCACGAGTGCGCATGTGTTTTGTTGTCAGTGGCATTACTTGATAACTCCCTGAATAACCGGTTCTTCATGATTACTTCCTGAGTTCCATTATACTTGCCCTTTATGAGTCATTCTCATGATACTTGTACCCCAAAATGTTCTTATATGGCATGGCACACCTGGCCTCTTCTTTAACATAGATATGTTAGGACTGAGCCTCATGGCACACATACTGAATTCAATTACTTTTGGTAAATTAATTCCTCCTGCTACCTTTTATAGTAATCCCTTCTCAACTTAAACTGGAAATTATTGAAACAGTTTCACAGAGTAATCTCACGCACACGTAAAACATGTAACACATAACAAATAACAGGTAACACATACTTATTGTATGATATGATATATGGAATATAGTATATAATATATAATATAAAAACCATATATAATATACAATATACATATACAACATAATGTATAATATAACATGTAATTTCAATATACAATGTATAATATATAGCATATACAATATATAATATATAGCATATAATATACTATAACATAATATTATATCTGTAGTATATAATATGTATATGGATATATGGAGTAGTACTTACCGTAACTATAGTAACGATTACACTATTCAAGAGACTCTTTCTTAGACACAGAATGAGTCCAGCTAATGCACAGTTTCTAGTGATGAAGTATCTTATGAAGAAGAGAGATTATTTTCCCCAACGACACTAGCAGCAACTCTGCAATCAGAAGGGTTTGATACTTAACCCATGCTCACAAAACAATGATCATCAGAGTTGAATCTGGAGTTGTCTTACTTCTTAACTTGTTGGTTTTTCAGTATTTCATAACTTTGTATAGACTAGACACTTAAAAGATGAGCACTTTCTGAGAGGGGTAGGGTTCATTTACACTGTGGCTCACCCCGCCCCGGAGGCCTGTTCACACTGTGCTTGGCCATGTCAGACCTAGATGTTACTATTTAACTTTAGTTAACCCGGAACGTCTGCCTAGAGGCGTTTTTATTTGTGAGGATACTGAATTTCTCAGAAATGCTTTTATTTCCACCCATCACTTAAGGTTATTTAAACATGTATATCTCTGAATGCCATAAAGTATGTAACTAATACCCTTACCCAAGAGGTAGACAGAGTGGTTACAGACAAACACTATTAAGACCCACAACACGTGCTACTTCTGAAAGTTTAACAGAAGTCACAATTTTCATTATAGATAGGGACTCAAATTTTATGTAACATTCTAAATCTGACATATATACTCATTCATTCTTATTAACACTCATCATTGTAGTCAGGGTAGCAATCTACAGAAAGGAGAGAAAATAAGAATTGGAAAAAGGCCCAAAAGGACTAAACTCATTTGCCTTTCACTGAAAGGAAGATACTGACTCAGAAGAACTCACACATTACACATAAGAAACTTTATTTGAGCAATTCATGCACTAAAACTGTTCACATTTATAAAGAGATATTGTAAACAGTAGAACTCATTCAGTATGACATTATCTTCTGCCTTCTTCAGCTTGCTGTACCATTAAAGGAGACTACATAGAATGTGATCATCACGTGACGTGGAAGGCTCACACTGAGTATTCAATAAGTGCTTGTTTCTACCGCTTTAGTCGCCATCATCATTCTGGAGGTCCAGGATGAACAGTTTTGAGGTGTATTCATTAATGGATTAAAATTGTACTGAATCTGCATGGCAATTATCGACAAAACTCAGCTGAAAGTGTTCACTGGGGATGAGAGTTATTGGCTTTGGCTTTTATACACTGAGATAATTAGTTGGATAAAGCACAAGTTTTCTGATCCTTTCATACCATCCTGAAATGCAGAATAGATTGATAACAATGAAAGCATAGCTTTCATTTCTGTGACATTATTTAATCAAAACAAAAAAATTAAAAGAAGAAATGCATACTTTTCAAAAAAAATAAGTAACTTGAGATGTTATATTTTTAGTTAGGTAGAAAATAAATGAAATAGTATATATCTGATTGTCCATTATTCTTGCTTCTATTTAATGAATATGATAATAACAATTATAATATAACAACTTTTGTTATTGAATGACCATCAAACTTTAAATTATGTATTTTCCTGAATTTTCCAGGACCTGTCACTTGGTCTGATGCTTTTTCAGTGTGTTGCTGATAAGAACAGCATCACAGCATGGACATTTTGATCACATTGCTGTTTTCTACAGCTAAAATTATACAATTACCATTAAATCTTATAAATTAGCCTCTCAAGAAATTAATTTGGTTATATCAGTTCCCAAGGACCTAGTTATTTCCACTGAATTGGAAAATATTGCTCTCTTGTCACTTGGAATTGAGAGAGACATGGATTCAGGACCAACTGCCAAGCTCTTGCCCACTCTGCTTTCCTTGTGAAACATGAAAAATAATCTTCTTATTATCTGCTGTATGCAGTTGCCTTTATTGATGCTATGGACCTGCCAATCACAATGAACCTGGAACTGAGCAAAGCAGGCCAGGTCAGCAGCCGGTTGGGAATATTTTCTTTTTGCACTTATTACAGAAAGAACAAGTTGGGCAATTGCCCAGCTCCCTGCAGATTGGACCAATCTTATCCTGTGGAGAAAGCCAGGGAGGCAGAAGGGCCTGAAGCCAGGTAAATTGCCTGCAAAGTCACTCAGGCCATTGAGGCAGGCATGTAACAGGCTTGTGGAATAGAATAAGGAGCGTTGGCTTGCTATGCTACTTGCACGTGACTGAAACACAAACCTGTCTTTGTTGATTGTTTGTTTTTCCTAAGCCGGTCTGATTTATATTACTTCTTATACATTATACACTTACCATTATTTACTATATATTTAGTATCATTCGTTTTGAAAATACAAACTTGTCTCTATTATAGAAAACACAAACAAACAAGACTTTCCCCCCAAAAAAAGCCTGATATTCTAATGTTTAGAAGGGAGATTAGTACATCTGAGTAGAGAAAAGATGCAGAAAAATTTTTGAGTGTTTATCTACCCCACAAAGATATCACACAAAGAGGTAGAAGGTAGTGATGTTCAGTTTCTCTTCTAGTTTATAACAAATAATAAGTTATAGGTACAGATCTTCAGCTTTTCCAGAAGATTTCTGTAATTGCTTCCTTTTCTGCCTGGGTATCAGAGTTTAATGACAAAGTGACAGACACGTGTTTGTGACCCATGATATGAGAAAGGTTTTGACAAATTATGAGTGTGTGCTAATATGTGACGCACTGAAAATCAAACTGCTGGTTTCAGATGCCACCTTTTCTTTGTGGGGTTCTCTTGTGATCAGTCAATAAGAAAAACAATGCACACGGTAGCACACTAACTAAGACTACTAATTTCTTCACACGTAGACATTAAATAACTGCTTGGCACAGAAAATGGTTCAACAGATATTAGCTCCTGGAGATGTTAGTGTTATATACCCACAAAACTGTGGATGTTGACATAAATATTGCACTGTCTGCCCTAATAATTGAAAAAAAAGAGAGAGAATTCAAAAGAACCCCCTAACAGAGAGCCATAACACAAGAGGAGACGTGCAAGTGAGTGCAGGTCTGTGTCTCTGTGTGTGACTTCATGTGTATGTTAAGTCAGTAACACTGGTTATAAGTGTCTATACTTTACAGGTATCAAGGACCTAAAAAGAGAACATCTGTGGAGATGAAAACTGAGAACAAAGAAAAAGTCCAGAAGGCTCCAAAATATTTTTAAAAGTGTTCAACATCCTTAGTTGTCAGGGAATTGCAAATTAAAACCCTGTTAAAATTGCATCACACTTGAGTCAGAATGGTTATCATCAGGAATACAAATAACAACTAAAGTTGGCACAGATGTGGCAAGAGGAGAACTCTTGTACACTGTTGAGGAGGGTGTAAATTTGTTCTTGTTCAGCAATTTTGGAAGTTTGTCTGAAAGTTTCTCAACAAACAAACAAACACTAAAACTACAGTTACCATATCAGCTACATATACCACTTCTGGGTACACATACAAAAGACTTTATATCCTACTAAAAAGACAATTGCACACTTGTGTTCATCACTGTTCTATTCAAAATAGACAGAAAATGAAGTTAACCTAGATAACTACCAACTGATGCATAATCGTGAAAGTTTGGAACGTACTACTCACCTCTAAAAAAAAGATTGGAATCATGACATTTACAGGAATTTAGATAAAAGTGCAAAAATGTTTACTGACTGAGGACACCCAGGCCCAAAGAGACAAATAATATATGTATTTTTTATCATATGTAGAATTTTTCTGCATGTAACTCAGAATGCCTTGAGATTCAGGGAGAACAAAAATGGATGATTAGGGACAGAGGTGTTAAAGAGGGGTGAGGTAGTAGATAGGTAAAATGAAATTTAAAAATGGAAATACTTGAAGTGGAAAGGTTCAAAAAATGAAAAGAGAACAAGCCAGAGCATTAAGTGTAAAGGGGGGGGGTTAAAACATCTGTGTGAAAGCCCAAGTAAAAGTTATTACTAAGAGGCATCTCAGAACACATGTGGCATGAAGAACTGGACAGTGGGTACCAGGGGTGAGGGTTACAATGGTTATGGGGGAAAAAGGATGAAGGGATAGAGGATTAATGGGCCAAAAGTAAGCATGTAAAAACAGAGCTTTGTAACAGTGGTTTTTAAGACATTTAAATTTATAATTTAAAAAGAAGTTAAAACATAGATATCTTGCAGAGATGGGCAATGTTGCTCTTGGAAGGCATGGCTTGTCATACAAAGGTCTTAATGCCAGGCGTGGGACACCTCCCTATCTGACCACAGAGACGCTGCATTTACCCCGAACAGAACAGGCGTTCCCTATTGCTCTTTGTTGTCCATCAGAACTAGATGGCAAGACCCTGTTGCAAAGGACATCACACACTTTTTGTAGAATATCAATGAGACCAACAGCCCAAAAAAAATCTGGGCTCAGGGGATCCTGCAAAGACTGATGAGTCAACCAAGGACCATACATGGATGGTCTGACCTTGCTCAGATATTATCCATGGGAAACTCAGTCTCCATGTGGGTTCCCTAGTAAGGGGGGGAGGGGAAGTCCCTGACATGGACTCAATGGCCAGCTCTTGGATCACCTTTCCCTAGCAAGGTGGCCTAACTAGGCCACAGAGAAAGAAGATCCATACAGTCCTGATGAGACCTGATAGGCTAGGGTCAGAAAATAGGAGAGGAGGAGCATTCCTATCATTGGACTAGGTGAGGGACATATGGAGGGAAAAGGACAGAGAGTGGGACCAGGAGGAGATAAGGGAAGAGCCTATAGCTGTGATACAAAGTGAATAAATTGTAATAAATAATAATAATAAAGAAAAAAATTAAAAAATAAATCAATATTGAAATGTTCAGGAAACACCTTCTCTTCTTCATCACTTTTGTCCTGCTAGAAAGTGCTACACAGGCTCCTGGAGAGAAAAGACATCAATGTTCTTAACCATCATTGGACATGGCATGCTACAGTAGCAACCTGTCACAGAATATGTGCCACTGGTGCCATAGTAGCAAAAAGGCCTTCTCCCCAGAGAAGGATTTCATGCTTTATACTACATATCTCAACATCACTGTCTGTTGAGATGAAGCCTTAGGTGGGACCCAATTTTTATTTGATAAATTGTCATATTTGAAACTGACTTAAAATAGTTCTGTTTAAACACATAGATTTATGGTGTTTTCCTCTTGGAACAGAGAGGCTTCTTTTTGCAGTGATTTGTAACTGATCATTGTGCTAAATGCATTGATTTATAACTAGTCAATGTGCTAAGAGCAAGTGACTTTGATTGCTTAGTCAGAGGTAGGTTTCCTGTGTCAACTGGGTCCAGGTATATCACAGAGCAGGCTGACAAAATAGGAGTTGGAGAGTGGGTAGAAGGTGAACGAAATGCTATCTTCTATGGCACAGCTGCTGGGCTAACAACTCGTGATCTCGATGACAGGGAACACCGAGTTCCAGGGTTGGACGGGTAGACATTGAAATAAGGCCACCTCTCCTTCATGCTTGCCATGGGTTCAAACAGCCTAAGCCACTATTACACAACATATTTTAAAACTGACAGGGTGATGAATAGATAAAAAGATGTGTATTACTATATATGAATATGATTCTGGGCTTTAAGATCAAATTTTAAATAGCCTTAACTGACAACACACAGGTGCGCACACACACACACTGCCTTTTTAAAGGTAGCATGGCATCAGCAAAATTTCAGGATAAACAGAAATAAAGGGAAGAGATACGTGTGTGAACATGTCTAATTAATAGTAAAGGCAACAACACAGTAAATTTGTCCTTTCAACAACAGTGCCATGTAACTGTGTTGAAAATGAGCCACGGGTTTTTAGATTTTGTTCATTACAGGGAAATCAATAAATTAAATGAACTTAAAACTTTACATTAGTGTAAGGTCTTTCCTCGTGTGCTTTCAAACTTCATGTGAAAACAATTGCTTTTTGAAACAGTGCCTATGAGTAGAGGCACCAGAACTATAGTAAAAAATGATGCTTTTAAGCTTTACTATTTTCCTCAGTTGTGAATTTCACAATATGTACAGCCACGATGTAAACATAACAAAAGATTTTAACATAAGGCTGATAATAAATGTGAGACATTAACATCAGAAAATTTAAAAAGCCAAAGTTCTTTGAGGAGCCATTGGGTTTTATTGAAAATACAGTGATAAAAGAAACAAGAAAGGAATAGATGTGTAAGTGGAGCTAGTGGCCTGACTCCTGCACATCTTTAATGTTAAAACATGAAGATGGAAAAGGCCAGTAAACGATAAATACTTAGAAAGAAGGCCTGTTAATCCCAGCAGGAATTTTTTCAACAGAACTGAACTGAAAGTATTAAGAGGTGTTTTTCAATTCAATCCAATTTAATTCAGGTGAGCAGACATTTCTTGAGTGAGTCTATGGAATAACACCTTGACTAAGAACATGTTTTTCTAAAGAAAATTAACAGGGAAAAATAATGGAAAAAGTTAACACTGAAAAGGCTAAACATTTATGACAATTTTATTTTATATTTCTTACTCAATTTTTCTTTGAAACACTGTTCTAAATTTTTACAACTATAGGCAAATTCTTCCTTTTTTATGTTTACACTAAGTGGTTACAAAAATTGAGGAAGTACCAGTTGGAAAGGCATAAAGAAATCTGCAAATTTGAAGGGACTGCATTTGGTTACAACACAAATACTCATGTAATATTTCATCTCACGAAAGATTTGAAACTGGCATTGTGTTCTTTCTTTTTTTTTCCTATATATGGACTGCACATTAGGAAAACACCAGCCAATATAAAATTCTCATATTAGCCTCACTTTGTTGTATGATTGTTTTCTTTTCTTTCTCTCCTCCTTGGCTTGCATTTTTGTTTTATTTAGCTTAAAAATATCAGGCTAAAAATAGAGATTTTGTTTTACATTTTATGAAAATTAGCAGGTATACGCAAAGTACATGGTGTGAAAAGCAAGTTGTGTGACTCGAGAGCCATGTTATGTGACTTTAAAAACAGGAGTGAGCCTGACACAAGGCAGCTCTGATAATAGCTAGTTCTCAGAAGCAAGACCCTGCCAGGCTGCCTCAGAGCTCAAGTCTGGGCCTAGCACAGCATGGGCATTGATATGCTAGTGAACAAACAGGAAGAGGTTGATGGGCTGGCCAACCAGCCCCAAGCCGTGAAGCCTGAGAGTGTAGAACTTTTGCCCAAAGAAATGACTGAAAACGGGGTACATAAAGAACGGTCCCTATGATTACATTGTTGTCCTCCCGAGCCAAGGCTCCTCTAGCCTCTGCGTTGATACTCATCTGCAAGACTTGAGACTCTGTGCCTGGCCTGGCCTCCAAGGCTGTTGAACTTCTGACAGTGTCACACAGCCCGCACAGACTCACCTGATAGTGCCAGCCACTGGACCCTCTACACTTTCAAGGACCTCCTGGGTCTCCACCATGCCATCCTCTGAGCCTACCACAGCTGAGGTGCTTCAGGACTGACACAGGTCAAGCCTGAATGCTGCCTTAGTGTCCTCAAAAGAGAAAATTCCCCAGTAGTACCCTGTAGTAGCACTTTTTCCCAAACAACTCTTCCTGGCTTGGTGAGATGCCTGGCCAACGTTTATATTATATATGATATTATAAGGAATGTTTGTGTGAATAAACTGCTCAAAGCAAATGTTAAGTCTAACATCTCCTGGCACAAAACACCCAGGAAATCTGAAATGCTATAAAAAGATCAAATCTAGGTTATTTCCAGATTCTGGCAATTAAAAATAATGCTGTTATGAACATAGTTGAGCAAATGTCCTTGTTGTATGTTTAGCATCTTTCAGAGATATGCCCAGGAGTAGTATAGTTGGATCATGAGGTAGCACTATTCCTAATTTTCTGAGAAAGCGCCAGGTTGATTCTCAAAGTGGTTGTACGAGTTTGCACTCCCACAGTAATGGGGGAGGGTTCCCCTTTCTCCACATCCTCTCCAGGATATGTTGTCACTTCAGTTTTTTATCTTAGCCACTCTGATGGGTGTGAGGTTGAATCTCAGGGCCATTTTTATTTGCATTTCTCAGATGACTAAGGACATTGAGCATTTCTTTAAGTGTTTCTCTACCCTTCGATATTTCTCTGTTGGGAATTCTCTGTTTACCTCTGTATCTCTCTCTACCCATCAGGGTATCGAAGGAGATACTGAGACACATAGCCGGACTTTGGGCAGAATGCAGGCAACGTTATGAAGAAGAGGGAGATAGAAAGACCTTGATGGCATATGAACTCCACAAGGAGAACAACAGAGCCAAAATATCTGGGCCCTGGAGGTCCTGCAGAACTAGTACTCCTACCAAGGACCATGCATGAAGAGGACCTAGACCTCCTGCTCAGAGGAAGCTCAAAGGAAGCTCAGTATCCAAGTGTATTCCCTAGTAAGAGGAGCAGCGGCTGACTCTAACATGAACTCAGTGGCAGACTCTTTGATCAACTCCCCCTGGGGGAGGAGGGTGCAGCCTTTGCAGGCCATAGAAGAAGATGATACAGCCAGCCTTGAGGAGACCAGATAACTAGGGTCAGATAGAAGGGGAAGAAGTCCTCCCCATCAGTTTAATAGAGAAAGGGCATAGGGGGAGGAGGGGGAGGGTGGGTGAGATTGGAAGGTGATGAGGGAGGGGCCTGCAGCAAGTACACAAAGTTTATAAATTGTTATAAATAAATAAATATGTTAAAAAGACTAAATCTAAGAATAATGTAATACAGGAAGGAAAAGAATCCAAGATCAAAGTCACATAAAATATTTTCAACAAAATCATAGAAGAAAATGCCCTAAACTAAAGAAATGTTTCCTTAAACGAATCAAGGTATAAGAAGCACAGAGAACACCAAATAGACGGAACCACAACTGAAAGTCCCTTAGCATATAATAATCAAAACATTAAATGTAGAGAATAAGTAAAGAATGTTAAAAGCTGCAAGAGACAACACAAATAACCAAACTTAGGTCTGAATCAATAAAGTAGGGGGAAAAAACCCACAAAAGTAACACGAAGAATCAATGAAACAACTAGCTGGTTCTGTGAGAAAATCAGTAAGACTGACATGCCCTCATCAAAATTAACAGATAGGTAGAGAGGGAATACTGAAACCAGTAAAAGTAGAAATGAAATGGGAACATGAAAACAGACATGTAGAAATCTAGAAAACCATAAAGACATACTTTTAAATGTTGTGCTTCAATGATTTG
Source organism: Meriones unguiculatus (assembly GCF_030254825.1). Taxonomy (NCBI): domain Eukaryota; kingdom Metazoa; phylum Chordata; class Mammalia; order Rodentia; family Muridae; genus Meriones; species Meriones unguiculatus. The sequence goes on from NC_083360.1 coordinate 6,882,106, forward strand.
GAAAGTCAGAAAAAAAAATGGATAATTTTCTCAATACATACCAATTACCAAGTTAAATCAAGATGATACAAGCAATTTAAACAGACCGATAATGCATAGTGAAATAGAGGCAGTCCTTAAACGTCTGCTAAGCAAAAACGATCCAGGATAGATGGCTTAACACAGAATTCTTCCAGATTTTTTTAAAAAAGTGTTAATGTCTATACTCAATTTATTCCACAGATAGAAAGAGAAACAAAATTTCCCAATTCAGGGTTTTTTGTTGTTGTTGTTGTTGTTGTTTGTTTGTTTGTTTTGTTAGTTGGTTGTCTGGTTGGTTTTGAGGTTTTGTTTTGGGGGTTATTTATTTATTTATTTATTTATTTTTTAATGTAGCCCTAGCTGTCCTTGAACTCACTCTGTAAGACAGGCTGCCCTTAATTTCAGAGCTCTACCTGCTTCTGGATCCAAAGGCTGGGATGGAAAGCATTTGTCACCATGCCCAGCTTCCCCAATTATTTTTACGAGGCCACAACTACCATGATACCCAAACCACATGAAGACTTTCAAAAGAAAAAGAATTACAAAGCAAATTTTTCTTGTGAATGTAGATTAAAAAAATTCTCAATAAAATACTTGCAAAATGAATTCAGAAACACTTGAAAAAGATCACCCACCCTGCTCCAATAGGTTTTATTCCAGAGATACAGTGATGGTTCAACATATGTAAATCTGTAAATATAATCTACCATTAGAACAAACTGAAATGCCTTTGACAAAACTGTCTTCATAATAAAAGTTCTGGGGAGATAAGGTATACAAGGCACACACCGCAACATGGTAAAGGCAGTTTATAGTAAGTCCACAGCCAACATAAGCTTAAATGGGGAAAAACTCAAAGCAATTACACTACAATTGGAAACAAGAAAAGGTTATCCATTGTCTCCACATGTATTCAGTGTAGTACTTGACTTCTTAGCAGTAGCAATAAGACAACTGAAGGAGGTGAAGGGGATACAAATTAGAAAGGAAGAAGTCAAAGTATCTTTATTTGCAGATGGTATGATACTATATATAAGAGGCACTGAAAATTCCACCTGGAAATACCTACCATTTATAATCATTTTCAGCAAAATTGCTGAATTAAAAAATTAACTCACAAAAATCTTGGGAGTACCTCTAATCAGGCAGATGAAAGACTTGTAAAACTTTATCACACTGACCTGCTAGCAATGGGCAAACAGACACCTTGTTGGTAGTTTTGCTCTTTATCAGTCAGGGGCAGAGCAGATGGCTGTCTGTTCTTCATTCTAGGTTATGCCTAGGATAAATAAATATATATATCAAGCCAAATACAAAATCCAAGCAGCACAGCACAGGAGGAGGAGGAGGACAGAGATCTGTAGACTACTTTGGGTGGGCTAGCCGGAGCAATCTGATGGTGCAGATAAGGAAAAGCATGCATACTGACCAGCTCCATTGCAATCCAGGCCCAGGTCTAGGACTCTGAGTTGGCCCACCTTAAAATCTATATCAACAACAAAGATTTGGGATGCATGAAAGGGCCAATCCTGCTGATTCAAAGCTGCAGAATCTCCATGACACAGAAAAGCAACAGAATGACTGGGAGGAGTCCCAGAGAGGATTAGATGTTGATGTCACAGAAGCCAGAGATCTCAAACCAGACCAATGACTCATTGCAAGGAACATTTGCAAGGGAAGATGTGTGGACAGAGGGGTATACTGTGGGACACACTATGATATACTACAGCTTCCATGAGGAGATTTTTCTTTTATGCATTTGGCTTTTTAAGTGTGTGTGTGTGTGTGTGTGTGTGTGTGTGTGTGTGTGTGTGTTTTATTGTGGAGGGGGAGTTGGAAGAATGAAGAGTAGGTATGAGGGAAAGTGGAGATGAGCAGGACTGGGATCATGATGTGAAACTCACAAGAAATCAATAAAAAGTTAACAACAACAACAACAACAACAAAAAAGCCTAAGACACTGAGCAAAGAAATTAAATATGGTATCAGAAGACAGAAAGATGTCCCAAGATCATAGAACTTTAAGATTAATATAGTGAAAAACGGCTATCCTACCAAAAGCAATCTACAGACTCAATGCAACCCTCTTCAAAATTACAACACAATTCTTCACAGGCCTTTAGAAAGCAATCTTAATGTTTATTTGGAAGTACAAAACCAAGAAGAGCTAAAACTATCCCAAATAATGAACTACTGGAGGAATCACCATCCCTGAGTTCAAAACTCAACTCCAAATGGGTAAAACACCTCAATATTGAAACAGATACACTAAACTGACAAAAAAGAAATAGTCTTGAACTCATTGGCACATAAAAACTTTCTTAACATAACAACATTAGCATAGGCATTAAGATCAACAATTACTGATGGGAAGGTCTTTTCCTTCCTTCTGACCCTAGTCTATCAGGTCTCATCAGGACTGGCTGCATTGTCTTCCTCTGTGGCCTGGTAAGATTGCTCCCCCCTCAGGGGGAGGTGATCAAAGAGCAGGCCAATCAGTTCACCATGCCAGAGACAGTCCCTGTTTCAATTACTATGGAAGACATTTGGATACTGAGCTGCCATGGGCTACATCTGTGTAGGCGTTCTAGGTTATCTCCATGCATCAAGAACAGAAGGGAAGGGAAGGATTGGGAGGGGAGGAGGGAGGGAGCTACAGGGGTGATTCTAAGTGAATAAAGTGTAGTTAATAAAAAATTTAAAAAAAATCTAGCTATACCACTCCTAGGCCTATATCTAAAAGATGTTCAAGTACACAACAAGGACATTTGTTCAACCATGTTTGTAGCAGCTTTATTCATAATAGCCAGAACCTGGAAACAGCCCAAATGTCCCTCAATGGATGAATGAATACAAAAACTGTGGTACTTTTACACAATGGAATACTACTCATCAATTAAAAACAAGGAAATCATGAAACTTGCAGTCAAATGGTGGGATCTAGAAAAGATTATCCTGAGTGAGGTATCCCAGAAGCAGAAAGACACACAGGGTATGTACTCACTTATAAGTGAATACTAGACCTAAAACATAGGATAAAATCTGTACACCTAAAGAAGATAAACAAGAAAGAGGATCATGGATAAGATGATCAATCCTCACTTAGAAAGACAAATAGGATGGACATTGGATGTAGGAGAAAACAAGAAACAGGACAGAAGCCTACCACAGAGGGCCTCTGAAAGATTCTGCCTAGCAGTACATCAAAGCAGATGCTGAGATTCATAAACAAACTTTGGGCAGAGTGCAAGGAATTATATGAAAGAAGAGGGAGTTAGTATGACCTGGAATGGAACTCCACAAGGACTAAATAGATCTGGGCACAGGGGTCTTTTCTGAGACTGATTCTCCTCCAACCAAGGACCATGTATGGATATAACCTAGAACCCCTGCTCGGTTGTAGCCCATGGCAGCTCAGTATCCAAGTGGGCATCCTAGTAAGGGGAACAGAGGCTATTTCTGATATGAACACAATGGCTGGCTCTTTGGCTCCCCCCGCCCCACCTCTGAGGAAAGAGCACCCTTGCTAGGCCACAGAGGTGGACATTGCAGCCAGTCCTGAAGAAACCTGATAAGCTAAGGTCAGATGGAAGGGGAGGAGAACCTTCCCTATCTGTGGACTTGGAACAAGGCAGGGAGGAGATGAGGGAGGGAGAGTGGGATTGGGAGGGAATGAGGGAGGGGGCTACAGATGGGATACAAAGTTAATAAACTGTAACTAATATTTTAAAAATAAAAAAATCACATTAAAAAATCAACAATTACTAAATCAGACATCATTAAATTGAAAAGCTTCTGCATGGTGAAGGACACTGTTGTTTGGAAAAAGAAGTAGCCCCCACAATTATTACCAAATACACATATCACATAGGGCTAATATTCAAATTATATAATTAACTCAAAAGAGCAAGACAGCAAGAAAACAATCCAATTAAAAAATAGGGTATAGACCCAAACAGAATTCTTCAAAAAGAAAACTCAAATGACTGAGAAATGCTCCAAGAAATGTTCACCATCCTTAGCTATCATGGAAATGCAAATCAAAATTACTTTGAGATTTCATCTTATACCTGTCAGAATGGCGGTGATTAATAAAACAAGCGACATATCATTTTGTCGAGGATTTAGAATAAAGGGAGTCAAGACTGGTGGGAGTGCAGACTTATACAGCCACTATAGGTATAAATGTGATGGTTCCTCTAGAAGATGGCAATCAATCTATCACAAGATCCAGCTATAGTACTCTTTGGTGTATGCCCACCAATGGATGCTTCATTCTACTACAAAGACACTTGCTCAAACATGTTCATGGCTGCTCCACTTATAATATCCAGAAAAGGGATACAACATAGATGTACTTGATGGAGGGAGGTTAGGACAGAGAGGAGATGAGGGAGGGGCCTACAACCAGGATAAAAAGTGAATAAATAATAATAATAGTAATAATAATTAAATTAAAAGACTAAATCAATTAAACATAAAGACACATTTACACAACCAAGCATTACTCAGCCACTAAAAAAATGAAATTTTGAAATTCATAGGAAAATGGATGGAACTAGAAAAAAATTACCCTGAGTGTGGTAACCTAGAATCAGAAAGGCAAATATGGTCCTCTGTATATATACTGGCTTCCAGTTAATGCATCCAGATGGGAAGGGAGATAGAGAGGAACTGGGAGGGATTGAGTGAGAAAAAAAAACTGTAATCAGAATATGTTATTTGAGAAAAATATATTTTCAGTAATAAGGGGAAAGAAAAATACGCATGTGCACGTGTGTACAGAGTATGTGTGTTTGTACATATGTTTACAGATTCTGGGATAACAGAAAATTCAGAAATTCAAATAGTTGTAAGAACCCATGTTTCATTTGAAGGCAGCCTCTATATTATAGACAAATGTCATGTAAAACTGAGCTGACTGAATTATTTCCTTCTTAGTCAGTTGACTTGAAATCTCCGAGGTATCCAAGGGTTATTGATATTCATTGTTTCTGAAAGGACCAGGGGTGCCACTATTGGAGTGTCTTGTACACTCTGTGGAAGCATACCATGATACTCAATGCACATTAGCAGTGATATCTAGCTTTAGGTGCAAGACAGAGAGGTGGATTTCTGTTCTTCAGCATTCTGAAATACCTGAAGTTTCTCTGACATATCCAGATAGGCAGAGACAGAATTTTTGCACACACATTTTACTACTGTGACAAAAGTAATTTTATAAAAGAAATAATATTATTTTTAAAAATGCAGTATCCCTCTGCCATGTCCTAGTCAAGCTCAGGCAGAAGTTTCTAAATAATAATTATAGCTGAGTGAGTAAGCTGGAACTTGCTGAAGGCGCTTGTCTGACTCACCTAATGCCACCATCTACTCTGTGCTGCTGGCTGAATGTCAAGCTATCAGTTGGCTAAAGTTTGCATTCCCCAGGAAAGCTTGCAAGGGCTTTCCACCACTGTAACAGCACACTGACACTTTCTGTGAGATAACATTCCTAACCGTGCTGTGATGAGTGGACTGTTTTGGAGACTAAAAGTGGACTCTTGCTGTGCTTATCCCATCACATTGTGAACTTTGCAATCTGCATTGCTGTGGGGATACCTTGCTAAAGATCCTCTTGATTTCATTAGGAAGCCCCAGTCAGAAGCCTGGGGTTTGTGTTCTCTAGTTGATATTGCTGTTTCAAATCCATTGTTAACTGAGCACAGACTTCTTCAATAGTTCTATCTTGCCTATTTTGGGGGGAAAATGACAACTGGTTTACTAATTCCTTAAGTTGTTTATCTCATGAAACTGAAAGGCTTCTGTAAAACAAAAGACACTTGTCATCAGAACAAAATTACAGCCTACAGACTAGGAAAGGATCTTCACCAACCGTATGTCTGAAAGAGATCTAATATTCAGAATATATAAAGAACTCAAGAAGTTAAACACCAAAAAACCAAAGTAATCCACTTAAAAACGGGGTACAGAGATAAACAGAATTCTCAACATAGGAATATCGAATGGCAAAGAAACTCTTAAAGAAATGCTCAACCTCATTAGCCATTAGGAAAATGCAAATCAAAATGACTCTGAGATTTCACCTCTCACCCATCAGAATGACTAAGATCAAAAACTCAAGTGACACACTGGAATATTACTCAGCAATTAAAAACAAGGAAATCATGAAATTTACAGGCAAATTGTGGGAACTAGAAAAGATCATCCTGAGTGAGGCAACCCAGAAGCAGAAAAACACACATGGAATGTACTCACTTATAAGTGATTATTAATCATATAATATAGGATAAACATACTAAAATCTATAGTCATAAAGAAGCCAAACAACTAGGAGGACCCTAGTGAAGATTCTCAATACTCATTCAGAAGGGCAAACAGGATAGACATCAGAAGTAGGAGAAGACAAGGAACAGGACAAGTGTCTTCCACAGAGAACTTCTGAAAGAATCTATCTACCAGGGTATCGAAGATAATGAGACTATTAGCCAAACTTTGGGCAGAGTGCAGGAAACCTTATGGAAGAAGAGGGGTGTAGAAAGACCTGGAGACAGGAACTCTTCAAGGAGAACAACAGAACTGAAATACCTGGGCCCAGGAGGGTCCTCTAGTGACCTATACTCCAACCAAGGACCATGCACGGAAGCTACTTTAAGCTTTCTCATTTTAGTCAATTTGTTTATACCATTGTATTTTCATGTATGTTCACTGTATCAATGTATCATATTGTTCAAGCAGGATTATCTTGATTTTTCTTACCCATATTTTAAATTTTCACACACACAAACACACACACATTATCCATAGATCATACAATTTCACTCAAACACTAAATTTGCAGAAACAAACCAATATTTGATATCTCCATTGCTATGCCACTTAGCAATTTTGCTATATAATTTTCACTCCTTAGTATTTCTTCTTACTACCTACATCTGGCAATTTTGTACCTTCCTCAATATTTGTCTGTCTATTCACTTCTGATATGAACTCACCCACACCAACCACTGCACATCTGCATGTTTTCTTCTCTCCTCTGTTATTGCTTATCTGTCTAGCAATGTCCACATTCCAATAATTTCAAAACCGTACTTGTAAAATACTCATCCTGATTTCTTTACAACCATATATGACCCTTTGTTCTTTACATGCATAATATGCTAATCTCCCAGATAGTCAAATGTTTAAAAAAAATCATATTATTTTACTTATTTCTTTTCCTTGCTTTCAGACACACAAAATCACTAGATCTTGTACTTTCTGCAGTTTCAAGTCATCTTTACTATGTCCACACCTTTTATCCAAATAGCCCTAGTTTGAGAGCGTCTGAGGAGCAACCTCTTTGCATCTCCACATTAGGATGCATCTTCATTTCCATGTGTTTTTTTTTTTCCTTGAGCCTTACATGTATTTACAAAATAATTGTTTAATGAGGATATTCCCATGATTACGATATTTTTCTGGCCCCTGGTTGTCTTGTAAAGATAGTTCAGTATAGTTCATACTTTTTAACAAAACACATGTCCACTTGTTACACGACCTCTTCTTTCATCCATGGTCTGTATCACCATTTGCACTCAATTGACATTTGCTTCTGAATTTACTCACGATTTAAAATACAGAAAGAGCATTTTCTCTATACCTAGCAGTATTTGCACCCTAAGCCGTGACTTTTTCATTGCTTGTATTCTAACTCTGAACTAACAGGTATGCATGTAATTATTTTATGCCACATTCCTACATAACAGAAATATTTGAAGTGGAAAGATATTTCTCTCAAGTCATGTCTACCTACTAATTTGAATAAAATCTTACATAGAAAAATGTCATCACAAGAAAAGAAACTGCAAAAATTGTTCCCAAGGTTCAAGTGTACAGTCAAAAAGAATTTTCTATCTTCAATCATTACTCCCATTACAAACACTTTCATCTGCGAGCTGTGGTATGTAAAAATGCACTCATTCATTGTTTACCTTCTCTATTTCACTCTTTCAGTCTGTATTAACAGAATAACCAACACTCCTGAAACATAAATTAGATCTGTCATTCCTATGCCTGAAGCTCTCTAGTGGCTACATCTCAGCTACAAGTAAAACCAAGTCTTAGAAATGTCACAAAGGCCAACAAAAATCAGTTTCTTATCTACTGTGCTACAGTTTCCTAGGTCAGTGCCAAATATGCAGTCATCTTGTCCTTCCTAGGATATTGTTAAAGGCTTTATGATAATGACCTTTGCAATTTCTGTTTTCTCTACTTAAAAGAATCTTTTCCTACTTCTGTAAAAGTGCAAGACATAGAGAGTGAAAAGGAAAAGAATGCTGAGAATCGAATTCAATTTAAAGGTATGACAGTTGTGATGGCTTTTGAATCCACTAATGAAAGTGTTATGTAAACAATTTTCAGGTATAAGTATACTTGGGAAAATGAACTAATTAGATATAAATTTTAAGCCCTAGAGACATGGTAAGGTCTATCTAAAATTTATGAATTATCTTTGGCAAAATTTAAAGTTTAAAGATTGTAGAGATAGGAAAAACTGGCCAAAAGATAAAAAAGAAAAGTTGGCACAATAAAGACTAGTAGTAGCAACAGATATTATTAAAGAACACAATCCGCTATTAGGAGTTTTATGAAAATAAAACTGAATAATAAGAATTAATTATTAGTAAACATCACACTTATATTAACAGAAACATGTAAAAATTATTATTTATAAAGTACTATTAACAAGTACAATGGTTCAGAACAAAGTGTTTGTTAGCCCTTTTGGATATTATCAAGTGTAATATCCATCCTTAAAATTTTTAGTGTTATTTTTCGGGAGATTCCTTAAACATGTTTTGAATTCATTGTCAAAATCACTAGTATAAACAGAAACATTTCAAAGTAGTCTCTAATAAAATCATTATTTCAAGATCATTGCAATAATTTAATTGCTAAACAGAATGAGAAGAAAATGGTCTAGTAACATTTAAAATTATTTTCAAAGAGACCAAAAAATCTGGACACAGGCGACTTTTCTGAGACTGATAACTCCAACAAAGTACTACCTATGGATATAACCTAGAACCCCTGCACAGATTTAGCCCATGGCAGGTCAGGGTCCCAATGGCTTTCCTAGTAAGGGGAACAAGGGTTGTGTCTGACATGAACTCAGTGGCTGTCTCTTTGATCATCTCCCCCTGTGGGGGGAGCAGCCTTGCCAGGCCACAGAGGAAGACAATGCAGCTAGTCCTGAGGAGATGTGATAAGCTAGGGACAGATGGAAGGGGAGGAGGACCTCCCCTATAAGTGGACTGGGAGGAGATGAGTGAATAAGGGTGGGATTAGGAGGGAATGAAAGAGGGGGCTACAGCTGGTATACAAAGTGAATAAATTGTAATAAGGAAAAAAAGAAAAGAAAATCAGAAGAAAATGTTGAAATAGTAGAGAATATTTAATGGTACTTCTCAAGAGACGAATTATTAGTGTTGCTATTGCGAACATTACTGTTTAGTGTTATATGATTAATGTACAACAGACATGCACTTACATGTGCTGTAAATCCAACACGCCTGACAGTCTTACAGCCATAGCTCTTCTAACACTTCAGGAAGCAATCTCATGTTAACTAAGCCACTTTGTGAATTATTACCACAAACTTATAAAATCCATTCATCTGTGGGTATGTCTTTTAAAGACTATGTCATTTTTCCTGTCCATATACCAAAAATAAATATATTAATGATGTTAGATGTATTCATGAATATAATACTCTATATGTCATCTTTGATTGTGTTCTCAAACTCCTGAACTCATGAGCCCACATACATAACAATTATATGAGACAAATCACAATCAGAACTAAAAGAAATAAAATGAACTCTCAAATGTAACTATTTAACATTTCACCTATTCCTGGGGAATAAAAAGCCTATCATGTAGTGTCCTGTTAACAGTGCCATACAGTAATAACAGAACTTCAACTAGCGCAGAGTACAATTTCTTCACCTTGCAAGAAGTCACCTCCTAAACTCACTGAAGAGGTCTGACAAGTGCACTATTACGCAAACAAGTTCAAACAGCAAGACCTGGAACATCTACTTACAAGTACACAAGCCTTTTCTAGTCATATCTGAATATGCTTCAGACTCGTCCACACCTGAGTAACCTTAAAATACTCCAAATTTCCTCAAGCTCTCTATGAATACAAGTATCTGGATTGCATCCACAGGAAAGAAAGTTATGTTTCAAAATGAAGTTAAGGGCCAGGTAGTGGTTTCTTTTTGTCAAGTTGCCTGCTGAGGAAGCTAAGAGACACAGGTTTGAACTCCTTCTATCCATGTAAAAAAGCTGAACTCAGGAACATTTGAAACCCCAGTATTGGGAAATCAGATAACAGGAGGATCCCGGGAACTCATTGGCTAGCCTGTGCAGCCAATCTACGAGCTACAGGTTTTATGTGAGGCCCTGTCTCAAAAAGGAATGTACAGGAAGGTCCAGGAGAATATCTGACATTGAATTCGGGCCTCCACTAGAATATGCTCACATGGCACACAATGTAAGATCATGTATTTACACCATGAACACACACACACACACACACACACACACACACACAATGCAGCTAAGTTTCCATGTGGCATAACTCCACTATGGGAAGTCCTATGACTGTAACACAAGAATTTCCCAATGTCTCATGGCTGATTGTTTTTATGGTTGTCAGCTCAGATTTTTCTTTACCATATCAATACCTGTAACAGTCTAAGTTACTGCTAATCCATGCTTATTGATCCTTCACTCTTCCACTCTTCGTATACACTCCTATTTTCTTTAAAATTATCCTTCCCGTTAAATGCTTTCTGTCTCACAATTTGGAAACTCCTGAGCACTGTTTGCAGTTTTGAGTATGACAGAGTCCAGGCTCTCATTGCATCTCTGAAGCTCTGAAATACATTCCTAAGTCCTGTCTTTGTTTGTTTGTTTGTTTGCTTGTTTGTTTAATAAAGATATATTTATTTATTATGTATACAATGTTCTGTCTGAATGTACACCAACATGCCAGAAGAGGGCACCAGATCTTATTATAGATTGCTGTGAGCCACCATGTGGTTGCTGGGAATTGAACTCAGGACCTCTGGAAGAACAGCCAGTGCTCTTAACCTCTGAGCCATCTCTCCAGCCCCCTAACTCCTGTCTTATCAACATAAAACACTGTATGTTTTCTACACATGTCAAATTAGTTTAGTTCTTCCGGAAACTTTCAGTGATTTCCATTTCCTACAGACTATTTTTCACATTCTTTCATGACACACAAAGACACCACCAATATCTTATTTTTACCTTAATGGCTTAATTCACCTGTCAAGTTCTTCATAGTTATTTGTTATTTTCAAACAAGTGAAACTGCTTCCATTCAAAACAGACAATCAGAATGCTGACCTTTGAAAAAGTGTATCAAGGGCTTTAAAAAGTAAGTAACAAATTACCTTTATTAAACTCTATGATCATCGTTAGCTTTAATTTATATTTACCCCATATTGTATATGTTAGAATTCTCTGATGCTTATCAGTCTACATTTACATGATCAGAATTGTACCATGGTCATAAAATATACATGAAAATGTCATAATGTCCTTTGTTAATACGAAGAGAATGATGAGAATTCAAGTACATTCATGTAAATTTATATTCTAGTGCTCATCAAAGGGTTTTTGGGAACGGTTGGTGTCCTTGTCATCAGTGGTGTTACCACACATAAGTCCTCTTTGCTCCCGTAAAATACATCCTCTTCATAGTTGGGCAAGAAAGCCTTAAATATAGTGGACCCACACATAAATAAAATTGAGAAGATAAAAGGGGACTTGCTGTAAAAAAACAAAAAAAAAAAAAAGGCTTCGGCATTTGAGGAAGGAAAGCTAAGAGAAGAAGACGTTAGTGAGTAGGAGGTTGAGTAAAATTGATTTTAAAACTCTTTGGAACTTTTTCAAAACTAAACTCATAGGAATTTACATTTTTAGCAGAAGTTGAGTATGTTCAAAAATCGATTAATCTTTATTGCATTTTGTACTTTGCAAAATTTTCATAATAAAAATAAGTCTCCTTGGGTCAGTAAGATGGGTCAGTAGGAAAATGCACTTGCGGCTGAGTCTGATGAACACACAGTGGAAGAGTAAAGCTGATGCCTGCAAGGTGCCCTCCAGCTTCACAAGTGCTGCATGGCACAGGTGCCCTCACACAAACCCGCAATAAATAAATGTCAGTAAACATGTAAAAAATAATAAGTTTTTCCAGAGTATTATTATATTTTAAGTAACAATAAAAGGCTAATTATCCACAGTTTTAAAATACTGAAAGAGATAAACAACACATGCTTATCAGTAGAATGCAACCTGCATGCAAAATTTTAAAAATAAAATTGCATCAAACAAATTTCAATTAAGAGGCAAGCCACCACTGTTTAAATTCTTTATTTGAATTTTTATTTTAAAACGTTTTTTTCATACAAGATATTTTGATCATATTCTTTTCCCTCCCCCAACTCCTTCCAGAGCCTCCTCACCTTGCTAATTACTCAGCTTCTTGTTCTTTCTTACTAAGGACAAAGCAAAGCAGAACAGAACAAAAGAAGAAAAACCAAACAAATTCTTAAAGGACACGTGCCTTATAATGTTAGTGTCAAATATACATACAGATAATATTATGTACACTCAGCAGGTCTTATTTAAGACTATACATGGACATACATATACATTCATGCAATAACAATTAATGAAAAGAAAGGCCATAAATTTGTAAGAGCATTGGGAGAAGTCTATACTAGGATTTGGATGGAGGAAAAGAAAGGGAGAATTATATCATAATTATATCATAATCTCAAAAGTACAAAATTAAAAAAAATCAACATCAGGTCCAATATTTAGCTCTTCATCCGTAAACTGGAACAACACACATTTGCTATTTAGAGTAAGAGTTGAGGAACTGTTTTGAGTCAATGAAATCTTACACTAGATGAATATGTGAAGCCAGATACAAAATTATATAAACATTTTTCGAAGTGAAATGTTGGCTCCCATGTACAATTGTATGAGATACATTTGAAGATGTTTGTTCAGACTGTTCTCAAAATGTGATAAACTGCAGCTGAAGCCAAGAAGATAAAGAAAAGGCCCTCCAAATTCCTTTATGCTAGACAACTTGGACTGCTTTCATATTTGATACATATTCACTCAGACCTCACCAAATAATTCTATTTTAGTAGCATGGTTTGTTATCAGTTCTGACAAAGGGAAAGTTCCATCAACCACTACTAGCTGCCAAGATATTGATTCAACTATTGTGAGACATTGGCTAAATTGTGTGGACTATAAAAAAGTAATCAATTGCTTTGGCACGTCTGGTCTTATTATCATGCCAGAAATTAACCGTTTAGCTAACCTACACTATTTTTAAAAAGAACATGTATATAATAACATCTGAGACTTAAGACTGGGGATCTCTTGCATATGGTATGTTTTTTTTTCTTTATACAATACATAATCCAAGATTATCCCATTTTGTTTCTGTTCATTCAAGCTTCAACCAAGCCAGATCTCTCTATGAGCTCTTGTCTTACGTATTCATTTATTCATAAAATATCCACAAACAGCTACAGTATGCCAAGAATTATTTCAGGATAAGCATCAAAGAAATAACATTGCTATGTAGAGTTTCCTTAGGACATTGTTGTTATAAACTATCCCAAGATAATCTGTTTTTAATAATCACTTTAATTTGAACGATGTTGTATAGGATACCATGTTAATATCTTGAATCATATTTTTTCCTATTTACTTGTTATTCATAATCATAAACTTAACTTTAGACTTGGAGGGGACTGAAGAAAATATGGAACCCAAAGAACTTCAGCGAGAGCAGAGATCACAGGGCACTGCGAGCAAATGGGACGGGGGCATTCTCCTCAGCTGCAGAAAGAATGGTCTGGTGGGTGAGATGCCCACAAGTCAAAAGAATTAGAGTTGTCCACAGTCAAAAATTGAGATCTTCTTGCTGGTCTTGCCATTCCTGGACTCAAAACCCTCCATGGCTTCCATCCACAATGTTCATGCCTTCTTTCACATTCCCAAACTTGCCATCCAGCTGCTCACAATAGGCAATGCAGATTAAACAAACAAAAAACAACAAAACAAACAAACTGGAAACAGTTTGGGTTTGTTCCAGCGTTTGCCATGGACAAGATGGTAGGACCTGTGTGCTTCAGGCTGAATTCTCATCCTCAGATTTCTCCCCGTAAGTGGACCTGCCACCAGTGCCGTCATAGCGAGTGACACCACGCTGGTCAAGTCCGGAATAATTCTGTGAAAGGAGAAACACTTACATCCAAATACTTTCTCCCCAGTGCTCAGAGCACGAAAGTTTTTTGCCATCTTTGGAACTTTGCAAACAGCTCTAAGGAGACGCCTCCTCAATGTTGAAGAATATGGTGGGGTTGACCATGGCTGCAGCAAAAGGCGAGAGGGGACAGCAGCTTCTGCAAATCCCTTGAGTCATATTTTTAAAACTTTGAAGACATTATGAAACCATAGTTATAAACATAGCACACAAAGTGATAAAATTTAAAATCATTTGCAACACCAAATGCTGGAGATAATGTGAAAAAGTGAGAACTCTCATCATGGTGTCAATGCAAACAAAAACAGACCCATTGTGGAAGATATTCCGGCAGTTTCCTGTAACACAAAACACAGTTCCACGTGATCTGTTCTCTCTGTGTGTGTATGTGTGTATGTAGGTGTATGTATTCGGATCTGTAAGGATACCTGAAAGCAGAAAGCAAACAGATCTTTACAATTCTGGAAACTATGAAGTCCAAGTTTAAGGTATGGGCATCTAGTTAGGGTCAGGCTGCATCAGAAGCTTTTGAAAGACAATGAAACAAGAAACAAATTGTGTGAATGCAAGGACTGAATTGACAGCCACAAGAACTTTAATAATTGATATTAATTGAATCACAAGGCTGAGGTCCTCAAGAAAACTCCATTTCATTAGTTACTGCTTCCAAACACTGCTGAATGGGCATTAAATTTCCCACACTTGATCTTTTGGGAAATATATTTAAACATGACACTAAATGCCTTAAGGATCAAAGTTCTTGGTATTTATACTAATGAGTTGAAAACATACATACTACAAAATGATGTGTGGATATTTATATTCACATCTCTATAGTTGCCACACCCGTGGGTAATATGCAGCCATGATACATCAGGGATATCACTCAAGAATTTTTAAGAAATTAATAACTATAAGCCTATAAACAGGCTTGAAAAAGACTTTTACACTGCTAAGTTAAAAAAAATGTTTGATTTGATAAGATTTAGTACATGTTCCCCTAGATGTTTGAAAGCTTAATCTTTAGTGTATCAGTATGAACATAGGGCAGCATTCTAGGACGTGGGTGTAACAGATGGTATTGGGGTCACTGGACACTGCAGCCATTTATAATGCTCTTGAAGAATGAGTTCTGATCAGACAGGGGTTGTCATTTGTACTAACTTGTTTTACTTTACCAGTGTGCCATGCTGTGAAGTAGCGAAGAGAGCCCTGTTTTGGTGTGTGAACTCTAAGACAATGGACTTCCTAGATCTACTGCATTATGAAATATGCATCAGTATCTCTTTATTTATGAAATGCAAACAGGCTAATAAAAAGGGTGGACCTGAAAGCCACAGTCTAACACTATAGGACATAGGGGAAAACACAAAACAAAGCAGAAGATAGTAAAATAATTGATGTTTTACAGTAACTGTCCAGATAGGGAATGCATAGGTCAAGAAGCACAGGAAACATTTTTACTAAGCACAGCATGGTAAAGCTATCTTGTATGAAACTATCATGGTGACTATGTGTGTCAGAATGCGTGGAACATAAATAGCAAGAATAAACTCTAGTGTAGGACACTAGGTAGTAATAATGATGTTTGTAGAGTCATGCTCTTAAACATCTGTTCCTTAGTGGGTATGTTGGTGGAGGGTGAAATGAAAGGGGAGTATATAAGAACTGTGCGTCTTTTGCTTAGATTTTCAGGAAATTTAAACCTAATATACAAGTAAAAGCATACTGCTCTGAAACTGTTTATCTCTTCTGATTATAAACTTTCATGTCAAGAAACTTACTATTTCTCTATGTAGCTGAAAGCCTAACACATTCTCATATGATAGAACATTAGTCAACATGAAGCAAAATTGAATAAGCTTGATGATAATTACAGTGATAAAATTTTCTGTTTCCAAAATAACATACAAAATCTCAGAACCCATCTCTGGGCAATGTGTTAGTAAGTAGGTGAAAGTCAAGTCAAGCACTGCATCTCGTATTTTAATTAGATAGCACATCAGCTAGCTTTCCTCCTACTTTAAATAACAAAGCAATTGTAATGAACAGTATGTTCACAAGAGTTCTGTGTTAAAGCAGGTCACACCTGCTTCCACTAATTTAATCACCAAATATACTTTTATTGCTTTCAGTTGTTGAATACAACACTGCCCAAGCTCTACCACTGAGCTGCATCCACAGATCCATTCTACAAACAAGCTTTAAACCCCCAAATCTGCTTTGGCAAACCATTTAGAAAAGTACTTAAGAATTAATTTTGCTAAGTTTTATAGCCTATATGAATGAATTCCGTTAATGTTATTTATTTTTACCATTGTAATTCAAATATAGTGATAATCATCATGTAACTAAATGGGTATGGTTATAGCCTGTTAAAATTATATCTACAAAAACAGGCAACAGGCCTCATCAGTTTTATGGGGTTTAAAGTTCCCAACTCCTAGACTGTATGGATTCTATAAGTAATATAAAAGTCCCTGCCTTTAACATTTCAGAGCCCCTTGAAGGGAAAGTGTGTTAACTGCTGTATGGGACTATAATGAAGGTCGTTTGACATAAGGAGGAAAATGCAAGAAAGACACCTACCCCCAGTTTTGTGGGTGAAGCAGTTTTGTTGTAGTACCAGTTGCCTTTTTGTTAAATATCTGGATGCGCAAACCAAATTCTGTCATTTTCATGCATATGGCTCTGGAACATATGTAGCTACAGACGAAATTCATTAGAAGGACACCCTCTTACCACCCACGTTCCCTAACAACTTAAGGTAGAAATATATCAGAAAATGTGAGGATGAGAGGTGTGGGGGAGTTTCGCTTGCTATACTCATCTAAAGACACCCACTACAGAAATAAACAGTTGTCCAATGTTGAAAAGTGACAAAACTGCAAAATAGGTCCATCAAGAATGTAGCAGAAGATAATCAACAAAAAGAAGAGCAACCGATAGATTTCATGTGAAGGTTCACAGACTGGAGCCTGAAGTGTCTCAAGGGTATACCCTGGCGATAAGCAGTCTTTGTTTTCGAGAACAGACGTTGGTAGTTTTCTCGGAGCCACCTGCTCACCCTGGAAGCCTCTCTGGGACTGAGCGTCAGGTGACCTTTTCTGTTTTAAGTAGAAGTAAATATCACACCTTCTAGCAAACACTCACGGAAGCCTGGGCATGTTTATCTGCCTACTCGCTGAATGTGCCATAAGGAATGCACACTGTGTAGTAGTTCATTCTTTTAAAATTTTAAGTTTAAGAGGAGGTCCTCCCCAATCCGTGGACTTGGAAAGGGGCAGGGAGAAGCTGAGGGAGGGAGGGTGGCATTGGGCGGGAATAAGGGAGGGGGATACAGCTGGGATACAGAGTTAATAAAATGTAACTAATAATAATAAACAATAAAAAAGTTAAAAAAAAAGATATATTTATCACCCTGCACAAAGTTCAAGCCCAACTGGATCAAAGACCTCAACATAAAACCAAACACACTAAACCTGTTAGAAGAAAAAGTGGGGAAGAGCCTAGAACTCATTGGCACAGGAGACAACTTCCTGAACAGAACACCAACAGCACAGGCTCTACGAGCAACAATCAATAAATGGGACCTCATGAAACTGAAAAGCTTCTGTAATGCAAAGGACATGGTCATCAGGACAAAACAACAGCCTACAGACTGGGACAGACCCACATCTGACAGAGGTTTAATATTCAGAATATATAAAGAACTCAAGAAGTTAAACACCAAAAAAAAAAAAAAAGTAATCCAATTTAAAAAAAAAAATGGGATACAGAACTAAACAGAACATTCTCAAGAGAGGAGTATTGAATGGCAGAAAAACACTTAAAGAAATGCTCAACACCCTTAGTCATTCAGGAAATTCAAATCACAGCTATTCTGAGATTTCACCTCACTCCCATAAGAATAGCTAACATCAAAACTTCAAGGGATAATGCATGGTGGAGAAGGTGTGGAGAAAGGGGAACCCTCTTTCATTGCTGGTGGGAATGTAACTTTGTACAACCACTTTGGAAATCTGTGCTTTCTCAGAAAATTAGGAATATTGCTACCTCAACATACAGCTATACCATTCCTGGGCACATACCCAAAAGATGCCCTACCATTCAATAAGGACATTTGTTCAACTATGTTCAACTGCTTTATTTGTAAAAGCCAGAATTTGGGAACAGCCTTCATGTCCCTCAACTGAAGAATGAATACAGAAACTGTGGTACATTTAGACAAAGGAATACTACTGAGTGATTAAAAACAAGGAGTCATGAAAATTTCAGGCAAATGAATGGAACTAGAAAAGATCATCCTGAGTGAGGTAATTCAGAGGCAGAAAGACACATATAAGATATACTCATTTATAAGTGGATATTAGCCAAATAATATAAGATAAACATACTAAAATCTATAATCCTAAAGAAGCTAAATAACAAGGAGGACCCTAGGGAAGATGCATAATCCTCATTCAGAAGGGCAAACAGGATAGATATAGGAAGTAAGAGAAGACAAAGAACCCACCAAGGTTTCGAAGGAGATACTGAGACTCATAGCCAAAGTTTGGGCATAGTGCAGGAAACCTATGGAAGAAGAGGGATATAGAAAGACCTGGGACATCAGCTCCACAAGGAGATCCACAGAGCCAAAACACCTGGGCCCAGGGTGTCCTGCAGAGACTGATACTCCAACAAAGGACCTTGCACTGAGAAGACCTAGACCGCCTATTCAGAAGAAGCCGATAGACTGCTTAGTTTCCAAGTGGGTTCCTTAGTAAGGGGTACATGGGCTGTCTCTGACATGAACTCACTGTCAGGCTCTTTATTCACCTCCCCCTGGGGGGGGGGGGTGCAGCCTTGCCAGGCCACAGAGTAAGATGATGCAACCAGCCTTGATGAGACCTGATAGGCTAGGGTCAGATAGAAGGGGAGGAGGTCCTCCCCTATCAGGTAACTAGGGAAAGGGTATGGGGAAGAAGAGAGAGTGGGTGAGACTGGGAGATGAGGAAGGGGGCTGCAGCAGGGATAAAGAGTGAATAAATTGTAATAAATAAATCTATAAATAAAATAAAAATTTAAAAAGATATACATCTATACTATACATATTAGCAATTAAATATTATAATCTTAAAGCTCACTCACCAAATGTTTTCCCACTTTCTTGGTGCAAATATATGGACAAAAGTGAAAATAAGAAAATTTAAATATACCTTTAGTGTACAGTTTGAAAGCTGAATGGGATATAAAGTTTTAAAGTAGGATATAAAATAAATAATCAACTGAAAAATTCAACTCAACTGAGAATGAGAAAAAACACAAATGTTTGTAAATAACAACAATAAAAAGCTTCTAGCCTTAACCAGAGATGTACCTTATTACCCATATCAGCGGTGAATCCAGAGACCCATGTATATCTAAGATGCAGAAAATAAGCAAGGAAGGAGGGCCTTGCTCCAAGCAAGTCATTTAGACCACCCTTCCTAAGCTCCAAGAAACCATACAAAAGTTGGGGCTGGACGTTTGTATGATAGAGTGAAGGGCTATGAAGCACCATATCCTAAACATGATATAATTTTTGTAATCATTAGCTCACATCAAAAGTAGTTACCTGCCCTGGGCAGAAACAACATCAGTCCTATTTAAAATTAGTCAAGAAATGGGAAGGGGTATGATGGGACCTGGAGGAGATGAGGGAGGGAGCTACAACCACAGTACAA
Source organism: Meriones unguiculatus (assembly GCF_030254825.1). NCBI lineage: Eukaryota > Metazoa > Chordata > Mammalia > Rodentia > Muridae > Meriones > Meriones unguiculatus. Next base: position 6,902,206 of record NC_083360.1, read on the forward strand.
AATGAATAAATTGTAAGTAATAATAATAATAATAATAATAATAATAATAGAAATGTGAATTGGAGGAATCAGGTGGGTGGAGGACAGAGGGAGAATAGGGGAGGCATCTCTTGAATGAGCAAGAAACTTAGTGCAACGAAAACTCGCATTAAATGATCTGAGGTTGATCCTAGCTATTCTCCTAGCAAGGGAGATACAGGGCCTTAAGTGGCCATCTCCTGTAATCAGGCAAGACTTCCAATGGTGGGATCGGAACACCAACCAAGCCACAAAACATTCAACCTACAGTATGTCCTGTCTACAAGGTATTCTTGGATAAAGGTGGTGCAGAACCTGTAAGAGTAGCCAAGAAACAGCTGGTCCAGCTTGAGACCCATGCCGTGAGAGGAAGCCCACTTCTGACACTGCCTGGAGGGCCAGGAAGAAAAGAAGGCCACCACCTTACTACAGTACTATTTCTTATAATGTACCCATCAAGAGCTCAGTATAATATAAAGTCAGAAGGGGAAAACAACCTCATAAGAGTCAAGACAGGATATGGATTTACATTTAAAAGATTGTTAAGAATTCCAACCTCGTTGACAGCATGGTGACTAATGCAAGTATCTATGACAATAAAAATTGCACTGATTTCTGAAATCCATAAAAAGTAATAAATAAAATTTAGAGAAATAAATGGCAATATTTTTAGAATGTTAAAAGCTGAAAACATACATGAAGAAGGTATATGAACCTACAGTATCTGTAATGTGTTCCTTTAAGTTATCTTTATATATCTAAGGACAAATAGAAAAAACAGTAATGGATATGAAAACAAATCAGAGAAGAGATCCTTCATAACCTCTGTAAAAGAAGAGATTAATATTGCACGCCCAAAAAATTCTATATTTTCTTTTCTATCTACTGTAGAGTAGATTTGCTAAAGTCAAGAAATAACAATATAGGTCTGCCATACACCTAATCAAATTACAGCACTTACTGGCAGAGACAAGAGGATAAGGATGTAGGTTACATAATAACAACTTGCCTAAAAGGAGACAAGCAAGAAGAGAAAAGATCATATACTAGGCAAACTGCTTTGAATAAACATAAAATTGACTTACATATTTACCTATTTATGAAATCTTAATTGTCTAACTACTTATTCAAATACATATACTACATATGTGTGATATGCTTATACAAAAATATACTGTTTATAAGGCAGGCTTCTTAACCTGATTATGACCTATTTTATTTGGCAGTTTTATCCAAAAATAATACTCAGCATCACTTATGCCTCCTTTCTTTGTTCTTTTCTCCTTTCCTGTTTTCCAATTACTTTCTCTCTTCATCTTTCCTTAACCCATGTTCCTGTTTTCTGATGTTCCACAGAAAAAAACTTCACAGTCCTTCACTATACAGGATGTTAAGAGACCCATTTCCTTCTAGTGTATATTCTCTCTCTCTTTCCTTCTCTCTCTCTCTCTCTCACACACCATTCCTTATCAGACACTGACTGTAACACAACTGGTGAAAGGCTAACTGACCTGAGAGGGAAAGGAGGAAGTGGAACATAAAATGCTGAGCACATATATAAAATATGCATATACGCATATGCTAACCTCATCACGCAACTGTCAGTAGTTAGAACAAGAAGTTCTGTCTTCCCCACCACATTCATCACCTGTGTATATAAGAGGCATTTCACAGTATTTTATAAATGACACAAACAAGATATTATAAAGTCATAAAACATGTTCTTGAGAATATTAATGAGGCAGCCTTTTTTTCTCATCTTTAAAGTGACTTAATGGCAATAATAGCAAGTAATGTTTATTGGCTAATGATGAATTAATTAGTGTTTATAGGCTTATTACTGCTTTCAAGTCATCATATTAAGAATTTCATATGTTTTAACTTAAAAGTTCTCTTTGCTTTAATAATGTGTGATTCACAGACACAGCATGCTCTCAGATACAGCAGGGTCTAGCTAAAGAGAACTTAGAGATATATTAAAATAAGTAGATGCCATTAATAATGTAATGGAATTAAGCAATGCTGTCTAAATAATCACATGATAAGAGGGGTTTGAAGGATCATCAATTTGAGAAAAGTTTTGGAAAATATAGTAATTACTAGAATTATTTTTCTATAAATTTCTAAATTAGTGGAGAACAGTTTCAAAATGTTGTAAACCTTGATAATTTGGGATACTCATTCCTAGACTTAAGATCTAAGAATTGTGACTACAAAGCGGGTGGCTGGGTGACTGAAGCTATAAGCCCACAGGTATACAAAATATCCTAAAATGGTGCAGGAAATATAATTTAGAACTGAAGTGTCATTTCTTCTGTGTAGTTCATTGGGCTTCACAAATATTTTAAGAACCCTTTCATTGCTGTGCTGTCTGGGGGACACACTTGTGGCAAATGTAATAAACAGCCTTTAAGGAGTAGTTCAGATGAGAAATGAAATCTATAGAACATGATGTGTGTAGTTAAAAGGCAGCGAGGGAATAAATATATTTCCTTATATTTGCAAGCGGGATAAAAGCAATAGTGGCATTAGGACAACTTGAAGCCAGAGGAAGGAAATCCCCTTTGGCTGCCTCTTCCGCAATGAAGGGCAGAAAGGCCCTGTAAGAGCATCTGTGCCCAGTGCCACAGGTGTCCTTGAAGAGGCATATAAATGAGCTATAGTGAGATAAAAAAATTCACCATAACCCACGCCTTCATTTCAAAGAGTGTTCCTGTATGTGAAGCCCTTTGCACATGGAAGCATGTTGCTAAAATGACATTTTGTGAGTGGGCGTGTGTGTTTGTGTGTGTGTGTGCGCGCGCGTGTAGATCCATCGAATAGCCTTTGGGACGTGCAAACTCCTCTATGCTTTAGCAGCTTATACCAGTGTGTGTTTCTGAGTTCATGGGATCCGAGTCAGGTAGTTTATCTTCCAAGGTGTGTGTGTTAGCCGTGCACTTCCGGTTGTCTGTGGGGGTGGGGTGTGCTAGCTTTTTGTCACGGCTTTGGCTGTGATCGCGCTGTCGACGTCACACGTACCTTGTTTTTCACCCTGTTAATGTGGAGGTGCGCTATTTTAGAACAACAGCGCTCTCAGAGTGACAAAGAAACTAGTAAAACGTCCTCTACACCTAGACTAGGACAAGCATGCTGTCACCTCCACCTCAGTGTTTTATTTAGGGACATCAAATGTCATTCCAGCTACAAGGTGATGGGAAAGAGACACTGTTATTGGAGGAGCTCTGCTTCTGAGCAGTGCTACCTAATTTTTAAGCAACTGGAGATTAACAAAAAAATAATGTATGATTTTTTTTGAAATATCATACATTTTACATGTACATCAATCATAATTACTCATAAATCTTCTATTTGTGAGAATCATAACCTTGAAAGTACTGCTTTCACAAAAATGAAATGAAAAACAAAATAGAAATTCTTTTTCGCTTACTTACATGTCTCTTACTTGGAAACTTGATGAGTCAGAAACACTTTTATGAGTCTGGCTTATTAAGAGAATTTCCCTTTTGCCCAAGAACTTCCCCTTCTTGTAGAGGTATCAGGACAGGGAGATAGACAGTAAGGATCCCATTCAGTAGCACACCAGGATATCTGTCTTTCCTCAATGCCCAGCATGGTATAGACTCCCCAGCCCTTCCAATGCACCAGGGAATCAATCACTCATGTCATCAAAAAAGTTACTCTAATGACTTCCACGCATTCAAACCAAAAGCCCTTCCTGATTTGACAGAGACCAACTATTCTTATCATCTACAAAATGGAAATAATCATCTCTAATAGGAAGCTCTCTACTTCTTAACTTGATAAATAGTAATACTTGATCTCTCTCTCCTCTCTTTCTCTCCCTCCTGATGTGTGTGTGTGTGGTGTAGGATATATGTCCATGTATGTTCAAGGTAAAGTGTGGACATGTGGACATGATGTGTGAGTGTATATGTTCATGTGGAACCCGGACGTCATTCACTGGCATTTTCTTTGATGGATCTGCACCCTTGTTTTTTGTTTTGTTGTTTGTTTTATTCAACAACAACAACAAAAGAGTCTGGATCTGCTCCAGGGACACGTTTGTCTTCACTTGCAGCATTGAGGGTACAGTGCTGCTGTGACCAGGTTTTTAGGTGCAATGGGTTTCAAACGACAGTGTCACACTAACACTGAAGGCACTTTCTCAACTGAGACATCTCCCCGACTCTGTTTCATGTTTTTTTTTAATTTAATTTAATTTAAGTTTATTTACTTTACATCCCAAGGTGCCCCTCCCTCTTTTCCTTCCTGACCCCCTCCAGCTCTTTTCCCCTTCCCTCTAGAAAAGGGAAATCTTCCTCCTCAGTATCAACCCTCCCCAGCAAGTCATGTCACATCAGAGCTCAGCATATCCTCATCCACTGAGACCAGGCAAGGCAGCCCTGCCAGGGAAACTCTTTCATGTTTTCTAACAGTGTCTCTGAGACAGTTTTTTATATTTCATCAGCCCAAACTTTTTCAAAAGAGTAATGTTGAGTTTACACTTAAATGTAAGGATCACACTGAATTACTCTTCATCAGCATGGCAGCTCAACTTACTGCTCACTTATTTTTCTAGACTGAATATAATCACATTGTATACAGCCTTGAAGAATGAATCAAAGATAAAAATCTAGGCTTGCTCTTATCGTATCATACATAAGATACACACTAGTACATTTTCTACTTGGCTCTCCTTTTATTCGTTCAATCAGTAGCTTTATCTGTGAGCATTATCCTAAGACTCATTTGAAATAAAACTTTTATTATATGACTCTTTCTGAGAAGACATAAACAAATCTCTCTTTACCCCAGAGAGGGACACTGGCAAACCAAAGAAATTGTTTCACCCAACTCTAGGCTTATAAGAACACAAATAGTATTAAGAAAACTGAATCACTTAGAAGCTCTTACATCAACATGGGAGACAATGCAGGAGTGCTGCCCATCTGGAATCTTCAACCCAAATTCCACTTCCAGATTCCAAACTCCAATCCAGATTCCACTTCCTATGTCTGTTAACTTCCTGTAATAACAAGTCATGCTTAGATCTCAGATCCAAGTCTAGAGCTGCTCTCCATCTGCCTTCTACTTGGCAGTGTTAACAACCCTCTTGCCTTTTCCTGTCATTGTATGGTTTTGCTAATTTCATTGCCTTGACATGGAACTAAGACAGCATCCAGTTTGCCATAGCAGTTTCTGTCCAATTGTTGCATCAGTACAGAGAGAAATGCTGTAAACAAATGCAAATTTGGAAAAATATAATGTTACCTCAACATTTGTTTCTATTTTAAGTCATCTCTAATAGCTGCCTATATGTCTCTCCCACCCAGATTTAATTTAAATTGGTTGGTCCTTTCATATTTTGGATTGAAAAACTTAACAGTAAAATCTTACAACGTGAACAAAGCTTACACTGGCAAAGAGAGTTTTTTGAAAGCCTTACCTCTGAGTAAATAACACTTTTCTTTCTAGTAGTTAGTACTTTGACCTATACAAATTAAATCAAAAGTAATGATAAGTGAAGATTACTGTTAGGAGTAATAAGATGAAAAACTGTATTGATTTTGCAGTGGAATACAAACTCTCAAAATAATTATTTTATAGTTTCATAGCAATAACTGTTCTTTAAGTATATGTTATGAGTTCTCTCTTTACCATTTTTTCTTAAATCTTCATTGTAAGGTATTCTGAGGTTATCTTTTCTTTTCCAAATTATATCTGTATCTCATAGTGTTAAATCTGAACATTTCTTAGGTGTACTACAGAGAAATTTAGCAAAGCCGCATGTTCATCTATCTGCGATTTTGCTACTTTCAGTTCACAAAAAGATCATTAAAAAGTAGTAGACATTTTTTGTTCCTTCTTTTCATTGTTTGATAATTTTATGTATTGTCCGTCATTCTACATTTTCACATTTTCTTCTCACTTCAGGAATTTTCATTTTCAATCTTCAGTAAGTCTCCAGAGGTAAACAATAGGTGCAACAGAGTTGTTACCCAGTGACCTCTCGGCTTTCTCTGAAAGTCTCCATTCAGCAGAACGTACATGAGTAAACCATGACATCACCAGTTCTTCCTACCTTTGTCTCAGAATATTTCATCTTTTCCATTGCCATTTACACTCCTCACAGTGACTTTCTTCTTCCCCGCTGAACCCAAGTCTTTCCCTTACCCCTGTCTTCTATCCTTTTCCAACATGCCAACATTTTATTCTCTTCCTTCACTTTTTCCCAAACACACTAACTTCCAATGTGAACCATGAATACATGAAGACAATCACAATAACTTTCATTATTTCCCTTGCTTGACTGAATACATAAAGGTGTTTTTCTCCTATCTAGGCCTGGGGCTTTTTATCATCTCTCCTGCTGTTTTTGTTTCTATCATATTGTGTGACCACGAATTGACCAATGGCACATGTCCATAGAACATTCCATTTAAATCACATATAATTTCACTCAGTATTATCTCACCCTACTGATTTATTCAAAAGATTACTTTTTGTTAATCATTGACTTGTTTCTGCTCATATCTAGAAAGAAGAAAATGAAACATCCTGTATCTCTGGCTGTACATGCTTTGGAACCAGCGTCTTACAGTGCCAGCAGGCACAAGTTTGTTTGACTCTTCATAGTCCTGTCTGTCCTGGAACTCACTGTGATGAAATTGGCCTTGAACCTGCCTCTGCCTCCAAAATGCTGAGACTAAAGGCATGTGGCAACATACCCAGCTCACTGGTCACTATTTAACCAATTCATGTGTTTTTTGTTCATTCTACTGCTTTAAAATTAGTACCTGAGTGTGTGTGTGTGTGTGTGTGTGTGTGTGAGAGAGAGAGAGAGAGAGAGAGAGAGACTTCTTGTATTTTAATTTTCTTGCTAAAATTCTTTTTTTTTCTAAAACATGTTTTATCAAGTTACAAATTTTTATAATACTTCTCACCATTTTGACTACCAAAATCTCACAAGAAAATGTTTCTATACATAGGAAGAATTTTTATTGACATATTAATATCTTGATGGCTGTATATAATTTAGTTTTTGTAATAACAGACATTACGTCTGAAACCTCCTTTGGTCTATGCTCAAGAATGGCAAAGTCTGATCACTATACTTTCTTAGATCAACTTACATAAGGGTTATGAATTAAATTCTACTCGTGAGAATGATTACATGGGATTGTTAAAACAACATAATTGAAAAGGCTAAAATATATCCTATATCAATAATAGGAATCTCATGATCTTTATGAATTAAAACAAGATTGTCCTATAGTTTTGATGTTTCTCTAAAAGAATTACACTTTCTTGTAGCTCATAGTATTGTCTGATATTTTAGAATCATTAACAATAATATACTTATCCTACACTTTAAAATCCAAGGGTGCATTTTCTTGTTACTGTTGTTCACGTTGGCCAGAAAAATTTTAAATTTATTATGCTCTCATACAATACATCCCAACTGCAGCTTCCCCTCCTCTCAGTCTCCCCACCTCTACTCACCCCTAGATGTATTTATACCTCCCACCCCTTCTCACCCTAGAAATGAGTAGGCCCCTAAAAGCTATCAAGCCACCACAACACAATAAGATGCAACAACACTAGGCACAACCCCTCACATTAAGACTGAGAGAAGCCACCTACTAGGAGGACAAGGATCCCAAGAAGAGGCAAAAGAGTCACAGGCAAAAGATTCCCACTGTCAGAATCTGCCCAAAACACCAAGCCAACAGCTTTAACACATGTGCAGAGGGACTATGCAGGCTTTGTGAGCTCTTCTAAACCCCCCATAGCTAATTCTCCATGGAAGAGCTCTCCTGGTTTCTTCAATCCCCTGGCTCCAACAATTTCTACTCCCCTTCGTTGGCGAGGTTCCCTGAGTTCCCAGGGAAGGGTCCAGTGGGGAACTCCAACTTGAACTCTCTGCATCTATTCCTGTGATATGCTGAAAGAAGCCTCATGACAACTGGGATAGGCACCAACCTATAAGTGTAACAGAATCGCGTTGTTTGTATTTTCTCAGAGGACAGGGTGGGATGAGAGCAGTACACAAGCTTTATGAATGCATGGCTCGGGCTGAGGCCAGAGCACTTCTATCTAACTATCCCTAGGCCTAAGCCTGGAAGCTTCTAGCCTACATAAATTCTAATCTTCTGTAAGCTTGGAACATAAGGCTTCAGCTTCCAGCCTCTGTCTGCTAACCTAGGCCACCTACCACTGAATAAGCTCGCCTTTTCTACTCTTTTCTGAACTCTGGCTGGCTGGTTCATCTCCTCTCCAAGCTGACTGATTCAAACTGGCTTCTCTCCCCTTCTCATTTAATTGCTCAGCTTGGAAAAAATCTCCTCTGAACTCTAGAAACTGAGCTTCACTGATGGCATGATCTTAATGGAACTGAATAGGACTGCTCAAAGTCAACTGAACTCAAATGTACTCGACAGAACTGTACCAAACTCAACTCTCCTCTCCCTGCACTGCTCCTAATCACCCTCTCTTTTCTGCTTGTTCTCCTGAGAGTGGGGCATATCCTGCCTCTTACTCATTCTGTCAAATCTTTCTCTGATTCATCACTTTGTCTGCCCCTCAATTAAATGTCATTGTTTTGGATCAGAGGTGTGTATTATGGACATGTTTGTATTCCAGCAAGAAGTAGTAAAGGTTTGTGTCTATGTTCCAGACAGAGGCAGGTGGATTTCTGTGACCTCCAGGTCAGCCTGTTCTACAAAACAAGTTCCAGAACAACAGCGCAGCCAGGGATGTTATACATAGAAATCCTGTCTCAAGAAAATAACAAAACAAAGCAAAAATAAAAACAAACAAAAAAATCTACACAATAGTTTTAATGTTTGTTCTAATCAAACAGCATTTGTTAAAGTTGAGCAACCACAGATAAATACTGAGGCAATTCTTTGAGACAATTGAATCTGTGGCTAAACTTATAAAAGGTAATTGATAGCTATGTGTTTTAACATATCATGAATTTAAGCATATATGTGTATATAATTAATTTTCTTAGACCAATTCTAAACATTGAGTGGCAGGAAGATAATAACTATACTCCAAAATATATTCAGAACTTTTATGTACCCTTAAGTGCAGAACCACTTTGTTTTACATTAACTAACGATTGTGTGAGCACTTACAGCACCTTTTGAAAACAGAAGAGAACGATGTATAGTAGCGAATGTACACAATCCTACCACTAAGGAGACAGACATAGGGACGTGAAGTGTTCAAAGCCTCTTTCACGTAACAAGGTCAAGTAAATTGCGGCTATGTCCAATTACATCTCAAAAAGAAAAAAGAAAACTAAAGAGATTATATACACATATATGCTTAAACAAAAATGATATTTTGAAAGATACACAGTTCATTTATTCCTGCAAAGTATAAACTGAGATCAAGGAAGCCCATTTGCAAACAATTGACTTAAGACAGAGTAATTTACTTTACCCATTTTACCTTTCTGCATTATGTTTATTGAATCGGAATTTTGTGTCATTCCAAAGACACTTATTGACTAACACATAAGAAATGTCAATGTAAAATTCATTATTATGAATACTTTATCATAGTAAATAAATGTGAGATAAATGTTGTAAAAAAATACGTATCATGAAAACATACCAAAACATCCACAAATTCACAATGAACTTGCAAGAGAGAAGAGACAAAATTTGGATCTCTGAGTTGAAAATTAGAAATAACCATATTATCCTTATGCCTCTCCCTCTTCAGAAAACTTCCTGGCATGTGCCACCACAACTGTAGTGGGAGAACTGTGACTACAGGACCAAAATACAAAAGAGAAAAAGAAGGTAAAACAGAGCAAAACTTATACTACATATAATATCAGAGAAAAATTACTTCTTCCCAGTTGCTTGGAAGCTGTGGTAGCTTGGTTATGATCCAGTGTTATGACTAAACTTTTTCATCTTGTGCAATAACTTGACCTTCAAGAGACGGACTGTCTCTAGCATGGTCAATACAGAATGTTGGTGTGGATAAATCAGGTGACTCAATAGCCAACTGGACCATATGGAGTAGTTTTCAGAGAAACCAAATGACAATGTTTGTAACTTTTGGCCATTTGTAATTCATAGTTTGCAGCTAAACATTCACTTAAAGATGGGCCAGGATGACAGAGTCAAATTAAAAGTCACCCAAGCACACAGAGCTGATTAAATCTACTTTAATATATTGTGGCTTAAAATTGCTGTGGTGTGCAACATAATTACCTTTATGCCTCAAGGTCTTTGTGATACAGTAGAGAACACAAATGCCAATAGTTTTTAGTGATGTAAAATCATATTATATAGAATGCAAATATTTCATGAATATTTCTATATTGTCATATAAATATTTAAAAAATATGTAGCCAGTGGTCAAGACTTATTGGAACCGGTACTTGTGACAGTCTCATTATCCTGATAATTAAAACCTGTGTCCAGACTTATGTGATTTTTCCCCATATCAAGTAATTCCCTATAAGAAATTATATTAGTTTAGTATTTTGTGGCAGAAATAGAATATTAGAGGGTTTTTTTGTTTTTTTTTTTTTAAGATGGAAGTTTATTTCCCACAGTTTGGGAGACTAAGATCCAGGACGGCCCACTACCTTATTGTCCCCTCCAGGAATGTGGCCTCAATGACCGAGCTTTCTTCGACTCTTAAGATTCCTACCACTTCCCAAGATGCTACAAGTTGGGCAAAACTATAGAATACATAGGCCTTTGGTGAGCACTTGAGTCACAGTTTATGGCGAAATATATGACCCATTAAAAGAAGTTAGGCCACCTGGAAGATTATCGTGTCACTGAATGTGTTCTATACGAAGGACCATGAGTCTTTAATCCCTTGTGTCTCTCATTTTGCAGCTTCAGATAAGCAGGTAAACTTTGTTGCACATGCTCACCATGCTGCATGAGAAAACAACAGTTGATTATGTACTGAAAACTTTAAAATTAGGAGCTTAAATAATAGTTTTTCTGTAGTTGTATAGTAAATGGAATGCATAGTAAAACAACAGTGGATCTGTCATAGCCAAAATATTTCTTCCAAAAGTCTCACCTCTCAGAAATATCACTGTGGGTATTAAGTTTCCAAGAACTTTTAAATTATATTTCATTAGCTCCTTGGAAACATCAAACTACTTTGATTTTATTCAACCCTCCTACTGTAACTTGTCCCATATTTACACTTAACTTCTTATGTCCCCAACTTTGAGTTATGTTATTTTCTGTTACCACTGAGTCCACTTTCTGTTGTCTAAGTCCTCTTGGGAGTGGGGCTTTTTATGGAGTATGGTCAGTCTGTCAGAGGTTACTCAAAAAAGAGTTTTGCTTTAATATCACTATGACTCCCAAAAGGGTTTCAATGACCTCTGTGTGAATGTAAGCCATAATTTGAATATTATTCATTGCTGGGGGATGAGAAATTTTCCAGAATGTAAGTAATTATAATTATGTCCTTAGGATCTCTGTCCTGTGTTAAGGAACTCTCACTGTTGTTCCCTGCTACCTGGTGACTGGGAAGTCATTCTTCTTAGTGCTGTCCCTGCAGCTAGGATGCTCTGAACGACTTCAGGACCACCGCAACTGAGCACAGAGGCGAAACTCCCAACCTGGATGCCTAGTGAGCTTTTCTCCTTCAAGATACACTGTTAAGTATTTTGTCACGGCAATTCAAGGTAGCTACCTATGATACACTGGGACTTGAGAATGTGCGTATATGGTTTGTCTGGTACAGAAGTCAATCCATATGAATACTCTTATTTCTATTAAATCTACTATAATTTTTGTGTGTTTGTGTGGATGTGTGGGGGATGGGCATGTGGAGGTCACTTGTGATGTCATTCTTCAAGAACAATACACCTTAACTTTTTTTTTTTTTCTTTTGAGAAAATTCTCATCAGCCTGGATCTCAGCAACAGGGCTATACCAGCAGGCTAAAGAGACAAAGGAATCCACCTTTCTCTACTTTCTCAGAAATGAGATTAGAAACTCATACTACCGTGCATTTTTTTGTTTATAAGTGTTCTTAGTGTTTTAATTGAGACCCTGTATACTTTATCAACTAAGCTCTACCTCCAGTCTTTACCTAATACTTTCATTCATAAACCTGTCTCTGTCTCAGTCTCTGTCTCTGTCACCATATCTTTCACTATATCTGTTTCTCTCACACACAGTCTTATGTATATATATATATATATATATATATTTTAAAGATGTTTTATTTCCTCTGTATGGGTGCTTTGTCTGCATGCATATAGGTGCATTATTTGAATGCATTTCCCAGAATCCAGAAGAGTGTAATCAGTCCCCCAGAACTGGACTTACAGAAAGTTGTAACCTTCCATGTATGTGCTGAGACCAAAGCTCGGGTACTGTGAAAGAGCAGCAACTGCTCTTAATTGCTGAGCCATCTCTACAGCCATATGTGTACACATATTTAAACACATACTATATTGCACAAATATCCCATGAAAAAGTTGTTCTTTCAGTAAAATATTGAATAAATCTAAGTCTTATAGACTACCTTATGAATAATTTATGAAGTGTTTAATTTCTTCTCAAATGCAGGTGCAGATACTTAGCCAGTAAGATCAATGGCTCTTTGGGTTTCCAAAAAATCTGCTTTTAAAAAATGTGCATATGTGTAGTCTATGGGGAAAAAGAAGGTGTTAAGGGACATAAGTTGTCTACATCTGCTTCATTAACATTAAGGAAATTCCTTAATGTGATGATTAATTCAATTATAACTTGATAAATACATAGCACAGGACTGGGTATGTCTAGGAAGGTGAATGCGTTACTGATAGGATAAAGCAGCAAAGGGTGTGAGGCGGCCTTTGGCAGGCAGTACCAAGGTGTGCTACTAAGCAATTATGCCATGTGACAAATCTAGTGTAAAAGGTTTACTGGGGTAGAGGAAAGAGTAAAAGGCCATCTTTGAGAGGGGAATGACAGAGAGATAGAGACAGACAGGCAGACACACAGAATGAAGAAGACACAGAGCACAAGAGAGCAGAGGAAGAAGGCTAGACAGCAAGAGAGGGAAAGGAAAGGAGGGAAGGAGGGAGAGAGAGTGGAGGGAGGAGAGGGAGAGACAGAAAGAGATGGAGGGACAGAGGGTCAGGGGAGGGAGATATCTAGGGGTGGGCAGGGCCTTTTATGCATAGTACTGGCAAACCTGGCACATATCTGGCCCTTCAGGTAATGACCTCAGCTGACACTAGCTCCCTGAAGGTCGGTAGAAATGTAGGATTGCTAACAGTTTCTTTCTTCTTGCTACAGTAAAGTATGTCATGTTAGGCTCCTGTCTGCAAGCATATCAGACCATCATTAATAATGTCAGGGGCTGGCTTTCTACTGTGGGGTGGATCTCAGGTTGGACCAATCATTGGTTGGACATTCCCTCAATCTCTGTTCCCATTTTATCACTGCACTTCTTGTAAGCAAGGTAATTTTTGGATCAAAGGGTTTGTGAATGGGCTGTTGTTTCCCTCCCTCCTGCCTGGCTAGGAGGTGGTCACTTCAGTCTTTACAACCTCCCTCCCACATTAGGATTCACACCTAGACTCACACTCATATCCTCCCAGGAGCCTAACCAGACCTCCAGCTTGACAAAAAGATGGCCTCCTTCACTTTCCCTTCTTGTTCCCAGCCCTCTCCCCTCCCACCCCTCTCTCCTCACATCTGCTCCCCACTCGTTTCCCTCCCCATTACACACCCTGCCCAGTTCCCTCTCTTCATCAGTTTCTACTGTCTATTCTGTTTCCCCTTCTGAATGACGTTCCAACACCTTCGCTTGGGCCTCCTTGTTACTTAGCTTCTTTGGGTCTGAGGATTGTAGTTTGGTTATCCTGTTTTATAGGTCTAACATGCACTTATAAGTGAACACATACCATGTGCGTCTTTCTGGGCCTGGGTTATGTCACTCATGATATCCTTTCTAGTTCCTTCCATTTGCCTGCAAATTTTATGAATTCCTTATTTTTAATAGCTGAGTAGTATTCCAGCGTGTAAAAAGGCTCCACCAGTAGAGGATCAAGACAGATGCTGGGACTTGCAGCCAAACATGGAGCAGAGGTCCGGGGGTACTATGGAAGTGTAGGGGGAAGGATGGAAGGACATTGAAGGGAAATGAACCTCACAAGAAGACTAACAGAGACAAGTAATCCAGACCCAGGGGGGCTTACAGAGCCTGAGACATCACTAAGGAGCATGCATGGTCTGAACCGAGTCCCCCTACACATATGTGGCCAATCGGTGGCTTGGTCTTCATGTAGGTTGCCTGGTGATTGAAGGGGGTGGCTGTTTCTAACATGGACTCTATTGCCTGCTTTTGTATCACTTCCCCCTGGATAGCCCTGACATGCTCAGTCCTAATGTGTGGTGTGGGGGGAGAAAGGCAAGAAGAAAGGGAAAGGAGGAGGAGGGAGAATTGGGTGGAGAGGAAGGCAAGGACAGCCTTGGGATGTAAAGTAAATAATCTGAAATAAAATAAAAATTAAAAAAAACTAATGAGGATAAACTTGAGTGAGAAAAGATTGATTTTAGAGTACAGTTTCACAGAATTCATTCAACGGCAAGGAGAGCACAGCAGGAGCAGGAGGCTGCTGTTTGTGTTAGTCCCAAGGCAGAAAACAGAATTAAATGCTTGCCTTTTAGTTTTTTTTCAATTCCAGGTTGCCAGCCCATGGAATGGCAATGTTCACATTTTGAGTCTGATTTCCAGGTAAACTAACCTAATCTAGAAAGTCCTTCATAAACATACACACATATTTGTTTCCAAGGTGATTTCTAAGGCCTTCAAGTTGGCAATGTGACCCATAGCAGGTGATGGCCTACATTATTTGTTAGGAAGGGAGAAGACGGGGTTTTCATGCAAGTATCACAGTTGGCAGAAAAACCACTATGAAAAGGTGAGGAAAAAACAAAACAAAACAAAACACTACAGCCGGACTTGATCAGCTAATCTGGATCAAAATTTCTAGAGAGTTTGATCCCATGGTTTAAATTTTTTACCAGGAGTCTTTTCTGAGACTGATACTCCAATCAAGGACCATTCATAGATATAACCTAGAACCCCTGCTCAGATGTAGCCCATGTCAGCTCAGTATCCAAGTGGGTTCCCTAGTAAGCAGAACAGGGGCTGTCTCTGACATGAACTCAGTGGCTGGTTCTTTGATCATCTCCCCCTGAGGAGGGAACAGCCTTGCCAGGCCACAGAGGAGGACAATGCAGCCAGTCCTGATGAGACCTGATAGGCTAGGATCAGATGGAAGAGGAGGACCTCCCCTATCAGTGGACTAGGAGAGAGGCAGGGAGGAGATGAGGGAGGGATGATGGGATTGAGAGGGAATGAGGGAAGGGGCTACAGCTGGGATACAAAGTAAATAAACTGTAACTAATAAAAAAATTTTAAGGAAAATAACTCCACATGACTGTGATGTTTCTCATCACAACAATTCAGGTATGGTTACACCAACATTCCCCTGCAAAATGCACCACTGTAGCAAAGTATCTGAGACCTTTATCATAATAAGTTCTAAAAACTTTGACCAATATTTACCTTGCCTACAAAACATGCAAAGATAAAGATAGAGCAGATAGAACAGAGACTGAAGGAATGCCCAACTATCCTGTCCCTATCAAAGACCCACCTTATTGGACAGTGCCAACCCTTGATGTATGAAAGAAGCTCTGGTCAGCTTGCAGACAGGACCCTGACAGCATTGTCCTCTGAAAGCCTCTACCCAGCAGTGCTTTAAAACAGAGTTCAAGACTCACATCCAAACATTGAGTGATGCATAGGGCATCTTGTGAAAATGTGAGAGGAAAGAGAAAAGCTCCTGGAGATGACAGGAACTCCACAAAAAGACCAACCAACAGAGCCAACTAACCAGGGCCCAGAGTGCCTTGCTGAGACTGAAATAGGACCATGCAGGAACAAGACATAGGTCCCCTATAAAGACTTAGGAGATAGACTTAGCAGACAGCTTAGGCCTCATGTGGGTCCTCTCATAAGAAAAGTGGTGATTGCATTGGACACTCTCTTGCCAGCTTTTTGATCACTTCTCCTTGCTGATCACTGCCTTGCCAGGCCATAGGGGAAGAGGACATGCTCAGTCCTGATGCAACTTGATGAACTGGGCTGGATGGAAAAGGGAGCTCCCATTTCCTGAGGAAAAGGGAAGGGAGGAAGGGGAGATAGTGGGAATGGGAGGAGAGGAGGGATGGGGCTATATAAAGGATTTAAAGTGAATTTAAAATTAAAAAAAAAATAAAATAAGAATGAGGTCTGTTGACTGGGAAACAGTGCTGAGAGCTGGGGCCTATATAAGAAGGTTGGACTGGATGATGCGAAATACAAGGAGCCTCTTTCATAAGGATGAGTTCTTTTCACTGAGAGACAAAGCCCAGGATGTAGCTACTGAATAATTCTGAGGATTTGCAGGAAATTCCAGTGGATGCTGGTTCCTAGTAAATCATCACGAGGTTGTTCACTCTCCCTCCAGCATTCTCAGTGAGCAGGTGTCACTCTTCCTTCCTTTGAAGAAAGTAGCACCTGTTGTTTGTTTAACAAGCCTGGTTACTCCAATGCTTTCTTTAATCTGTACCTCCTACAATCATGAGTGCTCTGACATCATTATTTAATCCATTAATGGTTACAAATTTTATATAACTTTAGGTACTTCTCTAAAATAATTTGTCCACATACCTCTGAATCATTTGATCATCCTATGACAAAGTTTCATTTATTTTGTACATATCAGATAATGACAATATATGATATTTAAAAAACACATATATATGGTTATTAAGAGTTTTAACCAAATAACTAATTTAATATAGAAATAATATTTTAATCAAATATTTTGGAAATACTAATAATTACATATCTCAGGTAATCATTTTTAAATTAAAAAATCTATTAGATCATTCAAATAATTAGGCAAATAAAATATTTTGGTTTTTTTATGAAACAGTATGGAATTACTAGGTATAAGTAGTCATGAATACATGGTTACCTGTTTTACGTTCAAAATGTAAACTTTCTCATTTTACTTTTGTTCAATTTTAAGATAATATACACTTGTCATGTCTTGCTTTTATGTTATTATTTCTTATCACCTTAATTATCAATGTCTTATTTGAATTTTGTAATTTTTGCAGGCTTATAGAAATATTTATTTAAGAAATAACAGTACTCTATTTCTTTCTTATTGTCAAATATAGTTATTAATTTAGAAATTTCCAGCAATATTTTTCTTAATGATCATATTTCTGATCACTAAAAAGTGATGAAATTGATATATAGACAGTTTTAATACTGTAAGTTCAGAATTAGTTATATGTATATTTCATAAATATTTGAGTTTGAAATGGCCCTAATATCTCTATTTTTTATGAATAAACTTAACATTTGAAGTTGTAGTACAAATTTATTTTTTGTTCTGACCTCATTGTAGCATAAATACTTACATAATATTATTGCTCACAATTGTGTCAGTAGCAAAGTAACCCCATCAAATCTGAAATATGTAAATCAGAATATAATTTTGAGATATTATATATACTTCATCTTCATGAGTTAAAATCCTGCTAAATATTCTGTTACAGTTTTATGCCCAAGTGATTGATTCCATACATGAATGGATAATATTCAATTCAAACAACAGTTCCCTTACCATAGCAGGCATTTTTAATTTCCATGAATTGAAGAACCCTTTATTCAGAGCACTGAAACTAGTTTTGATTACTCCGATTGAAGAATGGTGAAATCTCAGTGCAGATGCTTCCATTCACTTTCCTTAAGTGAGTTATCTTCATGAACTTCTACATCAAAAACATTTCCTTTTTAAAGAGCTACACAAATTGTCTGCATAGTAATTCCTTTGAATATGCTGTGCTGATGAAACATGTAAATATCAGTCTTTCCCTAGATATAATTTCAATTAATTGTGAAAGGTAAAGTGTATAGGTATTAATTGTGATAATTTGCCAATGAATAACTCTAATCTATAATATACAACCACAACACACACACACACACACGCACATTAACTGCTTTATTAGTTCTTTCAGCCTTTAGAAACAAAAGGTCCAGGTCCAGTGTGTGTATCTCTAACACAGGTTGGGAACATAAAAGTTCTAGATTAAGGTTATGGGAATGTTATTTGTTCCAAGGTCGTCTTTGACTAGTAAGGCATGTCGCATTAGAAACCCACTTAGAGATCTCATTTAATTATATATACGTACTTAACATATCGTCTTCAAATATAGTTATATATAAAATTCTAATCTTGATGTGAGATAATTCAGCCCATACATAATACTTGATATTGCCTGTGTAAACTATTTATGCCATCGATTAAAGTGATCAGATTTATATTTTAGGTGACTTTAAATAGAGAAATCCTTAAAATAGACATGACAAATATCTTGTATTCATTACTACCGGGATTTTTTTTTTTTAATAATTCAATAAGGCCAGTCATGTAGATTTCAAAGAAGTTTACTATTGAATTGAGGAAGACCTGACACTGAACACTGAGCTCTTTAAAACTGTTCATTTGGTTTTTCTTATTTTATTTAATTTTTTATCATTTATTCAGTTTACATCCTGATTGTAGCTCCTCCCTCATCTCTTTCCCGTCTGACCCTCCCTTCCTCTACTCCCTTATTCCTCTCCCCTAATCCTTAGAGAGGGGGAGCCCGCTTCTCCTTCTATCTGACCCTAGCCTACCAAGTCTCATCAGGGATGGATGTATCACCTTCTTCTGTGGCCTGGGAACCCTTAGCTCCGCTGGGGGAGATCAAAAAGCAGGCAACAAAGTCCATGTCAGACACTGCCCCTGATACCCTTACTTGGTAACCTACATGGAGACTGAGCTATGTGCTCTATCTGAGCAGGGGTTCTAGGTTCTCTCCATGCACGGTCTTTGGTTGGTGCATCTAAACAAACTGAGAATATAGGATCTTTATAAGGACAACTTCAGGTTAGTCAGGTTTGTTGGATCCAAAGAATCTTCAAAGGCTTATGTTCTGGAAGCTTGGCCCCAAATTTTCTTTACAGAGGTAAAGGTTTAACAGAGATGGACTAGTGGTAGGAGAGTCAATTCATTAAAGGTGCTATCCAAGGAGATTAGTGGACATGACTCTTCCTCTTTCTCTCTTATGATTCTTCTCATGACACTGAATCAAAACAGAAGGACCTAAATGATATGGAGTACAATTTCTGAAGCTATGAGCAAAAATAAATATTTTCTCTTAATTATTTGATTATCCCAGGTTTTTGATTGGTTTTGTTGTTGTTGTTTGTTTGTTTCTTTGGTTTGGTTTGCTTTGCTTTTTCTGGCAAGCATGCTATCTAAAAACAAAGATATATTCTTTAAAAGTTGGGAGGATTGCTTAACAGTTCTATTAACCTTGAAGGCTTAAAGCCTTCAAGAAACTGAAACTGAACCTCTTCAAAGAAACTATATAGATCATTTCTATGTATGTATAGTTTCTATGTGTGTATGTGTAGTTTCTGTGAAGATGTATACATTAATATAAATATATATATACATATATATATATATATATATATATATATAATCGCTCATTGTATTGTGCGGAGAAAACTCTATCTCTACAGTGGCATTCAATAATCTTGCTTTGGGAAAAAAGAGAAAAATTAGTTATAGCTATTGAACAAACAAAAGCACAAGTAGGAAATTACAATCTGAAAGGACTTGGTCAAATGCCTTCTTCATAGAAAACATTGTCTAGCATGTAAGCATTTACAGCGTATGAGGAAAGTTTAGCTAATGATATTTATTCTGCCACAGTATTTCAAATGGCAAATGAGATAAAAATGTAAGGTGTTTCTTTGTTGCCAGGAAGTTTTCATTGTCTGTAACAAACACATAGCTTCAAGGAGTTAATGAGAAAGATACTTCATTTCTTTCTCCATATATTATATGTTCTTGCTCCATGCAAAGCTGATAAACTCAATTTTTCACGTGTCTCATATTCTTAAGATCAGTGTAGTTTAAGAAATATGCACACATATTTTTTTTCTATTTCTTTAAGAGAAATAAGTCTTTATTTCCATTTTTCTCAGATTAAGCTGGCTAAGCTGGTTTCTTTGAAAGGATTAGATAAAGAAAGCAAATCTGTTATCCTCATCTGACTCCTTCAAGTCTTCCTTTGCCTTATCCTTGGCTAAGGCAGTGCAGCAGCAGGAATAGCATCTTTGAATGCAGATGAATCAGCCAAGAAGGCCTTGACCTTTCCAGAAAGTAAGAACATATACTCAGTCTCCATAAAACATAAAAATAATTAAAAAAGCCAGGACCCACTTATATTTGCTAATTTTAGAACACAGCACTGGGGCAGCCATCAGGTAACCCATCTCTCAAACCTCATCAGAAATTGTTATGTATGCAGTAGATGATAATTAATAGAGACACTTTAAGGTGTGAGATTAAGAGACTGCAAATTATTCAACCCTAGTGGAATATCTATATCGTATGCCCTTCACAAAAGTTTCAAAGAGCCATTGTTAAAGTGGGGAAGGAAAGATTGTAAGACCCAATATCAGTAGATCACTCCAAGGAAATAGTACTTTCCAGATATAACAGCATACTGGCTGGGTTTATGTCAACTTGACAAAAGCTAGAATCATCAAGGAGAAAGAAGCCTCAATCGAGTAAACACCTGTATATTAACCAGCAATAAAGCATTTTCTTAATTAGTGTTTAGTGCCCAGCCCATTTTGGGTGGTGCCATCCTTTCCATGGTGGTCCTAGGTTCTATTAGAAAGCAGGCTGAGCACACCGTATGAAGCAAGCCAGTAAGCAGCACCCCTCCCTGGCTTCCTGCCTCCAGGATCCTGCCTCTTGAATTTCTGTCCTGATTTCCTCCAGTGATGAACTATGATGTGGAAGTATAAGTTAAATAAACCTTTCCTCCTCTACTTGCTTCTCGGTCATGGTGTTTGTCATGGCAAGAGAAGCCCTAACTGAGACAAACACCTTGTACACAAGACTGGAAAAGCTCAAGTCAAAAGAATCGCACCATGGTGGGTAGAGGAGGACAGAAACAACAACAAGCAAAAACCACCCTAGCTGAGGAGCTATTGGCAACTGCAAGCTGCTAGAAGACAGCGAGTTTTCCTTGTCGTTGTGACTCCTTGTAGGTCAACCACTATCCACGGAATGGCCTTATACTGAATAATATTTGTATGGCACAAGTAGAACTCCTAGAGCTTACAAAGAGAAAGGACACACAATGTGGTGGGTGGAGAGGTGAGGATGGATCTGGAAGGAGTTGAGGAAAGAAATGTGAACACGATGAAATCACAGCTTATGGAATTCTCAAAGAATTAATAAAATGTTTTAAAAATCGTTGTATTAGAAAGATTCCGGATTTCTTTATGGTTTGATAAATTTCTTTGTGTTATACACCATTTTTAGTACTTGCAAATATTGGGATATTAATCAATTAAATTCTATTTAACATAATTTTGATTTATTTTACCATTGAACAATTTTCAAATACATATAAAGGGAGAATCTAATACATACAATAAGTAAAAATGGGAGGGGGAGAAAGAAGAAAGGAAGGAATTAGGAAAGAAGAAAGAGAACAGAGAAGTAAGAGACAGAGGGGGAATTAAGGAGGCAGAAGAAGATTAGGAAGAGAAAGAACAAAGTCAACTAGAATAAAGACAAGCTATTTCCAAACTACTTCAGATACTCAAGTGATCTAGAATCCACCTGCTTGTCATAGCACTGGCACCACAGCCTAAACACAGCATCAACACAAAAACTCAGGGTCTTAACAACAGCATGGAGGCATTCTCTAGAATAATTTATTATTGTAAAGTCCATCAAAAATGATACTTCTATGTGAAGTAAAATACTTGTTTTATTCAAGTATTTTTAAGAAATTTGAAACATAAAGTTTTAGAGGTGATACATAAAAGACACTGAAATTCACCGATACAGCAAAACTATAATTTGAAATTAATAAAAACTTCATATGAAAATAAACAATGAATGACTTACTAATAAAAAAGACATACATATTCTACAACTACCCATCATTCTAACATCTTCCAGAATTTTACTAAAATGCACAAATTTTATAGTAAACTATAGTAATGCAAATATAAAATATAAAATCCATGAATGTTCAGACTGTAAGGACCACAAATCACAATTTATTTTTATCAGCAAGTTTACATATTAAAGTATTGAGCTGACATGACTTCTCTATAAAGTCACGTAAAATATAGTGGGTTCTTCAGAGAAGATAAACCTAAAGTTACAAACATCTTTTTATCTCATTATTTGTACGTTTTGATTTTCTTTTAACTTTCAGGGTTTTAGCGGCTGAATGGTAGAAATTTCTTTAATTAATTAATTAATTTATTTATTACAATTTGTAATCCTGCTTAGCCCCCTCCCTCATCTCCTCTTAATCCCATCCTCTCTCCGTTTTTTCCCTCTATGCCCTTTCCCTACTTGCTTAATAGGGGAGGACCTCCTTCCTTTCTATTTGACCCTAGCCCATCAGGTATCATCAAAGTTGGCTGCATCATCTTCCACTGTGGCCTGGAAAGGCTGCACCCCACAGGGGTAGGTAATCAAAGAGCCACCCACTGAGTTCATCTCAGAGACAGCCCCTGATCCTTTTACTAGGGAACCCAGTTGGAAACTGAGCATTCTATGAGCTTCCTCTGAGCAGGGGGTCTAGGTTCTCTCCATGCTGGTCCATAGTTGGAATATTAGTCTCTGCAGGACCCCTGGGCCCAGGGTTTTTGGCTCTGTTGGTCTCCTTGTGGAGTACATGTCCCCTCCAGGTCTTTCTATGTCCCTCTTTTTCCATAGTTCCTGCACTCTGCCCACCGTTTTGTTATGAGTTTCAGTATCTCTTTCAACACCCTGGTGGATAGGGTCTTGCAGAGGTCCTCTGTGGAAATCTCCTGTCCTGTTTCTTGTCTTCTCCTACTTCTGACGTCTATCCTATTTGCCCTTCTGAGTGAGGTTTCAGCCTCTTCATAGGGTCCTCCTTCTTGCTTAGCTTCTTTAGGTAAACAGATTTTAGTATGCTTATACTATACCATATGGATAATATCCACTTATTGGTGAGTATAGAACATTTGTGTCTTTCTGCTTCTGGGATACCTCACTCAGGATGATGTTTTCTAGTTCCCACCATTTGCCTGCAAATTTCATGATTTCCTTGTTTTTAATTGCTAAGTAATATTCCATCGTGTAAATGCACCACACTTTCTGTATCTATTCCTCAGCTGAGGGACATCTAGGTTGTTTCCAGATTCTGGCTATTACAAATAAAGCTGCTATGAACATAGTTGAGCAAATGTCCTTATTGAATGGTGGGACAACTTTTGGGTATATTCCCAGGAGTGGTATAGCTATATCTTGAGGTAGCACTATTCCTAATTGTCTGAGAAAGCACCAGATTGGTTGTACAAGTCACATTCCCACCAGCAATGGAAGAAGGTTCCCCTTTCTCTATATCCTCTCCAGCATGCATCATGCCTTGAGTTTTTTATTTTAGCTATTCTGATGGGAGTGAGATGAAATCTTAGGGTTGTTTTGATATGTGTCTCCCTGATGACTAAGGATGTTGATCATTTCTTTAAGTATTGAGCATTTCTTTAAGTGTTTCTCTGCCTTTCAACATTCCTCTGTTGAGAATATTCTGTTTAGTTCTGTATCCCATTTTTTAACTGGATTACTTGGATTGTTGGTATTTAACTTGTTCAGTTCTTTATATATATTGGATATTAGCCCTTTGTCAGATATAGGTTTGGTGAAGATTATTTCACTGTCTGTAGGCTTTCGTTTTGTTCTAATGACAGTGCCCTTTGCTTTAGAGAAATTTTTCAGTGAGGTGTCATTTATTGATTGTAGATCTTAGAGTCTGAGCTGTTAGTGTTCTGTTCAGGAAGTTTTCTCCTCTGCCAATGAGGTTGAGGCTCTTCACTTTTTCTTCTAACAAATTTAGTGTGTTTGGTTTTATGTTTTGATCTTTGATCCACTTGGACTAGTTTTGTGCAGGGTGATAAATATGGATCTAATTGCATTTTTCTACATGTAGACAACTAGTTGGACCAGCACGTTGAAGATGCTATCTTTTTTTTTCCATTGTATGGTTTTGACTTCTTTGTCAAAAATTAAGTTTTTGCATGTGTGTGCGTTTATTTCTGGGTCTTTGATTCGAGTCCAATGATCCACCATTGTGTTTCTTTGCTACTACCATGCAGTTTGTATTACTGTTGCTCTTTAGTGCAGCTTGAGATTTAGGATGGTGATACCTCCAGAAGATCTGATATAGTACAGAATTGTTTCAGCTATTCTGGGTTTTTTGTTTTCCATAGTTTATTTAACAAAGCCTGTGCCTTGGCCTCATATTCTGTCATAACTCAACCATAAAGTGGAATATTATTGATATTCAAAATGAAGAGAACATTCACCACAAGCTCACAGAGATGGAAGCACCAACAACCTAAGAGCTTGAATGAGCTAGACGTAGGTTCCCAGCATATGTGTAGCAGATGTGCAGTTTGGTCATTACATGGGTCCTCTAACAATTGAAACAGAGAGGAGGCTGTCTCTGACTCTGTTCCCTGCCTTTAGATCCCTTTCTCCTAGCTGGGCTGCCTTCTCTGGCCTCAGTGAGAGAGAATGCGCTTACTTCTGCTATGACTTGATGTGACAGGGTGGTTTGGAACTCAAGAAGATGGGGATGTGGGAAAAGAGGGTGTGAGGATGGGAATGGGAGGTGAGGAGGCAGGGGAAGCAATCAGGATGTAAAGTGAATAAATAAATAAATTAATGGTAAAAATGTACAAAAATAAAAAAACATTTGTCACAAGTATTCAACATCATTGGAATATATAAAACAGTAGATTAAATTAACTTAAACAACAATACACAAACATACAAAACTCAGTAAACAAAAAATACTTTTTCTAGTAGACTTTGACTACTAATTATTAATAAAAATAATTTCAATCTTTATATATTTTAATATTTCAAATTACAAGATTTAATTTGATTCCTAAAATATTGTACATTATAATCTACATCATTTTTTTTATTTTTACTTCTGCACAAAAATGGTAGTCACCCTAATGATAAAATGTGATTTCCAAGTTTCACCAAGCAAATCTGAATAGCAAGTGGAAAATGCAAAGATAAATTGTGAAGGACTGAAGTGAAACAATGACCTTGTAACGTTTCCCTGTGACCCTCTGATAAGCACCATGAATCACGGTACATTAGCTGTGTAATCTCACAGGTAGAGATAATGTACCATTTCAGCAGTGTGGAACAGCCATGCCTTAGGTCGGTCTCTAATACTGTGATCAAACACCATGACCAAAAGCAAGTTGCAGAGGGAAGGATTTATTTAGCTTACATCTGAATCGCAATCCATTGAGGGAAGCCAAGCAGAAAATCAAATCAGGTGGGAATTTGGAGGCTGGAGATGGTGCAGAAGCCATGAAGGAGTGCTCCTTCCTGCCTTGCTCATCCTACTTTCCAATAGACCACCAGACCGTGAGTCAAAGGTGGTTCTGACCACAGCAGGTTGGACCCTCCCGTATCAATCACTAACTGAGAGAATGCTCCAGACTTTCCTACAGCCATATCTTGTAAGGGAATTTTCTTCATTTGGGATTCCCTCTTCTAGGTGGTTGTAGCGTGTTTCAAGTTTGCATAAAAGTAGCCAGCACAGATCATTTTTTTGTTTTATTTTCTTAACTGAGATATAATTCAAATACAACAAGAGTAATGTTTGAAAATATACTGATCACAGATAGTTGCCATAATTATTAAATTGTGCCACCATAACTTTTATCTTTGTTTATCTTTTCTGGAGCATTTTGAGTAGTACAACTTAAAATCTAATACCCTTTAGCAGTCACTGGGCTTCCCCTGGATCTCATGACTAGCAATAGTTTACCATTTGTCTATGCTGCTTTGCCTACATTGGAATTTCATGTTTTTTTCATGACCTTCACTGATATCTTGAAGATTCATTACACTAGAGCTTATGCCAAGTTATATATATAAGTACATATGCTACATTTTTTATCAGTTCGCCGATTAATAGACATCTGGATGGTTTCCATTGTCTATTAACTGTCATATTGCTATCAGGTGATCATATATTTTCAATTCTCTTTTGAGTGTGTGTGTATGTGTGTGTGTGTGTGTTTGAGTGGTATGAGGTCCTGATTACTGTTTATAACTTTTATGAAAGGAAACCCAGTTTTCTCTATCTCTGTGTGCATGTATAAAAACATACACAGATATGTATAGCTATATATACTTGCTAAGTAATATATTAATTCTATGTTTAATCTGAAGTACTGCCAAATTTTTGTTAAGTTGCTGCAGCAATTTATCTTCTTAAGCAACGAGTGAGTGGTTGATTTCCAGATATATTCTTCCATTGTTAATTTGCATTTTTATTTTCTCAAATATGTACTTTGATTAGAAAAAGAATATTTTTACAGTTTTATATTGCTAGAGACAGATCCCTGGGAATGAAACATGCTAAACTAGCATTTTAGCACCAAGCTTCATCTTCGGCTTTTAGGGTTTATAACTTTGATGAAATCCAGTTCATTTTATACCATTACTCAGAACAAACAAGGAAGGTAGAAGTTATGAAGATTTACAGTGGTTTTATTTCAAGAATGTCAGATGTTGGGATTTTTTAATTTCATACTTTGATGGATTTTCGTCAGCTTTGTGAATGGTCTGTGCTGGTCCATGTTGACACTTTTGTGAGCAGACACCCGGTCACCCAGTACTATTTTCTCATTTTGTCATTGAAAGCAGTTACATCCCTGTGAAAATAATATTACTTAGACATAGATGCATTTATTCCCAGATTCTTGATTTTTATTGCATCAATCTCTTTATCATGTGTGATTACCAAACAAAGCATTGATTGTTAATTTGTAGTAAATTGTGAGATTTACAGTGTACCTATTTTACTTTATACATATATTTTTTATTTTCAAGACTGTTTTTGATATTATGAACTCCTCCCACTTCCATTTGAATTTTGAAGTCATTATTGTTAAGACTTTAGGTTTTATGGAAATATTATCTGATAGTTTAGCATTGATCACATTTTATCTGACTATGAATTAGAAGACAAATTTATCTTAATTTTAAATCTTATATAATGTAAACATGAATATTTAATTCTGACTTCTATAATGTACTTTAATGCTTAGTATTTCTGGCTTAAGAGTTATTGTTTTTATGATTGTCACTTTGACATTTTCTCAATTAAAAGTCTATGCTCTTCATTGATATTGTGAAAGGTTAGTTGCACTTTCATATTGATCTATGACTTACTGACCTCTGAGGGATGAGTTTTCTCTTATTTTGTTTGTAGCTGCCTTATAATTTCTAAACTAATGAAGTCTTTTCTTCTTGAAGCAGAAATCCACTTTTTCTGTCCAATCTCAATCATTGTCAGCCTTGAGGTCTCAGCATTTTAATACTATTTATATAATACAATTATCTGTTTGGGTTTTTTTTTCCAGATATTTATTAATGTTGTTCATTACTGCCAAGGCCAGCGTAAGGAGACAGTATTTTCTCAAATCTTGTGTTTTGTTTTTTATCATGATAATGAAAACAAAAAAGCTAATTAAAATGAGAAATTAACTTCACTTATATGTGGTATATATTCTGATTAATGTGTGCTTAATCTGCTTTACTAGAAACCATTTTTGCACCTATATTTAAAAAGGATGTTGACAGATTTTGATGTTCTTATTAGTTTACAATGGCTTCTCAATAGTAGAAAACTTCCCAACTCTTGCTTTTGTTACCTTTAAGTTAGTTGATAAGTACTGGCATTATATTACCTCAGATTTTCAAAAGCAAATGTATAGATAAGCATACAATATTGTGAAAGAGAAACTAAAAGAGACAGTGAGCATAACACAAAGCTGGAGCAATGATTTGACTCTTATAAGCTCTTGGTTTTCTCAGAGGACCTAAGATCATGTCTAGTGTCCACATAGCAGTTCACAACTGTCTGTAACTCCAGTTCCAAGGGCTCTAACACTTTCTTGTTCTTACCTCCTCAAGTACCAGGAATAAATATGTACATGCAGGCAAATAGATAATTCTAAAAATATCTATGGTTACTCACTATATTAGATATTTCATGACAAAATGGAGTTAAGAAAGGAAAGACTTACTGGGCTCATATCTCTAGCATGGCAGAGATGACATAATGGAGGTACACGTGGTTCTGTTAACACTGAGTCTTCAGTCAGGAAAGACCAAGATGACTACTGTTACTAAGCAAACTTCTCTTTTTCGTTCAGTCCAGAATCTCAGGCCATGGGGTGATGGCATCCACATAAAGACTGGATGTGCCATGCTCAGGAAGACTTTCTGAAAATCCCTCAAAGACATATCTAAAAAAAAACTGCTTCAATAGTGATTCCAAAGTTATCAATTGACAAGTAAGTGTAACCATCACCAACACTACAATTCATCTTTTTTTGGCCCTGTTTTATATATATTAAATTATAACATAGCTGTGTGTTCGTCTCTCTCTCTCTCTCTCTCTCTCTCTCTCTCTCTCTCTCTCTTTCTGTGTGTGTGTGTGTGTGTGTGTATGTGTAGGAAAAGACATAACATACATGGAATTTGTTACTAGTAGTGATTTCAGGTATCTTATGAGGTTCTTGGAATATAACCAATGAGTAAAAGGTACTTATAGTACTTGTTTCTAATTTACATGTCCTTTAATTTTGTTCTATATTCTATCTCTGAGATATAGATTGGTTGCTTTGTTTAATTTGGTATACTTGATGTAGATTCTTAATATTAAACATCAATTTAGATATGCGAGTTATTCTCTTTTTCAATGGTTTTTAGGTTAATATTTATTTTACTTTTATGAGGACAAAAGTTTTAGCCTGTATGCATGTTTGTGCACTATGTATGCCTGTTGGATTCCCTGGAACTGGGACTGTAGATGGCTGTCAGCCACCAGATGGGGGCAGATGGAAATTGAACTAGAGTCCTCTGCCAGAGCAACCTTTAACTACTTTTAACTACTGAGCCATCTCTCCAGCCCCTTGAGTTATTCTCTTTAATACCGAAAGATTTATCAGCCACAGAACTTCTATATTTCATACCAAAGTTCAGCTGTTTTGTGCTTTGAATTATAAACATTTAAAAATACTTCAAATATCCCTGATGATTTGTTCTTTAACTTGCTGATTATTGAAAATGCTGTTCAGTCTCCATGTATTTTTAAATTTATATTTTATCTTACAAGTCTAAACTTTGCATTCTATTATTTTTAAAATTGAATAACCATTGTTACCACTCTTTATTTGATAAACTAGCGTTCATATGCTTCATTTCTTCAAAAAATTTTCTTTATTTCATAGACTAGCTATTTATACAATTATTTAAAATTGATCCACAATCTTTGTCTACTAAGTCCAACTTGAACTTATTTTCCAGAAGAGGTTTCAACTGATAATATATTATCATGAGGTAAAACATCTTCCTTAATTTCTTGTTTCTCCTGTTAACAATATCTGAGAATTTGTACATTATGCAGTGACATCTCTGAAGATCAGCTCCTATCTTTCCTCAATGATTTGTTATTATTGCTACTTGAGGTTACTTTTTACTCTTGTTTTCTTTGACACTGCTGAACTAATTGCCTAAATTCTGTATTATTGTATTCAACTAGATTAATACCTATATCCTTATCTTATCCATTTACTAAGTTTTAGATACATATTTTCTTATGAAGTCTTCAGTCTTTCCTTGTGTGTGTGTATGTGATAAAGATATTAAGAGAGTGGGAGAGACACGGAAAGAGAAAAAACAAAGAGAGAGAAAGAATATTATATGTAGTTTATGCGCACATGTTTGTGCCAGGCGTTGGGAACACAACTGCACATGCGTGTATGTGTGAGAGCCAGAAGGTGACATTGGTTGTCTTCCTTGATCGTCCTATATCTTACTTTTTGAGATGTGTCACTGAACCAGGCACTCAGTGTTAGTTTAGATGGGCTCTCCAGAAAGCTCCAGGGATTGTCTTGTCTCTGCCTCACAGTATTAGGCTGCTAGGATTAGAGGTGGAGTTGGTCATGCTAGATTTTCTATTTTGCTAATGTGGACCTACGCTCAGAACCTCAGGAATGTATGAGAGGCACATCACCAGCTGAGCCATATCCCTAGCCCCCAAAGACTCTTTGTGAATATTGTGAGATGCCTTCAATACATGAACTTGTAGTTAAAAACTCTGTCCTAGCTTTCACTTCCTGCCTCCTGACATAGTCAACATTAGTCAGAGGTTGGTCAATGTTTTTACTATAAGAAGAACCCTGTGAATCTTC
Organism: Meriones unguiculatus; assembly: GCF_030254825.1. Classification (NCBI taxonomy): domain Eukaryota; kingdom Metazoa; phylum Chordata; class Mammalia; order Rodentia; family Muridae; genus Meriones; species Meriones unguiculatus. Next base: position 6,932,662 of record NC_083360.1, read on the forward strand.
ATATAGTTATATCCCTAGGAATATAACAGAGTTTTTCAAAGATCTCATAGAAATCTTTATCCCCACATTTTACTTTTCAAAATATTGGTGAATTCATTGTTGATTCTAACAGTCATTTGTTGTTTGTGGCACCTTTTGGAGATCAACAGCTATCTTTTAATATTGCAGCATACTTTTCCAGTAAAAAGGCCTTCCATGTTGGATTAATGGAAACTCAGTTCAGGTTTAGGAGAGCTGTATGTGAAAGTATCTCATGTTTTAAGATGTTGGAACTTTTGTTAAACTTCACAACCTAGTGATCTTCTTGATGTCATGTAAGACAGCCTGACATCCTGCTTTGTGTTCAACCTGTTTGCTTAACCTGCCTTTAATAGAACATTGCAACAAACAATATTACCTGGTTTGCATTTCACAGGTAATCAACTTGCAGCACTTGTAGCCTAAGCTAATGCATAATTTTAATCTTAAATCATGTATTAACTCATGCCCCAGACCAAGAATGCAATGAATATGTATATGTATATGTATGTGATCTGTGCTATTTGTTGAAAACAAGCAAATAGGTCAAAAGTGATTTTCTACAACAACTATCCCCCATGAGTTAGGAGTAACATACAATTATTGCTTGACAATGGTGTTATGCACTAATGAGAACCTTGAGGTCAGTTGAGGTTAGTTGGAGCAAATAACTTAGTCCAATAACTCTGTTATGGATTTCTGTAAGCATTCTTCATTCCTTCCCTATGTGATGTTTTCTATATTGTTCAATAAATAAAAGGTATAGTCGTTTGTTAGGGGCAGTTAGACATAAAGAGGGCATAAGATAGACACAGAAAATATAGAGAGATCATATACACACAGCAGACACCTACAGAAAAACCAAAAACTGAACTATTTAAAAAGTGAAGACACAGTGAAAAGTTGAGAATTCAAGCATAAAATCACTCTTGGTCAAATTAATACAAAAGGTGGTGCTCAATTTTCTTTTCTTAATGTGACCGCAACACATGTTGGTGCCACCTATGCCAGCTTTAATATGTTTAACTAATGCAGAGTCATGCAGGGAAGCATTAGACACATGAGTAAATGTTTATATTCTAGGAATGGCGATATGCTTCTTCCCTGTGTGGATTCCATCAGTCTGCCTACAGCCCTTCTTACAGTCTATGGCGACTACTATACAGCTTGATAGGAGGAAACAACACTGATAGACTAAGATCAGAAAGGAGAGGAGAACCTCCCCTATCAGTGGACTTTCGGAGTGGCATGCAAGCAAAAAGGGGAGGGAGGGTGGGATCGGGAGGGGAGGAGGGAGGGTCTTATGGGGGGATACAAAATGAATGAAGTGTAATTAATAAAATAAAAAAAGAAGTCATGAAGCTCACTGTTTATTCTAAGATTCAACCATATTTCTGGAGTAAACACTTTCAAATTCCTTTAAGCTGTTCATTTGTAACCCCAGATCTGAAAACATCACCTGTGGTAATATCTGTCAGTTCTAATCCCAGTATTAAAGGGGCAGAGATTTCAGACCCTCTAATTAATTTTTTGCTGTTGTTTTGAATTACATCACTCCATATGGACAGGTTCTTAATGTCTCATTCTCAGATTATCAATATTTTTAATAAAAAAAAAAAGAACACAACCATATCATTTCTTCTCTTCCAACGTTTACAATTTCACATCAAGGGCTTTTCTCATTGACTTCCAAAACTTACTTCCATATACCACCCATCAAGTGGTATGTAAAATATTATCAGTATATACCTTCTCCTTCATATGCTGAAAAAGTTTTCAGTTCTAAAGATTTTTGTGTAAGAGTTTCAGGAAAAGAGTTAAAGTGCAAAAACTTTTACAGGTCCTTGATTAGTGGCAACCAGCAATTTTACTTTCTGTCTAAAAGTTTTTGAACTTATGTGGCACAAAGACATTCTGTTTATATCTTATATTTGTTGTCATTTTAGTATAATTGTATCATCACTCGAAACCAAAGGAATCACTTATAAAGCTACACTTCAATTAATTATTTATTGTTCATTGTATTTCATATACTGTTCCACACCTTTTAGATCTTGTTCCCTAGCTTAATCTTCTTTATGAAGGTTTTGTGATCCAGTGAGGTATTTGAAAGAAAAAATACATTTATAAAATATCTAATTAATAGCTGAGTTCTATCCCTGTCTGGAGATTAGTTGCTTGAATGGCATGAATAGAGTGTAAAATTACACTGAAAATGTGTTGCTAAATGAAACCTGTTATCTTTGTTAGAAATTTCACCTATGTTTGATGTGGTATACACAAAGACATAAAGAAGGGGGAAAGAGTTGTTTTTCAATCTCATTTTCTCATTTAGAACCATTAAAGGAAGTAAAGAATTATATTCTGTATCAGAAAGGATTACATTTATATTCTTTCATTTCTAAAATAGGTTTCTCTCTTTGAAATGGAAACAGTTTTCTAACTTAAAGTAGGTAATTACACACTCCATTAAACAAGTAATTAACAGATTACAATTTGAAAAAAAAAGAAAACTTGAAAATGTGCAATTTAGATTCTGAATGTGAAGAGTGGTGTTATAATTAGCATAATACCTTTGGAAATAGATTAACAAGTACACAATAAAAATGAAAAAAGGAAACAATCTATTTTCTCCATATAGATCAGACACAGCAAATAGCTTTTCTTCAGCCAAATCCAAGCATCATTTTAAGAAAGCTTTTGATCTTAGAATTATTGCTATTTTACACTGAACTTCAAAATGACCACATTCTGATGTATAAAATGTCTCCTATCCAAAGAGACCGTGACTGTTTAGAGTCAATGTTTTAAATTGTCTTCCAACAATAGTTTCCTGAGGCAAGCGGCCAATGCTTGCAAACTCAACATGTGTAATTCAAATTGGTAGTCTGAAATCACAAAAAAGAACAGTCTGAGCACTATGTTTGTGTTTCTCCTTTCCACAGCAAGGTTCAAAATGTGCATAAAAGAGGCACGTTCATAGAGTCTGTACTGTCCTACCTTCCAGGAAAGAGAGTTTATTCTAAACTGGAAAAAGTGATCACTCTCCTTGCAAGAACATAAGATAGATAGATAGATAGATAGATAGATAGATAGATAGATAGATAGATAGATGATAAATGGATGGATGGATGGATGGATAGATAGATAGAGCCACATGATTGAAGACACCATAAACAGCTTTTGATGATAGTAAGAAAATAAAATTCCAAAGCATAAGATAAGTAGCCTTATAATAAGATATTTTTATGTATGCAAATTCTAACCTAAATGCATATGCAAATCGCTATAGTAAAGAAGAAATAAATGGAGAGATCTTCAGGCTAGTTCTTCTAATGAGCCTACTACTGGGCTCCTCTTCATCATACTAGTGGGGCAAGGATTGCCAGAATGCTAGAAATCTGGGCTGTTGCCTAAAAACTAATAATAATTTCCTATGTAAAAACTGGTTTGATCATGTGACCAATTAAGTTCATTTTATGCAAAAAAAAATTTATCAAACATTTGATAGAGTCCATATGTTGTTTTCATTTTATATTGAAAATAAACCTTAGAGACCACTAAAAAAAGTTTTCCTGTTGATATCTTTCTAAGAATGATATTCAGTATGCTCAATTACATGAGCATAAAGATGGTCCAGAGACTGTCAGTCAGACAATGGTTTTTGAGCCATTGTTTCTGCAAAACAAGGCGATATCACTGCTATCACTGTCACTACATTAGTTCCCTAGTGTTGTCTTTTTTAAACTAGATTCTTATTTTTGTATTAATTACAGTTTATTTACTTTGTATCCCAGCTGTGTCCTTCTCCTTCTTTCCCTCCCAATCCTACCCTCCCTGCCTCATCTCCTCCCTGCCCCTCTCTATGTCCACTGATAGGGGAGGTTCTCCTCCCCTTCCATCTGACCCTATCAGGTCTCATCAGAACTGGCTGTAATGTCCTCCTCTCTGTGGCCTAGCAAGGTTGCTCCTCCCTCAAGGGGGGAGAGGGGCAGTCAAAGAGCCTGCCATTGAGTTCATATCAGAGACAGTCCCTGTTCCCCTTACTAGCGTACCCGATCTGATACTGAGATGCCATGGGCTATGTCTGAGCAGGGGTTCTAGGTTATATCTATGCATGGTCCTTAGTTAGAGAATAAGTCTCAGAAAAGACTCCTGTGCACAAATGTATTTGTCTTACTAGTTTAAAAAAAATACATTCAGACTGAGTTAATAAAAATGAGTTTCATGTCATAATTTTTAAGAAATCTGAGTTCTACAAGCACTTTTGCACTTGTCTTATTTTTTCTTGTGGTGATTCCTTTATTAACTTCTCTCTTGATTCTTTATTAATCATGAACTTATTTATATCAACACATGACATTTTTTTTCTAGAAATAATTATTTTATTGATGCCTCCAGAAATATCTTTGATTTGGCCTGATTAAAATTTCACCTAATATATCACATAGCCTGTTTTTCGATGACAACATTATTGTGTGAAATATGTTCATTTATTTGAATGTGTAATCTTTAAGATGTTACATATTGATATACTTATAATAGTGATCTACAGAGTGGTTAGTGTTTGGGTTTCTTCGACTGAAATTTCGGTCCCTAAAGAATGAGATTTTGCAAAGTCACATTGTATTTTTAAAAGGCTGAATAATATATCACCACCAGTGTCTTTTATGTGACAAATCCAGGATTTCGGAAACCATTGCTAAGTGCTGTACTTCCTGCTACTTCCTGCTACTTCCTGCTACTTCCTGCTACTTCCTGTATTTGATATTGAAACAGAATAGGAAATAGAACAGACCTTTGGCTTTGGGGCATAATTTGACAACAGCAGGTACTATTCCAAAAGGCAAGGATACTTTGGAAGTATTCTAATTTCACAAAGCCATTCCATCTGAAAGGAAAATTGCCAGATCTCGCTAAAGGTTGCCATGTTTCATTCTTTTTATTTTAATCATCAGTTTTAGCTATCATGTGTCTGTTATTCTTGACTGGGAAAACATGTATTATCAACATCAAACGTAACAATATTTCAGCAAATACTTAAAGCTCTGCGTCTAGTGTTGCCTTATGAATACAATGTGAGCCTGTTTCTTGACATGGAATAGTCACATTTTTCCATGAGACTGTAACTATAGTATATACCATGTGAACACATAGATATCAGTATTGGTGGATTGTTCTTGATTATCTAATGCAGCCGCAACCAACCATTTGACACTCTTAAGAATAGAAACTGAGGTTTCTAAGAGATTAGTAAACCCATAACTCCTTTAAAGAAAGTATTTTAATACTAGAACAAACAAAAACACTAATTATATTAGATGTAATGTGATACCTTCATTCTGGAGGCAAGGTAGAAAGGAGGACTTCCTCTATCAGTAGACTAAGGATGAGGAATCTGGAAGGAAGTGGGAGGGATGGTGGAAATGGGAAGATACAAGAGAGGGGACTATAACCAGCATAGAAAGCAAGCCTCAACGGAATGAAATAATCCCTTGTATCATATGACCTAAAACTAGAAATCAGCCTTAACAAAAATAGCAAAAGGCTGACACAGACTTGGAATCTGAACAACTATCTACTCAACAACAACTGGATCAGGGAAGAAAGAAAGAAAGAAAGAAAGAAAGAAATTAGAGACTTCCTAGAATTCAATGAAAATGAGGGCACAACTTACCCAAACTTATGGAACACAATGAAAGCAGTGCTAAGAGGAAAATTCATAGCTCTAAGTGCCTTCAAAAAGAAATTTGAGACATCTTATACAAGCAACTTATTAGCATGCATAAAAGCACTAGAGAGAGAGAAAAAAGGACACACCCAAGAGGAGCACACAGCTGGAAATAATCAGACTCATAGCTGAAATCAATAAATTAGAAAGAAAGATAAAAATTCAAAGAATCAATGAAACCAAGAGAACATTAGGCTCTTCTTGACTTTCAAGTGGTCTACTATTCCAAATACAATACAAATATAATAAAAAATGTGTTTAAGCAAATTATTACATATTTTTATCATCAAATGTATCAGACATATAAAGCTAATAAAAATACTGAAGTTTGGCTAGAGTTTCCTCCCATGTCTCAGTCCCAACTTCTTCCCAAAGTCAATCATTGTCATTACATTTCCTACAAACAAATCAGCAAATAAATACAACCTGCTGAGTTCTTTTTAGTGTTGCTTTTTAGTGAATATCAGTGTTGCTAGTGTTCCACTGATTTGAAAAACAAGTCATATCTTGGAAGTTCAATTCTGTGAAAGACCAATTGAACCAATCTCAACAGATATCATTTTCTTGTAGTTCTTCATCTAGGAATACAGTTCCATGAAGTCACAATCATTGGTTGGGATGTTGTCTTAGTTAAATTCCTGCATTTAATTGGAGCTAGCTTAAAGTTTAGAGGTTTATTCCATTATTGTCATGGCAGAAAGCATGGTGACACACAGGCAGACATAGTGCCGGAGATGTATCTGAGAGTCCTACATCTGAATGCAGATCTTCAAGCAAAAGGAAGAGACTGAGAGCTGCTTGGCCTGGGTTGAACTTCTGAAACATTAAAGCCTACCTAGTGACACACTTACTCCAACAAAGCCACACCTACTTCAACAAGGCCACACCTCCTAATAGTGCCGGCTCCTGATGGGCTTATGGAGGCCATTTTCATTCAAACCAACAGAGATATCAACTGGCGTTTTAATTGTTCAGGCCTTGTTTAGGCACCATGCTGTTGAGATTTCATAGGTGTAACAATTCTGTCATTAAAAAGAAAAATCTACCCTCTGATCACTTGCCCCTAATGATGCAGCCTTGCCAAATAACAAAGGGGGAGGAGAGAAGTGGTCCTGATGAGACTTAACAAGATGTGGGCAGAAGGGAATAGTGGAGAACTTCCCCTTTCAGTGGAGACGGGGACGGGGATGAGGGTAAGAGGAAGGGAGGGTGGGACTGGCAGAGTTGTGGGAGGGGGCATCAACTGTGATATATATGAATAAATTCTGAAGAAAAATAACCTAAGAATCTAACAGCAGACTTCCTGGTTTTTTTGGCTTTAATAATCTTTCTAGACTGCATTCCATTATATTTCCTGAGATCTAGATGTCGGAGCTATGTTGGAGAAGTATTGCATGGGGAAGGGCATGTGGCTTTTGGCAGTAGTCTCCTACTGCTGAAAAAAGAAGCTTCTCAGGTGAAAGATGTGTACCAGCCTGTGCATATAAGGTTAAGTACGTAGAAAATAAATTTTATTGGTGGAGGAAGCTTGTAGTAGTAGGTTCTCCTCATTGGCCATTTGACAGTTCTCTTCTCAGAAATTCTGAGAACCTCAGCATGGTGAATCCATGGAGTGTGTATCTCCAACTTTGATTCAACTAATGAAATCCTTGCATGAGTCTTATTAAACAGGTGTAGAATGTCTTCCCTTGTAATTATATCTTAAACAATACAGTATAACAACAATTGATTTATGTTCTTGTTGTGTTATGAGTCTCTGTTGTATATAAACAGGAAGAATGTGAGAACTTGAAATGCAAATAGTATGTGTATTATGTAAAAGGTACAGAAATCCACAGATTTCAATAAATACTCTAAACAGAATTCTATAAATACTGAGAATTGGTTGTATCTGGGAATTGGAAAATTATCTTATGAGATTTTTAGAGTAAGAATGAATATAGAGAATTTTATGATTAGAATGGTACGTTACTTTCAGTTACAAAATATATTTCAAAAGCAAAACTTTATTTTAAGCAGCATTTCAACATGATCTATGAATTTTATGACTGTGAATATGTAATCTGTTAATTACAGGAAATAAAATACTACTTTTTAATATTGAAATGATGACCAGTTTAGGAAATGAATTTGTATAGACCTTTAATTTTAACTTTAAAATTTTAACTACCTTTTAGGGATATCTTGTTCATGTCCAAAAACATTCAGCATGTTCATAAAGTAATAGTTCTTAATTACTAAGTCTTCCAGAGACATTAAAAAAAAATCTAACATATTGTAATACAAAATTGACAGCTGATATTTCCCTTTTGTCATGAGACATTCTGTACTGCAAGTGAAAACTGACACCAGTGTATGTGATTAGCATATATTATGATGGCGATTCTGCCAATATCTATGCCAAATACTTTGAAATGTGATGGAGGCCTCTAAGGATTCATAGAATTTCGCATCTTACAGGATTTACCAAAGAAAGTTAGTTGAATTTCCATTAAAATAGAATAAAGAAATCCATTGGTATAAACCAAAATAGATTTTGGTTTAAAAATAATATTTGGGTAGAGTCCAAGATGGCGGCAACCAGTGCACATCCTATCTGAGGGGCAGAGGATTCAAAACTCCAAAATTGGTGAAGAAATAAAACCAACATTGAGATTTCCTGGGCCATAGGGGATAACCTGTGAGCTGGGAGAGTTTGGATCCAGGTCACCCACTGACATCTCTGGGGTTGGAGAGTGGTGAATATTCGACCACCTGAACTTCTCCTTGCCCCAAGCGGGAGCCTCCCTGATCCGCAGAGGTGGCAGTGAGTGCCCCAAGCAGGAACCTCCCTGGTCTGCAGAGGTGGCAGTGATTGCTCCAAGCAGGAACCTCCCTGTTTGGTAATGGAGATGCCAGAGGCAGAGGCTGCCCCAAGTACAGGTCTTCCTGCCCAGCAGCTAAACAACAGACACCACTGAGCTGAAGGATTTCCTGCGCTTCATTTGCCCCTGAAGGCCCAAATCTGAGAGTAATGAACAGGGAGAACCTCTGTGCTTTCTGCATAGGCCTGCAAGCGAGTGAGTGTGCCTTCAAGTCAGACATGGGATCCCTTGCACCCCCACCGCCACCATGGGCAACAAAAGGATCCTTAGAATAGCATTCTCAACATTCAAGACCCTGTTCGGTGGGTCTCCCAGTGGAGTCCAGGCAAACAATTCCTGGAGCCAAGAGGGTGCAACCCAAACAAATCTGAATACCTGGAGGAGAGTAAGACAGGACTGTGGGCCGCTGAGGTATTCAGGACACCTGAACATGCTTATTGCACCTGCGAACTGCTCCAGGACCCTGACCTGCACTTACGCTCCATCCTTCCAGGCATCTACACAAACTAGCACCCTGTCCTTCAAGGCACACTTCCATGCTCACACCTGTGCTTGAGCACATGTGCCTGTGATCTTCCTCCCACAGCTACAGCTGAAACACCAAGACCCACCATCGAACCATGGACCTCTCTCACCTTCCTGAAGAATACTTCCTGAAGACTCCAGAGACAGAAGGACCCAGTCTGAAGCTCAGCCTCCAGGAAGAATCAGCCAAGGTTACAGATAAGCAGGTGGCATAAGAACACATCCAAGAAAAAATCAGAACATCGTGGCTTCACCAGCAATCCCAAAAATCAATGGATACTCTAATTTATCAAAAACAAAGGAAAATGATCTCAAATCTATGCTTATCCAGTTATGATCGGAGCATAAAAAAGAAACGAACAAAGCTCTCAAAGAAACGCAGTCAAATACAGCCAAACAAATAGAGGAACATGTAGAGGCACAAGTAGAGGTATAAAGAAAGGAAATGAACAACAACAACAAAAAATAGAGGCCATCATGGAAAGACAGGAATCCACATTCAGACACATGAAGGAAATGTGCAATACATGAAAGCAGAATTCAAGTCAATAAATAAAACACAAACAGAGAAAAACTTGGAGCAGGAGAACCTAGAGAAAAGATCAGGAACCACAAAGTTGAGCATCACAAATAGAATACAAGGGATGGAAAAGAGAACCTAGGCACTGAAGATACAATTTTAGAGATTGATAAAAAGCTCAAAGAAAAAATAAAATCAGAAAAGTTCCAAAAACAAAATATCCAAGAAATCAAGGATTCCATGAAAAGATAAAATCTAAGAAAAATAGGAATAGACGAAAAAGAAGATTCCAGGCTACAATATCCAGAAAATATATTCAAGAAAATCACAGAAGCAAATTTTTCCAACTTAAGAAAGAGATGTCCTTAAACCTACAAGAGACTTACAGAACTAGAACAGAAAAGAAACTCCTCACATCACATAATAGTCAAAACACTAAATCTACAGAAGAACAAAATACTAAAAGCAGCTAGTAAAAAAGGCCAAGTAACATAAAAAGGTAAACCTATCAGAATCACAACAGACTTCCCAACAGAAACTATGAAAGCCAAAAGGGCCTGGGCAGATGTCATGCAGACTCTAAGAGACCACAGATGCCAACCCAGACTACTATACCGAGCAAAGCTTCAATCAACACAGATGGAGAAAACAAAATACTCCATGACAAAACTAGACTTGAATAACATCTACACAGCAACCTAGACATACTGAAGAAAAGTAGCCCTCCTAGAAGGAAAACTCCAACCTAACAAAACCAACTACACCCAAGGAAAATATATATGTAGATAGATAGATAGATAGATAACGTCACAGCAAAAAATTTAAAAGAAAACAAGCATAGGAACACACCAATTCCCCAATAAAAAGAACTAACATTTGTTTGTCACTATAATCTATCAACATCAATGGACTCAACTTTCCAATAAAAAGACACAGACTAACAGAATGGTTGTGGAAACAGGATCCAACATTCTGCTGCATCCAAGAAACTCAACACTGCAACAAAGATAAGCATTACCTCAGAGTAAAGGGCTGGAAAAAGGTTTTTCAAGGCAACAGACCCAGAAAACAAGCTGAAGTAGCTATTCTAACTTCTAATAACGTAGACTTTCAACCAAAATTAATGAAAAAAAATGAGGAGGGATGTTTTATTCCCATCAAAAGGAAAATTCACCAAAAGGACATCACAATCCTGAATATTTATGCCGAAAATACAAGAGCACCTGCATTTGTAAAAGAAGCATTACTAAAGCTTAAATCACACATCTATCCCAACACCTTAATTGTGGGAGACTTCAACACCCCACTCTCACCAAGAGACAGGTCATCTAGATGGAAAATAATGACACTTACAGAGTCCTTAAATCAAATGAACCTAACAGATGTCTACAGAACTTTTCATCCAAATTCAAAACGGTATACCTTTTTTTCAGCACCTTGTGGAACCTTCTCAAAAATTGATCATATAGTTGGTCAGAAAGCAAGCCTCTACAGATACAGGAAGATTGAACTAATCCCTTGTATCATACCAGAACAACATGACCTAAAACTAGAACTCAATAACAACCAAAATAACAAAAGCCTTTACATGCATTGAAGCTAAACAAGTCTCTATTCAACAATAGCTGGATCAGGGAAAAATTATTAAAAGAAATTAGAGACTTCCAAAAACTTGATGAGAGAGAATGCACAACTTATTCTAACTTATGGAAAACAATGAAAGCAGTGCTAAGAGGAACATTCATAGCACTAAGTGCCTTCTGAAAGAAGTTTGAGACATCTCATACAAGCAACTTAAAAAAAAATCTAGAAAAAAAAAGAAGCAGACACACCAAAGAGGAGTAGATGTTTGGAAATAATCAAACTCAAAGCTGAAATCAATAAATCAGAAACAAATTAAGTAATTCAAAGGTTCAGTGAAACCAAGAGCTGGTTCTTTGAGAAAATGAACAAGATAGTCAAAACCATAGCCAAACTAACTAAAGGGCAAAGAGAAACTATCCAAATCAGCAAAATCAGAAATGAAAGGGAAACATAGCGAGAGACACTGAGGAAATCCAAACAATCAACAGGTCTTACTGCAAAACATTATATGCTTCAAATATTGAAAATCTAAATGAAATGGACTATTTTCATGATAGGTTCCATTTACCAAAATTAAATCAAGATAAGGTAAATATATTAAATATTCCTATATCCCCCAAGGAAATAGAAGCAGTCATCAAAAGTCCCTTCCATAAAAGCACAGGGACAGATGGTTTCAGCACAGACTTCTACCTGAGCTTCAAAGAAGAGCTAACTCCATTTCTCTTCAAAGTATTCCATAAAAATAAGACAGAAGATTACCAAACTCATTCTATGAAGCCACCTTCATGTTGATACCTAAACCCCACAAACACCTAACAAAAAAGGAGAATTTCACACCTATCTCTCTTACGAACATGGATGCAAAAATATTCAGTAAAATAGTTGCAAAAAAAATCCAAGAACATATAAAAGATATCACCCACCATGACCAAGTATGCTTCATCCCAGTCATTCAGTTGTGGTTCAGTATATGGAAATACATCAATGTAATCTATCATATAAACAAACTTAAAGAGGAAAACTACATGGTCATCTTCTTAGATGCCAAAAAAGCATTTGATAAAAATCCAACAACTATTCATGTTTAAAGTCTTGGAGAGATCAGGGATACAAGACACATACCTAAACATATTAAAGACAATATACAGTAAGCCTATAGCCAACATCAAACACAATTGAGAGAAACTTAAGTCAATCCCACTGAAATCAGGGACAAGGCAAGGCTGCCAACTATCTTCATATCTCTACAAAATAGTACTTGAAATCCTAGCTAGAGTAATAAGACAACTGAAGGAGATCAAGAGGAAGAAGTCAAAGTATCACTATTTGCAGATGATATGATAGTATACATGTGTCAACCCCAAAATTCAACCACTGAAATGTTTCATCTGACAAACAGCTTCAACAAAGTGGCTGGATACAAAATTGACTAAAAAAAAAAAAAAAAAAAAAAAAAAAAAAAAAAAAAAAAAAAATCAGAAGCCCTCCTGTATTCCAAAACAAAAGTGCTCAGAAAGAAATTAGAGAAATTACACCTTTCAAAAAAGCTACAAATAACATAAAGTACCTTGCTGTGACTCTAACCAAGCAAGTAAAATACCTGTTTGAAACCAACTTCAAGTCTCTGAAGAAAGAAATTGAAAAAGATAGCAGAAGATGGAAAGATCCCCCATGTTCATGGCTTGGAAAGATTAACATAGTGAAATTGGCCATCCTGCCAAAAGCAATCTACAAATTCAATGCAGTTCTCATCAAAATACCAGCACAATTCCTTATAGAACTGAAAGAACAATTCTCAGTTTCATATGTAAAAACAAAACAACAAAAAAAATTGCTAAAACAATCCTCTACAATAACAGATTGTCTAGAGGCATCTCCATCTCTGATATCAAACTGTACTACAGAGATATAGTAATAAAAACTGCATGGTACTGGCATAGAAACAGAAATGTGGATCAATGGAATCGAACTGAAAACCCAGAAATAAACCCACACACCTAGGGATACTTGATTTTTGGTAAAGAACCCAAAACAATACAATGGGAAAAAAGATAGCATCTTCAACAAATGGTGCTGGTCTAATTGGATGTCTACGTGTAGAAAAATGCAAATAGATCCATATTTATCACCCTGTACAAAATTAAAGTCTAAGTGGTTCAAAGGCCTCAACATAAAACCAGACACACTAAACATGTTAGAAGAAAAAGGGGGGAAGAGCCTTGACCACATTGGCACAGGAGACAACTTCCTGAACAGAACACCAACAGCACAGGCTCTAAGATCAGCAATCAATAAATGGGAATTCATGAAATTCAAAAGATTCTATAATGCAAAGGATACAGTCATCAAAGCAAAACGACAGCCTACAGACTGGAAAAGGATCTTTACCAACCCTATATCAAAGAGCTAATATCCAGAATATATAAAGAACTTAAAAAGCAACAAACCAAGTAATACAATTAAAAAGAATCAGGTATGGAGCCAAATAGAGAATACTCAACAGAGTAATATCAAATAACAGAGAAACACTTAAAGAAATGCTCAGTGCCCTTAGTTATCAGGGGAAAATGCAAATCAAAATGACTCTGATATTTCATCTACCACCCATCAGAATGGCTAAGATCAAAAACTCAAGTAACAATACATGCTGGAGAGGATGTGGAGAAAAAGGAACTCTGATACTTTGCTGTGGGAATGTAACCTTTTACAACCACTTTGGTAATCAATCTGGCCCTTTGTCAGAAAACTAGGAATAGTGCTACCTCAAGATCTAGCTATACCACTCCTAGGCATATATCCAAAGTATGCTTAAGTATATCACAAGGACACTTGTTCAACCATGTTCATAGCAGCTTCATTCGTACTAGCCAGAATCTGGACACAACCCAGATGTCTCTCAGTTGAGGAATGGATACAGAAAGTGTGGTACATTTACACAATGGAATACTACTCAGCAAGTAATAACAAGAAATCATGAAATTTGCAGGTAAATGGTGAGAACTAAAAAAATATCATCCTGAATGAGGTATTCCAGAAGCAGAAAAACACACATGGTATATGCTCACTTATAAGTGGATATTAGACATTTAATATAGGATAAACATACTACAATCTGTACACCTAAAGAAGCTAAGCAAGAAGAAGGACCCTGGGTAAGATAATCAATTCTCATTCAGAGGGGCAAATAGGATAGACATCTGAAAGGCAGAAAACAGGGACCAGGACAGGAACCTACCACAGAGGGACTCTGAAGCACTCTACCCAGCAGGGTATCAAAGCAGATGCTGAGGCACATAGTCAAACTTTGGTCAGAGTGCAGGGAATCCCATGAAAGATAGGAGAGATTAAAGACCTAGAGGGGACAGGAGCTTCACAAGGAGAACAACAGAACAAGAGGAACAAAAAATCTGGGCAAAGGGGTCTTTTATGAGACTGATTCTCCAGCCAAGGACCATTCATGGAGGTAACCTAGAACCCCTACACAGATGTAGTCCAATGCAGCTCAGTGTCCAAGTGGGTCCCCTAGTAAATGGAACAGGGGCTGTCTCAGACAAGAAGTCAGTGGCTGGCTCTTTGATCACCTTCCCCTGACGGGCATGCAGCCTTACCAGTCCACCAAGGAAGACAATGCAGCCAGCCCTGATGAGACCTGATAGACTAGGGTCAGAGAGGAGGGGAGGAGGAACTCCCTTATCAGTGGACTAGGGGAGGGGCATGGAAGGAGTTGAGGGAGGCTGGGTGGGTTTGGGAGGTGAAAAGGGAAAGGGCTACACCTGGGATACAAAGTGAATAAATTGTAATAAATTTAAAAAATAAATTTAAAATGTTACAGAATTAATATGACTTCCCAGAGAGATTAATAAAGGAAAAAGTAGTGGACTTGGAGAGGGGGGCATGAAAGGAGATGAGAGAGGAAGGGGGGATTGGGAGGGAATGAGGGAGGAGCTAGAGCTGGGATACAAAGTGAATAAACTATAATATAAAAAGATAAAAATTGATATTAAAAAAGAAAAAATAATAAAACTATTTGTTATGTTTCTATTTCTAGGCCAGTAGCAGGGCACCTTTTGAGGACTCAGTGGCCTCTCTGTATTATAATTGATAGGTTTTTATACCATATATACACATACACATGTAAATTGCTATAAGTGCATCTTGAGTCTTCCTGCATATCTGAAGTGCAGGTGAGTGGGTGGAAGACATGGGGCATTGCTTCCTGGCACAGTTTTATGCAGAACAAGTCCTTATTTTGCACAAGCTAGGACTTCAGTGTCCTTAGGGGTTATCCCAACAAATTACTTCCAGAGGATGTCAAGAACTTATTAGTAAGATTTTAAATCTCCCATCTACCTTTCCAATTTGTCCAACACTTGCAAAACAAAAGGTGTCCATGGGCTTAGCATTCAGCTCCCATGTAACACTCGCCAAAGTGTAAGATCAAAACATGAAAGGATTAACTAATTCACAGTTAATAGAATAAATTACATTGTAGTTGATAATATTTGCCAATTTTTGTTTTTTCTTAATTCTGTAATTTTGTTATGAGCTATATTGTTACATGTAGCATAAGTATCTTACCAGCATGTTGCTGGCATATTGTTTACGGTTTAATAATTTTTAGCAACAAGCTTGATAAGTTTATTTTTAGTTACTCCAGGACCTATAATCTTTGCAAGTAAGATCTTTTAGAGTGCTAGCAATTTTTTTGATAGGTTCCTACATCTAACCATGCTTTTATTTGTTTTCAATGCTCTGGAAATGACACTATGGGGCTTAATGCAATATTAGCATGTGTGTGTGTGTGTGTGTGTGTGTGTGTGTGTGTGTGTGTGTGTGTGTGATTCGAATCTGGGAACAGCTCTGAGACAAAAAGCTTCAAATACGTTCATTGTTTACAATTTAGTGACTGGTAATTTCAAAATATTTTCATATTTTCAGCATTTGATTTATAACTACTTTAGGACTGCTAACAGAAAGTAATGGTTCTTAATTAATGTGTCTCCCAGAAAAACCTAGCAGAATTTTAATAATTAAGCAAGATAATATTAATAGAGGTAGTAATAGTCTAATATGTACACTATGTATCTGATGTCATGCTGAATACCTCATTATTACACTTCTGAGTCTTCTTGTTATATTTAAATATATTTTACTTTCATGTGCTAATATTCCATTTTCTAAACCACTGATCCAAACTAAATTCAAAAGACAAAATACATGCCGTGCAGATTTCAAAATATATGTTCATTGATATATATTTATATGTTATATGTGCATTTTACATCTGTATTTCTTGCATATGAAGACATCTCCCTATTGCTTTGCTCTGAATGTTTATGTCTTCCATTTTGCATATTGATAATCCCCAACAGGAGAGTGCTTGGGAAGTGAGAGCTGTAGCCAGTGATTACCGTGGCCACTGAGCCATGGGATTGGCGCCCTTACAGGGTGGGTTGGAAGGTGCCTATATACCTCTGCTGTCACAGGTGTTGCTCTGAGATGACAGGGCTCTGCCCTCTACACGCCTAAAGATGTCCCTTAACACGTATTGTCTACTGTCACCTCCATTTCGAAGCTTGCCGTCTCTGGAACCATATAAAACAACTTGCTTTAAGCAACCAAATTCATGCAGTTTTATTATGGCAACCTCTAAAAACCAAATGTGTGTGTACTTGTGTCTAAAAATCCAGGGAGATAAGATACATGTCAGCTCAGGATATGAAATTCCACAGCTCAATTTTATTTTCCCTTATCTATGCTTACAAAGTAAAATAGTGTAACTTTCAGGTTTCTTTCTTCTTTTTTTTTTGGAATTATATTTATATGTACAGAAGACTTAGCAATGTACACTTAACACATTTTGTGGCAAGTTCTTTAGCGTTTGCCTTTTCCAGCTGGGCAATTCGAGCCACAGATTTAGGACCCAGGACGTTGCCGGTCATTGTAATTTGTCCTAATAGCTTCCACCAACTTAGCCACAGCACCCTCGTCTTCCTAGTTAACCTGTTTGAAGGCAGCCGTGGTGCAAGTCTTCCTGCAGACCAGCCGCCCCAGCCTGGCCTTTCCCTTGGTGACCCAGTGGAGGACTCCCATCTTTCCACACAGGGAAGGTAGGAGAACCACCAGCCTGGCCTTTCCCTTGGTGACGCAGTGGGGGACTCCCATCTTTCCACACAGCCAAGGTAGGAGAACCACCAGCCTGGCCTTTCCCTTGGTGACGCAGTGGGGGACTCCCATCTTTCCACACAGGGAAGGTAGGAGAACCACCAGCTAGAAGCAAGCATGAGCTTGATGGATCTACGTCATAGGCGATCACTACCACAGTACCAGCTGAGCTTTTATATTCTTCACCAAGCCCAGGCCAGCAGCCTCTGCTTCTTCTCCTGCTTCATCTCTGGCCTGTACTTGTAGGCAAGCTTAAGCAGCTGAGTAGTTGTTTGCTGGTCCAGAGCCTGGGTGAACTGGATAATGGCAGGAAGTACTTTTAGTCCCTTATAAAGGATGGCCCTTTGCCGCTTCTCCTAATGAAGCGGAGCCATTTGACAAAGCGCGTGAGAGCTCTTCGGGGCTGCATAGCCTGCCCAATGCCAAAGTTCTTGGACCTTTTCTCAAACAGGACTGACCATCTTTTTGGCCTCCTGTTTCTTCACGACAGCGGGGGCTGTGGCTACCTTCTTCCCCATGGCCTTCTTGCCTTTGGGCATCTTGCTTATCTAGAGGAGAAAAAAGCTGTCAGTTTTTAATACTGCTTACTTTTCCTGCACCTTAAAGCAGAAAAACGCACGACATAATATGGTAGGTATGTAATTATGGTTTTCTAACTTGAATTCAAATGAATATTCATATAATGAAATAACTACTGCATATCAGCCAGACTTAAACTTTTTAATGAAATGTGTAAATGATATGGAAAATATTTTTGATCATTCAGGTGTTTTTGTTTAATCTGAACACAATAATTTCATTCGTATTTTATTCATATCACCTGATTTAACCGTGCATTCACTCATTGCTAAAGCCTGTGTTATTTTTTGAAAATGAAGAACAGGATGGGATGAAGAGGCCAGGACAGGCTATGGAAGCTATGGAAGAGAAAGCACAGAAAAATCTATACTTACATGTCAAGAAGGGTCCTTTAAAACAAGTGGTAAATAAAAATCTACAGATATTACAGCTGTGAGCCCCAGAACTGATGAGTCTACATAAAGGATTGCAGCAAATGAAGATTTGACTGTCCCCACTGTGACTTTCTCAAATGGCATAGAAGCTTGCATGTTCTGGGCACTGTTCCCAGAAGTAATGCCTCCTCTCCCCAATCCACAGATGCTCTTCTGGGAACAAGGTGGCAGTGTGGCAACCCAGATGAGCTGACAGTGTGCGGCCATTCCTGGAAGCACGGCCTTCTGGAGATGAGACTTCCAAGAAAAAAAAAAAAAGTCAAATTTCATTATGTTCCATTTCTCACTTTGGGTGTATTTTTAAACTCAAGAGATTAATAGTAAGCAGGATGTAAAAGCTTGCTTGTAGTTTTTTATCAACTCTATACACGTTTATTTGAAGCTAAAGATGTTACATTATGGGTATCTAAGGCGGCTCACAACTAAATATTGTAAACAGTTACATAGCAGCTCAACAGATTATTCTTCCTTACACCTGCAGGTGAATGCCGCAGTTCAGAATTCTTGCTTTTAAAGTAAGATAGTCACTGACTGACAATCCAGTTGAGACTTCTTACCATAAAGATTTCTATGTTGTGAGCTGGCAATTATTAACAGTGACCTCTGCAGGCACTCCTCAACCTCTTCCTGGTCAAGACTTTGGTATTACGTAGTTTACTGAACGGGGGCCAGCCCTGGTACATACAGAACTCCTCTGGATTCAAGAGCAATGTTGCTTTGGGAACATTTTTGAAATTTCAAATTTATTATTCCAAGTGAGATATATAGAGAGTCTATGAAGGCATTAGGCTTTTATTTTCAAAATGGAAAAACCAGAAGCAATTCATTAAAAATCATAAGATATAGCTATCTAATTGCCAGCACTAATTCTGAAACATAACTTAGTGCTACACACAATAAACGTGAAAAATCCCGTAACATGTTTCCATAGAGATCAATAAAATATTTTATATATGTGTAAAATTACACCATGTATGCTATGTGTAGGGTAGTTGTTGTACTATTTTAAATAAAAGAGAAGGAAAAGTCTTGGGTTCTTTCTCTGGAAATGCAGTCATTGAATAGATATTCAATCAGCCAAGATACAATAATAAAGAATTAGAATTTATAATTCATAAAGTTTTCATTTTTATATGCTTATGAAGGATACATCTTGTTCTGTAATGCAAAAATAAATCAAGTGTCCTCTGATGGTCTTATCAGAGGAATCATTCATAATGCAAAGCCTACAGTGCTCTACTTCATGATTCAGTGGATTCTTGAGGCTCTGGTGTAAATTTCTGTTATATGTCAGTTTCCTAACATTGTATCAGAGAGATCAAAAAAGGAGTCATACTCTATTAGTCTCCAAGTATCTGGTTCCTGACACAAAGTTGGATATTTATACTAGGTTTTCAGTAAATCCTTTGTCCACATAAATGACTTATAAACACTTTCAAAAAATTAGAATTCATATATTAGATCACATTCATATTTAATAAGGAAAATAAATGAACATGAATATTAATCTCAACTTCAAAACAGAACTTGGGTATTTTTCTCTTTTTTTATTGCCAATTTTGTCATTCAGTTTTTCAATCAAAATTGCTGAGGACACTTGCATGCCATATTTACAACCCTATATGACTCTTAAACATGTCACCTTCTACAAGGTATTCTTCCATAGTGGATATTTATTGAAGATCAGATTACAATATGATGAGCTGATGTAACTGTCCAGGTTAATCATTTTTCCCTCTATTTTTCTCAAACCTTAGTAAAGGACTGCATTTTGGTTGATCTTCTAAGAGTACGTTATTTTCTATTTCAGTATTTATTTTGGTTTTAATCAGCATCAATAGTACATTTATTAAAAGATGATACGATCTGAAACTTTCTTTTATTCATTTATTTTTAGTTTATATGTTCACTTTACATCCTGATTGTAGCCCCTCCCTCTTTTTCTTCTGGTCCCTCCTTCCTCCCTCTCCACCCTATCCCCACTTTCCTTCTCCTAGGAAAGGAGCTCTCCCAACCCACCCCAGCACACCAAGCCGCATCAGGACAGGGCTCATCATCATCTGCTGAGGCCAGGCAAGGCAACACCCAGAGCACATGCCATAAACAGCACCTACTCACCTCTCTAGGGGACCCCCAGAAAAATTAAACTGCCCATTGGCTACACATGAATAGGGGGTCCAGGTCCAGTCCTTGCATGCTCCTCAGTTGATGCTTCTGTCTCCTCAAGCTCCCATTGGTCCAGGATAGTTGACTGTGAGTCCTCTTCTGGTGTCCCTGTTCTCTTCGGGTCCTTCCATTATTCCCTACCACTCTTCCAATGGATTTTGTGAGCTCTGCCTAATGCTTGGCTGTGAGTTTCAGCATCTGATTTGATCAGCTGCTGGGTGGAGCCTCTCAGGGAACAGTTGTGCTGGGCTCCTGTCTGTAAACATAGAAGAGTATCATTAATAGTGTGAAGAGTGGGCTCTTTCCCATGGGGTGTATCCCAGGCTGGGCCAGGTATCGGTTGGATATTCCCTGTCTCTATCTCTATGTATCTTGTAGGCAGAGTAAATTTTGATGAAAAGGTTCTGGAGGTGGGTTGCTGTTCCCCTCCCACCACTATAAGTCCTGCCTAGCTAGAAGGTAGCCTCCTCAGTCTTCAAGTCCCCCACTGCACCATTTTGTGTCTTTAGAGTTTTTTCATTTGGCAAATGAGATGATTCATTTTAGAAAGTCTCACATTTGTGTTTCATAGAGCACAGTCACCCTCATACCTAAACCACACAAATGTGAGACTTTTTAAAATCAATCATCTCATTTGCCAAAAGTAAAAACTATACAGACAGGAAATGGTGCTGACTCCATCATGTATACCCAAACAGAGAGGATCCTGATTGACAGACATTGTTGGAAACAAAGCAAACACACATCAGAAATAATACTACAACTTCAAATACTGTACTTGGGACAGATGTATTGTGTATTGCTTGGACGGTATGTTAAGGCTTTGGGGAACACTTATTCTACCTACTGATATGTCTTGCTGCTGAATTTTACTGTGTAGAAATGCCAGTGCAAAAAGAAACTAACTCCCTCCTTTCTTGTCATGATTATATTTGTCAGGCCCATTGTTCTATGTATTTCTAGTAACTGTCACTTTAATACAAAGATCTATATAACTTCCAAATATTGATTTCTTGGTAAAGGTTTTCCTATTAACCTAGAAAAAAATGTGTAAATGTTATCAATGTTTAATGCTTTTTTATGTTGGCCCAAAATACTGATTGTTTTTCTTATCTTTGTTTTGTTTTATAAACAGTGGTACAAGTCTTTGTTGAGTGAGCTTTTTCTGAAAACACTTAAAGATTTAAATATCTCCTCAACCCAGATAGGAAACAAATGAAAGAAACAAGTGCTTGATTCTTCCCAAATGCAGTTTGATGAACTTAATTAAAGTGATATGTGAGTATTTTTTGAGTGTCTTTATCACTAAAGACCCACCCCCAAGCTGTTAACAATCATGAAATTTTATAGAACTTTCGGGAAGGCCCTTATGAGACCCTCTCTATTCTAGGCCTAAAAGTTGCTGAGTCCAGTATCATATGCATCTTCTGGAGACAAAAACAGTTGCTGCAGAAACAAATGAAGAATGGCCAAGTTCTGTTGTAGAAAATCATTCTCAACACTCCATTCCTTCCTCAGGTTCTTACATTGTTTCACTGCCTCTTCTGTGTTAGCCCTGAGAAGACAAAGCATATATTTACCAATCAGTGCTGATCACACAGCATTTTGACAATGAAGGCAGTTAAGAAGCTTCTTTAACAAAGTGAGATATTAGCAACAGTAGATGGGCATGATGGTAAATATTTAAAGGGAAATTTGTCTGGCACATCATGTCAAAACAACAGTTTTTGTTCATTTGTTTGTTTCTTTTTGTTTTTTGTTTTGTTTTGTTTTGTTTTCCCCACTAGAGCCTATGACCTATTTAGCCTTCTGCTTTTGACTGGGTTTACCGGGTATGAATCCCCTTCTGTGGAACCAGCCTTAAATTCAATAAGCAACTGTTTGTACCTGTTATAGTCATGGCATTATAACTCTAGCAGACACTTGATAGCTGACATGTTGATTGTGTAGCTTCAACGATTCACACTGTTGCTAAAAATTCTTAAGCCTTTTAACACGATGATAGTTAGCTAGCAGAATGGAAGATTTCAGTTAAATTCCAGATTGTGTTTTCTATGACCCACAGTGAAAGTATGTAGCATATTAGCAGTATGGTCTTACCACATAGTTATATACAGAAAACAGGTATGGCAACAACCTGGATTGTTGCAAGCCTCACCCATCTCCCTTGCTGACACAATCCATTGGAAAATAGACCACCCCTGCTGTAGATATTTCATTTAATGACCTAATAGGTTCTGGAACCTTACACACACACCAGGCAACTTGACTAAAACTCATTGACCACCATTGTACAATTTACAATTGCAGACTGTTAGAAGTTATCTCATGAACTTTGTGTTGTTGCTTATACAACCACACCAAGTTCCTAAGAATTTCACAAGTATGATTGTCTTTGCACCCTGTCTGAGCTAATTTCCTACCTTTACTCCTTTGAACATGCTTATATATCATTCAGATGTTCTCCTTGATCCATAAAACATGCAGGAGGTTAGCATTGTAGCATCCATTTTGAAAATGCTAGGCTGGGTTGTTGAAAGTCCATTCCTGTCCCGTCTCGTGCCAAGTAGACATAGCCAAGGAGATTACAAAGAAAAACAAACCCAGAATCAAGTACAATGGGGGAATTCTATGACTTATATCAGTGGTTTTCCTCTTAAATCAATGTACAGTGTCATGGATGGTTAGAATGACCTTAGTTAAACTCTAAGGTGTTGGAATACAAAATTAGCACAGAGAGAGAGAGAGAGACAGACAGACTGACAGACAGACACAAAATCCTATACATTAATGACAAAGTATGATAAACAGAACAAGGAAGCAATTCCAAAAAATGGCCACCTACACCAACTCCCTACACACAGATACCAGTAACAAAATCTAAACAAGGAAACAACTGACATCTGTAATAAAAAGTTTAAGATATTCCAGGATGAACTGAAACAATAACAGCAATTTCGCCACCCACCTGACCATTTGGTATTGGGAAAAGTAATACAATAAAAGAAGCAACGCAGACTCAAGATGAAAATGCTTCTTGTTTTCTCTTATATATGATCCTACCTCAGATTTTTGTTTTGTGTATTTAATTTGGAGCACAAGCAAAAGCCAGGAAACTTAAAAGGGGCCTATTCAGAGTGGATGTCTCATTAAGGGAGTAAGGATCGCAGACAACAGATAAAAACAAAAGCAATAAAGTGGAATGCTGGGGTCAGACAAGCTTAAACAGGGGAAGAGTGGAAATACGGTGGAAACCAGAGAGTGAAGACGAGGACTAATCCAAAATAAGCAGTACAAGTATAGAAGCCATGCCAAAGCCCATTATCTCACAACCCAATTAAAAACTAATTTGGGGGATGATAGAAAACCTACATAACATCAACCCAGCTTGTGTAGGGGCAAAGATTACCTCCAGGCCCCACACTTTACTGAGGAGTTACTGGCAGTGAAGAGCTCCTGCAAAAGGGAAAGTCATTCTTTTTTGGTGGATGTATTCAATGGTAGTCTTTTCCTGCTCCAGAGGATGACTTCATGCCCATGAACATATGAGAAGCACTAGTGGATCTATTAGGTCAGTTTTAAAATGACATACTGATAGCAAAGTACGGCAAGAAGTTATGTCGAGTAGGAAAAATGGAATTAGGGGGTCTTTGGATTAGTGCATAAAATACTCAAACTCTTTTTGATAAGCTAAATATATCAATTCCTTGACTTTACAAATAACAAATAAATAATTTTAAAAGGAGAAAGTGAACTGAGCACAAGCGCTCATCTTTCTCTACTGCCTGTGCTAGAGACAGTGAGCAGATGTCCCACACTGCCACCATCATGCCTTCCTGGACAAGACGCTATTTATGCCCACAAATGACAGCTAAAATATCTTCTTTCTTACAAACATAAATGAAAAATGCTAATATAGAAGAAAAAGGAATTGTCAAGCATTATCACCAAAGGCGTAAAGTACCAGATTCTTTGGGAAACAGTATAGAGATTTCTCAGAAGCCTAAAATAATAATAATGATAATAATAATAATAATAATAATAATAATAATTACCATTAGCTTTACTGTCGATTCAGAAATCATAGCTCTGAGTTTACATGCAAAGAAAATCAGTGTGTTATAAACATGTTCACACACAAATATTCACTGCAGCATTATTCAAAAAAACTTAAGTGAAGAATCAAACTAACTCTGTTCATCAGTAGATAAATGGAGAGAGAAGATGAGGCAACATGGTATTATTTTCCAACCTGGGAAGAAATCAGTCTGATATTTGTGGCGTCATGAGTGAGCAAGAAGAACATTATTCTAAACAATAAATCATGTACAGAAAGGTATATATACCATGTTCTTAATTATAAGCATTATCTCAAGACATCTTGGAGGTACACAAGAAAATTCTATGGAGGCCTGCAAAGTGTGAGACTGTTGTGCTAAACCAGCTGTACAAAGTTTCACAAAGAACCAAGAAATAAGGTTAAGATTTGCTTCTCAAAAGGTGACTATATTCAATGATAAAATTAATAAAGTAAATGAAATTAAAATTTTAAATGTGAACAAAATACTACTGGTTAGCAAATAAGGTGATAAATATGTTAATTACCTTGATTTAATTATTCCGCATTACTACATACCTGTCAAAATACCACAATGAATTTCAAATTGTAATTGAATTAAAAGAAACAAACATTATTAAATAAAAATGTTTTAAAATAAATATCTCATTCTTTACTTCTCTCATAAAGTGCTCTAATTGTTTATAGACTTATGAATAGCATTTACCTTTATTCAAAATTCACAGCTGGAGAAAAAAAAGGACCTTCCCTGAGAGTGGTGCCAATTGGACCTAATATACACAGATTCAATGAAAAGCTTCTGTTTTTTCTTTTTCTTTCTTTTTTTTCTCTTTCTTTCTTTCTTTCTTTCTTTCTTCCTTACTTACTTTCTTTTTATTTTTAATTTTTTGCATTTGGTTAGGTAATTGGTTGGGGTTTTTTTGGTTTTTGGTTTGTTCTTCTGATACGGGGTTTTTTGTTGTTGTTGTTTTGCTTCCCCACCCCCACCCCTATTGTCTCTTCTTGGAGGCCATGATGCTGTCCTTGATGTAATCATAACTGTAATCATTTACTGTAATCATAACCCAGATTCTTTGATCTTCCAAGTTAAACAGAGGAACTCATGTGATTGGAATAAGTGGCCCTGCCCAATCACTGTTTATTAAAGTCATGTTGCCTTGGTACTTAATCTAGTCACAGGAGAAAATTTGATCATGTTCAGTCCTTGAGTATGATTCGGGACATGCATTTCAGGCTAAGAAATCTGGAAGAACATGATAAACCTCTGTATGTTAGGTCCGGAGGTTGTGACACAAGCATTTAATCTCAGCACTTAGGAGGCAGAGGCAGGTGGATCTCAGTGGGTTCAAAACCAGTCTACTCTACAAATCAAGTTCCAAGACAGCCAGGGCTTCAAAGCAAAATCCTATCTCACAACAACATCAATAACCACAAGACAACACTTATAAAACTACCTTGCTAAGGCTATTGTTTAGCCTTAGATTTACTTAAGTGTGTTAGATATAGCCAGCTCTCATTACCACAGTATCATATATAAATCATACATTTTAGAACATTGAAGCAACTTTGGCAAAATTATTTTTGCTATAGTATATTAAATGTACAGCATAGTGGATCCATTATGACAATTTTGAATCTATAGAATTTATCATGAGACTATTCACCAGGCTATTATTTTCATCCCTCTTCCCCCTGTTTTGAAACAATGTAGTAATAATGGCTGTGGAGAGAGTATACATGCAGGTATTTAGATTTCGGTTCTGAGAGTCCTTCAAAATTTTATTGACTCCATCTGTTTTTTATGTCCATTGTCATTGCTCTACTGCATGTTATTTGTTTATAAAATGCTAATATAATATCAGCAATGTACATGATGGGTTATACTTACTATCAAGTTGACAAGAGAGACACCTAGGAGACCAACCTTTGACCTGGTCTGTGAGGGATTTTTTATATTGCTTTAATGGAGATAAGCACACAACCTGAATGTGGGCTGCTGCATTCCGTAGACTTGGGATCTACATAGAAAGCAAACAGCATGAGCGCTCATCTCTCTCTACTTCCCGACCATGTATGAAATAGGATGAGCTCTCCTTGTGACAGCTCATACTCTCAAACTGTGAGACAAAATAAATACTTCTTTCCTTCAAGTCCTTTGGTCAGATTCTCTGTAACAGCAAATAACAAGAACAGTATAGAATAATATAAGAAATAACAAGAACAGTATAGGAATGTAACACTTGCTAAATGACTACTCAAGTCTCTCTTTTTAATGGAATCCTTAAAAGAAAGTTTTCTTTATGTCCCACATGATCAGGTGTGGGACTTGTCCATAACTGTCTATGGGTAAGTATTCATTGATTTCTAGTTTCTGTTTATTAGTTAATGTCTGGGGAAGGTAGATTCATGAGGAGACACATGAAATGGTATACATTTCAACTCATCATTTTTACTGATAATTAATGAAAACATAGTTAATCAACTAAAACTACTCAAGCTTTAGTCCATGGCCTTTAGTTGTATAGAAAACTTTGATAATTGATAAATAGAAGTATTACCAACTCATTAGGTTGAAGGCTTAGAAGAGACTGGGAACTCGGACTTGTCAGTGTTTATAGTTTCATCTCAATTATTTGTACTTGGAAAGCATTGATGAGAAAGAAAAATTTTGATCAAAGCATCCATATACATAATTACATAATTATGTGGCATAAAATCAGCAGTTTAAAATAACCCCTATAATATGGGTGATATCACTTTTGATATATTCATTATGTTTAATGTCTGTGTATTAAAATTGAGGACTAGAGGCAAAATTCTTTAAAGTACACATATATCTACACAATCACACTATGTGTCATGAACTTATTGTGCTACAGTGTTTCAGAATACAAAGTATACATTCCTAGTATATTTCTACTATGTCAAAAGAGAATGCAAGAATTCTCAACTCAAAAATATCTGGGCACAGAGGTCTTTTCTGAGACTGATTCTCCAACCAAGGACCATACATGGATATAACCTAGAAACCCTGCTCAGAGGTAGCCCATGGCAGCTCAATAGCCAAGTGGGTTCCCCAGTAAGGCAAACAGAAATGTCTCTGACATGAACTCAGTGCCTGGCTCTTTGACCTCCCCCACCCACCCACCTGGAGGGAGGAGCAGCCTTGCTAAGCCACAGAGGAGAACATTGTTGCCAGTCCTGAAGAGACCTGATAAGCTAGGGTCAGATGTAAGGAGAGGAGGACCTCCCCTATCAGTGGACTCAGAGAGGGACAGGGCAGATGAGGGAGAGAGGGTAGGATTGGGAGGGAATAAGAAAGGGTAGGATTAGAAGGGAATGAGGGAAGGGGCTACTGCTGAGATACAAAGTAAATAAACTGCAATTAATATAAAAAAATAAAAAATTAATTAAAAAAAGAATTCTAAACTCATGAATTTATAGAGGAATGACATTTGATTTCATTTTACCAAATCAAGAAGCATACTTTGGGGAAAGGTTGGTCATCACTTTGACCTACATAGGTAAATCAGATGTTCTTAGGCAAATGCTTCCATGCAACTGTAGAAACAGGCTCAGCACATTATAAAAATACAGGGAAATCTCAAGACAGTTATGATTTTTGAGTTATTAGTTGCAGTCATTAGCAATATTCAGAAATATTCTGACAGCTTTCACTACAATTTCCTCTTCTTTTGTTTAAAAAAGTTCTTACTCTAAGTAGATGCATTCAGCTAGGTTATAATTAAGGAGCCTGTCAAAAGGTATTATGGATCATCAGCAGCTTACCATCCTAACGTATGCAAAGAGGAGCCGCACTGCTCTGCTCTGTCTAATCAGGTCAAAGCAATGGCAGCCTTAATTAAAGGTATTGTCATGACACTGCTTAAAGCCTGGAATCATGCACCATGTCAGATGTTTGCTCTTGCGTCTTTTACTTTAACCTTACTGAGGAAGTAAAAACGTTTTGAATCATAAATTTGCAAGTATCTGATAATATGTGTTTTAAGAACACCTTTGTAAGTGTTTAGCAATGAGGACTGGTGATCTATTTACCAATTCTATCCAAATGAGAAAGGCCTGACAGACTTCCTGAATTGTCAAATGATAGATACATATGAAATATAATCATGGTTCAGTACATAAAGCTCAAAAACAAATATACATGGAGGAACAGTAACTATTATTTTCATTAAAACATGGTAATTCAGTATATATATTTTTTCTCAAAAATTTCAAATGATTGACTATAAAGATGATTTTGGCTTATTACTGAAAGAATTAAGCTTAAGGGAGCATTTATCATTTAAACAAGCTCTAAACATATACTGTTCTGATTTATACATTACACATGATACATGACTTTCAGCAAGGTCTAAGTATAATGAGTATGTTTTATATGCAACAAAAGTTCTTTTAATTGAGAAAATTATACATAATTCTGAATTATATTTAGATAGATTGATCTCTTACATTTCATGTCCATGAACAAATATTTCAGGGGGAAGATATTCAGATTGTAAAGAAGCTTATCTCAATATAGATAATTCCAGCATCTCACAAATGAATTTTATCTAGCCCTTTTAAAGTACATTATTGTAAAATGAATAGTATTTTTTTAGGATGGTAATTTATTCACTTGATGTATGTTAATTTTCAGTAAATTATGCTCACCCCTTTAAGGAAACACTTCTTGTTACAAGCTGACTTTCAGGTCATAGCATATGCAGCCTAAGATAATAAGGCTAGCAATTACTTTTCTATTTTGACACACTAGTCAGAGAGCATTGTGTTGCATTTAATGAAGCAAGCCATTTCTGCCTTTAGGACGTATGCCAACAGACCTTTTTTTAGGTGGCTTAACTGTTCATTATATACTAGTGATCAATAGAAAGACCTATGACTTCTGGAAAATCTACTTTCTTTTTCAACCAGCATTTCCCTCATTGTTTCATATTATTATCATTATTCATCCAAATATCTAGAGAGCGTTTTTTTTTTCTTTTTCTTTCTTTCTTCTGGGACTTTTTGTCTTACCTCTGCACAAGAATTAAAGGAATGATCAGCTCATGATCACATGTACAGGACCATCCCAGAGATCAGAAAAGATACAGGAGTTGAACCACTTCCCATGAGCTTAAAACACTGTTGACCCACCACACAACTTAAGCTCCCAAACATCCCAAGAGCAGCACTCTATAACGTCAGCATATCCAATTTATGTTTAATATTTGTCTTCACTAGACTAGGACAAATTCACATTAAACAGCAAATTTTACCCATTTATAGGTTTCAAAACATTTAGATTGTTTCCCTTTTTAAGCCATTGTGCATCTAGCAGCAATGAGCTTGACAGAGAAAGTATATGTTAGTAGGATACTGAATCCTCAAGATATATGTCGAGGATTAGGATAGTTAAGTCATATGGCAGATTGATTTCCAGAGATGTATCAATTTAAAGACTCAGCAACGGTGAATGAGGGTTCCATTTCCCAACGTACCCTTGTAGACATAAGGTTATTGTGTAATTCAGATTCTAATTTCTATACCCAACATATCTGGTTGAAATCCTTGTTCTGAGAACCTCCTGTCTCAAGGTTGTTTAAACATGGCTTCCCAATTGTCCCCTGATATTCCAACAAAGCAGCTTACAGCCAGTCCCTGAGTGGGGGAGATTATAAGGCTGAACTTCCTACCAACCAGTGAAGGAGGAGGTAGAGAAGGAAGTAGGGGATTCAACTGAGGAATTAAGCCATTGGAGAGGTCCAGAAAACACAACAAGAGATGCGATGGAGCAGAAAAGTTACAAAATGCAAGTATCACTGGTATGTACCCTGGAAGGAAACCAGATTAGTTTAGAGGATTAAAAGTAGAGTAATAATTGCTCAGTTATTGTATTGTGAAGCTTATTAAACAAGTATAGTAGAGTCTCGATTATTTGAGTGATAGCCTGGTTAAGAGAAAAACTGAGAAACAAACACAGTTTTGTAAAAATAACTTTAGCACATCTTCTAGTATTTTTGTTGGATTTTTTTTTTTGATCCATGCAATTCTGACTGGAGTGAGGTAAAGTATAAAAGTTGTTTTGAATACTCTTACCCCAGGAAGAGCACAAATGGTTATCCATTAACAAAGGGTTAGACCAAATACAAGTAAAATGAAGTACAGACTAAACAAGTTATATTAAATACATTAAGGAAAAACATTGAGAGACCAAAGAATTTTAGGTATTGGTTTAAAGTTTAAAGCACAAGCCTGAACATAGGCCAGCCAGGTGGAGTATATAAATATATTTATATTCATTAAACAGCAATTAATGAAAAAAGAGCTTATGGATTAGAAAGACAACAAGAAGGGTATATGACAAGATTTACAGGAAGAAAATGACAGGGAAAGTGAGGTGATTGTATCATAATCTCAAAAAATAAAAGAAATTTAAAGGAAGTTGCAAGTCTACACCAGATTTTGAAAACTGACTTTACAACCTTTGACAAAACACATCTTGGATAATTTTAAGTCAAAGATTACAGGAGAGAGAAACAAAAGTATCCTACTCATCTACTTCATAGAAATTCTGGTGTCCCATTGAGAAATACTTCCACAGATGACAGAACAGTCAAGTTACCCAGATTGTAAGCCTATTTTTTTTTTTGAACAAAAAATAATGGTAGATATCATTTGCCCTGCAGGGATAGGACAGTTTGAAGACTGCCTTTTTAAAATACTCCACAGCTTTTAAAGATCCTAGAATCTATGTCTAATAGATCAGCCCTTCACCTAAAGTGAATTAGTTGTCTCACTCTACCTTCCTGTACCCTCATCACCAGCAAGATGGTCATGGCTGTTCTCCTTATGCACATATTACAGATACATACAAAGAATAAAGAGATCCTTCATTCATTGAAAGCATGAAGATCATGTCTTTAATGTTGACCTTTAACTGCACCAAGCAAATAGTGCTGCACTTTTGGCATTAAGAATGATGGGAGTTCTCTTAGCTTTTGTGCCAATATATACACTTATCCCTAAAAGTAAAAGGCACATTGAAATCTAGTCACTAAAATAACCTATCAATATATTATAAATTGAGTTGTTTTGATACCTTGAAAGAAGTTCCTTTAAATCACAAAATAAAACTTGTTAATTTTGAAGAAGTTTTTTCTGGAAGTGCAGAAAAAGGAGGGTTCCCCTTTCTCCACAACCTCTCCAGCATGTGTTGTCACTTGAGTTTTTGATCTTAGCCATTCTCATGGGTGTAAGGTGAAATCTCAGGGTCGTTTTGATTTTCATTTCCCTGATGACTGATGTTGAGCATTTCTTTAAGTGCTTTAATTTCTTTAATCTGCCATTCGATATTCCTCTATTGAGAATTCTCTATTTAACTCTGTGCTCCATTTTAATTGGATTAACTGATTTGTTGCTGTTTAACTTCTTGAGTTCTTTATATATTCTGGATATTAGCCCTCTGTGAGATATAGGTTTGGTGAAGATCTTTTCCCAATCTGTAGCCAGTCTTTTTGTTCTGACAACAGTGTCCTTTGCTTTACAGAAACTTTTCAGTTCCAGGAGGTCTCATTTATTGATTGTTGATCTTAAAGCCTGTGCTGTCGGTGTTCTTTTCAGGAAGATGTCTCCTGTGAGTTTAAGGCTTTTCCCAATTTTTTCTTCTAACAAATTGAGTGGGTTTTTTTGTTTGTTTGTTTTTATTGAGGTCTTTAATTCACTTGGACTTTAGTTTTTTGCAGGGTGATAAGTATGGATCTATTTGCATTTTTCTACCCATAGACATCCAGTTAGAACAGCACCATTTGTTGAAGATGCTGTCTTTTTTCATTGAATGGTTTTGGCATCTTTGTCAAGAAGCAGGTGTCCATAAGTGTGTGGATTCATTTCAAGGTCTTCTATTCAATTCCATTGATCCACCAGTTGGTTTCTATGCCAGGACCACGCAGTATTTAGTATTGTTGCTCTATAATACAGCTTGAGACCAGGGATGAAGATACCTCCAGAAGATCTTTTATTGTAGATGATTGTTTTAGCAATTTTGGTTTCTTGTTATTCCATATGAAGTTGAGAATTTTTCTTTCAAGGTCTGTAAGGAATTGTGTTGGTAATTTGATGGGAATTGCATTAAATCTGTAGATTGCTTTTGGTAAGATGGTCATTTTTACTATGTTAATCCTGCCAAGCCATGAGCATGAGAGATCTTTCCATCTTCTGATATCTTCTTCTAATTCTTCTTCTAATTCTTTCTTCAGAGACTGGAAATATTTTTCATACAAGTCTTTGACTTGCTTGGTTAGGTCTCACCAAGGTATTTTATGTCCTTGTGAAGGGTGTTGTTTCCCTAATTGCTTTCTCAGCCCTTTTGTCTTTTGTATGCAGTAGGGCTACTGTTTTTTGTTTGTTTGTTTGTTTGTTTGTTTGAGTTAATTTTGTATCCTGCCGCTTTGCTGAAGGTGTTTATCAGCTGTAGGTGTTCCCTGGTAGAATTTTGGGGGTCACTCAGTATACTATCACATCATCTGCAAACAGTGATACTTTGACTTCTTCCTTTCCAATTTGTATCCCCTCGATCTCCTTTAATTGTCTTATTGTTCTAGCAAGGACTTGAAAAACTATGTTGAAAAGATATGGAGAGAGTGGGCAGCCTTGTCTTGTCCCTGCTTTCAGTGGGATTGATTTAAGTTTCTCTCTGATTAGTTTGATGTTGGCTATGAGCTTGCTGTATATTGTCTTTACTATGTTTAGGTATGTGCCTGGTATCCCTGATCTCTCCAAGACATTAATCATGAATATATGCTGGACTTTGTCAAATGCTTTTTCAACATCTAAGGAGATGATCATGTGGTTTTTCTCCTTCAATTTGTTTATATGGTGGATCACATTGATAGATTTCTGTATATTGAACCATCCCTGCATGCCTGAGATGAAGCCTACTTACTTGGTCATAGTGGATGATATCTTTGATGTGTCCTTGTATTTGGTTTGCAAGTATTTTGTTGAGTATTTTTGTATCGATGTTCATGAGGGAGATTGGCTTGAAATTCTCTTTTTTTGTTGGGTCTTTGTAAGGTTTAAGTACCAAGGTGACTGTGGCTTCATAGAATGAGTTTGGTAGTGTTCCTTCTGTTTCTATTTTGTGGAATAGTTTGAAAATTATTGATGTTAGCTCTTCTTTAAAGGACTGGTAGAATTCTGTGCTGAAACCTTCTGGTCCTGGGCTGCTTCTCCATGGGAGACTTTCGATGACCACTTCTATTTCCTTAGGGGATATAGGACTATTTACTTCATTTACCTGGTCTTGATTCAGTTCTGGCAAGTGGAATCAGTCAAGAAAATTGTCCATTTCATTTAGATTTTCCAATTTGTGGCATATAGGCTTTTGAAGTAAGAACTAATGATTGTTTGTATTTCCTCAGGGTCTGTAGTTAATTCCCCTTTTTCATTTCTAATTTTGTTGATTTTAGTAGTGTCTCTTTGCCTTTTAGTTAGTTTGGCTAAGGGTTTGTGTATCTTGTTGATTTTCTCAAATAACCAGCTCTTTGTTTCATTGATTCTTTGAATTGTTTTATTTGTTTCTAAATTATTGATTTCAGCTCTGAGTTTGATTATTTCCAGCCCTCTACTCCTTTTTGGTGTGTCTGCTTCTTTTTTTTTTTCTAGGGTTTTTAGGTGATCCATTAAGTTGCTTGAATAACATGTTTCAAATTTCTTCTTAAAGGCACTTTATTAAGTATGCATCAGAATTAAATCTTTGGATGATTCTTTTGCTGAAGAAATTTGTCCTTGTAGATTCTATGGCTGACTATTGATGTTTTCTTGAATCTTTATCAGGGTGTTCTTCTACAGAAAGGGTTTTGCTCATATTCTGTATTATGATACCATCATATGATATCTCTAACAAGCACCAAGTATTCTTTCATGGAACATACACGTTTGAATTGCTAAAACCTTGCCATTGTTTTTGGATATTATCAGTAGCAAGACATTTTAAAAAATAATTTATTTTTTATTAGTTACAATTTATTCATTTTGTATCCCAGCTGTAGCCCTCTCTCTTCTACCTTCCAAATCCCACCCTGCCTCCTTCTTCTCCTAATTCCCCTCCCCTAGTCCACTGATAGGAGAGGTCCTACTCCCCTTCCCTCTGACCTTAGCCTATAAAGTCTCATCAGGACTTTCTGTATTGTCTTCCTCTGTGGCCTGGTAAGGCTGTTCCAACCATCAGGGGGAGGTGATCAAAGAGCCAGCCACTGAGTTAATGGCAGTTCCCCTTACTAGGACACCCTCTTGGATATTTAGCTGCCATGGGCTACATCTGAGTAGGAGTTCTAGGTTATCTCCACGCATGGTTCATAGTTGGAGTATCAGTCTCAGGAAAGACCTCATGCCCAGATTTTTTTTTTTTCGGTTCTGTTGATTTTCTTGTGGATCTCCTGTCCCCTCCAGTTCTTTCTCTCTCCCCCTTCTTTCATAAAATTCCCTGCATTTTGTCTAAAGTTTGACTATGAGTCTCAGCATCTGCTTTGACATCCTGCTGGGTAGAGGTCTTCAAAAGCCCTCTGTGGTAGGTTCCTGTCCTGTTCTCTGTTTTCTCCCTCTTCAGATGCCCATCCCATTTGCCTTTCTGAATGAGTATTGATCATCTTACCCAGGATCCTTCTTCTTGCTCACCTTCTTTAGGTGTACACATTTTTTTTTCTTTTTTAAAATTATTTTTTTCTTTTTTTATTATTATTTTTTTATCAGTTACATTTTGCTCACCTTCTTTAGGTGTACAAATTTTTGTATGTTTATCCTATATTATATGAATAATATCCACTTATAGGTGAGTATAGAATATTTGTGTCTTCCTGCTTCTGGGATACCTCACTCAGGATGGTATTTTCTAGTTCCCACCATTTGCCTGCAAATTTCATGATTTCCTTGTTTTTAATTGCAAAGTTGTATTCCATTGTGTAAATATACCACAATTTCTGCATCCATTCCTTCATTGAGGGATATCTGAGTTGTTTCAAGATTTTGTCTGTTATGAATAAAGCTGCTAAGATCATGGTTGAGCAAATGTCCTTGCTGTATACTTGAGCATCTTTTGGATCTATGCACAGTAGTTGTATAGCTCGATCTTGAGGTAGGACTGTTCCTAATTTTCTGAGAAAGCACCAGACTGATTTTTACCTTGAGGATCTGTATCCAAATATGAAAGAAACAAAACAAGGTCTGTCAAGATTTGCTCAAAAGGGCAATAAAAGTAGCTCGCGATGTGGTTTATAATATCAAATCACTGAATATCATTCAAGAATCAAAGATTAACCAAAGTAGACACAGTTTCTTTTGGAGAAAGTCATATTGAAATGAAAACTAGAAAAGTAACATAAAATTTTGTGACAAAAACATGTATAGACAGAGTGGTTTTCAAAAAACAGATATATAAATAAAATAAACATGAAATAATACATACAAAAATAAATAAAATAGAATCCTAGTTAGTTTGCCTAAACCACTAATAAAAGAAAAGGCAATGATGTCTAGATAAACCGATTCTCTTGGTCAAGTAATCAGTGACTTTAAGTAGGAGAAAAATCAGAATACATTTCCCCACTTAATTTGCTAGCTGTACTGTGTGGGGCAATGTGCAATGAAAACTGAAGATTGTCATATAAATGTAAACCAGAGATGACAATGATGAAAGGAATTACAAATAGGATAATGAATAAATGCTAAGAGACAAAAGCAGATTTTCAATGAGCAGCCATCAAAAGTAACTTGCACAGGGATACCTTGAATTCTGGGGAGATGAGTATTTCCACAAAAGTGCCTAGGTTTCTGCCTAGCACATATAGACAGATCAAGAAGTATGGCATTCACTGAGAAAGAGAATGCGGGAGAAGAATCAGACTTGAGGCAAAATGTAAAAAGTTAAATCATAAAAAATAACAATTGTTTACATGCTCATTTTATAACCTTAGTCCTCTCAACCTTGCCTGCATCTTCTTAGAGCTTACCGTCTAGTAAAGGCTAGAGTTGACACTCATCTTTGAGTCCCAACATAATAGCTTCTAGCTGATGCCAGCACTTTGCATCTTCCATGTTGATATAGTTGTGAGACATGTCTTAGCAACTAGCTGTGTTACTTCAAAAGCATTGAAATGTGGGAGGACTGATCTTGTAGATAATCATGTCAGCCTTAGCCACACAAGCTCTTCCACAGGGCTGTTCAAAAACACTATTTATAATGCTATTAGGCAATTTTTCTAATAATATTTTTTCTTGCTGTATTATTTATTTTTCTCATTATTGTGACTAGAACTTGACAGAAAGAAACATAGAGACACTGCTTATTTTAACTTTCAATTTAGGTAACAGGCAGTTGCTTAAAGAAGCATGATGTCCCACAAAAGAGTGAGAATGGAAAATGGGAACAGACTACCAAACCTCATAACCGAATGCAATGACTCACTTCCTCCACCAACTCTCCTAATCCTAAAGATTCCATAACCTACCAAAACACCTCCACCATCTCAAGATGAAGTACTCAGCATCAATCTATGGGAGACTTATTACTTTTCTGCTACAATACACATCAAGTCACTAGCTTGGAAATTAATTTTTGCATAATTTCTCCATCCACATATGGTTCACTGTTCTTCCTTCTTTTTATTTTACAAATATTTAATGCCTAATGATGAAATAGTATACAAAAACACTAGTTCTTGTAGTCCTAAACCCCTGGTTTAGTGTCAGAGAAAGTGGATCCATAAACATGCTTTTATATTGGAATGTTTAGATTGGTTTTTGCTTGTCCCAGTACATAGTGGGAAACAAATATTACTGGGAAGGTGATGACCCCAGAACAAACTTGCAGCATAACTTCTTAGCCTTTTTACCTAGAGTTGATTAGGAAAAAAAATTCGGATAAGAAGTGAAGCATGTGGGTTTGTGGTAAGTGTGACATTGCCCGACTTGTACAGAGATAATTACAAGAAGCTAGTACTGGCCTCACTTATTATAACTGCAGTGGAAAGTTTGTAAGTGGAAAATGATAGGCTGAGGACGTATCTCTGGCAATTTAGAAAAATCATGAAAGTGATACTTTGCACACTAAGCAGGTTTTTAAGAAGTCCTGCAAAGATGTAGATTTTGACTTAAAAAAAAATCAAACTAAGGTCTTACTCTAATGGTGACAATATCCAAAAAGGCTGAACAGAGGTACAAGGAAGCTGTGAAATTGAAGGTGACCATCACTAACAAGAAATTGTGAAATCTACAAATCAGTACGTTTGATCTGGGCATGAGAGTTCTACATACGGATGTGAAATTGTATCACAGGAATCAGAACATAACATAACTGGAAAGCAGAGTACATTATCTGAACGATAAAACTATCTCTATTAAATTACCGCACTATCTTCCGTGTATATTTGCAATGGACAGAAGGAAGATTTAAGCATTCCTTTTAGCATTGTGATGGAAGAAAGAACTTAGCTCTGGTTTGATAGTAGGCTATGTTTATCAAGTGTTAGTAGTGGACCAAAATATCTTCTAAATCGCAGCCCCTTCAGAAGTAGCCTGAAGAAAATGAAGTGGACAGTAGGTCCTGTATTGGTCAGTATCTCCCATTGTGCACTTCTTCTGTCTGATAAAATTTAAGGGAAAAAATGGTTTAAGGTTGCAACCACACTCATATTTCTAACTCTCTGTTGATTTTCCTACCAGAACTGATTATTCTAGGAACATATGTCAGCCTTCAAAAATCTTTGTTACAAATACAAAGGAAAAAACATGGAAAGATGGCTCAGTGGTTAAGAGTGCTGGCTGCTGGCTGCTCCTCCAGAGGACCCGGGTTCAATTCCCAGCCACCACATGTGACTCCAAGATCTGACACCCTCACACAGACATACATACAGGCAAAAACCAATACATATAAAATGAAAATATAAATAAAAAAATTTTTAAAAACCATCATAAGTTATACGAAATGAATTCTGCTTATAACATGCTCTATATAAGAAATGAGTCCTGAAATCTAAGTACCTTAATCTAATTGTGCTTTGTGTTTGTAGCTCTGAAATATTAACCACTCCACTTAGCGCTTGATAATTTTCTGCGTGATTCTGTCTTCTTGAGCATCATTATATATCCATACATATGTAACATTATATAATATATACCATATGTCCATATATAATATATCATTATGTACTCATAAATCATATATGTTATATATAAAATACATAATTATATATAACCATACATTTGCTCAACTTATTCATAGAAGCTTTATTCATAATAGCCAGAATCTGGAAACAATCTAGATGACCATCAACCAAAGAACAGATAACAAAATTGTTGTATGTTTATACAATGGAATACTACTTGGCTATTAAAAACAATGAAATCGTGAAATTTTCAGGCAAATGGATGGAAGTAGAAAAGATCAACCTGTGTGAGGTAATCCTGAAGCAGAAGGACACACATTACCAGGTATAATATCAACTTATAAGCTTATGGATATTAGTCAAATAATATAGGATAAACATATTAAAATCTGTGCACCTAAAGAAGGTAAGCAAGAAGGAGGACCCTAAGGAAGATGCTTAATTCTCATTCAGAAGGGAAAACAGGATAGACACTGGAAGAAGTAGAAGAGAGGGAATAGGATGGAAGCCTACCAAAGATGTCTTCTAAAAGATTTCATCCAGCAGGGTATCAAAATAGATGCAGAGACCCACAGCCAAACTTTGAACAGAGAACAGGGAGTCTTATGGAAGACAGGAAAACCTAGAGGGTATAGTATCCCCACAAGGAGACCAAAAAAAAAAAAAAAAACTGGGCACAAGGGTTCACTGAAGACACTGATGCATCAACCAAAGACGGTTCATGGAGAGGACCTAGACCTCCTGCTCAGATGTAGTCCATAAAGAGCTCAGTCTTCATATGGGTTTCCTAGTAAGGGGAGAAGAGACATTCCCTGACATGATGTCAGTTGCATGCGCCTTGATCATTTCTCCTTGGTGGGGTAACCTAGCCAGCCCACAGGAAGAATTTCCAGGCTGTCCTGATGAGACCTGATAAGCTAGGGTCAGAGAGTAGGGAAGGAGAACTTCCCCTATCAGTGTACTAGGGGAGAACGATAGGGGATCGCGAGAACCAAGAAGGAGATGAGAGAGGGGTCTGCAACCAGGCTACAACGTGAGTAAAATAGTAATAACATTAAAAAATAATAGTGCCCTATAATATTTTAATTATTATTATTCATGTGGAATTTGGCATGTGAGTACTGAGAATAGTCTCTAATTTATATCTTTTATTTTAGAATGCTGCAAATATGCAGCCTATTTAATACAAAGCATACTTTGAGTTTTAATGCCACTGGTTTCCTACACAAGCTCACACAATACAAAACTCATGCAAAATAGTAAATAGCAATATCAGAGAGGCACAAATTCCAGTCATCTGCATACAATCAGGGAAAACTACGGTATTTGGAAGTGCAAAGTGGCTCTAGGCTGTGATATTTTGCAAGATCAAGTACCTTAAATGCAGTTTGAACCTCCAGTGTTTTTAAATTATGGTAAGTTTATCAAGATATGACTGTATTGAAAAATAAAATCATACTAGCGTATGTACTAAAATTTAAATAAACAAATAACTTCATCTTTAAATTATGCACTAAAGTGACAAAGATGCTTTAGCCATTAAATAGTATAAAGATACAGATAATAGAAAGATAGATAATTCATAGATAATTAGATAGATGATTGATAGTTGATAAATAGATGTAGATAGATAGATAGATAGATAGATAGATAGATAGATAGATAGATAGATAGATAGACAAGTAGAAAAGTAAATGGAGATCTGTTAAATTGTACATACCTTAAATTCACAACATGTTAAGTGTTCCTTTATTTTTAAGGTTTCCCATGGAAATGAGTTATACAGCCGCTTAAGATGTCCATTTCAGGAAAACTCCTAATCAAGTCCAATAACTTCTTGGTCTTCTGCCAAGAGAGGCTCTTACCATTCTAAGAGCACTACTTAATCATCTCAGTACAGATTGTAGCTCACACTCCTTACATGTAACTAATAGAATTTCACGTTGAAAGAGGAAGTTACATATGCAAGCTTTATGTCTTCACATTATCATATACCAAAGGACGTACTTTGCTCTTAACTCTTTCTTTTTTTATTTTTTATTTTTTTTATCAGTTACATTTTATTAACTCTGTATCCCAACCTTGTTCCGATCCCTCATTCCCTCCCAGTCCCTCCCTCCCTCCCTCATCTCCACCGTGCCCCTTTCCAAGTCCACTGATGGGGGGGGGACCTCCTCCCCATTCATCTGATCCTGTTTTATCAGGTATCTTCAGGACTGGCTGCAAAGCCCTCCTCTGTGGCCTAACAGGACTGCTCCTCCCTTTCGGAGGTAGGGAGGCAAAAGAGCCAGTCATTGAGTTCCTATTAGAAATAGTCCTTGTTCCCCTCACTTTGGGAAACCAATTGGCTACTGAGCTACCACAGGCTACATCTGAGTGGAGGTTCTAGGTTATATCCATACATGGTCCTTGGTTGAATGTCAGTCTCAGAAAAGACCCTGTGCCCAGATATATTTGGTCCTTGTGGAGCTCCTATCCTTTTCCCATCAGACTAACTCCCCTTCTTTCTTATGATTCCCTGTACTCTGCCAAAGGTTTGGTCATGAGTCTTTGCTTTGAAAACACTGCTAGTTAGAGTCTTTCAGATGCGCTCAGTAGACTCCTGTCATACGTTCAATGCACATCCCATCTGTCTTTCTAAACGAGGATTGATCATCTTACCCCATGTCTGCTCAATTGATTATCTTTTTTAGGTGTATAGATTTCATTATGTTTATCATATCTTATAGGTCTATATAAGTGAGTATATCCTGTGTTTGTCTTTCCTTCTGGGATATTTCACTCAGAATGATCTTTCCTAGATCCCACCATTTGCCTGCAAATTTCATGATTTCCTCCTTTTTGATTGCTGAGTAATATTCCATTGTGTAGAAATACCACAATTTCTGTACCCATTCTTCCGTTGATGGACATCTGGGTTGTTTCCAGGTTCTGGCTATTACAAATAAAGCTGCTATAAACATGGTTGAGCAAGTATCCTTTTTGTGTACTTGAGCAAACTTTGGGTATATACCTAGCAGTGGTATAGCTGGGTCTTGAGGAAGCACTATTCCTAATTGTCTTAGAAAGCTCCAGATAGCTTTCCAGAGTGGTTGTACCAGTTTACATTCCTACCAGCAGTGGAGGAGGGTTCCCCTTTCTCCACAACCTCTCCAGCATGTGTTGTCACTTGAGTTTTTCATCTTGGCCATTTTGATGGGTGTAAGGTGATATCTCAGGGTCGTTTTGATTTGCATTTCCCTGATGGCTAATGAGTATGAGCATTTCTTTAAGTGTTTCTCTGCCATTCAATATTCCTCTGTCGAGAATTCTGTTTAGCTCTGTTCCCCATTTTTTAATTGGATCACTTGGTTTGCTGCTTTTCAGCTTCTTTAGTTCTTTGTATATACTGGATATTAGTCCTCTGTCAGATAAAGGGTTAGTGAAGATTCTTTCCCAATCTGTAGGCAGTCGTTTTGTTTTGATGACGGTGTCCTTTGCTTTACAGAAGCTTTTCAGTTTCATGAGGTCCCATTTATCGATTGTTGCTCTTAGAGCCTGTGCTGTTGGTGTTCTGTTCAGGAAGTTGTCTCCTGCAGATGATATGATAGTATACATGAGCGACCCCAAAAATTCAACCAGAGAACTCCTTCAGCTGATAAACACCTTCAGCAAAGTGGCAGGATACAAAATCAACTCAAAAAAATCAGAAGCCCTCCTGTATACCATAGACAAAAAGGCTGAGAAAGAAATTAGGGAAACAACACCCTTCACAATAGCCACTAATAACATAAAGTACCTTGGGGTGACTCTAACCAAGCAAGTGAAAGACCTCTTTGAGAAAAACTTCAAGTCTCTGAAGAAAGAAATCGAAGAAGATATCAGAAGATGGAAAGATCTCCCATGCTCATGGATTGGTAGGATTAACATTGTAAAAATGGTCATCCTGCCAAAAGCAATCTACAGATTCAATGCAATTCCCATCAAAATACCAAATCAATTCTTTACAGACCTTGAAAAAAGATTCTCAGCTTCATATGGAGAAACAAAAAACCCAGAATCTCCAAAATGATCCTGTACAACAACAGATCATCTGGAGGTATCTCCATCCCTGATCTCAAGCTGTACTACAGGGCAACAGTAATAAAAAACTGCATGGTATTGGCATAGAAACAGAAAGGAGGATCAATGGAACAGAATAGAAGACCCAGAAATAAACCCACACACCTATGAATACTCGATATTTGACAAAGAAGCCAAATCCATTCAATGGAAAAAAGACAGCATCTTCAACAAATGGTGCTGGACCAACTGGATGTCTACATGCAGAAAAATGAAAATAGATCCATATTTATCACCCTGCACAAAACTAAAGTCAAAGTGGATCAAGGACCTCAACATAAAACCAGATACTCTAATTCAATTGGAAAAAAAAGTTGGGAACATCCTAGAACCATCTGTTCTTAACTACAGTTTTAACCATTTGATTCAACTCTACAAATTATAAAATAATTATAAATATCACCTTATTAAAAAGCCATTTCTTTGTTTACTAGTGACATTAGTATCATGTGACTATCTTTGTGAATTAATTCAAATTGAGAGCTTATGACAGAAAAATGGATTATTTCACAGTAGTGGAAGGTAGAAACTAAGCTTCACTGAGCCCAACAAAGCTGTAGCCAGCCCCACAGTTCTAAATACTCTAATGGAAAGGTCACTCCTGCTTTTTCTCCATCTTGTGATTGTGGGCATTGCTTCTGTCCCATGTTCAAGCCCAACATTTTAAAAGTTCTGTCTGCTCCATCTGCACATTGTTGCTTTCATGTGTCACAACAAATCTTTTGCTGCATAATTTTGTATTGATTTTTATTGCATTGAGGACCACTTAGTCCCAGATAGTTTTTCAATTCCATGGTCCCTAACTAAATTCCATCTTCCAAGCCTTTGCTTTATTACATCCCATGGTTCCTTTTGTTACGATCTTTGCCTATTTTAATATTACTTTATCTACATAAGTGTTTTCATAAAATTGTGACATGCACTTATAGATTCAATGTCATTTCTTTGTTTTATTTGCCTTTAAAGAAATTAAAATTACTGAAGACAAAAAGATCTATCCCATGTACTTCTCTTCTGAACCTTCTTTCTTTGATTTTATAAAACAGAATACAGATTATATAAAACAAGAATATTTTTGTTTCAGTTTCAAAGTACAGAAAAATTTGTCACTTAATACTTCTTAAAAACTGTAAAGGGGGAAAGGAGAGAGAAAAGATAAAGGAAAAAAGGTGAAAAGTAAAGAAAAATATATCTTAAAGTTTACCCTTTTGTTTTGTTTTCATAACAAAATATAGCCTTAAAAATTAATAAGAATATAAAAAACTTAATGAACAATATTCAAAAGGGAAGAACTAGACATCTATAAAACATTCCACAGGGTGGGACCAGGAGGGGAGGAGGGAGGGACTTATGCGGGGATACAAAGTGAATAAAGTGTAATTTAAAAAAAAAAAAAAAGCGCATTCCACAGAAGAGCAGCATGTTTATCTCCAAACTCACAGAGGTCATTCTCAAAAGTAAATGACATTTGAAGACATATAACAACATTCGATAAATTAAAGAAACTGAAATAACACAAAATATGTTATGAGAACACAATAATTCTAAATTAGGAAACCAAAAACGTAAAAAATTGAGCACATATGTATATAAAAATAAATA
Source organism: Meriones unguiculatus (assembly GCF_030254825.1). NCBI lineage: Eukaryota > Metazoa > Chordata > Mammalia > Rodentia > Muridae > Meriones > Meriones unguiculatus. The sequence continues at coordinate 6,977,194 of NC_083360.1, forward strand.
ATTTTAGTATTTCTAAGTATATAAATCAGAATATATATCACAGGGAAATTATGAAATAAATTTTCAAGATAAAACCTAGAAGAAAAATAAAATAATATACCTCATGAAATATATTTTCAAACAAAAGTTCAAGATTTGTTTATTATTCAAAAGCTATCAATGTGGTGATATTCCATATTAACAACAAAACAATAAATCTATATAGGCCACCTCAACAAATGCAAGAAAAAACATTGGATAATATTGAACACACACACACTGATACATAGCCTTACAACTCAATTAATGACATAATAATCACTGAAAATAGCCTTTTTCTAAGATCAGGGAAAAATACTTCTACTGAACAGTTCTCTACAGGTAAGAAAAGTATGCATTCAGATTAGAAATGAAAAAAAGTAAATTTTTCTGCTTCAGCATGCCATTACCTTTTACTGAAAAAATATAAGGATTTGTCTATAATTCTTTTTTTTATTTTTTATTGTCATTTTTTTGATTAATTACACTTTATTCAATTTGTATCCCCCCTTAAGGTCCTCCCTCCTCCCCACCCGGTCCCATCCTCCCTCCCCCTTCTTCACGCATGCCCCTCCCCAAGTCCACTGATAGGGGAGGTCCTCCTCTCCTTCCTTCTGATCTTAGTCTATCAGAGCTCATCAGGAGTGGCTGCCATGTAATGTCCAGAGAACAGCATTTCACAACACTCTTCCTTATTCTTGACTCTTAGATCCTTTCGGCACACTCTTCCAGGAGGACATTTCCTGAGCCTTAGGGTTATAGGCAGTGAGGTTGATATACATGTCTTTTCTATAGCTAAAGACTCACTTTACTTTCTTCTTGGCATCGTGAACAGTTACAAGCATCTGTATTAATCAATATCCATTGAGGTAAGAAGTATCTTTTTAATTTTTTATTAGTATCATTTATTACAAATTATTCAAATTGTATCTGGGCTGTGTCCCCCTCCCTCATCTCTTCCCAATCCTACCCTCCCTCCCTCTTCTCCCCATATGCCCCTCCCCTAGTCCATTAATAGGTGAGGTCTTCCTCCCCTTCTATTTGACCCTAGTCTATCAGGTCTCATCAGGACTGGCTGCATTGTTTCCTTCTCTGGCCTGGCAAGGCTGAACCCTTCAGGGAAAGGAGATCAGAGAACTTGTCACTGAGTTCATGCCAGAGACTCTGCTCCCCTTACTAGGGAACTCACTTGGACACTGAGTCTATGGGCTACATCTTAGCAGGGGTTTTAGGTCCTCTCCATGTGTTGTCTTTGGTTGGAGTCACTAGGGCTCAGTTTTATTAGCTCTGTTGGTTTCCTTTTGGAGCTCCTGTTCCTTCCGGGTCTATCTATCTCTCCCTTATTCCCTAAGATTACCTGCATTCTACCCAAAGTTTGGGTATGAATCTCACCCTCTGCTTCGAAACCTCAATCAATAGAGTCTTTCAGAGGCCCTCTGTGGTAGGCTCCACATTTGTCCCTCTGAATTAGGATTGAGAATCTTCCCTATGGCCTTCCTTGTTGTTTAGAAGAAGTACCTTTTAACAGGTTGAGAGAAACACAAATCTATGAATAGAAATATAAATACAAAGAAGGCAGGTTGGCAACATGACTGTTAAGCAAAACAACACCTTTAGATTATTTCCTGAGGACTATAAATTCCCTAGTCATTTTATTTTTCTGTTTACAGAACTGGGTATGAATTGTCTTCCGTGGATCAGGCCTCAAGTTCAATCAAAAGAATGAAAGGCTGCTTTCATTAATATATATAGAATGCCATATATATATATGGTACAATTGTGCCAATGGAAACATTTTTTTTCTGGTATGTCTGTATTATGAGTAAAAATGATGTTTTTTTTTTCCTTCTCTTGATTAAAAGTCAGACTTCTCTGTTTTTTTTTTTTTCCTTTTTCAGTATTTATAGCACATTCTGCAAGACTTTGGCAAAGCGTCTATGACCACAAACTGGTTCTTGGATCAGTGGTAAAGACAGGAAGACTTAGGTGCCAATTTTGGACAATGAGTTTGCCTTTCTAGTATTTCTGGAAAAAAATTCAAACTCTGTGTTTTTATTTCAGCTCTTGTTTGTGCATAACATTCACTCAAGACAAATTTAAAGCAACTGAGATCAACATAGAGAACAGTATGTGGCTAGGCTTGTCTGCCTGGAATATGTTGGCCTTAGTTTATCAGTAATAGCAATAAAAATAACAGTTGCAAAGGCTAGTATAGGTTCAAATGAGTTTCCCTAAGCAAAGGTGTGTTTGGATTATATATCTGTTAGAATGTTACCTTATTTCTAAGTTATTTCTTTATATAGGTATTAATATTTTCATAGTCATTATATGCTGAGGATTGAACCCTAGTAATGATGCACAAAACTTAAATGCTTGATCACTAAACTATATCCCCATCCCTCTCTCCCTTTGTTTCTCTAAAGGAAATCTTAAAGCACTCAGACATGAAATAACAAACTAAAACTTTGCTAGTGTTTTAGATGTTTAGTCTGCTAAGCATCTTGGCACTTTTTTTCAGATTGTTCACAATGATCTCAACCACAAAAGATTCACAAGTTTTTTGTTGTAATTCTTTTTGATTTTTGGCTGGGTCCAATGAGCATCTTGAAAAGATCACATAGAGTAGGATAAAGCATCAGTTATGGGGCTTTACACTAAAGTTTTATAAAGAATGTGATGTCTACTGTTCTTCTGCTATTGATTGCTTGTACTGAAGGCTAGAAAGGAATTTATCATGTCCCAAAAACCCTATGAATAACCTCATGAACTATGATGAGAATCAAGAGGCCTGTATCCAATGTCTCTCAAAAAAAACTGAATTCAGCTTACAGGTACTTGAAAGTAGATAGATAAGCCCTACCTGAGCCTGCGATGGCTGCAGTTCTAGGTAGCACTGATGACTAGTATGCTATAGCATTATGTTTTTAAACACTTGTCTTCTCAAGATCCCATATTTTTGCAACACTAGGAAAAAAAAGTACTTTAGAGAAGAGTAAACATCTAAAACAGTAGCAATTCTATAGTTCATTATTCCCCATCTGATACTATGGAGTCTTCCAAATCTGTGAGCTTCAACTTAAAATCAATGAAATAAATTTTTTTTCTCTTATTCATCAAAATTTTATAGGAAATATATTGTTTTCTACTTTTTGCATATTATACCACTATGGAGTCAGAGATTTTTAATAAGTTCTCAAAGCTGTTTGTGTTCCTTGGATTGTTGCATTCTGTAGAGTTAATGCAGTAGATCAGGTTATCCGGTCAAATTGCTCTGACTCATTTTCTATTATCACATTTATCTCCAATCACAGCTGAGGAGCTCGATATCCTATAATGTGTCCTTTTAGATATCTGAAAACATAATCTTATATGCAAAGTGACTCACTCACATCCACAGATTTCCAAGATTATAGCCCATTTTCTAGCCACTAGAGGAAAAATAAAAGGTATTTCTGGAGCTGGTCAGATGGCTCAGCAGCATAAAAGTGCCTGATGTTAATCCTGATGATTTGCACTCAATCCCCAAAACCCACATGGTAGAGATGAAGAAATTCTGCATTTTGTTTTATGACTTCTACCCAGGTATCATGGCATGCACACATACAGAGAGAGAGGGACAGGAGAGAAAGAGAGAAAAAAAACAGAGATTGAGAGACACAGAGGGAGATAGAGACAGATCAAAAGGGACAGTAAAACAGAGACAGTGATACAGAGAAACAGAATGATGCTAATTGTAAAACTTTAAACTTAATCCTGAATAATTTTATCATTTTATTTTATTATCAAATAATTTTATTTCAGTGTGCTACCACAGTTCTGTACTCAGTGATCTTAAACAGAAAGTGAGAAACGTAACAACAATCCAGGAGGGCAGACCTACAAATTCAAGTACACTGTGGCACAGAGCACTCCAGTTACCTGCTAAGGGTCTAAGGAGCCAGTGATCAGACTGACAGGGTAATAAATTTTGTTCCATTTAACAAGCCCTATGATAGACTGGATAGGTGGCCAAGGTGGCCATGGGAGCCCAGATTTAACTTTCCTCAATGTTTAAAATATAGCCATTACATGAAGAGAAACCAACTCAGAACCATGTGTGCTTTTGACTGTTACTTTGTGGTCTTTTTTTTCAAGGTGTAGACACCAATGATCTCCATTGCTGGCTGGTCTCAATCATCTCTGTTAATTTCAGGACCTGAGGTCAAACACATAGACTGAAAGGAACTACAGAATTGAGGATCTGACACTTGCTTCCCAGGCTGGTGGCAGGTGATCATGTTCTGGATCCTGGGGAGTGAGGCCAGAGTCTCCCATCTTCATCTTACAGCTTCAGGCTATAATGGATGCCATCAAAGTGTTGTGGGTGATGGGCAACAAAGGAGTTGAGGAAGAATGAGGAAAAGTATCATTCCGCAGTAATGGTGGAGAGAACAGGCAGGAAGCCTTGAATTCCTCCCATAAGACCAATTTCAGAAGGAATAAAGGTTTACAATCTATACTTCAAGCGTTAAAGTGGAAGAGTGAGAACAGGACAATGTCCTGGAAGGGTCATTATATAAGAAGAAAGCAGAGGACTGGACAAGTAGCTCAGCAATTGAGAACATTGGCTACTCTCCCAGAGGACCAGGGTTCAATTCCTAGAACCCACATGGCAGCTCCCAACTGTCTGTACTTCCAATTCCAGAGGACCAGACGCCCTCTTCTGGTTTCCTTGAGCACTGCACGTAAGTAGTGCACAGGCAAAAATGTATTCAAATGTGTAAGAATATAGTAAATTTTTTTTTAAGTAAAAGAATGAAAGAAAGTGTGCAGGCAAAGCAATTCCGAACTGAGCTTTAGTCCTGGAGGATACTGCCCGAAGCCTTCTGGTCCACTGCAAGGGCCAGCCTTTGGGGGCAGGAAGGACTGGCTTGTGAATGCAGGTCCAGACCATGAGTCAGCCACTGCTGATTGCGGCCGTGCCCACCGCTCTCCATAGGAACGCACTTCAGTGCGCATTCACAACCCCACAGGTTTAGCACAACTTAACTATGTCAAGTGGACAGAATGTCTGAATCGGTAGAACATTTTAGGATGAAAGTTCTGCTGAGAGCGTCTGTCCAGTACTTCAATTCTGCAAGATGCACCTAGAAAATTTACTATCTTGGAAAATGAAGTCTTGGAATGGATGGCCAGGAAAGACCTGCAGATTCCTTTGTTGTTATTGCTGAAACACTGTCCCTCCAGTGGCTGAAGCAGCTTCATGTCCTCTTTAGACAGCGTTAAGCATTAGAGTTCTTGCAGAATGACCTTTATCCAATGAAATTCTGCTGCTTCATCAGCACTGAGGTGGCTCTTGGAATTATGAACACCATTCATACTAAATTTCTCTACAAATCTTACAGAGGGAAACTTTTTTCTGAGTATTTAGTTCCACATCCGTTTATTTTAGTTCACTCTTGTTTTGAACATACATGCATACAATGAAACGTGGCTACAGCTAGACCACCTCCCCTCCAAGTTCTTCCGTGTCACTTTCAAAACACATGCCAGTTTCACGCGTTCTGTTGTTGTTGGCAATGACATGCTACGTCTTGTTAGTACAGTCGCTATGCCTATGGGTCAGGGGTCATTCACTGGGATGAGGAAGACCTACTAGTGGACACGTTCTTATAAAACACACTGCTCTCTACCTACAACTGCCCTCTGTCAGGGGCTCCTCAGTAACAGCAGGGGACTAAGATCATCCATGCCGGGATTCTGGCTGCCTTGGTTTTGTGAAGGTAACCAAGGCTGCTGTGGGTTTATGATTGTCATAACCATGTCACGGATAGAAAAACTAATATAGGTATGAAGAGTCAAAACACTAAAAATATACTTAGAGAACAGTCATTTATGTACTTAGCTTACATTTCCACTTAGAAAAATACAATTTTACAGCACAACAAACAAATATTATTTCAAAACAACAATCTAGTTATTTAAATTAGTGGAATAAAGAGTTCTAATAGGTTAAAAATTAATAGATATCAGCCTAGCTAGCAACCTACTTCTCGCCCCTGTATCCTGGAAATCATAATGGCAGTCATTTTGATCAGTTTATGAAATCAGTAGTTTTAATTAAAATAACTGATTCTTCTTCATGTATATTTTTAAAAATCATCTATCACATTTTTATTATTTAAAATATATGTAGAATTGGATGCAAAAAAAAAGAGTCAGTGTGAGTAAAATCATAACTAAAATTTACAGGCTATTGGCTGTTTTTCATGTAATGCTTTTTGGCCCATCAAAATTACAGCAGTGTAAATTCAAAACAGATCTGTCGATTTCTTAAGTTATCTGCTGTGCAATATCAGTATCGTAAACTTGGTTTTATTGTGGTTCTCATCTCAAAAATATAAATTGAACCCACAAGAAAATATTAGTTTCTCTGTGAAAAGTGATTGGAATTGAAGTGGTTACATGAGAGACTTTATTAAATTTGCTGAATCAACCTGAGAAGTACAGCTCTGATTATACCAAGGCTCTTGCTACAATCACTCTTCCATGTTCCAAATGAAAGGACGTATTTACTTTTGCCAGAGCACAGTGTAAGAATTGCATGAATTTACAGCCTCTTTTACCACCAGGAAATATTTATTCCAAAATAATATATTACAAATAAATTATAATTGATGATACACCTTAATTATGTAAGTATTAAATCTATTCATACCATTATGTAAATCATCTTGACAGAATTTTTTAACTCTAGTTTTATTTTGAAAATAATTCTCATTCAGAAAGGCAAACCAGATGGACATCAGAAGAGGGAGAAAACAGGGAACAGGACAGGAGCCTATCATAGAGAGCCTCTGAAAGACTTTACCCAGAAGGGTATCAAAGCAGATGCTGAGACTCATAGCCAAGTTTTGGGCAGAGTGCAGGGAATCATATTAAAGAAGGGGGAGATAGAAAGACAAGGAGGGGACAGGAGCTCCACAAGGAGAGCAACAGAACCAAAATACTTGGGCACAGGGGTCTTTTCTGAGACTCATACTCCAACCAAGAACCATGCATGGAGATAACCTAGAACCCCTGCACAGATGTAGCTTATGGCAACCCAGTCTCCAAGTGGATACCCTAGTAAGGGTAACAGGGGCTTTCTCCGACACAAAATCAGTGGCTGGCTCTTTGATCACCTCTTCCTGAGAGGGGAACAGCCTTACCAGGCAATAGAAGAAGCAATGCAGCCAGTCCTGTTGAAACCTGATAGGCTAGGGTCAGATGAAAGGAGAGAAGAACCTCCCCCATCAGTGGACTGGGAGAGGGGCATGGGAGGAGATGAGAGAAGGAGGAGGCTACAGCTGAGATACAAAGTGAATAAACTGTAATTAATAAAAAATATATTAAAAAATTAAAAATGAAAAAAATAAAAATAAATGACTAGTTATTCTTAATTATTTTCAATCATGAAAGAAATGCACTATTACTTACAGATTGTGATAGGTACTTATATGAGCTACTTTTCTTGTTCTTTGACATTGCACATGACAAAACAAACTCTGGGAAGGAGATATTTGCTGTGAATCACTGTTTTAAGAGTTCAGTCTATTCTGTCAGGGAAGGCATGGTAGCTGGAGGGTCAAGTCTGGCTTGTTCATTCTTTAGCATTTAAGGAAGCAGATTCTTCTGCCTAAACCTGAAGTGTACTTAACTGTGAGCACCCATCCAGTGACCCATTTCTGCAAACTAAAACACATGCATGTCCTAAAGCACCACGCGCTCACAAACCAAGGCCATCAATTTGAAACCAAGTATGGAAAAACATGAGTGACTAACAGACATTTTATAATGCTATCATTTGAAAACTAATTTACCCCTCCATATATACATATATATACTCATGATTACAAAAAGTTAAAGGATAACCAATAAAAAAATAAAGTATGTGAAGAATATAATTAGGGGACATTAGTCAAAGAGTAACACTTCCAAATTTTGCATGAGAAATTTTCCACATCTCAAATGCTAGCATAGGGATCAAATTCTTAGGGCACATATTGTGTATTGGCCAGAGTTGGAAACTTTGACAGCTTTTTGTGTGTCAAATGTCAGTGTTAATGATGTGTAATCACATTAGAACATGTCAATATTTAATTGTATTCCAAAAAGTATATCATTTGAAACATAAAAATAATAATTGAAAAAAATGAAGAACAATGCTTAAAAAAATCACATAGTTTTCTATCCATCCAAAAGTGTATGAAACTATTATCTTTATCTTTTTTTTTTTTTTTTTTTAATGCAGTTTATTCAAGAACATTGAACAATCCTCGGACCCCGGGGAAAGCCAGCCCACAGCTTAAATAGCCTCTGGGTAGCCAACCCAGGCGTGCCACGGGGGCAATGCAGATAGGTCCACATACATGGAAGCAAGCCAGATCCTCAGCCTTAGCCAAATGTGGAGTTGTTCGTGACAGAGAGCACTCACCATCGGGAAGGTGGAAGGCGGAAACCAGCTCCATCTTTAAGGCATAGCATTCCGCAGCTCTCTACAGTAACACTGTTTGAAAAGACAATCCCAGGCCTTCATTTACATACATCATTTGCATGCCTCCATGCCTCATGGTAAGTTTGTCTGACTTATATCTTTGTTTTCTGTGGCTGGAGTACCATTGAAATCATCTCTCTACTAACTTTGACAGGAAAATACATACATCCAGTTTTTATTAAATTTTGGTCCTGTATAAACAGTTCTTATTTTATAGAAGGATATATATGCCATAAACTTTCTTACATAAAGAAAAACACAGCATATTTTTTTAATAAAATGGAAGTAGTTATATCATGATTTTAACATCAGGGTCCAATGATCCTTTGTTTAATTTAAAGACACTTTATGAAATATTAATGATATTGTTTCTATACTTTAAAATGTTTTTCCTTTTTGAGAACTTACCCACTACTAAGATATTAATCGTGACAGTTAATCATGACTGTTTTTATTTAATTTCTAAGTCACTATCAGGAGGATCCATACAGCAAGCCATGCAGTTCATTTGAAATTTACATTGTAAAATTTTAAAGTATATTCTAGTTTTACTCTGCGATCCAAAGATGTTAAATGAAAACTTTGGTGAATTAATCAGATTTTATAAATGTTTAAATTGATTTACATTTTGTGTATGTGTATCTGTTTCTTTCTAAGACAATAATTTAGAAAAGCTAACAAGTGGCTCCTCTTTATGTATTTATGCAAATAAGTGGGCATTTACTTGCTTAAAGTTACTAATCAGAGAAGAAGTTATTATTTTCTTCTCCAAAATAACCATAATTAAAAATTTCAGGGAAATTTTTCTAATGTTTCCTACCTTAAAATGAAATTTTTCTGTTTAAAGCAACTTGAAATTGAAGCTCTACAAGAGGAACAATACAAGAAATAACAGAAAGAGCAGGAAGAAAATGAAAAAGGAGGAATATGAAGGTAGACAGAAGAAACCTAAAGATTTTACCACTAACCCTACTTATGTTATAAAAATAATATCCAGTATGGCTTAGATGTCCCTCTGAATCCCAAGTGGAAATTACCATTGCTGTAATAAAAAGAAGTAAAATAATAATAATAATAATAATAATAATAATAAAGAGCTTTTTAACCCATGATAAGAGAACCCATGCTCACAGATAGCCAAAGGCTGCCATTGTACTGAAAGAGAAACTTGAGATAGAAGCAAACTAACTTGTGAGCTAGCTTATGTACCTAGGGTGGCCTGTCACATTGCTGTCCAGCAAGAAGATTCAAACCAGAAGATGGTGCCTGAGGTAACTATCCAAGCCTCATTTGTTTTATACTGTACCCTATCTGTGGTGTTGTGTTGGCCCATGCAAAACTCACAAGGATAATGTCGAAAGAATTCATTTTGAGGGCTCTCTGATCTACTTGTTTTCCCATTGAACTGAGGGAAAGTAGAGATCAGGTTTATGGGTCTAGATTTCTAAATGCCAGTTTGATCCACAAATGATGTCTGTTTTTGGTGCATGTTATTTTAACTCCACAGGATTTAATTTATATTCTTTTAAAAAGTAAATTCTGATAAAATAATACATGCTTAATCTGGAAAGCTTTGAAAATGAAAAACATCAAGAAAATTAAATATAAAATCACCTACCCAGAGATAACCACTATTAATATTTTTATGCATTTTCTCTATTATTTTTGCCTAATTAATGTCAGTATCTATAATCTTTGCTCTACTTTAGCTTGAGAACCTTTCCCCAACTCTTAAATATTCTTCTAAAATACCCTTTTTATTACATGGATAAATATGCCAATATAAATTCCATAATGTGTTTACCCTTTCTCATATTTTGAACATTTATTGGGCTCCATATTATTTTTACTGTTCTCTGTAATAGTCAGAAGAAAATCTCTGTACATAAATCTTTGACTTTATGACTACTAACCCAATCTATAATCCATAAAGAAGGGGGATATGAGGTCATAAAATATGACCTTTCTTACAAACTCTTGATAAGGAATTCCCAAATTATATGAGCTTTGGTTTCTTGGGGAAACGAGAAGCATGCATAAGATGATTTCAAAACTGTTTCTCTCGGCTGTTAAACTGTGTGACTCAGGGAGTTTATTCAGCTCACTCCTGACTTCTGTGAAGAGGTCTGTGATTCATTAATCACACAATATTTTCTGACACTAAAAAAATGCCTTGAAAACAATGCTGTGTTTCTGTTTATGCCTACGGTTTTATGCTGAGAACTTAGGCTGAATTGGAGCTAAGGATTTAGGTGGGAATTATTTATTAAAGAATCTTTGCAAGTAAAAATTAATAGAGGCTGAAGGAAGCAAGACAGGAAGTAATACAGGAGAGGGTGTCAGCGCTGGTTATGCTATAGCCTTTGCCTTACTCCACAGTTCCTGCTAAGTGAGTTGACAGTTGGGATTGTATGTTTGTGTATACAGCTACAAGGCGCTTTTGTTCCTGCAGTATATGAAAGCCCTGCGTCAGGCCTTTTGTGTGGGCAGCGCTGTCTTCCCGGGATGTTCTTCTCATCATTCCCCTTAGGTTCTCATCTCAGAATTTACGGCTTAACGTCAATGCTGTTCTCTGTCTTTCTCTTACCGTGAACATGCAGTTGATTCCTCTACAAAGTGTGTGCCTCATGCCATTTCTCATATTGTAATGAGCTTCTTGTTTCCTCCTCCATTTCTGTGTCTGTCTTTCTCTGCTTTACAACCTTTCATTTACAAATCAAATCAGTTAAACATGGAAAATTGACCTTGTAGGAAACAATTTTGTGGTTTCTAAAAGTCAGTAAGTTTAAAATTAATGACCTTATAGAGTCTCCTTCCTTTCAGGTATTGTGAAGCTTCCTTAAACTGAGGAGTGATCCTGAGCTTTTGTCACTGAACATCCACTAAATTCTTCTTAGAGCACACAGCATTTTTTGGAGAAAATAAATAAAATTATATAGTACTCCTTATTATGATATCCATTCTTACAATTATGAAACAATTACTGCACACAATATTCTATGTTCATTGTCATCCATTATTTTTAAAGATTTTGTCTCCCTTTATAAGTTGGAGTATTAAATTTGAAGTGTATATTAATATGATTTTATAGAGCCTTTACTTATTGAGTTTCATATGTTTACTTTTGTGCTTTGTTTTCATATTCAAATTTTCTCAAATTAGGCCATGCCCTTTCCTGTCCTTTCAGATAAGTTTTAGTGAATTATTTAATTTGAGATATTTTCTTTTTGTAACCCTGAAGCCAGTTACTTCTTCATAAAGTCTATATTTTAGTTGTATAAAATAACATTTAGAAAATCATATCTGTGTTTTGTGTTTGTAGTGACAAATGTGGCATTGTTTTTAATCTCTTTCAGCTGACAAGCAAGAAAATGTATAAATGCATTTCTTTCAGGAGTACCTGCCAAAACCGCATGCACTGGGGAAGCCATGGGTTTAATGAGTGCTCTAACCAGTGTCAATTCCAAATCTGCATGCTCTGTGGAAGCCATGGGTTTAATGAGTGCTCTAACCAGCGTCAATTACACAGCTTTGTTTCGCACTCCATTTCTTCCTGTAAACTGTGGAGGGATTTTTGTTTGGTTGGGTTTTTTTGTTTTTTGTTTTTTTATGGAAAACAAGCCTCTCTGTATTCTAACTAAATTTACTCGGTGACCCAAGACTCAGCCAGTCTCTTACAGATGCAGGCCTGTGGCAAACAAATCTGCACCAAGGAGAGAAAAACTGTGAATGAGAGGAGAGAACGGAGGACGGCGTGAGGTGAGGTGAGAGAGATCCCCCCCCCAACAAAATATAACTAATATCAGTCTCATAGCAGTCGTCTAATACTACTGGATCAAAGTATGAATATGTTTGGATATGTTCTCGAAATCAATTGTGTTATAAAGTGATTCTGTCTAAAACAACTATAACTTTCCAATGATTCTATATAGGAACGTAGCTTTCTAGTTGTTTAGTAGATACCTAATGATCCTTTTAAAGATAAATGAAAGCTTTAAATAGATAAATAAATAGAAATTTTAGTTATGTTTAATTAATTTATTTTAGAAACTTATCTGGGTCTTCTTTTTTTCTAAACCAAAACTTTACTTATAAAATCAATATTATGATCGGAGGATCCAAGATGGCGGTGGCTAGTGTGTACCTTATCTGAGGCCAAAGGACCTGAAATGTCGAAATTGGTCAGTGAAGGGGCTACTGAACCCAGAACAGAGTTATCTAGACTTCCAGGAAGAAAGAGACTAACCATGAACTCAGTCCATCTACAATCAGGTCACTGGCAGACTCCTCCGGAAGGAGACACCCCGAGAGATGATCCCTAGCCCTATTCCCCCTTTGGAGGAGGCAGGAGGCGGCCAGCAGAATCTGCCACAGACCATACTGCCTGTGCCCCAGCCCCAGCGACAACGGCAGCTTCTACCAAAGAAAGCCCAGCTCGGGATCTGGGTCTGAGAATACCCAACCCTTCAGGCACTGCCCTGAGACCGCCTCCGACACCGCGCCATCAGCCTGTCCTGGTGGAGCGGAAGGATAGACAGGTGCACTGAGGGTTCTGCCACAGCCCACAGCCCTGAGCGCCAGCACTGCCAGCTGCTCTTAGCAAACAAGCCCCGGCTCGGGATCTGGGACTGAGGTCACTCAACAATTTCTGACACTCCCCCGGGGTCCAGCCACAATAAGGTCTAGCACCAAGCTCTAGCACCAGCGGCCCCTGGCAGAGAAACCCCGGCTCAGGATGGGGTTCTGAGAATACCCAACCCTTCCTGGCACTCCCCTGAGACAGCCGCCATAGCTTTCCCTGGCAGAGGGGAAGGACAGAGAGGTGGCCTGAGGATTCTTCTACAGGCCACAGCGCCTGGGCTCCAGAGCACCCGACAGCCCCTGGCAGAGAAACCCCGGTTTTGGATCTGGGACTGAGGACACTCAACCCTATCTGGTACTCTCCCGGAACCAGCGGACACATGTGCTAGCTTCTGGCAGAGTTATCTGGGCCTGGGATCTGGGACTGAAGACCATCAACTCAACCCTTCCAGTATCCCCAGGGGTCCAGCCACCACAAGTCTTCCCTGGTGGAGGGGAAGGGCAGAGAGGCAGCCTGCTCATTCCACCACAGACCACAGCACCTTGGCCCCTGGCCTCGGGATCTGGGACAGAGGAGATTCAGTACCTGCTCCCCCCAACCACCCACACCTCAGCACTTCCCTGGGTCCAGCCACCAAAATCATTCCCTGGTGGAAGTGAAGGATCCAAAAGGGGCCTGCAGAGTCTGACACAGACCACTCTGCCTGGGCCCCAGCACAGCACACAGTACAGGTGGACACCAAGACCTACTGCTACAGGACCACTGAGCTGACTGTTAGCCTACACCCGCATTTGCCCCAGCAGGATAAAATCAGAGAGTAGAGAACAAGGGGAACCTTATAGGTTTTGTATTTGTGTGGAAATGTTGAGTATGCACTATGGTGTCAAAATTAGATTTTCCTCTTGGTCCTAATCACGTCACCTTGGATTAAGAAAGGCATAGCCTACTTCCTATCACCCAGAAAAATAAAGTGGTAAATGATCTGTTAATGCAAAAAAGGAAATACCTAGCATTTGGGCTATATGATTTATAGGTCCAATGACATATTCAAATTATTCTAGTGTTATATACTGCTGTGATATACTGATTTTTAATTGAAGATATGCATTCATTTTAAACACATATGTATTCTTTCATAATCTGAAATTTGGAATATACACAAATGTCAACTTCCATCAAGAAATAATGTTTCTGTTACTAATACGTTTTTATACATTCTTATGATTTTTTTTCTTTTTATTTATTCTTCTCTAACACACTTCTCTCAACTGCAACCTTTACTCCCTCCAGTCCTCCCAGCTCCCCAGCTCCCCTCTCTGTGCTTCTTTCCCAGAAGCACAAATCAGAGAATTCTTCACATAAGAACCCCAGGAAATCTTTACCAAAATGAACATGTTCAAGCGAGACAGAACTGTGATACCTCATAAGGATGAGAATTATCTGTAGATAATCCACCAAGAGGACAATTCTGAACATCAATGCCCCAAATACAAGAGCACCTACATTCATAAATGAAACATTATTAAAGCTCAAATCACACGTTGATCCCAAACCTTAATAGTGGGAGACTTCAACATCCTACTCTCACCAAGGGACAGATCAACTAGACAGAAACCAAATAGGGAAATAAAGGCACTTACAGAGTCCCTAAGTCAAATGGACCTAATAGATATCTACAGATCTTTTCACCCAAACTCAAAAGAGTATAACTTCTTTTCAGCACCTCATGGAACCTTCTCCAAAATAGACCATATAGTTGGTCACAAAGCAAGCCTATATGCCACAAAATTTGAAAAGCTAAATGAAATGGACAATTTTCTTGATAGATTCCTTCTACCAAAATTAAGTCAAGAATAGGTAGAAAAACTGAATAGCCGTATAACCCCCAAGGAAATTGAAGCAGTCATTAACAGTGCCCCCTCCAAAAAAGCCCTGTGCCAGATGGTTTCAGCACAGAATTCTACCAGACCTTCAAAGAAGTGCTAACACCAATACTCCTCAAACTATTCCAGAAAATATAAACAGAAGGAACATTACCAAACTCATTTGATGAAACCACAGTCACCTTGATACCTAAGCCACACAAAGACTCAACAAAAAAACAAAAAAAAAAAAAAAAAAAAGAAAATTTCAAACCTATCTCTCTTATGAACATTGATGCAAAAATACTCAATAAAATACTGGCAAACCGAATCAAAGAACACATAAAAGATATCCACCATGACCAAGTAGGCTTCATCCCAGGCATGCAAGGGTGGTTCAATATGGAAATCCATTAATGTAATCCACCATATAAAAAAACTGAAGGAGAAAAACCACATGATCATCTCCCTAGATACTGAAAAAGCATTTGACAAAATCCAACACCTATTCATATTTAAGGTCTTAGAGAGATCAGGGATAAAAGGCACATATCTAAACATAGTAAAGGCAATATACAGCAAGCATTTGACAACATCAAACTCAATGGAGAGAAGCCCAAACCAATCCCACTGAAATCAGGGACAAGGCAAGGCTGCCCACTCTCTCCATATCTCTTCAACATAGGACTTGATGTCCTAGCAGAGATCAAGGGAATACAAATTGACAAGAGTTCAAAGTTTCACTATTCGCAGATGAAATGATAGTATATATGAGCATCCCCAAAAATTTCAACCAGAGAATTCCTTCAGCTGATAAACACCTTCAGCAAAGTGGCTGGATACAAAATTAACTAAAAAAAAAAAAAAAAAAAAAATCAGAAACCCTCCTGTATACCAAAGACAAAAGGGCCGAGAAAGATATCAGGTAAACAACACCCTTCACAATAGCCACTAATAACATAAAGTACCTTGGTGTGACCTTAACCAAGCAATTGAAAGACCTGTTTGAGAAAAACTTCAAGTCTCTGAAGAAAGAAATTGAAGAAGATATCAGAAGATGGAAAGATTTCCCATGCTCATGGATCGGTAGGATTAATAGAGTGAAAATGTCTCTTCTGCCGAAATCAACAGATTCAATGCAATTCCCATCGAAATACCAACACACTTCTTTATAGATCCTGGGAGAAAAATTATCAACTTCATAGGAGAGACAAAAAACCCAGAATCTCCAAAACAATCCTGTACAACAACAGATTGTCTGGAAGCATCTCCATCCCTGATTTCAAGCTGTACTACAGAGAAATAGTAATAAAAACCACACAGTATTGGATTAGAAAAAGAAAAGTGGATCAATTGAACTGAATAGAAGACCCAGAAATAAACCCACACACCTATGGATGCTTGATTTTTGACGAAGAAGCCAAAACCATTCAATAGAAAAAAGACAGCATCTTCAACAAATGGTGCTGGTCCAATTGGATGTCTACATGCAGAAAAATGATTTGTCACCCTGCACAAAACTAAGTCCAAGTGGATAGAAGACCTCAACATAAAACCAGACACACTAAATCAACCGATTTAGAAGAAAAATTAGGGAAGAACCTAGAACTCATTGGCACAGGAGACAACTTCCTGAACAGAACACCAACAGCACAAGCTCTAAGAGCAACAATCAATAAATGGGACCTCATGAAACTGAAAAGCTTCTGTAAAGCAAAAGATACTGTTCCCAGTACAAAACGACAGCCTACAGACTGGGTAAGGATCTTCATCAACCCTATATCTGACAGAGGGCTGATATCCAGAATATATAAAGAACTAAAGAAGTTAAAAAGCAACAAATCAAGCAATCCAATTAAAAAATGGGGTACAGATCTAAACAGAGAAATCTCAGTAGAGGAATACAGAATGGCAGAGAAACACTTAAATAAATGTTCAACATCCTTAGCCATCAGAGAGATGCAAATCAAAAAGACCCTGAGATTTCACCTGATACCCATCAGAATGGCTAAGATCAAAAACTCAATTGACAACACATGCTGGAGAGGTTGTGGTGAAAAAGGAACCCTCCTCCATTACTGGTGGGAATGCAAACTTGTACAACCACTTTGGAAATCAATCTGGTGCTTTCTTAGACAATTAGAAATAGTGCTTCCTCAAGATCCAGATATACCACTCCTAGGCATATATCCAAAAGATGCTCAAGTATACAAGGACATTTGCTCAACCATGTTTGTAGCAGCTTTATTCATAATAGCCAGAACCTGGAAACAACCCAGATGTCCCTCAATGGAGGAATGGATACAGAAATTGTTGTACTTTTAACACAATGGAATACTACTCAGCAATTAAAAACAAAGAAATCATGAAATTTGCAGGCAAATGGTGGGACCTAGAAACGATCATCCTGAGTGAGGTATCCCAGGAGCAGAAAGACGTACATGGTATATACTAATTTATACAGACCTATAAGACAGGATAAACATACTGAAATCTATACACCTAAGGAAGATAAACAAGAAAGAGGACCCGGGGTAAGATGATCAATCCTCACTGAGAAAGACAAATGGATGGACATTGGATGTAGGAGAAAACAAGAAGCAGGGCCGGAGCCTACCACAGAGGGCCTTTGAAAAACTCTACCTAGCAGTGTATTAAAGCAGATACTAAGACTCGTAACCAAACCTTCAGCAGAATGCAGGGAATCATCAGAAAGAAGGGGGAGTTGATATGACCTGGAGAGGACAGGAGCTCCATAAGGTCCAATTATATCTGGGCTCAGAGTTTTTTTATGAGACTGTTTCTCCAACCAAGGACCCTGTATGGATATAACCTAGAACCTCTGCTCAGATGTAGCCCATCGTAGCTCAGTATCCAAGTGGGTACCCTAGTAAGAGGAACAGGGACTATTTCTGACATGAACTCAGTGGTGGGCTCTTTGACCTCCCCTCCAAGGGAGTAGCAGCCTTGCTAGGCCACAGAGGAGGACTTTGCAGCCAGTCCTGAAGATACCTGATAAACCAAGGTCAGATGAAAGGGGAGGAGGTCCTCCCCTATCAGCAGACTTGGAAAGGGACCAGGAGGAGATGAGGGAGTGAGTGTAGGATTGGGAGGGAATGAGGGAGCAGGATACAGCAGGGATACAAAGTTAATAAACTGTAACTAATATTAAAAAAATTAAAAAATCAATATTATTAGTTATAACAATTTATTATAATAATTTATTGAAAGCAATTTTTAACCATGTAAGAGGAATATGTTATGAAATTTTGTGTTAAGAAAATATCAAGAGGATTATGCCCTGAAGGATAGGTTAATAATAAAGTGGTCACACAGTAGTCTGGGGTGAATGAGCTTGTTTCTATTCACACAACTTACCCTGATTACTCTGCTCCATGGCTGTTAAATCTTTTCTATCTGAGATCCCAAGACTATTTCCACAGCCTAATCTTCTCTGCAAAACTAACAAAGTCAACTTCTCTTACTATGTCCCCCTCCCATAGTATAAGTAAGACTTACTCCCAATGTTTTTCACACTCCACAGTTCTGTTCCGAATGTTGCTTGCCTAGATTCAAAGCTATGTCATGTATTTGAGGAACTATACTGTTAGCTGCTCGGGACTTGAAACTGTGTCTGAGAAAGAGTGATTCCTGGGTATGTAAACTCACACACAATTAATAGTTCACATAAAGAGGAAAGGATTAAATCACAATGAGTGGATTTCTGTTTATGGGATGTGTTTCAATATAAAGACTAGGTAACCTTGCGCATAAAAATCAAATCATAAATTTAAAAATTAATTTGTAAGATGCTATAAATTTGGAGATAAATATATGTTTTCTTTTGGTGCACTTGTAAATTTTTTATATTTTAACTGAAAAATAATTTTAGAGTATTAGTTTCAGAATTTTCATGTGTAGTAATTTTGTTTATTTGTTCAATTTCCCAATTTTGGGGACAAAGGGAATATGATTGCCAAGATTCTTTTAAAAAGGAAGAGAATAAACAGAGTTGTAGAAATTTACTCGATAAAAAGTTTGTTGTCCTGAAAAACATCAAAAAGATAAAGTGTTAAAATAGGATAGATTCATAACTGAGTAAACCATCTTTGAAATTCAACAAACTTTTTTAATGTACTTCATCAAAAGTTGGAATTCAGGTAATTATATTCTAGCATTTACTATCTTGAGAATTTTTTAATTCCATTTTTCAGCTTATTTTACTTCCCAGTATAAAATCTTTATTCAATTAATATGAAATGCAAGTATATGTGCTACAAAAACATTTCTTTTAGAAAACAATATGCGATTCGCACAGTTTAAACCTAGGGTTCATATAGGCCAAGTAGCTCTAGGCATCGTGCTTGCTTTCTGAGGTAGAAGCATCACAGATTTCACTGACCCTGCTGAAGTCTGCTTTACTGCTTCGTGCTCACTGTGATTCCTTCCTGAATTCCTTTCTCCATCAGTGATGTGGCTTTCAAAGGCGAGTAATAAAACACTCTGACTTCACTAACTTAAATGTTGTAAAACTTTATTATCTCACATGAAATAAAATTCAGAAATATATTAAGCCAGCAGCTTATTAGCTTAATAAAAGTTCAAGTTCTTTTCATTGACACCAATGTTGACTGTTGGCATTATCCTAAAAGTGAGTTCCAATCCTGCTTCCAAATGATTCAAAATTGTTATCTCAATCATGGGTCTATTTGACTTATGACCTCATACAAGCTGAGCAAGAGAGAAATCAATGCACTCAGACTACATCAATTATATATAGCCCCATACCTATTCCCAAGTCATGTATAGGCAATATTTATAAATAAGTGATATAAAGATAAAGAGATAAAGAATAGATATAGAAAATGATACATTAATAGATAAGTAGATGGGTTATAACAGATGATAGATAGATAGATAGATAGATAGATAGATAGATAATAGATATGTAGCCATAGACATAGATCCCTTATGATTGTAATAGGTACATCATGAAATAAGCATCAAAGGAAACAGTGCCAAAAAAAAAAAAGGAAATAATCTTTAAAAGTTTCTATGTAAAATAAATAGTGGAGAAGTGGCTACATTTTTAGAAACCATATCTGTTCCCTGTCTTCTCCTACTTCCGATGTCTAATACATTTGATAACCTCCCTCTGGGGTGGGGCAGCCTTGCCAAGCCACAGAGGAAGACAACTCTGCCAGTCCTGATGAGACCTGATACGCTAGGGTCAGATAGAAGGGGAGTAGGACCTCCCTTATCAGTGGACTAGTGGAGGGGCATAAGGGGAGAAAAGGGAAGGAGGGTGAGATTGGGATGAGATGAGGGAGGGGGCTGCAGCAGGGATACAAGTGAATAAATAATAAAAAAAAGAATATTACTGAGAAACTCAAGCAAACAAACAAAAACCATATCTACTTTGCTGATTTAATTTAGTAGACACTGTAACAAAAAGAAAGTGTACACCTGCCATATATTAAGAAACTGGCAGAGGTTTTTGTATGACTAGAACATACAAAAGGGACTTTGCTGCTTTTTGTCCTTTCTGTTTCTGCTATACATCATAGCTGGGATTTCTGGCTGGCAACAGCATTTTTTGCTGCCCTCTAGAGAAGTCAAGAATAAACTTCTATCTTCATTTATATGCAGTAGGTATGTGAGTAGTTTTGTTATTCATATATTTTATAGGTATTTATGCTCAATTCATTATGTACTTTTATAGGTGAGTATGTATGATATATAATATTTACTGGAACCCTGTAATGCTTTTATTATGCAGGCACAGTTAAGGTAATAAAACTATAGTACCACCTCACCTTGAGAGGCTCTTTCTGTTGTAGGGCTTTTTATTAAATTTCCTGCGTCTGTGGCAGTTAGTTTCAGTAACGTCTTTCTATGTGGGACACGGTGCTAGGGATTGGGTTGTCAGTCACCTGATAGCAGGCAGGGAGGGTCACACTCTCCTGCTGCCTTTTGTGGTGCTGTACAACACCAGATCCGAAACAGCAGAGGGCATTTTCCTTGCGTGTCATACTCTAGCACATTCATAAACCTGCAGTGAGAAATCTTTTACCAATGAAGATGTGCTTTACTCCAATGGCATTTCATGAAATGAAATTCAAATTTTCTGGCAGTGAGCTGTACTTTGTGGATGTCAGCTTCTTCCAAATCTTCCCACATCGCATAAGAAAGGTCAACGGTGGATAAAACTAGAGAGTAGTCATTTATCATGCTTCTCACTCTGAAAATCTCCTAATGGCTAACATAATCAAAAGGTTTCGCCCTAAATCATTGTCCCCTTCTTGATTCCCAGTATTTCAACATTGTTACCCTCAATGATCACAAACATAAATCTCTATGAAAGTCTATTGATTGTATAAATCTTTTCTGTATTTCATTTCAAACACTTTGTAAACCAATCTCATATAAGCACTGGAAACATGAAAATGTTCCTGTAAAATGAAAACAACTGTCCGCAGGTTTATATCTGGTTATTGTTTCACGAATCTACCTGAATACAAAAATCCACGATGTTCAAGTTCTGACTACAAAAGGCATGGTATTAGTGTGTGCTCTAAGCTGCCTACTCTACAACAATGATTATAACATCCAGTGTGCAGAACATGGTGTGGACGCTCAAATCCTACTTGTTAGAAGACAGTGATAGGGTAGGTGTTTTCCAAATACTTTTGGTTGGTTATGTTCATATACATAAAATCTGTGCACACAAATGGTATCCACATGTATTGGTGTGCATATGTACACATCTATTTATATAAATATTTTTGCACACTATACTTAATTGTTTGGCTTTAAATGCCATGTAAGAGGCATCCTTGTATCTTTAGTAGTGATATGAAATAATAAAAGTACAATTTATTCATGTTGTCTTAATTCCAATCCACACACAATACTTTCAACACCAAACTATATCATCTCTTTCTAACACTAAAATATGAAAATGACTTTTGCTTTAGTTTCTGCTAAAAGCTAACCTTTAGTTTTGTTTTGCTTTGTTGTCTTTATTTTATCAATCATTTATTTAGTACATTCATGGGAAGACACAATGCTAAATACTCTTAAAACAGTACAATGAGTAATTATAAGAAGCTTATTGCCCAATGGGGATTATAAAAAGTAATTTTTTAAGTATTCACTTAATTCTGTCTGGGAAGCATTCAGTGTGTATCATGAGTTTCCTATGTATTGAAGATTTTATTCTCTGACCTTCATTAAATAATTACATCAATTATATTTTCACTATTGTATAGATGAAAGTACAAGTTTGGTTAACTTTAGGTAGGGCCTGTATTAAATCACTCTCAAACCTTAGAAATAGGAATAACAAGGCTGAAGTTACATAACTTTATCTTAGCACCAACCTAAAGGGATGAAGAGAGTCCTCAGACAACCTAATCCCACTGTAAATACAGTTTAATATAAAACTGAAAGGTGTATTGTATACAATGTTTATTTTTAGCTATTGTATTACAGTGAACACATTATGCATGAGACTTCTAATATTTCTGACTGTGACGATTAGCTGGTCCAAGACTGAATACCTACTATGGGTTGTGGCCATAGTGCCTGTTACCTATTAACATGGCAGTGTTTAGCATATGCAATCTAGACTCACAGTAGTGGCTTGAATGAGAATGTTCACCATAGGTTTATATGCTTGAATCCTTGGTCACCAGAGAATAGGGCTGTTTGAAAGGATTAAAAGGAATAGGATGTGTGGCCTTGTTGGAGGAAGTGTGTCAATGAGGTGAGCTTTGAAACTTCAAAATCTAATGATGGGTCTAGTCTCTCTCTCCCTCTCTCCCTCTCCTCTCTCTCACCCTTTCTTTTCTCTCTCTTCTCTGTCTATCTGCCTTTCCCCTTCTTTCCCCTCCTTTTCTCCCCTCCCTTCCTCTCCTCTCCTCTCCTTTGTCTACAAGTCATGATGCATACCCACTACTGCTCCAGTGCCATCTCTGCCTCTATGCTCCCTGCCATGATGAAAATGGACTAAATGGAAACTGAAAGTAAGCAGCCAATTGCTTTTTTTTTAAATCTTGGATTCAATTTTTTTAATTTTATTTTTGTAATATTAATTAGTTTATTCACTTTGTATCACAGCTGTACACCCTCCTTCTTCATTCCCTCCCAATCCCACCCTCCCTTCCTCATCTCCTCCCATGCCCCTCTCCAAGTCCACTGATAGGGGAGGTCCTCCTCCCCTTCCATCTGACCCTAGCCTATCAGGTCTTATTAGGACTGGCTGCATTGTCCTTCTCTTCCCTCCTCTGCTACCCCCTCAGGAAGAGGTGATCAAAGAGTCAGTCACTGAGTTCTTTTCTAAGAATTTTTCTAACAGTTGCTTGGTCTTGGTGTCTCTTCACAGAAATAGAAAACTGACTAAGGCCCTCACTAACTGAACTTGATTCTAGTAAGTATTCAACCTAATCAACTCATTTTTTGAGTTTAAGTATAGCTTTTAATTTCCATAAAAATTAGCCTTCAAAGAAGTACTCAGTATGATATTTTATATATTTGTTCTTGATTTTTCTTAGCAAACAAAGACATTGCATCTTAGACTTTCTATCAATTTGAAATTTCATGATCTGAGTACTCTGATTCATATGAAATTTTATTACATGTTAAAAACTAACACAGTATTTTCCTGATGTCTACCACATTTATAATGGATGCTTGTTGTTTAACTCGAGCCATTAGATTTTCCTTCATATTGCCTGTGTCTGGACTCTTCAGGAACCATACTATTCCATGCTACAATAACAACCATTTACAGATGTTATTAATTTTCCCAAGATTTTTCCTATTAGCAAACTCAACAAATTTCTGGAGTTTAATACTCTGCCTTTTTAACTTATATTACTTAAAAAAGGATATAGATACTTCATTTCAAAGTACGTTTAGCAAGGAAATTGATTACAGTTGGGAAACTATTAAATATAGGCAATTCCTTCCTGCACTATTGTCATAAACACTGCAAGGTACGTATTCAAGATATTTGTATAACTTCATTTTTGCAACATTCTTGTCTATTATTTATTCCAAATATAGTCCATATATATAGTACTTATACTCACTGGGGAATTAATTGATCAAAAGCCAATTTAGGGGAAATAATTTGTGACAAGTATATTAGATATGATGAAAGACAAATGAAAGTTAATAATTATTTTCTGTAGAGTCAATTCAATATTGCTAATGAGTTATTTTTTCATACTTTAATTTCAAAATGAAGGGAAACATTATTTTTTTGTACAGACAATGAAAAGCTGAACACCATGAAATACTGAAACAAAACATGCTGAAAAGAGTAAAACCTAATAATAGTTAACACAGGAGCAAAAGAGTGTTTTGAGAGTGAAACGGATAAACTGATTGTACTGTCATACAGTCTTTGTCTAATCATGTCTGTTTTTACTCGTGAGTAACTTGTCTTCTTTTAGACTATTTGTATAAATGGCCTGAAGGACTTATCTAAATCTCATTTTCTTATAGATCAAATAGGAATATTACACCCAATCTTATTTTATATCTTGATGCTTAAGTATGATTATTTGCATATTGCCTTGAAAATTATCTAACATTTAGTGAAATTTACTTGATATTAGCTGTTTTCAGTGTCTATGTTAATAATAACTGTAGATATAATACTCATTTATGTAAGTAGAGGATTACAGTTTACTGAGAGGTATCATGCCATTGAGAAAGGAACCGTTTTATAGAATAAAAAATTTCTGGTAGCTGAGAAAATTTCTGGTGGTTACTTTTATGAATCATAATGTAAATACCTGATATGAAGGATATCAGATACCCTGTAAAAAGGTCATTTGATGCACCCAAAGGAGCCATGATCCACTGGCTGAGAACCACTGCTCTTGATGGTCAAAAAAGTGAAAGATGAAATAAAGCCTCCAGATTGCTCATGGCCATGGTGGTTCATCCAAAATAGAAACTTCGGTTCAGGAAAAAAATTATGATAGAGATGATAATACCCAACGGACTTTATTTTCTGGAATATGGACGACAGAGGGAATTAAAGCAGGGTGCATCCTGAGGGAACTGCAGCGAGGAAAGGGTGTTTATGCTTAGTTGATATTGCAGAGCATACCGCAGGGGGTCTTTCTGTCTGAGAAACCTGAGGAGCTTTAGCAGTTTGAGGCCTTCCACATTCAACACTACGGCTTTTCATTGGATAGCATTTAACCAGTGATGCTTCACAGAAAATGTAAGTCCAGGTTCTAAGTGAAAAAAAAAAAAAAAAAAAACCTCACTCATGATATTTTAATAGAGTTGAATAAGCAACAATTTGAGTTTTAGGATAACAAATATTTAAGATAATAAGCTTCAATCTTAGTGAAGAAATGAATATTCTTGGGGACAATTTGAATAATCCATCACTGCTTCATTTATATAATAGAAATAAAATTATAAAATCGAGAAGTAGGTTGGAGTATCTAGTGGTTGAGGGTCAGCTGAATCTATGGTATGAAATATATTATAATAGCATATGTTTTTAACTGAGTTCCTGGCTGTATGTAATGAGTGGTGTAACATTTATCTAAACCAATAAAATTACTTCTGTTTTAACTATGAAATTTTAAAGATAAAATATGCATGGTGAGTCAGATATCATTGATTGGGATTGTAAAAAAAGTTTATAAACATCCTAAGGAAACATTTCACAGAAATTAACAGGAAAAAAAATATCATCTAGATGTCTTCTAAACATGTCACACTCTAGGTCCTATAACCTGATACCTTATAGAGAAAGAGAGAATTTGCAGGTGTGATGAAGTTAAGAATTTTAAGATGTGGAGATTATTGTACATCCTTAGATTGCCAAGACCCTCATAAAGAGGATAAAAAGCAAGTCATACTCAGATCAGATGGCACAATGGAAGTAAAGGTGAGGGACAGAGGAAGCAAAGTACAGAAAGTGACTAAACACTGGGGTAATTTTGGAAGTAGCAGAAAGCCAAAAGATACAGACAGACTGCCCATTACACATTTATAGGAATACAGCTTTTTTTTTCACCTTATCCTTTTTCCAAGACTTGCTTTCCTCTTCTATAACTTATAAAACAATGTATTTGTATGGCTCTAAACTACTAAGTTCCATGTAATTTGTGGTGGGAACAGAAAAAAAAATATTTTCATCATTTTAGGTAAAAAGTATGTTTTCAAATTATAAAGTGTTTCAATAAATTAGTTACAACTTTATAATGGAACAGATTTTAGTGAAAAATGTTACCTATTTGTGTTATTGATCGGGGACAGGCATGGGGAAAATATCCCATATGCTACTGGATTAAAGTAGGTTCAAGAGAACACTTTGATGGATTGCAGAGATGATGTGTCTATTCTTGGAATGAAAGTTGTAACAAAGCTAGTTTAAAGATGAAAGGATTTGATTTGGCATATGTGGTATCTTGAATAAGAATGACTTCACAGGCCATATTTGAATGCTTAGTTATCAGGATATGACATTGTTTGAGAATTTATTGAAGGAAGTGTGTCAATGGGGGCGGACTTTGAGGTTGTAAAAGTCCATACTAGGCCCAGGCTTGCTCTCTTTGCCTGTGGGTCAGTATCTAGCGACTGCTCCAGAGCCAACCTGCATGTCGCCATGCTCCTTGACATGATAATAATGGATTAACCTCTGAAACTGCCAATAAGTTCCCAATTAAATGCTCTCTCTTCCAGGAGCTGCCTTGGTCATGTCCCTCCACAGCCCTAAAACAGTGACCAAGGCAGCACATATTTGCCAAACAGAGTCCATCACTGAGGGAAATCAAGCTAGAACTCAAGGCAACTGGAGGTAGGAGCAGAAGCGCAGCCTACGGAGGGCCACTGCTCACTGCCTAGCTCCTGGTAGCTTGCTCCGCCTGCTTTCTTAATTACCTGGGAGGGGCTGCGCCCTCCTGCATCAGACACTAACAAAGACATGCCCACAAGCCAGTCTGAAGGAGTTACATCTTCAATTGAGGTTCCTTCTTCCCAGATGTGTCCAGCTTTGTGTTAAGTTGAGAAAAACATTAAGCAGCACAAAGACAAGAGCAATGGATCCCAGCCCTCTCTTCCCTTCCTCTCCTCTCCTCTTCCTGCTCCCTATCCTCCATCCCAGTCTTCCCTCCCTCTCCCCACCCCTGCTCTCCTCCCCCCACCCAGTTCCTTCTTCTTAGCACCCTTCACCCTTGCAGTTGTGTGCTGAAGTTCCATCTGAAGACTCAACAACAAACTGCCATCTGGAAGCAGAAGAGAGACATCTAGCCAGAAGCCATCCATGCGGCCTCTTTGATCTTTCTAGTTTGATCTTAAACGTAGTTTCCAGGACTGAAGAGAAACATTGTTTTGATTCTTTGTTCACTTATTTAACAACCCCGTGTGTAGCATTTTGTTTTGGCATCTCAAGTAGATGATGCTTCCCAAGGAAGCTAAGCATAAACAATATTCTAACATTTGGCCTAATCATGCTTCTAATTTTTTACAGATTTTAATAGTTTCTCCAACAACAAATTTATAATGCACATGCTGATTTCTCAAAGTACACACTCTAAAAAAATTATAAAATAAAAATTATGCCTATGTTTTTCTAAAGTCATGATTCCTCAAATTTATGATAAATTAAAATTAAATATAATTTAAATATTCCAATAATGCTCCTCACCAGTACCAGAATTCTGTTCAATATATGCAAGTTTTTAATGTCCAGTTTCTCAGGACTATTTTAGCAATTATATGACTAGACTTATTGGAACATTTTTAATTTTCTCTATCATTATTTTAATTACTCTTTTTCACCTCCTTGGTGGCTGTTGACTTAGAATAAAATCTCACAGAGAGTGTTTGACTTATTGTCAACTACCATACCAGAATCAAAATTCAGTATTATGTATAATTGGTGCTTAGTAAATATTTACTCATAATGCAAAAAATGAAAATTAATCAATGTAGAGTTCTAAAAAACATAAAGCTCATTCTTTTCTTTAGCTAATATTATAAAATATGATTAATAACTAAAGACCAACAGGACATGATTTTGTGAAGAAATAGGGGTAGGGTTACATGGGGAGCCTATGAAGGGAGAAAATGATGTAATTATATGCTAATTTAAGATATTTAATGCTTCCCTTATATGGAGTTGATATCAGATAAATATATCATATAAGATAGTGTGAGATTCAGAAAACCAATTAATCTCATTGATCACAATAGGTTATTAATTGTTGTTGCCCGTGACCCACCAATAGTAAATGCCTGCACAAGGGGCTGGGAATTAAAAGAGACAGAGAACACAAAGAGGGACACCAAGACAGTGCTCTGACCAAGGTGCCATCTTACAGAGTACGCCACTTATACAGGCAAACCACAAGGGCTTTCCAAGTAAACATACCCAAGCCAAACAGGAGGCATCTGCTGGAAACAACAAGAATAGCCAGTCAGCATGACTTGCCGCACGTGGCCACCTCAGGTCCAATGGAATGGCCACCTCAATTAATACAAGGTTAGACCTCAGAAAATGGAAAAGTTACATTTAAACTGGAAGACAGGTGACACTCTTAGGATACTTGATATTTAAGTAGACAAAAATGAAGAAAAATTGAAGAAGTTGAAGGGAAAATTGAAGGGAGAATAGCTAAAACAAATTTTCAATCATAACTTTTCTATTAAACATGAAGAATAATGTTTGAATATTTTTAATTACAATCTTTTATTTTATGTATTTTGACTTCTATTCAGCAATTATGTTTTATTGCTTAATACATAGAACAGGAACATCATAGAAAAATAAGTTAATTTAAAATCTAAGTGGTTTACTTTTAAATCACAGATAGAAAATAGCCAATATGCAAAATGCTTTCTAAAGGGCAGAAATTTAGTGTTGGAAACTGTGTGGATCAGTTTACATCTGGGAGATAAAGGGCAAAATTAAAGAATGTAGTAGAGATTTGCTGAAAACTGAAAAGTAGATATCCCTGTGGCCAGCAAACCAACACTTGTGACCCAATAAGAAAAATAAAAATAGTTTTCTGTGCTAAAGGGGAATAATTTTAGAAGACAGAAAGTGAAAAACATAACACATGAGTGAGGAATATAGGCAAAGACAGATGAAGAGAAGGGGGAAAAAAGGAAACAAGGAAGAAGGGAGAGAAGAAAAAAGGGGAGATATAAGGAAGAAGATAGGGAAAGAGGCAGGAAAGAAGAGAAATAGATGGGTTGACTCAGGTGAGAAATTTGCCTTAGGCCTCTTTTTTGGTTTCTATTAGGGTCAGCATTCTGCAGAAATTGATAGAGAATTTCAAGAAGACAGGGGGGCAACTCAAGCGCTGTCCTCTACAAACTTTACAGGCTTCCTCACCAGCACAGCTCTTTACTGCAACAGAGACCACCTGAGGGAGTTTTAAATGTGTGTGTGTGTGTGTGTGTGTATACACATATATATTGATATTGATATTTGATCAGACATGTAGAACATAAACCTCCATGTTCACTACTCAGGAAATGGAAGAACATTGTGTATGTTTTCATTTCCACAGCACTCCAGGGAATTAGTCAAGAAAACAACTATGTGTCATAATACATGTGAAGTGTTTGTTTATTTGCAGTTTTTACAAGAGTCTAGATGTTAAAAGGCAGAGCTGATACGCAGTCTTTTAGTTATTGTTCCTCTTGTAAAAACCTCCATGAACATGGCTCACACATAGCCTTGGTATGGGGTGGATTTTAGCTTTTTGAAGCAGAGGAATTAGCCAGCCTACAGGCAGGACATTCTTTAAGGGGTTTCCAAATATTTCATCTGCCACAGTGATGACTACATATAACTGGAATAGGTCCTGACATAAAACATTCAGAGCAGATATTATAGTTCAAAGAAGATGGTTCCCAAAATCATGGGTCAGACTTGGAACAGAAAATCCTGTTGTTAATACAATGGATGAGGAACTTATTTCATTAGAAAGGAATGAACAAGATTAAAGCAATTGCACAATGGCAAAGCAAGTCAACCATATCCATAACAACCAGCAATAATAAGACCAACAGACCAGCGGCCTAGCTTTCAAACTTCTTCAGCCCTGTCAGTCTTTACAGAGCATAGACAGTAAGAGGAGAGAATGGAGAAAAACTGAAAAGAATGCTTATATGCAATCCAGGTATTGACTGTAAGTTTATATTTGAATTAATTTACTTAAATGTCAGCTGAGTGAGTACCCAAAGAATTTCAATTATTATTTGAATAGCTACTACTGTACTAGAGTATCAGAATCAATAGTCTTTAACAAAGGGACACAGATAGTATTTGTAAAACTCCAGTGGTTAGAATATGTAGCAAATATTAAAAGTCAGTATTTTCAAGCGCGCTAAAGACCTGAAGCAAAAATATTTCAATGTTATTTTTATCTTGTGAATTTACTTCCTCCCTGTATACCAGCCCTCCTCCCCTCTTTAATTACTCTTTTGTCTCTTGTTACAAAGTGTTTGGGTTGGGAGGAGTTAAAAAAAAGAAAAGAAAAGAAAAAAAGAAAACACAACGTAATAAATGAGTCCCAGACTCGTCAAAAAGACACCCACATTGACAGCAGAAATGACAGAGGGTCTCCAGCTGTTTCTGTTCCCGTCGGCAGCCTCTCACCAATCTTCCTGTAAATGCCCTGAGAAAACTCATCGGTTCTCTATGTTAGACTCTGGTGGTTCTAATACTTTGGTTGGTCTTTGATTTCTTATCTGTAGTTAATAGATATTCCTTCACATGGTCCCAGTAATGGTGTCACAGAACAGTCTCACTACACCTCTTCCCAACCCACTTACTGTTAAAAAGAAACCTAACTTTGGATACAAGAGGCATTCTATGTATAGTCAAACTCTTTGAAATGAGTCCTTCAGCAAGATTTAAACAGACAAAGAGAATTGGAATTTAAAAATGAAATAGGACACATTCTTTCCCTTTTCTATACAATGCCTAGCTTTTTAATTAATTTTAAAAAGGTAGCTTTAATTCTTAAAGTTGCGTTCAAGCATCCTCCTTCTAATGCTCTTTGCTCCTTAGTTTCTTTGGGTCTGTGGATTGTAGCATGGTTCTCCTATACTATAGGTCTAATATCCACTTATAAGTGAGTACATACCATTTGTGTCCTTCTGAATCTGGGTTAACTCACTCAGGATGATCTTTTCTTGTTCCATCCACTTGCCTGAAAATTTAATGACCTCTTTGTTTCTAAAGCTGAGTAATATTCCATTGTGTCAATGTACCACAGTTTCTCTATCTTTTTTTCTATTAAGGAACATCTGGGTTGTTCCCAGTTTCTGGCTATTATGAATAAATGTTCCATGAACAAAGTTGAACAGATGCTTGAATACTACTAAAAGGGGAAAATGAAAGAGGTATCACAGGTATTGGAAGTGGCTAGAGATGGGGAACTGGTAGAGGAAGGGGTGGAAACAGGAATGAAGTGGAGCATTAGGTGTGAGGAGAGGGGGGAAGAGGGTGAGAGGGCTGGGAGAGAGAAGAGAAATTCTTGGGGCATCTCTGGGACAAGCTGGAGACCTGGGATGGGGGAGGCTCCTGGAAAGACCCTAGCTGAGACTCGAAGCAGCTGTGGCGTGGTGGGAATACAGAGGGTGAAGTGGCCACATCCTGTATCCAGGCAGGAGGGAGAGGAACACCAACCCACCCACAAAACACTAGCCCAGCTTACAAGATATGAAGGGATTAAAAAAAACAATGGCACAGAGATTCAAGGACTGGCCAGCCAATGATTGACCCTATTTGAGACCCACCCCTCTGAGAGGTTCAATACATTTTGTTCAATACATTTCGGTCATATTTATTCCCTACCCCAATTATTCCCAATCTTTACCCACTTCCTTACCCACCAAATTTTGTGTTCTCTGTCTCTCTGTATGTCTCTGTATCTTTATCCAGCAAATATAGTTTGTGCTATCCATGTACTTTAGTATGTATGATCTTCACTGTGGTCAACCAATTGAAGGCCATATTTTAAGGGTGTTCATGAACTTATAATAATCATTGTTTAGCAGACTGATTATTAGTATTAAGAAAAATAGTGTTTTCTGATGCTGTGATACTTTAAAGCTTGCATGTGGATATTTCAGTCAAAATATTATATATTTGCTGACATTTTATTTTGGAATGATATTAAAGGTACAGGTTAATAGTAGTTGATACTAGTTGAAAAATCCGGTATTTCACTCAAGGGAGTTAAAACAAGTAAAGAAGGTTATACATCAACTCAAATGTCTATGGTATATGCTGAGATTATTTGAGGTAGAATAAGATGTTTTGGCAATTAGTATAAAATAGGCTTTCTCCTGCATGGTTATATCTTCCTAGAATTTAAGCGTAACTGAGAATGTTACATTTTAACAACTAAAATACTGGTTCCTAGGATATTCCATATATGAGGTTTTAAACAATATCACTGATTTTAAATGTTATTCAAATTATAGAAAATTATACAGTTTGATCCTGTGGTTGCTCTGCTATTCTGTTGTACATTTCATTTGCACGTGAAACAGTTGTAACCATATTTTCTATTTACTGAATATATAATCTGAATATGTAAACTGCAATCTGGTTGTAGTTATTTCAGCCTGGCAATAGTTCAGGGCAGGGAAGTAGGAACAGAAGTCACCTGGCAGAAGCATCTTCCACGTAATCATGATGTGTACACATGGACAAAACACAAGGTAAAAGTGATCCGGAGACTGGAGTCACCTTGTAGCAAGGCTGCCTGAGTCAGAAGACACATCTAGCTACAGCAAAGCCCTATCTAAGCTTGTGAATGTACATGGCCTCACTGTGACACCATAAAAACTACTTACTAATATCTCACTTACTATGGCTTTGACAAATAAAAAACAAAAAGGAAAGGAAAAGAAAGAGAAAGAGAAGAAGTTATCCCTACAGCCAGGGTGGTATAAAATAGTTTTGAAAACAATAGGAAAAAGAAAATTTGACCTCTGTCCTTAATGTACTTCCCAGGTGAGACTGAGATTACAGTGGTGTGACAGCTCAACTGAACATCATAGGCATCCACTTAATCCTCTGAGATGTTGGAGCTCTCATTACCAACAACAACAACAAAAAGTCCTAAAATCAGTTCAAGTGCTATGTTTATGAGCTGACCTGGAGCAACCAACGGCAGTGTTTACTGCATCACAAAGGAGCTAGCACTATGGCAGTTAACAGTGACGAGTGACTGGAAGACAATGGCTGCCTTCTAAACTTTGCACAGATTTCTCGCAGCTTCCCCTTCTTATCTCTGGTAAAAAGGATGTCTTCTTTCAGGTGCAAGGAGGACAGAGAGCACATGGGAATTCCAGCCTTTCCTGTCATTAGGTCAGCATTCCCTTTTCTATCTGCTACTTTTTATAAAGTGTCTTTAACTCAAAACAAATGACGTGCTGGAGCAGTCAGTTTTGAGTTCACTCTTTCAACTCCTGTGGCATCAGTAGTGCAGACAGAAAGGAAGCACAGACAACGATTTTGGAGGTTCCACGTACTTGATGCTCATAGTCCCTCCTCAAATGTCTTTGATGTTACTGACTGACTCAGTGTATTGCCGGACTCAGTGTACTATTAGTGTTTGATTTTTTCATGGAAAATAAATAAAAACTCAAGAAAAATTTCAAGTGGCTTCATTTACTGACTTATTTAATTTTGATATTCCTGAACAAGCTGCTTGGAATCTTTTGTTGTTGTTGTTTGTATTTGTTTGTTTGTTTGTTTGTATATTATACTGTGTTCTGCCTGATCGCAAGCAGAGAGCACCATTCTCATTATAGATGGTTATGAGCCACCATGCGGTTGCTGGGAATTGAACTCAGGACCTCTGAAAGAGCAACCAGTGCTTTTAACCTCTGAGCCATGTCTCCAGCCTTGTTTTTGTTTATTAATACATGGTTTCTTTGCGTAGACTTGGCTGTCCAGGACTGGCTTTTGTAGACTAGACTGGCCTCAAACTTATAGGGATCTGCCTGCCTCTGCCTCCTTGAATTTGCCACCATGGGATTAGAGGTGTGAGCCACCACACCTGGATGAAATATATCTTGTTGATAGGACAAACACAAAACTTGAACTCAAAGTGAAAGACAAAACTAAAGGTAAATTATCAAATCTGCCCATATCTCCTTCCTACCAATTGCTTTTTAGTGATGATTAGGATTTTCCTGACTCCATCCATACTTGGGTTTTGTCTGGTTGACCTTGGGCAAGTCTTGTACAAACGGTCACAGAAGCTGTGATGTCATGTGTCCAACCGTGCTCTAATGTCCAAATAACACTGCTTCACTGTGGTCATCCACTACCTCTCTCTTAAAACTCATCCCCTTCTGCTCCCTACCTGCTATTAGCTGAGCGCTGGATGATAACATGCGAATACAGCCATCAAGTGATTCATGATGAACACAAGCACTTTTTTGGATGTCTACTAAACCACAAGTGATATTTCTGAGTACTAGATATCATAACAAATACATATATACAAATATATTTGTATATATGCATATACATATATATGTATTTATGTATGTATCTATATAGATGTATATATGTGTGCATATATACATATATGTATGTATATATGTGTATATAAATGTATATGTGTATATATATTT
This sequence comes from Meriones unguiculatus, assembly GCF_030254825.1. Classification (NCBI taxonomy): domain Eukaryota; kingdom Metazoa; phylum Chordata; class Mammalia; order Rodentia; family Muridae; genus Meriones; species Meriones unguiculatus. The sequence goes on from NC_083360.1 coordinate 7,011,824, forward strand.
GTATATATACAATATCTGTTATATATAATATATACACATATACAATATATATGTGTATATATATGTATATACATATATATGTATTTGTATATATATGCATATATATGTATACATGTATGTATATATGTATATATAGATACATATATATATGGACAGAAAGCCAACTCCTTTTCTAGAGAACTATTCATTAAAAGCATCACAAGAACTAACTTTTAATAAAGTTTAGTATTCTTAAAAATATTATTACAGCCCATTAGTTCACAAAGACAACTTGGCTCAATTAGGAAGTGGTTCGTTCAATTTATAGGCATTAGAATAATTTAAAAACAGATGTTTTATGCAGTTTCTTCTGTTTCAGTTATTTGTAAGATTAGATTTTTATTCCAGTTAAACTTGGCAAATGCCGGTGTTTGTGATAGAATCAAGCCTGGATCTATTAAATATATCTGTCCCGTGGGCACCACACACTGGGACCTTCTGTCTTCACTCTGGGGAGATTAATGATGTGACGGTGGAGTACAAAGGTTACATGCCTTGCTGCTTTACCTCCTGAAACAGTGATAAAGCCTGAAGAGAACCCCTACTGAAAGAAAAAACCTGGTGTTAATCAAATTTGTATTTTTCCCTTGCATTGCCTCCCCCAAGCTGAATATCAAAGAGCCTCTTTAGCCAAAACAAAAATAACTCCAGCAGGTGTTTGCTTCTTCTCTAACACATTCCATCTCTCTTAAGAGACTGTGGTCACCAACGCTTCTGGACCACTGTCTGTGGTCGGGGGAGGGGCCAGCAAAGGAAAGAACGTTCCCATGGTGACAAAATTATTTAAACAAACCATTACTGTTGAAAACATCCCACTTCTGGGTTATGAAACTTTAGTATGTCACATGATGTGCAGCTCAGGCTAAAAGGTTAGCAAAGACACGTACATTACCGTGACAGCCTCAGTGGAAATAGTTAATGAACAACAGTAAAATGGTTTTATTACTCAACACTCCTCCTACCTCAGCAATGATTGAATGTGTATTGGAGTACCTTCAACTACTAAGTATATTTATATTTCCTATTTAGTACATGCAACTGTAAATGATTTACATCATCATTTTGACAAAAGATAATAGAAGGAATGGCTGGCAAGATTCTAATTTTTCTTAGTTAATGGTAGATCAAACCAATGATAGTCATCGGTAACCAAGTGATGTTTCGTGCCTTAACACTATAAAAAGCATGATTCATGAAAGTTTATTTTCCGAGTGTTATTATGCAGTGCCATTTATTTCATTTTTTCTTTTTACTAACTTAAAAAACTTTTTGTATAAAGCATATTAGTCTTTGAAAAATATGTAAAATGAGTAATATCAAAGAGTTTAATTTCAGGACAGAGAGGTTGTTTAGAATGTGGGCCTGGAGAGCTGGAGCAGTGGTTTTACGTATCTGTGCCGCTTCCAGAAAACTAAAGCTTAGTTTCTAGCACCGTCACACAGCAGCTGACACCAACAACCTGTAACTGCAGGTACTGAAAATACAATATTCTCTTACACACACCACCATCTCCACACACATAAAAATAAATCTTTCTAAACAAAAGATTGAGGAGTCCTAGAAAGTTAGCATTGATATTTAAGTCAGCTAATTATTTATTCCTTCTCACATGTGTGATAAACTAAACGTATTCTCAGATGTTTCTCTTGTCACCATTCTGTCACCAATAAGTACGGCAATTATTTACACAGCTTTTTCATTGTCTTAGGTATTATAAGTGAACTAGTGGCCACTTCTAGTCAGAAGGATGTGAGTAGGTTATGTGTAAATACCACAAAATTCTATACTCAGAGGAGAAGTTAGTGGTCTAACAGAGGGCCATGTTCATACTGCTAGCACTCAGTGGTTTTTGAGTCCATGGAGGTTTTCTAGTTAATCCCTAATCGACACCAAAAGTCATTGTGTTCAATTGGCACATGAAATACATACCCATTAAAAAGAGAATGGCATCATTCTTCAATTATTTCCTTCATAGGCAAATCAAATTGTTAGAAAAAAAATTTGAATATGAAGCTGATCCTAAGGAGGTCTTCAGATAATGAGGAAGGCTGCCCATCTCTAGTCACCAAATAAATCTTCCCAGACCTAGACTGGGTTATATCCAATTTGGCCAAGGGTGTTCTATGGAAATCCTCAAACAATCTAGACTGTTGCCTGGACAATAAGCGGCTCTTCACAAACTGACAAGAAGGCCCCATTGCTGAAGACAATACCCACCTGACTTAAAGATCAGGTAGAAGTTGAGATGTTGCCCACACAGAACCTTTACTCCTATGATCTAGAGTCTTTGGTAGATGAAGGCACTCTACAGGCTACCTGAAGAAAAATGTAAGCACCAACACAGTCCCAAGACTTTTGATCTATACTGCTGTCCTGCCTCTAAGACATCCTAGAGAAACGGTGGCACAAAGCCTGTAGAAGGAGCCAGCCAAAGTCTGATTTGACATATCTTACTCCATGAGATGGACCCCATTTATCATACTGATTGTGTGGCCTAGAACCATACTGTATAATCAGGGAACTGGCATAAAAGCACATACTATTAGTACAAAAATAGGTAGATAGGTAGATAGATAGATAGATAGATAGATAGATAGATAGATAGATAGATAGATAGACAGAGAGTAGCAATAAAATGACTCTTAATGATATGCTGCTATACTCATAGATCAGGGCCTTATTCAGGCACTATTCCTCTTGCAGCAGATGGAAAAAATACAAAGACCCTCTGTCAGACATTAGGTAGATCTAGAGAGAGACTTTCCAACATAAAGCTTTAAATGAGGTCTCTCCATCAAATCCCTTCCTTAGGAAAGCCTGCAGAAGAGGAAAGGGAAAGAGCGTAATAGCCAGAAGGGATGGAGGACACCAGGAGAGCAAGGCCACCCTCTAAATCAACAGAAAAAAGCTCATATGGACTCACAGAGACAGAAATAGCAATCAACGGACCTGCATGGGTCTGAAACAGGTCCTCTATGTATAAACTATACTTTTATGTTTAATATTTTATGAGACTTCTACAAGTGTGAACAAATGGATCTCTGATTCTTGTGCCTTCTCATAGAGCTCCTTTTTTCTCTGTAGCTCTGCCTTGTCTAACCTCAAAGTAATTGTTTTTGTTTTGTTTTGTTTTGTATTGTTGTATTTTATTTCATTATGTTTTGCTGTTATCTTTTAGACACCAACGTATCTAAGCGTGATCTTTTCTAATGAAAGGCAGAAAAGGATTGGATCTCAAAGGAAGGGGATGGAGAGAGGAACAGGGAGGAGTAGAAGGTGGGGAAACTGTAATCAGAAGATGGTATAAGAAAAATCTACTTTTAATATAATCGTGGGGAAGAAAAATTTGAACAAAGTTCATTATAGAAACATGATATACACAAATGATAACTGTAAGTTTGATACCAACAATCCTTATCAACTTTTTTTTTTATAAAGTAGCTCAAATTTCCTTATATAAATGCCAGATTTAAATGTCAGTACTCCATTTTGTTTGTTCAAATGCTGAGCATCTGTCTCAATCTGTATTACTTTTTGGTGTTCTTAATATTGTTTCAGCAAAAGGAAATAAATTGTGTGGAACTCAATGGAATATTTTGGTTATCTAATAAATCAACCACACAAAAGCATTTTAATGTGTTTGAAAGTATTGATCATGTCAACAGCAGAATGCCAATCTACTGGCAAACATTTTTTATATCATATGAAAAAGATCTTATGTTATCATCAAAGTACTATCCACCAGGAATGAAAAAAATCATGTATTTAGGGAGAAAGAAAAAGAATGAAGAACAATAAAAGGAGAGAGAGAGAGAGCATACAGAAAGAATGTGTCCCTTTCTGACTGCCGTAACTTTGGGTTCTACATCCAAATGTAAATTAAGTAGTGGCTTTGTACCGGCAGAATCTATAGGTTCCATCTGAGAGTAAACAACAGTAATATTTTTAAGATGTATCAGAGTGCTATCAGGACTTTTCCATGGCTTCACTTTTTTTGTTGTTTTGTTTTATTTTGTTTTGCTCAGAAGGCTCAGAGCTAGAGGATAATGTCCTATATCCTCAAAAAGTATTCAGTCAATTTTTGCAGACTTGTGAAACTATCTATACTTCATTTAATTGCATTCAGCCCTTACCATGAAGCTTTATGAGATGAGAGAAACATCCTTTGGAACTGAAGAGAAAAAGTGTGTGTTCTGTATAGTTAATCCTTTCCATCAATGGAAAAGAGAGGACAGATGATTTAAGTTTCAATCTGAGTGATAAGAACCAAAGAAAATTGTAGAGACCATAGAAAGCTGGACCTGGTCTCTAGTAGATATTAATTGTGGCGCTAACTTTCTGTTTTCTGCCTGATTCCTCTAAAGATGACGATGTGGGCTAGGCACACTCTCTGTGAGCCAAGAGAGATGCAGAGAATCCTTTTATGTGATTGTTATTTCTAGTGTGTGGAATACATTGCTGTGCTTTTTACAAATGGATTGGCTTTGTGAGGGTTCCCAGAAAGACAACAGAACAATCCAAGCACATGCACAGAATACAACATAAAATAGCTCTCTAGAATCTACTAAGCTGAGAAGCAAGCCATGAGTGGCCAGCAAAGTTACATTCATAAAATACCCACTTGGAGGCTTCTGCTCAAAAGTCTCACCAGAGAATGCATCTACACTTAAAATATGTTCCACCAAGAACTCACTAACACAATCTTTATTGTAAGACTTTGAATCTTTACTTTTGTTCAACTGAAGGGACGGAGGAACAAAATAAAGTCACATGAACATAGAAGAATTTAAAGATCCAAGCGCAGAATCCAGGAAGCTGAGCTCATCACACATACCCACTTGTGCCCACCCCCTTGCCCTCTGCACTTCAGGAATTGTTCGTTCAAGCCTTAGGAGGCAGACTCTTTAAATATCATGAAATGTTAAAGGCATTGAGCCACCTGAGATAATATTGACCCTGTTTATAAAAAGGATATTGCAATTTCTTCACTGAATATTGTTGATTATCTTAGAGATAACAGATATTTCTTGACATTGTAATAAAGCAGTTTCGAGAGGTAGACAGCTGGTGCTGTCAGAGGGCTTACATTGTACTGGAAAAGACAGAAGTAAATCAAACGAGACAATGCAAAAGAGCTTCTAATTCTAAAAAGTTAACAATGGAAGGAGAAGAAGCTGGATAAGGGCTTCAAGGATAACAGAGGGTGGTGGACTAGGGTGCTCTAGTGGGAAATAGCAGAGCCCAAAATTAATCTAATCACACAAGATTCCCAAGGCCATGTTTCTCACAAACATAGAGGAGCCTAACAATATGTAACATTTCTAAGAGGAAATACACAAGACCAATACTTGACTTTAGTAATGTGTTGTATTCTCTTAATTACTTGAAGCCCCACATTATCCATAGTTTCACACTTTTTTGTTTTACTTTCTTTTTCTGAGACAGCATTTTTCTGTGTAGCCTGGGCTGTCCTGTACTTGTAGATCAGGCTTGCCTCCAACTCTCAGAGATCTGCCTGCCTCTGCCTTTCCCAAGTGCTGGGTTACAGGCTTGCTCCTCCGCACCCAGCAGATCCACACTTTTAAAAAAATACCAGGCTGATATTTATGTGAGCAAGTAATACCAAATTGAATTTTGTTCTGGGAATTCTTTGAACTGGAGCATTTTGTTACCACAATAGTAGATCATATGACACTATGTTGCCTAAGTAACTATGAGGTAAATTGTCACCTGTGACATGGACAGTGGGCCAGAGATGGTTAGTAGACTAGGTAAGACTGAAGAGAAGTACACATGGAGGCCAATAGAGAAAGCCAATGAGAATCTCAAGCTGTGTCGACATGTACATCCTTCCATTCATGTCTTTAGCTGGGAGTGGGACTCCCTGGCCACTTCCTACCTCCGTGCTGGGATTTTGTGTGGCTTAATTTTGTGCAGATCCTGTGCATGTAGTCACAATCACTGTGAGTTCATATTTGCAACTGTCCTGGAATATCAAGGAAACAGTTTCTCTATAGTCATCCATTATCTCTGACTCTTGCAGTCTTTCTTCTCTAACTTTCATGATGATGTTAGGAGTGAGATAGGAAGGGTGTGTGACACAAATGTCCCATTTAGGGCTGAGCACTACACAGTCTTTTATTTTATGCATTTGACTAGTTGGGGGTTGTTGTTAATTGTCTTCTATTATAAAAAGAATCTTCTCAAATGAGTGTTGAGGGATTGACTTAGCTATGAGTAAAGAGATGTCTTTACAACAGTGTTTAATACAGTGTCCATTTGGCAGGATAGTGGTAGCAGACCCTTCTCTAGGGCCCACTGTTTACTTTGTCTGTTGCTGAAAGGATTGCTGTAAGATGCCTTTGATAACCATGGGTATCTGGTCCCGTTAAAAGCAGGATACCTAAGTTCCATCTCGTGCAGTAGACCTCAAATCCAAACTTAGAGTGGTTAGTTACTCCCATAAGATTTATGCTAGTATTACATATCTTGCCAGGGCAGTCCTTCTTGTGGCTCATAGAGCTCACAGGCAGATAAGACCTATGATTACCCACCCCCCAGTGGCATGCATATCATGTAATGTATAACTAGCCTGTAGGGAATGTCAATAGCAGCATGAATAGGCCATGTTCTATTACTCGAGAATGCAGATTCTGGAGCGTAATGAAGAACACTGCCAGTGACTTACTATGTTTGGGAGTCTACGGGAAGCCGCTGACCAGCTACTCCAAATTAGGTAACCCATGTTTCCTAGAGCTTGGCTTTTTATGAATATATATAGAGAGAGAAACCATGGTTATTTACTATTTTTATAAGGTTTCATCATTTTGCCAAAATTACGATGGAACTCACAATCCGCCTACCTTAGCCACTCCAATGCTAGAAATACAGGTTTGTACAGTTAATTTACTCACCTCTCAGTGAAACTGAAATGGATATGGTGAGTGAAAAATTGGAAATTAATACATATGAAACTGATTCATATCTGTGGTCATTCAGCTATGTAATGTAGTAGTACGTGTTGCTGTAAGATGCCTTTGATAACTTCTTACGCTATGTAAGATGTTTAAAATAGAGGATTAAAGAGGGTAAAATTAGGAGGAAATAGAATAGACTGTTCAAAATAGAGCTGGGAAAAGAGCTAAATATAAAAATAGAAATACAGCCGCCCAGCCAAGGTGAGGAAGAGTTGCAGCTGTAACTGTGAAGCCGCACAAGGAAAGTTGCACGAAATCTGAAAAGACATTTTCACAGCAGATGTGGGCATATGTCTCATCCAAAAGGTGTGTTTGTGTGTGTGTGTGTGTGTGTGTGTGTGTGTGTGTGTGTGTGTGCAGAGGGTGAGATTTGTGAAAACTACCAAATTCTACTGAATGGAGGTCATTCAACTAATACTTTCACTGGGTAAAACTGAGTGCAATAAAGCACTAAATTTTCAACATGCTCAAAATGTTCACTAATATATAAATTGTAGTAAACAAACTTTCATTTTTCAAAACAAATTTTAATTAATTATGGAACTGACTAGAGCCAGTGGCTGGTTAACATTGGATATGATTATTAATATTACTAAGAATACTATAATTATTGTAACTATCATGAATAGCTTTATTATCTATGTACCAGTTTATATTTTGATTATTATATACATAACTTATTATATTCTTGTAATAATGCCAAAGGATGAAAGTATGTTAATAGAATGAAATGAAGAATGAATTTTGTATGATGGTTTTACTGGGCAATAATGAATTTGATATTTTCTGATTAGGCCCTCTGAAAAAAGTACTTGTTTGTTCTTGATTACTGTCCATGAAGTAACAACATAGTTTCCTTTCAGAGTTATCATGTAGAGTATGTGTCACCATTATAGTAATGTCACAAGAGACTGAAGTCAGAACTCTGACAACTGGAAGGAACTGGTAAGTGTCCCTGACTCTCACTCTTTAATATGTAGTTTACTGTGCACGTACATGCTTCCCACTCTCTCACATCTCAAACTCCACGAAGGGCACAACTTACAAGGGTAATGCATTCGCTTACAAATTCAACATTTCTAAATTAGGGGAACGCTGCAATTTCAGTAACTTCTGTTATTTGTGCTTAGCAAACTGGCTGTAGGCTGTGATAGGCTGATCGTAGAGCACAACCCATTTATACTTCCACTTAGCCCTGAAAATGTATTTTCTCACTTCTCCATCAAAATTGAAGATTGTTTCCCTGCCCTGTGTACCTATGTACTGGTCTTATGAGGTTTTTTTTTCCATAACTGAATCCTCTACAAAGAGTGGCAGCTATGACTCAGGGGACTTGACTTGCTTCTGCTCTCTCTTTTAGACCATAGAATCAACACGACAATATACCCAGGCTAACACAGTACAACCTGTCGTGTAGCAGCAACCATCAGGGGACCCAGCTCCCAGCAATGCCTTTATGCTACTACCAGACACAAGAGTGTGGGCTGACCACAGTGAAGAACAGTTGACTGGCCAAATCATCCGTGGACCCTAGAGCAATGATTTATGGTTACCGCTTTAAACCACAGAATACTGCATTAGTTCTAATTATAAGCTTTGTTACTTGCTAACTTTAGTGTGCTTTTATAAAAAGATTTTGTGGCAGTTGTAACAGCAAAGCTAATTTTAGTTCCTAAGCTCATAGATATTCATAGGAATAAAATAAGACAGTCATCCTTTTGTGGGAAACACTTGGAATAGTGTCTTCTCCAATATCATGTCTACCCAGTATCTCAGAATGAAACCTAATTGAAAATCGGGTTGTAAGGATGAGTTAATTAAGGTCAGAATAGAATTGAAACCAGAAAATCTAATGGAATTATTGAGATCTGAATATAAAGCTAGAAAACAACATAGAAACAAAATAAGACAATGTGGAGATGAGGCAGAGATTAGAGCAGTGTCTCTTCATGACAAGCACAGCAAAGGTAGAAGTGAAGTGGGAGCATGAGATGGGTCCTCCCTCACAACCACCGAGGATTCCAGTCCTGGTATTTCAAGACACTCCACTTAATTAGGGGTTTGAGTTTCTTGGGGGGTTGTTTGTTGTTTGAGTTGGTTTAAATATTTTATTTGTTCAAGGAATGCTGGGATTTAACTCACAGATTTTATCATGCGAGGCAAGTACTGGACCACCGAACTACACCCCTAAGCTTCAGCCTAGTTGTTAAGGCACCCCTAGAGAACTGAGGCAACACTGAGTTTCTATTGGGCAGACAGGTGTCCTGCGTCTCAGCATGAGGGTGGAAGTCGCTGCAGTAGCATCTCTGGAAGACTAGCCACCTGCTTAATAAGATGCTATCTGAACCTCAGCCTATGGCTAATTTCAACAGAACTTATATTGATTTCTTTAATCCCTCAGTGCCTCTTATTAACTTTTTTTATGATTTTTGTCTTGAACTCTGTGGTTTTTCTTCTACTTGACAGAAGAATAACTAATACAGATTAGGACATAATAAGGAGAATGATAAGTTATCCCTTTGGTGTGTATATCTTCCCCCTGGTAAAATGGGTAGAGCATTATAAAAGAAGTGAGAAGCATTGGAAGTTTGAGAACGGATAAATATGACAGTTACTTTTGAGAACTACTAGATCTGTTTATTATAAAATATAGTGAATTGTCTGACAATGTAGAGTGCTAGTTGAGACATTCAAATACCATGAAACAATGTGCACCATTGTGGCACACTCACTGGTGATATTAACGTAGTTGTATAAAGAATGATGCCAACACATAATTCAATTAATCAAAGTATTGTTTTGATGAACATTAGTAAAGGAAATGAGAAGATCCCACTAAAGTTCAGATTAATTTAAAAAATGAACTATGGGAATAACTTAGGGAGTCTAAACTTCATGTCAGAAATTAAGACAATAAATGTGTCAGTGGAAAATGAAATTTTCTAGAGTTAAGTAGCCAAAGGGTTTAAAGGTCTACAAAAATTCCTGAAGAAAACTGACCAGCAGAATTGACTTCAAAAGAAAAAAAACAGTATTAGAAAATGCAACACTTGGGAGGCTCAGCAGGTAAAAATGCTTGGCATACAATGCTTGGTCCCTGAATCTGAAATCACAGTGAAACTAACCTTATAGTGTGCTCTGACCTCACATGTACATGCTGTGTATGTCACATGTGTATGTCAGGCATGTGCAAGCTCGTATTCATATACAGCTCTGTTGTGGATGCGAATATGTTTTTGTTTTGATCCCAGGTGTGGGAAATGGGACTGATTCAGATTTCCCACAGCAGCAAACTATTTGCCTTGTGCAGGCTCTGAGAGGGGCTCTTTGCCAGGTGCAGATGGTTTAAATCTGAGGACTCTGGAGAGGGAATAAATGTCAGAGCCCAGAGAATGTTGGGAACTCCAGAAAGAAGAAGGCTGCTGGTGCTCTTCCCTTCTGCTCCTGGGTGCTGCTGATGCAGTTGGATGAGAAGAAGTTGGAGATATCCTGAAACAAAATTGAACTTTCCTCGAGAAACCTGAAGACCCTAACCAGCAGGAGAAGTCTAAAGAAACCTCTGCCCCTTCTCCCGTACCCATCTTCTTTCTCCTACCTAGTGTTGGAAGGAATTGTGGTAGACAAAGGAGAAAGAGATATAAGAAATGTAAACAAAATAGTTTTAAAAATGGGAGCTACACATATGGTATACAATATTAATAACTTTAAAAGAAAATAAAATAGTATGCTTGAAAATACAAACTGCTCAAGGATAGTATCAATCTTATAGCCAGGTGTATAGATGAATAAAGAAGAATAATTGAAATATCTATGAAAATGAAGAGGGTAAGCAACTCAGAGTCTAGAGTGCTGCATGTATTACCATACACAATGTTATGCTCACAAAGTGGAAGGACGAAAATAGTTAATAAACTATAATGACCTGTGGTAGGATATTGAATGACAGCATCCAACATGAACCGCAAATAGCAGCTCTTTAAAACTTGAGGGAGCCAGTGAAAAAAACAGAAATACAAGAGAAGCCGAAAGCAAAGCCTGGCTGTTGGGGACCTTCTACATTTCTATAGCAACAGCAAATCTATCGGTCAGAATTTTAATAGCAGGAAATGGCAGCATAGGAACAATACATGTCTTTCTCATCATATCATTCATTCCACGCCTTCCATGAAATTAAGTGTGACCTTGTCCTTGAGTCTTTGCTAATAAATGTGGGTCATATACTCTTCCCACGTGAGTATGTTGTTGTCTTCTCCTTCTTTCTAATTCCCTTTAAGACACTATATGGTTGAAGAATACAGAGCATCCATGATCCTGAGTCTTTGGATTATTATTTTCAATAGAATTCCAAAACAATGTAAAATATTTTACATTAATGAACTAAGACAGATAGATCTCTCTCCTCGAATGGATGCAGGGAAAACTGGAAACAAGCTCACACTGACCTCCGCACAGGACTGTTCACTGAGGACTGTCTGTATTACAGATACACAGCATACATTTAATGTTGGCTCTCAACTCATACCTTGCGATGTACAGTGTTCAGAAAAAAATGATAAATATGATAATGAGGAGAAGACAATTTTGTATTTGAATCATAAGTCTTTGACCTCCGATAGAAGAATCTGATGTGGTTTGGGACTTTAATAAATGAAAATTTGCTAGAAGATCAAGATTACTAATTCATAGTTTTCCTTTTTTTGTCACCATTTCCTAGAGGAAGAAGAAAACACTCTCACACATAAAGGGCAATATAATTAGAAAATACGAGTATAGCTTTGGTATTAACTGGGGTGCTGCCCTACCTACGTGCTAGTTTCAGTGACAATTCTTTTAGCAGAAGAATGTTATACACGCAAGTGTGAATGCATAACACAATAGCACTACCGTGCCAGCTGCTAATACAAATGGCTAACTTGCTGTTGGGAAATTTTGCAAAATAGTTTGTCTCCCTCTTGGATTGTAGCTCAGAAGACAGTGGAGTGGGCACAGGAAGAAAAGCCTTCCCTCTTCTCTAAAATACATTTCTGAAAAGCTCCGTTTCCACCCCTCAGTGAATTGCATTTCTCTTACTGCTGTGCATTCTCCTGCACCCCACCTCTCTTCTGTCTAATCACACCCCAACTCGTTCATTACCATCATGACCTGTAGCCTCTTAGCTTAATCCCCTTTCTCCCAGGCTGATAGTTCTCAATATGTAATCAGAGGATACGTCTCAATGTGAGCTTTGGAACACCTGTGTCAGAATCACCTGGAGTGTGCATTTCAATGCAAAACCCTGGCTGAGCCTTATTCCTAATGAATTAGCATATCTATAGTGGGGCCAGGGAATTTTATCTAGCATCACAGGTGAGATTCCTAGTAATGCTGAAATGTGAGACTATGACAATCAAAGCTAGAGGCAATTCAAGGCCAAGACCTGTACTGTGTTACATCCTGCCTCTTGGTTATACACAAGTCAAGTCTTTTGACAAAATACATCCACCACAGCTTGAAGTCCCTCGGTTCTTTGCTAATAAGCAGTTTTGGAAAAATCCTACCATGGCTCTGCTACCTTCTCCCAGCTGCTTTATATTTTTGGATTGCAGAATATCAATAATTGTACTAATGGTTGATACAGTTTGAATCTTAAATGTTCCTGTCCGTGTTAAAGGCATGCTTCCCAGAAAGGCTTCACTAGAAGTCAATGTAAGCTGTAAAATGTGTAGCTTAGAGAGAGGTCTTTATGTCAGTGGAGACCTGTCTTTGAAGGGTTCCTTGAACTCTGCCCCTTGGTTTTCACTCTTCTCCATCATGGAAATGAAGCATGCTGCTTTGTTCTGCTACATGTTCCTCCATGATGAACTGACTTGCAATGAGAAGTGAGAGCAACCAACCGTGGAACAAAACTTTCAGACATGTGAGCTAAACACAGGAGCCAACTCCCCCAACACATACACACGTGCACACACACACACACACACACACACACACACACACGCGCAAGAAAGAGAGAGAGAGAGAGAGGGAGAGGGAGAGAGGGAGAAAGAGAGAGAGGTGTGGCTAATAAAGTACAACAAGTAAGGTTAAGAGGAAGACAGTTCAGCCAGTCCTGATGAGACTTGATAGGCTAGAGTCAGATGGAAGGGGAGGAGGACCTCCCCTATCAATGGTCTTTGAGAGAGGGAGGAGATAAGGGAGGGAGGGTAAGATTGGGAGGGGATGAGGGAGGGGGCTACAGCTGGGATACAAAGTGAATAAATTGTAATAATAAAAATAAATACATAAATATATAAGATAAAGAAAAAAGAAACAAAAAGAAGGAAGTTAGGAGGTAATAAATTCAAAGTAAATACTGGTAGGCAGATAGTTTAAGGTAGGCTCAGAGTTAAAAGTTTTAGAATAAACTGAATAGTTTGGAGGAACTGTAGACAAATTCTTTAACATTCACATTGATTCAAGTCTGCTCAAGGATATCTACTATTTTTCATCCTCTCAGAATTATGCGTTACTGCTTATTGACCAACCAAACCCTTTTCCATATTTTTAGGTCCTTGTGACAGCAACACGGCAGAGAAGTGACAGAATCTGTGTTTGTCTTCTGTGAAGACGTATTACCAAAAAATAGCAGCTTGAAGCAATACAGATTTATTGTCTTGTAGTGCTACAGTGCAAGAGAACAAAATAGGTTTCACTGGGCCAAAATCAAGGTGTCAGCAGTGGCGTGCTCTCCCGGAAGGCTGGAGGTGATTCAATTTCCATGCGTTTGCCAGCTTCTAGAGGTGACATGCTTGTGTCTCTTCCTCTCTCTTCACAACCAGCAAAAATAGCAGGGTTTCTTTTTTTTCTCTTCTCTAACTTTTGTTCTCTCCAATGCATTTTATCCTCTTTTTTGAGCTTCCTACCTCCCAAAGGTCATGCTAAATTGTTTATTTCAGCTATTTGTTTATCTATATCTTCACAGAATCTAGCCTCATTAAGAGAAGAAAATATGCCCTGATCATTTCATTTTTGTCCTGGAAACATAGTTTTTAAAAAAATTGTGTGCATGTGGTTGGCGTGCATTCAGAAAGAAAATAAATGAACTGTGATTTTCCTAGTATTATCGTTGCATAATAATTAAAAAGCCTAGTTTACATATGATGAATAGAATCATAGAGGCAAAGGTGTTTGCAATCTAAATTACTATTTTTACTGATACAGACTTAGTTCACCCCAGCATCAAATGTATGCTTGGGTCCTGCCAGGCAGTGTGCTTTATGGTAGTTAGGTGGCTCTCTGCTGAGAGTGGAGCTTAATAAAGTCATCAGAAATTAAAAGAGCTCCAAAACCCCACCCTGCCATACATTACAGCTTAGAATCACTATTCTTTATTGAATTGTGGTTTCTTTGTCTATTGTTTTCTGCCCTAATGATTGTGAGTTTGCCTGAGATGTCCACCTTAACACTACCAGTGCCCAGCAGAATCCCATGGCCATACCATCATGCATGACTCTACACAGGAAAAAGATCTAACAACACGGTAAGTATAGTTTCTTTATGTGTGTTTCTAGATTTATATCTTTGCTTGAATGTGATGTGTGTGTGTGTGTGTGTGTGTGTGTGTGTGTGTGTGCATAGGTATGTGTGCAGGAGCATGCGGACATGTATATGTGAAACAAGATGTTAACTCCAGGTTTTTTCCCTAGTTACTTTCATCTAACTATCTACCTATCTACCTATCTACCTATCTACCTATCTATCTATCTATCTATCTATCTATCTATCTATCTATCTATCTATCTATCTGTTTTCGAGCTAGATTTTTCACTGTACCTAGAACTTATTAACTCAGTCATTCTAACCTGTCAGCAAGTTCCAGGGATCTGAGTCTGCTCAGTGCTGGAGTACATATGTGTTCTGCCACATGTAGTTTTTAAATATTTTTATTAATTATTTATTACAATTTATTCACTTTGTATTCCACTGTGGTCCCCTCTCTCGTCTTCTCTCAATCCCGCCCTCCCTCCCTCTTTTCCTGCTATGTGCCTCCCCTAGTCCACTGATAGGAGAGGTCCTTCTCTCCTTCCATCTGACCCCTAGCTTATCAGGTCTCATCAGGAGTGGCTGCATTGTCGTCCTCTGTGGCCTGGTAAGGCTGCTTCCCACAGAGGGAGGTGATTAAAGAGCCAGCCTCTGAGTTCTTGTCAGAGACAGTCCCTGTTCCCTTTGCTAGGGAACCAATTGGAGGCTGAGTCTAACAGCTACATCTGGGCAAGGGTTTTAGTTCCTCTTCATGCATCGTCCTTTTTAAGTGGGAACTGAAGATCAGAACTTGGCTCTTCATACTTGTACAGCCAAGACGTTACTGACTAAGTCATTTCCCCAGGCCCTTACATATGATTTCCTTTTCTCTTATGCTATAATTCATACTCAAAAAAGTGCTAAGCCAGACACTGAGTCATGAGTTGTCAGCCACTTAAAGGAAGGACCCCAGAGAAAGTTACTACTTCCTTCTTTTTAGGTCTCATGGCAGGGCTTAATACAGAATGCTGTGGATCTCCTTAGATCAATTGCTGATCGTGAATCTTGATCAGAAAACATTAACTTCAAAAATAATGAAGGCATTTCCATCTGGACACTGAAATGAGAGTCAAGCTCATTTTGTTTTTGTTTTTGTTTGCCATTTACCTCATGCAAAAATATGTAACTACTTTAATTCATACTGTTTTGAGGTCCTTGAATACACTGTTCTGAAAATATGAACTTCTTAAAATTAAAAAAAGGGAGAAAAGTAAGGAAACAAGAATAGGCAACCCAGAAAACTTGCTGTTCACAGCCTCTGAGAAGACTGTAGAGAAGAGGGAAAGATGCAAACATGGGCATCTCCTGTTACACAAGATCAAATCTCAAGAAACAATGCACTTTTCCATATTCTTATGCTTCCATCAGTGAGCTATTAAGCGAGGTAGGTCTGATATCCCAGAATAACTCACTATTTCCTCCTCTCTTGGATGAGAGCTTATAAAATATGAACTCTCAGCATCTTCCTCAGAGGTATTATTAAGTAGGTGTTATTTGCTATTGAAATGACAAGCAGCAAGTTCCCTAATTCTCTTATTCTTTTTATCTAGGGTAAAATAAATAGAAAACATCAGCATTGATGAAAAAAAGAAATGTTTTGGCAGACTCTTCACTTGTGTCTCTCTGTCAGCATTTTAATATCATTCAGACTGAGTTCAAGAGGGTCACTTTTTAATAAATGTAGAAACATGCAAAGGCTTTTATAAATAAAACTAAGCCACCCTGCCTTTTGTCAGTGTGTTTGTGTTGTTCCGGGCAGTACTTTCCAGCCATCCAGATCACATTATGTTCTTTTATTGTCTAGGCCCCAGCTTCACACCATGCTAATGGACCCAGCTTAGTTCACACCATGTCATTCCTCACTTTATAGAACTGTTTGTTTACACAGGAATTGCAGAGAGAAAAGACAGTGCAGAAGACTAGCTCCATTACCTAACGTCCTTAGTGGAAGATTTATTGCCACTGGAAGCAGTGTGTTGCTGACAATAGCTTTGGCCAAGCCACATCTGCTTATTCTAATGTTTAAGGAGCAGGGAACAAGAATACGCCTTTTGATTTGCAGCCACCAGCTGACTTCAAAGACAATGGGTAGGTGAATAAATAATGGGGATCCATTACAACAGTGCAGGGGCTAGACCTCGGTTCATTTCAAAATCTAAAGCCCAGATTAAACAGTCTGCAAGATTACTAAGCCAACAAAAATAGGCACTATTTTTAACACTGTCTTGATGAGATTTCTTATACTCAAGTAAAATTGCTTCAAAACACTCGTAGCTATCTTTTAAATGTCACTTTAATATAAAATTCCTTTTCTATTTAATAAAGATCAAATCAGATAATTCCTCCTCCCTCAAGCATAGTTCCCTTTCTTTCTAAGTCATTTATCAGTGTGTGATATCATAGCAGATGTAGAAATCACCTTACCAGCAAAAGTGGATATTAAGAAGATTTTTTTTCTAGATGTAAAAGGCTTTAGAATGAATGCTGGCAGAGATCAAAGACAGACTCTTCAAAGGGTAAGTTTAGTATATTTAGTTTTGATTGTGTTAAGACAAATGTGGAGTCATAGAGACATTATAAGAGGCTAAGTACAACATAGGCTGGAAATGGTTTCTAGTCCGGAAAACCACCTTGCACAAAAGCAAGGGCTTGCTATTTTCAATCAGTTTCACACTGGAATTCACCAAGGCCTGTTCATGTATCATCAGGGTAGAGTACATTAGAAGTAAAACAAATAGTAAATTGGTAAAATGGTCTACTCTAATAATTTTGTTTTATGTGCAATCATTTGTACTCTGAGAATAACTGGTATACATTTCAAAACAGAAATAGCAATAAAAGGTGTATCTCTAGCATTTAACTGATTAAAATTAATGTAAAGTTCAGCTTAAAATTGTTTCCCTATAGACACAGTAACCAATTTCTCCCTTATTAAATAGTCATCCTTACCAATGAGTAGGTTAACTATGAATGGGATATATAGAATGATAAACATGTCATTCTGCCAAGATCACTTATCTGATATGAAGCATCAAAACACACAGAAAAAAGAGAATTTACCCAAAGATAATGTAGACTCTGTGAGAGGAAATACTGAGGAGGAGAACAGAGAGGCTTCAGTTATTCTCAGAAGGGATGGAAAAATGCCAGACTTTAGAAGAGTAATAATATATATCTCAATAAAGAGAATATGGCAAGTTTCTTTTTTATTGTTTATTATTATTAGTTACATTTTATTAACTCTGTATCCCAGCTGTATCCTGCTCCCTTATTCCCTCCCAATCCCACCGTCCCTCCCTCAGCTTCTCCCTGCCCCTTTCCAAGTCCACAGATTGGGGAGGACCTCCTCCCCTTTCATCTGACCCTGTTTTATCAGGTATCTTGAGGGCTGGCTGCAAAGTCCTCCTCTGTGGCCTAGCAGGACTGCTCCTCCCTTGGGGGTTGGGGAGTTCAAAGAGCCTGCCATTGAGTTCCTGTCAGAGATAGTCCCTGTTCCCCTTACTATAGGAAACCTATTGGTTATTGAGCTACTACTACGAGCTTCGTCCGAGTAAAGGTTTTAGGTTATATCCATACATGGTCCTTGGTTGGAAAAACAGTTTCAGAAAAAAACCCTGTGCCCAGATATATTTGGTCCTTGTGGGGTTCCTATCCTTTCTCCGTCATACTAACTCCCCTTCTTCCAAAGGTTTGTTTATGAGTCTTAGTATCTATTTTGAAACGCTGCTTGGTAGGGTCTTTCAGATGCCTTCTGCAGTAGACTCCTGTTGTATGTCCAATGCACATCTCATTTGTCTTTCTAAGTGAGGATTGATCATCTTACCCACTGTCTGCTTTCTTGTTTATCTTCTTTAGGGGTATAGACTTCATTATGTCAATTTTCAAAAAAGAAAATGTCTAGATGATGCTATAGTTGTCCTCTCTCATAGACAAGATAGATTTCTAAAATGCCCAGTGGGCTCCTGATAATAGTGGTAGCATCCATCAAATATTATAAATATTATATATATAATATAATATATATGGAGAGAGAGAGGGAGAAAGAATTCATTTTTCTTGTATATGCATATATATGATGAAGACTAATTTGTATGTATGGTATAGTAAGGGATTAAAAATAACTAGTAATAACAGAACAGTAGTAATGTACTGCAGTAACACTTATCTGAGCATTTTCTTTCACTCCCTTTTTTTAATTTTTTCTCCCCTGCTTCCCTCAAAATGGCTCACTGTGCTATCCTCCCTCTTCTAGTTGACCATTGGTAACAGAAGCATAGAAAGCAAAACTGAAGAAGAGGTACAGTCATATTATTACATGGCATGTCTTAGAAAACCATGAGCCCTTATGGGGAGCAGTCAAAATGTGTGGCCGATGGGCAGGTGGCATGACTGTATCAGTCTACAGTATGCAGCTTTGCCTTAAATTATCAGTGCTGAGAGATCTGAGTTACATATAAGTCAATATAAAATAGTGTACACATTTACTTTCCATCATCTATAGCTGATAAGGAAGAGGCGTTTACATTTTAAGAAGCCACTTAATGTCTAATTTCTTCTTCATATCACTTGTCAAGTATAATGCGTCCATCAGTCATTGTCTTAAACTTGTTCAAATGTCAAGGTTTTTTTTTCTCCCATTTTGCAGATGAAATTATTTCCATAAAAGGTTGAATTACAATATAGCAAAGTCAGAACCTAAAAATGGACTCTAAGATATACTGGCTAAGAACTGCAAATGCTAGAGTTGGGCTGCTTAAGGCCAAATGCAGCATCTGTACATGTAATATCTGTTACTGTGGACAGCCACTTTATGTCTTTCTGACACTGTTTCCTACTCTGTGAATAAAAATATCAGAACTGAGTCTTAGTGTACTGAGTATATATATATATATAATTTATATATAACATATATATAAATATATATACACTTAGTGCTTAACATAATGGTTTGTGTTTGATTGCTCATATCACAATTATTATGAAAGAACATTAACATGGAGATGTTATCAAATTATTTATTCATAAGAAAATGAGATCTGAATGTTAATATATCCTCCCTGTTGAAAATTATAAATTTCAAGAGCGGTAAAATTTAATTTGTGTGTGCAGTCTGCGCAAAGTTGACAATTCTGTATGGGAATATTTTATTTTAAGAAGAAACTTATAGCCTGTTCATGTTGCACCAGTTATACCACAGAAGCAGGGGAAGACTAACCAACAGCAAAGGACCTCCCTTCCGCCTGTGCAGATTTTGCTTCCATTTTACTGGAGTGTTAATTGTCAGAAAAGCTTAAGCCTGCAGGGACCATTTGCAGACAGAAAAGTTTGCAGAACGGGGGTTACAAATAACTTTGAAGGAGTGAATAAGAAAGACAGCCAATGGAAGTTTGCCAAATAGGAACTATCATATTCAATATTATATTCAAAGAGTCTCAAAAGAGAAAGGGAAGCCTGGCTTTGTGGTTATCACCAGAAATTCTTGCATCCAAAACCTGCAGGAGATTGATCACTGTATTTCAAGGCCAGCCTGGGATATATATATTGAGGCTCTGTCAAAAAGAGAAAGAAAGAAAGAAAGAAAGGAAGGAAGGAAGGAAGGAAGGAAGGAAGGAAGGAAGGAAGGAAGGAAGACTTTGACTTTTGGTATTTATGGAATTTAAGTGAAGGTGTGAGAGAAAAAACATAGAAGAGGAGGTACACAGAAGGCAGATTTATGAGAGTTTGCCTCTTTCTATGGCTTTGTGTTTTTAATTTTCTTTACAGAGTCATTAAAACTTTTCTGAACTATGGAGTGGTACAGTAAAATTTGAATTTCTAATGATTCACCCTTGCCGTGTTGTGGAATGGGTTAGTCTAGATGAGAAAATTAGGTAGAAGACAATGATAGGAATAAAGAAACTGGAAAGGCAAATGAAGTAAAAAGCAATATTCTATGTGAAGTGTTAAGATTTCTTAATGTTCCCAAGGGTATAGGAAACACTTCCAGCATCCTTCATATTCTCTGGTACTATGCTGATACTTTGGGACAAACATGATCTTGTCCCAACAAAGTCTAAACCATTGCCACTTCAAAATGTTTTTCCCTACTGTCCTCAACTTCTTTGTGTCACTTACTTAAGGTAACATTACTCTCAGTTTGTTAGCATGCTTCCGGTCTATCAGAGATATATTGAGAACAGTCCCTCATAAGGACACTTTTCCCCTAAAACTACATGGTAAAAAGCATGCTCAAGAAGGTGCCTAATGTTTTATTTTTTTTGTTTTGTTTTGTTTTGTTTTTTTAGTCTCACAATTAAGTTTGCAAGTGTTTGCCAAGTATTACAAATACACTATCTTGATTTTCTGCATGTATGTGTATGCTTAGATATGTCTTGTATTCCTCTTCATCCTCATGTGTGTGACAGTGCAACTACCTGTGTGCCCACTTGGGAAAGCCAGAGGTTCACTTCCTCTTCCCTTTCTTATAGATTTCTCCATTATTTCTTGAGATAAAGTCTTTCTGAACCTTTAACTCAGTGTGTTGGTTAGGCTGAATAATCCATTAATCCTCAGCCCTAGAAATGCTGGAATTCCAGGTACCCTCTGCTACACTTAGCTTTTCACATGAGTATTTGAGATCAAAGTTAAATCATCACGGTTACATAACAACCAATTTAGAAAATAAGCCATTTCTTCAGTATTGCTATGACGGTTTTAAAGACGGGCATTCATCATAATGCACTGAATTCACGAACTGTCTCACTCATACAGCATATTGACCATAGTTGAACCAATGACCTTACAGAATCTGTATATAAAGTGTATAATTTTATTTCCTTTTAAACTTAATCTTAAATACCCTTGTGTTGAACATCAGTGCTCCGATTACTTAAATATTAACATTTGTTACAGAGTTCTTATATTGTCCCAATAAAATCAAAACTCCACAAATCTCCCAAGACTCATTCAGAATCTGAAAGGACATGTGTCAACATGCTTTCCTTAGGTAGAAAATTTATTCAATTAGATAGAAAATGGATGGACAGACTGGCAAAACAATTCAAGTCCAAGTCCAGGATGGTTAAACAATGAGTTGATGGATGTAACTTCAAGAGGTATTAGACATCAAAGGTGTCTATGTGTACACCAGAAATTCTCCTGGGTTTCTTAGCAAATGTTAGGCCACTGAAGACTCCTACCTGCAGTGTGGACAGTGCAAGAAAAGCTGTACCACTTTTCAGCTTTTCAGGGAAGGGAGAGTCCCTTGTACAACATAGGGCAGCTCCACTACCAAAGAAAATAGCACAGCACTCAATTGCTTACGCAGAAAAGTACCTTGTATAACTCAGGGCAACTACACAAAGAGAAGAGTCACACAGCAGTCACAGCCAGTCACTTAGAAAGCCACAGAGAAATATGGGGCCTTTAGAAGATACTGTGAGAATCTGGTGAAGGCTGATTGAAGACAGTCATGACCACGCCCATGCCAGTAAAAACAGCCACACACATGGCCACTGCTTCTGATTAATATCCAGCTACTAAATAGTGTGCAGTTTCTACGTGCTAAATGTATAATCGCCTTTATACAAAGTCCCTGAAGTAGAAACCAGTGTCCTTCAAGAGCTACAAACTGTCCATGACTGTGACCTTGAGAAAACTCGGCTAAGATGATGGAGAAGTGGGTACTGGTCTGTGCATGGGAGCTTACACATCTTAAAGTTACTCACCAACTTATCCCAGGTGCCAGTCCATGTCATTCAGTGAAGTTGGACAGGCTGTACATAGCTCACAGTCTAGGGTTGCATTTCCCAAATAGAAAAACAGACAAACTATTAGTAGAAATTTAATAGTTTTTATCACAAAAGCAATGTTTCAGACATTGAAAATAGAATAAATAAACTGTGCTTCCCACAAAGTCAGGATAGTACAATGTCTATTCTGCTTTGATTTGCTTTTTGAGACAGAGACTCATTTAGCACAGGGTAGTTTTGAGCTGTCTATGTAGCTGAAGATACTGTTGAAATTCAGGTCCTTCAGTCTTATCTCTGGGATTCTGTGATTTATTAAAATTATATGTCACCATGCACAATTTCTATGGGTCTGGGGACCAAAGTAAAAGCTTTATCCATGCTGGAGAATTACTGGACAAACTGAGCCATATTCCCCAGCCCAAGATAGTAGAAAATTTGGATATTTGTTTCATTATATTGTGATGAAAGAAGTACATTTCACTGAGCAGTTAAGTTGGGGGTTTTTTCCCCCCAAAATAGTCTTAAAGTTTTTGTAAAGCGCTTGTCTGAATTTGTGAAGTCATTGACAAAAATACATGAACCTCTCCTCAGGGGAACTCAAAGCTAGTCGAGAGAAAAAAGAAATGTAAGGAGATAGATCATAATAAACAGACAAATGAATCAAGTAGTCAAAGCAAGGATAGAGCAGAGGTACTGATAGGGCACAGAAATAGGCTTAATTTCTTTGCACAAGGAAGAGATCAGATCCTTGGTTCTGCTTTTCGTTTTTCCCTTTACCTCCACCTTAAAAATAAAACAGACACCAGACTTACACATCCTAACTCTCATTTTTGTTCTCTGACTATGTGTTGTGCCCTAGCTTTTGGAAGAAACAAAACAAAACAACAGTTAGAAACATTTACAATGCTTTCCTGTGAGACTACCTTCTCAAAGTTCAGGCTGCATTGCATTAAGGACAGAATGTGGTAGCATTGTCCTGGCAAACAGCCAGAACCGACAGGTGGAGGTTCAGAAGGTCAGTACCCCACCATGCCTTGAGAGTCTTTACCGTGTAAACTGATCATCACTCCTACGCAAGGAAGCTTTGAACTACAAGACTTAGAGAACACAGCACACCCTTTTCTGGGCCATTCCTCACACATTTCAAATGTTCAGTTGTTTCTAATATATCAGTGAAGTAATTTGAATGTGGTTGAGCTAAAAACACAAGTATAGACTATTTTTCCAGAAAAATAGCTTAAGAACTACATACAGATTTAAAAGGTAAAATGGGTATCCTAAGTTCAAGAAGTTTGCCTTCCTCATAGACCCTATGCCTTGCCCTAAACAATCCATAAATAAATTAGTTTGTGTCATTGACAAAATAGGCTAGGTGAAGAAAACATATTCCTAACATCAGGATTTTTAAATTTGGGGTGAAACTTGTGGAACCTATCACTATCAGTGGTTAAACCACAGGAAATGGAAAAGATTACAAAGAGGTAGAGAAAGGGAAGGTACTATTCGTGGAGAAAAAAAAAAAGAAGAGTTGTGACTGATATACAGAATCCCTGAAGTAGAAACCAGTGGAACTTCCAGAGCTGCAAACTATCCATGACTGTGACCTTGAGAAAACTCAGCTAAGATGATGGGCCACTGGGTACTGGTCTGTGCATGGAAGCTTAGACATGTTAAAAGTTACTTTAATAAAATTGTTTGTTCTTCAGTTTCTCTCTTACATGGCTAGCATTAAAATAATTGAGACAGGACCATCATATTTATTTAACAAGCTACATCGCACAACAACTGAGCAGAATTTACTCTATTCCTAATCCTCTAGGTTAGTCTGGTTTCCTCACAGCATTCAGTTTACATCCTGGTTTTAGTCCCATTTCTCCTCCCCTCCCAGTCCCACCATCTCTTTCCCTTTCCCCTCACCTATTCCTCAGAAAAGGAGAGCTCCCTTTCCCATCCCCTCCATCTCATTGACTTGCATCAGGGCTGAACTTGTCCTCTTCCCCTGTGGTCTGCCAAGGCAGTTCTGACCAGGGGAAATGATCAAAAAGCTAGCAAGTCTGTATCTGAGCACAGAACTAAACAGAACTTTCAACAGAGAAATCTCAAATGGCTAAAAAGTACCTAAAGAAATGCTCAACTTCCTTAGTCATCAGGGAAATGCAAATCCAAACATTCTGAGATTCTTTCTCACACCCATCAGAATGGCTAAGATCAAAACCTCAAGCAAAAGCACATGCTGGCAAAGGTGTGGAGAAAGGGGAACCCTCCTCCATTGCTTCTGGGAGTGTAACCTTGTACAACCACTTTGGAAATCAATCTGGCGCTTTCTTCGAAAATTGGGAATAGCTTTACCTCATGATGCTGCAATAACACTCCAGGGTATGTACCCAATAGAGGCTCCACCATATAACAAGGACATTTGCTCAACTATGTTCATAGCAGCTCTATTTGAAATAGCCAGAAACTGGAAACAACCTAGATGTCCCTCAGTTGAAGAATAGATAAAGAAACTGGGGTACATATACACAATGGAATACTTCTCAGCTATTAAAAACAAAGAAAATCTTGAAATTTGCAGGCAAATGGATGGAACTAGGAAAGATCATCCTTAGTGAGGTAACCCTGAACAAGAAAGACACACAAGGTTTGTACTCACTTATAAGGGTATTTTAGCCATATAATACAGGATAAGCACACTACAAGGCACAGACCCAAAGAAGATAAATAGTAAGGATGATCCAAAGGAGGATGAATAAAGGGGAGACAGAATAGACAGAGGTAATGGTTGAAGAGAGGGAACAAGGTAGGAGAAGAGGTATAGAGAGTTAAGATGGTGGAGATCAGAACTAGAGAGAGAGAGAGAGAGAGAGAGAGAGAGAGAGAGAGAGAGAGAGAAGACAGAAGGCCTGTAGAGAAAAGAGAAAAAGGTTTCACAGCTTCTCTGTGACAAGCTGGAGACCTATGTCAGGACAGGCTTCTGGGAGGATATGAGAGGAATTCAAGCAGACAGTTCTAGTAGCAGAGACCATAGAGGCTGAAGAGGATGCCCTTTATCTAGACTCACTCACTCTTTTGTCCCCACCCCAGAACAAAAAAGAAAGAAAACAAACAACAACAACAACAAAACAACAGTTAACAACAACAACAACAAAACCAATTTGTATTTTCCTTATTCTCACTGAAACATGGTCAAATTTCCAGTGACCAGTCTGTTAAAGAAAACTGAGTCTTTGCCCACACCACACAGTCATCCACCAGAAACCATCAATTCTGGAGAGCTCCACTCAAGCAACTTTATCACAGTTCCCAAGAGTTCTTTCTATGGCTTCCTGTGTAGGCTGCTAGTTTATTTAATTTTTGGTAGGAGGGAAAGGAGAGTGTATGGGGTTGTCACTGAAGTCTTCTCTGACTGTCTATATCAACTGTGAATCTGTAGTCATCTTTGCCACTAAAAAATTAGCTTCCTGGACCTTTACAGTCAGCAGGAGCAGGGATCATGGACTTCCACATGGCTTCTGGTGACAGAAAAGACCATGGACATCTACATGATCCACATCTGGCTTCAGCACATGCCATGGACCTCAGCATGGTCTCTGGTGAGAGGAGAGACCAAGGAAGTCAATATAGCCCCAGGCTGCAGTGGGACTGTGTACCCCAACATGGCCCTCAGCAGTAGCCCAGATGAGGAGCAATGGAGCAACCTTCCATAGCAGTGCAGGCTACACACATCAACGTGGCTTCCAGTGTCCACCACAACCATAGACTCAAACTTAGCGTTATATAGACTATGGATGTACACCTGGCCTCTAGAAGCAAGGCAGACCAAGGACATCCTCATGCGCAACTCTGTTCCTCCATATTTCCTACCTCTTCACCTCTCTATTACATATTTATTTGTCATAGTGGCATTGGAAAGTGCAGCTTTACAACTTTGCATGGTTCAGGTTTCTGGTTTCTGAAGAACCATAAACACTGGAATATCACTGAGGCTTGCCTTGAATGTCCTACTGTTTCCCAGAGTCGTGGTGAAGAGGCAGCTTGGTAGGGCATTGCTGGGCAGGGATTGGGTTCTGTGGAGCTCCAGGCTGTTCCCACCTCCCAGATCTCCACGTTGGTGTACCAAGGTTTGCTGGGTAGAACGTTTTAGCGTATAGCCTGTGAGCAGCACCATGCTCTCTGTCTCCTACCAGGGCAAGTAGCAGAGGCCCCAGGATGGAGGATATTCACTGGGCATAGGAATGGCCCTGTACGACAATGACATCTGGTTCAGCAGGACCAGACCCTCCCTGTGCTACAGCAGCTTGCAGATGGAATTAGTGTTGGGGTGGACCAATTCAAAGCACTGGGTCTGTGCCTGGATGGTAGCTGAGTTGCTCAGCTCGGGCCTTGTATGTGCAAGGCACATGGCTCTTCTGTTGCCCACTCAGGTCTCTGTTTTCTTCCTTTAAAAGGAACTATGGACAACCCCTAAGAAAGATGGAAGTGGGAGAGATTGTCTTCCCCAGGGAACAACACACCAATTGGTTGTACAGTGTCAAATGGTCACCCATGAACACAGACACATACAAGCAAGAACATATATACTGGAGAGGTTATATTTAGGAATATATAAGTATATTAATATATATATATAATGCATACAATAATAATTGGCGAAAAAATAGGCCATGAATTTTAAGCAGATTGGGGAGGGTTACATGGACGGGCTTGGGGAAGGGAATGGAAGTAAAAATTGTTGTAATTAAGTTATAATCTCAAAAACAAATAAATATAAGTTGTTAAAATCTACTTTAATGTTTAAAAAATTGAAAGTAACATTCATAGTTGAGATTCACACAATCATCATTTAACAGAATAACTTTATGACTACTAAGTCTTCAAAGCACAATGTATAGGTAGGCAAAAGGTTGTCAATTTAGATACTGTATTTGCTGGGTTTCCTTACACTCATTTGCTCCCTGATGGTTATCACTGTGTGATATATTAGAGGTGTCTTCCTTATCATTTTCTTCTCATTTCTTCCTACTCAAGGTGATTTCTAAATATCAAAGAAAAGAACTTTGCTGAAGAAAACAACTTTGCTTTATTGCCAATTCATATTGCCCTTTCCTGATGCTTTTTAAAGACCTTGGCAAAATTCTCCACAAAATAAGTTGAAATTTTTCAATCTTCATTTGATTTCATTATAACTGATATGCACACTAGTTTTACCACAGCTTATGAACTCGGTGAAAGCTGAAATCTCTACTAGTAAAATTGGAGCTGTTCAAAGACTTTAAGATAAGAGAGGTGGAGGTGGTGGCTTATACCTTTAACCACAGCACTAGGAAGGCAGAAGCATGTGGACCTCTGAGAGTTCAAGGTCCATTTAGTTTACAAAGTGAGTTCCAGGCCAGGCAGGATTACACAGGGAGAAACTGTCTCAGTAACAGCAGCAACAACAATAATAATATATTTAAGATGTTAGAGAGATGGCTTATTGGTTAAGAGCACTGGGTGGTCTATCAGAGGTCCTGAGTTCAAGTCCCAGCAACCACATGCTTTCTTGAAACCATCTATAGTGTCTTCTCCTGACCTGCAGGCATTCATGCGGACAGAGCCCTCATGTACATAAAATACATAAAATAAAATGGGTGTGGTGGTGCAAGTCCTTATTTTAATCCCAACACTCAGGAGGCAGAGGAAGGTGGATCTCTGTGAGCTTGAGGCAAGTCTGGTTGACAAAGCATTTTTCAGGACATCCAGAGCTACACACAGAGAAACCCTAATTTAAGAAAAAAATAAAACAGACAAACAAGCACGCAAACAATAAAAAAAATAAGCAGAGGCAATAAAAGGAGAAGGGTTGAGTGGTACCCAAGTGGTAGAGCATTGGTTCTCAACCTCTGGTTCAGGATCCCTTTCACAGTTGCATATCAGGTATTTGTATTATGATTCATAACAGCAGCAAAAGTACAGTATGAAGTAGTAAGAATTTTACAAAAGATCTTTAAACAGCACATAAATCAGGAGATAATCTTCAAGGTGTATCTTGATGTTAACTAACCTATCAATTTGCTATAATATTTCTTATCTCAATATCTTCTGAGTCTTAGGGTTAGTGATTAAAGTAAAAATAAAACTTTGTGGATGGGCAGTAATGACTTTACCAAAGACATATATTTTGTTACCTTCCTTTTGAAGTATCTGTATAACCATTGGAAGTTTGATTTCCGATAGTTAGAAGAGAAATACAACTGAATACTTCCTCCAAATCATTAGTTCTTTGTTGGGTTTACTACTGTGTATTCTGTGATAGTGAACAGAAAACATGTTTTTAACAGGATAAAATTCAAGTCGCAGTTTCTAAGTCTGAACTTCAGCTAGGAGGAAGTTCCTTTTAGGCGCAGCAGGAAAAACTACTGCATTGATTCTACTAGCTTTCTTCTATGACGACAGCTTCAAACCAGGACTGGCATTTCACAGAGGCAACTTGGAAGCATGCAAAGACCAAATTCAGGGTTGCGCCTCATGATAAGTGTGAGGATGTTGTGATGCTGAAAGCATAGGAACCTAGCTCAGAAAGGTCAACCGATCATGCCATTTATCAGATTACAAATGGGCTCCAGAACTAATGTGAATCACCACAACTTTCCTTCTCTTACCTTCTCTTCTACTCAATTCTTGGGCACAATTGAAAAAAAAAAAAAAAAAAGGCTTTGACTGTCAGTCACACTTACAGAAAGGCATACTTTCTTCTTTTCACAATAGTAGTAAAGGTAAAAATATTTTTGTTTGCATTTTTAAAAGAATACTTAAAAGCATCAAATCTAATCTATGCTTAAATATGATCACTAAGTATAATACAGAATATCATGTGAATATGTATATACAATAGCTCAGGAATACTTTTGCACATTTATTTATGAATACTCTTTTTTTCCTTGATTCTAATAAAAATGCTTTAGAGAGAGTTCTTAGAGTGTTTTAGGAAGAGTACCAGGCCAAGTTCCTGGAAATTGGATTTTAAGCCCAGCCACATCACAGTCTAATTGTGTGACTTTGTTGTGCCATGTCATTTAATGGAAAGAGTAACTAGGTTGAGCTAGTGTTCAGTTCAGTCCTGTTTACCTGAAAGCCACTGAGCTCCGCAGTAAGCAAAGAGACATTCCATTTCCCACACACCAATTACAAAGGTACACATTGTTCTCAAGTAATGTTTGCTATTGAAAACAAAATAGCAATTAAAGGCACACGGTTGCCTCTGTTGGAGAGATGGATATTTGGTTCAGTGTAGCCGTTCATTATTCCATTACATCTCCATGGATGAGATGAGGTTTTTGTTGCTACTTTTGTTTATACTTGAGTTATAAGATCAAAAGCTCAAGAAAATCATACTATATAGAATTGGCTACATGTTCTTTCTGTTTACAATGAGCTCATATTCTGGTTGATGTAGAAGAATGAGATGTGGGAGAAATAATCAGTAAAAGATGTTATTAAGTGAGGAATAGCACCTCAGTGATATACTTAAGTCCATAGTTCTCAAGCTATAGAACTTGAATCCTCCATGAAGCCCCCAGTCTAATGGCTGGTATTAAAGAGTAAAAAAAACTGGAGACAAGCTCATCTTTGACCAGAGCCAGCAGCAGCATAACATTTGCATGCAGAATGAAACTGATAGCTAGGGCAAAAGATGAAATGTTTTAATTGTAACATCTATAGAGGATTTGTGATATGCCAGATTATGATTAGTTATTTCACTTTAGTTGATT
Source organism: Meriones unguiculatus (assembly GCF_030254825.1). NCBI lineage: Eukaryota > Metazoa > Chordata > Mammalia > Rodentia > Muridae > Meriones > Meriones unguiculatus. Next base: position 7,041,860 of record NC_083360.1, read on the forward strand.
TGCTTATTGTTTCCTAGTTAGGACTAACTGTCAACTTCACACATCTTACAATAACCATAAGGAAAAAAATTGTCTCAATTGAGTAATTGCTTTTATCATGTTGGTGTTTGGGTAGGCATGTTTGTGAGAGGTTGTTTTGACTCTGTCAATTGGTATAAATGAGCCACCTACTATGTGATTCCCCTTTCTAGGTATGTGGTCCTGAAACATATATATAAAATCAAAAATTAGCTGTGAGCCACCGGGTCATTCAGAGAGCAAGCCAGCAAGCAGTTCCTCTGTGGTTCCTGCCCAAAAGTTCCTGTCTTGGAATTCTGCCATGACTTCTCTAAAAGCTGGGTTTTGATCCAGACATATAAGCCAAATAAACACTTTCCTCACCACATTGCTTTTTGAAAGAATGTTTACCACAGCAAAATAATGGAAACAGAACACTTAGCTTGCTGTCCTTTGAAATCACCCTACAACATTCACGTTAAAAATTCATTGATAGGGTGGGTCTTTGGTTGGGCAGACATTGGTTGGGCACTCCCTCATTCTCTTCTCTATCTTTATCACTGTGCATCTCATAAGCTTTAGGCTCCAAGAATCACTAAAGAAAGACCCAGACTCAAGTAGTAGGCAAAAGCAAGAAGCATTTATTCTGCAGAAATTTCCCAGCATGCTGGGGTCACCATTCTTTAGAATGAGGACATGAAGTGAGCAGGAAGGCTGTTTAAAGGCAATTAAAGTGAGGTAACCTTTCACCTGATTTATTAGTAGCGATTCAGGAGGTAGGGGGGAATTTAGGATTGGCTTAACATTTAGGAACTTTCCAGAGTTGCTGAGAACGTTTTCTCAGGTTTGCTGGATCATTAGTTCAAGCCCATGTGTTAAGCTTTAAGCTGATTGGCTGCCTACAAGCTGTAGTTTTTCCAGAAACTGTTTTTCTGTGTTCTGAAAAAAAAGGAAATTCGGGCCTAATTAGGCAAAGTTGAAAATAAAGCCTGTCATGGAGTAAGATTAGCCAAACAAATTGGGGCCTCCTAAGGGTCTCTTGTAGGCTTTTGAGTTATTAGACCTCTCAGTGGGCAAGGGAAATTTGGGTCAAAGTTTTATGGGTGGGTTGGTGTTCCCAGCCCTTTGCTAGAAGACTAGTCTACTTAGAGGATGTCCTCCTCAGTCTCTGTGGTCTTTGCTGCCAGAAATCTCTGGTTGAATTCCCCTCATATCCTCCCAGGAGGCTATCCCAGCTTGTCACAGAGATGTCTTTACCCTCCATTTCCCTTTTCTCTACAGGCCTTCTGTCCTCTCTGCCTCTCTCTCCCCAGGTCTCCACACTCTTAACTCTTTATGCCACCTCTCCTACCTTGTTCCCTGTCTTCAACTACTACCTCTATATTTATTCTGACTCTCCTTTTGACTGAGATTTAAACACCCTCACTTGGGTCCTCCGTATTACTTATCTTCTTTGGATTTGTGCCTCATAGTATGCTTATCTTTAACTGTATGGTTAAAATCCACTTTTAAATGAGTACATATCATGTGTATCTTTCTGCTTCTGGGTTACCTCACTCAGGATGATCTTTTCTACTTCCATCCATTTGTCTGCAAATTTCATTATTTCTTTGTTTTTATTAACTAAGTGATATTCCACTGTGTAAATGTGCAACAGTTTCTGTATTCATTCTTCAGCTGAGGGACATCCTGAGTCACTATCAACCAATCAAATTAAAGGTCACTTACCCCCTCTAAAAAACTCCCTAATTGCCTTTAAATGAAGCCTGCATGCTCACTTTTTGGTCACATTTTGAAAAAGATGTTGATCCCTGCATACTGGATTTCTGCAGAATGAAAAGCTCTTTGCTTTTGTATGCTACTTGAGTCTGGAGTCTATCAGTGATGCTCTTTCCCTCAGAGTTGTATGGCAGAGCCTCTTTTGGTTATGTACCTAGAAGTATAGCTGGATCTTGAGTTATTGAGTTATTCCCAATTTTCTAAGAAAGCTCCAGACTGATTTCCAAAGTGGCTGTGCAATGTTGCACTCCCACCAGCAATGGAGGAAGGTTCCTCTTTCTCTACACCATTGCCAACATGTGCTGTCTCTTAAGATTTTGATTTTAGTCATTCTGGCTGCTATAAAATGGAATCTCAGGTCATTTTGATTTGTATTTTCCCTGATGACTAAGGAAGTTGAGCATTTCTTTCAGTGCTTCTCCACCATTTGATATTCAATATTCCTCTGTTGAGAATTCTCTGTTTAGCTTTGTACCCCATTTTTTAATTGGACTGTTCGGTATATTGGTGTTTGATTACCCCTGAGAGTATAAATGATACTCTGCTAAGCTTGCAAACAGGAGCCTATCAGAGTTGTCTTCTGAGAGGCTCTACCTATTAGCACCTCAAAACAGATGCTGAGACTCACAGCCAAACATTGGTGAATGTGTAGCGAGTCTTGAGGAATAGTGGGAGGAAAGAAAAAAGGACCAGGAAGTGACAGGAGCTCCACAAGAAAAACAACAGAGACAACCAACCAGGGCTCAGAGGGTTTGTTGAGACTGAAGCATCAACCAAGGACCATGAACTAGCTGGAGCTAGACCCCTACAAAGATGTACAGCTTAGGCTATAAGTGGGTTCCCTAGTAAGGGGAGTGGGGACTGCATGGGACAGGGACTCACTTGCCAGCTTTTAGATCACTTCCCCTGGCAGGACTGCCTTAACAGGCCACTGGGGAAGAGGTCATGTTTAGTCCTGATACAACTTGTTGATCTGGGGTGGATGGGAAAGGGAGTTCATCTTTTCTGAAGAAAAGGGGATTAGAGAAGGGAAAGGAAGAGAGATAGAACTAGGAAGGGACTGGGGAAAGGGCTACAAGAATGTAAAATGAATAAAATAAATAAATGAGAAAATAATTCATTGATATTTTAAATGAAGCATCATAAAAGTGAGCAAGTTACTGTGTGCTGTGTAAATAGGCACCTAATAGGAAGACTGAGTGCCTCCTTTTTTTTTTATCTGTTTCATGTATGTTAGCTCGCTTGCTTCTCTGTCAGTGTACATTAAAGTAGCACTTTCACCAGATTCCAGAACTTACTCTTAAATGGCCTGACCTCTAAGAATATGAGCCTCGTAGGCTTTGAAAGTTTGTGACTTATCCAGCCTGCAATATTTCATTTCAGCAACAGAATGCAACCTAAAACACTGCCTTCCCCCCCACCCCAAATATAGAGAAAACTACTGAAACATGTAAATGCACTAGCAACATTTCACAGCTCAAAATATCAGCATGGACAGAGTTTACAGAAAAAGCTCCCCCATGGTCACAGTGTAGATGGTTGTGTGTAGTCAATCAATAATAAAAATACAAATTTCTTCTTTTTTTTTGTTTCCATTAGAAAATATTTTATTATAAAAACAATGTTTCAAAAATAAGTAAGAACAATGATTTTAGAAAGAATGTTCTGCCAAAGGCCTTGGGATTCGATTTCAAACCTAACCATATCACAATTTGATTGAGAATGTTCTGTCCCAGGCACTATTTCCCCTTAGATATGAGCCAAACTGCCCCGGTCGAACCCATCCATTTCCACATAAAGCAAATTATGGTGGTTTGAATGAGAATGGCTCCCACAGGCTCTTTCATTTGATTAGGAAGATTCCGAGGTGTGGCCTTGGAGAAAGCCCGCTAGAGGTGGGCTTTGCATTTCAAAAGCACATGCCAGGATCAGTCTCTCTCTCTTCCTGCTCCCGGGACACCAGATGCAGAACTCTTCTCCATGTAGAACTACTTCTCCCCAAGTCTACCTTCATGCTGACATGCGCTTTGCCTTGATAACAATGGAGTAAACCTTAGAAACTGTAAGCAAGCCCTCAATCAAATCCTTTCTTCTGTGAGGTTTGGCTGTAGTGTCTCTTCAGAATAATAGAATAGTTACTAAGACATGAGAAATATAAGCAGACATCATTGAGGGAATATGGATTTTAGAGGAGGACATGTTGGACTGTAGTAGGAATTAGGAACAGATATGATTCTATTTCATTTCATATTTGTAAGACATTCTCAAAAATAAATTTTTAAAAAATCAGTCAAATGCATTCTTGGTAATGAAAAGTATCTCTTTCAATAACTTCCAGTATTTGTAAACACACAAAATTAATACAAGGTGTATACTTTATTCCTACAACCTATCAGCAGAAATGAAGACTCAAAACTTCTGAATATCCATGTTTACCTGGAAAAAGTTAGCCTTGTTTTATGTTAAGCTTTCTTAAGCTGATAACGTGCAGTGAAGTGGTGCTAAAAACAGTGGCGTCGTTCTGAGGATGAGGAACTTTGGAATACAAGGTTTAAAGTCAGCAAGCTAAGCCTGAAACATGACCTTTCTACTTCCGCATGAATTTGCCTTGCATCAGTCAACTTATTGCTGGTAAAGCAAAAATACAGAAGACACAAATCTCAGTATTGTCATGGTTACCTAATAAGGTGGTATATTAGTTGTAGGAAGCTCAAGATGAGCATTAGCTGCGGGAGGTTTACTGCACTACTGCTTCACAGTACGTGTGTGTGTGTGTGTGTGTTTGTGTGTGTGTGTGTGTGTGTGTGTGTAAATAATAAGAGACAGAGACAGAGAGAAGGGAAAAGAGAGGTAAAGAGCAGTGACAGGGATAGTTGGAGACTAGGTGACTTTCCTGTCTAGAAGTAATTGGATGGATTTTTAAATAAGTATTCCTCTTAAAAAATAACCTCAAAATCAAAAATAAAATATAATGTAGATGTTTTTACTTTTATTTTATTTTAAAAATAAATTCCATTTTCACTAAAATCCCATAAAATACATGGAAGTAAATTGCATACATTTATTCATGTACTGTTCAAAGTTTTCTTGTACATAACACAAAAGTAAAAACTCCAAAAAAGATTAATGAGCTAAGGTACATGAAAAAAAATCTGTTATATCCATGCATATGATTATACATACTTTATATATTTTAGATTTATACATACATATATTAAATCTAAGATTCATATATATACATATATACATATATATATATATATATATATATATATATGCATGCAATAAGACACCGTAAGGACCAAGTCTTGCTTAATAACACAGAGTGTGTTATGGAAAGGCTGTGTGAGTGGCATTGCTCCTACCAGAGGACTGGAAACAGCTAGTTACTGCACACTGCACGTTTCTATTACAGTTTGTAGAATTTGCCAGCTGTAGTTCACAAACAAACTCAACCATCTTGCATGCTTTGCTTATGGGGGTGTTTTTCATACACCCTGCTTTGCTGAGCTACCACCATAAGGTTCTAGGCAGTGAGACTGCCGTCTGCCCTTGAAACTTCTCAGAAAAACCTGCTGTCAGTGACAGGGCATAGCTCAGCGCAGTGCCCTTGCTTCCCTAACATAGACAACGGCCTGGGATCAGCTCCTCCACTACTCAGGGAAATCACATTATAGAATTAACGGAGCAATGTAGCAGCAGGTGCATTTAAGCACGACATAGTATTATTTACACAGAAAAAATGAAATAATTTCATTGGCAGGAAAATGGATCCACCATGCTTCATTTTAAGTGAAATAAATCACATTCCATTAGATAAGTGTTGTGTGTTTTATTTTGTAAGTGGAACCTCAGGGAGGGGAGACGCCAGCATGAAAACGGAAATGATGCTAGCAGTGACACAGAAGCAGCTGGGGAAGGCAGGGTGAGCAAGGGCATTAGGGGAACAGGACAAAGCATGTTTGTACAAGTGGTGCTAACAGAGAAAAGCGTGTTGCCATTTAACATTTTAAATGTAATAACAATAAAAGATAAAAGTAGAAAGAACAATATCTCTCTCTCTCTGTCTGAGAAAAGTAAATACAATATCAGTTACTAAAATAATGCAAGCAAAATAAAGGATTGCTATTTTACTGTCAAAAGGAAGGGCTAACATCTATGAAATTATCTTGTTACCTTGAAATCTAAAAGTTGTAAATCACCAAATATATTAATATTTTATACATTGACATTTCTCTGATTTAATGTTATATATGCCATATTAGCTATATTTTATCATATTTCATAAGATTCCCGGATTTTCTAATTGTTGCGTGTTTACATTTTCTAGCATTTTTGGTCTTTTTAGATAGACATTTCTAGCATTTTTTTCCCTTTGTAAAACAATCTCAGAATATCAAGTAAAGTAGATTGAACCAGAGAAACATTTGTCATCTCAATCAATAAAAAGTCAGTTCCAGTCTTCATCCAGTGGCTAAGTGATGTCATCCAGAATCTAGTGTCTTCCCATCTTTCTTTCTTTGCCATTGTTAGTAGACAGTTTACTCACACAGTTGAAAGATGGTACATCATTTTCTATATGCTACTCTGGTTCATCACAGATGTCATTCCAAGCAGGAAATACAGGCTCAAAAGGAAAACATGGTCTGATACTAAATTATCTGGAGACCATTAGCCTAAGGCCTGTAGCACATGAATTAGTGATTAAGTTAAGCTTACATTTCTAAAGCAGATGATGGATCTGAGCCACTCACAACCAAAAACCTCTGTGACATTGATCTCCAAAAATGTGAACTTTTGAGTTTCTGCTACCTGAAGTTGCCAATTTTCTGGTGCGTTCTTACAAGAGTAAGAAGATTCTAACACAAAAGGATGGATGCCAACTGTGCTTGGAACTATTCCCAAAATAATGTACAGTGCCAAGAATGCAGAGAAATCCAAAAAGAACTTAATGGTGTTCCCAGAATACTAATGTAATACTTGACCCAAATCCATATGAATCTCAAAGGACAGATTAACTTTATTCTTAATCTCTACATTTAGATACAAAGGAAGAGTCTGTGACAACACTGTAGCTGTCCTAGAGCAATCCTTTGCCTTTGGGTTTTCCTGTACGTATCTTAGTTCTAGATATTGAGTGTTTGTACCTCTAAACCTCAACTTGAAGCTGCAATTTCTATTTGCCATGAAGTCTATAAACACCACAGTATCATTCAATTACAGCAGGGGTCCTCCGACTGCAGTTCCTCAAAAATAGATATTCAGTAACCATCCTACGAAAACAAGGCCATAAAATCTTCATGATGTTCAGGAAATATCAGTTTTATTCAGAGATCTCAGGAAAGGCACTGTTTGGTGTTTTACATTAAAATTTGGCAAGCAAAACTATAGCATGCTATGTTTCTGGCATGTTTTTATATTACTCTTAATCTCTCATCAATATGCCCATATCAAGCCCTAGAGTAATTTTATTCTCTGAAAATAATCATATGACAGCAGAGATATCAGCAGTCTAGAGTGAATCAGAATGAAACAGGTATAATATTTCATTTGTTGTCACAGCTAATACTGATTCTATAGATGATCAACATGATCTTGAAATGATGAACATAATACCACCAGACTATTTTTTGTTTGTCAGTTGATACACATTTTGATGCATGATTATATATAGACTCATGGGTATACCCATATGCATTCGTACGCATTTTTTATATTTTTTATATTTTTTTGTCTGTTCAAAACCCATTAACGATTGAATATTCTTAGATTCTCTACAAACAAATCATTAATAAAAAAGAAAGAAGGAAAGAAAGAAAGAAAGAAAGAAAGAAAGAAAGGAAGGAAGGAAGGAAGGAAGGAAGGAAGGAAGGAAGGAAAAAGGAAGGAAATGAACTTAAATGAATTGGGCAAAGTGATACACACTTTTAACCAATGAGCATTTTATGCATGTTTATTATGGTTTAACAGAATGAAGAAAAATAGTTTAGGGTGAAATTCTAATCCACCCAACTTAATAAATTTAGAGATGTAGTAGTAGTTACTTTGAAGAACGGAGCTGGGATATTTATTTAAAAAGCATTCCTTGCTATCAAGGAGCTAGGGATCAATATGAATGAACAGAAGTAATATTTCACCTATTCTGCACCTAAGGTCCTCCTATAAACGTATTACTTCTTTTGCAAATTTTTCCTAAGACCCCATAATGAAAAGGCCCAACTTTTCTCGTGGAGAAAAGGAAATTGTGAAGAGGAAAAACAAGCTGGCTTACCTGGAGCCTTCCACAGTAAATGCTGACGGCAAGTAGGCCGCTGAAGTTACTTGAGAGGCTCTGACTGAGTCTCCACAGAGGTGTCCAAGTCACGGTTGCAAGAACAGCCCACAGCAGAAGCACCGCATGGCCACACCAACATCCAGATTGCCCTGAGGATCCTGAGGCTCAGTTACGTACTGAATAATAATAATAATAGTAATAATAATAATTTGGAGTAGATAACTGATGATACATATAACGTCAGATGTTAGCTACTCAATAGACATTTGATTCTCTTTACAGAATCTTTAGATAGCAAAATCTTAGAATTCATTGAAATAAAACATCTGCTAATTTTAACATTCATCTTGGAAATCACTTTAGTTAAAATTAATGTACATTAGTTGAATTATCTGTCCTACTAATAATACTACAGGTGACAATTTTATCATTTTTTTCACAATCTGTACCACACAGGGCACTATTATTCATCATATACAACACTTTTTAAAATAAAGATGGTTTGATCATCAATAACATTTTAATGTTTTTATTAACCAATAATGGTTATTTATATTTTTATATTTATATTTAAATATCCATATTTATAACAATCATCTCTATAGAATTAATTTTCAAATTTCCATGTGGAAAAAATGTTGAAGATATTTTCACAAGATATGTAAATTTTTTCAGATAGCAAACAACTAGAATCCTAAGGATACAATCTGGACTCATGCCCAGATGAAGCCATATCAACACAGGAGCAAAGAATGTAAGCATCACCTCAAAAACTATTATTGTAAACCCTAACTATTACCTGATACAATCACCAATGAGATTTCAAAAGTATTATCTAGGAGTTACTCTTGGTATGATAAAAATTTAAAGTTTTGCAAAACAATTAGCTATTTAAAAACTCATATGTAAGAAAAATACAATAAAATAAAGAATCTGAAAAGATAATTACTATGTCTTATTATCACTCTAAATGTCTGAAGAGCTTTTGATTTCAAAGCTGAATTATGGTTACAAAGAAAAGAGAAAAAAAAAACAAAAACAAAGAACTTCATTGTTGAAAAGCTTTGAGCAAGCCAGGATTGGTGGGTGCTATTTTACTTTTTTTTATTTTTATTTTTTTCTTTTTTTTCTTTTTTATTTTTTTCACAATCTATACAATACAGGGCACTTTAATCCCAGCACTCGGGAAGCAGAGGCAAGTGTATCACTGTGAGTTCGAGGCCAGCCTGGTCTACAAACCCAAGCAAAGGACAGCCAATGCTACACAGAGAAACCCTCACTTAAAAAACAAAAAAAACAAACAAAAAGGCTTTGAGCAATATCCCATCATGCTGGTCAGCTTTGAGGTAAATTTCCAGTACCTCTAAGAACAATGCCGGCACAACTATAAAAGTTTTTATGAGATTGGACAATAAAGTACACACACACATAGAAGGAGGAATAGGAGCAGAAGAAATTATCATAGGGATTATGATCATGTTGTGATTATTAAATTGTTTGTATGTTATTTGAATTAGTTTTACTGGGAAGATAAAGAACATGCTCAAAGATTTTTAAATAGTGAAGAGAAAAGAAATTCATTATTGTCTGGAAGTACTGGCACAAAATGACCAGGAGATAAAACACCTTCTCAATGACTCACATAACATACTAGTTTGTAGTTACCGCCCCATAGTCACTCCCTAAGCAAAATAAAACTTACTAATGTTTCAATGATTTATTTCCTTGTCAGGTTCTCATGCAGCATACCTTAGTAACTATCTGATAACCAGTGGAAAAGATGTTGTAACTTTCAGGCGAGTTAATGCTTACTTACCTAAAGACTTTCAAAGAGTATGAAAACATACCGTGAAAGTGACAATAAAAATGTATGTATGATAATTCCAACCCATGCCTTCGCACTTGCTACATTAAATAACAACAGTCAATCTTCCACTGAGTTTGAACCTCTTTAAATCTTCCGCTGACAATTTAAAACATTGCTTAGTAAATAGAATGTCATGTTTTTTCATTAAAACAAAACAAAACAAAACAACAAATTCCAACAACTTCCAAAATGACCACCCAGCTTGAACAAATATTACATTCCCAGATACACAGTGTATGGGTTTAATTAACTCGTAGATATTTAGGAGTAGATATTTGAGGAGTTGTAGGCAAACTATTTTGTAATAGCTATCCTCCTCCTTCATAAACACTGTAACAATTTCAGTTCCTTTGGATTATTTTCTGTTTAGCCACGTAAACTCACTGGAGTTTGGGAAATACACTTACTAATCCTACAAATCCAGCATAAATATAACCCCTCAAAAATCTACTCCTCTTTTTCAGTCTTCCTCTATATAACACCCCACTTCTACAAAGCATTTGCAGCACAAAAGTATCGCATAAAGCTAATGGTTTTATGAGCTCTCTTGTTATGTTGAAATGCAGTCTTTTCCCTTTATTGACATGAATTTAGCTGTTCTTCTCATTACTCCGGTGTGTTTTTGTTACTAGAACCGACATAAAGTTTAACTTTGAAAGTAACCCATTGGCGTTTTTAAACTTTGATTAACTTCCACAAGAGCCCTTTCACGTTCTTTATGCCATTTGTGGCTTAGCAAGATTGTAAGTATGGGGGGGGGGCTCACGCCTTCGATGGGCTCATGTTTGGATAAAGGCTAAGTGTATCTGTCATGTGCCACTAAGTTCACCACCGGTGCTCTGGTGGGTTTTAAATCATTGGACTTCGGAAAAATCAAACAGGTGTACACATCTTTTATTACTTCAACCTTGCAATTGCACTTAGTAATTTTTTTTCTCTTGTGTATTTTTTTTTATAATTTTATTTTTCTCATTAGTTACATTTTGTTAATTCTGTATCCCAGCTGTATCCCTCATTCCCTCCCCAATCCCACCCTCCCTCCCTCATCTCCTCCCTGCCCCTTTCCAAGTCCACTGATAGGGGAGGACCTCCTCCCCTTTCATATGACTCCCTTTTGTCAGGTATTTTCAGGACTGGCTGCAAAGTCCTCCTCTGTGGCCTAACAGTACTGCTCCTCCCTTGGGAGGTGGGGAGGTCAAAGAGCCAGTCATTGAGTTCCTGTTAGAAATATTCCTTGTTCCCCTTACTATGGGAAACCAATTGATTACTGAGCTATCACAGGTCACATCCAAGCAGAGGTTCTAGGTTTTATCCTCTCATGGACTTTGTTTGAGTGTCCATCTCAGAAAAGACCCTGTGCCCAGATACGTTTGGTCCTTGTGGAGCTCCTATCCTTTCCACATCAAACTCCCCTTCTTTCATATGATTCCCTGCACTCTGCTGAAGGTTTGGTTATGAGTCTTAGTATCTACTTTGGAGCACTGCTAGGTAGAGTCTTTCAGATGCTTTCTGCGGTAGACTCCTGTCATACGTTCAATGCATATCCCATTTGTCTTTCTAAATGAGGATTGATCATCATACCTCATGTCTGCTTTCTTGATTATCTTCTTTAGGTGTATAGATTTCATTGTGTTTATCCTATCTTTTAGGTCTATATAAGCAAGTATATTCCATGTTTGTCTTTCTCCTTCTGGGATACTTCACTCAGAATGATCTTTTCTAGATCCCACCATTTGCCTGCAAATTTCATGATTTCCTCCTTTGCACTTAGTAATTTTAGAAAGGTTGGGATTTTATTAATATACAGATTCAGCTGAAATGTCCCAAATATTTTTGTTGAAAAGATGCTATAGTCTTTGTGATATTGCTAACAGTTGCCCAAAGGTTTGTTTTTGTAATTCAACAAGCCAGAGGTTAAGATTGTGTGATGTCTCCAGCAACACGCTCTTCTTAGTGTTCTCAACACGAATCAATAATGGCGATTCCAGCAACTACCTTCTCAAAGTGCACCAAAAGGTTAAAAAAAAAAGTATTTATAGTGAAATTTCAACTTTCAAATCTCAAATTGTTTACATGTTACTTCTGTGGCCTTTTCCCACTCCTTTGAAATACCAACAAATTTAAGATATAAAATGCAAAGTGACCTAATTGGATTTTGAAAATATGCTCTCTTACGGTTTCTATTGCTAAGATAAAACAAAACAAACAGAAGCAATTTGGAGAGAAATGGGTTTGTTTGGCTTCCGCATCCATTGAAGGAAACCAAGGAATGAATATAGAGACAAGAACTGACGCCAAAACAAGGGAGGAATGTGCCTTCCTGCTTGTTCCTTATATCTTCCACAGCCTGCTTTCTTGAACCAGGACTCCCCTACCCCAGTGGACTCAGCCTTTCTACCTCAATCATTAATGAAGAAACTCTCCTACAAACTTGCTGGCTGGCAATTTGATGAAGAAATTTACTTAACTGAGGGGCCCCTTCAAAGAAAACTCCAGTTTTTGCAAGTTGACAAAAAACTTCCAGGACATATACAGAAGCACACTCCTGCAATGTGTGACATTTTAATGGAGCTAAATAACATGAGAACAGGTCCTTCCAGCTATTGTTTTCTGTGAGGATCTAAATTGATTGGGCAAATTGTTTGCCTATATAATTTAAAAAGAAATTATACTTTAAAAAATTATTTATTTATTAGTTATTACAATTTATTCACTTTGTATCACATCTGTAGCCACCACCCTCACCTCCTCACAATCCCACTCACCCTCTCTCTTCTTCCCCTATGTCTCTCCCCCAGTCTACTGATAGGGGAGGACCTCCTCCCCTTCTATCTGACCCTAGCCTATCAAGTCTCATCAGAGCTGCCTGCATCATCTTCCTCTGCAGAAGGAGGAAGGGTGGGACCAGGAGGGGACTACAGCTTGCATACAAAGTGAACAAATAATAATAATAAAACTATTATTATAAATTGATATTATGTTATATTATACATAATATAAATTATATATATGATAAATAATATTATTATACTTAAAATTTTATTAATTACAGTTTATTCACTTTATATCCCAGCTGTAGCTCCCTCCTTCATCTCCTCCCATGATCCTCCCAAAGTCCACTGATAAGGGAGGTCCTCCTCCCTTTCCCTCTGACCATAGCCTATCAGGTCTCATCAGGATTGGCTGCATTGTCCTCTGTGGCCTGATAAGTCTGCACTCCCCAGGGGGAGGTGGTCAGAGAGCCAGCTGCTGAGTTCATGTCAGAGAAAGCCCCTGTTCCCGTTACTAGAGAACCCACTTGCCCACTTGGACACTGAGCTTGTGCAGGGGTTCTTGCTTTCTCCATGCATAGTCCCTGGTTGGAGTATCAGTCTCAGAAAAGACCCCTGTGGCCAGATTTTTTTGTTCTGCTGTTCTCCTTGTGGAACTCCTGTCCCTCCAAGTCTTTCTGTCTCTCCCTTCTTTCATAAGATTTCCTGCACTCTGCACAAAGTTTGGCTATGAGTCTCAGCATCTGCTTTGATACCCTGCTGGGTAGAGTCTTTCAGAGGCCCACTGTGTAGGCTCCTGTCCTGTTTCCTGTTTTCTCCTTCTTCTGATGCCTTTCTGAGTGAGGGTTGATAATCTTACCCAGGGTCCTCCTTCTTGCTTAGCTTCTTTAGGTGAACAGATTTTAGTATGCTTATCCTATATTATATGTCTAATACCCAGGTATAAGTGAGTATATACTGTGTGTGTCTTTCTGCTTCTGGGATACCTCACTCAGGATAATCTTTTCTAGTTCCATCCATTTGCCTGCAAATTTCATGATTTATTTGTTTTTAGTTGCTGAGTAGTATTCCATTGTGTAAATGTACCACAATTTCTGTATCCATTCCTCAACGGAGGGACATCTGCGTTGTTTCCAGACTCTGGCTATTACGAATAAAGCTGCTGTTAACATGGTTGAGCAAATGTCCTTGTTGTATAGTTGAGCATATTTTGGATATACTCCTGGAAGCACTATTCCTAATTGTCTGAGAAAGTGCCAGATTGTTTTCCAGAGTCGTTGTACAAGTTTACATTCCCACCAGCAGTGGAGGAGGGTTCCCCTTTCTCCACATCCTCTCCAGCATGTGTTCTCACTTGAGTTTTTGACCTCAGCCGTTCTGATAGGTATAAGGTGAAACCTCAGGGTCGTTTTGATTTGCATTATAATTTTTATTTATTACAATTTATTCACTTTGTATCTAGTCTGTAGTCCCTCACCTTATCTCCTCCTGGTTCCACACTCCATCTCTCTTCCCCCCTAGTCCACTGATAGTCTAGACTGTCCTGATAAGACCTGATGGGTTAGGGTTAGATAGAAGGGGAGGAGAACATCTCCCATTAGTTTGCCTACTTTTTGATACAGAGATTCATTAAACATAATAAAAGAACCTCTCTTTCTCATAGATAGCTAGATTTCCATACATTTGGTGTATTTGTTACATATTTTGACATGACTTGAGAATTACTTTATCTCCTTTTAGTAGGTATTGTTATATTTTTAAATGAATCACATCAATAACATTTAATGGAAATTTTAAATGAATTATGCATTTTCAGTATTTCATTGACAAATGTAAAAACCTTATGAAATGAATACTCTAGCTTAGATGGAGTTGATAAAATGATTGATATCAAATGACTGGTTATATAAAATCTGTGAATTTCATAAAAAGTAACAGTTTTAGTGTATATTATTTTTTTTTTAAGTCAAAGAGTACTCTGACAGTGTGGAAGTTTGTTCATTCTCCCAGCAAAGATTTGCTATGTGCCTATCACATGTCATCCACTCTTCTAAGGGTGAGAGATGCAAAGGACTGTTAATTAAATCCAATTTCTTTGTGCATTAAGGAGGGAGTGTTCATTTTTAAGAAGTCTAGACACCTCCATCACTTGATAATGCTTCAGTTGTTAATGTGAAATAACACATGGTAGAGGAGATGAGAGATGGCTGTGTGAGTGTTGCTAATTGATATAGGATGTCAGAGGGAGGATGACTCTCTGATAAGATGACATTTCAGTGGAGATCCAAAGGAAAGAAGAAAATAAACCTTGCAGATAACTTGTCACAGGGCTCTCGGCAAAGCAACAAGAGAGACTGGAAAAGCAAGTAGTGAAGTCTTTGCTTATCATGCCTGTGCTTTCCACTTCTTTGGAAGTCTTATTTTTTAAAACACTTAAATTGTTTTAAGCATTTGCATACATTAATATACTGTTTCCCCAAATTCTGTAGGAGCCTTGGAAGTCATTTTCTTATCATCATACATTGTAAACCAAAGAGCAAAGATTAAAGGCCTTTGCTTCGATGTTCATTGCTATTGATTAGACAGGTTAGATGTGAAAACAAATCTGATTCCTTATCCATATTTCCTTGTTCTTATTTTTCATAACAATTACACAAGATTAGACGTTGCTCTTTCTCTCAAAGAACATATTATTCAAGGGAATAATATAAACCAAGACTTAAGAATTAAGAAAATTAACTTGAAAAAAAAAACTAATTTTTTAAAAAGTGCATGATGCATCGTCCTTCCTTGGTGCCTCAGCCTAGGCAGGACCACCTGCACTCAGGTTTTTAGTTTTGTTGGTCTCCTTGTGGGCTTCTATCTACCCCTCCCCTTCTTCCATAAAGCTCCCTCCACTCTGCCTAAAGTTTAGCTGTGAGCCTTAGCATCTGCTTCTATCCCCTGTTGGGTGGAGCCTTTCAGAGGACCCTTTATAGAAGACTCCCATCCTGTTTTATCTCTTCCACCACTCTGGTGTCATGTCTCTACTCAGCCATGAAAACAAGGAAATCATGAAATTTGGAGGCTAGACCAGAAGGGAAGAGGATGTGCTAGTCCTGATGCAACTTGAGTGGTAAGGGCCACTCCCCTTATCTGAGGAACAGGGAGGTGGGAGGAAGAAGGAGGGAGGGTTGCTCAGGGAGGAAAGGAGGGACGGATCTACAAGTGGGATTTCAAGAGAATGAATAAATAAATAAATAAATAAATAAATAAATAAATAAATAAAATTCAAAGTCTTCTTTCTGAAATCCAACATCTCTTTAAAACACAGCATATGTAATTGTGAACTCCCATAAAATCAAAACAAGATAAACAATTTCTTACTCCAAGATGGAAGAACCAGGACACAGTCACAAACAGATGTAGGGAAAACCACACTCCAACTGTGAAATATCTCTCAATGACCAGTATCAAGGACTCACTCACAGTCTTCTGGGCTTTGACAACAGGCCTGAGTCACTTCTCAGTCTCTGCCCTCACAACAAACACAGTTTGTCTTCTAGGCTCAGACCCACTGCTCTCCATGAATGCTCCTGTTCTTGGCAGTCATTCCAAGGTTCTAGCATCTTCAAAACGCATCTCTGTGACACCCGGGCTGCACTTTCAGCAACGGCCACTCTTGGGCTCTCACAGTGTCAACAAGCCTCAGCCTTTCTGCATGAGCCCTACAGTCCTGGGGCTTCAACTGCTACGGAAGCTAACTTCCACCAGTGGCCTTTCACAGAGTCAACCCTCATCTGTTCTCTGTGAACCCCTTTATGCCTTCCAACTTTTACCACCTGGATGACCTTGTACTACCAACTGCAGCTGCCATCACGACATACAACCTCGGCTGCCTGTGGTACACAGCTTTTGTTTGCCGACTCCAAGGAAACACTTCCCAGAATATCTCAGGACCTCAACAATGCTGGTCTCAATCACTGCTTATTTCTCAACTCTAGCTGACCAGGAGCAATTATACAAGCAATGCATAGGTTTTAGATTAGTAATTCTGCTCTTTATTTTTTTAAATTAATTCAGTTTACATCTTGATTGTAGGCCCCTCCTTCCTCTCTTCCCATTCTCACCCTCATTCCAGCATCCCTTCTCCCCTATTCTTCAGAATAGGGGAGGCTTCTTAGGCTTCATGCAGGCCTACTAGTTAGGGTAGTGGGGATATCTTTGACATGGATTATGTTGCCTGCTTTTTCGATCACTTCCCCCTGATGGAACTTCTTACCAGGCCACAGGGGAGGAAGATGAATTCAGTCCTCACATCTGATTCTCAGCTCCAGCTCACCAATCACCAGAGATTCTTCACATAAATGACCTGGTAGAGAAATTTCTTCTCGATGAAACTTCACAAGCCAGGACTCTATATTCTGCATTCCTCTCACCATTCTTATTTTCTAAGATCCCACAGAACAGCTCCACACCTTGGATGCTCAATGGCTTTTCTAGCCCAAAGTTCCCAAGTCCTCCCAAAAACATATGGTCAGGTCTGTCACAAAATACTCCACTATATTGGAATCAGTTTTTGTGTTAGGTAGGATTATTGTTGCTGTGATATAACACCATGACCAAAGCATGTTGTGGAAAAAAGGTTTATTTGGCTCACACTTCCACACTGCTGGTCGGCATAAAAATAAAAAACAAAACAAAACCACAACAACAAAAACATCAGGACAGAAACTTAAACAGGACAGGAACCTGAAGACCGAAATAGATGCCGAGGCCATATAGAAGTGCTATTTATGGTTGCTTCCATATTGTTTGCTCAGCCTTGCAGACTGGAAAAAAAGAGAGTTGAGAATGGCATTAACAAACGTGCTTGAATAAACGTTCAAATTGTTTTTCTACCTGGCCTATACTATTTTTTGTCTTGTTTTTCTTCTGTGCTGGAGTATTTTTAAATGTCTATCTTTTAAATGAGATTAGTAGATCTGGAAGCTTTGATCTCCACAGTCAATATCAGATTAATGAAACAGAGCCCAGACATTTTTCTTACTTGAGATAATTCACTCATATGTGTTTGTCTTTTCTGCATAGATGTGACTCACCATGATTTGCTATTTGATATTATTCATTATCTGATTTTTATAGTGCAGAAAAAGTTGGGAGGCAAGAGGCAAGATTCCAACCCCCTCCTCATTCTCTTTTTGACTTTCATGAATTCAGTAAGTCAAAGAAATACTTACTTTAGTTTAATTCAGAAAGTCTTGGAAAATGATTCACTTTTTTTTCTCCCTAAGAAACCATATAAAGTTTTCTGACAGGCAGTAATTCTTTAACAGTCACAAAATAACAGTTTCCTTGACTCACATTCAGCTACAAGGCTGGATTTCTCTCCCACTCTCTGTTATGTGGTATACATATTGGAAACTCATTTCTGTTTAATGTGATGTAAACCAGGCTCACTAAGAAGTGAGTGTCTTAACTTACAGGACTCTGAAATCTTGTTTGTCTGCCTAGGAGAGCTAATCTGATTGTAATCATGTTACTTATCTTTTAATTTCTTTTGAGGCTGGTGCACATCAGAAGTGGCATTCAGCTGGGAATAACACAGGTAAAATTGATTTTTATCACATTTATATGATTCAGGGCTTCAGTGTGCTTTTAGATATGCAATCTTAAACCACCTTGGGGTGGGAAGCCAACACAGAAACCATAGGCATAAATCCAATGGAGAAAAACAACAAGACTGTAATAATGTCAACACAATTATAAGTAACGTCCCAGTGATTCTGATGCACATGGATTTTTTTCATATTTAATTAGCTATGGACAATCATTTTAAAATATACACATATTTCATCGAGGAACTAGGAAAACTGTTATTGCTCAAACAATGCCTGACTGCCTTCTTGCCCTTGAATTGGACTGTCGAACAATATCAAGAACAAATAACATTTTATGTAAACTAAATTAATAGGAGACAATAGAAGCATCAGTTAGTGGTTGAGTCACTTTAAGAAGAAGCATGTTGGGTAAAATAGTGCTTAATACCTACTTATTGTGCAGGAATGAATATAGGAACTATAAGAAATGAAGATGATGTTGTTTACTTCACGATTTGAGGAAAATTGGGAAGGTTTCTCTTTCAGGGTTTTGAGTTAGATGGTCTAGTGTGGTCTCTCTCGTAAAACACTATAGACATCTATCAGATAACTGTGGAGAGGATCTGCCCGGGGACAGTGGGGAGTTTGGTTATCCAGATATGCAATGAGAAATTTCTGGTGGTAGAGGGGTAACAGATGAAGTTAGGAAGAGTGATTAATCAGAGCATTGCTTCTTTCAACTCCCAAATAACTTAGTGCCCACTATTAGAAGACGATGTAAACAAAATAAAACGTATACTGGGGATAACAACATTAGATAGACAGATAGATAACTACTTAATGCATATATATATATATATATATGTATATACACAATGATATTTTTTAAAGCACAAGCAATTTCTAAGGGAAAATAAAATATAAAAAATTAATTCATATTGTATTTAAAAAATTTTGCACACTGCTTTCCAAACTTAAGTTGCTACAAATAAAAGCACACAAACTTAAAGAGTAAATACTCAGGAAGTTTATGCACTAATGTGATAATACTTGTATACGGAAATATGGGAAGAGATCGTTTTAAAAAAAAGGTTTTGATAAAGGTTTCTGTTTTTCTGTATGGTTTATATATTCATACACATTTAGTTAATGTAGAGAGAAAACAATGGCATAAATGATATGAAAGTAATCATATGAAGTGTGGAGAGTTTGTAGGGTTATGGTAAGGGCCAAAGTGATGTGTGTGTATTATGAGGAAAACCAACTATAATGAAAATTTAATTAGTCCAAGTTCCTCTGAACTCATACTTTAAGAATTGTTCTCACACGTAACAGACTCTGTTAATAGAATCGAAATGTCTATCTTTAAAGTATCTTTAAAGCACCACCACATATAACAGGCTCAGAATAAGGCTAGAGCGTGAGCACTAACACACAATGTAATCAACTTATAAAGGTACGTGGCTCATAGACGTGTAGATCTTCATACAAGATTCATTGCCTTCCTCCCCTCAATACATCCCCGAGCAGTTTTCTGTGTAAGTGTGGCAAGATAAGACATCTATGCAACATACAGAACCCAAGGGAGGAGGGGCATATCCTAACTCATAGCTTCAGCTGACACAGTCCTTCCTGGCATGGAAGCCCCTGAGGATGGAGTGGCTCACTCATCAGTTTCTGTTTGTTTGTTTTACTGGTACTGTATTATTTATTCTTTTATATTTTTAATTTTATATTAAGTACAGTTTTTTTCACTTTGTAATCCCCTCCCTCATTCCCCTCTAATCCCATCCTCCCTTCCTCATCTCCTCCCATGCCCCTCCCCAAGTCCAATGATAGGGGAGGTCCTCCTCCCCTTCCATCTGACCCTAACCTATCAGTTCTCATCAGTATTATCTGCATTGTCTTCCTCTGTGGCCTGGTAAGGCTGCACCTCCATCAGGGAGGGTGATCAAAGAGCTAGCCACTGAGTTCATGTCAGATATAGCCCCTGTTCCCCTTACTAGGGTACCCACTTGGATACTGAGCTGCCATGGGCTACATCTGTGCAGGGGTTCTAGGTTGTCTCCGTGCATGGTCCTTGGTCAGAGTATCAGTCAAAGAAAAGACCCCTGTGCCCAGATTTCTTGGTTCTTTTGCTCTCCTTGTGGAGCTCCTGTCCCTTCCAGGTCTTTCTCTCTCCCCCTTCTTTCATAGGATTCCCTGCACTCTGCCCAAAGTTTGGCTATGAGTCTCAGCACATATTTTGATAACCTGTTGGGTAGAGTCTTTCAGAAGCATTCTGTAGTAGGCTCCTGTCCTGTTCTTTGTTTTCTTCCTCTTATGATGTCTATCCTGTTTGCCTTTATGAATGAGGATAGATCATCTTACCCAGGGTGCTCCTTCTTGCTTAGCTTCATTAGGTATACAAATATATCCTATATTGTGTTATGTTTATCCTATATTATATATCTAATATCCACTTATAAGTGAGTATATACCATGTGTGTCTTTCTGCTTCTGGGTTACCTCACTCAGGTGATCTTTTCTACTTCCCACCAGTTGCCTGCAATTTTCAAGATTACCTTGTTTTTAATTGCTGAGTAGAGTTCCATGTGTAAACGGAGTCACTTGGCATTTTTAAGGACTCACTTTGGCTAGCCAGACTGTGGTGACAGAAAGGAAGCAGAGATACAATGGGAAGAAGAAACAGGCTAAAGGCCTAGGGTTTATCCCAGTGGCTTACAGCTAGTAACTAGGACTTGTGTGCCAAAGGTGTTGAAAGCTACAAAAACATCACCACTGCCTGGGGAGCAAGCGTTTAAAAATATGAATACTTGGGGAAACTTTATATTCAAACCACAACTTCCACATTGCTTGCAGGCCTCTGCTAATCAGTACAGCACAGCAAGAGTGCACAGAAGATCACAATCATTCGCTGCTCAGGCAGAATGTGAAGTAGGAGGAGAAAGAAAGTGTAGGGGATTAAGTGCCACAATCTCCTTTAAATACTCTTTCCCATTGACCTAAAGAGCTAAGACCAGCAAAACCTAACTTGTTAAGACTCTAGCACCTCCTGAAGCCAGAATGGTCTAGGGACCTAGCCCTTACCATGTGTGCTGTGGGAAAACAAATAATCATATCACAAGCTTAGTGAATAATTTTTGTGTGTTTTCATGTTCTTTTTCTTAGCCTTATTAGATACAGAAAACTATTTAAAGTGGTAAGTACCTGCTTTGAGTTTTATATATATGTGTGTTTATGTATGTATATGTGTATATACATATGTGAATTTGGGTTAGCTCAATCAAATTTACTTGCATAATTTATATGTGATTTCAAATTCTACTTAGTTTTTCTTTGCTTATTTTTTTGTTTATTTATTTATTTATTTATTTATTTATTTGGTGGAACAAGAGATTATATCCTAGGACCATCATTTTTTTGTTTATATATTCATTTCTTTGAGGCATCATCTAAGTATATAGCTCAGATGAACCGAAAACTCATGATCCTCTTGTCTTATCCTCCTCTGAGCCAAGAAGTATGTCACAACAACAGGTGTGTCCATTGTACCTGGACTCTGTCGTTTTTATTTAATGTCATCTTGATTAATACAAATGAAAGCACAGTTAACAAAGACAAAAACAAGGCAATAGTTTACAAAAACAACAAAAGCATTTTTCAAGCACAGCATTTAGTTTCACTTGTTTATTTGGGATAAAGTTTAATATGCTAACCATTTCTGTCCTGGAGCTTTCCATGGATACCATAGATGATGATAATAACTCAGACTGACAAATCTCAATTTGCCACTGGTTTGGGGTTTTTGTTGTTTAGTAATGGTGTTTTGTTTTCTTTCACCTAGGGTCATATTTGGTTACTAAAGACAAAATCTGTCTCAGTTTGCAATGGTATATAGATTCATCTAAAAAGTACTTCAACATTTTTAAAACCACAAATGAAAGTGTAAATTTTGATAGCAGAAATAAATTTATTAATTATTATTTCATGCCTGAGCATAATTACATATATTAGTAATAGTAAATGCAGATATCAAAATAGATTCTCCTTAAGACAGACAATGAGTTAATAAGAAGAGAAAGACAAGAGATAGAGAACAAGATAGAAGAAATATTTAGTACTGGCTCATAATTTTCTATCCTTAATAAATTTAATTTCCAATGCATTTTATACTTCAGATTGTCAATAAATCCCATGAAAGATGAACACGGAGAAAATCATGTCCATGTCCATCATACTAGAGCCTTTGGATATCAAAGATAAATAGAATGTTTTATAGTCAGAAACATAGAGAAATATACATATCTCAAGTACAGCAATGATGATTATTAAAAGAAACATTCTCAGGAGAAACAATTCAAATCAAGGGGGAATGACACTATATTCAAAATAGTTTTTTTAAAGTTATGCCAGAAACTTATTTTTTATATTTTATATATTTTATTTTTTTATATTTTAAGAAAAATAACTTTCAAAATGAAAAATGAAATAAAGATACTTTATGACACAAAAAAGCTGAGGAAATATACTTGTAGTAGAATTTCAGCACAAGACATGCTGAAATTAGCTCATCAAGTTGATGCAGAATGGGAGAATGGAAACATGGTCATAACACACAAAGAAAATAACCAGAGTGAAAATCCAGGGAGAAAAGATGAAGATTACTGTTTAGTTTATGAGATTGTTCTGTAAGGATATGGGTTTTTTTGATAAGAAAGTATATAGATAATTGTGAATATAATTTAAAAAATGATGACTCTGTGAGATGAGTTGTTTACAGTGTATACAGAATACAATAGAAGAAAACAGAAGCATGCAAAAGCAGAGCTGTAAGTAGACTTATTCTTTGGACATGTTTCTCCTATTATTTTGTGGTAGTTTTTGTTGCAGAAATAAACATGTTTTTGTTTGATATCAGGTCTAGGATGTGGGACTGATTCAGACTGCCCACAGCAGCAGACTATTTGCTTTGTGCAGGCTCTGAGAGGAGCTCTTTGTCAGCTGCAGAGAGTTTAAATCTGAGGAGTCTGAAGAGAGAAAAAAATAATAGATCCCAGACAGTATAGAGCTCTGAGAAAGAACAAGGCTGTTCCTGCTTTCCCCTTGCTGCTCCTAGTTGCTATTGTGAGACAAGAAGTTGGAGATCTCCTGAACTGAGGCTTAGACTGGATCCAAGAAATCTGACGACCCTAAGCAGCAGGAAGCAGCTAAGAGAACTATGCCCTCTCTCCCATTTACCCTTTCTCTCTCCTACCTCGTGTTGGGGTGTTGGAAGGGACTGAGGTAGAGTATGAAGAAAGAGATACAAAAAACGTAAATAAAAGAGTTTTTAAAAAGTATACCAACACTTTTTACTTATTAATTCAATATAGATTATGATAAATTAAGCATTCATATTATACTCTATATTGTACGTTAACATATAACACAATAAAATAAAACTAAAAATTATTGTGTAGTATCCAGATAATAAAATTGATTACAAAGCAATATCTACTGCACAATGACTATAAAAAATTAACTTTATATGTAAATATACAGATAGTCAATAAACAAAAAAAAATCAACATATCACAGAAACAATAAATAAAATGCTGGCATAATTATCTATTAATAGAGATGCTACAAATTTCAATGAGAAAACATGCCAGGGATTAGAAGACAAACAACCTGTAATGATAAATGAACTTCATAGAAAGAAATGTGTCCAAACCCAGAGTGGCAACGAAACTTGGGAAGCTGGTTAGAAGAGTCGGGCATTTGAAAGTAGCAAGGGCTACATACTGAAACCCTATTTAAAACCAAATTAATGTTTATTCAAAGAATACATACCTAATATAACCCAATATATATATATATATATATATATATATATATATATATATTGAACTACTGTATTGAACTTCTGTATTGTATACAGAACTACAGAACTAACGAGAGAAATAGACAAACATACAGTCATACACAACCATGGCTGGCAAAGTAACACCCCTAATGGTAGTTGATTATTTATTTGTGTCAAACAATGTGGAAAGGATTATGACTGTTCTTTCCAAAAGACAAATGAATGGTTTTAACATAGTACCCAGCTATTTCACTTTCAGGTGTACAATATGATGAATATAAACTGAAAAAAATAAAAACATCAACAAAATCGTAAATCTATATATTTTTTTTTTCAATGCAGTTTATTCAGGAACCTTGAACAATCCTCGGACCCTGGGGAAAGCCAGCCCACAGCTTAAATAGCCTCTGGGTAGCCAACCCAGGCGTGCCACGTGGGCAATGCAGATAGGTCCACATACATGGAAGCAAGCCAGATCCTCAGCCTTAGCCAAATGTGGAATTGTTTGTGACAGAGAGCACTCACCATCGGGAAGGTGGAAGGCGGAAACCAGCTCCATCTTTAAGGCATAGCATTCCGCAGCTCTCTACAGTTCCCCCTTCTTGTTTTAGACGCATCAGGCAAGAGTAGAGGTCTGATCTCTGATATTAGAAATAAATTGGGACTTTGTACCGATGTTCATTTAGGTGTCATCCACCCAAAGAGCATCAGACCCGTCTGATACCTTTTTCTCAGAGGCGGGACCTGGGGCATTAACCTGCATGCAACCAGACATGCTCTTCTCTGGGTCCAAAGCGGCTGACCCTGAGTGCAGTGCTTAGCCTCGCCTACCCACGGGATTATCATCATGGATTGCTGCAGCCATGAATCATATGAAGGAATGGGCGGGCATGGGAGCGTTAGCAGGCCTTCTGGTGTTGGTCTCCTTGGTTTGCCTGTGGTATATATGCAAGATTAGAGTCTCACAACAGTGTGATGCAGCCATGATCATTCAGGCCTTTACAGCCATTGAAGCAGGACATTCTCCCCAAGCATGGTTGGTAAATCTATATTTTAAAACCTAATAAAACTTTGACCACAGTGTAGTGGTCCCCACCTTAATCTCAGCATTTGGGAGGCAAAGACAAACTGATCTGTGTAAGTTTGAAACTTGCCTGGCCTACATAGTGAATTCCAGGACAGCTAGAGTTACATAGGAAGGCACTGTCTCAGAAAGGGTTAGTGCTTGTCTCAAAGAGGGATGGTTTACAGAATGGGGTTGCGTTCAGCCACCAAGATTTACAGAAACGTGGATGTAATGAGATTGCTGTGTTCAGCAAATTAATATGGAACTGGAAAAGTATTATTGTGAGTTTACCTCTCTAAGGGAATCTAGAAAAGAATGGTATGAATATAGAAGGGAGACCAGTAGCAAGGAAGGATCAATGGGAGAAGGGAATATGAAGAGAGAAGGGAGGAGAAAATGTAATTGTAGTTTTATGTACATATATTAAAATATTATGAGGAAAGCTTGTGTTGTTCAACTAATATATTCTATTTGGTTAAAGTGAAAATGCAATCAATGTGGAATAAGATTATAAACAAAAAGCAAAGTAAAATTGAAAACAGGCTTTATTTAAACTGATGGGTTTCTTTTTTTGCTTCTGACATTCAATTATTTATGCTGTTTTCATGGCTGAGAGCAGAGGACAAGTTGAGGAAGTGAGTTTTCTCTTCCACCATGTGAGTCTCAGGGATCAAACTTGACTAGAAATACCTTTACTCAATGATCCCTGACATCAAACTGAAATTTTTGGTCATAGAAATTCAATACTGTTTAGTCACAAATTCATAGAAAACACAAGAGGGAAAAGTATAAATTCCAAAATTGGGAAATAATCTTTGTATGATAATAAAATTTCAAATAATTCATTAAAATTATTAAAGACTTAAGCAAATACTTGAAAGAGAAGATATACACTCTTACTTGAAATATCCTCATAATTAATTATAAATAAGGTAAAATTTAAAAACATAGTGAGATGCTCACTTCAACATCTTTAGTAAAGTCAAAATAAAAAGTTGAATTGCACTGAATCTTGGCAAGGGCAGATGAAGTGGCATTCGAACAAAGCGCTGGCAAAGACAGAAACTGGCACAAACTCTGGAGTGATGTAAGATAATATTATCAACTTCTGATCAAGTCATATAAACATTTATCGTAATTACTTTAGAACATGGATAAACAATTTATGTTGCAATCACACCATGAGAAACCACTGGTAGCAAACATCTTGTTAAGACAGAAACTTTTTATTGGTAAATGGGAATTGATAAAAAAAGACACAAGGAAAATTCTGGAGACTATGGAAATGTTCAGTGCCATGTCATGCACTAAAATCTGTGCCTTTTATTGCTTTATTTTATTTCAGTTTTATTTCCTTTTCTTTTCTTTTTTTTTTTTTTTTTTGTAGAGAGAAAGAGGGTGTCATTGTGAAGCTAGTTTGACCTGCCTCTGCCTCTCTGCCTCTCTGCCTCTCTGCCTCCCTGTCTCTCTGCCTCTCTGCCTCTCTGCCTCCTCTCTGCCTCTCTGCCTCCTCTCTGCCTCTTTGTCTCTCCTTTGCCTCCTGGCTTCTCTTCTGCCTCTCAATCTCTGGCCCTTGGCCTCTGCCTCTCAGGTGCTGTAATTAAAGGGTATGGATCAAAACACTGATTTGTACTTTTTTCTATGTAATTTTGAAAAGGCAAAAAAGAAAATAGTGCTTCCTCAAGACCCAGCTATACCACTGCTAGGCATACACCCAAAATGTGCTCAAGTAAACAACAAGGACATTTGTTAAACCATGTTTATAGCAGCTTTATTCGTAATAGCCAGAACCTGGAAACAACCCAGATGTCCCTCAATGGAGGAATGGATACAGAAATTGTGGTATTTTTACACAATGGAATACTACTCAGCAATCAAAAACGAGGAAATCATGAAATTTGCAAGTAAATGGTGGGATCTAGAAAAGATCATTCTGAGTGAAGTATCCCAGAAGGAGAAAGACACACATGGTACATTCTCACTCATATAGACCTATAAGATATGATTAACATAATGAAATCTATACACCTAAAGAAGATAAACAGGAAAGAGGACGCAGGGTAAGATGATAAATCCTCACTTAGAAAGACAAATGGGATGTGCATTGGATGTAGGAGAAAACAAGTAACAGGACAGGATCCTACCACAGAGGGCCTCTGAAAGACTCTACCTAGCAGTGTATCAAAGCAGATACTAAGACTTATATAACCAAACCTTTGGCAGAGTGCAGAAGGGAGTGAAAGAAGAGAAAGTTAGTATGACCTGAAGAGGACAGGAGCTCCACAAGGACCAAATAAATCTGGGCACAGGGGTCTTATATGAGACTGATACTCCACCAAGGACCAGGTATGGATATAACCTAGAACCTGTGCTCAGATGAAGCTCGTGGTAGCTCAGTAACCAATTGGTTTCCCATAGTAAGGGGAACAAAAACTATTTCTGACAGAAACTCAATGGCAGGCTCTTTGACCTCCCCACCTCCCAAGGGAAGAGCAGTCCTGTTAGGCCACAGAGGAGGACTTTGCAGCCAGTCTTGAAGATACCTGATAAAACAGGGTCAGATGGAAGGGGAGGAGGTCCTCCCCAATCAGTGGACTTGGAAAGGGGCAGGGAGGAGATGAGGGAGGGAGGGTGGGATTGGGAGGGAATGAGGGAGCAGGATATAGCTGGTATTGAGTTAATAAAATGTAACTAATAATAAAAATAAAAATACCAACCAAGGACTATTCATAGAGATAACCCAGAACCCCTGCACAGATGTAGCCCAGGGCAGTTCAGAGTCCAATTGGGTTACATAGTAATGTGAAGAGGGACTGCCTCTGACATAATCTGATTGGCCTGCTCTTTGATCACCTCCCCCTGGGTTGGAGCAGCCTTACCAGGCCATAGTAGAGGACAATGCAACCACTTTTGATGTGAACTGATAGACTAAGATCAGAAAGGAGAGGAGAACCTCACCTATCAGTGGACTTGGGGAGTGGCATGCAAGCAGAAGGAGGAGAGAGGGTGGGATCGGGAGGGGAGGAGGGAGGGGCTTATGGGGGAGATGCAGAATGAATAAAGTGTAATTGATGAAAAATTAAAAAAAAGAAAAAAAAGAAGGTAGAATAATGCAAAAAAAAAAACCCAATAGTTTTAGAGAAAGCAAGATAATATGCATATAGTAAAGACAGCCTAAAAATAAAAGTGCACAAACATACAAAAAATAAAAAATAAAAATAAAAGAATAACACTTTTCTATCATTGTTTTCTGATATTGCCAGCAAAACATGAAATGTAAACTAGTGGGTTATTACCACATTTTCACTTTTAAATTCATGCTTTTTAAATAAACAAAATAAGTATGTGATAGTTAGAACTTTATCTGTCAAATAAAATTTTATTCAAATCGAAAAAAAAAAAAGAAAATCTGAAATTCTAACTGATTGAATCAATACAACCAGGGTCTGGTGATGATAGAGATGTAGAAAAGGCAAAGAATGCAAGT
The DNA here is from genome assembly GCF_030254825.1 of Meriones unguiculatus. Taxonomy (NCBI): domain Eukaryota; kingdom Metazoa; phylum Chordata; class Mammalia; order Rodentia; family Muridae; genus Meriones; species Meriones unguiculatus. The sequence goes on from NC_083360.1 coordinate 7,070,528, forward strand.
CTCCTAATGTCTTCTCAAACAGCTTATATTTAAACAAAGATGATACACATCATTTAAATAGCAAATTTAAATTCCAGTAAAAGTAACTATGTCATGTATCCTATGGCTAATTGTAATTCAAAGTGTCCTCTTGACTGCAGAAGGTGACAATGGTTTAAAATTAAAGAGAGAGAAAAGACTTCCTGGACTTTGTATTTGAAGTTGATATCTTGCCGTTATGCAAGATTGCTTGGAAAGACAGAGTAAAAAATAAATAAAATGGCTAATGTCAGAGTCTCTTTAATGTTTACTGTTCTTTAGGGAATAGGTACACAGAAGTAGTTCTCATCATTACTGTGAATGACGAAAAACCTTAGGAAGAGCATAGCATATCAAAACTAAAAGAGTTTGTTGTGTTAAAGTTATATAAAGGAGAATTCCACAGGAATTTGTATTAGGTTAATATCTTAGTATAAAGGTCTTGTATTCATTCTGAGTACTCTAGGAGATAATCTGGTTCACAGTCTTTTAGTTTCCACAATGCTTGATTAAAGGTCCCTTCCTCCATCCTCAAAGCAGGCTTCATACATCCTTCAGTTTCGATGAAAATCCCCTGCCTTCTGTTTTATAATTGCAGTGAGTACAACTTAAAAATCTCCTCACATCAATATCCTTAACCCCCTGCTGCATCTGAAAAGTTGCTTTTGTTATATAATCTAAAACTGTCACATATTTTGGGGATTAAAAAGTGGGCCTCTTGGTAAGGAGCATATTATCCTGCCTATCACAGTTTATCCTCTGGTCCCAAAAGATGCACAGAGTTTTCACTTGAAAGCTACATCTGCCTCATTCTAAAGTGCCTCTGTGTCGGAACCTATTACAGCACAAGATTCAAGTCCAAGTTCTTATCAGTTCAAAGTTTTCCAATCTAATCATCATCATTTACTTCCATTGTCTTTCAAAGCCTTGGCGATAAAAATTTACTTTGCTCATAGCTCCACCTTTGGCCGAACAGTATTACTTTCTTCTATGGAAAACTGTAGGAGAGTAACACTATCTGGGTCCCTTCTGAAAGAAAAGACAAACTACTTCGAATACTAGAATGGGGACATCTTGAGGGGACCGTGTCTGTATTAAAATATGTCATAAGTATGTACAATCAGAATGCTGCAGGTGTCAGTCTCCTGCAAGCTTAACTGAACTTAGAAGACCCAGCTCCCTGCTGGCTTTTCATGCTTAGTGGAATGATGCTTCTGTCTGCTGGAAGGAGGCTTTGGTTGTTTTCACGTGGAGATTTTTCCAGTTAGCACGGCAAACTGATTTCTCCGAAGCGACCAGTCTCAAACATAAGCAGAGAAACAGCAATAATTTAACCCCGTCCACATTCTACTATTTGCATAACCCAGCCCTAACATAGTTCAAGATCATGATAGGACACGGAGGAAAATGTATCATATAGAAACTTTCCTTGACGGAAATTCTCATCCTCATAGAAAAAAATCACTATGATTGATGAGAATGGAAATCCAGCATTCTGTAAAAAATAAATAAATAAATAAATAAATCTTCAACTCATCATTGTAAGTTATTTTCATTTTGTTCAATAAAATAAGACTGATAACTAGAAAGCCAAATATTTCATACAAAATAGTATATCTACCCTTTACATACTAAGCATATAAGTAAAAGTTAATCTATGCTACTGATAAATTGATACATATAGGAACTAACCTGAAACTCTCATATAGTATTTATGAACCATATTTATGGAATTAAATTGCAAAAAAATTCCAAACCCTCTAAAGATTTATTCAGCATATTTTCAAAAGAATGCATTGTTTGCATGGGAATTTGGTCAGTACTTCAAAAATCCCCTCAGCTCTGTGTTGTTGTATAATCATGATTAAAGGAAAAATAAGTCCATCTAGCATTTTCTTTAAACAATCATCAAGGTACCATTCCAAACAAAAGGATTAAATTAATGTACCTCTATCCCCAAATTTTCTCTCAACTTTTGTTGGAAGTAACAATGACCTATGGAATTGTTCTTACCCCAGGCTAAGGTTAGAGTATCTTAACAAGTTCTTTTGTTTAGCCTTTGGGAAATAATTAAATAGAGGTGAAGCATGGGATTAGGACCCAGAATGTTTAATCAAATAAAATCTTCTTGGCTCTGCTGCATGTGAGGGTTATGGCCTAATTTTAGCAGCAATCGTTTTCAGAGGGAAAACCAACCAACAAAAAAACAAACGTAAATGACAAACCGGGCTATGGAGGAGGATACAGCCTCATAATCCCTGTAATGTTCTCTTACCAAACACGTGTACTATACTTATTCTGTGATATGAACCAAGACGCTCTGGAAAAAATTAGAGAAAATAACAGTCTCCAGCCTGAAGAAATCCTGGACTGCTGAAATGTAGAGCTGTCAATTAGTCACCTCCCTGCTCTCAAGCTTCCCCATGGCAAATCCTGGGCCGAAAGGAACTGCAAGGAGGTAACAGCCTTAATTTTATTAATGGCCACTCAAAACAGAGATGGCACAGTAAAGGTGGATTAGAGGACAGGGACAAAACCTATAAACAGAGCAGTTGTCATCTGCAGTTTTCCCTTCAACCCTGAGAGTTCACCGCTGAATTCATTTGCACACATTTGGATGAATCCGACAGAAGAAGTTCTCATCTACTGTGAGCCCCAAACCTGTTCACTTCAGGTATTTATGTATCTCATATATCTCCCTATCATTACGTCTCAAGAAAAAAAAAAAAACAACTAAAACTATGGAGCAGCTTATTCACCAGATTCTTATTTATGATACATTGTCTTACAATATTAATATTTTTTCAGCAATGTATCAGTGATGTACACTGTGTGATTGTGTAGTCACAAAAAGGCCCAGCAAAATGCTCAAGGCAGTCACTAGGAAGATTTTAGAGGGAACTCAACATCTCATTCAGTATTACCTCATTAATTTATATCCAGTTAAGAAAAAAAGAAAACAAATTATATCACAAGAGCTCCAGAGAAACCATTAGAGCACATATTAAAAAGATGCTTTGAAAGACAGTAAACAAGAATTGAGAGTGAATTAAAATCATATCATTTCATTTCACTAATGAGCAAATATTTAAACAACTTTGTTTGGCATCTGGAGTACAGCCAATACTGAAACATCTTCAATAAAGAAGTTCTTGTTAGTAAAGCTGCATTTTTTAACTGTATCTTTCTTTTTGCAGGTCTTGATGAAAACTGTGTATCTACTAACTGTCAGTAATCAAAACATTTTAGGTTCTGTCATAAGCCTGTGTGAGTTGACATAGGAACATAAGCCAAATATCCTAATGGTTTCAGGAATGCTAATACAAGGCAGCATCGTTCCTTATAGTACAGAGAGTTCATTAATAGGCACAAGCAATAAAACCCTTGAGAACAGTTCGGATTTCATTCCATTCATTGTACTTCCTTGCCAATACTAACCAAAGAAATTGATTACACAGGCATAGACATACGTAAGCACAGATGTGAAGGTTCACATATGCACTCAAGCTCTTTTGCTGTTAGAGTCTTAACTTTTGTAATTAGCATCTTTGGAAACACTAGGTGACACTTCTACAGCGTTACTTACGCGTCTTCTTGTGATAAACTACCAGGCAAAAGCAACTTAAGGAAGAAAAGGTTTATTTGGGTCCAGTTCAACAGTCAAGGAAGTCATTGACACAGGAGTCTGAGGAACCTGGTTACATCCCTCTCCCATTCAGCATGCGGAAGAGGAGTGCTGCTGCTCAGACAGCATCCCCCTTTCCATAAAGACCAGGCTTTCCAGCTCAGGAACAGTGTCTCCCACATAGAGGGTTGAATCTCCCGTCCTCAGTTTGTCTAATCTAAATTGACCTTCACTGGCACCCAGAAGCCAGCCTAAACTGGAACATCTTTCACAGTCAGACCCGGAAGATTATCTCCTCAGTGATTGTAGTTTCTGCCAAGTTGAGATTAAATATTAACTATATATTAACTAAGAATCAGGAGTTAAGAAACAAAAATTCAGGTCTGAAAAGACATCTCAGTGATTAAGAGCCTACACTGCTCCTGCAGAGGGCCTAAGTTCAGTTCCCAGCATCTGTAACCGGTGGCTCACAATCACTGGTGAATCCAGCTCCAGAGAATCCAGTTTCCTTCGGGCCTTTGTAGGCATCCGATTTCATGTGCACACACACACACACACACACACACACACACAAATGAAGATAGAAATAAATTGGGGGAGTGGAGGACAGCAATGGAGACATGGCTCAGTAATTAAGAGCGGCACTGGCTCTTCCAGAGTGTCTGGGTTCAATTATCAGTGTCCACACGGCAGTTCACAACTGTTGTAACTCCAGTTCATGGAGATCTGACAACCTCACACAGACATACATGCAGACAAAGCACTGGTGCACATAAAATAAAAATAAGTCAGCCATTTTTTTAAAAAAAAAAGAATGAAAAAAAGAAAAAGAAAAGAAAGAAAATTACAGAAAGAACATACAAACAACAGAAAGAATGAAGAGAGAGAGAGAGAGAAAGAAAGAAAGAAAGAAAGAAAGAAAGAAAGAAAGAAAGAAAGAAAGAAAGAAAGAAAGAAAGAAAGAAAACCCAAGTGGTTTGTTTCCTAGTTTCTAATCCAGTGGTTCAGCCACGAGTGGAACAGTCCTCACCAGGAGTAGCCGCATCTCCACCTCCCTGTCTGTGAGCTCCGGCTAAATATCGCTCTGCTATTCCTGCAGTAAACTGCAGGCCCTTGGAGCCAGCAGGCTCTGCTCAAGGATTTACTGATGTGTAGCAGAAATATTTTAGTGTGAAAAAAATACTCCCTTAGTGCACTTGTTTGCAAACTGCTGAATTTCTAGATAACTCTAACCATGTTTGAGAACTATTTTTGATAGTGTGGATCTGGTGCTGAAATGCCTCTAAAGACTCAACACTTCTTTTCTTTTTTCTTTTTTTCCCCCTTCCGTTTTGCTCACAGCATGACAAACCTAGTAGAAACAAAAAGCTGCTTGAGTAGCAATTTTTTTTTGTACAGTAATTTGTTGTGTTGAACCCAGACCTCTCTATTTCCTGCCTACAAAACAGTAAAGAGCAATGAAGTGAAATGCAAATTAATATGAAACCCAAATACTCTACTTAACAGCTTTCGACTTAGTAGACTGAATTGCCAAAAAGCACAGAAAGTGAAGCTTCGCTGTGCTGTTAATTGTGCTTTTCTTGCCTGCCAGGAACACTTTTGCCATTACCTAGAAACTGTAAAGAATTGTTTTATTTCATCCAGTAACTTCTGGGTAATTTAATTACTGTTTATTTCTGTTTTACCCTCATCTGCTTTAGTTTACATAAAATTCGGCAACTTAAGCAAATACTTTTCTTAATGGCTCTGTTGAGATACATATTAAAGTTCATTTAGTGCCTTCAATAAAGTCTACCTAAGTAAAAGCAAAGATTTACTTTTCCATTGTGGCAAAGGATGTAAAGTAAAGGAGCATTTAGTTATCTGTCCTCTCTATTATTAGGGATAGTGCTTTGCATAGCCAACTTTATCAATTTATATTAATAAGATCCTAATATACCGGAAATAGAACCCGTTTGTGCATTTGAAATTAATATTACAGATAATTGAGATAGTTCTATAATTTACTATTTATACCCACAGCATACAATAGGATAATCCCAAATTTATATTTGCAAGGCTACATTTCCCAGTTATTTTCATTATAGAAATGATAAACAGCACTTCTGTGTTTATTTCAGAGTTCAGCTTTGGATTAAAAATAATAGTTATAATAATAATACAGTAGGTATTATTATTAACTTTTATTCATTTTATTTTTTAATCAGGTGCTTAAAAATCAAATCATGATTTTTATTATTATTATTTTAGATAATAGGCACATATGAATCAAAATGTTTTTTTAATTGCTTTTAAAAATCAGATTACAAAGGGTATAAACTATTCAAGTAATCATCATTTTTACCATGCTCAATTTTCACACAGAAGAATAGAACAGAATTCTTAGTCACCAAGATCATTAAAACCTGAGATTATAACATAGTCATTCATTCAGTAAATGCTGTTAACCAGCATGGTGACTGCCTGAACTCAGCTGAATCTATCCCAAGTATTCAATTACATTGGATATTTGATAAATCTCTACTTTACTTTTCAATATAAGAACACATGCTGTCCTTTATACATTAAAGTGGCATTACTGACCTACCATCTGTCTTGAGAAATTTTTCCAGTTAGGAGAATGGATTTTCACTGATCCATATACACCTGGTTCCTTCAGTAACAAAGAGCATGCATTTTGGACACAGCTGGCCCTAGTTAGGGGCATGCTGGGTGGTTATGGAACAGGGCACAGTTACCTGGCTCCCCATAGGAACTGCACCTTGGCATCATTAGGAATCTGTTGTAATCTGCTGAACCCAATAGTTACTAACAAGTCTATTGAAAATCCATGACATGCTTAGTCCATCCCCAGTGAACATATACTTTTTAAAATTCTGTGTATCAAAGATTCCCCATGACAAAATATTAAACTAGCTTTTGTGCCTTCTCATTCCAGGTGGTTAAAAGAAATGATTTAGATCTGAAGTTGCAAGGATGATAGATTCTAACCCAGAAGCCATAGTCTTTTTGTTTGTTTGTTTGCTTTTGTTTCATTTGGTTTGTTTGTGTGTTTTTAAGGAAAATCCCCTTTCTTTGCATAGAAAAATCTCTCTCTGAGTTATTGGCCAAGAAGCCACATGAGGATCCTAAGACAATAGATATTCTTGATCAAGATACTACATAGTTTGGATACAGGAAACAAATATTTTAAGATGAAATTGAGCTGGAAGTTTTCTCCCCACTAGTAGCACTCACAGGGTGAAAGGTGTTATGTGCTGCTACATTAAAATAGATCTTAAAAGTCTTACCAGAAGTGGACCCTGAATCCCACAGTACTAACCCTACCCATTAGGCAAAGCATGGTCAGTGGCATAATTGTGACTTGCTTGTTCAGGGGTTAACCATTATTTTCTAATCAGATTTGAAGCCTCTTGAACAGGAAAAAGGGTATACGTGGTGTTATAAACCTAGTCATAATTTTACGGCTGGAAATGTCATAGGACTTACAGGATTAAACTACTGTTGCTATAGTAAATAGACATGAAAAACTGCCTTCTGAATATTTATATTTATATCCTTAGCCCAGTGCTGCTGCTCAGCCTTGTTCAGAGAAGCGCATTTTTGCAGCGACTAGATGGTTAACAGGATTCAGAACTGAGAATTAGTAGCTCTTACATGCTCAGATCTAAACTGGACATCTATATCACCTTCACCACGGCCTAGAGCACATCGTGGAAGAGGGGGCTGAAGGAATGTATGGGTTAGCAGATGGTGAGAAGTACATTCAACAGCGTCTTTTGGATATGACACTGTCATTGTAATAATGAACTGATTGTAGCTGTGGCTACCTGATTATGACCTGCACACTCCAAAGCATGTATGCAAGTAGAATTAGCTGTTCCCCGGAGACAAGAACAAGGAGTCAGAAGACGTGGGAAACGGAGGAGAGGGTTGAAAGAACCTGGCTAAATAAGCCTGATCAATTACAATTCAGGCCATAAGTCATCAGTCTCAGGAACTAGGCCATAATCACCAGGGCACTAGGCCACTAGTGCCAGAAACTGATCATAAAATCTCCTACCCAAGGTACAGCTTAGAGATAAGCCCAAGAATGAGAAAATATCTTAGCTCTGGATGAGCATCCGTAGAGAGCAGCCTCACCTCATCCTGTAGCTCCTGGCAACGAATGCAGCCAATCAGGAATCGACCTTGTAACTTCCCTGGCACCCACCAATGAGGTTTTAGATTACCCAGCCTTTGCTAGAATTTCCCTACTTTCCTATAAGAAGGCCTGCACAACTTTGTCTAGGGTCGCCGTTTTGTGAAAAGGTTTGACCCCCGCATGCAGGTTTTCTCGAACTAAAACACTCTTGCCAATTGCTTGTGTGAGTGCTGATCTTTTGCAGTGATTTCAGACTTAACTGGTAAGATAGCTGGACGGCATCGTAGACAGGTAAGGGACTGACAAAACAAAACTCAAAATTTTTAAAGTGAATAAAATTCACAAGTATCCTGAGAGATAGTTAACTCTGACCTTTTGTCATTTAGGTTATTCAAAATATTTTTGTTCTGACTCTCTGTGAAGAATCTGGCACCCAGAATAAGTGAAAATCAATACAAACCCTGAAGTTTGTTTTGGTCTTTCCATCCTGCTCCTGATTTCACTATCAGAACATTTGATTGTGGTGATGCAAAAGTCCAAGCCTACACGGTGGGAAAGATTCGAAGACATTTGTTCTGTCTGCACTTTGAGAGGCTGCAGTGAATTTTCCACTCTCTGGCACACTGCTAAACACAGTTTGATGGGTTCCTTATATTTCTCCAAGTCTGAGGCTATCACCCTCTTCCTTTTCCGTTCTTTCTCTTCGGCTTCCTGCTACCTTCCCCACAGATTAGAAAAGCAAATCCAGACGGTTTCCTGTGATATCCTGTGGAACTTCTTTTAGGAGTTTCTCATTTTCTTGCTTCGGTTTTGAATGGGATTTGGGAAAAATCATTCAGTGACTGCTGGACACAGAGGGCACGCACTTTGCTTCTGGGCTGACTGGGGAGTAGAGTGGTATTTCCCTGTTTCTTTTTTTCTTCGAAAAGATTGTGCCTGGAGCCATCACCCTTCTCTCTGGTTCAGATCAGCTGAATAGTGGGAACCACTCCCTCGGAGACAGTGAATTCTGCTCTGTGTAGCGCTCTCCGCCCAGGAGTTTCTTACGGCTTAATAGATCTCCTGCTTCCCATAAGTACAATTTACTTCTCCCAGAACTACGTCTAATGCTTTAAAACTGTTGACAGCCACCAGGCTGCACATGCAGAGATTTCAAACTGCAAAAATGATGTCTGAAAATGCATACCATGTAATCTAATGGGAGAACTACGGAAACATTAGAATACATAGCACATGGTTTCATTGTAAAATCTCTAAATCTAATAACATACTTCCTGTCTTTTACAAATTTAATTTTGAAAGCATTTCCAAGGTCTGCATACAATAAAATACCTCTTCATTAATGTTTATTTCTTCTAGCTTTAAGCTGGTGACATCAGTGTTTCTGTCTCTTGAGTTGTTTTTTTTTTTTTTTTTTTGGCAAATTTAGAACAATGCAGTTATTTTGATTTTTACTTTATTAAGCATTCTAGTGAAGAAGGGATTACAGAACAATGATGTTTCTATCCATCTAATCTTAGCATGTATTTAAAGGACAGGAATGCTGATTAGCTTTATTAGAAAGATGTGCATGAGTGTGTTCATATGTATCACTATCACCCAGTTGTTCATGAAATTGATAAGGAAATTTTCTCCAGCCAAATTAGAGAAATTAGAAATTATTTAATCTCATGAAATAATTTTCTAAATATATAGGTTGATTAGTTTGCAAAATTAGTAAAACTCTAATGTTTCTGTTTTCATTTTGCAAAAAAAAAAAAGAAAAAATACAAGTTATCACTGAGATAAGAAAGCATTAGAAGATGTGAATAGGCAAAGTATCCACCCAGCAGGATATCAAAGCAGATGCTGAGACTCATAACCAAACTTTGGGCAGAGTGCAGGGACTCTTATGAAAGAAGGGGGAGAATGAAAGACCTGGAGTGAACAGGAGCTCCACAAGGAGAACCAAAATATCTGGGCACAAGGGTCTTTTCTGAGACTGATACTCCAACCGAGGACCATACATGGAGATAACTTAGAACCCCTGCTCAGATGTAGCCTATGGCAGTTCAGTATCCAAGTAGATACCCTAGTAAGGGGAACAGGGACTGTCTCTGACCTGAACTCAGTGGCTAGCTCTTCAGGCCTTGACAAGCCTCAGAGGAGAACAATGCAGCCAGTTCGGATGAAACTGGATAAGCTAGGTTTAGATGGAAGGGGAGGAGGACATCTCCTATCCATGGACTTAGAGAGGGGCACAGGAGATGAGAAAGGGAGAGTGGGATTAGGAGGGAGGAAGGAGGGGGATGCAGCTGGGACACAAATTGAGTAAACTGTAATTAATATAAAAATAAAAACAAAAAAGATGGGAATATCTTTCAGATATTCTTACTCAATATCCTTTCAATATCTGAACTGTTTTGTTGTTTTTGTTTCGAAGGACCATAGAGTAAGCCTATGAGTATTAGATAAAAATCACAACAAAATTAGTATATTTTATAATGGGAGTTACCTATGGGCCACTGGGTACGTAGGCAAATGTTTTGTGAGTTTTTCAGGATCTTATCTGAACAAAGGCATTGAGGACCAAAGGACATCTGGCCACTGCTTTGTGGGTGAGATTGAACAGAACCATACAAAAACGAAACAAAACAAAACAAGCCCAATGGCCACACATAAAAGGCATAGTTTGATGTTTGCCCCCAAATTACATCTGCTGTTTATTATTTTCTTTTTCCATGTGTCCTGAAAGCCTGCTTTTTTGCAATAAAGACTAAACTGTTAAAAGCTTTTCCCACAGAAAGCTTAAAATGAATATATATATATATATATATATATATATATATATATATAACCTAGATGTGGTTCACTCTTACAGGCTTTCTATATCATTACAGCAGGATGGGAGGACACCCTGGTAATGCATAGATGATACCCAAAGTTGACAATGCTGAGGGGTGAAATGAAAACACTGAAGGAGACACAACCTCAAGGAGAGACCCTTTGCAAGAGAATATGGGAAGAAGGAAGAAGCATACTCTTCCCATTTTCCCATTTTCCCTCAGGCATTAAGAATACCGGTTCATTAGCTCCCACTTGAATGTACTCAACAAATCTTTCTGAAGGTCTTGCATCCTGGACTCTCCCACAGGCTCTAAGAAAAATATAATAAAAACAAAAGACAAAATTATGTCTTCTGAGAGTTTGCAGTTTATTGGGTATGTTCTTTAAAATTTACGACTAAAACAATAAGGTGTTAACCATATTATCTATGACCCAAAACCATATTTGTCCAAAATCTCACTACACTTGAGAGACAAGCCTAAATTGTAGATATAATTGAGAAGTACACTGTTCTTCATGGAGAAAGGCTCCTCTGGAGAAGGTAGCACATTTAGTCATCCTTTGCATAGTATGCAGAATGAGTGGGAACTTTTTTTATGTAAAGGGCTTTTTTTTTAAAAAAAAAAAAAAAGAAAGTGGTAATATTTATGCTATTCTTTCTCTTTCACTTAATATATGTTAGTGATGCTTCCATTAGGAAGGGAATTCCTCAGTTTTTTGTTCATAATTGGTCCTGGGAATTGGTCCTGAGTTCATAATTGGTCCTGAGAATAGCTTAATTCTAGAAGATTTTTTTTTAAGGGAGAAAAGAGAAAACAAAAACAAAACAGTGTCCTTTAGTAGATGATAGACCATTCCTACAGAACTTAGAATAGTTTGTTGAGAAAATTAAAATCATTAAGCAGCCCTATGTGATCAAATGTGAGAACAAATAAATCTCCTTGTCCATTTCTTGGGTCAAATGATATCAGTTATGTAGCTGAATCTGCAAATAAATATGGAAGAAAGAATTGTTAAAGAAACTATTCTTTCCTTTTCTAGATTCACTAAGTCTGACCTAGAGATACTTAATCTGTGTTGGAGGCAATTTTAAAAGTCCATGGAGGTCATATGAAAGAACTTTAGAGAAACATGCAATGAATTAGTGAGGCTATGATTCTCTGAGGCATATATTGTTGTATTTGTCAATACTCTTCGGAAAAATGTTTCTGGACTGTTCCAGATGCGTGTGCTTCTCTGTGAGATGGTGTATGTCTTTGTCTCATGGGTATTGTCGATCTTTTATTTTAACCTTTACCATTTTTCCTTGTTTCTTTTGATGTAAAGTGTTGGAAAGCATGATTCCTGGGAATTTATTGTGACTTACCCATGCTCTAATATCCTACAGTAGAACAAGTTGCTATAATTAGTATTGGTCTACATTGGCTAGCTTTTCAAAACTCTCTTTTGGTAATCTTTGCTTCATTGAGGTAATTTTGTCAAACATAAGTTTGAAATGTGCAGTTGGAGACCATTTTTCACTTACAGCACACTCTACTACTGTAAAATGAAAGCTTTGCATTCATTATAATTATTTTGGATTAGAAATTAAAATGCAATACAGAAATAAGAAAAAGTGTAACATTAAAATATTTCTATAGAAATTAAAGAGGAAAGTTAATCTTTAAATGCTAGTAACAGCAACAATAACATTTATTTAGAATAGGATAAAATAATATGCAGATAATAAAAATGAAAGTGATCTGCTTATATTTATAAAAACCTTGTTCAACATATCATCAGAGCTTTAACAGAGGGTCATTGATCATTCTCAATTAGTTGACAATTAAGATTATTTTATCACCTCTCGCTCTGGTTTATTACTTTGAAAACATGATGAGCAAAAGCAACTTGAGGAAAAACATTTCTTTGGCTTATATATCCTGACCCTAGTCCACCTCTGAGGGAATCAGGACAAGAATTCCAGCATGTGAGAAAGCAGGAACTATAGAAGAAAGCTGCTCATAAGTTTGCTTACCAAGGCTTGCTCAGCCCATTATACCACCCAGAGAAAACCTGCCCAGAAATGACACCACCCATAGTGGACACCACCATAGTGGCCCCTCCCACGTTAATTATCTAGAAAATCTTCTAGACTTTTTATAGGCCAGTTGATATAGACAATTCCTCAAATAAGGTTACATCTTCCCAGTTAAAACCGATGCTTCTATTACAGTGTAATTATAAAGCTGTGCTCTCAGCCAACACTTAATAGAGCACTTACTACACATGTTAATATAACCACATATATTCCTATACTAATCACATCTGTGTCTCTGTTTAATGTATATTTGTTTATTAATCTCTTTTCCTAGTAACAATCCAGAACTTTTAAAACTGAAGTAACGTGATTTGAGTATTCTGGTATTTCAAGATTTCGCCATTGTGCAGAACTATCTCCATCAATTACCTTCTTGTCTGCTCCGCGGTTACTGTTAAACAAAGTGATGTGCTAAGCTAGGTTGTAAACAGCGTACGCAAAATAAAAGAAGAAGCACTTTAGACCAAACAACCAAAGTAAGACCCACAGTAAACACAAATAGTTGAATTTTACATGATTAGATATGGTCATATGCTAAGTTAAAAAAAAATTACATGTGAATATTAAAATACAGGGAGAAGTTTGTTTTAAATGGTGAACAGTGGTATTATATGTTTATATCCATTGTTTTGGCTCTTATTTTTTATATCATCCAGAAAGGCTATTGCCGTCTAAAAACGATGACTGCAAGTTTAATCAGACATTCCAGTGGACATCTGCAAACAATATTGTCGTGACCACTAGACAAATAACTTCTTCTTTTTAAAATTGAGCATTGATCATCATACCCCAGGTCCTTTCTCTTCTTTATCTTCTTTAGGTGTATAGATTTCACTATGTTTATCCTATCTTATAGGCCTATATAAGTGGGTATATACCATGTGTCTCTTTCTCTATCTGGGATACCTCACTCAGGATGATCTTTTCTTTTCTAGGTACCCTAGTAAGGGGAACAGGGGCTATTTCTGACATGAACTCAATGCCAGGCTTTTTGACCTCCCTCCTCCTTGAGGGAGGAGCAGCCCTGCTAGGCCATAGAAGGGGACTTTGCAGCCAGTCCTGAAGATACCTGATAAACCAGGGTCAAATGGAAGGGGAGGAGGTCCTCCCCTATCAGTGGACTTGGAAAGGGGCAGGGAGGAGATGAGGGAAGGAGGGTAGGATTGGGAGGGAATGAGGGAGGAAGTAACTGTAACTAATATTAAATAAAAAAATAAAATTAACTGTATTGTAAGGAACCTTAGAGAAAAAAAAACACACACCAAAATTAACTAGATACAAAGTCTTTACATCTTAACTTTAAAAGTCCCCATATTCTTTCTCAGTCTGAACATTATTCTAAAGTCCAAAGTCTTTTCTGAGATTCAAGGCAATCTCCAATCTGTAGCCACTTGTAATATCAGAAGCAAATTATATACCTCCAACAATGGTGCTGAATATACGCATTACAATTCCAACATAAAGAAATGGTAGTGAAATGAGGAAATACTGGACCAAAGCAAGACCAAAACGTAGCAAGGAAAACACCAAATCTTGCAACTCTGTGTCTGCCTCCAAAGGCTTAGACAGCTTCGCACCCTCCTCTAGCTCTGCTGCCTGGAATTTCTCTCTGCAGTACTGGCTCTAGTGCTTATTTGCAGCTCTTCTTAGTTCGTGTCTCACGGCTCTGGGACCCTCAGCATATTCTGGTCTCCACTGCAACCCAGCCTTAAATTTCACATTTTTGCACACTGGTTCCAGGGGTCTCGTGCACACTCTAGCTTTCACTCACGGATTCCTCTGCCACAAGTTGCCTAGCCTTAGCAGCAGCTCTGGGGAATTGCAGAGGAACAATCTGTCACTTCCTCATTCAGAATACAGTCTCACTTCCAGCATATGCCTTGATTGTGTGGTAAGTGTCTTATTTTTTAAAGCATGTGAACACACACACACATTTTGTATTTCTTTTTGCCCCAATTATTCTTTTTTTTCTTTCTTTCTTTCTTTCTTTCTTTCTTTCTTTCTTTCTTTCTTTCTTTCTTTCTTTCTTTTTCTGTAGACCTGCATGAGAGTGATTACTAATAAGTACACGATGGGGTCAATATTAGATTATCTAAAAGTCTCCTCTATTAAAGAAATCAATCCCTTGTTTAAATTTTAACTTATTTATTTTTTATTCACTTTGCATCCTGGTTTTAGGCATATAGTACTGGATAAGTATACTATGAGACACAGACCCTAAGAAGGTAAGTAAAATAGAGTATCCAAGCAAGGACGCATAAACCTCACTCGGAAAGTGAGATAGAATAGACAGAGGTAGAGGTTAAAGAGAGGAAATAAGGTAGGAGGGCGGGTGTAGAGAGTTAAAGGGTTGGAGATCTGACCTGGGAGAGAGGACAGAAGGGCTGTAGAGAAAAGAGAAGCTGATGGCGGGGACATCGCTGTGACAAGCTGAAGACCTGAGTCTGGGTAGGCTCCTGGGAGGACATGAGGGCTACACAGAGACTTCTAGTAGCAGAGGCCATAGAGACTGAAGATGACACCCTTGACCCAGACTAGTATCCCAGTAGTTGGAGGGGAACAGCAACCCACCCACCAAAACTTGGACCCCAAATTTTTTCTGCATACAAGATGTGCACGGATAAAGGTAGAGCAGATACAGCAGAGATTGAGGGAATGCCCAACCAATGTCTGGTCCAACCAAAGACCCACCCTATGGGAGAGTGCCAACCCCTAAAATTATTAATGATATTCTGCTCAGCTTGCAGACAGGAGCCTGTCAGACGTGTCCTCTGAGAGACTCTACCCAGCAGTGCCTCAAAACATGCTGAGACTCACAGCCAAACATTGTGCTAAGAGTAGGGAGTCTTGTGGAAAGTAGGAAGGAAAGAGAAAAAGTCTTGGATGTGACAGGAACTCCACAAGAAGACAAACACAGCCAACTAACCAGAACACAAAGAGGCTTGCTGAGATGGAAGCATCAATCAAGGACCATGCAGGAACTGGACCTAGGTCCCCTACAAAGATGTAGCAAGGTAGCTTAGGATTCATGTGGGTCCTTTTGTAAGGGAAGTGGGGACTGCATCAGCCATCTAGGCTGTTTCTTGTTTCTCACTATTACAAATAAAGCTGCTAGGAACATAGTTGAGCAAAAGTTCTTGTATGGTGGAACATCTTTTGGGTATATGCCCAGGAGTGGAATATCTAGATCTTGTGGTAGAACTATTTCCAGTTTTCTGAGAAAGCTTCAGATTGGTTTCCAGAGAGGTTGTACAAGATTGCACTCCCACCAGCAATGGAAGAGCATTTTCCTTTCTCCACATTCTCTCCAGTGTATGTTGTCAGTTTAGTTGTTTTGTTTGTTTTTGCCTGTTGTGAAACCTACAATTTTTTTTATTTTTATTAATTGCAGTTTATTCACTTTGTATACCACCTGTAGCTTCCTCCCTCCTCCCCTCCCAACTCCACACTCCCTCCCCCTTGTCCACCCATGCCCTACCCACAGTCCCCTAATAAGGGAGGTCTTCCTCCCCTTCCTTCTGATCCTAGTCTATCAATTTTCATCAGGAGTGGCTGCATTGTCTTCCTCTGTGGTCTGGTAAGGCTGTACCACCCTGAAGGGGAGGTGATCAAAGATCAGGCTAATCAGTTCATGTCAGAGATAGTCCCTGTTCCCCTTACTAGGGTGCACACTTGGACACTAAACTGCCATGTAGCACATGGTTATAAGTTATAAGTTATCTCCATGAATGGTCCTTGGTTGGAGTATCAGTCTCAGAAAAGAGCCCTCGGCCCAGATTTTTTTGTTCTGTTGCTCTCCTTGTGGAGCTCCTGTCCTCTGCAATTCTTACTATTTCCCATTTCTTTCATAAGATTCCCTGCACTCTGTCAAAAGTTTGGCTATAAGTGTCAGCATCGGCTTTGATGCCCTGTACAGTAGGTTCCTGTCCTGTTCCCTGTTTTCTCCCTCTTCTGATATTCGTCCTCTTTGCCTTTCTGAATGAGGATTGAACATCTTACCCAGAGTCATCCTCCACTGCCGGTGGAAATGTAAACTTGTACAAGCACTTTAGAAATCAATGTGGTGCTTTCTCAGACAATTAGGAATAGTGCTACCTTAAGATCCAGCTATACCACTCCTAGGCATATATCCAAAATACGCTCAAGTATACAACAAGGGCATTTGCTCAACCATGTTTGTAGCAGCTTTATTTGTAAGAGCCAGAAGCTCGAAACAATCCAGATGCCCCTCAGTTGAGGAATGGATATAGAAATTGTGGTACATTTCCACAATGGAATACTGCTCAGCAAATAAAAACAAGGAAATCATGAAATCTGAAGGCAAATGGTGGGAATTGGAAAAGATCATCCTATGTGAGGTATCCCAAAATCAGAAAGACACAGCAGGCATATATTCACTCATAAGTGGATATTAGACATATAATATAGGATAAACATACTAAAATCTGTACACCTAAAAAGTGTCAAGAGGGAGAACTCTGGGTCAGTTGAGTTTTTGATGTTAGCCATTCTGGTGGGTGTAAGGTGAAATCTCAGGATGATTTTGATTTGCCTTTCTCTGCTGGCTAAGGACATTGAGCAGTTCTTCATGTGCTTCTCAGCCATCCAAGATTCGTCTGTTGTAAATTTTCAATGTAGCTCTGTACCCAATTTTTATTTGGATTATTTCATATGTTGATGTTTGGTTTCTTAAATTCTTTGTATATTTTGAATTTAGCTCTCTTTCTGATATAGGGTTGGTGACTATCTTTTCTCAATCTGTAGGCTGCTGTTTTGTTCTATTGACTGTGTCTTTTGATTTACAGAAGCCTCTCAGGTCCATGACATGTCATTTATTAATCACTGATATCAGAGCCTGTGCTGTTCTTGGTATTGCTCTAACCAAGCTAGTGAAAGACCTGTACAACAACAATTACAAGTCTTTGAAGAAAGAAACTAAAGAAGATTTTAGAAGATGGAAAGATGTTCCATGCTTGTCGACCGGTAGGATTAACATAGTAAAAATGCCCACCCTGCCAATGACTCCTACAGATTCATTGTAATTCCCATCAGAATTCCAACACAGTTCTTTATAGACCTGGGAAGAGCAACCATTAACTTCATGTGTTAAAATAAAAGACCCAGGATATCCAAAACAATTCTGTACAGTAAGAGAATTTCTGGCAGTAACAACATCCATTTCTAGCTATAATACAGAAAAATTATAATAAAAACGCATAGTATTGGTATAGAAACAGACAGTTTGATCAATGGAACCAAACTGAGGACCCAGAAGTAAATCCACACTCCTGCAGGCATTTGACTTTTGACAAAGAAGCCAAAAGCACATAATGAAAAAAAGAAAGCATCTTCAACAAATGCTGGTCTAACTGGATGTCTGCATATAGAACAATGCAAAAAGGCTCATATTTATCAATCTGCACAAACTCAAGTCCAAGTGGATGAAAGACCTTGACATAAGACAAGAGACTCTAAAACTATTAGAAGACAAAGTGGGGAAAGACAAGAGACTCTAAAAATATTAGAAGACAAAGTGGGGAAAGGTTTGAAAATCATCGGCATAGAAGACATCTTCCCTACCATCATTATGATAAAATGTTACTAGTTCTCTGAAACCTCTCCAGATGGGCTTTCAGAGTCTGAATAGCTTTTGGCACTAACGCCTTCCAAGCTCTTACTGAGGCGGTCAGGGAAGCCCTGTTCATAGCATCCCACTACTTTTCTAGTCTAATCCTCCAAAGTCGTTCCTATTTCTCAAAACAACAATATGGTCATGTTCTTCACAGTAAAACTCTACCTTCTGGTGTCAGTTTCTGGGTTAGTTTCTTTTGTCCTGATAAAAGACGATGATCCCTGCCTCCCCCAACCCCCTCCCCCCCCAAAAAAACCCTATATAATAGAGAGGGTTTTGTAGTTGTTTGTTGTCTGTTTGTTTGTTTTTTAACTGACAGTCAGGGAGTTAGGAAACAAGACAGCAAGACAGATGTGATGGGAGCAGCAGGGTGGTGAGAGACTGCATTTGTAACCACAGGCAGAAAAAGAGGTGGAAGTGGAGTGAGACTCCAAGCTCTCAAGGCCTGACTCCAATGTACACTCCTGCAAAGCCGCATCTCCCCGTAAATTCTCCCAACACCACCATCAACTGGAGACCACATGTTCAAATGCGTGAGCCTCTATGTCACATTTCTCATGGAAAGCATCGCAATGATTCTCCTTTTGTCAGAAGCTAAAATAGCTTAGAAGAGCAGTGGCAGCTTATTCACTAAGTTAAGGTGCCGAAGTAAATCAGTGAGAACAGCCACATCCCTATATGTGTCACCTTCATCAAGGTGGCCAGCATATTTATATAAGTCTCTCTCTCTCTCTCTCTCTCTCTCTCTCTCTCTCTCTCTCTCTCTCTCTCTCCCTCTCTCTCTCTCTCCCTCTCTCTCTCTTTATATATATATGTGTGTGTGTGTGTGTGTGTGTGTGTGTACACATATATGTGTAGAGTCTCTAAAGCAGTTTGAAATCCACTTCTGTCACTTTTTCTCTCACCAGCAGTATGATCCCTTTCAGTAAAGCAGTGATTACTTTTGAGGCACAACACATTTGTGTTGAAATATTTTTCCTAATTTAAATGCCTAACACATGAGATGAATTTGGACTATTACTAGAAGTTATGTCTACTCGTTAAAATGGCCATCTGCCAAGATTAATTAAATTTAAATAAATTGAGCAAGCTTAAAAAGCATACTGCAAAGAAAGAAACTGTAAAATACCTGAATATATGTGACTTTTAAAATAAATGAATAGAAGCCAGGTTTTTAGAAACTAGACTATACTTGTCTATAAATATCCTAATAGGTTTTTCCCTAAAGCAAAATGAATTATTTTATCACCTAAGCTAATGTAATATTTGTAGCAGGTGTCATCCAATAGTCTATAGATTGGCAATTATCCTAATTTTCTACAGTGAAATTATGGGCCAAGATTTGCATTATTACATTGAAATACTAGAGGTAGTCATTTAATTGCAAAAATGCATATATTGGCTTATGTTTACAGGGGATTTAGTATGTGATCCCTGAATCTTGCTACTTTTTCTATACAGTAGCATAGTGTATAATGTGTGTGTGGGGGGGTAGAAGTTGTTGTATGAACATTACCTGCTTGTGACATGGCAGATACGAAATGAAGAGGAAAAAAAAAAAAAACAAAAACAAAAACAGAGGAAGCTAGGATTCAAATATACCTTTAAGGGCATGTCAACAAAATCCAACCCTCTTCCACTTACCCACATTTTTAATCTTTATCTCTCCTTATTACCATAGGCTATACACCAAGCCTTTGCCAAATAGGATCCTTTGTAGATATTCAAGATCCTAGTAGAGCATGACAAACAATGAATACATTTTGATGTTTACTCTATATAAAATATTCTATTTAATACATATGTATTTATACAACTTTGCTTCTGAAATTCTCAAACATTTATTTTGAGTAATTTCAAGTAATCATTCAGGTCAGGTAGAAGCATATTTTTCATTGTTACAACAGATTATGTGT
Source organism: Meriones unguiculatus (assembly GCF_030254825.1). Lineage (NCBI taxonomy): Eukaryota > Metazoa > Chordata > Mammalia > Rodentia > Muridae > Meriones > Meriones unguiculatus. The sequence goes on from NC_083360.1 coordinate 7,090,769, forward strand.
CCTTAAGCTGAGTCAAGGCAAAGTAATTGTTTCATATTCAAGGGTTACATTGCTGAAAACATATAATTATAAATATTATAGACCAGTTAGGTATAGTGATAAGACCACACTTCATAGCATATGTGTGAACTGAAAGGATGGAATGGAAAAATATCTTCATGTTTTAGCTTTGTCCAATTCCAGAACATGTATTTATTGATTGTATTGTTTACAAAACAGTTTGCATCAAAAAGGCCTTTTCATCTATATTGTGCATTCTGTTGTGTATTGGAACTCATCAATTTTTGTAAAGCAAACAAATCATATGTCTGTCACAGCTGACAATTAATGATACATGATTATTACTCAAAGTCCAGAAATAATACTGCCAACATAGTTGTGTATCAGACAGTACTAATCCACATTCTCATGGGACCTGTGGGAACAACATGTTGGAGACAGGTATTTCCATATCTGTTCAAGCTGGGTTTGCTGTGGCCATCATCCCCACTTCTTTTTAACAGTTTTAACTCTTTGTCTATAATGTTAAGTCCTAGATGGCTGGATTGTTCTGACCAAACTCTGGCACACCAGACAAGTCCCAGAAGTCAAGTCAGTACCTGAGGCCAGGGCTCAGCTAAATGGATACAGCTGAATAAAGCTAAGGCAGAATACCTTTCTCTGATATTTAGAGTTAGGAATAAGAGAGTCCAGTCTCAGCTGGGGTTATTCTCTTGAAAGGGAAGAGAAGCACATAATGAGAAAGCCTTCTGGCTCCATATGGACTGAGTAGCAGGGCAAGCTGGTCTGCAGGGCAAGCAGGAAGCAGATGCCCAGGAAGAAGCACACACAAGGGAGTGGTGAGGAGAACGAAGGGACAGATTTGCAGTTTTTGGAAGGTTTCCAACTTCCCAATGTTGTCTGCCCTGCTATCCCTTGAGTTACAAAACCACTCCTGTGTCCTCAGAACAAGTTGTTCTTTGTAGAAACCAAATTCATGTTGCTGTTTACTATTTGCAGAGGGAAAAAAAGTTCTAATTTATATGGACAGATGCCTGTGAATTGACAGCTTTTACAAAATAAGGAACAGTACAAAGTATCTGAATAAAAACTATATCTCCTCATATCAGCTCTCATTCATATCCATTTCAAGCCAGAGTACCAGGAGACCAGAATAAAATTATCCAATCTCTGATTTGCTGACATAAGAGCCATAACATTTCCTGGGGCAATAAAGATGATGGGTGATTTTTATAAGACCAAAGATTACTGGACTGTTTACATGTATTTCTTGGATCATTTTGGCCTCTCGAAGTATTTCTAATATAAAGATCAAAAAAGTTCATGTTCCATAAACAGTTAGAAGAATGTCTTTTATTAAATCTTAGTCCTAGGTGAGCCAAGAAAAATTTGAGTTCAAAATTAAAAGTTTAATGGGTTTCATAAGGGGAAATATTTACAGTAAAAGAGCTATGATTAGATTCTTCATCAGTTGGGGAAAAATGCATTCCTTACATACTCAATGCCATTCTGGTCTCTCATAATCTCAGAGACTGGCAGCAATGTTAAGGTAAATTGAAGGATGCCTGACAAAGGTCTAAAGTCAAAGTGACATCTGATTTTCTAACTTAAGTAGCTAAATCTAAAAAGGGGGAACAAATTCCCTTTAAGAAATGCCATGCAGTCAAAGGAGAGCATGTCTAATTCCAGAGGAAAGGCTTGGAGCTTTATTATAGTTCTTGGCTACTAACTTAAGTACTCCAAGTACTTCTCAAAAAGATATAGAGAAGAGAAATGTATACACAAGAAAACCAGTCCCCATCAGGCAGAGGCCTGGTGGAATGAGTGCCTGCCATCAAGGAGGCCTCTGCACTTCTAGCTGTTCATTCAGAGTAACGAGATCTATTGCCTGGTGTTATTATAGAATCACAGCCAGAAGTGAGATAATCAATTAGAGAAAAAAAAAAAAAAACCAATGTGTGACCACAAATAAAACAAAAGCAAAAGAAGGAAATGGATTTCCAATGAGAGTGTAGAGTAAGTGAAAGGAGGTGTGGGTAGAGTAAAAGATTCTCTTTACAAAAGACAATAATTGAGCATAATAATATAATAAAAATAATAATTGACATTTTATTTTAACAAAAATGTGAATTCACAGTGATAAAAACCATAATTTGAATAAATAAAAATATCTCATACAGATGAATTACAAATAACTTGTGTCATAATTTGTCATGGAAATAAAGAGCAACTCTCCTTTTCCAAGACTAGCCTTGTATATGATGACTTTCATTTGTTCAGAATGATGTTTTGAGAACTGGTTGTGGATAGGCATGATGGAATTCACAGGGACGTTAATAGAACAATATAAAAGAAAGATGAATTTCCAGTCTCTTTACTTCTGAGCTAGGGTAATCTTTTTCTAATTTTAAGAAATAGACCTAAAGATTCTCAGCAGCTCCCATGTTAGCATCAGACTTAAAGTGACAGCATTGATGATTTGATAACTCTTTTTCAAAAGTCTTATGTCTTGACCATAGCTCCACTTCTGACATCCATTGAGCTTCTTATTGACATGTTTGGGAGCTTCTCAACATTCTCAACATTCACAATGATCCAACCAAGTTTCCCATCTATCTGTCTTTCTGTCTGTCTATCTATCTATCTATCTATCTATCTATCTATCTATCTATCTATCTATCTATCTACCATTGATACAAACACACACACACACACACATATATTCCATTGGCTTTGTCTGTCTGGGGAACCTTATAGACTTTTATATTTTATTAACAGTGACAAAAATGACCATAGTCCTACCCTTTTGTTAACTGGAATACTAAATGGAAAAAAGTATCTCTGTAGTAGCCCATGGTAGCTCAGTAACCAAGTGGGTTTCCCTAGTAAGAGGAGCAGGGACTATTTCTGACATGAACTCAATGGCTGGCTCTTTGACCTCCCCACCCCCCAAGGGAGGAACAGCCCTGCTAGGCCACAGAGGAGGATTATGCAGCCAGTCTTGAAGATACCTGATAAAACAGGGTCAGGTGAAAGGGAAGGAGGTCCTCCCCTATCAGTGGACTTGGTGAGGGGTAGAAAGGAGCTGAGGGAGGGAGGGACGGAGGGTGGGATTGGGAGGGAATGAGGGAGTGGGATACAGCTGGGATACAGAGTTAATAAAGTGTAACTAATAATAAAAATTTTTAAAAAGAAAAAAAAAAAGAAATTTCAAAAGGCAAGAATAAAGAAAAGTGAATTCAAATTCATATAGCAAGTGTTCTGACTCTAACCTATAAATTTTCTGAAGGCAAGACACTATTCCTTTCAATCTTCTCACATATGAGTAAGTTGTAATCTATACAACATATGAGTATGTGCATTAGTTTGTTAAACAAATGAGTAAAAAACAGGAAAAGAGCTACTAAATATATACTAATTATCCAGATAATAATGGATATAAATGTTTAAATATATTAAAATATGCTTAAAAATTTCAAGAGGTGTTAGAAAATTATCAGAAGCTGACCAGCATAATTAGTCTTATGGGATAGATTCAAGAAATAGCAGGTTACATGCTAACATTTGTGTGCATGTAGTACCTTTTACTGTTTTTCATAGTAAGATAGCATTACAATGTGTTGGCATAACTGTCCTATCAGTTGTTTCTTCAGTTTGCCATCTGCTCTTACTGTAGTCCAGACACAATGGCCTCAATCTGTCCATTGCATAGTCTACAATTCTTCTACATGAAGATGTCAATCCCCTTAACGTCTCCAACTCCACACTGCTTTTCTCTTTTGACGTCAGTGAACAATTTCATCTTCTTGTTTCTGATTCAGAGCAATGGCCAACTACCGGGAAATTTATTTTAGACTGAAGATAGGTGTCGCTTTTTAATTTTTTCTTTATTATTATTTATTACAATTTAGTCACTTTGTATTCAGGCTGTAGCCCCTCCCCCATCTCCTCTAGGTCCCCCCCCTTCCTCTTCCCCTCTCCTTCCACAATGTCTCTCTCCTAGTCCACTGATAGGGGAGGTCCTCCTCCTCTACTATCTGACCCTAGCTTATCAGGCCTCATCAGGACTGTCTGGATCCTCTTCCTCTGTGACGTAGTAAGGCCACCTCACCAGGGAGAGGTGATAAAAGTGCGGTCAAGGATCAGAAGGAAGAAAAAGAAACCCTCCCGTACCAGTGGACTTGGGGAGGGGAGTGTGTGGAGAAGGGGGAGGAAGAGAGGGATTGGGAGGGGAGGAGGGAGGGAACTAGAGGGGGGATACAAAGTAAATAAAGTATAATTGAAAATAAAAGTTCAGTCAACTGAGTTCATGTCAGAGACTGGATGGCCCCTGCACCTTACCCCCCTCCTTTTTTCAATCTCAAAACTTTTCAGGTTTTTTTTTTTTTTTTTAGATAAAATCATACTGTGTAACCCTGGTTGGCTTTGGCTTTGTCGTAGGGCATAGGCTAGCCTTGAACTACAGCCATCTTTCATTCTCAGCCTTCACAGTGCTGAGTTTGAAGGTGTGAGCCACACTGCCTACGTTTGTTGCAGCATATTTTATTATTCTATTTGATTGTTCATTTTTGTTTTTCATCCTTAAGCCTTTTATGATTATGAGTAACGTACTTCTATACTTGCACATATTTAATAACTGCAAATGCTATAAGAAAAACGATTACACACTTGTGCTTCTTGAATTTAGGATAGTATCTGAAGCCTGGAAGGGTAACATATATTCCTTCATGTGAATTATCAAAAGAGAAAATGAGTTAATGTAATGGAAACAAAAACTTTTTTATAACTTGGGAAATAGTAGACTGAACTATCAGCTTTACTTTCAAAGGAGTCAAATTCTCCACCATTAATCCCTCTTATCTCGTTCTAGGATTCCTTAATAAAGCCTCAGATCATCCTGTTGGCCATCTTATTAAAAACATTAATTTTAAATTCTTTCTTGCTACCACTAGTTTCCACATCCTATGTAAACAACTGTCAAGTTGCTTAGCATAAGGAGGCTATTTTAGAGCACACATGGCTTGGAATCTACACACGTATATACACAGAAGATGTATGTAAAGCAGATGCTCTTTACTGCATGACTCTTCTTCAAATTCACTCCGTTTTAAGGGACTTCATAGCACAGAGACTGTGCGTTTTCACTCCACGTGGACAGGCTGCGCTTCATGAAATGTGTGGCTTGGTTCAGTGTCTAAATCCAAAAATATCTCCTTATGTGCAGGATTGCTGTTCTATCCTAGAAAATTTGCTTAACTGGTAAAAATCAGAACGTTGTAGCGTTTCATGTAAGCCAAGTATACCATATATGAACATCTTTCTGTGGAAATGCAAAAAAAAAAAAAAAAAAAAAAAAAAAAGAGCACAGACAAGTGGATGCTTTCTTTACATGGATGACAAGAACTTTACCTAATCCGACCTTAAAAAGTACAGCGATCCAATGGGGCTTTGGGATGCCATCACAGAATTATAGAAATTTAACTAGTACCTGCTGTACTGATTTTTGCTTTCAAACTTTTAAAACTTTGCCACTGAGGAGAGGCCAAGCTGATACCTTCATGGCACTTTCACCTCTGCTTCTAGCCTCTACCTTTCTAGTGGAAAGGTATTCTGAATGCTACCAAAAGAGAAATGTTGACACCAACCCAGTCCCAGAACCTCTAAGCGACAATCTGTGTTGCCTGTAAGACCTGCTGGGACACTGGTGACTCAGCACTTGTAGGAATGGCCAACCAATGCCTGGTTTAACTTGAGGCCTATTCCACAAGAGGAAGCCCGTGACTGACACTGCCTGGGTGGCCAGAAGGCAAAGACTGGATAGCTCAACGGTGTGGAATAGACCCAAACGTGACCGGTCTTAACAAAAATTAGTGAAATTATTCCTAGTAATACTTTACTACACTCATAGATTGGTGGCTTGCCCAGTCATCATCAGAGAGGCGGCAGATGGAAACTGATGCAGAAACACACAACCAAATATATGCAGAAAGAGAGTCTAAATTGAAGGTCTCTTTTGGGTCCCTCCTCTTGGACCTCTGCAGCAGAAGGATTCTAAGAGTCTGGAGTGAGGAGGCTACCGAGAGAACACGGTCCACTCAATAAACTAAGTAGGGTACATAGAAACTCACAGAGACTGAAAGAGCAAGCACAGAGCTTACATGGGTCTTCACCAGGTCCTTTGCATACATGTTGTGGTGGTTAGCTTGTTATTTTTGTGGGATTTCTAGGAGTGTGAACAGGTATGTCTCTGAATCTTTCACTTGCTCTTTTCCTTTTGTTGGGTTACCTTGTCCAGCAGCAGTGTGAGGCATTTCGTCTTGTCTTATTGTATTTGCTTTGTTATGTTTGGTTGTTGTCTCTTGGAGGACAGCTCTATTCTGATGTGAAAAAGAAGGGAAGTAAATCCAGAAGAGAGGAAGGTCTGAGGGGCTAAAATGAGTGGAGGGAGGAAAAACTGTGATCAGAATGTATGAGAGGAGAATCTATTTTCCATTGGGTGAAAAAAAAATCAGAACACCACTAATTACCTAAGTATAAATGTACATTCACCAACAAAATGCCAGACATTTTCCTTTGAAGAATGTCATCTGTTTCCTGAGAAAATTTGAGCTTATTCTATATAATAGAGACTATACTGCTTAAATATAATTGTCTGTCATTAGGGAAACCTGTTTACTATTGATTAGAATCTTTCAGCATTTCTTTAAAAACAGACAAAGAAGGAAACAAACAAAAACAAATTAACAAGTTCCTAAAATAAAACATTTATCAAGCAACTCAGGCAAATCACCAGAGAACATCTTAGGAACGCTACCTTCGTTACCATCAAAAACACCCATTCTACATATATGAGAAGAATAAAAACAATTCAAACTACTTCTGGAGTTGGAACTAAAAACTTGTATTCAAATGTATGACATAGTAAATGACTTAAGGAGAGCGAAAAAACTAGATAAAAATGAAACATTAAAAATATGCCTATATTACAATATTATGCTACAATAATTTTTAATTCCTTAAGTCATGCCAATTTGTGCTTTTCTGGATGAGTTCTAACTTCTTGTAAAATTATTCATACTGAACACTCTTAAATTTATCTTCTGAGAAGAGGTTAAGTTTCAGTTTTTAAGAGACATATTTCTATATGATGGAAACAATCAGTTAATAATATTCACGGATGGCTTCTGCTAATGCATACCTGGGAGAAAAGATGTAATTTAACTCTGAGATTAAATTTAGGAATGCAGATACATGTATACAAACAAACACTAAAATGCAAGAAAGCCCTTATGCTTACAGAGCTGATGGACAGCTTGGTCTTCATGTGGGTCCATTAGCATCTGCAGCCGGGGCTGTCACTGACATGGATCAGTTTCCCCTAGCTGGGCAGCCTTGTCTGGCCTCAGTGGAAGAGGACACCCTTAATCGTGATGAGACTTGAAGTAAGGTTGGGATGGCACTGGGGGAGGGGTGGTGGAGAGGGGCTCCCTTCTTTGAGAAGAACGGGAGTGAGGAATGGGAGGAGAGGAGGGAGGGGGCTGGAATTAGTATAAAGAGAATAAATAAATAAATTAAAGAGAAAAACAATGTGGTATAAGTAACCATGAACTAGGTTCTAGTAATTTGGATGAAGGAACATTTAATTCTCTATACTTAGATGGTTTTCAGACAGGAGATGTCATTTGAAGGAGACCAGAAGAATAAAACAGTGTCTTCCACAAATTAACTGAGAAGCATATGATATTCATTATCAGGATATTTGCCTCCGAGTACCACCTTGTCTAATATATAAGAAAACATTTGTTTTCAAGGGTTCGCAGTGTGGCCTAGTCTTATAGGCTTCAGTTAGTTTTTATGGCCATATTCTTTTTGAATTTTTCATTGGAAAAATGTGCCTATCCCAAGAATATAATAATATATACGTCTAAATCAATAGGACAATGATATGAAAAAGACCTCTTTTGTAAAAGTAGTTTTAATTTTCAAGGCACAGCCAATAAAATTCAGATAGAAACGGCTCAAATTACAGATGATTTGGCTTATCCGTGAGGGTAGGACAATACAGTAGTTCAAAATATGCCTCTTTGGCATAAGGACTATTTTGAGCCAAGTATACTTTAGCAAAAACAATAAGCCACAGAAAGATACTGTGACATTTCTCCTTTTCTTCTTCAACAGAGGAGATAAAATTCCATAGCAGAGATGACTCCTACACAAAAAAGACAGTTCTAGTCCCATTGCAAGAGCAGAAAGTTGAAACTGAAAGAATATTGTACAAATGAACTCGTTAAAACAAATCATCTTTTTAAAACCTCACCACAGACTTTCAGTTCTTCTCCAGAACCTCCTTTGTTCCACATAGCAAAATAAACATTTATGGTTTGTAAGTTTGTATTTTATTATTATTACCTTACTTTTCAGTTCTCTCATTTCTATTTAAACATACTAAATAAAATTGCATGGTTTCTTCCTGTTATTCTGTTTTACACTGATTTTGATTCATTTTCCATGCTAGAAATCCTAAAGAGTAGAGTTGAGATTTTGTCTTCCAGGGCCATCAAGAACATGTGACTGAACTGTTCACATTACTCAACACAGCTGCAATTTAAACATTTAGTCTAATGTGTGTTAAAAAATACAAAGTTTGTATCCCAGCTGTAGCCCCCTCCCTCTTCCCTTCCCAACTCAACCCTCCCTCCTGTATCTCCTCCCAATCCCTCCCCAAGACCACAGAGAGTCCTCCTCCCCCTCCATCTGACCCTAGCTTATCCAGTCTCATCAGGACTGGCTGCAGTGTCCTCCCCTGTGGCCTGGCGAGTCACAGGGGTAACCACTGAGTAGATACAAAGTGAATAAACTATGATTAATATAAAAAATAAAAATTTAATTAAAAAATTCAAAATCACAAAAAATACAAAGTTTATCTCTACATCTAATTGCTTCTTAAATATCTATTACCACATTATAATGAAAATAGGCAGACAATATTATATGGCTCAAGCTGAATCCCATTGTCTAGTGTTGGAAAGGATAAAATGGTGCTTTAGTACACTGAGTATAACATTTTAGAAGACAGTTAATGGATTCTCAGCTAATAAAAGCAAAACAAATGGATACAAAAAGAGAATGAAATGGTTTAAAAGATGATAAAATTAATAATAGTTATGAAGGAGTATATCTTTTATTACTCAGTACATGTTTTTAACTACATAAAACCACAAAAAAATACCCAGCTTGCATTTGCTGATTAGAAAGTTAAGTTTCCAGATTCTTAAATACCTCATCTTGGTTTGCAGAATGAAGAAAAAGCTGTACTTCAAGCCATGATTTTAGCATTTATAGCTACCTCTGTTTAGAGTACATGATATGTCTACATTTTTTTCTGAATTGAATTTCTATGGAAGAACAGTAAAGATTATAAGTTATGCCAAAAGTTTTTGGTTAGATGCAACTTTTAAAAATGTGCAAAACTCTATGAATTTCATATCCTAAACTATTTTTGAAAAACTCATTAATGCTGCAGACTTTCTCCTGGCTCCATGTCCCCTTCTCTCCCCCACTCATATTTTTCTGTATTGTGTTCATAAAGCATATGAAAATGGGCTCTAAGGCAGAATTTTTTTCTTTATCACGTTGGAGTATTATGCCACACTTTTCAAGTTGTGGTTCAACTTCATTACCTTCATACACTTCATTAGCTTAAAGAAACTTAAGATAAAATAATCTGCCCATATTTCAAAACAAAAGGATCCTGATATCTTAAGATGAAAATGTATCCATAAGATTTTATGACCTCTATATTTAGTGGTGGAAAAATTAAATTATTATCTTAGAATGAGAATCCTCATATAGTATACTTGGATATCATTAAAATACTTATATACCTTGTGTAATTAAAAATAGACACTCATTCAAAATTATAGTGCATCTGAGACATTTATGCTATTTATAAATAACTCAGACAAAATGCCTGGAAACAAGAAGCAAAAGAACATAATTCTGTTCATGCATTAACCTACTGTTCCCTCCACCCACTGACTTTTTGCATAAAAACCTTGTGTAAAACAAGTTCTTTCCTGCTCAGCCTTAAAAGGAGCTCCAATATAGAGACAGCATCGAGGCAAAACATCTAAAGCTTAGAGTTTGATTTGATTTTCTTTTCTTTATTTTTTTACCCTGGGTGTTATGACCACAACCCAGAATGTATTAGTCATGCTAAGATCAGAAGATGGCTTTTCCGAAAGGATGTGAAGGGATTCATGAATGCAAAATGGACCCAAAGAGCTTGCCTAGTTTATAGTTGCATGCATGACTTTAATCATAAAAAAGAGCTACTATCTTAGAAGACAAAAAGTATTTGTGTAAAATCCCCAAAGAGAATTTGGATTAGGACCTAGGGCATGACTAAATAATTGAATGAAAGAAAAGTGATAATGGAATTATGGCTAGAATAGTGAAAAACTAAAACATGATTATAGTACATGTCTTTAAAAGAATTTTCCTAGATCTTGCAATAAAATTCACTAAGAATCAGTTGGATGTATTCAAATACTCAAAAACCCTAAAATATTGTTAATGATTGTTTCCTATATATTGAGTGATAGGGTTTATAATTTTAGACAGTGTTTTTTTAAACAAAAAAAATTTCATATATAAATGATTGGGACAAATGTCTTTCATTTTAGAGCTGTGTACCAGCACACTGAATAACTGCAAAGAAATAAGAAATTCCTGAACATAAATTCCTTACTGAACGACGAAAAAATGGAAAACTTAAATAACAAGAAACAAGGTTAAGTCTGGAACAAGAAATCTCCCATCTAAAAAAAAGCCCAATGCTGAACAGTTGTTATTATTCTATGTTCTACCAACATTTGAAAAACAAAATTCTAATTTGATTTAAATTATTTTTATGTGAAAAAATAATCAACTCATCTGATAATGATTGGCAAAGATGGGGCACTTATCTGTAACTTGACAGTTTTAGAAGCACATGCATTGTAGGTGTTGTCACCTAGCCCATATAAGTCTTGAGAAGTGGTAGATGTACAGAGAAAGTTGCCGTAATGGAGTAGATGCCCTCAAGGAAGCCTGTAAGACCCTGGACTCTCTTCTCATCTCCTTTATACTCCAGGTCAAAGGTGCACAGCTTTGTCGCCTTATGTTCACAACCAGTGTGTGGCTTCCACACAGGCAGAGAACCTACATTGTGTAGGTTATGACCTCTGTCTGACAGGAGGAAGCATTCTTCTTTCTAACCTGATTATCACACATATTTATTCTAACAGCAAGTGACTGACAAGCTTGCCCGCTTGTTATCTTCATGCAAACAAAACAGATAAGAGCACAATAAAGGAACTCCCTAAGACAATGTCCTAAGGAGCAGATCATCTAAAACAAACAAACAAACAAAACAAAACAAAAAACTGATTCCAGCAGTTCTTTTAAATGATTACTCATTAACACCAGTTGGGGTTTATCCCTGGGATGTAAAAGATAGTTAATAAACATAATAATGCAGGGAAAATACGATTATTTCCATAGATACAAGGAAAACATTTAATAAAGTTTAAAGATTGTTTTGATAAAACACTGAGGAAATCGTGCGTAGTTGTAATGTACCTCAATACAATAAAGTTCATATATTATAAGCCAACAATTGACCTTATACTAAATGGGAAAATTTTGAAATCTTTCTTCCTGATATTTAGAACAAGACAAACATGTACATGTTCAGTAGGGTATTAGAAACCCAAGCCACCCAAGAGAAAACAACTAATAGTGTACAAATTGGGAAAGAGGAATTTAGATAGCAAATATTTGCCAATCTTCATGTGCAGAAAATCCCGAAAACTTCACCAACTGAGAAACCAATTCAGCTAAGCTGCAGGATGCAAAACCAACATACAAAACACAGTGGCATTGCTGTGAAACATTGGCAAATTATCTGAGATGGAGATCTAGAAAGCAATTCCACTGACAATATTTACAAAAACATGTAGATACGTATTTAATCCAAGAGTAAAAGGTGTTTACATTATGAACTTCAACGCATTAGTCAAAGAAATTATAGAAAATGAAACAGATACTAAACAGGACTAGGAAATCAGTACTGCTAAAATATCCACACTACCCCTACTAATGTACAGATTGATTTCAGTTACCTCCAGAACACGAACGACCAAGCATTTGAAGTCTCTATCCAGCTTCTGGAGAGCTGTCAACACATCCTTAGGATCTTCCAGTGTCTGAAGATCTAGGGCTAATTAATGTAACTCCACTTGTAAATCAGGTGATACAGCAGGGTAGTGACGGGCACAGAGGCTGGTGGCAAAACCCTAGGTCTCCATTTGTAATTCACTTTTGGTGACCTTAGAAATGTATATGGTTTACAAGATTCTGTTTCTTTTTTTTAATCTGAAATTGAGATAATAATTTTCTCATAGAATCATTTAAAGATTAAATTAGGTTTGGGGATACCAGTTCTATAGCATGCCATATATGTGCTATGTGTGTGCTAAGTTATTTCTTAACTAATAAATTAGTCTTCTTGAAAAGGAAGACTCAAGATAAATGAACATATTATATTCCATTTATAAACTTTACCTTCCTTTTATTATAAGCATAACAACATGTTGAATGACTTGAAACATGAAGAAAACTGTTCTGAAGGAGACACTCTAGTGTTAAAGCCAAATAGCCTAGAAAAATAAAGAGGCCATATGGGAATTCTGATGAAAGTTATTTAAAGCTTTTCTTTGTAGGTCATTTTTTATATTGGATAGAAGGTCAGTGCTTGCTACTTGTCTCTCCTTGAAAGAATGTTGTGAGAGTCATGGTTTCTTTGTTTTGTCTGTAGGTTCTGGCTGTGCTCAGTTGGACCAGAGGCAATATTCTATCTCTCTTCCATTGAACAGAGTTTTTTAAATATATGGTGTACCATTCCATTTGCACATCAGAAACACACTGAAGGAAACTGGACATAAAATTGCAGTAAGAGACATAGTAGTCATAATCATATCTAGTGAGATAAGTAAGCTTGGCTTCTCTTCCAGTCAGGAAATAAAAAATATATATATATATGCTCTTACCTTAAAGTCATTGACAGATATGAGAAAAATAAGTAGAGAAAGAGAGGATGTGAGCTACCTCCCTGCTTGTAGGCAATGACACTTTCTAGCACAACATCATATTACTAAGCTTTTATATCCTTTTGGGAGAGTAAGGATATTTCATAGACTGAATTTTATTACTAGGCAGCATTCCTGTAGTATTCTTTTACATCTTAAGTTTTAAAAAATAAGAACTGAAGATTTTTTAAAAATGAACAAAATAACTCGACTTTCCACATCAGGTCATTGTCTAGACTTTGTTTTTAAGTTTGCATTTCTTTACGTGTTTACAAGTATATGCGTGGGCACCCCTGTGCCAGTGCACACAGATAGAGGTCAGAGCATACATAACCTTTGGAAGTTAGTTCTGTCCTTCTAGCACGTGTATTCTAGGAATCCAAGTCAGGTCTTCTGGCTTGATGGCAAGTATCTTTATATGCTGAGGCATCTTGCTGGCCATGCCTAAAATTATTGCTATCTTTACTTCACGCAGATTCCTCCGATCATTTACAACTCTGTACTTTTTCTTTTTGTGTGTGTGTGTTGGGGGAGGTGTTTGTTTTGCTTTTGGTTTTTCAGGACAATGTTTCTCTGTATAGTAATAAATGCTATGGTTAGTAATTATTTATTTTCATTACAGATTCTGAAAAATATCCTGAAATTTATGATAAAAGCTATAGTAAAAACTGAGGATAGTTTCAAAGAAAGATTATAAACCTTGTATTTTGAATTCCACATTACTAGAAATCATGGTTCCTTTTTTGAACAGTTGGAAAAGATACCTGTTTATTAGTGACACTGAAGTCAACAATATTCCATTAGTGAATGTTCAGACGGGTTAAATATGCTGAGTGACTGAGCAGAAAATTTTCTCAATTACTACATCTTAATAACATGTAATGTTATTCTAAAAATACCAAAGTAGAGGAATATAATTTTCTTATTAGAAAAAGTCCTATAAATTAAAGGTAAGAATTTTATTAAACAGAAAGCGGGATGATAAATTCTCTCATTAGAATTTGTAGACAAGGAACTCAAATAAAGATTCTGAGATGTTTTTACATTTTTCCCTAATGATCTCCAACTTTATCTATCCTCTTATAGCTAGAGAAAAGGATAGAGATGCAAGAAGAAAGTTTCCACTGAGTGTTATGCAGTCATTTTCTCCTGGATCAAGACCCTTCCACCTGTCCAGATGTGGCATGCAACACTCCACGGAGCAAAGGCTTCAGTCTGAGCTTACAGTCCCAAATACCGTAGTGTAAATCAGGGCTGGGCAAGCGTTTAGAAAGTTCCTTCCTCTCCTTGACAGTGATTTTTATTTTTATTAATTACAGTTTATTCACTTTGTATCCCTCCCCCTATCACTCCCTCTCTTCTCCCCTCCCAATCCTTTCCTCCCTAGCTCTTCCCCACCCATGCCCCTCCCCCAGTCCACTGATAAGGGAGGTCCTCCTCCCCTTCCTTCAGATCCTAGTCTATCAGGTCTCATCTGGACTGGCTGCATTGTCTTCCTCTGAGGCCTGGTAAGGCTGCTCCCTGCTGAGGGGGAGGTGATCAAAGAGCAGGCCAACCAGTTCATGTCAGACACAGTCCCTGTCCCCATTACTATGGAGCCCACTTGGACACTGCACTGCCATGGGCTCCCAGAGTATCCTCTAAAGGGAGTACTGTGGTGCTCTGCTGGATAAGGCTGAAGCTGGTCACACCCCATTATTCAGGCTAGGTCAGGCAGGATAGACTCCCTTCTCTCAGCAGGGTTTTAAGTCTCTCCTGATGTGGGTGATTTCAGGTCTCGTAAAAAGGTAACACAGCCCTCAGGGCAGATTACAGGCCAGACCCTTCCCCTGATAAGGAAACTGCTCTAGCAAGCATCTAGGAAGTCTTAAACACTCCCCACCCTGCTCAGGATCTTAGTCCAGCAGTGACCTTCCATTGTACTTGGAGATCCTGACCCTCACAGGATAATTAAGTACTGTATTTTTCTTCTTGTGATAGGATCATTTAAGTAGCCCTGATTCCCTGACTCTCTGACCCCAGCCAATCAAACACATTCACCATTGAAATCCCTCCCTCTGCCCAGGGTTTCTATTGTTCGTGATTTCATAGGAATAAAGGTTCCAGCTTTCTAATTTCAAGACCATCATTTATCTTCTGCTGGGTCACTTCTCACCTGGCCTGCCCTGTGGCCCACCAGGCCTGGGCCTCACCAAGCCTGTGTCTTGGCGGCAAGCTGACCAGGCATGGGCCTTGGCCTGCACCTCTGCTGTACTCAGCACAGCAGCTTGACCAAGAGCTATACCACTCTGGTATCACCGTAGGTTTTGGAAGGCCCAAGCGTCCACTGCCACCAGCAATATAATGCTAAAAGAGCTAAACTGTAACATACTGTGGAAAACCTTTCCACACCCTGGTTTAGTGCTTTCAGGCCTCACCCTAAAGTGCTCTAGTTGCCCCTGAGAGAAACAGAACCCCATTTTCCATCTGGGTGTCCCATTCCAGGACCCCAGTGAGAATCTAGGCCCCTACTGAATGGAGAACACCACAGTGCCACAAAAACTGTAATCAAAGGTGGAAGCCTGCTTTCAGAAGCCTAAAGGAAAATTATCACAAGCAAAAGTAGTAGCTGTGGGATCAGGCAAAAAAGGATGGAGATATTCAACCAGTTATTTAGAGATGGTGACATCCTTGGAAAGTATGTGAACTGAAATCATAATTAAAATATTGTCACATGAAGCGGTCAGTTCCCTTGACAGTCAAAACTATTTCATTATGTAAATAAGGCCCATGCCTCGCTTTTGTAAGAAACTGATGATACTTAAACAAACAAACAAAAACAAAAAGAAAACTTTCATCCTGGAGATAGTTCCATAAGATTCAGAATGGTACAGTGAAAGGGAAACTGAGTAGAATCCTGCAAGTGAACTATTCCATTCTGCAGGAAATCTCCTTCAGCTTGGAACATAACTCAAAGGCTTCAAGATGTCCCTGAAACTCACCTGCTATACCAGGCTCCTTCATACCAAGCTTCTTGGAAGAGGCTCAGACCAACTAAACTCCCTGGAAAATGCTCTCTCTAACCTATTGAGCTGACTGCAAGTTAGGCAAACAGCTATAGGTATCCACCTTTGAGATCAGGTATTCATTGGTTTTTGAGTGGGGTCTTGGTGGTACAGTAGTCCTGGAATGATGTCCTTTCCTGTAAATAAACCCAATCTTGTGTTCTTATAAGTTATTCTAATAAAACTCATCGGCCCACTAAGTTAGAATTGATGATATCCTTTCTGGTCTGTTGTCAGTTTTCTACCTCTGTGTAGTAGAAGGTTGTTCAGGTCTCCCCGGGAACAGTGTCACACAATGCTAAGGAAGCTACGCACAAGAACTACATTTTTTCAATACTCCAAAGTGGTTGTACAAGATTACACCCGCAGTGGAGGAGGGTTCCCCTTTCCGCACAA
The DNA here is from genome assembly GCF_030254825.1 of Meriones unguiculatus. Lineage (NCBI taxonomy): Eukaryota > Metazoa > Chordata > Mammalia > Rodentia > Muridae > Meriones > Meriones unguiculatus. The sequence continues at coordinate 7,107,339 of NC_083360.1, forward strand.
CCTCTCCAGCATGTGTTCTCACTTGAAGTTTTGATCTTAGCCATTCTGATGAGTGTAAGGTGAAATCTCAGGGTCGTTTTGATTTGTATCTCCCTGATGACTAAGGACACTGAACATTTTAGGTGTTTCTCTGCTATTTGATATTCCTCTATAGAGAATTCTCTGTTTATCTTGGTATCCCATTTTTTTTTTTAATTGGATTACTTGGTTTGTTGGTGTTTAATTTCCTTTATATATTCTGGATATTAGCCCTCTGTCAGATATAGGATTGGTGAAGATCCTTTCCCAGTCTGTAGGCTGTCATTTTGTTGTGATGATAGTGTCGTCTGCTTTACAGAAGTTTTTCAGTTTCATGAGGTCCCACTTATTGATTGTTGATCTTAGAGCCTTTTTTGTTGGTTTTCTGTTCAGGAAGTTGTCTCCTGTGCCAATGAGTTCCAGGTTCTTCCCCACTTTTTCTTCTAACAGGTTTAGCGTGTCTGGTTTTATGTTGAGGTCTTTGATCGACATATTGCAATACATAAATCTTTGTATTATGGACTTGACCTCCAATCTGTGATATTATAGGTATATATGGAACCTTTAAGAAGTCGAGCTTGATTCCCTGGAAACCAATGGGCCAAAATGACCAGGAAACCAGGTAGGTTACTGCAAGTTCTCAAGTCATGTCTTTCTGCTCTAAATCCAATCCTGCGGTCTTACCCACAGCTTTGTAGTTAACGACCTGCTGAGCTCTACTCCTCTTTCTTCTCTGTCCTCAACTCTAGTGGTTCACACGGATGTCTTCCAACATTCATTTCAAATCATTCTGCTTTCTCTCTCTCCCCCTAGTTCCAGCAGACATTTTCTGAAAACTTGCTAGCCAAGCATGACAGGAAAGCAAGTAGAGCGGCTCAGCAAGTGGGTGAGCTTGAATGTTTACTCTCCTCTCCTCCAAATCACCTCCCCCAATCTCATACCCAATGCTTTAGAAGGCCAACTGGACTAGCCTCTGCATTTTGTCTGTCCTTATCCTCATGGGAATAACTAAATGCTGTCAGAACACCCTGTTTTCTTCACTTTCATGAACCCCTGCAACACCCACACACAACCTCCTCCATTCAATTTCTTAAAATTTTTATTTTTTATATTAATTACAGGTTATTTATTTTTTATCCCAGTTGTAGGCCCTCTCTTATTCCCTCCCAATCCCATCCTCCTTCCCTCATCTCCTCCCTGCCCCTCTCTAAGTCATCTAATAGGGGAGGTCCTCCTCCCTTTTCATCTGACCCTAGCTTATCAGGTCTTACTAGGACTGGCTGCATTGTCCTCTTCTGTGGCCTAGCAGGGCTGCTCCTCCCTCGTGGGTGAGGGTGAGATCAAAGAGCCAGCCATTGAGTTCATGTCAGAGAAAGTCCCTGTTCCCCTTACTAGGGTAACAGACTTGGATGCTGAGCTGCCATGGGCTATGTATGAGCAGGGGTTCTAGGATATATCCATACATGGTCCTTGATTGGAGAATCAGTCTCAGAAATGACCCCTGTGCCCAGATATATTTGGTCCTTGTGGAACTCCTGTTCTCTCCAGGTCTTACTAACTCCCCCTTCTTTCATATGATTCCCTGCACTCTACCCAAGGTTTGGTTATGTGTCTCAGTATCTGCTTTGATATACTGCTAGATAGAGTCTTTCAGAGGCCCTCTATGGTAGGCTCCTGTCCTTTTACTTGTTTTCTCTTATTTCCAATGTCCATCCCATTTGTCTTTCTAAATGAGGATTGATCATCTTATCCTGGGTCCTCCTTCTTGTTTATCTTCTTTAGGTGTACAGGTTTTATATGTTTGTCCTATCTTATTGGTCTAGTATCCATTTCTAAGTGAGTATATAACATGTATGTCTTTCTGCTTCTGGGATACCTCACTTAGGAAGGTCTTTTCTAGATCCCACCATTTGCCTACAAATTTCATGATTTCGTTGTTTTTAATTGCTGAGTAATATTCCATTGTGTAAACGTACCACAGTTTCTGTATCTATTCCTTCATCGAGGGACATCTGGGTTGTTTCCAGGTTCTGGCTATTACGAATAAAGCTGCTACAAACATGGTTGAGCAAATGTCCTTGTTGTGTAACCGTCCTCCATGTCAGCTCTCAACATCTAGAAACGTATTTTCCCCGAGGCACCCAATGGTCACAAGAGTCAGACTCCCAGAGAATTCCCTACTAAGGCAACATACAGCCACCACACACTCATTACAACCAGAGAGGGCAACAGAAATGAAGAAACAAAAGAGCTACCCAGCAAAGGTAAGGCCACATATCCACATCTAGAACTGCAATCATTCCCCCACCCACATGCCTGGATAATAGTGCAAAAACACATACTGTGGTATGGAGCCCAACAACCATACCACAGTAGGTCTTGAGACATGCAACAGAGGTGAAGCACACGGAACAAGACATTATGATAACTTTTATAATTATGAAAAAATAGCACGTTTAAAGAAATATATAAATATGTAAGGAAAACCCCTTAAAGAAATCTGTGAAAGCACAAACAGTGGGGGAAAAAAATGAGTAAAACAGTCTAAGACCTGAAAGTGGAAATATATCAATTAAAAAACCATCAAAAATAAGGGAAATTTGGAAATGAAAATTGTAGAAACTCAAGAACAAGAACCTCAGAGGCAGGCCTCACCATCACAATATATGAGATGGAAGGGAGATGTCTCAGATATTGAAGACATGAAAGAAGAAATAGATACCTTCATTGAAGAAAGTGTTACTTTGTAAAAGAATCTTGGCCACAAAACATCCAGTAAATATGGCATACCCTGCAAAGTCCAAATTTAACAATAATAGGAATGGAAGAAGAAACTCAGGTCAAAGGCACAGAAAATATTCTCAACAAAATCTTAGAGGGAATTTTTTCTAAGCTAAAAAAGGAATAGTCTTAAAATCCCACATCTATGGGCACCAGATTTTTTATGAGGAAGCCAGAAACACATACTGTTAAAATAAAAAGCATCTTCAACAAATGGTGCTGGTCAAAGTGGATGGTTGAAAGTAAAAAAATCAAAACAGATTCATAATTACCACCCTTCGTAAAGACTTCAGCATAAAACCAGATATACTGAACATGACAGAAGAGGAAGTAGGGAATAACCTTGAAATCACTGGCACAAGAAAAGACTTTCTGAACACAACCCGGTTAGCACAGGCACTGCGATCAACAAATAATAAATTGAACCTCACGGAACTGGGAAGCTTCTGTAAGGCAAAAACATCATTAATCAGATAAATTGACAGCATACAGAATAGGAAAAGATGTTTACCAGCTACTCATCTGATATAGAGTTTATATATGAAACATAAAAAGAACTAAAGAAACTGGATATCAAGAAAACAACAACAAAAATTAAATTTAAAAATGGGGTATGGATCCAGACAGAATTCTCAAAAGAGGAAATTCAAATGGCTGAAAAACGCTTAAAGAAATGTTCAACATCTTTAGTGATCAGGTAAATTCGAAACAAGATCTCCTTGAGATTTTATCTTACACCTGTCTGAATTGCTGAGAGCAACAAAAACAAGTGATAGCTCATGCAAATGAGGTAGGAGTAAGGGTAACACACATCCATTGCAGGTGGGAGGGCAAACTTGTTTAGCCACTATGGAAATCAATGCGGCGATTCCTCAGGAAAAATAGAATTGGTCTACCCCAAGGTCCAGATACACTACTCTTGTGCATACACCCAAAAGACACTCGACTTTGCACTGCAATCACAGGGCTTCCTTGGGTCTGTGTTCGGTACCCAGCGTCCATTCTGCAGGACTGAGGTTAATATCTTTATGGTACTCTTGAATGTGTCCCTAAGTGGTCTTTGATCCTCATGCCTTTCCCTGTTGTACTTCCCTTCTGGTGGCTTGATTTGTCCAACGTTAAAGTGAGGACTTTTTTTTTTTTAACCTAATGTATTTTATTTTTTTATGTTTTGTTGTTCAAAAAAAATCTAAAATTAAGTCATTCAATGAAATGAAAGAAACTATTAAAATGAATTAATAATTTTTATTGAATATAATTTCAAATACAAAAAACTCCTTTATTTTTTATTTTTATTTTATTTTAATCGCATTTTCTTTCTCTTTTAACCCCACAGGTCCTTTGGATATGTATTATGCTTCCAATATAATATTTTTATGAGATCTCTAATTGTGCAAATGAGTGGTACTCTGTGTCTACAGCTATTTCTTGTACCTTTTCATCAGCTCATTATTTTATATTTATTTGTTTTGTCTTATTCTGAATTGTTAGGGTTTTTTTTTTCTTACTTTTATAGTCTAATCTAGTTTTGTTTAGCCTAGTCTAGTCTCTTAGAAATCTCAGTGTTTTATGATGAAAGACAGAAGGTGTTTGGTGGGTCTGAATGTGAGGGGAGGTGGGAGGAACCTGGAGGAGTGGCGTGAGTGATGTGAGGGGAGGTGGGAGGGACTTGGAGGAGTGGCGTGAGCGGGAACCGTAAGTATATAGTATGCAAGCAATAACAGTGTAGCTCAGTGGGGGGAACTGGGTTTATTTAAAGAAATATTGGGACTCACTCAACTTTTTCCCTAAACCAATTTCCAGTGGAAAGAGTGACCTCCTCCAGTATGTAGCCTGCATGATGAAGCTCTTCCCTCTTAGATCCAAAAGCAAAGACCCACATAAACAAGAAATCTCTGTATCCGTATCTTTAAGCCACATTAAACCATTTATAAGTTCATTTTCTCTATGTTGCTTATTTTTTTTGGGGGGGGCTAGCAATGAAAAGCTCAAAACAGAAGACTGGTATATAGTTGCAGCCGAGGCTATACTTGACAATTGCCAAACTGTGGGGTTGTAGCAGAAAACCAAAATATTGATACAAATGGGGGCAGTTTTAAAACTCAGGGTTGCTTTCCATTGTGTAAAATGTAAACAATTTCTGCATCCATTCCTCTGTTGAGGGACATCTAGGTTATTTCCAGATTCTGCCTATTACAAAGAAGTTGCTATGAACATAGTTGAGCAACTGTTCTTGCAATGGTCAGGCATGTTTTGGGTATATGTGCAGGAGTGGTACAGCTGAATTTTAAGGAAGCACTATTCCTAATTTTCTGAGAAAACACCAGATTGATTTCCAAAGTGGTTGTACGAGTTTACACTCCCACAAGCAATGGAGGAGGGTTCCCCTTTCACCACATCCTTTCCAGCATGTGTTGTCACTTGAGTTTTTACCTTAGCCATTATGATCAGTGTAAGATGGAATCTCAGAGTCATTTTGATTTGCATTTCTTTGATGACTAAGGATGTTGAACATTTATTTAAGTGTTTCTCCACTTATTCCTTTCTTAAGAATTCTCTGCTTAGCTCTGTAACCCATTTTTTAATTGGATTATTTAGTTTGTTGATGTCTAATTCCTTGAGTTTTTATATATTCTGAATATTAGCCCTTTATTGGATATAGGGTTGATAAAGATCTTTTTCTAGTCTGTAGGCTGTTGTTTTGTTCTGTTGATATTTTTCTTTGCTTTACAGAAGCTTTCAGTTTCAGGAGATCCGACTTATTAATTGTTGATCTTAGAGCCCGAGCTGTTGGTGTTCTGTTCAGGAAGTTGTCTCCTGTGCCAATGAATTCAAGGCTCTTCCCCACTTTTTTCTTCTAACAGATTTAGTGTGTCTGGTTTTATATTGAGGTTTTATGTTGATCCACTTGGACTTTAATTTTGTGAAGGGTGATGTATATGGATCTACTTTCATTTCTCTACATGTAGACATGCAGTTAGACCAGCAGCATTTGTTAAAGATGCTGTCTTTTTTCCATTGTATGGTTTTGGTATCTTTGTCAAAAATCAGGTATCCTTAGGTGTGTGGGTTAATTTCTGGGTCTTCGATTCCGTTGATGCACCCTTCTGTTTCTATGCCATATGACTCAGGTATTCAAAACAAGGAAATCATGAAATTCGCAAGGAATTGGATGCAACTAGAAAAGATCATCCTGAGTGAGTTAACCCAGAAATAGAAAGATATTATAATATAGGCTATTATATCCTATATTATATCCACTTATCAGTGGATATTGTAATATAGGATAGCCATACTAAAATCTACAGAACTAAAGGGGCTAAACAACAAGGAATCCTTTGTGAGGATGCTAACAGTATAGATGCCAGAAGTGGAGGAGAAAGGGAACAAGATCTGAGCCTACTATAGAGGGTCCTCTGAAAGGCTCCACCCAACAGGGGATCCAAGCAAATGCTGAGACTCACAGCCAAACACAGCAGGGCACAGGGCATCTTATGGAAGAAGAGGGCAGAATAGAAAGACCCGGAGGGGACATGACCCCCACAAGGAGACCAACAAAGTTAAAAGAGCTGAACTCAGGGGGTCCTGCAGGGACTGATGCACCAACCAAGGACTATGCATGGAGAGGACCTAGACTGGCCTATGCAGATGTAGTGGTTGGCAGCTCATTCTCCATGTGGTGCCCAAGTAAGGGGAGCAGGGGTTATTTCTGATATGTACTTGATTGCCTCTCTTTGATCACTTGCCCCTGGTGATGTGGCCAGGCCACAAAGGAAGTGGATGTAGGTAGCACTGATGAGACTTGGTAAGCTGTTGGCAGATGGCAGAGGAGGAGAACTTCTCCTTTCAGTGGACTAGCAGAAGAGGATAGGAAGGAAGAGAGGGAGGATGGTACTTGGAGGAGTTGAGGGAGGGGGCTTCAATCAGTATATATAATGAATACATTGTAAAAAATAATTAAAAAAAAGAAAAAAGTCAGTTGAGGTTTCAGATGGAACTGAGGACTTTACTGGGAACTGGACTAGAAGCTATTCTTGTTAAATCCTGGTAAATAACTTGTTTATGTATTGTGTTTGGGGATATGAAAGGCTGACTTTAAAAGAGCTGGGCTAATTAATCTAGTGGATAAAACATTAATACAGCATGCATATGGAATTCAGGGAATCACATGGTGTTTCTGGCTATCTTAAATCAGGTTTCAGGTAATAATGAATAATCAATTAATAAAAAAAGTCACGTTTGTTGAAAGCATTGTGGTTTGGCGAGAAAAGTAATGTTTGAAGTTATGGCATGCTTGCTTGTGACATTCCACCATAAAGAGGAGGCCAAGAACCGTGTGTGGGTAGGATAAGAATGATGCCTTGAGGGCACTCCATGAACCAGCAGCATCCTAGAATTCCAAATTTTATTAGAAGAGAACCCTGCCTCATGCTATTCACATAGACAGCATAGCAAATACCTCCCAGGAACTGTTTCCCTCTGTTTGTCTGTCTATGCACTGACTAGGCAGTGCATAGTTTAAACAGTGCAGGTGTATATGCCTCCAGCCAGTGTGGGACTCTGATGTTTCCCATGTGGATCTGATTTGGAAGATAAGACTTGTGGCATCACAAGGCTTCCAGCAAAATCTCAAAGGCAGCAGGATTGGATTCCTTGAAAGGAGCATCCAAGAGAGCCTGGATATGGTTTTCCTGTGTGTGTGTCTGTGGGGCATTTCTTGATTGTTTTCTATATGTGATGCCATCCCTGAGAAGTAAGGCTTTTGCTGTACAAGAAAGGCTGAGCCCCTAAGAGCACAGGAGGAAGCCAGTAAGCGGCTTTCCTTCGTGTGCTCAGCCTCAATTCCGGCCTTCAAGCTCCTGTCTTAAGTCTCTGTTTGACCTTCTCCCCGTTATAGACTGTATCTAGTGCTCAAAAGGACAAAAAACAAACAAACAAACAAAAGCAACAACACAATACACCACAAAAGAAAAAACCTCAAAATTAAAAACAAACAAACAAACCTTCTTTTACAAGTTGCTTTTGGTCATGGTATTTTATCACAGTATCTAGTGCTCAAAAGGACAACAAACAAACAAACAAACAAAAGCAACAACACAATACACCACAAAAGAAAAAACCTCAAAATTAAAAACAAACAAACAAACCTTCTTTTACAAGTTGCTTTTGGTCATGGTATTTTATCACAGCTTTAGGAAAAAGCATAGTACATGTGGAGAAAGAAACTGTAGGAAGTTAGAGGTGTCAGTGGTGTGGAAAACCACGAGAAACACTTGAAGATGAATGAAACAGCACAAGAGAGTGGTTAAGTCAGCAGTAACTGTCAAGGGAACAGAGGCAGAGCTTCACAAATCCTCTGAGGCACACATCATTTTCCCCTGTGTCCCAGATACCAGACCTGGAGCTCTGGGTTTCTACTTTCTCTGATGGTTTTGGCTGTGCTTTGGCCCTTCATATTGAACATGTATTCTTTCTGCTATAGGCTAATGGAGATAGCCACATTTTTGCAAAATCTTTTCTTATCATTGATCACAGTGAGGTCTAAGAATTGTATGCTGATTTAGATTCCAAAATTTCTTTCCCTTTGGCACTCTTTTCACCTCTATATCACAGTAAGGAATGGATCAGATCTTTCTCATCACTGTATCCATGGGGCCAAGACTGGTTTTGAACACCTTACACAATTTAATAAATTATATTCACATTTCATGAGGAAATGCCCAAATAAAATAATTAAAAAGAAAAGGATTTAAGAGCCCATCAACTGAAGATATGGAATGGCTTCAGAATTTTATTTTTCTAAATTAGATGATTTTTACTTGTTAATGAGTGGAAACTCCTTTTAAGGCCAGAATTGCAGTTCTAGCAGACAAATTTTCCTACAGAATTGGAGAAGACTAAGAAATGAGGCTGTATTTTTAAGATCTAACTTTGTGCAGTATGCCTTCTAATTTGATTCTTAGCCTACAAATTATGCTATGTCTCACGCAGTTATAAATAGTCTCCGTATCTATTACAATTAAATCCAGTCTATCAGATAAATAAAATTGGCATTAAAAGTATCATCTCAATTTTTCTATATGGATGGTCACAGTTGTTGAGTGAAATAAATTAATTCTACGTGATGTTAGTCATTTAAATCTGTTTGGAAGAATGACTAGTTATGTAAATTCTTTGCCTGTGATGTGGGGAACTAACAGTACAGAGATCATACACTTCTTTCTAAGAGGTATGATGAAAGCCAGCAACGCAAATGCTATTTCCAAATTAGCTTCAGGTAATTTGGCTCCCATTCCCTGTCCTGAGTCTCCTTTTATATTTGTATCACAGGTTTAAATTAAGCCTGACTATATTCTTCTGTTTACATATCGTGTTACCCTTCCTAAAGAGTCAAAATATAAACTGGAGCCTGCATCTTAGTTGAAGCACCAAGGTGATGCATTCGACTTGGGCTTGATTACAAAAGAGTGAAGATTACATTTCAACCTGCGACAATATTATTATAATCATATGACTTTCATTTATATTCAAGTGGGAATGTTTCTCTGATGACTTGGAACCGTTAAACGCAGGGATAACAAAATGTTGTCTATGAAGCGCATATAAATTCTAAGCAGAGGAAAATTTAAATCACCATTTAGGTTGTTTTTATCCAATAAAAAGTAGAGGGAATCAGCCAAAAGATATCTGAAGTATTCTTAGCAATTTAAGCAAAAAGTCAACAAGTAGTATGGTAGACATTGTTTTATACATCCCAGTAACTGACAGAGCATGGGGCACAGTACAAGAGCAGCCAGCAAACACAGCACCAGAGATGCTGAGCTTCCTGTGGTGTGAGCCATGCAGTTCATCTTCTGCACAACGTCCTTGCCAATATGAAAACATTTAACTATGACAGCATTCTCTTTATTCTTACTCCTTCACAAATTAATGACATTAGCCCTTCCCATGCAACTAAAGAATTTATATTTTATTTTCTTCAGTTGTTCTCCCAGTTTATTTTGCTTAATGAGGATGGCAGCTGTATCCTAGAAGAGGCATCAATTGTATAGCTGTGTTTTGTGGAGTGTATTTATAAATGCTTATTAAAATCCACTATTCCTAACTACAAACAAATTAAAGTTTTCAGTATTTCCAGATTGAGGCTGCAGAAATAGTTGCACTGGAGACTTCAAATAGAAAATAAACCAGTTTGCACACCTTTGCATCAAAATTGTTTCTGGAAGCTCATATTTAAGGTCTTGGTTGCCCACTGATAACTGTGCGGAAGTGATTGGATCATGAAGGCTCTCACTTACATGGTTAATCCATGGAGGAAATTCAAAGTCCAGTAGAGTTACTCACAGTTGTTGAAATGTTAGGATGTTGAGCCATTAGGTCGCTCTCTGAATAGCCAGGAAAATTATCTTTGTCCCCAAACCCTTTCCACACCCCTCTTTCTCTCTACTTCCTTTACTTGATGAAACAAGCAGCTTACTTACTGCCTCACCATGTGTCAGATCAAATATGGGCTTCAGCTTCTAAAGCTAAGCCCATGGCAACGATGAAGCTAACTAATGCAGGTTATCAGAACAGCCACACACATTTTCTACATGCGTGAAACTCTCTTTTTAGTTTAATAAGTGTTACCAATTTTTATGATTATATATTGTCCTCTCATATTTAAATAAATATTTTAATGGTGCTTATAAGCATGTTTTGTATGTGCATTATTCCTTTTGTCCTAGTTTAAAGTGACAGTCTCAGAATCTATCATATCATCTTGATATAAAGTTAACATTCAATATCTCAAGAGATTGATAACCTGTATTTTTTGTGTATGTTTTTTGTATTCTCTGTTTTTCATATAATGTCTCATAGGTACATTATGAGATGAAATAATCCAGTGTTTTATAATTGAAATAATTCTCCTATTCATTTGAATTTATTCAACCTGCTGACACCAATATGGGGGATATTTTCAAATATTTTAAATTATTATTTAATAATATATGACGATTATTAATACATAGCATATTGGTTACGCACAACTTTGAGGAAAAAAACTAGAACTTACCTGGCTTATGATGCGATACCCTTACTGTGGGGCTTTCCTGTTGCAATTGCAAACAGCTACTTTTTCCTTTTTACTGGATCCATGGTATTCAGTAGAAATGGGCTTAATGGTTTTAAATCTCTGGAAAAATAAAATCTATTTCTGAAGCTAAATGGGCACTTCCATTTTTACTTACTTGGGGCAGAAGTAACAGTCTAATGGCTATAGGAATTCAGATGCTCGTGTATCTGAACAGGTATCTCTCACAGAGTCCACCTTCTGTGATAGAAAGGTAGGTGTTTATGTAGCTTGGGAAAGGAAAGAGTAACCTTGCAACCTGGGTATTCATATCATTTGAATGGAAAGGTTGGTAATGTTACAAAGATCAGTAGACTTAGAGGCCATTGAGAATGGTCCATTCCCCGGGAATACCACCTACTGTTTCCCTGGGAACTTTAGTTTAAAAAGAACTGGCTGCCTTGTCTTTCTCTGTGGCCTGGCAGGGCTGCACCCCTGCTGATCAGATAGCCTGCCATTGAGTTCATGCAGGAGACAGCCCCTGCTCCCCTGACTAGGTCACCCACTTGGATACTGAGTTCATGGGCCATAGGGGTTCTAGGTTATCTCCATGCATGGTCCTTGGTTGGAATATCAGTCTCTGCAGGGCCCCCAGGGCCCAGTTTTTGTTTTGTTTTGTTGGTCTTCTTTTGTAACTCTTGTCGCCTCCAGGTCTTTCTATCTCCCTCTTCTTTCATAATATTCTGTGCACTCTGCCCAATGTTTGGCTGTGAGTCTCAGCCTCTGCTTTGATACCTCAATCAGTAGAGTCTTTCAGAGGCCCTCTGTGTAAGATCCTGTCCTGTTCCATGTCTTCTCCTGCTTCTGATGCCTATCGCATTTGCCCTTCTGAATGAGGATTGAGCATGAGACCTGATAGGCTACAGTCAGATAGAAAAGGAGCAGGACCTCCCCTACCAGTGGACTAGAGGAGAGGTATAGGGGGAGAAGAGGGATTGAGGGTGGGATTGGGAGGAGACGAGGGAGGGGGCCACAGCCAGGGTATAAATTGAATAAATTGTAATGAATAATAAATAAATAAAAATTCAGAATTAAAAGAAAAGAAAAAGCACTACTATGGTAGTCTTTACAGCTGTACTGGAGGCTGTGTGAAAGAATTTGTACATATGCTAGGTGTTAAGACTCTAAATAAACAATTTCGCTAATGGCTTTACTTCCTTGCTTATTTCTAATATTTTCACCCACACTTCCTTTACATAAATGTACTAGAAAAGGGCTTAAATATGTGGTCAAATTTTTATATCAACCCATAAAGCTGCAATAAAATGTTCCCTGTAATTCTGTAGAAAGAATCTGTAGAAATACTGACACAGTCTTATCTAGTTACAGTTATTTCACATCTTACCAAGTCTCCAGGACTGTAATGCACTTTCAAATAAATTGACAAAATAAAGTGTTTTATTTTTATTTCTCTCTAAAATTTTTGTATATCGTTCTTTCTGTAATGGACTATTTTTAAAAAGTCATATTAATTAACACTTATTTTTCAAATCCCATTCTAATCTTCATGATTATATATCTAGCATTACTCTGTGGACCTCGTTCATATTTTTTGAACTTTCTCTTAATTAATAATTTGAGTCATAACTTTTAATGGAAAAATAGCACTGAACATCACAAGTATAGCATAATATTTGTCCAGCATCGTCTGAAAATGTGTGATGCAAAGTTTACATTTCCGAACAATTAACCAGTTTCTTTCTGTATCTTCCCTCAGGAGGCTCGACAAGGAATTAAAGTTATTTCTGTGTGAGTCATGAGAAATGCAACCCAGAATAAAACTTTTATTTAACAAATAAACACAACAGGAAAAAACAAAGTTAGGGTTAAGGAAAAGCATATATCTAGCTGTTTCAATACTCTTATTTTTTTTATTCTTCCAGCTTACAAAATTCATATTATCTTGCTTATTCACCTGTCATGAAGTTTATAAACAATTATTGAAGCAGGGGATAAAGATAAGAGAAAACAAAAAAATGCAAGTTTAGCCACTATTCAAGCTCTTTCTTGGAGCTCAAAGAGCTGATGTGAATTTCTTTGAAAATAAAGTGGATTGGGGTCATCTGGTGTGGGTTAGCAGCTAACATTATTTCAGTACCCTAAAAAAAAAAAAAAAAAAAAGAACAAACTAGGTTTGCCAATGAAGAAATAAAATAAATAAATAAACAAACAAACCAGTCAAAAACAAACAAACAAACCCTACAGCAAACAACTGCTCAAGTGTAGAAATAATATTAGAATGAGAATACAGGAAGTGGGGGTCAGAGGGCCACTAGGAAAAGAAGGCAAAAACTCAACAGATGACTTCTCTGTGAAATCAGCTTGCCCAAAATAATTCATAACAGTAATAATAATGATGAACAAATTTAAGTCCTTAAAACTATGTGATAAATTTTGATTTTATATTCAGTTTGGTGTCATAAATTTGAGGCAAGTTACTACTGCCCAGGTGTGTTGAGCAATATCCAGTAAAAGTAATTTTCTGGCCATCTGCATACTGAGTATCGCACTTCCCAAAATCCTGTCACTTCCAAAACTATTATATTTAGGGAAATGAACTGTTTAGTTTTCCACTCAGCGTAAGAAATGAGGCAAAAGTATTTTGATAGGTACATGAGTCCTTTAAATGGATAGATATCAATATTGACAGAAATATGTGTTAAAATTTTTATCACAATTTTAAAAGTATTTAATGTCCATAAAATCCACCTCACTGTATCTAGTCCAAGTGTTTGAAAACTTTTAGATAAATCCTACAAAAACTGTAATATGTACTATGAACATAAACACATATAAGTATATCTCTGTGCTAAGTTTCAAGATGGCCATGGTAAATCTACTCTTAGCCTTAGGATCAACACCCAAGATGCAGCTTTTCTTTTCTCTCTTTACATCTACTTTTACTTAACTGCATGTGTTGATGTGTCTTCCATATGTGTGCTGATGTTTATGAAGAAGAATCCTGTAGTAAGAACATATGCTGGTACCCTAACTCTAGTTCTCTGCAAAGGCAGAAGAAGCCATACCTACTCAGCCATCTCTTCTGGCCCAATAGTTCACTTGTGTTGACCTACTTTCTGAAGCACTTCACTATCTTTACATACCTGAGGGTTGTGAGTTTGCTTTGTTTTAAAATATTTTTATCATGAGCCTATGGCTTCATGGTAAAGTAATACAGAAACTTTTTAAATACTAAAATGAGTGTTTGAATACATGGTGTTTTGTTTTTTATAAGGTGCACTGATATTTTTTTTTCTACTATTAGAGAGACAAATGGATGGGCATGTCCTTGCCTCTCTCATTATATCCTGAAGTAGATTTCCTCATCATACATTTCCTTCATTAGAGAAAGAAAATTGCCAATAAAAGTCAATTTACAAGGATATCAATGACTTGAAAAAGTATATATACTCTTGCTTAAAAAAACAAAAGAGAAAGTTGAGTTTTTCAAAGCAGGTAGAGCAAGACAGACAAATTCAAGGTGAGGAATCCTTTCAAGGTAACTCTTCATATTTTCACAAAATGGTATAAACCTCCAAAGCAATATATCATTATACACAGAAAATACTCTTTCAAGTATTGAAGCTGGAAGAAAGGTCATAATCTGGGATTATAGAGGTCAGTTGTTTGTACAAATACCAACTTCATGAGAATGGTAGTATTCTTTTACTTAAGGACGTGATCTAATAAATGCAAATAGAAACATTAAAACAGAGAAAAATAATGATTTAAAGATATATAAAAGGCAGAGAATAGCCAACCAAAGAAGAAAGAGCTAATGTACACATTTTATTTTTATTTTCAAATTATTTTTCCTATATTTCACATAATATATATTTTCGGTTTGCAGCACTTTTCTAGTTGTCTTTAACTCAGAGTAAACACAATAATTTGGTGGGCTGGGAATGTATTCGTTAGAATAACATAATGTATTAAGTCCTAAGTTTGATTCCCCAGATCACAAAACAACAATTAAAAGATGGTGTTAATAATCTTATTAAAGGAACATTCTAACTTGGAATTAATTTGATCTGAAGTGTGAAATTTTTGTATGTACCAAAGAAGGGAAAAGTCTTATTAAAAATATTTTGTTGAAAAAAATGTTTTTGTGTGTGTAGTATACACTTTAAGACTATCTTTGCCACTGCCCCAGAAACATCTTGATGACTGAATACAAGTTCCATGCTATCATCAAGAAACATAGTATGCCACTTACACTCATGACGGGAGCACTAAGGTCCTTGTGGCCCCAGATCTCCAGGGAAAACCAGGAATGTTAAGCACATAAGATTGTCCCCTCAAAGGAATGAACTTTAAACCTGTTTTCCATCCAGAAAGCTGAAAATTGGATAGGTCACCTGTTGGGCCAGGCCATATCAAGCTCCTATCACCAGGACCAGAGGTACTAATAGCCTAAATGAGCTCTATGTCGGCAGTACGACCTAAACCAGGGTGGACCCTTCCTCAGGTCTGAATGTTGGTACAGTAGCCTATCTCTTGAATCCATCTACTTGGAAGAAACGCCATGTACCCTGAGTTGAGTTTTGGTGTAATTATGCTTCCTTGTGCACCAGGGATGAATTATACAGTGTTTAAATGTGCTGGGAACTAATAACTTGGAATTAGAGCCCCTAAAACATTTGATCCAGGTCGACAATGTCAATCTGAACCGAATTTTCATTTTCTTCTCTTCAGGGTTTGTTTTCCTTTGTGACCCCTGCAAAGGTCTAACACACAGTTCAGCCTAAATTCCCAATTTCCTTCCCATGATCTGCCTTGCTTTAACCTTCGCCTAGCCAAAAGCCATCCATATTAAATCACAATGATACAGGTATTCATTCATCTTCTTCCAGTCAAAACAGAATCATCAGCAGAGAAGGACAATTGCAAGTGTGAAACCATTTGATCATGTTATATTTTAATTTGTAAAGACAAAAATGACAAGCAATTTATTTACATAAAACTGTACAAAAGCAAATTAAATTATGTAAAGTATTTCATAAATAGTTGGACGAGTGTTTAATACATTTCGCCATGTTTAGCAAAGTCGCGTGCATAGTGACATAGTCAATGATGATTAATTGTTCTCTGCTTCACTATCAACATCCAAGTAGCAGAACAATAGTCAGTGATTAACATTACAAACAGATCGTACCACACGGAATGCAAGTGCTTGAAAACGTAGGAAAAGTTGTCTGAAAGTAAACCCTAGGTAGTAGCTGAACGAATGATGCCGCTTCCCGATGTCACGCTCACCCAGCCTGGGTCACAGCAAACAGGCTTGACCGTATCCCTGATGAACTTTGCTCCTTTAGTGGTTTAAGGATGCAGTTTTTTTTTTTTTTTTTTTTTTTTTTTTTTTATTTACTGCAGCTATAACCTGCCGTTTGAAATGTCATAGGCCTTAAGATTCCTCACAACTGTTTTAAGATGGCTGTTTGATTCCTGGCAGTTCCTCTCTGGCCTGTGTGTTTCATTTTGTACTTTCCTCTAACTCGGCCTCCCAGGGTGGCCTTTCAGGCAGACGTCCATCCTCTACACCAGTTCTTCCTCTCATAAAAATAATGCCTCCTTTGTTTCCCGAAACTCAGACAATAGGCCAGTCAAAAACATCAGACAGCAATCACATCTGGAGATTCAGACAGAGCAGTCGATTTTAGACAGGTGTTACAGACATTTGAATACACATTCATTTTTATAGTTCCTCAATTTGTAGATGTGTACTAATGTATTATCATGCAGAAGTCCATTTGGGAGTCTGTGTTACAGAAAACAAGGAGAGTGTATATACTGTATAACCAAAAATGAAAGACCATCTAACAAAATTAAAAAAAAAAACTTCTAAATCAATATTATAACTTTCAAAATGAACTGACTTCACCCCTGATAATATTTCTCTGTGTGATTCTAAATCCAATGATTTCACCGTCCAGAGAGATTTAAGCAGCCCCATATTAATGCCTGAATCTTACCTTATGAATGAACAATATTTAAGACTGGTCCATTATCTGAGTTTGTCAGAAGGCAAAGTTTTAATATATTATTTATTCTCAGAAAATAAACATGGATAAATATACAGGATCAAAAAGTTGGGAATAGCCCATTTCCCCTCATTATCCAAACCCAACAACCATTTGTTTGTTTGTTTTTTTACCATAACAAGAGGTATAAAAGGCACAGTTGCTTATTTTGCATTCACTCATTTATTTATTTTTTTTTTTGTTTTTATTGTTTTTTTCAAAAGCACTCTATATGGAGTGGCACCAGATTAAACTATTCAAAATAAAAGTCATACAAACACAAAATATATTTCTGTGTCATGCCAGCTCATTATATTATAAACATGTTATGATAACTAATTCTACTAGAATTACTTCGAATACTTACAGTACACTGAATTTTATTCTTTCACATCCATTTTAGTTCTAAAGAGAGGTTCACACATTGAATGACGATGACATGGCTGCCTGGCATGAGGTGCAAACATCAGCGTGGAATGTGGATTGAATAAACCTGTAGGTCCAGTGTGACCTGTATTAGCTTTACAGACAACCAAAGGATTTTAGAGTGAAATGAGCTATCTAGTGGCTTCAAGTGTTCCATGAAAGAAAGAAAATATGCATATAAAAAAGTGTTGAACATCAGTGTTATGCAATTATTTCCTTTGTAACGTGCAAGAAAAATATGTATACATTTTCATAAGTATCTTTAGAAGTATTTTGTCTTAATAGGTACTTACAGATTATACAAGGCAGAACTGCTTGAATGCAGTTTCCTAACAAAGTTCTAGAATTTCATCTTTCCGTAGTGTAAATAATAACCAAACATAAGCATGTTCAATTATTGACATTTTAGTCCAATGTTTTTATATCAATTGCATCTTTTTCATTCTACCTATTACACTTAAACTAACATCAAAATGAAAATTCCACTTAAGAAATAGCATAAGGAAATGATCCTAAAAGATTTACCAGAGAAATGTCCCTCAAAGATAAGTAGTTTGATGACCTACAGTGAATTATCAACCTACAGTCTAGGTTTCTTCACCTTATAGTCTAAGAAATTCTGCAAAGCATGAAACTATCCAAAACTACAGTGTCTTTACATTTTGTTCAAAAGCCATCAAGGCTAGGCCTCAACCAAATAAGCAACATTCAGCGATGAGAACATTTGCTCTCCTGACCTGTCATCCCCTGTTCTGTCCATGGATTGTCACTTTCTTCTGAATGTCCCAGCTCAAACTTCTGGTTTCTTAAATCATCTTGCATAGAGCAAAGCATTCAAAAATCTCCATATTCTGTATCCCTTGAAAAATCTATATAGTTTCTACCTTTGAGATGCATATGCTGTGAGAAATATTATTGTACAAACTCAAGACACTTTTATGTTCCAGGATCGTTTAAGACACACATTGAATAACATTCAAATCACATTAATGACAAGTCAATTAAAGTGTTATGCTGTTTAAATGTTGTGAGTCTCGGTGTATTTCTGTATTGCACAGAATTTGAAATTAATGCACTTGTGTTCTGACCAGATTAAAAACACAATTATAATTAAAAATGAAAATAAAATCATCAAGAACATCTGGGATCGTGAAATGACCATTGGAGACTTCACAAAATCATAATCCAGTGTGTCTTTTTGTATCTCACTATGCCTCACTATGACTTTAAAAAGTAGAATATTCCCTGACAGTAACACATGAGACTAGGCCTGGGCTTTGATCCGTTGCCTATTATAATACTAAACATGGTCAATTAGTTCTTTCACTTTCTGAGCATTCAACTAAAATTTATTTTAAAAGAAGACTGTTTTCTGGGGAAAGAGTTAATATAAAACAATGTAGCATCTAAGAATTTCTGTGTGCACACAGGTTCGGTTGCTTCTGCTGTTTAGTGGATTTCCATGTGAAGACCAAATCCATTTCATTATATCCCTGATCTGCCATGTCATCTTTGGCCTCATAATGACATAATAGTTCAAGTTCATTCATGAGGGATTCTATTCAAAAACATATTTTTGCAAGTCATAATTCATGTAATTGATTTGTCAAGATTGGAGAGTATATTCTGTGAATGTTGATGCCTTTAACCTGAAAATAACAACATATGGTAGCTGGGGACTGCATTCTCCTACTGAGTTTTAATTTGCTCCTAGTTTTTTGTTAGAATATGAAAGCTGTTGTCTTACTAAATTACTTTTTCAAAGAGTCCTCCTAGAAGGACTGTACCATTAAAGTGGGATTTTTAACAATTTGAAAGGGCTGACTTTAACAATAATAAACCATTGATAGCATGTCTGAAGTATCTTTTAACCCATCCTACTTTTATTAACCAGCCAGATGACACTCAAACAAATCAAAGTGACCAAAATCATGCTTCAGATTAGGGATAATGAGAGTGGGTTGTGTTCTGCTAATTAGATTTGTTACCATGAAAAGAACTTGCAACCATCTTTTTGTTGTTGTTATTTGGGTTTGAGGAGGGGTAGGGAAAGAGTGGGGGTTGGAGATCAGTGAAGGGTATAGTCATGCAAGTGACGAGAATGGATTCTACTTTGTACACTCATCAGGCAAACAGTATCACTAAAGGCCTGATTTGGAGGCGGAAGTGGCAGGCAAAGCTTTGTCTCTTTGGTAGCCCCCTCTTTGTGATTAAATGGTTTTACTTTGTAATGTTCTTGCCCCTAACTCTCCTCACACATGAAAAGAACTTTGCTGTTGCTCCTTGACAACCTACAGGTAAACTTCTCTTCTAGTGAGAGTGTTGACAGGAGATGGCTTATATTCCCCTGTTTTTGTTAAAGGAATATCCTCAGGGTTGGCTTCCTCAGTTTTGCTGAAACTAGCTGCACTGAAGGTCTCATAGGATGAGGTCAACTTTTTGTTCAGGAGGTTTCTGTTGCGGTCACCCATGATGGCAGCATCGCCATTGGCCAGCTTTTCCTGGCTTCCTCGTTCATCCACAGGCATGAAAGTGGAGAGTTTGGGCTGGCTCTTCTTCCTCTCTGGAGAAGTACGGACTGGCATCCAGCAGGAGTCTGAGTGGCCATACTCATCACACTCACGGGTACACTTGCCAGTCAGCGCTACATCCGGAAGAGGCCTTGAATCTGAAATTCAAGAAGTCATCAGCGTTAGACATACATCAACAGGCATTCCTGATACATATTAACCTACTGCTGATCACGCCACAGAACAGTACTTACTGGCAATGCATGGTAAACATAAGGTTTTGCAAACACAGAAACAACGGAAGATTAAAATGATAATTCAAGTGTGTAAACTAGCCCGTTATGTATTCTTCTGGTGCATTGCAGAGACGTACAGATGGTCTCCGGTGTTAAGTGAGTATATACACTTCAGTGTACGTAAGTTTTCCTTATAATCAAGAAAAATTATTAAATCCAAAAAGATAAATTTCTGCATATAAAAGTTATCCCATAAAGAGTGCGGTTGGGAATTTTGATTTCGTTCACTGCGCATTACTCACAGAATATGCAAATAGGCAGAACCTTACATGTAAAATACATCCTGAGACACAAGGGTGACTGCAGAGTGGAACCTGAACTGGCAGCACATTAACTTGTATGGAGTCCAAAAGCCACGCACAAGCAAGTTAAGGATCTAAGCACATTAGCAAGAGCACCTCACGACCCACCCCACACTCTCTTCATCCTCTAACACTGTGACAGGTGACCTGACGTGTGGGGTAGGACAGTGCCTGCGTGTTACACGGAAGTACATTTACAAATGTGCTCCCTGAATGCAAATCTGAAATAGAATGTATTGAGCAAGTGTGGCTCAGTTCCGAAATGATTGATGGAAGAGCGTATGTTTCTAATTAATGTTGTTTATCAAAGGCATGGGAAGTGTACTCCATTTCCAACAAGCTAAGTCATTTCCACAGAGTTCTTAGGGCTTGAGATTAAATATTGCCGTCAAGAATCACTAGTATGCATAAATAAAATCATGATATGTGATTATATACTTTCTTAAAATTAAAAATTTATTTACCTGCATCTACTAGTTTTTAGAGAAAAATAAAGAGAAAAAAAAATGCTCTACCACAACAGATTCTAAGACAATAACCTGTAGGGTTTTATTTATGTGCTTCATACTTTAATTTGTTATTCATAAAAGCATTTACTCCAATAATTATATGAGTATCAAATTATTACAAGTTGGGGCTTAAAAATAAACCAATTCTGACTCCCACATTTCCACTTGTAAATAGTGAGTTGTATTTGCATAATCTCAAATGGTTTAGATTTAAAACGAGAAAGTTAAAGTTCCAGTACTGTTTAATTTTTATTTTGGTAGGTGTCATAAATAAACACTCTTTATCATTTGTTTATTTTTTCTTTATGGATGGATTACTAGAGTACTTAATTATTCATTGCAGGTTTTCATACTACTATTTGATTCTAGATGGACAAATCCTTTAACTAAAATAATCAAATAAAAGAAGGATAATGGGGGGAAGTCTGGAGAGATTGCTCAACAGTTAAGAGCACTGTTAGAGGCCTGGGGTTCTGTTTCAACTCTCCACGGAGTGGCTCACAGACAACTATACTTCTGATTTTAGGGCCTCTGATGCCTTCTTCTGGCCTCCATGTATAGTAGGCGCATAAGTAAACACAAACCTACATGCAGGCACCCACACACACATTTACACTGCGTTTTTAATGCTGAATCCTTTCACTGCACCATTCCTTTAAAAATGCAAATATTTTCTCAGTGCTTTTAAAATATTTTGTAATCGATTTGACTTAAACAGAAATAATAAATCTGTGAGAATATAGCCTCTCTTGACTGATATCCATACTTTGAATTAGAAAAATAACTTTGAAAATGTGGGATATAAGATCAGTTCTATTTTTCTCTCTCTAAGGAGTTATTTCTCTCACATCTTTAAGAAATTCAACTCACTTGTTCTCTGTACAGTACATATCCAGCACATACAGTTAAATGAGAATCTAGTTACTGAAGCAGGAGATATGTTCATGAAGGAGGTGGTCATTCTCTAAAGAAATGACCCAGAATTCTTTTCCACCATTTCAACTTGTTTACTTATACAATAACTTCTAGAGCAACCTGTCTTGCTGGAATCTGTATTTCTAGTTTAAGATTGTTGCTCTGGTTTTTCTTTTGTTTGATCAGATAAACCAGCTATGATTATGATTAAACAACTTTTTCTACCATTTTATGAAAATTGAGTAAGAACTACACATAGCTCATAAGGAATGTGTTCATTTAAATTTGACTCATTATCTCATTAGCTACATCTGAAGGATTAACTCTCTCCCCTTGTCTTTACTTCCTAGTCTTCCTAGTATTTCATAGTAAAAATGTTTTTCTCTTAAGACATTTAATGAAAGTCATTGGATCTTTTTTTTTCCATGATCTATTTACAAGCTGCCATAGCTCTATCCAAAAGGCATGTTTTTTTTATTTTATTTTATTATTATTTTTTTATCAGTTACATTTTACTAACTCTGTATCCCAGCCGTGTCCCGATCCCTCATTCCCTCCCAGTCCCTCTCTCCCTCCCTCATCTCCACCGTGCCCCTTTCCAAGTCCACTGATAGGGGGGACCTCCTCCCCATTCATCTGATCCTGTTTTATCAGGTATCTTCAGGACTGGCTGCAAAGCCCTCCTCTGTGGCCTAACAGGACTGCTCCTCCCTTGTGGGGTGGGGAGGCCAAAGAGCCAATCATTGAGTTCCTGTTAGAAATAGTCCCTGTTCCCCTCACTTTGGGAAACCAATTGGTTACTGAGCTACCACAGGCTACATCTGAGTGGAGGTTCTAGGTTATATCCATACATGGTCCTTGGTTGAATGTCAGTCTCAGAAAAGACCCTGTGCCCAGATATATTTGGTCCTTGTGGAGCTCTTATCCTTTCCCCATCAGACTAACTCCCCTTCTTTCTTATGATTCCCTGTACTCTGCCAAAGGTTTGGTCATGAGTCTTTGCTTTGAAAACACTGCTAGTTAGAGTCTTTCAGATGCGCTCAGTAGACTCCTGTCATACGTTCAATGCACATCCCATATACCAAAGACAAAAAGGCTGAGAAAGAAATTAGGGAATCAACACCCTTCACAATAGCCATTAATAACATAAAGTACCTTGGTGTGACTCTAACCAAGCAAGTGAAAGACCTGTTTGAGAAAAACTTCAAGTCTCTGAAGAAAGAAATCGAAGAAGATATCAGAAGATAGTTTTTAATAAGGACCTCCTGTCACTTCCAAAGTCAAGCACATGATTGGAGACCACAGTGGAAGTTGACAAGTCTAATTGGCTGAGACATATTGCAGTGTTTGTCATCAAGTTTAGAAAATAATCAAGAACAACTATAAGGGAGTCATCAGGAGCAATCAAAACTTCCCATCCTGGTGACTGAAATAAATCTTCAAAAGCAATACCAATGATTAACACATCAATTTGTATTATGATGCAATTTATTAAGGAAACTAATGAGCAGAATAATAGGTCTCTGAGAGTATATGTTTTTCTTATTTTAATTATGCATATATTACTTTATTTTATTACTATTATTTATATAAGTTATATGGGAACACTGAAGATCACTGATAATAATTCTTTCCTCCATAAAAAGATAGACTTTTAAATATCCTGTGTAAGATTATAGAAGACTTAATCTTTCTGTAACCATTAACTCCTTCTAGTCTTTAAGGAATGTGGTTTTTCTTTTAACATCTAGGAAAGTAATTATATCTTTGCTGCAGTATTATATCCATTATTTTGAACAGTGAGAAGATGGAAAACACAAATACAAATCTTGTTAGCATAGAGCATATTAATAGAAACATGATTTTTTTCTATTTGAAAATAAAATATGCTCTTAAAGTGATTTCAATGATAGCACAGCTGCATAAAGGTCTTTTAAATTTTTATATTCTCTCAACTCTTTTTTCCTATATTTACTCATTTATTGAGTATTTATATGTGCATATGTGCACAAACTATGGACTGTGCGATCATATCAGAGGACAATACAGGAGTGAGAAACTCTCCCTCCCTGATGTGGATCCCAGAAACCAAACTCAGGGCTTCAGACTTGGTGGCAGGTGCCTTTATCTGTTAATCTGTCCTGCTTTCCCAAACCACAATGCTTATCAAATATTAAGAATAGATGATGTAGAAATTGTATTCAGAAGATCCTTTCCTGCTTAACATTACATGTATAACTCTCCATTTTAAAGGAATTATGCAATTTACTAGAAATATTACACTGGTTTGGTGAGCTAAAGTCCTTTCTTAGACATGAAATTAACTTCCTGCTCTAGAGCACAGGTTTATAAGAGCAAGGAATTCTAGAATGGTTTAGAATATATGAAAGACCTACAGTCTATCCATTTCTTTATACCTTCAAGTGAAGACCAAGGAAGACAGATGCAGGGAGGGTCAAGCGTATGGGAGGGCTGAGGTCAAAGCTTGTTTTGACATTGACCTTAGGATTTTGCCATTACACCACATTACTCCTTTCTGAAATATAGTAGTAGAGTTACTTAGAGGTCAATTAAAGTTACCCAAACACCCAAGAAAAAGACAGAATCTGAGAGAAAATGTCTAAACGGCATGGAAAACTGACTCTCTTAATGCCTAGTAAAAACACTGGCTTAATTGAAAAAAAAAATGTAAAAGAAAAAGGAAAGAGAAACAACAACAACAAAAACCTTGTACATCCCTTAAAGTAGGAGAAAAAAATCTTTTACTACCTTAAAAAGTCAAGTTCTATCTCTAAAAACTTTCAATTCTTTCTAGGGAAGCAAATGAATGGATTGTAAGCAGAAGCTTCAAGGTTCAGAAATAAACTCTGCAAGAATGACAGAAACCAATGGAGATGCTAACATGAAAGGGGGAATCTCAGGGGACCTCAATCTAGACAAAAAAACTAGAGGTAATTCATGCTGAGAACAAGAGAACTACACTTCCTTCTACAGAAGAACCTCCAAATTGTTTACAAAATACTGTTGGTCAGCCCTGAAATCATATATACACCTGTAACATTACACAGACTGAGCACACACACACACACACACACACACACACACACACACAGATATAGAGATAGATATACATATATCTGTAACAAGAATTAATAAAATAGAGAACATGCATTTGAGAGAGAATAATGACATGCATAGGAAAAGCTGCAGGAAGTGAAGAAATGAGCAATATTTTAATAATAATAATAATAATAGTAATGTAAAAAGACAGGGATGGGTAGTACATGCTTTTAATCTCAGAAGTCAGCAGGCAGAGGCAGGCAGAGCTCTGTGAGTTCAAGGTCAGCCTGGTATACAAAATGAGTTTCAGAATAGCCCGTAATGTTACACAGAGAAATTCTGTCTTGAAAAACAAAAACAAAACCAACCAAATTTAAAAGAAAGACAGATAATATGCAGAATCTTTAGAAACAAGGAAAGCTCAGATTCACAGAGACATGTAGTGTCTCCAAAAGCTTTTCCTTACAGTTACAGTTTCCTTACAGTTCTAGTGAGAACAAAGGACCCTTTGGCATAATTGAAGACAGTTTTTTTAAGAGAAAGGGTTCTCTAATGTGGTAATGCTTCTTGCCAGAATCCTGGCAACTGCATTCCAAGCCTTTGACTCAAACTGATGATCTCCTGTTCTTACTCGTCACCCAAGAAACCACACACATGTTTTCTTGTGCTTTGAAATACTTCTGGGGAGGCTTTGTTTTCAGGCTATTTGCATCATTTATTCATTGTACTTACAAATTACTTAATCTGCACACCTTATGAGATAAATGGATTGTTCCTCAGTGTTTTGAAGATTAAACATCCATGACAATCCTCTACTTTGACCTTTAAAATCAAGTATCTGTGTATTCTTTACAAAATTCTATGAGTGGAAAATGTGTTTTATTCTTTCCAGAGAAAGTATTTGTTGACACCTATTCTTCTTTTGTCTATTTTGAAAATATTTTACTGAGTTCCAGATGTTAGAAGTGTTGAGTTTTTTTTCTAAAAGCACCTGAAATTGTTATTGAAAGTTGGTGTTTAGAAAGCCTTATACTGTGCTGGGTTATTTAAAGAAGTGATGTCGGTAAAATGGTTTACCAGGTAAAGGCAGGTGTTACTAAGCTTGACAACCATAGTTCTTCCGTAGGACCCACATGAGAATCAACTCTTACAAATTGTTTTCTGAAGTTTGATTCATTATGCACCATGGATGTAAAAAACATACATAAAAATAGTTGAGCTGAGCTATCTTTGTAACTCAAACTGAACAACTTCAATGGCTGTCACTGCCTTTGAACTTCTCGCACTACTGGGTTGCTAAAAGCCTGGCTAGCAGTGTATCAAAGCAGATACTAAGACTCATAACCAAACCTTCGGCAGAGTGCAGGGAAACATATGAAAGAAGGAAGAGTTAGTATGAAGTGGAAAGAATAGGAGCTCCACAAGGACCAAATATATCTGGGCACAGTGGTCTTTTCTGAGACTGACACTCAACTAAGGACCATGTATGGATATAACCTAGAACCTCTGCTCGGATGTAGCCTGTGGTAGCTCAGTAACCAATTGGTTTTCCATAGTAAGGGGAACAGGGACTATTTTTGACAGGAACTCAATGGCAGGCACTTTGACCTCCCCACCCCCCAAAGGAGGAGCAGTCCTGCTAGACCACAGAGGAGGACTTTGTAGCCAGTCCGGAAGATACCTGATAAAACAGGGTCAAATGAAAGGGGAGGAGGTCCTCCCCAATCAGTGGACTTGGAAAGGGGCAGGGATGAGATGAGGGAGGGAGGGTGGTATTGGGAGGAAATAAGGAAGTGGGATACAGCTGGGATACAGAGTTGACAAAATGTAAATAATAATAAAAGAAAAAAAATGTTGGAAAAAAAAAGGCTGGCTATCTTTGTAAGCCTGTAAAGAACAACAGGGATCATCACCAACTTAAAAATTTGTCAAATTAGCAGCTAATAGTCTATGAATCAGAGGTTAAAATCATGTCCGAGGCAATAAAAACAGGACAAATACTTAAAATACAATGTACTCTTGATATCAAACTTCTGCAAACTTCCTAGTGGATGTATGTAGTTAGGTCAAATGAGACTTAAAGGGCATCTAGTACTCTAATCTCTGCATATTCCCCTTTAAATTGTCTCATGGTAGCTCCTAATGTAAAGGTAAAGCTTTTATTTAAACACTTGAGACTAGAGTAGAGCTGAAAGCTAGAATATTGCAGAAAGATGCTCTGCTGTCCCCAACCTGGACTTCAAGAGACCTAGTCGCCTTTGGGGACATCATTGGAAGGGATATTTGAGTTTGTCCTCTCTAAAGACGATTGCCACTGGAGAAGGAGATCTGGCTGCCAAAGCAATGTCAATAAATTTACCCCTACTCAGTGATGTGGATGAGTTTAGCTAAAGGAGATGCAAGAAGAAACAATTAGGAGAACCAAGATGTTAAACCGGAACCAGGAGAAGCAGTAAGTGTGGGCTGTTTGAATCCCTGACTCCTTTGATTAGTGGTGGGAGGGTGGGCTGGGGGCGGGGGTGCTCGATATCACATAAATGAACAACTGATGAGCCATAATGCCCATGATATATTAACTGCTCCCAAATGACAGGCTGAGATCTGGAAGTAAGTCTTTCTACTTCATTCATGTCTCCTTCATAGATAAAATCTGGCCAGTATTACTTCAGGTACAACCTTTTCAAAGAAAATGTTTAGAGATACAATCACATTTAATTAAGATGTTCAAACAAAGGGCTCCCTTATAAAGCGTTGTAAACTCGGCTGCTTTAATTACAGAAATCTATTGTGTTATACCTTGGAGTGTTTTCCTTCACTGCTGACATGTCTAGACAATTTTACAATGTCTAAATGTGTTTGAAAGCATCAGCAACTTTTCTTCATACCTCAGGCCAAACTCAGTTAAATGGCAATTGAATGCATTGCAAGAAGCACTTACTGCCCCAAGGTGTAGACCACTGTCATTCTGAATGTGGCATCGCTTGACACAGCCCTCATGATGCACACTTATCTCAGGCATTCTTGCTGAAACAACACGAGTGTGAATCTGCTGGTTGGCACATGAAAACATCATGGCAGCACAAACCTTTACAGCCAAGGCATGATCAGTTAATGAGCAACAAATATGGCTCTTTTTTTTTTTTTTTTGATGCTTCTTTTCATTCAGGCCAAATCAGAGGTAATGGAGTGTCATGTATCAAGCAGAGAGTAAGGAAATTGTAGAAGTTCTACAGATAAGTTGAAGCTCCAAAACCCATTTATTTCCCCAGTTCCCACTTACTTATCCCAGTGAGAATAGACCCAGTTTGGGGCCATCATTTTGTGTGTGTGTGTGTGTGTGTGTGTGTGTGTGTATTCCCATTCTAATAATCACTTGTGATTTTCTTTCTAATCTCTTTGGTGTGTTCATATTGAAATTCATTTACTTAAGGGATCTTGGACTTCATTCATCTGTTATAAATATAGTTTTCCATTCTTTCAAATATGCATATATAGATGTAAATAATTTTGAATAATATATTGCTGGAGCTCAGAACACACGAGTTATAGCACTATTTTATTTCCCACATCATAGTAGGTGGGAGAAAGAAGGTACATTTTCACACTTAGTCACACACACTGGAATTAGAATGGAATGTTAAGAAAACCCTAACAATTTAGGACCTTGTTTCAAAAATAATGAAAATTATATGTGGTAACTGTAAAGAGACATTTAGAAACCACAAAACATGAAATGTATTTAGAACTACAACAAAAAGGATTCATTGGATTTATATTTTAGGATAATTTATTTAAATACCCAGGTCTAAAAGACTCATTATAATATTTGTGAGTTTTTATTTTAACAGAAAATTAATGCTAAAGAATGTATTTACTGGACTGAAAACTTTTTCTTTCCATTCAAAATCAAAATCAATCATTTGCTTCCAATCAGGATCTTGAGCTCAAGTCACTTATACCAGGAAATTAAAATACATTCTAGTTCATAATGGAACTTTAAACAAAACCAGAAATGACTAGATAAAAATTTTAAAAGGTAATAGTTTTTTATATTATTTTATGACTATATTATAATGGTTTTGCTGGAAATATGATTTGGGTGGTACTAAAAGATTTGTAAGTAACAATTTATTTTATACTAATGACCTGCAATCTCTGAGTTTTAAGGCAAAAGAGTTATCATAATTTCTGGAATAATCGTTTTTTCATTAGTTCTATATTCAATTGTTTATCACTGGTGAGAAAGCTATAGAATATAAAACCAACAATATAGATCGCACATAGAGATTCTTTTGCTGTGAGAATGCCTTTGGGTCCTCTCCATACATTGTCCTTGGTTGGTTCACTAGTGTCTGCAGAACCCCTGGGCCCAGAGTTTTTTGCTTTTATGGTCTCCTTGTGGATTCTTGCCCCCCCCCATGTCTTTCTGTCCTCTCCTTCTTCCGTAAGACTCCCTGCGCTCTGCCCAAAATTTGACTGTGAGTCTCAGCATCTGTTTCAATCCCCTGTTAGATGGAGCCTTTCAGAGGACCACAATGGTAGGCTCCTGTCCTGTTCCCTCTTTTCCACCCTTCTGTTGTATATCCTGTTTGCCATACTAAATGAGATTTAAACATCCTCCCTAGGGTCCTCCTAGTTGTTTAGCTTCTTTAAGTCTGTAGATTTTAGTATGGTTGTGTTGAGAAGAAGACAATGTCAATAGCATTAATGATGTTACCTTGCTTTTTTTTCCTACAAAATTTTTTTTGCAAAAGTCTAAAATGCATCATAGTAAAGGTTATGTATAGAGTAGAATCATAATGCAGCAAGATTAGTTTTGGACAAAGGAAATCATAGCAATTTAAACTTAGTCAATTAATATAATTTTTAAAGAAGCAAAATTCATGACCTTGATTAATTCTCATTTTCAAAAAAAACTATGAAATTATTCTAATTGTTATGTGCATTTTCTATGCATACTCTCACTCTCTTTGCTTTGGGTTAGTAATTGGACTGTTTCACAAACACACAGAAAAGCTTATCTGGATAGAAATTCTCTTGTAAAAACAAGCTAGTGAGTGATTCCGTTAGTGATTGTGATTGAAAAGGAAGACAGAGATTTTAGCCATTGAGAAAGGTTTCCAGCAAACATTGAGTTTCAAAGTACTGTTGGAGTTCTGAGACATTTGGTAGGCCCTGGAAAACCATTCATGGGGAGAATTTATAAACACTTAGAACGATGCCTCCTGACTCTGGTCAATAGGTTGATTGGTTGACACTACAAACGGCAATCATATTAGGACCAAGAACGCTGAAGAGCTCAGCATGTACAGCAAGGAAATAAAAGCAAAAGGGAGGAAATGACCTCCACTGACCAGCTAACAAATCTCAACGAGCAGCTAAAGGTAGGGGCAGAAATCAATGAAAAGCTCTGGATTAGTTTGCTCCATTGATTTTTTGTTTCTCATTGAAATGTTTTATTTACTACCTATTACCTATTTCTTTTGAGAGTGTTAAAGACTTGCACTGCTGCACCTTCTGCAAGTCCTAAAAAAAATAAAATAAAATAAAATAAAATAAAATAAAATAAAATAAAAAGTAGAAGACGAAGGAGCCAGCTCTGGGCACACTCTAGTGTCTGCAGCACACCCTGCTAAGCTATGTGATTTTAGTGCAAAATCCAGTGAATACGTCTTTTATCAATCTCTCTGGATTAGCAAGAGTTCTCCCATTCAAAAATGTTGATACCGAGATCCTTGGAACCTATGAATAGGTCAGGTAACATAATGAATGTGAAAGAAGGTTTTCAAAAGTCTTAAAACTCTTAGTAGAGGGGATACAAGATGGGAAATTACATTGGATTATCCAAGCACTCAAAGTGCAACCACGGGAGGGCGTGGAAAAGAAGTGGAAGACAAAAGAAATGTCAAGGTCAGAGTAAACTGCTATGGAAAGGATTCCACCTGATGCTGCTTTCACCGAAGATGGGAGCGAGGACTACAAACCAAGCAACATGGAAATGTTCTAGGAAGTAACAAAGGCACAGAAAGAGTTGAGTCCAGAGAAAGGAAAGTGGATTTCAGCTTTCTAACATTTGTGTAAGACTGCTGACCTATTTAATTCTAACAGAATGGATTCCATTGTTTTGAGACCCAGAGTTTGTGGTAATTTTTGCAATGGCTGCTGGAACCCTGTACATATTCCTATTATTTCTCTTGTTAAATTGTTCATATTTCATCTAGTGAGCAATATAGAAGAAAAAAATGTCTTCTGTTATACAATTGTTGAATCATATGACCTTAAATGTTGAGTATCTAGTTAAGACCCTCAAAACTTTCAACTTTGTGATGATACCTAGTAATCTGTATTATTTCTCAAGGATCAATTAGCATAGTCCAATTTCATTCTGTTGAATAAGACACTAGTAACTAACTTTTCAAGGGTAGCCTTGAAGGAGTCCTTAGCAACACTTTAGTTATATTTGTCTCTGGGTTTCTTAACAGTTATAACTAAGCCATTCTAAAATAGGTTAGCATGAGTCTCAAAATTAGAAAATAAAAATCACATTGACTCTAAGCTGTAGAAAGGCAGGTCTAGTACTTGTGACATTTATAGAACTTGTGTGACTCTGGGATCATTTAAGAATAACAATTAAAGTAGATCTCTTTCTACTTTTAACACTTCCTCAATAAACTTCATTACAAATTCCAGACTCAGCATAGATGGCCCTACTGTATCTAGGTTCTAACTTCTTTATATTCTTAATCTTTTCTCTTAAATTTGTGTTCCCATTTGCCACTGCAACGAGGACATCCCATAATGTAATTTCTATAAAATGTGTTCTTTCATAACTGAATGTCATTGGTGTGTTTCTTCATTTCTTAACTCATATTTGTCTCTCATGAAGCATTAAAGTACAGTTCCATGGTATTTCCTTGGAGATGGGTTCTGGCTCACCAATTTCAATTCTAACTTTTTTTTTTAATTTTTGTCCTCTGTCTCAATCATATCACTTAACACAGTGTACTGAAATCTACCAATATTCGTGTGACGTACTATGTAAAGTACAGTTCTCTGTGGGAAAGGGGACTTGGGAACTGCGCACCTTGGGTGCTATAGTGCCCGGCTATTTACATACACATAGCAGGTATCTAGGAAAACATGAATGTCATGGAAGGGAGATAGTTTATATGTAATATGTCTTCAGCAGGGTCACAGGGAGGACTGGCATCATGGCACAGGCACATCCTCAGTGTAGTGCCATTGGCTACATTCTGAAGTTTGAGGTGGTTCGTGCTTCTTAAAAAGGAGTCTTGGGTGAACTCTTCCCACTCAATCACACTTAAAAACCTCCCCTGAGGGGGGTGCATCCTTATCAGGCCACAGAGGAACACAATGCAGCCAGTCTTGATGAGGCCTGATAGGCTAGGGTCAAATGGAAAGGGAGGAGGACCTCCTCTATCAGGGACTGGCAGAGGGGCAAAGGAGGAGATGAGGGAGGAAGGGTGAGATTGGGAGGGGCTGAGGGAGGGGGCTACAGATGGGATACAAAGGGAATAAACTGTAATTAATAAAAATAAATAAATAAAATAAAAAATCTCTTTCAGGGTCTGTCCTATACATAATTTCCCTGATTGAGTTTCTTCTTTTGAAGGAGTAACAAAGTTGACGTGAAGCTCCAACAGATGTTATTTTAAACTGTGCAGCTCATCTTTTGCTGCTCAGCCAAGGGGCAGAGGCCTACCATTGGCAGCTGTAGGGGTACAACAGGAGCCTAATTGGAAGATCCTATCTGTGGTCTCAACCCTTACACGTGGACTGATTTGTTCAGTAGCTTACAGCTGCTAATACCTCGGTAACTATCTCAGTGTCATCAAGATTTCTGATTGACAATAGTGTTTCTTTTAAGATAAAAAAGGGAAACTGAATTTACTATGAAGTTAAAAACTTTTTATTTTTTGCATTTTAACACTATATATTATGAGCAATGCACCATCCTTATTCCTTTTGATAAACTGTGCTTGTTCTCTGGGAAAAACTTGATGGGTCATGGACAGATTTTACATCTGTGGTTTACAAATTGAACATCATAACCCATAGGGTGCTGGATTTAAAGCCATTGAAATAATAATTAGCTTTACATAAAGTTTATGCTGTTTTGTAATGATTTTACTTTAAATATTTATGTGTGTACCCATATGTGTATATGTATATAGTTGATTCCTATATGAATTTATGATTATAAATCAAAATGGAAAAGCCCAAAGTTTCTTGTTTCTGTCATTTATATATTTTCAAGACCTAGGTGTGTAGATCAGTTGTAAAATACTTTCTTAGCCTATACAAACCTAAGTTTCATCCTCTGTATAATACAGAGAGAGAGAGAGAGAGAGAGAGAGAGAGAGAGAGAGAGAGAGAGAGAAAGGTGGGGGGACAGATAGTCCTCATGTAATAAAAAAACTATCTTGACTATTTTAAAATAAAATATATGCCATTTTGACATCTGATACAATCAAATATAATTTTAGCATGGACATGATGATTCCTGCATTTGACATTTTACTTTCAGCTGTTGTTTCAAGTTGTACTTCAAGGACTACTTTCCATTAATAAATAACCTAGACAATTCCAAAAGTAAGACTCATTTACAGGCTCGATAACCATTTCAGGATGTCTACTGTAAATACAGCGCCTACCTTGAGACATTCTGAATTGATACCTAATTCCCTAGCTTACAGCTTTCTAGGATTAGGAGCAGTTATGATAAGATTTGACATAACACACTAAAATCCACTGATAGACTCTGGTTTGCTCCAGTCCTCTGAATGGCAGCAGAGACTTTAGAAAAGGAGCCTTGTGTGACTCCTTAGAGTCCTATAGAGGGTGAGATGTAGGACACGTTTAAAACTGTGTAATTGCACTACCTTTCTAATGCCTGAGCATTAATCTGTCATAATATCAAATTCTATACACTTGGACTTCTTTGGCAAAACCTGCCTGCATTTAACAAATTCATAGTGTAAAAAATTCAAGAGTGCAATTATCATGTCGTCTCTCCTGAAGATGATTTAAGAAAACCATGATTCAGAGCTTAATAGTCAACATAATTTCATAGGTAATCGTGGCAAGATCGTGCTGCTGCAACAATTCAAAGGATGTTCAGTGGGCTAGCAGACAGTGACGACCAACTGTTCATCTTCACCCTCTGCCGTATACGCCTTCCTTTAAGTCTTCTTGTGTTTGTGTGCATTTTTGTTTTTGCCAATGTTTTCCGTTTTCAGTTCTGCCTGCAGTTGGCTTCACATAAAAAAAATAGGCTTTCTGGTGTAAACAGATTTTCCCATGTGTACAATGAATTAGTTTCCCCAGCTATTCTGCAGCACTTCGGCAAAGAAGACAGGCATGGGGGAATTCATTTTCATAGGTTTTGGTGGATTGGCCAATATATCTCTTGCAATTCAAACCAATCAATCTTATAAGAAAGAGCAACAATAACAAAGGACAAAAGCTACAAGTATTGTAACAATGCAAACACTCATCAAAGCATATTCTTTGTAAGTTTTCCTTTAAGTGGATCACTTTAAACTTAGGTGCGTTGTATTAACCATTACTTTGTATTCTGTGAGTACTTACTAACATCAGTTGGAAATTGCTGGCAAGTTCTACATTTCAACTTGTCAGCCTTTGTTGTTCTGCAAATAACCTGACAACTTGTGGGTTTCAGACATGTGACAAGAAACAGAAACTTAGTGAAAATCCTAACATGAAAGTCATAAGACTTTATTGAACAGAATGCACATGGAATTTGCAAGCTCAGGGAATATAGATCCCATTATTGGGGGTCCAAAAGATCCTTAGTATTCATTTATGTGTTCAGGAAATTTGAGTGTTCCTGATTTGTAGGGACTGATTCTGAAAACATTACAAGTGAGTGGCTGTTTATTACATACAGTTCAGAGATGAGGAAACTAAAGCAAAGAGGAAATGAATGAATTATTCATGAGCTTGCATCTACTGCATGTTGGAATGTGGTTAGAAGCTCAGGCAATCTGTCTTCAGATCTGGCTTCTTATCTCTTTACAACATCCCAATGAATAACACAAGAATGAAAGACATATAAATTTAGGTTATGAATATGATATGATACGATATGATAGATATGATATGATATGATTGATATGATATGATATAGTTACTTTGTTGGAGCTGAACCGAAGTAGAAAATCATTGTTCTATACATGGTCAAAGCTGGAAAACGCAGGGTTCCTGTCTTTTAGATACAGTGATGATGGCCAATTATAGCTAATAAATTACTCAGGGAAACATTTTAAATTGAAAAGATGGAGGGATTAAAATGGAAACAAGCATGGAAGCATCCAATTCTAGAATAACCCTGAGATGCAATGGCTGAATTCAGTCAAACCTTTTCCCTCAGCCTATTCTCTCTCAGAAGTACCTCAGTTGTCTTTGAATGCGATGTAGGGTTTTCAATCCAAGTCAAAGATAAATTATATTGCTGGTAAAAATTTTCAAGTTTCTTCTATTATTACAGTCATATGCATCCAAAAGAAAGTTTCATCTTCATGGTATATGTATACTTTAGATTCCACATGTCAGAAAGAATATTTAGTTATAAAGCTCTGAATCCTTGTCATTTCAAGGAAGGAAAACCTGTGTGTAAACTGCAGTAAAATGGACTGACTGTATTTGGAGGATGATGAGTCTCTTGTTGGAGAATTGAATGTGAAAGAGATGGCTACTTTAACAAAGAGAAGAAAAAACAATATGACTTTAGACAGCTATTTCTAGCCAAGATTATGCAAGACATGCTGATCACAATTCAGTTGTTTGAATTTGAAATGCTGCTCATGTAGCTTTTGTGGAAGAAAATATAAAAAATATTGTCTGAGTTTGACTCGTTAAAATAATTAAATTATTAGATAATATCTAAAATTTTAGTTTTTTTGAGAATGCATCCCTGTCACTGTATGATTTGTAGAACTCAAGAAAAGCTACAAATACTAAAAGACAATGGGGTAAGATAGGAGCGAGGCCTGCAAGTACTTGGACTTCTGTGTTGATATTGTGTATTAGAACACAAACAAGGAAATATACCTCATATAGCTGTCTAGAGCACCATGGGAATCAATGAGCCAGAATGGCAAGTACACAGATGTGAGTTCACTTATGATGGGAGTTCATATTCTGACACTTACCAGCCAATCACATTTTTTGAGGAGAGAAATAGAAAACATTAAGTTAAATGCATAACATTAAGATTTTCATATGGTGACATTCAACATGTCATCTGCTATTAGGAATTCTAATGTTTTCTCCCATTTCCTACATCCTCTTCTCATATATTGTATATTTGGAAGAATATTTAGTCTACATTACTAAAATATATTTTACTCAGTGTTTCCTTTTTCTTGGACCAGAGTGAACAAAGATGTGACTGTCTTAAAATTTTGGCTTATTTACGTACTTCACAGAAACAATAGTATTAGTTGAACAATCACAAATATATGTCTCTGTGACATAATTTGTAGGCTCAGCTATATTTGCTTAAAATATTCCCAGAAAATTTAATGAGGAAAAAAATCATCACTTAAAGTTGTTTGCTTTTTATTTATTTGAATTAATAAATGTTAAAAATGTATATTACAAATTTCTTACAAGAATTATAATTTAATTTAGAAGATTAACCCTCTATATGTTAATGATTTTCTGACAGTTTGCATTGTATTATATAATTACTAGCTGTTTAAAGTTAATATAAACTTAATCTTTTGTTACTTGCATTATATAATAATGAAAGATATAAATAATAATTAGCACTCTGTCATTTACTTAACTATGTAGAATCTCTCATTTCCTCAAAGGAAAAAAAATTGTATAATTACTATCTTGTGCATTTTAAGATCATATTACTTGCAATTTACACCTCAATTCAATTTTGTTGCAGCAGAAAAGCTGGTAAAATTAAAGAAATTAAATAGAATTTTGTCTTTAATACAATATAAACTCATTCCTTGTGAGCTCTACAAGTGTTTTAGCATTTTGACAGATGAATTTGATGTAAAGTACCTTAACAGAACGAAAAGTAAAGAAGATATGGAGTCCCAGTGAGTGAGCAGCAAATTACCTTCAAAAGAGGGGGGAGTTAAGAAGCAGGTTCCTGCTCTGCATATTAACTGGGCTCCACAGTGCAGAGAGCAAATGCAAGAGAGAGAAGTTAAAGAGAGAAGAACAACGTCTTGACTTGAACTTGTCTTTCAGTGTCAAGCAGAAGTTGCTTCTCTGAATAAAAGCTATGAATACATTCAGAGATTCCGTTACCCTTTAGGATATATTAGAGAATGTCATTTAACTATTAAAATGTTGTCCATCCAAAATGAGGACTAATTATCTGCCCATGATATACCTACATGGCTTCCGAAAAACACCCGGGGATTGGCTATGATTAAATGCATTTACGATTGCAGTCAGGTTCCGGATTCAGTCTAAGACGATCTGAGCAGTGTGGCTGGTTATGCATTATTCATAGGCTTGAGAAAACAGGGAAATAAAATATCCCCTTACAGTGTGTCCATACTCTTACCATGACATATTCTAAAACAGTTAGCATCTAACAAGCTTTTTCCTTTTGAAACATAAAACAAGAGTTGTAGCTGGATAGTGACTTATATATAATGGTGATCATATTGAATGCTTAACCCCAGGGTGACCAACCGACAGGAAGTAACATTACGAACCTTTCCTGCTGGGCAAGATATAATTAAATTTTCTGTCTTGTAGATAACTAAAAAGATCCACATATTCTTTCCAAACTAATCCACAAAGCTACTATGATCATACTTAATTAGGTTATTTTAAGCTAAGTTAGGGGAACCTAAAATAAATGAATTTGTATGAGAAATCTATCTTCTCCCATCACTGATAGTTATTTTTGAAATGTTCAGTGATGTTGAAAATTCTTTTTAGGACTGGGTGGTCTTATCTATACATATTGAAAGGATAACAATAACTACAAATTCTCAGCTAGCAAATGCATTTTCCTGAATGTATTTTTTTCCTTTTCTTTTAAATTATTATTATTTACAATTTATTCACTTTGTATCCCAGTTTTAGCCCCCTCCCTCTTCTCCTCCCTCTCCCATCCACCCTCCCTCTTTCTCCCCTATCACTCTTCTCTAGTCTACTGATAGCATAATTCCTCTCCTACTGTCTGACTCTAACCTATCAGGTCTCATCAGGACTATCTGGATCCTCTTCCTCTGTGGGCTGGCTAGGTTGACCCACCAGGGAGAAGTGATCAAGGAGCAGGCAATCTAGTTCATGTCAGAGACTGTCTCTTTTCCTCTTACTAAGAAACCCACATGGAGACTGATCTGCCTATGGGCTATATCTGAGCAGGGGGTCTAGGTCCTCTCTATGTATAGTCTTTGGTTGATGCATCAGTCTCTGCATGCAGTTCTCCCTGGGCCCAGCTTTTTTTTTTTTTTTTTTTTGCCTTTTTTGGTCTCCTTATGGAGCTCCTGTCTCCTCCGGTTCCTTCTCATATCCCCCTCCTTCCATAAAACTCCATGTGCTCTGCCCAAAGATTGGCTGTGATTTCTTCATCTGCTTCAATCCCCTGCTGAGTGGAGACTTTTAGAGGACATCTGTGGTAGGTGCCCATCTTGTTCCCTGTCTTCTACTGCTTCTGGTCATCTATCCTGTTTTCCCTTCTGAATGAGAATTAAGCATCTTCTCTAGGGTGCTCCTTGTTTTTTAACTTCTTTAGGTCTGTAGATTTTAGTATTTTAAAAGATACTGGACATAAAATTTCCATAAAAATGAAATGCATCACATAGCCAAGCATCTATAGATGAGAATGTTGCTGTTTGTTGCAAACCACAGCTATCAGCCTAAAGAAATGTCACACCTAATTATTCTTGAATTTTTAAGCACTTTGAACAATGATGTAATTGTGTTAGTCTGTCTAGTTTACTTCTTTGTAGTTAATATCACATCCTGTGATTTTTTCCCACTATTTTCTTCCTTCATAATGTTATTATTTTATTACAGATATAAACAAACCTACATCTTTATAGATGCTGCCTCCCTGGTCTCATTGAGCATTTTTCTAACCTGAATGTGTTATGATGAAAATGCCTGTTTTACTCTTCAGCACCTGGGTATAATAATGAAGACAATGTCTAAAAACATCTGGTTTGTGTTGTGGACATTGACATATGACCTTTGAACAATGACCTGTGCTAATTATATTCTGCACATGCACCTTCGTTGAGATAAACATCTCAGCTGTCATTATGAGTGGTACACATTTATCCCTAGTAAGGACAGCACTGTATACACACATACACAGATGACCCTGTATGTATATGCTGTGGAAGTTGAGTCTAAATGCCCAACAGAAAGTGGGGACCCTTTTCATCACATGAAAGAAGTAGCACAGGCTGTACCCATTTCTCAGAAAAAAGGTACATGTGACAAGTGATTTGTATAAACACAAATCTGAAAGAAAAGAGGTTTGAAGGATTAAGTTCAACAGAGGCCCCTGGAACAGACACATCTGTTTCTCTAATCCTACCAATCACCTCTAGGCTTATACACGTTAATTATACCTGCTTAGCCATTTGCCTCCCACTCTCTTATAGAGGCATCATGAAGAGTAAACAAGATTCCATTCCTCAAATTCTCTTGTCTAAGTACAGTAAATATGTGTTTAAGGAAAGAGAAGAGGAAGAGAGAAAGCAAGTAACCAGGTTTCTGTTTTTGTTATATACTAATCCTTCTACGGTATGGGATTTTCAGTGGAAATATGAGATGCATGCAGACTGAAAAATCTCAGTAAGAAAAACTGAAAAAGAAAATCTAGAAACAAGGCATGAGGTTTAGTGAAATTCTGAGACAGTAGAGAAGAAAACCAAAGAAAGATAGTGAAAGAATGAACTAAAAGAAAGAATAAGGAAGAAAACAGGAAAGGAGGGAGAAATATGGCAGGGAGGATGAGAGGGGGAAGAAACAAACAACAGGAAAGAGAATGAGAATAAAATAAGTGGCAGAGTTGCAAGAAGAATTGCACACAGGAAATGAGTCTCTACTTTGAGTGTTACATACAAAAAAACCACACCTGCCATAAAAAAAAAAAACCTACAGCTTTTTGGTTCTGCTTAGGGATGTGGTTAATAATGAGTATTGGCATTCAGCAGTTAGAGGTACATGACATGTTAATCTTGGTTTGATTTGTCAGAAATTGTGTTAGAGCTAGCAGTGCCCTTAATTTTACATGAATGGGCAAGGCTATAACATAAGGCTGCAAAGAAATTTTTAAAATGACTCTATAGCACATTATAACATCAGCATGAAAAATAGCAAGGAATGAGTGAGTTGATCAATCATTTCCTGTTTTAAAGACTGAGAAATACATAAAACCTTTGAAATGAATTTAAAACTGCACCCTGGTAGATAAGTTAATGGAAAAGCACGGTCCCAGCAAGAAACAAAAATGGCATTAAGGAAAAATATGTAGACAAATTACATGGACCACGCGAATATTTTACATTTAACCTTGTTGCCAAAAAGTTTCACCAGTACCATAACAGGTTAAAAAAAGATTAATGAGTCAACAGCAGCTATCTGTTAAGCACACATTTAGATATGGAGGATGTCTTGTCTTATTTTAAAATTTGATAGTGAGTATCCAAATCTAACCAGAAATGTCTTCTGTGCCTTCTTATTTATGCTTTCACCCTTATGGTTTATTTGTAACATAAAAAGATAAATTAATGGTTTCAGATAGGGATTTGAGGGAAGGGGCTGCAGTGGGGATACAAAGTGAAAAATTGTAATAAATAAAATAATTAAAAATAAAAAAATAAAAAAGGGTCACTAACACTAAACATGTTTTCAACTAAAATCCCCTTTTTAATCTGGAAAAGTGATCGATTAGCTTCCCAAGGTAGCTGGCTGGGAAAAAACACATATTTTAGAACAACATTAACAAATTGTTATTTGATAATTGCTTAAAGTTCCAGAGAAAGAAAAGCTAAGGAACTAAAATTGGTATAGGGTTTAGAGTGTTTCCAGTGCTGCTTTTAGTGCCTTTTCAAAGTCAGACTGAGTGTTGTAACTAGTCTCATTACAATTCACACAGGTTTAGCTGCTATCTTGCAAGGCTGGACTCAGTTTAAATAAAAAGTGATTTATTGTTTGAGGTTTTTGTTATTGGCTTAATTTGTTTAAACAATTTCTTTAGGTCATATTCTTTTCCCTCCTCCAACTTGTCCTAGATCCTCCCCATTTCACTACCTATTCAATTTCATGCCCCCCCCCCATTTCAAGAAAAAAAAATGAAAGGAAGAAAAAAAAGAAATACGAAAATAAAACGATCAGCATAAATAAGACATCCATAAGTTTCAGTCAGATAAAATTGCAGCATAGAGAAGGGGGGATGGACACAATTTCCCAGAGTCTACCCTTTACCACAAAGCTATTTGCTATTAATACCTGCAGGCTGTGAGAGAGAAAATCAGCTTTTAAAAATGAAGTGATGCTGAATATAGCAGTCACACTCTAGGGCAGGACAAATGCTCAGGAACAGTTGGTCAACACAAGGTAGACTCCACCTAGTAACCGTTACCCAATATCAAACGGCCATCTCTCAATACACATATATACACAGTTGCAAAGTTTGAATAGGTTGTATTTACGTATGTAGCAATGGTGTGTTTTTTTTTTGTGTGTGTGTGTGTGTATGTGTGTAAAACAACAATTCAAGAAAAAGATGTCACAGAGTTGGGAAATAATAGGGAAGGTGCATGGGAGGGGTCGGAGCACTGAAAAAGAAGAAGAAATAGATTTAATTATAAAAAATTTAAATATGGAGTTTCTGGTTTTCTTTTCTTACTGTTTTGTCTTTGATTGATTGTTACATTTAAGGTACTAATAAGACACATTGCTTAAAATCAGAACTGTGGATCTAGATCCTTAGTCAACAAATAATAGTGTGAGCACTTCCTAAGGAGAGTTACGTTAACAAAATCAAGTTCCATGTGGTTTTTATCTTTAAGATATTCAAGATCCTCCTCCGCTTCCATCTGACTCTAGCCTATCAGGTCTCATCAGCACTGGCTGCACTGTCTTCCCTGTGGCCTGGCAAGGCTGCACTGCCAAGGGGGAGACTAGGAAAGAGCCATAGGAGGAGCAAAGGAGGGGGCCATAGCAGGGATACAAAGTGAATAAGTTATAATAAAAAATTAATAAATTTAAAAAAAGATACTCAAGACCTAGGAATGAGAACAAAATGAAAATAATTTTAATATGCATTCTAAAGATTCTCTTTAGAAAGTACAATAAATTATGTGAAAGGTTTGAAAATGAACACAAGTTCACTTTTGTTATGGAGCCTGACATTTGAAATTGTTTTATAGCAGTTCTAGCATGACTGACTTCATTAATAATCTCCCTCTTACCCTTCCAGCAGAGTTGACCTCTACTTCAGAGTTCTAACAGACATCTTTACTCAGCCTCCAGTGAATGAGAAAACTATTTTGTATCCTTAATATGCTGAAAGGGCTACTTTTGATTATGTGTTTTAGTCAGTTATTATTTCTGTCTTTCAGTTCAGTAAAGGAACAAATACAGTCTATTCCAAACTGGAAATGCCATGTTTTCAGCAAGAATAATATCAAAATGATGTTAACATACTAGTATCCCAAAAAAATGAAACATACTGGCCTGATAAATATCCTGCCTAGAGAGCTGCTTGGCACATTTCAGATTCACAATGAATAACTGTGGAATAATGCATTAATGAATGCTAAAATATTAACTGTGTCTCAGCACCATAATAC
Source organism: Meriones unguiculatus (assembly GCF_030254825.1). Classification (NCBI taxonomy): domain Eukaryota; kingdom Metazoa; phylum Chordata; class Mammalia; order Rodentia; family Muridae; genus Meriones; species Meriones unguiculatus. Next base: position 7,150,129 of record NC_083360.1, read on the forward strand.
CTCTCTCTGTTCTGCCAAATGCTTCAACTATATGCAGGAGTTTTGAGCATTGCTCATTGCAAAGCTCAAAACCTTCTATTAGAAAGGAAATAACTCCAAGTATAGCATTCATTGCTGAGATGGGTTAGAGCCAAAATGTAAGGGTTTAGCTCAAGGAATTACTTTAGTCTCCTTTTACTAAAGACATGTTAACAAGTCTCTGTAGCTTTTTTCTTTTAAAACTTTAAAATATAATCTGAAATATATTACATAAAATATTCAGGCTGTCAGCTGCTCTAAAACATACATAAAACATACAATGTGACGCTGTTACTTATAGCACTTGCATGAGCCTTGATTCATGTGTTTTACTATTGCATTAACATTCTTTTATATTTGTAATTTTTTTTTTTTTGGAATTTGTTTGTATATGTGTGCAGGTTTATGTGTTTCAAGGTATGTCCATATATGTGAATATACATGTGAGGCCAGCGGTCAGCCTTGGGTATAGTTCCCTAAAAGCTGCCCCCCCTTGGTTTTTGAAATAGTCTCCCTTACTTAGTTGCCCCTGGAACTTTTCAATTTAGCTAGCCTGGCTGGCCAGGAGGTCCCATGGATCCTCCCTTCTTCTCTCTCCAAACTGAGATTACAAATAACCACTTGGTTCATTTTTTGAATGAGTTCTGGGTGTGAAAAATAAGGAGTCAACACTAGAAGCTGAGTTATCACCCACTGCTGCCAAGTGCAACACATTTCTATGGTTGCTACGAGCTGCATATTTTCCCTATGCGACAAGCATGGTCTTTAAAAGGTCTGTGCCTCCTCCCACACCTAGTCATTCTGTTTGTCTCTCTCTCTTTCTCATGTCCCTACTTTGAGTTAGTCTTTCACTCTCCATGTCCCCCACCCCCAATGAATCTCTTGCATGAGATCTGTTTCATGGTGTGATCTCTGCTGCTACATTTCTTGACACTGACCAGCCAAGATACTGTTGCTGCTACATCCTAGCACTGGGGATCAAAAGCAAATCCAGATGCTACTAACTGAGCCACATCTCTAGCCTTAAATTAAGGCTTTCTTTTGATTTTGCCCTATGTAACTGCAACACTCAAACTGCTGTTTCCTTTTGTCTGAGAGAAAATAGAGATGAGATTTCATTCCAAGGATAGCAAAGTCCTCATTGCTCATTAGAGACTAAGAATTAGACAGACTCTGGGGTAGGCAGACAGGTAGTCAAAGGGGCCATGGCTCGGTAATAAAGGTCAAGAATTTCTTCTCACCATCATTCTTCCTCACCCTCCTGAGTTGAGACAAATGCCTGGCAAGTTAAAACAAAGGCCTATGGCTTTTTATTTACCTCCGGCATTCCCGCTACTGATGGACTGGCTCACCAAGGTCAGGGGCTGCTCAGGATACATTACACAGTAGTTCTGGGCTAATCAACCCTCTGAACTTTCTTCAAAGGGGCCAACTCTAAATTAGGGAAGGAAAACTCTCCTGAGCCTTTAAAACCTCCCAGAGACATGGATGTTTTTGCTTTCAGAATCCACCCCTCTCTCTGCTTTCCATGGGTCTTTGTGTGTGTCGCCTTGCCCCCAATAAATTTGTATTTTCAACTTCTGCCTCTGTCTGAAGTACTTGGGTTTCTCTGCTGCTACCTGTTGCACTTCAGATTTTTCCTGCCTTTTCATCTTTAAGTAGCAGAGAAAGTGAGCAAAATTGACCCTAGACTGTTATCACTTATATGGAAATTTATCTTTCTTAATTTTTATTTTTATATTAATTACAGTTTATTCACTTTGTAGCCCAGCTGTAGTTCCCACCCTCATTCCCTTCCAATCCCACTCTCCCTCCTTCCCTCATCTATTCCCATGCCTCTCTCTAAGTCCACTAATAAGGGAGGTCCTCCTCCCCTTCCGTCTGACCCTAGCCTATCAGGTCTCATCAGGAGTGGCTGCATTGTCTTCCTCTGTGGCCTGGTAAGGCTGCTCCACCATCAGGAGCAGGTGATCAAAAAGCTAGCCACTGAGTTCATGTCGGAGACTGTCCATGTTCCCCTTTCTAGGGTACCCACTTGGAGACTGAACTGCCATATCTGTCCAGAAGTTCTAGGTTATCTCCATGCTTGGTCCTTGGATGCAGTATCATCCAAGACCCCTGGATCCAGATTTCTTGGTCCTGTTGTTCTCCTTGTGGAGTTCCTGCCCCCTCCAGGATTTTGTTTTTTAAAATCTCCCCCTTCTCTCATAAGATTCCCTACACTCTGCCAAAGTTTGGCTATGAGTCTCAGCATCTGTTTTGATACCTTGCTGGGTAGAGCCTTTCAGAGGCCCTCTGTGGTAAGCTCCTGTCCTGTTCCCTGTTTTCTCCCTCTTCCAATGTCCATCCCATTTGCCTTTCTGTGTGAGGATTGATCATCTTACCAGGTTCCTCCTTCTTGCTTAGCTTCTTAAGTAGCCTAGAAACTTTTGTTCAAATCATGGTGCCAGCGGCATTCATAAGTCTACTGCAATCAGTTCTATAGCAGGCAAAGTGATGAAATCATCATGGAGTTCCCAGTAGGTCTGCCCAAACTTGGGCCTTCATGCTGTGAGCAGCCATGGACAGCTAGAAACACAACTCAGCATAAAAATGCATACTTACTTAAAACGTTATGAAGTTTGTTTTAGATATGTTTTGTAACTTGACTCTGAGGTTTTCAGGTGTGGACTTTGCCTTTTGCAACAGTGTGTTGCAAAGTCAAAAGTTAGGCACTCCCTGTATGAGTCTGGAGACTTTCATGATGCTATACTGCAAATTTCGATGAACTCCACTGCTCATAAAAGCACTAGGCACTACCTATAGCAACCACAAAAGTCTGTGAACAGTGTTTACGGACTTTTACATAATAAAGTCCATTTCTGAAAAACAAACAAACAAAAAACAAGAATTTCTCACACTTTTCAGAAAATTTTCACTCCAAGGATGTTAGATACAATGGCACCCAAATGAAAGCAATAGAGATACGGGGATGTTTCAACATATTTTAAGCAAATGACAACATTTTTTTTTAGTGTAAGAAGCACGTATTTTAGAGGACATAGAACTCCTGAGATAGTTTTTCTTTTTCATTGGTCTTTTTATGTCTTACCAAAATCTCAATTAAGCCACTTGTAAAAAGATTGCTTTAAGTTCCACAGCTCCCACAAACAGGAGGCTGAGATGCCACATGATTTTGTTATTCTAGATTTCCCGTACAGAGAAGCTTTATCTAAAAAGGTGAGGGACATCAATAAGTTACACTTAAGTATTTGAATTCAGTGTAGTTTCTTTCCTTATACAGCTTAGGAGAAAAGAATATATAGGAACTCAATAGTGATAACAGTGACCTTTCTAAATTAACAGAGAATATATTTTAAACTGAATTTTGGTCAAACAAGACCTGAACAAGTATGATAACAACAGACATGCTAATATGAAGGAGGAAAATCTTATGGGCCCTGTTCCTAGACAAAGAACTACAAGCCACTAAAGAATTGTGAGAATGGGAGAAAAAGTCTTTCTCAGGATAGTTTTCTTCAATTGTTTATTTGATACTAAGACCTGAAATAATAACATATATTAACATTATAAGGACTAAGAAGGTTGTATTTTTGTATTTAGAGATATATGATATATATACACCACAGTTAAAGAAAAATATGTCAGAGAGCATGATTTTGAGATAGGTGGGTACATGGGAGTGTTGAAAGTAGAAAAGAGCAAAAAAACGGTATACTTATATATTAATTTTAAAAATTAAAAAGGTATCTTTAAAGAAATCAATTCTATGGTTTCTTCACATTCTTAATTATTAGGAAGGAAAGCATGTAATATATTTTTTCCTGATTTTTCTATGTATTTTAATCACAATAATGAATTCATTACATTATATTGCTATTACTATTTTCAGTAAAATTAAAAACAAAAGAAAAAAGCCTAGAATCCTAAGGATCCCATGCTAGTGAATGAATGCAGTTTATGTGAATATATTTATCTACATATATATGAGTTTGAGTTTAAGGAGAACTTGTTAGATGACCATGGCAGTCACAGAAAATTAAGGATAAACTTAAATCAAACTCAATAATCATGTTAAATAGTTGTATACTATTAAGTTCAAACTATGAACTTAATGTGTCAGTCATGCAACAAAACTATTTTTTCACTACTAGCAGAATATCCTAGAAGAAATCAAAATTACCCATAATAATAACATAGTACACATTAAGAGTGTTGATAATGTTAACAGAGTTTTTAAAAGCATCATGTAATAAAAAAAAATCTTCAAAATACAGTTTTTCACGGGCTTCTTTGTGTTGCTTGTTCCACAAATACGATGGGATTAAGCGAGATAAGACAACTTAATTTGTGATACACTGAGCGTTTTGAACTGTTCTGCATTGTGTATTTTGGTTTTTCTATTGGTGGGTTTTTCAGTAAATGAAAGTAGAGAAGGGGAGGAAACGGGTCAGAATGGACAGCAAGCACGAGTTAGTGCTTTCCGTGCCAATGAAGTAATGAAAACGCACTCTGTTCCTGCAACAGCAATAATGAATACAAATAGACAAAGGACTTTGAATGGGTGCTGAGAGGAAGAGGATGAGGCTCCATTTCAAGAAAGAACCTTTTTCTGCCGTCACAGATAGCTTTGGAGACTGGCTGAACGAGGGTGCCATATAACAATTCGTCTATGGAAGACAGTGCTCATGCACTTTTATTTAAGGGTTTTTAATTAAATAATAGAAAATTGCATATTTTATTAATTGTGCATGCTCACCTCTCTCCCCCCCCCACTTTCCAGTGTAGATGTGTTTGAGGTGGCTCATTTTGAAATGAACAAAGCTAAAATAGAAACAATATACTTTATGCTTTAATGATAATATTAAGGCCTGAGTTCTGTAATTCTAGACAATATTTTGGATGTAAGCATATTTGTGGCTATTTCTAGGTCAATATATAGAACAAGGATTTGAAATTATTTCAAAGAATAAGCTAAATTTCTGCATAACAAAATAGCTACATCATGATGAATTCTGGATGTTGTATATACCAAGGACAGTACAATAATTTATTAGAAGTAACACAAATGGTCAACTTTAAAACTTTAAATAGTGCGCTTAAATTATATACTGAGAGATTTAGCGTATAATTGATGGTTACTAAGAGTTATCTGGAGTTTTATAAAATTTTACAAATTTCATTATGCTAATGGCAAATTTTTACATTTATTTATATCATAAATAAGTGGTTTGTAAGATTATCCATGCAAAATACTTAGTTTTTACTTCTCCCTTTTTATTATCACAATGAAAATATATTCATGTAAGAAGAAAAAACAGAATTAACAATGCTATGGATGAGAAAATATTGTACTGGTAGATAAAGCTTTTAGCATATTACAAATAAATGTCACCAGAATTAAAATATAGCAAGTATATTTAACTTTAATAATATTATCATTTTATAATTGTCATTTAATAGCAAAGTCAATTTAAGAATTTTTTCACTGTGCTCTTGGGTGCCTAGTTACTCTGAAGAAAGAATTAATGATTACGTGTTTGTGGGCATCCATAGGAATGTCCAGACTCAACTAACTTATAAGCATACTATGATGGGTAAGCGAGGAAACAATGAACAAACGTGCCCTCACCATTTGGAAAAATTTTTTTTTGATTTATGAGAACTCAAATTTTTTTCCTATAAACAATGTCTAGACACAGACAAAAGGTCAATATTAATATTAAATAGAACAGTTGGCAATAATGTAGAGCTGGTTGTTTAAAGAAATAAAAATAAAAATAAAAGAAGAGCATAAAGAAAGCCCTGAAAAAAATAAATCAGTTTTTATCAAAACAGGATTTGAGCAATTATTCTGACATTCATGGAGTGTTCAGAATAACATTCTAGACAGTAAATCTGACTATTATCCCAAATAGCATAATTACCTCCTCTCTACTAAGTACTCTATGGTCTTTTCAAAAAAGATGGGCAGGGAGACTAATTCTCTGCAGTTATGCAAATCTCTCCTAGAATGAACGCCATCGGCAGTAGCCATAGGTCAGTGTATTTCAAGATAATATACCAGGTGCCCGCATTGTCAGAATACCTGCATTATAATTCCATTCCAGTTGCTGCTTTTAATTATGAGGTTCTTCTCAACAAGAAACAATCCCACAGGGAAGTGAAACAATTTATTTTAAATACTGTAAACAAGGGAGGCTCTGCTTCATGGATTTGAGAGGCTGGATCATCCTGTGAGTTCACAGCATGTAAAGTCTACTGAACATACACAGTAATGACAGAGGCAGACTCTCATTTCAAAGCGTTTTTTCTCATGAATGACCTTAAGTAAATATTAAAATGCCTTTTTTCAATATCAGTCACTAAATAATATAATCTGTTGTTCTTATAATCAATTTTATGGACATAAAAATCATTTGTACAAATCAAATATTCCAGACGTGAATCCACTGAAGGTGAACTTCAACAAAAGCAGTCATGCAAGACACAGTTCTGGAGCTGCTTCCAAATACGAAAGGGTTTTAGAATAATGACGTCTTCATAGTCCCAATACCACACACTGACATCAAACTCTTATCTCCTTAAGGAAAGACATGGAGACTCACCAAACTTTTTCAAATTACTCAACAAAGAAAACTTCTCCATTACTGCTGGCCAGCTGGTGAATTCAATGGCAAGTACATGAGATTAAAAGAAACATCAAGAAAAATAAACTTCTCATTTACTCAGCATTTGTCTCCATACAGTACACTTAAAATTTACAGTAAGATCATCTGTCAAATGCGTTATGTACTATCATACTACTGACTCATTTAATGTTTAGTCCACATGTTATAGATGGCTTAAAAAATATTAAGTAATTTGCCTAAGTTACAGCACCAGTGAGTGACCTAGACAATATTTGAACTCTTTTTGTCTTCAAAGACCGGACCAAGAAACATTCTATATATCAACATTTAGAATATATGAGTAAAACATATAACAAACATAATCCTTGGAAGAAGTGGTTTGGCAAAGGGTCATTTGTAGTTCATACCATCATGCAACTGAGTGTTGGGAATCACTCTTATTTTCTTACTTTTTCTCTGTATCCCAGAAGCCATCATCCAATGTCCTCAGAATATATCATGCTAATGTATTCAGTGTGGGAATATTTGGTTATCTGTCTCCTTTGTCTTTTCATGGTGACTTTATCTCTAAACATAGAAATTAAAATAAAATAGAATATCGGGTATTCTTCTAGATAGTAAAATTTCTTGTGTTGATATAAGCATGGCCTTCAGATGAGGTGAAGTATCTAAGTTCTAAAATTTCTTCTGATGTTAGAAGCCAGAAGTTGCTTGGGCAAAATAATGAAATTTCTTCATCAAAGTCTCTTGTGGAATATATGAGAAAGTAAACTAGCTTTATATCAGTTTAAAAAATAAAAATTTCTTTGTACTTCTGATGAAATTTCTTGTTCTTTAGTTTCTACAATAATACAAAAATCCTTTTGCATATATCATATCATTTCAAAAACATCACTAAGTTCATTGGTAGCCAGAAATTCATGAACTCAATATAAAGCTTGTGAAACCAATTTATTATTTATTCTATACCAATAAGAAGCCCTTATTTAATAAATGCATTCTATGCTCTATATTTCTTTTTTTCTATATTTATTATTAATGACCCCAAACCTGGTAAACTTCCATGGCAGTAGATACCTGCTAATTGCACTTAATCTTGGGTAAACATAAATATTTGACCTCAGTTTTCTTCACAGGGAAACACTAAATAATCAATATTAAATGATTAGCTTCTTAAGTGTTTGTGTGCATGGAGAGACAGAGTATTGTAGAGGTTAAGGTGTCCCTGTGTGATTAGTGTGTGTCTGTTTGAATCAAAGGTCTTCCAATTCAATATAGGAAGTCAGAAAATTTGAAATGTCTTTTTCCCCTAAGTTTTCTCAAACCACACAGGGCTAAGAATAGTTCAGAGTCTTACTGTTGCTGCAAGAATTCAATGACAATACATTAACGATTTTTAAGACAAGCGTAAGTACCTATGCACATTTCCAGGCTTAACACAGGCTCTGGTTATGATGCTCACCACACTCTATATTTTTGATATTTAGTGTTCAGGTAGACTCCATAGCTTCTTGGGCATCTCTCATGTTGAAGTCTAATTGGTTTTCAGATGTGTTGGAGTGATGTTTTTCTGCATTGTGTAAAGCTTATTCTTGTGTTATTCATATACTGATTTCTGAACCCAGAAATCTGGTTGCGGTCTGGATTTTGGAGTTGTAATTATTGTGAAGCAGCTCCTGTTTCAATGTTTTGTTCTGACTGGTTAAATAAAGAGCTGAACCCCCAACAGACGGGCAGAATTAGAAAAGGCCCAGCCTCCAAGCCCAGGGAGAGGGTCTCTGGTCCCAGAGGCAGGGACCTAAGAAGTAGGTGCCAGAGCAAGACTCAGGTGGCAGGGCCATGTGGTGGACGTAGGCCAGGCCTGAGTTAGAATAGATGAGCATCTGCCCAGCTATAGTACCCGAGGCTTATAATGACTATGAAGGTTTCCATGTCATTATTCGGGAGCTAGGATGGGCAAGGAGAAAACCTGCATTTTACAAGATAAGCTTTAGGGAGTCCAAGGCAAACTATGGAACAATCTGCCCAATTACAGAGATATAAAAAAAAAAAACCTCATGATAATCTCTTAAATTATCAGTATTGGGGAGAATGATCAACAAACCACTAAGGTCTAAAATTAAGGCTGAGCTAAAAGGGTAAGGAAAGAGTTCTGCTTGCCCAGTAGAAGTGAAAGGGTCTAGTCAAGATCAGCCAAGCAATGCCACAAACTCTCAGAGTGGACCACAGAAGGAAGATGGTTCCCATGAAAAACGTATCACTATGCACGAACGAGGACAATCATTGAACCACTAAAAAAGAGGCTGTCTTATGCCTATCTTTAGTTGTTTATATTAGATCAATCACTGAAAGTCTATGTCTGCTTTATCCATTCTCTTTTATTAAATATTGCACATAATGCTTACAACATACTTGTTAGAATGAATAAATCAACTGACATTTGCTCAGAGAAAGAAAAAAAGAAAGAAAGAAAGAAAGAAAGAAAGGAAGGAAGGAAGGAAGAAAGAAATACCCAGTGCAGGCACCAGATCAAGGGTCCCTCACTCAGACAGAAAAATATTACACTGACATCCCTTATCATTTTGACTGATGTCCTGTTTCTGTCTCAGAAGAAAAGAACATTTTCCTTCCCCAGTCATCTGGACAAGCTAAAGCAGGCAAGAGATTGCTTTCGACTCATTCTGATTATCAAACTACTTTCTCACTCTCATTACATATCTTTAGTCTCTCCAGTGAACTACATTGCTTGAATGATTTTGTATGTCAGTTAATGGGCCTTCTATGACATATATTTTTGTCACTCTTCCCTGATTCATTGTGAGAAAGGGGGAAAAAAGCAAATGCAAAATGCATTTCTATTACCATTTAGTCTTCAATTTACATCTTATCATCCATGTGCTCATGTCATTGCTTGTATACTCCGGTGCTTAGTTACAGAACTATGCTTGGGTAATTTTGTCAAGTATAGTAACTGCTTTGAGGAAAGAATATAAAAATTGTGGATCAGTTAAACTATGAAACAAGGACTTACGGAAATTTATTTTTAACAGCAAACAGAAATTAGTATAGAAAGTAAAATACATTAGCATCTTAATGTGACTTATTTAAACATACAATTATCAAAAAGGTAGTAGAAGTTTAAAGGATAAATGGATGGAAATGAGAATCCAATGTTTTAGGAGAGTAAGACAGCAATCCTTAACTGAATGCTTTAGTGCCCAGGTTAAAACCCAGAAGTCTACACTTTTGCAACAATGTTACACCTTACGGTTTCCCAAAACAGAACATTGCCAAATGGACTGAATTGTTTAACCAGTGGGAAATACTCAGATCAGGATCCTTTATTTGACTGTAGTCGTTTCTCTCTTCTAATATTTATGTTTTACATACAAATAATTTCCTGAAAATTGACTTGCAGTGAAGTTGTGTTGATATCTGTGCTCAGGAAGTACTAATAACACTGATAAAGTGATAGTAACATGACATACATATTTTTGCTCAAAGGCAAATCTACTATCAGCCAGAACCAAAACAGGGAGTGGATTTTCCATCTAAAGGAGTAGAGAAGACGTTTTACCGCTATCAGAACAGTGTGCTCCTAACTAAAGCTTTTTTTTTAATTTTATTTTTTCTTATCAGTTACATTTTATTAACTCTGTATCCCAGCCATGTCCCCATCGATCCCTCATTCCCCCCAGCCCCTCCCTCCCTCCCTTATCTCCACCGTGCCCCTTTCCAAGTCCACTGATGGGGGGGACCTCCTCCCCATTCATCTGATCCTATTTTATCAGGTATCTTCAGGACTGGCTGCAAAGCCCTCCTCTGTGGCCTAACAGGACTGCTCCTCCCTTTGGGGGTGGGGAGGCCAAAGAGCCAGTCATTGAGTTCCTGTTACAGTCTTAGGTAAGATGACTCCAATGGGGAGCAGATCACAGGCTCAAGGAACAGAAAACATGTTCCCCACAACAGCACATGAGGCAATTCTGCCTTTTCACGGAACCGTGAAGTGTTACATGAATGTAATTTCCTGTCATGGACACAGGATCAGCAGGATAGGGTAAGACAGAAGAGTGGTCAATGACAGACCTTCAAGAAGGAAATGAGTGAATGTTCAATAAGCTCCAACTTAGATTGCCTTAATCAGACTCTTTGTTCTTGCTCTGTTGCCTTAAGTTGTTATTTAAAGAAAATGTCAGAGGCTGAATAGGTGGCTCATTGGTGATTGCTATGTAGCAAGCGAACTTGAACTTGTTTCACTTACAGTCATGTAAACATTGGGCAGGGAAGAGCTCATCTATGTGTTTGTGGGGAGACTGTGAAGGGGACAGGAAGAAGGGTGAAGATGCATAGACAGATGGATCCTGAAAGAGCCAGAAACCTGACTGGGATGTGAAGTTCTAGGTTTAGAGAATGTGGGTAATGTCTGAAGCAGAATGAAAAATAAAGGCAGACACTTGATGTGATCCTCTGACTTCCACATACATGTGTATGGGTGAGTAGAACCTTACACATGCACACACCTTAAACACATGCACACACACAAAATTAACATACTCTTTGTGTAACATTTAAACTAAATGTTTAGATATATTCTTGGCATAAATCCGTAGAATAAACGGAACGATTTTCTACTTGTATCGCTTAGCTCTCCATGTTATGGTAGCATTAGCCAAAGGATTGTGGATGAGTGAGATTGCGTTAGTCACTGAGGGGTCTGGCTTTTCCTCAGAGTGGGAAGAGCAAGTCTGTAGAGCAAGAAACCCCAGAGAACGTAAGTTAAGAAGGAGACTATATGCAGAGTGTTTCGGGTTCTTCTGCCCAACAAGTCAGCATAGTTTAACATTTTCAAGAATGTTTCAAGATTTTCTTTTTGTAGTTAGCTAGAGGTTCGCAACCTTGATTCTTTAGACTCAGCCACATACAGCATTTTAACTATAGTATATTTACTAGAGTCATTTATATAAGTTAGATATATGAGCTATTTTAAGATATTAAAATGATATTAATTTATTGTGGCAAAACTCAATTATTTCATATAAATGACTTACTAAATTTATATTAACATGCATATTTTTATTAAAATATATGAAGGATCATAGAAATGCATGAAGGATGATAATTAGAATGTCTTCAAGTTCGATTTTGTATTTGATATTTTCAGCAAGTAAAATCATTACCCATCCCCGCCTTCCACCTTCCCGATGGTGAGTGCTCTCTGTCACGAACAACTCCACATTTGGCTAAGGCCGAGGATCTGGCTTGCTTCCATGTATGTGGACCTATCTGCATTGCCCCCGTGGCACGCCTGGGTTGGCTACCCAGAGACTATTTAAGCTGTGGGCTGGCTTTCCCCGGGGTCCGAGGATTGTTCAATGTTCCTGAATAAACTGCATTGAAAATAAAAAAAAAAAAATCATTACCCATCTCATTAGTAATTACAAAAAAAAATCATTGAGTTTAAATGAAGCACTTTGCTATTTTATTTTATTCAAAGGGTCATTTGGGGATATTCCATAAAAATGTTCATGTGTTTATGAAGACCAACTTATTTTTTTTAATTAAGTGGCATTCCCATCCCATCAGCACATATTCCGGCAGGATTTTTCCACTCAGCTTCGCGTGCGAGTCTGTCTTCCCATTGAATTGGAGTATTCCTTGTTTGCGCTGGCCGCAGTGGATCAGTAGCTCAGACATCAACTGTTCAAGTGGCAGCTAACCAGGCATCCACAACAAACACAACCCTAGCAGCTCCTAACGTGTCTCTGCCTAAAGCTCAGATGCATTTGCAGAACGTTTACATGTGGACCACATCATTCTCAGAAAGTTCACTGTGAGGATTTTAAACAGAATGCTTATTAGCAACACAGTCCTGCAAATTAAATCATTAAAAGTAGTTGCTCAAAATAGTGGGAGAACACAGAGTGCATGGCAATGTATAATAATGTAAAAAAAAAACACTGCTTTTGCCAATCAATAATGCTTTGGTAGATGGTAATGTTCTGTCAAGAGGCACTAAACATTCATTCAATCAAATATTGTACCATTTACCGATAACAAAAAAAAATGGTTTTCATTTTTAGTGTAAATTGCAGAGGCCAAACTATGGGGTACGTATGGACATCTGGATGCGTTTATTGTCCTTGTTTTAACTGCATTTGACAGTGTAATTAACATAATTAGAGATACCCTAACGTCTTTAAAGCTCCCATAGTTCGCTTCCTCAAACCCTCTCAGTAGCTTTTCATTTGCTTTGACACTGCATAGCTGCTGTTTCTCAGGTTGGCCTCTAGCTCACTCTGTAACTGATGAAGACTGAATTCTTAATCCTGCAGCTTCTACTACCCAAGTGCTAGAATCAATGGTATGAGCTGACATGCACCGGTTATTCATTGTTGAGAGATCAAAACCAGAGCTTTGTGCATGGCGTGCAAATAATCTACCAACAGAAGTCATTCTGTGCTGTGGTTGAACAATAAACAGAACTTGATGATTTCCACAGCAAAGCTCATATCACTCTAGAACATGTAAATGTTGACAAATGAAAATCGAAATGGTGCAAAGCAATGTGCTGTAAAATACTTTCAAATATAAAATTGGGAATGTAGAGTACAAAATAGAATAATGAGTCTAAGAAGACTAAGTAAAAATGTTTTCTAAAAGGAAATAGCATAATGAATAGCTAGCAATGGCAATACTTTCAGAATCAAAATGACTACATAAAAATTTACAAATACTGTACTGAAAATAAATAAATAAAATGCCCCTTCAATATTATCTACACTTTGAATTATATAAATACTACATGAAAACCTCATAAAAGAGGTCTATAAATTCTGTGATATCTCTTAGAATACATAATTCTTAAAGTTAAAAAGACACTTATCATATACTTTGTCATATATTCGACAAGGAAAGTTGAATAAATATTTAATCTTAAGATAGTACTGCAGACTCTAACTCCCACTTGAGGATACTAACACATGTATGAAATTTAAAAGAAATTGGGGCTAACAATTGTTCAATATTTTTAAGGTATATATAAGTTTTACAGGAGCTCTAGCAAAAGTTAACAGTCATATATTATTTAATACAAATAAAGTTTAGTGATCTTAAATGTTAAGTCTCATAAGCAGTCAACATTCTCAATGCATAGAGTTAAAAACTGATACCAAATGGAAAAAAAAATGAAACAAGTGCAAATTAGATGTTCAAATGACATTTCCAGCTACCAACATGCAAGTTAGTTCCATGACAATTGACTGTCATGTTCATATACCTTCCACAAACAAATAGCTTTTGTTATGAATGCATTTCCTCATTGTTTCATCTTCATATTTAATCTGTCTCTTGGTAAAAGTGATGCCTCGAAGCATACTAACTCTACCTCTTAACTTCACCCTTCAGCGATGACTTATAGTCTGAAGCATCATCTTCTTCAATTCTTCATTGACTCAGACTGAGACAAGGTGCTATTATGACTCAGGATTAAGGATGTTGTTTGAGTTAGACAAGGGTAAAATAAACAGTAATATTGCTGCAAATGTGGCTACATTTTCAGCCTGCTAGACATACTACACTTCATTTAAAATATCAGTCTGATGAGACCTGATAGGCCAAGGTCAGATAGAAGGGGAGGAGGACCTCCCCTGTCAGTGGTCTTGGGGAGGGGGCATAGGAGGAGAAGAGGGAGGGAGGGTGGGACTGGGAGGAGACATGGGAGGGGGGCCACAGCTTGGATACAAAGTGAATAAATAGTAATAAATGAAACTAAAACTAAAAATAAAAACAAAATTAAATCTAAAGAGTGATGCCTGCTGCTTGGAGTCTCAGCATTTTACTTCATCTCAAATAATTCTGTTACTGTAGATATGAAAGTACTAACAATGTCTAAGAAATGACCCACATGAATAATATTCGTCTTGGGATCAAAACAACGTGAAGGTTCTCTGGCATAAAGAGAGCTGTTTGTTAAGGCGGTATCTTCCTACCACATCCGTTCACTTGTGACACAGTCCTCGACCTGTCCATGTTTCATCACGAGAGTGTACCGACGCAACCTGCACACATGGGAACGTCTCGTATAGCTTTAAACCGCTCGGTACGCTCTGCAGTGCTCTGCAGTTTAACAAATGTGGGCTTAATGTGTTCCTGTAATCCGCTCCGTTTTGAAACATTTCGGTTGAAAGGAAGATTTAAAGGTCAGTAGTTACTCTTCTAAGATAAGCTGTTTTCTACTTGGAAATAACAGTCCAATATGCAGGAATTTGTTATGCACATATTCTTAAAAATCTAAGTGATAACAAAGAATCACAGATTTCCAGAACACCCTAATAAGCAAGGCTGAAGGTGCTTGCAGTAGACAGACAAGACAATTGTTGTTGCTTTTTTAAACAGATGCCTGTAAGAAATGCGGGAACTCCTAATTTCATCGTCTAACACCCACACTCTCTTCTCCTAATCTCACCACCAACATATATGACTATTTGAGTTATACCCACAGGTATAATTTAAATGCATAGTGATGCATAGAATGAGTTCCCTAAGAAAACTTTTTTTTTGAAGATAAAAATACCGCTTTAAATATAGCAGTTCAAAGCCCAGTACATAATTAAATACATATGATGGTTTTACTGAGTGCTTAATGCATGTAAAATTTTCTTTGACAATTCAAATTTAAACTCACTTTAGTTCTTATAAATCTTGCAAGAGTATAATTGACTTAACATTTTCTTCCAAAACAGCTAATATATTACTTTCATTTCTATCTGGATTTTCATATAAATGAGAATAAGAGATGGAAAAAATGCTACCTGGTAAGAATCAACAGAAGCAGGTTGGAAAAAGCAGCTGTTTTTTTATTTTTTTAGTTCCTCTGTAGTCTTTTGCATGACTTTTCTTTGCTTCTGCACATGATTCATTACATCCAACATAGTAAATAGGGTAAAAATTAATTTGAGAGTTGAAAATATTCAGATAGAAATCAGCAAAGAGAATGCTCCAGGCAAAAATTAGCAAATTTTTCTCTGGAGATTATGAAACCAATTTTCCATATGCCAAAGATATAAGAAAGTGCATGTCCAGAATGATCTAGATAAAGGAACATTTTTCTGTAACATTCTGTGCAAGCCATTCATATCACAGTCCTATTTCCCTGACTCTGAACTGATGACTTGCCTAGAAAAGTGGAATTAACTGTAGAGGCACTGAGGGATGCCAGGAGACCTCTGATATTGTTCTTCCCCCACTCGGATTAGGTCCCACTACTCTCTTTATAACTCAGTCTTCTCAAAAATCAGGGAATAAAATCATAGCACTCACAGACTGTCAAGAATTCTAAGCTTCTGTTCCTGGCTTCCAATTCCAAGCACATAAAAAGGCTGAGTGTCTCATCTTGCATCTATAAGGCCTGGGAAACCATGTATGCTTTTATAGGAAGCTGTGTATTAGCATCTCTGCTTGGTTTGCTTCATGGATTCTTACTAGAGCTCACGATGTACAGAAATATGTAAGCTTTCATTTCTACTTCTGCTTGATGCTCACATAAACCATTTCCCTCCTTCAAGCTTTCTTTGGCCAAACTGATTTCTTTGCTGAAGCCCTGTATCTCCACTGCATTGCTCTTCTTCAACAAATTTATCTTCTTTTTTTTATTGTTATAATTTTTGATTTATTTTTACAAAGTATTAATGCCATGTGGCAAGAAAAGATTTTTTCTTTAATTTTTCATCAATTACACTTTATTCATTCTGCATCCCCCCATAAGCCCCTCCCTCCTCCCCTCCCAATCTCACCCTCCCTCCTCCCTCTGCATGCATGCCACTCCCCAAGTCCACTGATAGGGGAGGTTCTCCTCTCCTTTCTGAACTTAGTCTATCAGTTCACATCAAAAGTGGCTGCATTGTCCTCTACTATGGCCTGGTAAGGCTGCTCCCCCAGGGGGAGGTAATCTTCTTAACTATACTTCGTGATTCATTCTAAACTACTCAGTTTGTATCTTCTCTTTGGAATACACATATGAGGATTATCTAAATTAGGCTCAACTAATATTTCTCACACATATGTAGGTACATATGTGTGGCCTTTATCATGTTGTTCCTATAACATACCAGAATAAGAGCTATCTTCAGACCAAATTTCCTATTTTTTCTGTCTTTTTCTCTCTCCCTCCTTTTTTCAATTAAACATGCCAGGTCAAAAGCAGTCATCTAATAAAATTATGAATACATTGTTTCTGGCTTTCAATGTCACCATCGGTTAAATACTAAATTATTTCATTGTCATTACTGTGCGAAATATACAGAATTCACTAAAGCAGATTCTTTGACAACATAGGAACTTGGTATATTATACTGATGTAAGCCTGCCTCTTAGAAGATAAAAATGTTTACACAAAGCAAATTTAAAAAAAGATTACATTTACTGAAAATTTGCTGTCAACTACAAATATTTTCCATGATTGGGATTATTTGTTGTTGGTGTTCTTTATTTTTTAAATTTATTATTTTTATTTATTACAGCTCATTCACTTTGTATCCCAGCTGTAACCTCCTCCCTCATCCCCTCCCAATCTAATCCTCCCTCCCTCATCTCCTCCTATGGCCCTCTCCAAGTCCATTGATAAGGAAGGTCCTCTTCCCCTTCCCTCTGACCCTAGCCTATCAGGTCTCATCAGGACTGGCTGCATTGTCTTTCTCTGTGGCCTGGTAAGGCTGCTCCAACCTCAGGGAGAGGTGACCAAAGAGCTAGCTACTGAATTCAGGTCAGAGACAGCCCTTGTTCCCCTTACTAGGACACCCACTTGGAAACTGAGCTGTCATGGACTACATCTGTGTAGGGGTTCTAAGTTATCTCCACTCATGATTCTTGGTTGGAGTATCAGTCTCAGAAAAGGCCAATGTGCCCAAATTTTTTTATTCTGTTGCTCTCCTTGTGGAGCTCCTTTCATCTTCCCCTTCTTTCATAAGATTCCCTGCACTCTGTTCAAAGTTCGGCTATAAGTCTCAGCATCTGCTTTGATACCCTTATGGCTAGAGTCTTTCAGAGGCCCTCTGTATTAGGCTCCTGTACTGTTCCTCATTTTCTCCCTCTTCAGATGTCTGTCCCATTTGCCTTTCTGAATGAGGACTGATCATCTTACACAGGTTCCTCCTTCTTGATTAGTGTGTTTATCCTAAATTATATGTATAATGTCCACTTATAAGTGAGTATAATGTATGTCTTTATGCTTCTGGGATAACTCACTCAGGATGATGTTTTCTAGCTTTGACTTAATTGGGATTTGAACTTTTGTAGACTATTCAGTAACCCTAACACTACCATCTCATGAACAGCTTCCAACCACTTCTAACAATGATTTGTTTGGTGGGTGTGCACTTTGGCCTGCCTCTTTGTGTTCACATAAACTGAGCCAATAGATCTTATATTTCAGAGAGGTTAGAAAAATGAAAAGCAATGTGTATAACCGAGCTAACAGTGGGTACTTGATATGTGATTATTCTGATTACTGTGTAACAACTTTAAATATTGACTGAGATTGTGCTAAAAGTACAATTCTCGAAGACAGCCTATGATCATGGATGACTCCCTCCCCCCCCTCGACACACACCCCAGTGGTCAGTCATGAAAACTAAAAATAAAAACACCCTTAGAGATATCAATACAGCATCAAATAGTAGCAGGAAGCATGGTCTATCTGAGAAGATATGCAGCAAGGGAGAGTGACACCACATTCTGGGACATACCAAATGCCTGTTTACAACTGTCTTTTACTTGGCTAATAAACAAACAAACAAACAAACAGACAAATGATTCCAATTTTAGAATCATAAGCAGGACCTTCAATTATAGTGTTACCACAAAATAAGTTTCATTAGGATAACCCATAATATGAAAGTTTTTTTCATAAAAAGATCATTCCTGTACATAAATCATCTTATCTTAAAAGCATAACTATCCATATCTAACAATAATATAATAGTTACTTACTCCTTCAACAAGTTGGATTTCACTTAATCACTATATTTCAAAAGTATCTTTAATTTTACAATTAAGACACGAGTAGAAAAAGAAGACATGAATAGATCCTTAATCTATTGATCATGTGAAAAAGCAAAACTCTTCATAGAGAAGTACACAGAGCTAAGCCTACAATTAACTAAGCAGTTGGGTTTTTTCTTTTAATTGCTTTTGCTTTATTTATTTGACAGATAACAAATTTATGTAAAATTTTGCTAGAAAAATACATATTAAATAATGATGTTATAAAATATATTTGCCATATTCATATGGTAAGCGAATATATGGTATATATTTGCAAATGTGTGGTTATCTTCTATGTAATATTGGAAAAAAGAAGTTATCCACACATACATTTAACGATATAAATATATCACTATGTCATAATCTGAAGGAAGGGTAGCATGCATTCTCCTCATTTTATTGTGTAAGTGATAAGAGTCTGGGAAATCCCCATCCCACAGTCTCTCTCTCTCTCTCTCCATATGTAGATATATATATATGTGTGTGTGTGTGTGTGTGTGTATGTATGTGTGTGTATACATATATATATGTGTGTGTATTCAGTTGCCCTGAACATGTGTGTATATATGTATGTATGTATGTATGTATGTATGTATACACACACATGTTCAGGGCAATTGAATGGAAAAGCATGCTTAAATACCTACATATGCTGATAGAAAAAAAAAATCATGGCATCAAGACCAAAGAAGTTAATTAATATTCTTGCAGTGTGTGTGAACTTTTACTGGAACTATGGTTGTAGGGGTTGTTTTGTTTATTTATACTTCTGAGGAAACAAGAAACTAAGTAACGAATTTTATGATGCAAAGAAAAATAGCAAAGAATCTACAGGTTTCAGTTGTTCTCTTTTGCATACTGGCAAGTATCTAAGTTTTAAATAAATAAATATCTTTAGCAAGAATAAAGAAACAATGACTTATACATATACTACAATGACTTTCAGTTAAATATAAATAAACTCAAATGTGTTTCTAGTTATGTTTTTTCACCTTGGGACAGGAGATCCATTTTCAAATATCAATTTTTTCTTTTATTATTATTTTATTATTCACAGTTTATTCACTTTGTATCCCAGTTGTAGCCCCCAACCTCATCTCCTCCCAATCCCACACTCCCTGTTTCTTCCTCCCCTTTCCATCTCCCTTAGTCCACTGATAGGGGAAGTCCTCCTCCCCTACTATCTGACCCTAGCCTATCAGGTCTCATCAGGACTGCCTGGATCCTCTTCCTCTGTGGGCTGGCTAGGTCATACCACCAGAGAGAAGTGTTCAAGGAGCAGTCAACCAAGTTCATGTCAGAGACTGTCTCTTCTCCCCTTACTAGAGGACCCACATGGACGTTGGGATGCCTATGGACTACATCTTGGCAGGTCTATATCATCTTTATGCTTGGTATTATGTTGATGTATAATTCTCTGTATTCCTCCTCTACCTGAGCATCAAATTGGATTACTCATAAACTAACATCTATGTTTTCCAACATTGAAATTATCTATCTTTTTACACTCTAGATACAGTTTTAATTCAATTTTATGAGATTATAACTCCTACAGCTTGATTATATGCTACAAAAAGAAATTCTAAATTTGCTATGCTTTAATTGGGATTCTGTGTACACTTTTACCAAGTATTTTAGGAAAGGTAAAAGGAAATTCTCCTTTAAATGCTTTTTATACCTCTCAATTGCTTCCTTCCTCCCTCCCCCCCTCCCATGTTTCCAGAGTCAGTGACCCAAGCTAGTATTTTTATGTATGCTTGATCACATCTTCTTCTAATTTGGAAAAATGACTTAAAACTTGAGAAATAAGCTTTCTTGTGTATATAAGCTAAAGCTACTCTAGGAAACAGAGATAATTCCTTTTGACTTTCCAAATATCTTCACAGCAGAACAGTTGTATATATTATAAATCGCTAACAGTTCTTGCAGGACCAATGGGGAATCTCTGTAGCTATCATTTGCTTTTATTGCATGATCCGGATGTAGATTATTAAAAACAAGCAAACAAAACCTCTGCACATGAAGTTCTCAACCTATGGGGTACGACCCTTTGAAGGTCGAGTGAGCCTTTCTTTCTCAGGGGTCACCTAGACCATTGAAAACAAATCTTCACATTATGATTCATAGCATTAGTAAAACTGCAGTAATGACGTAGCAACAGAAGAAATCTTATGGTTGGAGGTCACCACAATATGAGGAATTGTGTTAAAAGATCTCAGCATTAGGAAGGTTGAGAATAACAAGCCTATAGATTATTTCAGTGTTTATTAGGAGTCTGTATGGTCAAGTAGAATTTTTCCATATACTAGCTCTTATGTTACCTATTTACATATGTACAAATGTAGTAAGACAATTTCAAGTCCCATGAAGGTAAAATGCTCTAAAATTCTGAATTTTTATGTAGAAGCACATGTAAGAAGTCAAACAGCAGGGATGGAATAGTCAAAGATGAAATGACCATTTTGTAAAATCTGTTAGGAAAAAACTTAGTAATATAATAATTATATATGCAAGTCAGACTACAAATTCACCAAAGAATTTCTGAATTCTATACTAATGCATATAATCTTTTAAGTTTTTTGTATTTGTTTGTTCAGTTGTTTACAAAGGATATTATTTCCCTCTTGAGTACCTTTGTTGATTATGTCATTTCCAGAGATTAATACACTAGTGTGCAGCCCTCTGCTGGGACCTGGGTCTTTTCCCTTTAGATGGTATAATGCTTGAAGTTCATATAAATACTTCAATAACCATTTGCTATTGTCACCAGGGTGCATATGTGAAAACATAGCCTACAACAAGACAGTGTAAGAAAGTGAGATGCTTAGGAGGTGAGGAAACCATGAGGGTTCTGGTCTGATGGCCTAAAGAACAAGAACCTTCTGTCCAGTCTCTGGACAGATTCTCTTTCTCTCACTCTGGAAAGGCATAGCAAGATTATGTCTCAAGTCAGTCAGTCTTAGATGTACTAGCATTTGGAATTGTGAATTAAGGAATGTCTCTTCATTATTATAACAATTTTCCAGTATTTTGTTGTAGCACCAGGAGACTAAGACAGTATCTATGCAAAAATACATTTTAAACACTAAACAATGATTCATAATGCTTCATCACAGAAAAAAAATCTATATACAAAAGCCTTTCCACAAGTTATTTTGCACAATAAGATGAGCACAGTTGTATCCTAAGAAGCTAACCCTTTAAAGAAGCTTTAAAGCAGAGAATAAATCTGTGGCAGTGCGTAGATTCTCAGAAGTAGGAGAAATGTTATAAAGCCCCCCAGTGGGTGTACCCATTGCTTTCTCTCCATCCCTTTGGGTCCCCTGTCTTTAATCATACTCCTGTTTTATACTTCAGGGTGTAAGTGAGCCTGGCACACAGGGACTCACTAGACCAAAGAAATATAATTTACGCTAGATGTAAAATCTACCATGGGACTAATTTCTATGAACACAATTAATAGCCTAAAGTAAAAAAAGAAAGAAAATAGCATCAGAGATATTTAAAGCCACAGTTGTGGCCATAAACAAATCCTATACTACCACGGAGGTCTACATTTCAGTTAGTTGTAAGACATTTTTACCTTCCCTACAGGTCAAGGTCTTTTTTCTGTAAAAATATAAACCTAGGTACTGTATTTATTTTGTCACCTTAACGCTACACATTCATTTTTTAAATATCAGTTTGGCCATCAATATTTAAACCCAAGGATCTTGTCTTTTCACATAACAGAGGAATTGGATGATACATTGGTATTTGATACTAACTCCCAAATAATACATCCCTGAAGCAAACAGTTCTGGTCAAATGGATCACAAGGCTCAACTTGAATGCTTTTAAGGATTAAAAAGGAGATGTGCTTTGGCTGCAGGCAGTGTTTTACAGGAGCAGCCTTCCGCTGAACCGTCTGGTTTTTGTTATGTGTTCATTATCACTGGTATCTGGATGAAGGGCAGGATTTTTGTTAAAGCTCTCCCCAGTTCCATTTGCCTCTAACAGATGCTGTGAAAGAGCTCCCAGTCCCACAGCTGGATGTATGTGCCTTGCTGATTTGCTTCTGTTTATCAGAAATGCTTCCTGTTATCTCAGTAGGACCTGTCTGTGATTCTGCAGGATAAACCAAAACAGTTCTTACCAACAAAACACACATCTCTCACCTCAAAATCCATTGTGAACTTGTTTTCAGTCTTCATGACAGGCAATGAATGTTAGGTAGCTTTTCGTTGACTTGTTTTAACATGTTCTTATGTGATATACCGTCATTCAAAAGTCATTTTAGGACAGATCTATGGGGATTGGCTCAGTAAATACCAGTATATAGGGAATAACTTTTTTTTCTTTTTCTGTTTGTTTCTTTTTTATTAATTTATTATTTATTACAATTTACTCACTTTATATCCCTGATATAGATCCCTCCCTAGTCTCCTCCCAGTCCCACACTCCCTCCCTCTTCTCCTTCTATGTCCCTCCCCTCATCCAGTGATAAGGGAGGTCCTGCTCCCCTACTATCTGACCCTAGCCCATCAGGTCTCAATAGGACTGGCTGCATCCTCTTCCTCTGTGGTCTGAAAAGTTGCACCCCCAGCAGGAGGTAATCAAAGAGCAGGCCACTGAGTCCATGTCATAGACAGCCCCTGCCCCCTTACAAGGGAACCCACATGGAGACTGAGCTACCTATGGTCTACATTTGAGCGGGGGGTGTTCCCCATCCTTGGTCCTTCATTGCTACATCAGTGTCTGCAGGCACCCCCGGTTCCAGATTTTTTTTACTCTGTTGGTTTCCTTATAGAGATAGAAAGACCTGGAGGGTATATTTCTATTTATAGAGATTATTGAAGATACCTATGAAAATGCCAACAATATTTCTGGTTTGGTTTTGGTGACTTCTATTTGGAAATGTGGAGCTACCACTCCCCCCCCCCCTTAGTAATGTTAATTTAGAGATTTCTTTCCACGTGAATTAACTCAAGAACTTCTTGGGACACTAATAGACAAGCATTATCCTTCTTTTGAGAATGTGGAAATTGGAAAGATATTCTCAAATACAGAGATGGAAATAAACTGGCAATGCATGTCTTTAAAAGTATATCTACCATGAAAGAGTTACAAGGTTGGAAGAGGGAATATCACCTAAAGATTATGGTTATCAGCTGAACTCATCAGCTGGCTTGAATAACCTTCTGGACATACAGTAGTTTCTTAATTTTCTGGAGGCAGCTTGTTTTGCTCATAATCTGCTTTCTCACGTATGCTTACTTAGATTCAGCTAAACTGTTGTCTTTTAATAATCTAAGAAGTGAAGCTTTTCTGTGTTCACACAGACATTGAGGTAGTTATAGGGGGGA
The DNA here is from genome assembly GCF_030254825.1 of Meriones unguiculatus. Taxonomy (NCBI): domain Eukaryota; kingdom Metazoa; phylum Chordata; class Mammalia; order Rodentia; family Muridae; genus Meriones; species Meriones unguiculatus. The sequence continues at coordinate 7,174,163 of NC_083360.1, forward strand.
GCAAAAATAGTACACTATATACTAGCAATGTTTATAGTGGTGCTTCTTTGAAAAATTTTGAGTTTTAAATTCACAATTTTTCTTTCCAACTAATACATGTTAGCATATAATATTATGTAACACACACGGAAAGATTTTGCTCTAATTTGCAGTATGATTTCTATAACTTCCAAATAAACCTGTAGACAGACATTATAGTTCTTCTGTTGGTAAAGAAATTCAAAGTTCTTTTTCTACATACTACATCAAAAATGGTCTTGGATTGTGTGGTTTAATGAACACTCAGAACCAGAAAGAAGTCTATAAGCCATTTTCCATAGCAAGTACTACTGTGTATCTTATTTAAAAAGAATGATACAAAAATATATTTTGCCTTTTGACTATCTCTCAGGGCAAGAGGAAAGCAAGCTGTGCTGTCATTGATTCTCCCGAAAATGGTAATAAAATGCATGCAATGGAAATGAGTCTTCCTGCTATTTTTTATTTATCACAAAGTACTTATTATAGGTGACTCAAAATAATTCCTTGTGGTTTATAACAAAGGCCATCCTACTCCATCTGAAAATCAGATAATATTTTTGGGAAATAAAAATATAGCATCCAAGTGCCTGCCACAGGAAAGCTGATTTCCTACTGCATATTATTATTTGGTGGCAAGACACAGAAACAAACAACAGAGAAGTGAGCGAGCCTGCCTCAGAGATTAAACACACATGCGTGCACACACGCATACACACACATGCACACACGCATGCACACATACATACAGAGGCACACATACATTAGAAAGGATGGAATACCTTCTCCAGCTAAATTGGGTAATAGCATTATATAAGTCTCCAGCAAAAGATGGACAACCAGATTTCTCTTATGTATCTCTATTCAGTGACTGGAATAGAAAAGTAAGCACTCAGTGAGGATCTCCTTGATAGTTCACCAGCAGGCACTTCAGAAACTTAGGAGAGAGCCAATGGACTGAGGTGTCAGAGGTCTCCTTAGGCTTATACTCAGCCTATCTATCAAAGAAACTTTGAATAGTAGGAAACATTTAAGTAGCATCTCAGTTGTCTGAATGCATTGGTATTCCTGGAAATGTGTGCAGAATTGTGTGCAAAAAAATGTGATTCAGGATTCAAGTATATGATTTACTAGTGAAAAGATGTGTGTGTGTGTGTGTGTGTGTGTGTGTGTGTGTGTGTGTGTGTAGTGTTGGTTGTACTGGACTTGCTTGGTAGAACAGGCTGCCTTCAAACTCGGAGATGGAGATGTGCCTGTCTTTGCCTCCCTGAGTGCTGAGATTACAGGCATGTGCTACCGTGCCTGGCATGAAAAGATTTTTAATCTCATTATATTCACAAAGCTTTACATAATCAGTTAAGAATTCTTGGACTAGTCAATGGTGATACTAGTGCAATAAATACTCTCAGAGCAAAGTATTTGAAGAAGAGAATTATTATCAAGCTCAGGTGAGGCCCTGATCTATGTCTGCAGCTTAAATTCTTTAGTTTTTCTTTCTCCTGATGTCTACCCTCACATGTCATGGACATTTCATTTAGTATTTCTGTCTTATACCTAACAAAGACTATGACTTTGGCACTTGCTTTTATATCTGTATGGAAAACGGTGATGGTACTGCTTACACACACAGAAATATAACATTTCCTAATATGCACAGGAAATACTTCTAGGACTTTGTTGAGTATCAGCATTGTACCAGACTCTTGAGAATATGCAATTAGGCAGCTTCAAAATGTACGGAGAATTTGAGCACTCATCTAGGGAAAGAATAGTTACTCCATCAGGTGATAGATTACTGCAAAACTCACCAAAATGGAAATCACGGGACTTCAGATAGAGCCTGATTACAATTTCACAATTCAACGATTATAAATACTTCTAATTTTTCATTTCATTTAATCATGTATTTAGCTCCAGCCTTTAATTACACACATCTTGAATATCACATGTGTTTGTACGTTCTGCAGTTATTGAGTTACATTAGAACTTTATTTATAAATAGATAAGTAGAATAAGAATTCTAAATTATATGTAATTATATAAAATAATTTGGTGGGTTAAGGTTTGTTCACAGTACTTGAGAGAATAATTAGGAATTAACTGTGTTTGCATCATTTTTTTTAATTGACCTTTTTCATTTTCATTAGACATCACAGCATGCATATGTGCAATCCAGTAGTTGAAAGTTTGGTACATTATCATTATGCTGGATGTCAATAAACCAAAGAAATAGTAAGTTTTCCATGTTTGCCACGATACACCATATTAGTCAAATGAGAAACAGTTAATGTTTCTGGACAAATTGAAAACATGTTTTAATTTTTAATGATTAATTTGTTTGTAAAAGTAAAAAATATAAAAAAAACCCTAAGTGTGTAGATCAAAAACATTGCAGAGATTTTTAAATCTTCAAGGAAGACATATATAACCTTTAAACTGTGTACTTTGACTATGCTTTTGGTTAGATAGTTGCTGGTTTCTGTAAATTTTTATGAATGCATTGGCCAGTCACAGTCTGGCCAATTCTCATCAGTAGAATAAAAAGTTGTGTTTTCACAAATAAAACATTTACACAATAGACTTTTTAGGACATGTTTTATTTTATTTCTGCTCAGCAGATAAAAACAAGGAAATTGTGAAATTTGCAGGCAAATGGTGGGAACTAGAAAAGATCATCCTGAGTGAGGTAACCCAGAAGCAGAGAGACACAAAGGATAAATACTCACTTAAAAGTAGATATTAGCTATATAATATATGATAAACATACTAAAATCTGTATACCTAAAGAAACTAAACAACAAGGAGGACCCTAGGGAAGATGCTTAATACTCATTCAGAAGGGAGATAGAAAGACCAGAGGGGACAGGAACTCTACAAGGAGAACAACAGAGCCAAAATACCTGGGCCCAGGATGGCCTGCAGAGACTGATACTCCAACTAAAGACCATACATGGAGAGGACCCAGAACCCCTGTTCAAAGGAAGCCCACTGGCTGTTCAGTTTGCAAGTGGGTTCCCTACTAAGAGGTACAGGGACTGTCTCTGATGTCAACTCAGTTACAGGCTTTCTGATCACCTCCCCTCGGGGTGGGTGCAGCCTTGCCAAGCCACAAAAGAAGATGATGCAGACAGCCTTGATGAGGCCTGATAAGTTAGGGTCAGACAGAAAGGGAGGAGGTTCTCCCCTATCAAGGGACTAGAGAAAGGTCATAGAGGGAGAAGAACAGGGAGGGTGGGATTGGGTAGAGACAGGGAGGAAGCTACACCGGGGATACAAAGTGAATAAATTGTAATAAAAAATAAATTAATTAAATTAAATAGTTAAAAAAAGAGATAGCAACAAATGCAAAACGGACATGAGATCTTTGGATACTCAACCCCTAGCATTCCCACTTTTGCTTCATAATTTATGAACCCTGGCACACTCAGTGAGAATAATTACTGTGATTTAGGGGTTCTACAGTACCATTACCATAAAACTTTCTAATGAATTCGAAATAGTGTTTCAATAACAAAAAATGAAGTAAAAAAAATGAAGTTAGCTAGGTTTGTATATAGATCACTAACTACTAATTACTATCTTATGTCAAGGAGTGATGATACTCAGACAATGATAAAGATACTCATCAGCTTCACTTCATCAAGAACCTTCAACTATAGGATTAAATATGTAGTATAGTATTAACTTACATAGTCTTAGTCATAAACTTTTAGAAGTCATGGAAAACTGAGGTAAAAGTTTTATAAAAATTTTGAAAGGAAACTGTGTAGTTATTTTTGAAAGGCATGTAAAAATTTAGAACAAAAAATCTAAAAAAATAAATATACCCAGTAAAACCAATTATGCACAATATTGTCTCGTTTATATGTAAACTACAAAGATTAGTAAGCAATATTTGCAAATAAATTGATGCTGAGTATTAAAGGAAGAAAGATGTTTTGCTGTTCTTAAGCTATTACATCCCCACTTTATTCAAATGAGGTTGAGTATGTTTAGAGCTGTGTCTTTCCAGCAAATATTCATATTGCGTGATTTATTTTCTCTAGTACTTTTATAATTTATATTTTAAAATAAAAACAAAATTTATAAATATAATAGTTATATTTATAAAATTTATACTTAAGTTACCTTAAAGATTCTGGAAAGAAATAGTAAGATTCTTTACACTTTGACGTAGTCTCAGAGAACATTGCGTGCATTTAATTCTTTCATACACGAAAGACCACCTCATCTTCACCTCACATGGCATAGTGTAATGACCTGGATAAACTATAAATGGAAAGCCCATTTCAGAGCCTGCTGACTTGGCATTCAGCCACCAAAATCAAAGGAGAGAAAGGGTGATGACTTGTGGTGTGCATATGTACATGACATCTGAGTCAGGTGTTCCTTAATCACATCTTCAGGGGTAATTATGAGGTCAAATTGCATTTGATGAGCAGACTATCAGTAAGTTATTTGGGGTCTTCAAGAGAAAAATGTCTCACTTTACTCAACAGAAATATATGAAAGCTAAACTGCTGAGCTCATTATCATAGCCATTTTTTGGTTGTTCCTTATTGTAAGACTGATAGTTGATGATGCTCTGAATATAATGTTACTTCTCCATTAGCTGAAATTACTCTTCATGAAGCATCATTTAGCAAAATTGTGGGGAGAAATTGAAAATTTTTTGCAGACAGCTATTCTAAAATGTTTTTATAATTTCTCAAGTAAGAAATCATATCTAAATTGTTACTATTCTAAATTTAATCTTTATATTTCTAACCTGTGACTCAAACAATATAAAAACATTGTTGTCATTTAAGCCATTTGGACATAGTACCTAAAAAAAAAGATTAATTTACAATCTTGCTTGGATTCACATACAAGTAATGGCAATAAAAGTGAAAAATAAGAAAAAAATCTTGACAATTTATGTTTTTGGTAGAGTAGCGAAAACTCCTTAAAGAGTTAAAATAACAAGGCAGTTTTTAAAAGGCATGTATAGTCTTACTGTTTTAATTACAAGTTCTTTTCCTTCTCCTAAAATACACTTTATTATGTATCTGACAAACCTTAATAGTTTTACACTTTATAATATAAGAACATTTTAGACATGTAGCTCAATAAAACCTCCTTCCGTAACTTCACAAACATTTGCCAACACCACGTCATTGGCATGCAGACATTTTCAACGTGAGAGGTGACAAATGACCAGGAACTCACTTATCTAAAATAAACAAGCAATGTTCCTAACTTTTTTTTTTTTTTTTGACTCAGGCAGAGTTACAAGATAACATTTCCAAAATAGTTCAAAAGTGTAGTGTGAAGAGACCATATTAGGAGCCGAGGCCGTAAGCAGTAAGTGTAGAACACTTTGGGTTGTTAAATAGGACAAATTTGTCCAAACAAATATTAGTGCAAAACTGAAGTATACTATTATTTAAAGCACTTAAAGATTTCATTATACTCACTGGGTAGGTGAAAAGAATTAAGAATATTTTTTTTTAAATGCTCTCAGTAACTTGACTGCCTTAAGAAGATAGCAGGCACTAATACAGAAATCATCATAGAGAAGATGCATGGTTTCGTTATTCTAAAATCATGTATTCATTTTTAAGGACTCAGCAATAATGTTTTAAGTCAAGTCATTCAGAGGATATCCCTTTTGCTGCTAATACCTTTGTCATGTATTACTTTTGCTAGCTGTGGTTTAATATATTAAACCCATTAAACAGTACCTCTTGCCTTCAAGATTCCAAGAAACTGGAAGAAGGCATGCAAGAATAGAATGCACAGTGCATTCATGGAATGCATGAGGCACAATGGAAACTGAGGGAAGATACAGGGAAGAAACTGAGCCTTCCAAGTTAATTGATAAGATTGAGTTCATCCAGTCTACCCTGTACTCTGCACACTGCTTATACTTTGGTGTCAAAAGTGTTACCCTGTACTTGCAAATTCCTGGGCATCTTGCAAGTCCAGGAAACTCTGTGGTTATGTGTCTCTGAATGTCTCAGAACAAGACAGTGTCCTCCACTAACACTCTATCCAAGCATGTGAAAAAATAACCTCCATGTAGGCATGTGCAGACCCCAAAGCATATATTCAAAAAGCTCTCTGGATCTTTTAGTTTATAATAGAGCCGTTGGACATACAGATCCTGGGAAAAGAGAGTTGCTTTGGAATCAGCTTGCCATGGGACTCCTGTCATTTTATATAAAATTCTCCAGATTTTTATAAACACATTTAGGAAGTTCAACTACATGGCCCTTCCTCTCTAATTGTTATTGTTCTAAGAACAAAAAAGAGTTAATGAATATGAAGTGGGAGGAAACACACCTTTGCCACAGGACCATCCAGTCCTTCCATTAACTAATTAATGGGCATCTATTGTATATTAATAATGATTAACTGTGCCCCACTGTCAAAGCTCTAGGACTGAATCACCAAAGTTTTCAGAGTAAAAAATAGGATAAAATGTTCTCAATTAGCTTGAATAGCAAAAAAGGAAACAATTAAGATGAATTCTAACTCATCAACAGTTTCGTCTCCTTCATAGTGGTTTCCAGCTTTCCAAAACGGTACAGTGAAGGGACGCTGAGTCTTCTCATTAACATATGCATTCCCATTCTTATTTTCCCACTGTGTCACTTTTCTTACCTGCCAATCTCTACTTTTCACTTGCATAGTCTATTTCCGTATCAACAACCTTCTTACCATGGGTACTACACAACTGCCCCAAAAATGATTCCGCTTATCACACCGACACACCACACACACACTACAGTCCTTCAAAGAAATGCGATCAAATGTTAACGTGTGTGATTGTATATGAGCTTTGCCTTGGGGAAAAGTATCATCCTATCATTTGTCAACTGCTTTAAGTTCATGTTCCCACTAACTATCGCACAAACATCGTTCTGTTTTCTTTGTAAAGTACAATGTGTGGCGGGCAGCCCTGTGCACTCCGAGAGTGAAAAACTGTGCAGCTATCACAGCCGGTGGAGAGATGCTGATGCCCTCGCGGCTCCTGGTTGATGCACTGATTTAGGAATTGCTTGAGCCTGTGACGGCCTGCCACACATTCACTTGCTCCCACCGTCGCGCACCGTGCCTTGTAATTAATCACACTCCGCACTAGCCGAGAGTGAGTCTGCTCCCCACGATGCAGAGAACAGTTATTTGCCTCTCTCTCTCACTGGGTGTTCCTGCAACCCTGTTGTGATTTTGTTTCCAGAAAGACTTCTGTCCCTGCTGTTTGGGGAAATGTATCTATAATGTCTTGATCCAAGAATTTCATATTCAACAGATGGTATTCTTGGCTGTGTATTCAGTGTAGTTCCTCTGAGCAGAGCTGAGTGCTTAATATTGCTTGCTCTCTGCCAATCATCTCTTAGAGTACAAGTAAATCTTGATCAAATATGTATTATTCTTGTGCTTTCACTTGGACCTGTTTGGCATTCTGATCTTCATGTAGCGTGAACTCTAAGGATGTTAAGTACGTTACTATAATGCTGTGTTGTAGTAGAGGTACCCAATAGTATATGTCTATATGCCTGAATAAATATGTCTAATGATGACAGAAGAAATACAAAGCTTCCACAGATACCAACAATTTTTCTAAAACCAAAAATTTCTCTATATTGTTTTCTCTGTGCATTTCACATAGCATGCACTTCTTCCCAAACCTAAATAAAATGTTATAAGGAATAGTGATGTGTATATAATAATGTTTCCCTGTTCATGTTTGTGTGTGTGTGAGAAAGAGACAGTCAGACAGTCTGACAGAGAGCAGAGATTAGGGTTGTTTGTTGAGATACACACAAACATAGCCAAAAAACAAACAAACAAAACATAACAAAAACCCAGATATCTTAAGAATAGTATAAAGAAGAACAATATCTAAGACATCTTTTGAAATAATACAAGTCAGAATTAGACACTAGAAATTTTAAGTTTTCCTTTTAACTCAAAATAAATAAAAGCAAATTTCCTCTAGCATTAAAAGAAAAATGGAGAAAGAATATAGTACGGAAAACTCAGTTCAGATAAAGCAGGAACTCATTGGTCCTGAATTTATCTGCCTCCTTTAACAAGCCTCTCCATTGCAATATACAAAGTTTCTACATTTCCAAACAAAGCAAAGCTCAGAGTGAACTGTATTAACATATTCAAAGTCTTTGGTTTCCTAAGGCTTGCCTTACTGGAAAAATCCACTATTTTTTCTTTTTCAACTTTGTTCATTACATCCTAGCATTCTTTCAAGATCATCTTCCTGTTAGGCTCTAAATCTGTCTCTTACAGTTTACACATGGTCATTTATAGACAAAAGTCTGGATTTTCTGTATGCACAGGAAAAAAACTAAAAAGAATATCCACCTGTGCAGGGTGTCACAGTGCTTTTTTTGGTTTTTGTTTTTGTGTTTTTTTTCATCTTTTTTTTTATCAGTTGTTAGATTGACAAGCAAGTTTAACTTTTGTTCATCAATTGTGTTCTCAGGCAAGCTCAGGCAAACATCCTCCACTTGTGTTTTAAATTCTCAATGATAATGGTTCATAGCCATACTTTCAAATTATTTGTAAGTCCATTGATTCAGTAGAACTAAATTCTGTCCTTATCAATGAACTTATATATATATATATTTTCCAACCTTTAAATATTTACCTGCAATCTGTTCTTATGTTCACTGTGGGAAACCAAATATAGGCTTCCATTTTAGTTGGTGTTTAAAATGTCTGTAAGATAGTCCTGTCAGAAAGGTTAGCGGCACTTATTACTAACCTGTATCAAAAAAAGAAATCAAATCTCTACACATGATCCCTGGACCAAATGCATTTTGAATATAATTAATCTAATAAATACTGAAAACACTGACCCAGAATACATGACATTTAGTAAACTATTATTGAGTCCCATATTTATAGTTACTTAATTTCCATTTCAATATATTGAAGAAAAATGCTTGCAATGTTTGGAATTTTCTTTTAATTAGTTCAGCATTACAAAAATTCACTGGACCTTAGGGACAAATAATACTAATAAAAACCCAAAACGAAACAAAACACAAAATGCACAGGAGAGGAATTTGAAAACTTAAAGGCTGTAACACTGACTCAGCTGACTTAACTGCTGAGGTCAGAGGCTTGGAGACTTGCTCTTTTCCAGCC